>NC_141621.1:9912940-11412940 GCF_047967505.1 Dipteris shenzhenensis | reverse complement strand
CACTATGAGTCTAAAATTCATCCAAACAGCCATACTTTCACTCAATTACAAATGACATATTATTGAAGGTCCACCAACACCACCACTTAATCATGGCTAACATGTATAGCTTATTATGACAATGATGGCCTAGTTAGCCAGATTATGCATATGATTCAACTCAACCCATCTCTCTTAACTGAACCTTCAACAAACCTAGATCGACCTAGATCACTTACGAGTGCAACGCCTCTTCAAACCAAAACCTACATTCAACTTCAAAGTTCAATTACTCCTAGAAACATGCCATCTTTGTCTTGTCATTCAGAGCATTCGTTCAAATCGTACTTCTACAATCAAAAGTGCGGTTGTAGTTCCACTACTTCATATCAGGGATCATATGATTGTCCTCCTATAGTTGAATCTGGCAAGAAATCACTCCCTATTGCTGTATTCACTCCCTATTGTTGTATTAATACCCCTTTCTCATGTTTTGTTGGGAGATCGATTGGACAAGCTACACGAAGGTATGCAAACCTCTGTTATGCAATGTTACACTAACCAACACTAGGCTTTCATTTTTATTTTTTTTGAGAAAGATGTAAAATTCTATTAATGCTTGATAAACATACAACTTGCTTCCAAAAGGAGCTGTCAATGAAAACAAGAAAAAAGAAACAGGTTGCCAACTACTATAAGAACAAACACCCATTTTTGGATCTCATGGCTCACCACCTATAGAGATTCCAAAATAGGAGGTAATGGTAGTCTATACATCTAGGAATACCCCTTGCATAAAAAATGAAGAGTACTTCTGCCAACCATGTCTGGAAAAAGTGCTTCCGCCTCTCAATAGTCGCTCTCGAGCCTCTTGAGTATAGCACTCCCAAATGGTGCACAAGCTGAAGATTATATCCTACCAAATGGCTACTAGGGCAGCCATCAGAGAAATTGTCTAGCCTTCCATCACCCAACTGCATCAAGCCACCTAGACGTTCATAGTGGAAGTGAGAGAGGGGGAGAGAGAGAGAGAGAGAGAGAGGAGTGCACACGATAAAGCTATCGGTACACTAAGTTGTATTGAACATGAACATGAAGATATACATGTGAAAACCTTAGGGTTAGTGTTAGGGTTAGGATTTGCCCCTAATGCCCTAGAGGTATGGTGCAATTTACACCATCCGAACACCCCCTCTTAAAATTGCACTGGGTAAGCAAAGGATGCATGTATAAGACTTTTTTGCAGATTTTGTTTAGTGCGTATGCTAGCATCCAAAACACAAAAGAAATCAGACTAGTATGTAATAGTGTAACATCTAATTCAGGTTTGTAACATTGGTACCCATTTTAAGATTCCTTTAGAAATTCATTAAAACTATAACTTTTTCAAAAAAAAGTCATATTTTGCGTAGTGAATTTCTCAAAACTTTGAAAAATTCTATCAATTTTGGTACATAACGCCCGCAAATTAATAAGGACCTCAACTACAGAACACAATATCAATGTATTCAAAAAAATCAAGAAGTCTATAATTTTTTTCCTTCCTTTGACCTTTTATTTTCAATCGAAAAACTTCATGATACAAATTTCATTCAGGACTACATGTAGTAACATAACTTTATCAAAATTCTTAAGTTAAACTTTGTAGTATCACATAAAGTACTGAAAGAATAAAAAAACATCATCAAATTAATGGGAAAAAGTAAATGCCTTCTTCTTCAAAACATTCAACGCATATAGATTCTCAAATGTCTTAAAAACACTTGTCTTTTGAAACAATTCAAAATCACAAAATTATCAATATAATTCCATAATTAAAGTCTACTCAATTCTCCCATATGTGTCATCTACATCATATTCATAACCATCCCTAGCAACAAATTAATGGGAAAAACTAAATGTTCAAAACATTCAAAGCATATGGATTCTAAAATGTCTTAAGAACACTTGTCTATTGAAACCATTCAAATTCAAAAAAAAGTTAATACAATTCCATAACTAGAGTCTACTCTGCCATCACTTCAAAGGTATGTGTTTGGCAGACATACATAGCCTGGGCTACATGCTCCTATTGCTCCACTAGTGAACACATATAACCACACATAGCCTGTGCATCAGGATAGTGCTACTATGTAGCAAGATGTTAGTGGTGGATAGCAGTCCACTCTCAACAAGATTCTCTCAGATGCCTTGTAGTCATACTGCCTTGAGGAGATTACCTTTCCTCAGTATGTGAATCTTAAGCATGATGATGCCCACTCATCTGGTGGTTACAATATAGCAAGAAATATGCAACCAAGGATATGAAAGACAAACTCAAAGTGTATGAGTTCAAAGGGGAAACTCACACACCTAATGAGCTGGAGGAGTGGTTCATGATGTTGGAAAATTACTTCCACTTCTACCCCAAGTTTGATGAGGATTGCATCATTTTGCTAGTATGCATATGTAGCATTATGCTCACATGTGGTGGCAGTGTATGAGGGATTCACCTTAGAAGACAAAACACACGGAAGAGATTCAAAGAACTCATGGTCACTACCTTTGTATCCTCGCTAATATTAGAGTAGTACTTGGATGAGTTATATGCCTTATCATAGATCATAATGGTCCATGAGTATCTATAGCATTTTTGGAGGCTCTCTTTGTTTGTGTAGGACATATCTAAAAAGGTAAAATTATTGTGTTTTATATAAGGATTGCATCATCCTTTGCCTACAGATGTGAGGGCACCCTAACCCTCAAATCATTGAGCCAACTTTGCCAAACTCGCAAAGTATGCCAACAGATATAAGATTGCAATGGGTAGCACTCATGGGACTGCATATGATGCTGAGAAGAAGCCTAAATTCATGATAAAAAAATGGGGACAAGCATTTTTCAAGCGAAATCTTCTGAGCATCCGAGCGAAGAAAAAAAAAGCTTCCAACTATGCAAAAATATTGCAAAAAAGGATTGAAAGAAAACATAGTTTCACTTAGAAATATGCAAAGTATTATAGCAATGCCTATTTTATACATGAATCTTTACATGAATCTTTGGGAATGGTGAGAACATAATGGGATGGCTTTTGAAGAAGCCCACATGTAGAGTAGACTTCTCTATGAAAATTCCCTTATGATCCTTCTTACAACTTTTACTTAATAGGGGGTGACATTGAAAAACCTCTCTCAACCTATCTTCAAGAAAGGGTTTCTCCAAAGAAAACTCATTGAAGCAAACCATTAAGGTAGTTTCGCTAGCAAAACCCCTTTGAAGTAGGTCTTCCAAAGTAGTTTCGCTAGCGAAACTACCTTGGATAGCACTTTTAAAAGTGACATAACTTTCACATCCAATGTCCAAATATCGTCATTCAGCCACTCAAATTGATTGGAAAACCCCATTTGAGCACATCTACGAGGTTATATTTTGGAAAATATTTCATATATAGTATTAAACATTACATGTATTTTATGAGAGTAATATATAAGCCCAAGTTAGTACTTATTTATAGTAATTTAAACTTCTTTAGAAACATGTCCATAAATATCTTGTTATTAATACTATAAAAACACTAGAAAGATATTGCCATATGATATAAATGTGTTTAATAAGTAATTATTTATGTATAATATTATTACAATGAGAGTGATTATGAGGGATGTTTCTTAGGAATTATTTTTCAACACTTTTTTTAGGTAATAACAAGGGTACAAAGGGATGTCTATGAATAAGAAGATTTATGTTATGTAAAAATGAATGAGCGACTAGTGTGTATATTTTTATGATAAAGGGATCTAGTTCTAATGAAAGTAAAAGTGTAAAAACCATGTTTCCTAAAGAAATACTATTTTTTAAATCTCTTGAAAAACACGCTCAGATAAACCTGCTCATAGGTTTTTGCTCGTAAAATTGACGCATCCATGGGACAATTGCAACAACACCAATCCCTAGATTTCGTATTATATTGGGTAGCAAGATGATTTATGCTAAGCCTTACCAATATCCTGATGCCAAGCCAAGAGGAAAGACAAATGACGGAAATGAAAAATCAAAGATCATACAACATTTAAGGCAAATTATGGACAATAGGAAGAAGGAAAATTAATGCTTTAAGCATGGTGAGAAATGGACCCCTAAGCATCGGGATAGTTGCAAGATGTGCAACAATGATACAACCAAACTCCGTATGATCATTGAGCTGTTGGATGATGAGGAATTAATAGGTGCTTCAGATTCCTTGGATGCCTCTCATGATGACATGGAGGGAGCACATGAGCCAGAAGAAGCTCCAAACACTGAGGCCATGAAAGGTGCCAATTTCCCTTTTGATCCTAGTGGTGTTACTGAGTCCAACATGCATGCTAGTGACAAATTTGACATTTATCCCACCTATTGTGTCGACGAGGTTGTATGCCTAGAGCCTCTTTTATGTTGCCATGCCATTTCATGCATGGGATGATGTGGATGGGAATGCTCTTGTGGGGGCTGAGAAGGAGATTTATTGGGATGCTTAGCTAGTGCTATATGCTCTCTCCCTTGATGCATTGATGGGTGCTAGTAGTGTTGAGACTTAGATTACAGGGTGAGATCAAGGGCTAGACTATTCACATGCTTGTGGACAGCGGGAGCACTCATGGCTTCATCAACACCAAGACCTTGCAGAAGTGGGGCTGATTGCTAGTAGAACTGGTCAATTGATAGCATTTGATCATTAGACCGTGTTTCTAGGGTGCAAGGATCAGGCTCTCTAATGACTATGATTTTGTAGGAGATCTTTTTATGGGTCCAATTAATGTTGTCTTGGGCTGTGAAATGACTAGATAATATCTCTGGGAGAATTAAGCTTGGACTTGAATGCCTTGACATCTGCTTTGCACACAGAGGTAAGAAAGTGGTATTACAAGGCATGATAGCAGCCCCAAAAATGTAGGTCATTTCAACAAGACAATTGGCCAAAGAGCTCAAGAACAAAAATGCCATCTATGCCCAAAATGTGTCTATAGCTCAGAAGGAAAGAATCCCCATGTGGATGATGTGGATATGAAAAAATTTCTCTCAAATGTTTCTGATTTATATGCTAATATGCCATCCCAATTGCCTCCCAAGAGGGATGTGGATCATGCCATTGTTTTGGAGCTTGGTAGTAAGCCCACAAAAAAAGCCCCATACAGATGTAGGAATTGCTTGAGAAGAACTTCATATCTCATAGCACTTCTCCTTTTTCCTCCCCGATGCTTTTGGTGAAGAAAAAAGATGGATTGTACTACATGTGCATTGATTACAGGGATCTAAATAAGGCCACTATCAAGAACACGTTCCCAATCCCTAGGATTAACGACCTGTTGGATGAACTCAAGGGTGCTCAATTTTTCATGAAGATAGATTTGAGGTATGGCTACCATCAAACTAGGGTGAAAGGAGATGAGAACAAGATCGCCTTTGTATAGAACGAGGCTTGTATGAATTCAAGATGATGCCTTTTGGATTGATTAATGCATTGGCCATCTTCTAGAGGCACTGATGAACAAGATATTGTAGTCACTTCTCTTCTGATGTGCGCTGGTTTTCTTTAATGATATCCTCATTTACACAAGGATAGGAAGGAGCACATTAAGCATGTGAAGCAAGTGCTAGAAAGTTTGAGGGTGCTTAAACTTTATACAAAGACCAACAAATGCAATTTTATGGCAGAGGAGGTTAAGTACCTGCATATTGTAAGTAGACATGGCATTCAAGTGGATCCCACAAAGGTGAAATGCATTGAGGATTGGCCACAACCACAAAATCCCATAGTTGAGAGGATTTTTAGGTCTTGTTTCCTTCTACAAGTGTTTTCTTTGTGAATTTGCCAAGAGGGCAGCTCCTCTTACTACTGACCTCTTGAAGAAGAATGCTTTTACATGGTCAAAAGAAGCACAAGTTAGTTTTGAAGACTTGAAATTTGCCCTCACTCATGTACCTATATTGGTATGCCCTACTTTTTCGTGCCCTTTCATTATAATGGCAGATGCTAACAAAAAAGGATTAGGGGTTGTGTTATTGCAGGAACATGGGGTAATAGCCTTTGAAAGCATGAAGTTTGATGCCAAGGAACTCAATTACCATGTTTATAATTAGAAGATGTTGGCAATCTTGCATGCTTTCAAGAAATGGCACTAAGAGTCTATACGGGAGAAAAATTAAGGTGAAAATAGATCATAGGCTTCCTCACATAGCCAAAATTTTCATATAAGAAAAAGAGGTGGTTGTCAGTCTTATGATTTTTACATGGAGTAAAGAAAAGAGAAGGAGAACGTGGTTGTAGATGCCTTGTTCAAGATGTGGGCTTGTAATTTGTCTGTAACTTGGAACTAGGGCCATCTAGAATTTAAGATGCATAATGGCCTATTGTGGCAAGGATAGAATTTATTTAGTGCCATACTCACAATATAGATAGTTGGTTTAATAAGAAATGCACTCATCTCCAATGGTTGGACATGCGGATGTCACCAAGACATATGAGAAAATCAAACATAGCTTTATATGGGAAGTCCTATGGTGGGATGTGATTAAACACATGGTTGCATGCTTGCCTTGCCAATATAATAAAGTGGACAACAAATTACCTGCGAGTCTCTTGCAGCCATTAACCATTCTAGAGGGAAAATGGACTCATATAGCAATGGCTTTCATCATAAGATTGAGTTTTATAGAAAGGGGATGGGACAACACCTTTGTTCTGGTGGATAGCAATCCCATTTCATACCCATGAAGACTCATCAACATCACAAGTTGCATGGAAATTCATTGAGCATGTCTTTAAACATCATGGTTTTCC
The DNA here is from genome assembly GCF_047967505.1 of Dipteris shenzhenensis. Taxonomy (NCBI): domain Eukaryota; kingdom Viridiplantae; phylum Streptophyta; class Polypodiopsida; order Gleicheniales; family Dipteridaceae; genus Dipteris; species Dipteris shenzhenensis. The sequence goes on along the minus strand of NC_141621.1, from coordinate 11,406,162 downwards.
TCAACAAATTCTCAGTGATAGAGATGCAAAATTTATGGGTCACATTTTGCAGGGGTTATGCATAGCAATGGGTACTTTGTTCACGCCTAGCATTGCATACCATCTTGAGATTGAGGGATAGTAAAAAAGGGTGAAAAAATGGGTGGAGGAATACTTGAGGAACTTTTTGTGAAGATTCTGGGAGAGAGGGAAGGAGTCTCACTTGAGGCTTTCTCACAATCACAATGGGGGAATACACACAAAGGTGGAGGCTAAAAACAGTTTTCCTCTTCTTAGTTGTGAAAGCCAAAAGAACTCTAGTACAAAGAAATAGAAGAACCCTATATGTGGGTCTCAAACCAAACTCAACTAACTAAGGTGGCATACTAACTAAGCCACAAACTAGAGTAGATAAGGATAGCTATCATCCACCAGCTATTATTCGTGGGCGGTGTACCAACCGGATCTCCAGCTAACAGGTCGGTGACATAAATGCACAACAGTCACCCTGGCATATCGCGAGTGGAGCTCGATATCTCAACACTCCCCCTCGAGCGCAATTCTAATTCTTGCACACCAAGCAGGTCTCTGAACTTGCGCAGCTTCTTTGCGCCCAATGCTTTCGTGAAGATGTCAGCTACCTGATCCTCTGTGCTGACATAAACTAGATCAATGAGACCTAGTAAAACCTTCTCCCGCACATAGTGATAATGCACCTCAATGTGCTTTGTTCTGGCATGAAAGATTGGGTTCTTTGCCAAATGTATACTACTCATGTTGTCACAATAAATGACAACTGGCCCATCTGTAGATTGATGCATATCATAGAGTAGCTTATGCAACCAAGCTACCTCACATGCAGCCATTGCTGCACCCCTGTACTCAGCCTCTGTGCTCGACAAGGCAACTGTAGGCTGTTTCTTGCTGCTCCAAGTGACTGCAGCACTCCCAAAAGAGAACACATATCCACTGGTAGATCATCTATCAGAAATGCTACCAGCCCAATCAACATCAGTGTATCCATGCAACTGTATCTGAACCCCAGCCTCATAAAATAGTCCATACTGCAATGTGGACTTCACATACCTGAGTATGCGTCTAGCCGCATCCAAATGCAGTTTCCTTGGAGCCTGCATAAACTGACTTACCAACCCAACAGCATAGCTCAAATCTGGCCTGGTAATAGTCATGTAAATCAAACTTCCTACTATGCGTCTGTACATAGTAGGGTCTTCCAGAAGCTCACCTGCATCTGTGCTCAGCTTCACATTCTGCTCCAAAGGAACTGAAATAGGCTTACAGCTTGTCATCCCATATTTGGACAGCATGTCCAATCCATACTGCCTCTGCAAGAGCTGTATCCCACTTGGTGATCTAATCACCTCAATGCCCAAGAAATAACGCAGCTCTCCCAAATCCTTCATCTCAAACTTCTGCCTCTATAGCATTTTCACATGAAGGATATCTTCATCACTATCACCTGTGATGATCAAATCATCAACATAAATGACCAGCAGCATAATCCCTTTCTCTGTTTTTCTCACATAGAGTGAGAAATCTGCCTTGGAAATCTGAAAGCCAATAGTGACAAGATACTGTCCTATCTTGTCAGACCATGCTCTAGGTGCTTGCTTCAAGCCATACAAGGCTTTCTTCAACCTGCAAACAAACTCAGGATGAATAGCATGAACATAACCTGCTGGCTGCTCCATAAAGACCTCTTCTTGCAAATCACCATGCAAGAAGGCATTCTTTACATCCATCTGATGTAAAGACCATCCCTTTGATGCAGCCATAGCAATGGCTGCTCTTACGGTTGCCATCCTTGCAACCGGGCTGAAAGTTTCTTCATAATCAATGCCATATGTCTGTGCATACCCCTTGACAACTAATCTTGCCTTGTATCTATTCACAGAACCATCTGCATTGTGCTTGATCTTATAAACCCACTTACAGCCAATTGCATTCTTGCCTTTAGGCAAAGGCACCAATTCCCATGTAGCATTAGCATCCAAGGCATCCATTTCTTCATCCATGGCTTTCTCCCATTTTTCATTTCCCATGGCTTGCTCAAAAGAAGTGGGTTCTGGTTCCTGTATCACTTTGACCATATAGGCATAGTGAATGGCTGTAAATCCATCATATTTCAGCCTATCCACAGGATACCTAACCCTGGTAGACCTGTGCAAAATAGGCTCACTTCCAGGTGCTCTCAAAACATCCCTGGTCTTCCTTACTCCAGGTGTAACAACAGAAGGAATATCCAACTCATCATCAATGCTCTGTTCTGAGCCACTGGATTCACCATCCACATAAGAGTGACCTGCATTCACATCAAACATGGGCTAATCTACCTTCTCTTTTCCTTTTCGTGATACCTGTGTACCACTATCTACATTGCTTTGAGGGGATTCTCCTGATCTCAATCTGCCTGTCCATGGCAAAGTATGTGAACCACTGGTAGAGGACACTCCAGGTCCACTGATATTTTGTGATTGCTGCTGTGCATTCTGTGCAGCATTACCATTTTGTGCATCTACATCAATCATCACATTTACTGGTTTATACCAGCTGCTCATCTCATCAAAAACAACATCTCTGCTCACTGTGAACTTACGTGTAGAAGGGTTATAGCATCTATACCCTTTCTGCTGCAGAGAATAACCAATAAAGATGCACTTCTCAGCTTTTGGATCCAACTTGGACCTCAACTCATCTGGCACATGGACATAAGCAATGCAACCAAAAATCTTCAAATGAGAAATATCTGGTTTCCTACCAGTATACATCTCCTCTGGCGTCATGCCATGTATTGCTGCAGTGGGAGTCCTGTTCATTATATAGACTACTGTAGCAACTGCTTCAGCCCAATAATAATCTGGTAGATCTTTTTCATTTAGCATAGCCCGAGACACCTCTCCAATATGCCTGTTTTTTCTTTCTGCAATTCCATTTTGCTGTGGGGTATGACTGCATGAATATTGCTGCTTTATACCATGCTCCTGCAAGAACCTTGCAAACTCATTTGAGAGGTACTCTCCCCCTCCATCTGACCTTAGGCATTTTATTTGCAGGCCTATTTCTTTTTCAACCATAGCTTTGAAAGCTTTGAAGTGCCCAAACACTTCACTTTTCTTTTTCATAAAATACACCCACAGTTTTCTGTTGAAGTCATCAATAAATGTGACAAAATAGTGACAGCCTCCAATAGATGCAGCTTTTGTAGTCCACACATCAGAGTGGATTTATTCCAATGGTTTTTTACTCTCTTGAACATGCCTAGGAAAAGGTTTCCTTACCTGTTTCCCAAATTGACAGGCTTCACAAATCTTGTGCATTTCTGCAACCTTGAATTTTGGCAATCCTGCAATAATATTTTGGGCTTGCATTGATTTAAGTCACTGTATATTAACATGACCAATGCGTTTGTGCCAGATATCAATATCTGCAACTACACCGGTCCCATGTGCAAACATTGCTGCACTCAATTCAGGCATGTCTGCATCCAACGTAAACATCCTGCCCTTCTTCTTTCCTTTTGCTATCAAGCGACCATTATTTTTCATATCCTCAACAAAGCATCCATGAGGATTAAATCTGACCTGCAAGCCTTGCTCAACCATCTGACCAACAGAAACCAGGTTCTTGGTGATGTTCGGGACATGAAATACATCAGACAAGTATTTCTTTTTCCCATCCTGCATAGACAAAGGAATTTTGCCAATCTGCACAATAGGATGTGCAGTATCATCACCAGTCTCCACAAATCCTGGTTTTTCCATTTTTCTTGCATCCTGCATCCATTCAGCGTGACCTGTCATGTGGTTTGACGCACCCGAGTCAACATACCACACATCATTGCTTTCTTCTGCAATTGTTACAGAATTTGTCATATGCTGCACCATAAACAAATGCTCATTTCTTTCATCACCCTGTCTACTAGAGGATGCATAATTGCCTTGCTGCAATTTTCCACTCATAATGTCATTCTGCTTTTTGTAGCAGTCTTTAGCCATATGACCCATTTTGCCACAATAGTAGCATTCAACATTGCTGTTTGCATTTTGGCTTCTCTGCCATCCACCACGGCCTCTTTGGCTCCCCCTGCCTCTAGAGTTACCACGTCCTCCTGCATAGGACTGGTTTTCTTGCATTTGCTGCATATTCTGATTTCTACCATGGCCTGCAGATCGGCCTCCTCTACCTCTGCCTCTACCTCTGCCAGCATTTGAGTAGAAGACAGTTTCTTTTGAAGTTCCTACTGAAGAAGATGCACCCCCATTTCTCTGCTCTTCAGAAATTGGAAGAGCAATCAACTCCTCAAAATCAGGAAAGTTTTCACAGACGGCAATGGATGTCCGGAACTGTGCATAATCCTTTCCTAGACCATTCAAGGTCACAGAAACCAAATCATCATCATCCACTGGCGACCCAATGGAAGCAAGTGCATCTGCAATTTTCTTCACTTTCATGTGGTAGTCATTTATGCTCAAATTTTCTCTCTGCACATTGTGCAACTCCTGTTTGAGTTGCATTTTCCTGGCTTGCGTATTTGTGCTATACATTTTTGCCAAAGTATCCCATGCCTCCTTTGGTGTATTTGCATCCTAAATATGCACAATCATGGAGTCCGAAATACTGATAGACAGCCAGTACATAACTTTCCTGGCTCTCTCATGCCATCCTTTGAATGCCTGCATTTCCTGTTGACTAGGAACATTAGGAAGAACAGGTTCTTCTTCATTTCCTGTAATGAATTCCCAATAGCCTTTTCCCATCAAGAAATTCGTCATTCTAAACTTCCATGCCTGGAAGTTGTTCTTGTCAAGCTTTTCAGTGACAATCTGTGAAAGAGAATCAGATGCCATTACAGAACACTGCAAAATATTCTGTCACTGCAAAAAACACAGCTTTTTGCCTCACACGGGCAGATCTGCAAAACTGACGAAAGTGATATTTCACCACACAGTCACTTCCTAGTGACGATTTTGCATCAACAGGCAACAGGCATGAATCTGTAACTCCCAATATCTCTGCACATAGGCATACGATGCAATTTCTGCGGCACCTTTCCACCGACTAGCCGCGCAGTGGTCGCATAGCCAAAAACAGGGCCTTTTTTTGAGTGCCTGCGAAGAACTTCCGCCTTCAAAATGGGCCCCGAAACGGCCTCAAATCAGAAAAATAAAGTCACTAAGGGCTTCGCCCATTCGTGTAGCATGCGCTCTCGCCACACCGCGAAGGGCGTCTCAATCTGAAACAGTGCACTCTTGCACTTCTGGCTGTGCTACCTGTAGAGATTTGCTCCCAAACTCGAAATAGGAAAGCAACACTTGTCTTCTTACCAGGACACCATGAACTTGGCTTGCTTTCTTGAGCTCCTTACCACGAACAAGGCTCTGATACCATGTGAAGATTGTGGGAGAGAGGGAAGGAGTCTCACTTGAGGCTTTCTCACAATCACAATGGGGGAATACACACAAAGGTGGAGGCTGAAAACAGTTTTCCTCTTCTTAGTTGTGAAAGCCAAAAGAACTCTAGTACAAAGAAATAGAAGAACCCTATATGTGGGTCTCAAACCAAACTCAACTAACTAAGGTGGCATACTAACTGAGCCACAAACTAGAGTAGATAAGGATAGCTGTCATCCAGCTATTATTCGTGGGCGGTGTACCAACCGCATCTCCAGCTAACAGGTCGGTGACATAAATGCACAACAGTCACCCTGGCATATCGCGAGTGGGGAGCTCGATATCTCAACACTTTTTTCATGATACTCAGAAGTCTTGGGATAAATGGTTGGTGAAGGACAAAATTGATGTATGTGTGTGTGTGTGCCTATGGGCTTGGAGTCTTATGCAAGGAGTGTGTGAGTGTAGGTGTGCTAGAAGGTTCTAGTGACTTGGCAGTACAGTACGAGTAGAGCTGTTCATCGCAATTGAGGAGATTTGCACGGAGGTAGTTCATGTACCCGCAGCTGAACCGTAGATCATTGACAGTGGTGCATCACGCCACATGACCAGTCGAAAGGATTGGGATACCTCTCTATGACCAGTAGGAAATGATGTCCTGGTAGCAGTCGGCAATGATGCAAAATGTCCAGCAAAAGGAAAAGGTACAATTGCTCTCAAGTCAGATGGAGTTGTAAAATAGTTGTCCAATGTTCTTTATGTGCCAGATATCAAGAGGAACTTGTTGTCCATTTCTGCGATCATGGATCGGGACCTCAAAGTTTTTCGATAAGAATGGTGCAGAGATTCTGGATCTTCAAGGGAAGGTCATTGGTAAAGGTACACGGCGCAGCAACATTTACAAACTCTCAGCTTTCAGTGCTCGAGCGGATGTGAAGAACACTAAGATGTGGCATGAGAGGTTTGGTCATCTAAACCTTAGTTCTTTGAAGGAGATGCATAAAAGTGAAATGAGTGCAGACGTACCAAAAATTTCAGATCTGCCCGATGTATGTGAAGCTTGCATGATGGGCAAGTAGCATCGGCATCCCTTTCCTAAAGAGGCCAGCAAAGCAAAGGCTCCTCTATAGCTCGTACACATGGACCTCTATGAAAATATCGAGACAGAACCCTTGGGTGGTTTCTACTACTTCATGACACTGATCGACAACTACATTAGAAGGATATGGATATACTTCCTGAAGACTAAAGACGAGGCTTTTAGTAGGTTCAAGGAATGGCATGTAATGGTTGAGAAAGAAACAGGGAGGAAGGTGAAGAAGTTGAGATCAGATAGAGGTGGAGAGTTCACATCAACTGAATTTGAAAGTTACTGCAAAAGTCACAGAATCAAGAGGCAGAAACCCCCGCCACATACAGCACAGCAAAATGGAGTAGCAGAATGCAAGATGCACGTCATCTACGAAATGGGCTGGAGTATGATGAAAGGGAAAGATCTGCCAAAGACTTTCTGGGCCGAAGCATGTAACACTGCAATTTACATCCTGAATCATAGCTACACGAAGGCTGTGAATGGGATGACTCCACTGTAGGCCTTTTCTAGTAAGAAACCTTCAGCTACACATTTCAGAGTTTTTGGATGTGACTGTTTTGTGCATGTCCCTGATGCTACTAGGACCAAATGGGAACCGAAGAGCCGGAAGTGTATTTTCTTGGGCTACAGTGAAGAGGCGAAGGGTTACCATCTCTATAACCCTATTACCAAGAAGGTAATTGTAAGTCACGATGTGGTCTTCTTAGAATAGCTGCATCAATTAAAGGAGGATGCTTCCTTCCCAGACAACCAGGACCAAGATATCCATCCAGTACCGCCACCAATAGTAGACCGAACTCCCCCAACGGTGCTTGGGAGGATTCAAGACAAAGAAGATGAAGAAGAGCCTGCAGAACCACAATGGCAACGGCCATTCTTGAAGTGGGTAAAGCAGCTTTTGGATGGCAGAGAACCTCCAGCCATTGAGGAGGAACCATCCGAACACCGCCGGTCCAAGAGATTAGAGGAGCAAAGAAGGATGCAGGAACACTTGGTCAACTACGCATTGATGATAGAAGTGATCCGTGCTGATGAACCCAAGTGTCTTGAAGAGGCACATGGCGATGATAGGTGGATGGAGGCTATGCAATCAGAGTATGGCTCCATAATGAAGAACAACACTTAGGACCTTGTGGATCGACCACCAAAATGCAAGGTAATCGGAACCAAGTGGGTGTACAAGACCAAGTACAAGTCTGACGGCACGTTGGATAAGTACAAGGCTCAGCTCATGGCAAAAGGATTTGCACAGGTACATGGTGTTGATTATCAAGATACTTTTGCTCCCATAGCTCGACTAACCACAATTCATAGTGTTTTGGCTTTAGTTGCCCAGGGAAGTTGGCCCGTGCTTCAGATGGATGTGAAATCCGCCTTTCTGAATGGAGATCTTAAGGAGGAGGTATACGTGGAACAACCACCAAGTTTTGAGATCCCCGGTTTAGAAGGTAAAGTCTGCAAACTGAAGAAGGCACTTTATGGGCTAAAATAGGCCCCACGAGTGTGGTACCAGTGAATTGATGCCTACTTTCTGCAAAATGGGTTCAGGAGGAGCCCATCTCATGCAAATTTATATATCTTCAGAGAAGGAGGCAGGTGTATGATCGTGGTCCTTTATGTGGACTACCTTGTCATAACAGGGAACCATGATGAGAAGATCTCATAGATGAAGCATTTACTAGGAAGAGAGTTTGAAATGACAGCAGACCTTGGACTGATGCATTACTATTTGGGGATTGAAGTTTGGCAGGAGCCGAAACAGATCTTCATTTCATAGCTGAATTATGCTGGAGAGATATTGAAGGCATTTGGCATGGCTGAGTGCAAGACAGTTGGTACCCCTATGGAGGTTGATGCGAAGCTCTCAAACGAGGATTCATCACCACTGGTGGACGAGGATTCATCATCACTGGTGCAACACACGGCCGGACATCAGTTTTGCAACTGGTGTACTAAGCAGGTTTTCAAATAAGCCCTGGGAGAACCATTGGAGGGCAGGGATGCGGGTGCTGAAATACATCAAAGGCACACTTGATTATGGCATCACCTATACCAAGGGCAACATCTTGATCGGATTCTGTGACTCGGATTGTGCAGGAGACGTGGACAGTAAGAGATCAGTGACAGGGTACTGTTTCTCACTTGGATCTAGAGTTGTGTCATGGGTCAACAAGAACCAACCCATAGTTGCTCTTTCTTCTACCGAGGCCGAGTACAAATCTGCATGCTTTGCTTCTTGTGAGGCTGCGTGGTTGAGGAGGATTTAGGGGGACATGGGTGCAGTACAAAACAAGCCTATGCAGTTATCATGTGACAATCAGAGTTGCATGGCGATTGCAAAGAACCCGGTGTTCCACGCTCGCACAAAACACATTGAGATTCAATATCACTTTATATGCAAGCTCATCATGGATGGAGAGGTTGACTTGGTGTATTGTGCGACTATAGAGAATGCTGCGGACATCTTTGCGAAGGCTCTTGGAAGAGACTTGCTAGAGAGGCATCTTCATCGACTTGGCATTGGGCCAAAAAAGTAAGTTCACTTGTGGGTGGACATTGAGGGGGGGTGTTAGATATTAATGCTCCACTCTTGTGTAACTATGCGGGAACTAGCTAACTCTACTTGTAAGCCCCCCATATGAGGAGAAGGCATTTGAGTAGCTCGGTCATCTGGTAGGTCCTGGTTTGGACACCAGATGGGGGCCATGTGTGACTTGATGGCTGGACGGCTTCAGATAGAGTTGGCACACCGCCAACTAGGCTACATGCAAGTGTGGGAAGGCATCCCTTAACTGACCACACTGAGGGTAGATGGAGCATTTCCTGGGGTAGCCCACTCTCAAGTTGCAGGGCTCGTTTGGAGCCTCAGATGATCCCGGATGGCTCTGGGCCACCGAACCGTGACCAAAGGTCAGTTGCTCTGTTTTGCGCACCGGTCCTATCGTATGGTCCATGGCCTATTTCAGGACCGACGATTGTTTTGTGTGAACTAGGTCGGTCACCCAATTGAGCCTAACCGACTATGACTGGTGGCTATATAAGAGCAAGCCCGTGAAGCCCATTTCATCACTGGCTACGCCAACCCTGATTCCTTAGCATCCAGCCTCCGTCTTCTACTGTTTCCAGCATGCCATCGAAGCTTCTTTCACAGGAGCGCACGGTTGGGAGGTAGCACCATCTATTGTATCAGTCCTATAGTAATCAAATTTTTGATTCTCCATACTATCTTGTTTTCTCTCTTGTGTACGAGATCCTGTTATCTGTTGAGCATAGACGTTGTATTATTTTCTTACATTCATCTCCGTCGAAGATGACTCAATACTTGTATTCCATCATTTGACCTACTAATAAGAGGTTCTTGCTGAGCTTTGGAATGTAGAGTACATATTTCACCAATCCTTTCGTACCAGCCAAATTGTTCATAGGGATAATGTCATTTCTCCAGCATACTTTAGTTGTGAAATGATCTGTTTCGGCTCCTGCCAAACTTCAATCCCCAAATAGAAATGCATCAGTCCGAGGTCTATCATTTCAAACTCTCTTCCTAGCAAATGCTTCGTCTACGAGATCTTCTCTTCATGGTTCCCTGTTATGACAAGGTCGTCCACATAAAGGACAACGATCATACACTTGCTTCCTTCTCTGAAGATATACAAATTTGCATCAGATGCATTCCTCCTAAACCTGTTTTGCAAAAAGTAGGCATCAATTCACTGGTACCATGCTCACGGGGCCTATTTTAGCCCGTAAAGTGCCTTCTTCAATTTGCAGACTTTACCTTCTGAACCGAGGATCTCAAAACCTAGTGGTTGTTCCACGTATACCTCCTCCTTGAGATCTCCATTCAGAAAGGTGGATTTCACATCCATCTGAAACACGGGCCAACTTCCCTGGGCAGCTAAAGCCAAAACACTGTGAATTGTGGTTAGTCAAGCTATGGGAGCAAAAGTATCTTGATAATCAAAACCATGTACCTATGCAAATCCTTTTGCCATGAGCCTATCCAACGTGCTATCGGACTTGTACTTGGTCTTGTACACGCATGGCTTAGTGCAAGACAGTTGGTACCCCTATGGAGGTTGACGCGAAGCTCTCAAACAAGGATTCATCACCACTGATGGATGAAGCAAAGTACAGAAGGCTTGTGGGTAGCTTGATTTACCTGTGCAACACACGGCCGAACATCAGTTTTGCGACTGGTGTACTAAGCAGGTTTTTCAATAAGCCCTGGAGATGGAGGGCAGGGATACGGGTGCTGAAATACATCAAAGGCACACTTGATTATGGCATCACCTATACCAAGGGCAGCATCTTGACCGGATTTTGTGACTCGGATTGGGCAGGAGACATGGACAGCAGGAGATCAGTGACAGGTTACTGTTTCTCACTTGGATCTGGAGCTGTATCATGGGTCAGCAAGAAGCAACCCATAGTTGCTCTTTCTTCTACCGAGGCTGAGTACAAATCTGCATGCTTTGCTTCTTGCGAGGCAGTGTGGTTGAGGAGGATTTTGGGGGACATGGGTGCAGTGCAGAACAAGCCTACGCAGTTATCATGTGACAATCAAAGTTGCATGGCGATTGCAAAGAACCCGGTGTTCCACGCTTGCACAAAACACATTGAGATTCAATATCACTTTGTATGCGAGCACATCATGGATGAAGAGGTCAACTTGGTGTACTGTCCGGCTACAAAGAATGCTGTGGACATCTTCATGAAGGCTCTTGGAAGAGACTTGCTAGAGAGGCATCTTCATCGACTTGGCATTGGGCCGAAAAAGTAAGTTCACTTGCAGGTGGACATTGAGGGGGGGTGTTAGATATCAATGCTCCACTCTCATGTAACTACGCGGGAACCAGCTAACTGTACTTGTAAGCCCCCCATATGAGGAGAAGGCATTTGAGTAGCTCGGTTATCCGGTAGGTCCTGGTTTGGACACCAGATGGGGCCATGTGTGGCCTGATGGCTGGACGGCTTCAGATAGAGTTGGCACACTGCCCACTAGGCTACATGCAAGTGCGAGAAGGCATCCCTTGACTGACCGCACTAAGGGTAGATGGAGCATTTCTCGAGGCAGCCCACTCTTGGGTTGCGGGGCCTGTTTGGAGCCTCAGATGATCCCGGATGGGAACGGTGAGACCATAGGTTAGTTGCTCTATTTTGTGCACCGGTTCTTTCGTATGGTCAGTGGCCTATTTCGGGACCAACCCCTAGTCAACTGTTTTGGGCGGACTGGGTTGGTCACCCAATTGAGCGTAACCGACTAAGAGCAAGCCCGTGAAGGCCCATTTCATCACTGGATATAGCAACCCTGATTCCTTAGCATCCAGCCTCCATCTTCTACTGTTTCCAGCATGCCATCGAAGCTTCTTTCACAGGAGCGCACAGTTGGGAGGTAGCGCCATCTATTGCATTAGTTCTACAGTATTCAAATTTTTGATTCTCCATACTATCTTGTTTTCTCTCTTGCGTACGAGATCCTGTTATCTATTAAGCACAGACGTTGTATTATTTTCTTACACCTCATTGCTTTCTCTATGAACCAACATGTGGTATCAGATCTTGCTGAGAATCCTAGTACCTAGAAAGAGAATCCACGAGATTCTTTGAAGATTCCCTCTAGATTCTCTCTTCTTCCCCAAATGGAGTTTTTCTTCCACCTTCCTCCCATTAACTGCCTTAAGCTTATTCTCCTCCTACAAGCCACCATTGCTCCAACCCTTTCAGCTGTAGATTCCTCTAGTTAGGGTGCACTTCCTCTTGAGAGGAATTGAAGGAATTTGGCCTCTATAGCCCGTGCTGACTCACTCCATCCTGTGCCATCTTTATCGATTAAGCTTGCTAGAGCCTCCATTCCCAAAATGGTATGAGGGGCACTTAGGACCCTATGGGCTACCTAGTGGTCAATTATGAGGGCAAATGGTCAAGGGAATGAGGAGAAACTAAAGAACAACTAGTCGAGTTTTGAAGAAGACATGGTTTTTGGAGGTGGAGAAGATGCTACTGCGCCTAGTGGTGTGAAGCTTCATTTGGTTTGAGACTTGCACTAAGTATTATATTCCTAGTACCTTTGATTATGTAGCAAATGCCCTCTGCTTGATGCTTTGTGGAGTGAGGTAGCAATCCTCCAAGGTTCCTCTATTTTCTGTAAGCATTTCTAGACTATTTTTGAAGTTTGATGCTATACTAAATGCTAAGTTGATGCTTGAGGAGTTAAATTTCAAAATTAGAGAATCAGAGATTCCTTTTTTAGTTTAGAGGATGTTATTTGGAGCTCCATTTATTGTGATTTCTTGACAACATGCCAAGCTCTCAATCTTCTTCAAATGCCAAGAAGACTACAAAGACAACATACAAGGTAAAGAAGACCCCAGTTAAGAGGTTGTGGGAGAAGCCAACTGGTTATGCATATGCCAAACAACTAGGATTTTTCTTATCTTGCAATTTGCATCTATATGGTGAAGGTGATTTCTTTGTTTAGAAAGATTGATCTTTTGTAAAGGGATTAGACATTGCCACCATTAAATTGGTAAGACCTAATCATCAAATGATTTGGAGAGGATGGAAGCCCTTTTGCAATTGGCTAAAAAGAATATGTAGGATGCCTAGGCCAAGCAAAAGAAGTATGTGGATGGACATAGGAGATATTTAGTCTTCAAAGAAGGAGATTAGGTGCATTTGTGTCTCCATAAGACTCATTACATTTTGCTAAAGGGTAATACCAACACAAAGCTTTCTCATCTAGTATTATGGATCTTATAGGATCATTCGCACGATTGGAGAGGTAGCGTATCAATTGAAGCTACCTTGCACCAAGATTCACATGTTTCATGTGTCTTTGCTGTGAAATGACATGTGGGACAACATGTACATGTTCATCCTGAGTTGCCACCCATGGATGAGGAGGGACATATCATTTATGTACATAAGCACATTGTGGATTTTAGAGATCAAGTACTCCATAATAGGATACACATTGAGTACCTCATTAGGTGAGAAGGACTTCGAGAGGATGAATAATTATGGTAGTCAAAGAGCATTGTCCAAGAGTACCCTTATCTTTTGCCAAGTTGGCCCAACGTCACTTTACTATCTCAATACCTTGGTGTGACTACTAGAACATGAAATTTTGAGGGCAAATTTTGGCCTCAGGAAGAACACCCTCACATGGTAGCCCCAAAGCACCCACCTACTTAGAGGTAAATAGGCCCCAAGCCATGAATTTCCATCTGCTCTCATAGAGGAGCCTCTTCTTATCCTAGCCTCAAGAGACAATGTTTCTTAGAGGCCCAACAATTGGTACATGAGTACCAAGAGAAGTTTGAATAGAAGCTTCAAAATAGTAGGGGGAGAGACTCCATTCCATCCCACCCTTCTACCTGCTCATGGGGGATCAAACACACTTCAAGTGCTAGAAAGAGTGGGTGAAGAAGAGCCACCTAGCCCCACAGGGACAACGGGTCTAGGTCTCATGCAGAGAATGTTCCAAGAGGTCCTTGCCTTGTAGAGACTATGGGAAAACAACAACTCAACCTTCTATAATGGCTTCTAAGAGCTAGTGTCGGTTGGTCAAGTGCCTTCTAGTGCTCCGTGTGACATAGATGGCCTAGCATCCTTCCTCTCCATGGAGGTGAGAATGCCAATAGGTGCCTTATTGCAAGGTAACCCTACCCTTTGGAGAGACCTCTCACAGATTGGATGTAGAGGCAAATTCTAGATCCAAAGTGTTATTGCATAACCATGTGGGTTAGTAGCAGTGATTCTAAGGGGTGTGCGAGGGTAGGTTAGCCACAAGGATTGGTGGTTCAGATCTCCAAGCGGTTGAATCTTCAAAGGCCGCTTCTGTGGATTTCAAGATGAACTCCATTGGATGCGATTCGATCCCCAACACCCTGCTTATGGTCGAGCGAGTGTGGAAATCCTAGTGAAGAACCTCATTCGGTGGTTGTGGCAATGAATTTTGCGGTTGTTATCTTCTTAGTAGGCATGCATGTGCACAGGCCTGCAAGGGCCTCATGATCCCTTGACACCAACGATGCGGCTGTAGCGACGTAATAGTGATCTCGAGCATGGAGACGTCATTCCACAAGGAGCTCCGAGAGGGGCCGATTGGTGTCAGAGTCTACCTACTCAGTCAACTTCACCCCCAAGGCTACGGGTGCGGGTCTCACTTGCAGGTGTTGAGTGCATCTTCGTCTCCAACTATGGTTTCGATGGCTTCTCGCAATGTCTTCGGTCAAGGAAGGCCGTTTGGAGGAGGAGGAGCACCAAATGTTGGAGGTTTTGTGATGGCCATAGGCCAAGTCAAGTATGCCAAGTTTGTGGGGCAAAAGTCAGATGACCCCGATGCTCGTGTTCACCGACAATTTGAGAAGGTGTATGGGGTCAACAATCCAGCACCCATGGCACCACTCCGACAGGAAGCAATTTTTGAGTCAACTTTAGTGGGCAAGGCTACACGATGGTTGGCAAAGTACGCAGTGGACTACTTCACCACATATGATGAGGTCCGCGAAGCATTCTTGAGACAATTTTGTCAGGAAAAAATGAGTCCGCAAACTCTGGATAGATTGTGATGCTTGGATCAGGGAGATTAGGATGTGGAAAATTATGCATTTAAATTCAACTTACTCATGCAACGTGTGCTAGCTGGGGAACGGCTTGCTCAAGAGGTACTCAATGACTACGGGGCTATCATGAGAGCTACGAACAACATTGGTCATAGTGGATCGGACACAAACGACGCTTGTAGCAGTCATGGTGCAAGCAGTGTGAGCGGGGGATTCGCTGCATGGGAGGACATCCAAGAACCACAAATTTGCGAAGAGTAAAACCAAGAAGAAATTTTCAAAATCGAAAAAGTCGGATGATAGTGATGAAGATTCGACTGTGACCAGCTCGAAGAAAGCTCTGAAGGTACCGATTCGGAGGAATTTGACTTAGAAGCGGAGACGAAGGCCCAAAGAGCCTCTAAAGGGGGCAAGGGCACGCCAATGGCTTCCAAAGAAGGATCATTACCTAAAGTCTTGAAAGGTATCTCGTGCACTCACTGCCACAATCTTGGTCACTCTGTAGTAGAGTGCGCTCTTAACGCAAATTGGTGCATGATTTGCTTGACTAATACACACAACACAGTGGGATGCCACTATAATGGGCACAGCCAGAGAGCGGTTGGTCAACAACAGGATGCAGTTGCATCTTTTCTGCAAGATGAGCCACAACAGCAAGCGTTTCAGCCACAACAGCAATCATTTCAGCTATAGCAATAGTTGTTCCAATGAGGTGAAGGCGGCGGTGGTCGCAAACGTGAAGGTCATGGTTTAAATCGATTGAAAATCTATTTGTTTTGCTTGGGTGAAGGCCATTAGCGGAACGAATGCTTGGATGCTCAGGAATGGGATTAGCAATGTGTAGAATGGCAAAAGATGGCCAAGAAAATGCCCAACACTTCGATGGCACACATTTGATGATGATTCACTGGTGTACTTCTTTCAGTCTACTGACATGAAATATTGGATGTACTTTAACATCAGGAGGCAATTCTAGTCTATATGATGTAGCTGTGAAGCTAATTCATCCTCCTCAAGCTAGCTCATCCTATAAGGTGGAACACTAATAGGTTGAGCCCCAGGTACTAAATCTATGCGATGGTCTATGGCCAGCATTCTGGAGGTAAACCTTCTGGCAGTTGAGCAGGGAGTATATCCATGAAATCATCTAACAATGTTCTCGATTCATGGTGTTCAAACACACTTAAATCGTTCTTATTATTAACAGAGACAAAAAATGAAGAAAGCAGAATCAGAACACACTGATAGACATCATAATGAGAAGTGTTTAATATATTCTGAAGCTACATCGCAGATACAATAGCTCCCTGAGAAGAGGGAATATTATCACACTAAATACAAAATTGGGTGTCCTTATCCAAAAAAGAAAGAGTATGTTCCTTCCATCCAATCTAAATATCATGGGTTTTAAACCACTCTATTCCGATTAACAAGTCCACATGCCCCAAATGCATGACATAGCACGTAAGAGCCACTGTGTATTCTTGAATCCGGATAGAAAGCGCTTCAATCTTGCGATCCCAAAACTGCTTCCCAGCTAGAAGCTGCACCTCATAGGTGTGATAGCTAGGTATCGTGGACACAGTCCCATCTTCTGCACAAGTTTGTAACTAACAAAGTTGTGAGAGCTGCCCGGGTCAAAGAGAATGTGAACTCTTTGGTCCCTAACTTCTCCATAAACTCGAAAAAGATCATGGGAATCAATGCGCAAAGCACGAATTTTCACCGTATAGGTGAGCAATCCAACACCACATGTATGTTTATGCCTGTTGTAAGCATGACATTCCTTGGGTACTACTGATGCAGCCTATAAGGATGAGCCAACCACATGGCCCAATTAGAATGTCTGATGGGTCAAGTTCTATAAACCCTACTTCTGTCCAACCACCTCACTTTTGGAACCCTCCACTTGGACAACCCATAGTATGGGACGGGGTCAGCACAATCCTCCTACTACATAGAGGGTACTCCCAAATGAGGCTATGAGGATCCTATTGAAGTACTAGGAAGGGTAACCACTCAGATATGAGGAAATTTTTTTCAATATGATGGTAAGGTTCGGGATTATAGAACCAACAAAAATGGTCAAACCATTTTGCTAGAAATAATAGAGTGCCCATAGAGCCGTAAGCCCCAAAGCAACCACGTGTTAAAAGACATGCAGAGTGCGCCATTTTGCACCGTTGAGCAATCCAATACCACATATGTTTATGCCTGGTGTAAGCATGACATTCCTTGGGTACTACTGATGCAACCTATAAGGATGAGCCAACCACATGGCCCAATTCATATGTCTAGTGGGTCAAGTTCTACAAACTCTACTTCTGTCCAACCACCTACCTTTTGAAACCCTCCACTTGGACAACCCATAGTATGGGACGGGGATAGCATAGCCTCCAAATCCTCCTACTACATAGAGGGTACTCCCAAATCATGCTATGAGGATCCTATTGCAAGCACTAGGAAGGGTAACCATGCCACCAAACTTTATAGGAAGGAGACTAATCCTTCAAAGAGTAAACCGGTTATTATCTCCAAGCTAATCACTAAATTCTTAGGTGAAGGATATCTAGTATCGCAAGTGGAAATATTTTACTACATTTGGAAACATTTGAGGATATTGGTGCCTAGATAAAATCAATGCCTTTGGGCTGAGTCTAGATGGCAAGGTTAGGCAGTGGTTTAGGGCTTTGAACCTAGAACAGAAAATCACTTAGGATACAATGTGTAAATCATTTATAGTGGTAATTGACTCTAATGGTAAGTGCCTCTATAGTGGTAATTTCCTCTAGTGGACCAAAGTGGAGCCTGATTAACTAGATGTACAAGGTCAAATAAAAGGAGAATAAATCCCTCCATGACTATATCACCAAGATAAAGCACTTAAACTTGAGATGTGAGCCTCATGAGAGAGAGTGATGCACAACTATTGCCATGCTTTGGCATAGGTTTATGGGACTCTAAGCTTCATGATCATATGTTTGCCATGAATCTCATGTCATTTGAGATATGCAATAAGACTACAATACATCTTTGATGATAATATGAAGAAAAAGGCTCTAGTGGAAAAGTGTTTATCCACCTCGTCTAGGATATCACAAATGTTGAAGGCCCACCAGTTTGAGTGAAGCTAAAAAAGGAGCCATGAGTACCACTAAAGACATCAACATGGAGGAGTTGGCTACAATTGAGCCAATAGTTAAAAGGGGGAGCAACAAAAGAAGCCCCCAGTTGCTTTCATTTATTTTTTAGGCATGATAATGTGTAGTGCAGGATTTGTATGGGAAACCACTCACTAATGAGTGCCCCCATCTTTAAGCTAGGCTAGCATTTTATTGTGCCCATTGTGCACATTTGGGAAATCAAGACATCACAATGCCCAACAAAGGCCACCACTGATGTTGTTGCACCCTGAACCATCTAGAGGGACAGTTAGACATACAAGGAGCCACTTGTAGCAACCATGGGTAATTTAGGGCCAAAAACCTCTTATTACCCCACCCATATTTAGAACTCAACCACCCCCAACACAAATCACTCCTATGAACCAAGTGATGGTTGAGGATTTTCCCAATGAGATTGGGAAGTGGAAGAATAATACTATGAATCAGTCCAACTATATATTTCATTACATTATGTAGGGTAGATCATTTCTATACAAGGATTGCTCAATGCGAAGGCTAGCTAGAAGTATCCTTGGTATTATAGAATGTAATTAGAGGATCCAAGCCAAGGCCTTTAGTAAGGGGCATGGGAAATACCCTAATCCTATCATGGAGAAACAATGTCTTTCTGAGGCACAACAATTGGTACACGAGTGCTAGGATAAATATGAAGAATGCCTCAAGGCAAGTAAAGCCAACAAAACCTCTAAATCCTTTAATGTGCTTGAGAGGGTAGGGTTATGGGTAGGAAGGTCCTTATTATGGCAAAATATTTTTGAGAAAGACCCTACCTAGGGACAACATGTACTTTTATGGCTTCAAAGAACCATAGCCAATCAGTTGTGAACCAATCACAACCCCATGATGTGGCTAGGCTCGCTACATTCATGTCTACCAAAGTCAAAATGCC
Source organism: Dipteris shenzhenensis (assembly GCF_047967505.1). NCBI lineage: Eukaryota > Viridiplantae > Streptophyta > Polypodiopsida > Gleicheniales > Dipteridaceae > Dipteris > Dipteris shenzhenensis. The sequence continues at coordinate 11,387,035 of NC_141621.1, read as the reverse complement.
CATTATGACACTATTAAGAGGTAACCCTACTCTTTGGAGGGACATATTTGATTGGATAACTGGGTAAATAGGGACATAGGAGCCATTAGATCCAAAAGTGGTCAAACCTCCAATAGATTACCAGAATCTTCCAAAGGTTCCTATCAATAAGTTGGGCCAGTACTTCAAAAGTGATGACACAAATGCCATACTTCCCATCTATTACCACAACAAGAATGTCAAGGAAATATTAGGAGGAGAAAATGTTAGCATAATCACCAAACAGTGCTAGGAAAAAGTGGTGAAAGCCTAAGATGGGACTGTACATCTTTAGTGGCTAAACTAGCCAATGGAGCAAACGGCTCAACCAATCAAAGTACAAAGGGACATCTAATAAATACCTTTATCTTTACTTACCGGTTATGGTTTTTTGTAATGAACTTCCATAACCAACCCAACTCCTATGACATCATACTATGTAGACATTCCATTTGTACCATAGGATTGGCTCTAATAGAATATACTTACACAAAGTTGAGCATGTCATGAGAGATGATCTTCAAACTTGGAAGACCCAACATATGTCAAGAAACTTATTTGTGGCTAAGTCAGATACGACTCAGTGGTCAACATTGGTCAATGAGTTCCAAGGATGCAAAGAGAAAGTAGCATTTTAAGAATGGTATCCTCCAAGCTGACTATATCCCTACTTCGATATCATGTATTGGAGGCTTGGAGGGGTCTAGATCATGGTAGCCACTCAGATCCTGTGTGGATGTTGTGCTTGCCACCACTGTCTATAACTCTTCTCAATGAATGTAGTGAGTGGATTTACCTCCATTACATCAACCAACCATCTAATAACTATGCTTTCTAGTGACAGAGAATCTGCAAATCTATCAGGGGCTAGAAAGGCTAGAGCATCTTATGCCAATCAGGAGCCAAAGGAGTACACTCTGGTAGAGGCTTGTCTTCCTTGTTTATCATAAATTGTTCTTCATATTCAATAAATAGATTGGTTTGAGGAGTGGCCAAAGGAGCTTTAGTGCTCAAGAGGGTGAGGTCAACTATATTCTAGACGAGAGTACAATCCACAGGTATATCATAAGTTGCATTTGTTAGCTCTAGCAGCACATCCTACATCTCAATGTGAGTGTTCATGGGTGTTTGTGAGATTAGAAGCATGAGAAGATGTTCCTCGATGTGGAGGGTGTGTGTCAGTAGCATGAGATTATGGAGGTTTGCCTATGTAAGTGCCTAAGTTGGAGAGGAGTTGATGTTAAGGATTATGTGGCTAAGTATTTTCAGGGGTAGGAGGTTGAGTGGAGGAAAAAACTTTGAGGGCCATAGTGATTATGTGGTTGAGTATTTTCAAGGGTAGGAAGCTGAGTGGAGGCTGAGTGGAGGAAAAAGCGTTGAGGGCCATAGTGATTTCTTTTAGATTGTCAAAAACAGCAAGGGCTTTAGTGATTTCTTCCAAGTCGACAATGTGAATGGTTTTAAAATTGCTCATGTCATATTCTAACATCTATTGCATGGCCTCGAGCACTATAGTATAGTTGGGCATTATCATAGAGCATATATTCGTGCATTATACTAGCCTATTGGTGTCCCTGGTGTAGAGAATTTGTGCAAAGAGGAAGAGATGGAAATGTTGCAAAACTCTCAAGGGCTCAATGTGAGAGACAAGAACAAGAGAGCATCTATCCAACTTCCATATGGGACTTCATTCCCCATTCACACACTCCATCCAAACATCCCATTAACTCCTCACATACTAGCCAATATCCACTCACCCATGCTCTCTCTTGCTTACATATGAAAAGATAATTCCAACTCCTGGTGCTGGCAACCACCCAAGGCCTTTGGATTGCAAGGCTAGGTAGCCAAATTTTTAGGTTAGGAGAGTTGCAAATTGTCCTCATCAAAGGGAAAATTGGAGGTCATTTTGCAACTCTTCAAGCCTAAAAATTTTTAGTATGAGATTAATTTAACAATATGCCATGAGTAAAAGTTAGTCAAATTAGCAAATATACCATGTAGTACTACACATGATGTAATGCTACAATGCCCTCTATGACCTTGAAGTCTAGCCCCATCTACAAGCCCCTGGATTACAAGGCTTGGACAATATGCTCCCCTACTGCATTGATATGTCCTCATTATAGAATTCCTCATCAATTACAATGTAGTGTGGGATGTCACATTCAGCCATCATAATGCAAAAGGCTAGCTCACCCAACACCACCTTGACATTAAAATGGTGTGGGTGGTGTAGCAACTTCCCATTGTTGCAAAAGGATACAAAAACATAAGAAATTTGAAAAAATGGCTCCAATGAGTGGTGTCATATTCTATAGAAAAACATAAGGATGGAGTCCCATTCCACATGATCCAAGTCCCCACCTTGGTCAAACCAACATGAGCTCTTCAATTCCTGACCAAGGTGAAGATGACAGATCATCCAAGCAACATTACCCCAAATCATTTGGCGCACTTGTACCAACCCTAGCTCACAAATTGGGCCATGTATTTTGTCAAGGTGCCCCAAAACCTCTATTCCCATCATGAGAAAAAGATTGGCACCCATGCTACTAATGCCTCTTATCTCACAAATCATAAAGAACAAAGACTTTCCTTGTGGAGTGTATGGTTTTGTTTTCCACCAAAGAATTTCTTCCAAGTGCCTTGGACAGTCTTGCAGCCGCCTCAAGATAGGCTCCCAATGACACACCTACTAAAAGAAGAAAGGAGAAGGAAACTAAAGAAGAAGATGCAGCCAATACCAAAGAAGTAGAGGAGGCCCAGGTAGAACAAGAATACATGGCCTACATGGAGCAACACAAGGAGAAGTCTAGCATGAGTAGCTGAATTGCGTGCAAAATAGGTGGCCCAAAAAGAGCAAGAGCAAGAAAATGGCAAAGCACTCCAAGACGGCTCAACAATAAGCAACATGACATGCTAGAACTATAAGAAAATAATACAACGTCTATGCTCAACAGATAACACGGTCACGTATGCAAGAGAGAAAACAAGATATTATGGAGAATCAAAAATTTGATTACTGTGTAGAATGATACAATAGATGGCGCTGCCTCCCAACCATGCGCTCCTATGAAAGAAGCTTCTATGGCATGCTGGAAACAGTAGAAGATGGAGGCTGGATGCTAAGGAATCAGGGTTGTTGTAGCCAGTGATGAAATGGGCTTCATGGGCTTGCTCTTATATAGGCAATAGTTGTAGTCGATTAGGCTCAATTGGGTGATCGACCCAGTTCGCCCAAAACAGTCGATTGGGGGTCGGTCCCAAAATAGGCCACCAACCATACGATAGATCCGGTGCACAAAACAGAGCAACTGACCTACGGACTCCGTTAAACCCAGAGCCATCTGGGATCATCTGAGGCTCCAAACAAGCCCCACCACCCAAAAATAGGCTACCCCAGGAAATGCTCCATCTACCCTCAGTGCAGTCAATCAAGGGATTCCTTCCCACACTTGCATATAGCCTAGTTGGCAGTGTGCCGACTCTATCTGAAGCCGTCCAGCCATCAGGCCACACATGGCCCCCATCTGGTGTCCAAACCAAGATTTACCAGATAACCGAGCTACTCAAATGCCTTCTCCTACAAGTAGAGTTAGCTGGTTTCCACGTAGTTACACGAGAGTGGAGCATTGATATCTTACACCCCCCCTCAATGTCCACCCGCAAGTGAACTTACTTTTTTGGCCCAATGCCAAGTCGATGAAGATGCCTCTCTAGTAAGTCTCTTCCAAGAGCCTTTGTGAAGATGTCCGTAGCATTCTCTATAGTCAGACAGTACACCAAGTCGACCTCTCCATCCATGATGAGCTCGCGTACAAAGTGTTATTAAATCTCAATGTGTTTTGTGCGAGCGTGGAACACTGGGTTCTTTGCAATCGCCATGCAACTCTGATTGTCACACTATAACTGCATAGGCTTGTTCTGCACTGCACCCATGTCCCCCAAAATCCTCCTCAACCACACTACCTCGCAAGAAGCAAAGCATGTAGATTTGTACTCGGCCTCAGTAGAAGAAAGAGCAACTGTGGGTTGCTTCTTGCTGACCCATGACACAACTCCAGATCCAAGTGAGAAATAGTACCCTGTCACTGATCTCCTGTTGTCCACGTCTCCTGCCCAATCCGAGTCACAGAATCCGGTCAAGATGTTGCCCTTAGTATAGGTGATGCCATAATCAAGTGTGCATTGATGTATTTCAGCACCCACATCCCTGCCCTCGAATGGTTCTCCCAGGGCTTATTGGAAAACCTGCTTAGTACACCAGTCACAAAACTGATGTCCGACCGTGTGTTGCACAGGTAAATCAAGCTGCCCACAATTCTTCTGTACTTCGCTTCGTCCACCAGTGGTGATGAATCCTCGTTTGAGAGCTTCGCGTCAACCTCCATAGGGGTACCAACTATCTTGCACTCAGCCATGCCAAATGCCTTTAGTATCTCTCCAGCATACTTCAGTTGTGAAATGAAGATCTGTTTCGGCTCCTGCCAAACTTCAATCCCCAAACAGAAATGCATCAGTTCGAGGTCTATCATTTCAAACTCTCTTCCTAGCAAATGCTTTGTCTATGAGATCTTCTCTTCATGGTTCCCTGTTATGACAAGGTCGTCCACATAAAGGACCACGATCATACACCTGCCTCCTCTAAAGATATACAAATTTGCATCAGATGGGTCCTCCTGAACCCGTTTTGTAGAAAGTAGGCATCAATTCGCTAGTACCACACTCGTGGGGCCTGTTTCAACCCGTAAAGTGCCTTCATCAGTTTGCAAACTTTACCTTCTAAACCGGGGATCTCAAAACCTAGTGGTTGATCCATGTATACCTCCTCCTTGAGATCTCCATTCAAAAAGGCGGATTTCACATCCATTTGAAACATGGGCCAACTTCCCTGGGCAGTTAAAGCCAAAACAATGTGAATTGTGGTTAGTCGAGCTGTGGGAGCAAAAGTATCTTGATAATCAAAACCATGTACCTGTGCAAATCCTTTTGCCATGAGCCAAACCTTGTACTTATCCAACGTGCCATCGGACTTGTACTTGGTCTTGTACACCCACTTGGTTCCGATTACCTTGCATTTTGGTGGTCAATCCACAAGGTCCCAAGTGTTGTTCTTCATTATGGAGCCATACTCCGACTGCATAGCCTCCATCCACCTATCATCGCCCTATGCCTCTTCAAGACACTTGGGTTCATCAACACGGATCACTTTTGTCATCAAAGCATAGTTAACCAAGTGTTCTTGTTCCCTTCTTTGCTCCTCTAATCTCTTGGGCCGGCAGTGTTTGGATTGTTCCTCCTCAATGGTTGGAGGTTCTCTGCCGTCCAAAAGCTGCTTTACCCACTTCGGGAATGGCCATTGCCATTGTGGTTCTGCAGGCTCTTCTTCATCTTCTTTGTCTTGAATCCTCCCAAGCACCGTTGGGGGAGTTCAATCTGCTATTGGTGGCGGTACTGGATGGATATCCTGGTCCTGGTTGGAAGGAAGCATCCTCCTCCAATTGATGCGGCCGTTCTGAGAAGACCACATCGCGACTTATAGTTACCTTTTTGGTAGCAGGGTTATAGAGACAGTAACCCTTCGCCTCTTCACTGTAGCCCAAGAAAATACACTTCCAGCTCTTTGGTTCCCATTTAGTCTTGGTACCGTCATGGACATGCACAAAACAGTCATAAAAGAAGAGGAGTGACCTCTCTCCCAATGGAATGAGCTGCCCTACAAACCAAAATGTGCTCTTGACATAGTCACTAGTGTAGGCATACTCACTAGAGTAGTAAATGGTGTAACCCAGTGGGTCGATCCAAAGTATATGACTCTGCTTAGAAAGATGCAGGGACTTGGTGAGCTGAAAGATGGCCTCACATCCTACAAGAAGGTGCTTTGTGGCACAGACAAGACATCATCCAAATCTAAGTAATCCCCATGCTAGGTTACATCTAATGGTCCAGAAGACTGATACTCATAAGCACAATGTGCATTTGCCACCATAAAAACCCTACGTGGAGCAGAGAAAAAATGGCATTTGCAAATTTCAAAGTCGTATTAGAGTATTAAAAGTGTGAGTTTTACAAAATTGGTCATAAGTGTTGGATTTTTTGTTGTTTTTGCTTTAGATAGGTAGAGTAAACTGCTTAGCAGGTAGATTTTCTCTAACTTAATCACCTAGTGCTGACCATGATTTTTGTGGGGGGCTAAAGATGGGCTAAAGATTTTCCAGGACTACATAGTAAGAGGCACATGTGAGTGGAATGCCTACCATATGACTCACCTAGACCTAGACTCAAAATGCTCATGCAGCTATGCTATTCCCCCCTCTAGTGGATTTCAAGGGAGACTCGCATTGATAAAAGCCACACTTAGATGATAGCCAGATGGAGCATGCATTAAGCTTGCTTGCCACCTGGGATGCCAATGTAGGACATTGGCTGCTGCACAGAGCATTGATTGAGGCTTTAGGCCTCTGCCTGTTCCAATCAATGAAGTGCATAGGTTCTTACAGTGTTACCACCTTTATGGGAGTAGATTCTTGTGGTGCTACGGCCTTCTCCTTGATGGAGGTATTTGGCCAGGTAGGCATCGTTAGCCTTGCCCTTGATGCCTCAACTTTTGGGGGGATGGAGGGAGGTTCTTGTGGGACTTCCCCCTCATTAAGGTAAAGTTCTTGTGTAACTCCCTTAGCCTTCTTTGTGGTCCTGTCCTTTAGCCACAGTACTTGTGGGATCATTGTAACAGTGTGGCTCTCGTGATCCTTAGTTGGAGTGGGGACCTACGATAGGTTTGTCTTTTTGAGAAGCAAGTTCTTGTGGAACTACCTTGGCTACCCTTACCCTTTATACCTTACACTGTCGAAGCCGATCGTACCGACTACGAGCACAAGCTCATCGTAGCATTGTGGGCCTACCAAATGTCTTACAAACTGGCAACAAACTACACCCCCTTCATCTTAGCCTTTGGGTTGGAATAAATTATGCCAATGGAGTATGTGGTGCCCACGTTTACATCATGATCAAGGAAAGACCCACTGAAACACTTAATGGCTACACAATCCTCTCCAAGTATGTGTATGAGGAGAATGATTATACCCTCTACTACCACAATGCGGTTGCATATACCAATCTCTCAAGGAGCCAAAAGTACAAGCATCCCTAGCAATGGTAGGCCTCAAGCCCCCGTTGCGGATCATCTGCCATGTCACCTTGACATGAAGCTACTTGGGGAATTCATTAGTACCTACAACTCAAACTCCAACAATGGTATTCTTCGTGATGCAATAGGGACCCCTTACTTCTGCCACCTCAATGTGGACATGGTGTGCTTTGCCTTCGGCCTCCCAGTCATTGCAGAGAAATATATGAACATGAAGAATCTGCACATGCCCCTCCGTAAAGTCTACAACTATGATAGGAAGAAGAGCAAGGGCTGTATCCACTTCTCCCAGCTAATAGTGCCCAAGCTAGACAAGTCAACAAGAGTGCTCCAGTGGTGGTGGTTGACCCAAATTAAGCACATGAACCACCATCAGCCAATAGTGCCCAACATCCTTTCTAGGCTGGCAGAGCTGCAGGTCAACACCTAAGGTCACCAATTGGGCCGACTATTTTTCTGCACATAGATGAGGGAAGACCTAAAAACACATGGTAAATGATCTTGGGCAACCCAATGATGTACATGCCCATATTTTACCATATGTTGGCTCAATAACTACCCATCAATTATGGATTGGCATACAAGGAAGCCACATGAGATGCCCCAGCCATGGCCCCCCCAAATAGGCTCAAAGCTAATATGAGCACTACCCCCTCCAACTGTCCCATGCAATAGCCACTTGACAATCAATTGCGACAGTAATACGAAGACTGCTAGATGCGGGAATCCTTGCATAGCCAACAATGTTTTGAGGTATTCACCCAACACTCTAAGGACAAGATAGCTAGCTAGTACCCCATCGATGTGGAAGATATTTATGGGGATGATACTATAAATTTTGGCCTCCACCCTAGTGCAACAAGCATTTTGCCCACCCCCTCTGCCCCCCAGACTATAGCCAGTACCTTAGTGCAACCCCAAGAGCCTGTATCATTCATCACAAGATCTTCCTCTTTTCCATGGGCTGGGCTCACAAAATCCCTACAATTTTTCAATGCACCTGCATACTGAATGCTTGGAGGCTACAGTGCCATGTTATCATAGGCAAACCATATGGATCTCTAACTATTGGATGCAATGGCCCAGCTCCCTCAGGTAGCGTGAACAATTTTACAATGGAGGCAAGAGCATGCCTCCCAACTGTCCTCCTCTCTCCGACAAGCACAACCCTATGTGCGTGACAACCACACTCTCATGATCACCGCATAAGCTACCGAGCACACCGCCCTTGATAGAGCAGAGGAGTATCGAGCAAAGCCAAAGAGTTGGAAGTCACTCTCACAAAGCTCAAGGATGAGCTTTTTGCCAGTGAATCCCTGGTTCAAACCATGATGGACCAATTGGACTAGCCTCTATACTGTGGAAGAACAAAGGGCATAGGCCGAGGACCAATATGCTAGGCATAGGGAGGGATCCAACTGACAAATCAAAACCCTTCAAAATCACCTCACACAGGAGCGAGACCTCTCCGTCACCATGCAAGTTGAGAATGAGAACCTTCACACCTCTGGCCACCTAGAGGAATCTAGGTTGGAAGATAGTGAGTAGCAGGAGTTTTTCATGTATAAGAGGTCTCCATACAACTTACCACCTACAACCTCGCCCCATGCACTGTTCCCCAAACACTTCAAATGCACTTCGACACATTCCAACCTCATCTTCCACATAGATCTCACTACCCCTCTTTTGCCCAACACACAATCGCCCTATCCTTGCCATGTCCTACTTCTCCATCGACTTTAGCCCATTAGTCTATCCCTCTTCCATCCCTCTGATCTTCAAACCCTACCCACCCACCCCATCCTCCTAAATTTCCAAGCGTGGTGTTAAGTAATCTGAGTCCACCAATGATCCACAAGATGATGAAGTGATGCAGTTAGCCAAGCCCAACAAACTTAGCCCATGGGTCTATACTCTCGATAGCCTCCAAGCCGACATCAACTAGATGCAGACCTATGGCCAGGCTTCCATAGTCCAAATGCACTTAGTTGCATATAGCTCCACAGCCTACCATCCCCTTGACAATCGGGTGCTACAAGCTCTCCAGGACTCACTTGAGTCTTTGGTCAGCAATTTTGAAACAATTCATGTAGCATATCTCAAAGATGTCACTGAGGAGGAAGGACAGGAAGCCATTGCTATCTTTAACTCTACCACCCCCCTCACATAAATTCTACAACCACCCCCTATTGATCCCTCCCTACCCCTCAACAACCCACCCATCCCATCCGGCCTCCTATTCCCCACACAAACCTACCTGAGTACTCCTTTAATGCCTCCAATACTAGCACAGCAGCATGGGGCCTCTTAGTCCATCTCCTCCAATGCTCATGTCGACCTTCCAGATGAGTCTCTCAGTACACTCTACTAAAGCTCGCAAATTTTATACATATGCCCATCAACCCTTTGCCCATAGAGAATGTAGAGAAGGAGCCTATGCCAAATCTCAAAGATGATGTCCCTCCAGTACCTTGCTCCTCCTTCTCCAAAGACATCCCAATGGTGGCCCGCCGAGCTACAATCCTTCCAAGACTTACCTAACAACACCATCATGCATCACTGGAAGGCCCAACTAGAAGGATCTCACCTTCATCTGTATAAGATCATGGAAGTTCACCCACTCACTTAGTTTATTAGCCAGTCCTTCAATGACTGGAGGTGAACCCACCCAAAGCATTCACGTGGCAAGACGATTACCACTTAGCACCTGACGTGTCCATTCCCCTCACCAACTTGGACGCTAGCCTTTAACCCCATTGGCGCATCCCTTTTTTGAAAAAGAAACAATTTTGGTGCTACTATCATAGCATACACCTCGAGCGGCAAATCCATCCCCTCTACATGCCCATGGAAAGACGATGGACCTGGGCTCAATTTTGAGAGCTCCAACAAAAGGATCCCAATATTATCTAACTTCCCCAAGGACATGACTTAGGAGGTATTTTTCTTTCACCTCCAGCCATTCAACGATACCTATGACTCTATCTGTTCCAGACCTTGTAGTGGTTGCAGTAGTGCACTTTAACCGCCTTATCCTCTTGCTACTCTGTGATCTCCCCACCCATAGTTGGCCCATTGAAGAGCTACATAACCTCACCAACCAAATTGTCTTCAACCCTAGCATCAGTCCCTCCCAATTACAAGACTTATGCCTCTACCTTTGGGTCTACAACCTCCATGGCCACCATCACATTTAAACATTCGAGGACATGCATGCCACCCACTCCTAGAAGTATCAGGCTTATTTCATGCGGATCACCCCTTGGCAATTAGACCACTACACAGTCCTCCATACAGTCTTCTCCACTCACCTACTCCAGCGTAGATGATCCGAGGGTGGCTCAGCAATCAATAAGAAGGGGGGCATGTTAACAGTTGGATCTTGCCCATCTAAACCCTCCGCGTTTCGAGCCACAAATGGCTCAGTTTCAAAGCAGCCCCACTAAGATCGCTCCCATTGGCAAGGATAATAGAAGAGCCATTTGGATCCCGTATATGGATAACACAAGGGCCATTTGATGACAAAGAGGAGGTTGAGAAAGTCAGCATATGCCTTGGTGCCATATGGGCCCAATTGGTTGTAACAAAAGAGAGACAAGAGAGATTGGTATGAGGAAAATGGTTTGCCCTCCCTTCAAAATATGATATGTATAAAAGGCCCAATGGTTGACTTTGGTCTTCATTGTTGTATGCACAAGTTTAAAATACAAGGTGAGAGTGCTCTCAACGGAAGCAAGAATGGAAGAAGGAGAGAGAGACAGAGAGCCACACAAGTTTGGTGGGTGCAGAACCACCCTAATCTTCTTTTTCATTCATTTATATATGTGTTTAAGTATTGTACATAACCGGGGTTAAGGCACAGTGACCTTTAACCCCCACAACCTCCCACTTAAAGGACAATGTGCCTTTAAGGGAGAATAACTAGTGAGCATACTATCCAATGCCCATCAATACACGACAATACTCAAACCGCTGACTAGGTAGACTCTTCGTCAGCATATCTGCAGGGTTATCATCTGTATGAACCTTGACAAGCTCTATGCGCTTGTCCTCAAGTACCTCCCTGATGAAATGGTACCTGACCTCAATGTGTTTGGTCTTTGCATGAAAGACCGGATTCCGTGCTAGCTGAATAGCACTCATGGAATCAGTATGCAATGTCGGTACACCTGTATGAATCCCCAAATCTCCCACTAGCCGATCAAGCCATATAGCCTCCTTGCAACCCTCTGTGGCTGCAACATACTCAGCCTCTGTGGTAGACAAAGCAACACACTTCTGTGCATGAGACATCCACGACACTGCACCACCTGCAAAGGTGAACACATAACCAGAAGTGGATCTCCTACTATCCACATGCCCTGCATAGTCTGAATCTGTGTACCCAAGTACACGCATGTCTCCTTTACCAAAGCAGATGCACATCTCCTTGGTACCCTTCATGTACCTCATGATGCACTTAACTGCCTCCCAATGCCTCTTTCCTGGATTAGCCATATACCGGCTAACAACTCCCACTGCAAATGCAATGTCTGGTCTAGTAGCTATCATAGCATACATAAGACTCCCAACTGCTGATGCATAAGGAACCTTGGCCATCATGGCCCTCTCCTCATCTGATTTGGGACTATCTGTATGACTCAGTTTCACATATGGAGGCAATGGAGTACTCACTGCCTTCCCCCCTCCATATTGAAACACTGTAATACTTTTGTAACATACTCTTTTTGTGAAAGCCAAAGGAGTTTCCTACTCCGATCACGCGTGATGCGCATACCAAGAATATGACCTGCAAATCCCAAATCCTTCATATCAAAGGCCTCATGCAACTTGGCCTTTAATGCATCTAGCTCATAAGTATTCTTGCTAGCCAATAGCATATCATCCACATATAGTGCCAGGATTATTAGGCTACTATCCTTAGCCCTTTTAGTGTAGAGGCAGTGATCAATTTCACTCCTTCTAAAACCCTGGGACCGAATGAAAGCATCAAACTTTTGATACCATTCTCTAGGTGCTTGCTTAAGACCATAGAGACTCTTCTTCAGCTTGCAAACTAAATGCTCTTTGCCCTTTTCTTTAAAGCCTTCCGGCTGCACCATGTAAATTTCCTCATGCAAATCCCCATGCAAGAAAGCTGTCTTGACATCCATTTGCATAAGCTCCATATCCTCTGATGCCACTAGTCCAAGCATGCATCTAAGTGTGGTCATCTTCACAACCGGAGAGAATATCTCATCAAAGTCCACACCCTTCTCTTGCTTGAACCCTTTAGCAACCAAACGGACCTTGTACCTAGGCACATCATCACCTGTGACCTTCATTTTGTAGACCCATTTACATGGCAATGCTTTCTTTCCATGTGGCAAAGAAACCAAGTCCCAAGTCTTATTCTTCATAAGTGAACTCATCTTTGATTGCATAGCATACTCCCACTTGCGTTGATCCTCACGCATCATAGCCTCTTTGTAGCAAGAAGGCTCCCCGCAATCAGTAAGCATCACATAGTCTACCCCTGGAACAAACCTATCAGGTGGTCTAGACACTCTAGATGATCTTCTCAATGGCATTTCAGCTTGCTGTCCCACTTGCATATCAGCCACATTTGGCTCATCATTTCCACCAATAGATGATCCATCATCTACCCTTGATTGTATACCTGTGGGAGTACTTGGTTGTACCATTTCTTGCACATTTGGTGCATGGACAGCTTGCTGTCTATCAACATATGCAGGTGGATTCACATCCTGGAAAGTGATTCTCCTCATTTCCACATCCCTCATGGGTGCCTTATGCATCTTCTTCTCATTGAAGACCACATCATGGCTGCGTATGATCTTCTTTGCTTCTGGATCCCAGAGACGATAGCCCATCTCTCCACTTTCACCATAACCCAGAAAGATGCATTTCCTAGACTTAGGATCTAGCTTCTTTCGAAGCTCTTTTGGCACATGTGCATATGACTCACACCCAAATATACGCAAATGAGAGTAAGAGGGCTTCTTGCCACTCCATGCCTCTTCAGGAATACCACCATCCAAACTCTTACTAGGTGATCTGTTGATCACATGCACTACAGTCTTCATTGCCTCAGCCCAAAAACCACCAGAAAGACTTGCATTGGAAAGCATGCATTGCAACCTTTCTTGAATGGTACGATTCATCTTTTTTGCAACTGGATTTTGCTCTGGAGTACGAGGGGATGTGAGCTCCCTCTTAATCCCACGTGTATCACAGAAATGCTGAAAGTCATGAGAGAGATACTCTCCACCATTGTCAGTCCGTAGGCATTTAAGCATTCTACCTAACTGATTCTCAACCAAGGCCAGCCATTTCTGAAATACCTGGAATACATCACTCTTCCGAGCTATAGCATAAGCCCACACTTTCCTAGTTGCATCATCAATGAATGTCACATAGTATTCGGCCCCGCCTAATGACCGTGTAGGCATGGGACCACATACGTCTGAATGCACCAAATCAAGCATTTCAAACTCTTTCTTTCCCCTTCTTTTATGGGCTGATTTAGTCTGCTTCCCATAGAGACAATGCTCACAAAATTCAAAATCAGAGAAACTCAAATGCGGTACATAACCCAAACGGCATAAGAGTTTCATTCCATTCTGGCTCATGTGCCCCAACCTGCAATGCCACAAAGAAGTGCTTGGCTGCTCGGTTATTGCAACAACATGATCAAATACCCCTGATACATGTAAGGGATACAAAGTCCCACACTTGGCACCCCTGGCCAAAAGCATAGAGCCCTTTTGAATTTTCCAACTCTAAAAGCCAAAAGTGGTGTGAAAACCAGCATCATCTAGTTGACCCACTGAAATAAGACTCTTGGTCAACTTAGGCACATGTCTCACATGTTTCAAAACAAATGCAGATCCATTTGCAAAAGAAAACTTTATGTCACCTGCTCCCACTATGTCACATGCATAGTCATTTCCAAGATGCACACAACCTGTCTTTCCACTGTCATAAGTGGAGAACCATTCCCTATGGGGAGTAACATGGAATGAAGCACCAGAATCCAAAATCCAATCCTGGGAATATGCATCATCTGAAGTGGTAAGCAACTCTGCAGATAAAGTAGACATGAAGAGAACATCATTGTCACTATCATGTGTGACTGCATTGATCTCCTCGATCTTCACTTTTCCTTTGTCCTCCCTTGGACTCTCTTCCTTTTGATTTGCACCCCAATTTGCATTCTTTTTCTTATCCTTTTGCTCTCTTTTCAACTTGTAGCAATCCTTTTTCATATGGCCCTTCTTGCCACAATGGTAACACTCAATGTTCCGTGCCCTGGATTTGCTACGAGACTTCCCTCTTTCTTGGGACTTCCCCCTGAACTGTGATCTACCCCTTTGCACATTTAAGGCTGCATCCTGCTTGTTGCCATCCATAGACTTCCGTCTAATCTCCTCGGCCAACAAGCTACCCACAACATCATCAAATTTCAGTACTCCACCAGGTGCAGAGTTACTGACAGCTGTACGGAAGGTATCCCATGAGGATGGCAATGAACATAAGAGAAATATTGCCTTAGTCTCCGCATCAAAATTCATTTTCTGAGCCTGAAGCTGGCTGAAAATAATATTGAATTCATTCAAGTGAGAAGCAATGGAGACCCCTTCCTTCATTTGCAGCTCAAACAACCTCTTCATGAGGTAAACTTTATTAGAGGCAGTTTCCTTCTCATAAGTGGCACACAGTTTCTTCCACAAATCTTCCGTAGTCTGCTCATTTACTACTGTGAAATAAACTGACTCTGCAAGATGAAGTCTAATAGTAGACTTTGCTAATGCATTCAACTCATTCCAATCATCCTCAGACATATCCGCAGGCTTAGCTTCAATACCTGCCAAGGGTTTAATCTGCTTCTTTTGAATAAGCACATCCCTTATCTGTTCTTTCCACAAAGAAAAGTTTGTTCCATCAAACTTTTTAATGCTGAAAAACTCCTTTTCAGGCATGGAAGAGGATGCCATGATGCAAATAAAGCAAAATCCCAAATGCTAGTGCCTGCAAGAGAGAATCACACCAAATACCAAGTGCACCCAAATGTGTATGCCACAATAGAGTGAAATATTACCAAAAGCTCAAAGCTCAAAGCATCTAAAGATGCTTCTGACTCATGTGCATATACTATGCATCCATATGAGCAAATCTGGCCCAAAAGAAAATGCCAATAAGTGCCAAATGACTCAAGCATAAACACTGTCCACTAGCATATGCATCAATAATGTCTCATCCAAGAGAGCATAGCACTATCAGTGCATCACCTGCAATGTGTCAAAGCTGTCCCTCAGCTTAAAATAGCATCCATGTGCAAAGCGTCCATAAAAAATAGCATCCCACAAGGCAATTTGGGCCTATCAGCGCATCCAACAAGGACCGCAATGCATCCAAATGGCCTATAAATCATCCACTGCAACCCAATGCATACCACGAATGAGCGCACACTGCTCAAACTGCAACCAAAGTGATCTGCATAAGGTATGCTCAAGAAATCATAGTCCCATGGTAATGAGCCCTACTGAAAATAGAACTTGAGATGCTTCAAAACATGGGCGCCATTGCATAATCGGACTCAGCAAGAAAATCTGCAAATATCTCTCTTCTGCCAGAACTCCAAAATCCCAACCGATGAGTGAGAAATGGGAGTCAACACTTATCCACTGCCATGTGGCATAAATCTAAGGTTTCAAAACCTTAGTATGAAAAATGCATAACAGAGAGACGAAATCGAATACATAGAGATTTATAACTCTAAAAATCCTCCACCGAATCACGCAAGAACTGATAGGTAGGGGTTTTTGGGCGTCCGGAATGCAATGGGATAGACGGTTTTGGAAACCGTGGCTTCAATCACTGGGTCCAACACACGGACTGAAAAACGTTTTTGGAAACAGAGCTATCTGTAAACTCCACCGGAGTGCGAATGATGAGCAACATAGAAGTTTTAGGACCTCTTGAGTCCACCGGAACTGACAGATCTGCAAATGGTTGCTCCAAACTTGAGTTCCAACACCCGGGCAAAAAACGCAGGAACTGACACAGTGAGTCAGAAATCCAATGAAATGATCCCAGATTCAAGAATGAAGGTGTTTCCAAGCTCCTGAAGTAATGTGGACACCAAAAGCAACCAATAGTTGCCTCTACAAGTCAATACGGAGTCTCTGTCATCAAACGGAACAGGGAAAAGCTCAAAAAACGACTTTTTCTTTGAAAGCTCTTAACAGGCTCTCAAAACCACTTCGCACAGCCAAAGTGACTTTTCCAAAGGTTCCTCCAAGTCTCTGCACACTCGGATGCAAGTAAAGTCACCCACAAAGCTTCCCACAAAGCTTCTCCTTCCTCCCATAGAGCTGCTGAGCTTCAAGCATTCACGCACGCTCAGCTAGATCACCCGGGCTCTGATACCAGTTGAGAGTGCTCTCAACGGAAGCAAGAATGGAAGAAGGAGAGAGAGACAGAGAGCCACACAAGTTTGGTGGGTGCAGAACCACCCTAATCTTCTTTTTCATTCATTTATATATGTGTTTAAGTATTGTACATAACCGGGGTTAAGGCACAGTGACCTTTAACCCCCACACAAGGTCCCTCTTCTCTTCCAAGAGTATCTTTCGGTGTTCTCTTATTTCCCTCATAGTGCCTTTGTGTTTGCCACTCGATCCCCCTTCATTCTACTCTTGCCCTCCCCTTATCCCTCTCTTCTCCCATCTCTCCTTTCCTTCCTTCTCTCATGGAAACACATTGCAACAATCCAAGAGCCGTTTGAGTGACACTTTTGTGCTTTGCATTGCTCTCACAAGGAGTAGCTTAGAGTGGAGGCTCCATCAGCATTGCTTCAAGATCCCCACAACATGTGAGTCACCATCATTGAGACCACACAATACATCATTGTAAACATGACATCAATATCTACTTTAAAATATTAACAAGAAAAAAATCAATATACATAGAGTGAAGGGTTTACCATCCTTAGGATCTGGTATACTCTGTCCTTATCTCTTTGATCTAAAAGAAAAACTATATATTTTGAAATTATAAATAAATAAATAAATATTTACATGAGCAAACATGAAAAAAGTGCTTATGAAAGTGATTTGACTTGTTGGGTGAGCTGCCAATAATAAAAATCGCTTTCTTAAGCACTTTTCTCTCTCTACCAAGACATGAACTACTCTACAGCCCCATAAAAGTGAAAAATATTTTAAGAGAACCACTCCTATTAAAGATCTCAAAAAAATTATTCCATTATCTATCCATGGTTCAAACAACAATAATTTCTTTCATATGCATTACTTGAACAATATATGCTCAAAAATGTCCAAAAAGTGCTTTAAAAAGCGATTTGGCCTATTGGATAGACTTCCAATAGCACAAATCACTTTCTTTAGAACTTTTTTCAATTCTAAGTCATTTGAAAAGTTGTAAACATCTATGACATTCTGTGAGCACCAAGCTTATCTAGAAAATCTCCAAAAGTCATATCATCAGCCTACTATCAATAATTCAAATAGCAACAATTCTTTTCATATGATCTACTTGATCAAATATTCTCAACAAAGTTCAAAAAGTACTTAAGAAAGTGATTTGTCCTCTTGGGTGGACTTCTAAGATCACAAATTGCTTTCTTCCGCACTTTTTCTCTACTAAAACATTTGGAAAGTTTTGAAGGTCGATGACAGTTAGAACAGCTTTTCTACCCACAAAGCCTATCAAAAATCTCATCTCATCCTCTTCCCCATGATTCAAACATCCAACTTTTTTTCCATATGCACTCATCAATCTAATATCCCCTCAACAAAGTTCAAAAAGTTCTTGGGTAGACTTTCAACAACACAAATTACTAACTTAAGCACTTTTTATCCAAATGTGACAAACAAAACTATTTGGCTTTAAAGAAACTCTCAACATTCCAAATTACACTCACAAGCACATTCCCTTAAGACACATGATTTATGAATCCACCAAGGTTTGGTGACAACCATGTATGATTTTTTCAAGTTAGTTTCATTAAGAAGCTAAAATTTTATATTGGCATAGAAAGTTTCTATGCCCTAACAAAAATAAATGTTTGAAACATTCGTCAGGATTTGAAACTTTATGCAAAAAAATTCAAAGCTTCATCAAGATTTACATTTATTCCTTTCGAATGCAGAAGAAAAAATATAAAAATTACTACATTCTACAAATATTGTGAAACTAAAAAAATGAGCTTGAAAACTTTTGCCAAGATTTAATATTAATATATAAGCATAGGTTCGATAAAAACATCCCTAGCACTAACAACATCAACAATGAAATCTAGAGTCCTTTTGTAGGACCTTTTGCCCTTACCTTTTGGATTTGAAAAAATATTGCTTTCAAAATTAGGACCATCCAAAAAACAAAAGAATGTGCTTAAGAATTTTTCCATATGAATTCCTTGTTCTAATATCCTCAACAAAGTCCAAAAAGTTTGAAGAAAGTGATTTGGCCTACTAGGTAGGCCTTCCA
Source organism: Dipteris shenzhenensis (assembly GCF_047967505.1). Classification (NCBI taxonomy): domain Eukaryota; kingdom Viridiplantae; phylum Streptophyta; class Polypodiopsida; order Gleicheniales; family Dipteridaceae; genus Dipteris; species Dipteris shenzhenensis. The sequence continues at coordinate 11,368,353 of NC_141621.1, read as the reverse complement.
TATGAATTCCTTGTTCTAATATCCTCAACAAAGTCCAAAAAGTTTTGAAGAAAGTGATTTGGCCTACTAGGTAGGCTTCCAACACCTCAAATCGCTTTCTTAAGCACTTTTTTTACAATATGGCTTAAGTAATGGATTTGGGCTATTGAAGGCCTCCCTTAAGCACATTTTGTGAAACTCAATCAAGCTGCTTACCTCTAGGCTATTGCTCCATAGTACGAGACCCTCAAGAGTGACTCGTGATGGCGATGGTGATGATCCTTTTCTCCAAGATGACAATGGTGGTGAAAATTCATTGATTGCCTACCTCTAGAACTTCAACTAGATCTCTATACTCTCTACCTCTAGATCTCTATGTTCATGTCTAGACTATATCGATCTCAGAGGTGGAAGGAGAATGAAGATACCTGCATTAGGAGGCCAAAACTTCTATAGGTGAGAAGGACAAGGACTTGTAATGGGAAAGGTGATAAGGACAAGGACTTATAATGGGAAAGTACTATTATGCGTGCTTCTTGAGGTCCATACATGAGGCTCTCTTATCAAGGTTGCAGTCATCATGTTGGCATGCTTCTATTTATGGAGCCCCAACTCCCAAAATTAGGATGCTTCTCTTTATGGCTGCATTTATGGCCCACACATGGGACCTGCATCCCAATGAATAGGTTATTGTTTTAGTATGTTGACACTTATAGAGCTATTTTACTAGTTTCAACAAAATTTTCCACCCCATTTGTCTCTATTCTCCACCTCCTACTCCTACAAAATGGGTGTATGACAAGTCAACTCTCCTATAATCAAAGTCTACAACAAGTCAACCCTCACAATCCATGACCTAAGAAAAGCCTTCAACTGTCACAGTATGTTTCTAGTGAGTATGTCTAGTCCACACAATAGATTTCTAATCAAAGTGACTTTTAGGCTTTGCAATGAAATCTAGAATACGAAATCAAGTTAGTTCAATAGATCTGTACAAAAGTTCTTACGAAAGCAATTTGGTCTATTGGGCATGTCCCCAACACTCCCAATCGCTTTCTTGAGAACTTTTTTCTTAAGTTGGGATTTGTTGGTATGTTCAAATATTTTCATCTACTTATGTAGATTACTAGTCGGAGTAGGTTGGATGCATTTGATTTGTAGGTTTTGAAATGACATTTAGAATAAGAAATTAGGTTGGTTCATCCGATCTGCAAAAAAGTGCATAAGGCAGTGATTTTGCCTATTGGGCATGTCAACCAACCAATTCACTTTCTTATGCACTTTTCTTGATTTGGAATGTTGATGATCTGTGAATATGATTCCCTCTGCATTGATAGATAGAAGGTCAAAAAAAGTTGCCTATTTTGTGCTTTTTCACTCCTTTCCAGTGTTGAAATAAAATGTGCTTTCTACTTGTCAGGCACCAAATCCCAATGAGCACATTTATTTTAATCATTTTTAAAAATTATATTGGGCTTCTGCTCTTCATCCAGATGGTTTGTGAGTTGGCATAACCTTGTATGAGGATGATAGATTGCATTTAGAGATGCTTAAATTAGTTGTCTAGATTCTAACTCTGTGCTCTATTTCTTCATTGAAACAAAAAGATTTTAAGAAAGCGATTTGGCCTATTGGGCAACCCTCCAAATCACTTTCATAAGCACTTTCTTTGCTTTGGGATGTTGATGTTCTGTGAACATGTTTCCCTCTGCATCTATAGATACCTAGTGAGACTAAGTTGTCTAAGTTTTATCTGTCTACTCTTTTTCACTGTTGAAATAAATTGTTCTTTTTGTTGTTCAGATCCCAAACGCCAATGAGCATTAAGTTTTTGTATTTTGTTGGGATTCTAGTCTTCATCCAAATAGTTCATGAGCTAACATAATCTTGTGTAAGGATGATAGATTTGTATTTAGGGATGATTGTAGAGCTATCTAGATTTTGCTTATGTCTCTATTTGACTATTGAAACAAAAAAGTACTCAAGAAAGATATTTTGTCCATTGGTTTCCACTCCAAGCCGTCGAATTGCTTTCTTCAAAATGTTTTCAATTTGTGTCTTGTTTGCAGCCTAAGAGCCGGGGTCTTGGTCATGGCAAGGACAAAATCATTAATTAGGAAGGTTGGTGAGGGGCCCTTTATTGCCTATGCTATCACATCAAAGGATTCCAGTCTCAGAGATTCTCATCAAAGAAAAGGAAAGTCTATGCACATATAAGGAGCTTGAACTGTTTGTGTTCTTTACTGTAACACTATTGAACTCCTAAATGATTACTTTAGCATTACTTAAAAAACTATTATATCTTCCTTTTCCTTTTTCCAAAAATGAGGGTTTATATTAATAATACCAATTTGTCAAGTTATACAACTTCTCAGAACATACCCTTGTAAAATACAATGGAGGGTATGCTTAACAAGTTATCCAAAGTACTAAAAAACCTCTCTGTGTCAGATGAATTGCTGTAACCAACAAAACCATCAAGGAAACTATTGCAGAAGCAGGAACAATGAATCTAAAAAACCTGAGGCAGTGGTAAACCCGTGGTAAACCTATAGTAGGGTAGATGTATGATGGAACACTAAGTAGTCGACGAGAATCATTTTGCCGCCTCCTCTTTTATCACGAAGCGTGAAGTAACCTTGAGAATGATCATCCCTGGGATGAAAGGATAGGGGCAAATGTTCTTTGTTCTATGTTTAGAAATGGGTTCAGGATAAGTCATCTCTTCATCTAGAACCTTTGAAGTGGCACTTGATGGGTTGACCTAGACACCGGTCTTTTAAAAGTTTGTTGAGTGAAAGGTGGGGATACATGATTGCGGGTTGCTTGTTACAGAGGGTGACTATACAATAAAAAACTAGGAAGAGTTGGATTCAAAGTAGGAGAGGGCATAAAAGCCATGGGAAGAGTTTGATAGGAGCTGTGGGGATGGGGGGGCAAATTGGTTATGGGTGTTTGGAAGGTGGCTACTTGAAATTGTTGCTAGAGTGCACTGTTAGGCACCTCATCCGCTGATGTCTCCTTGTCCACCAAGGATTGCATTTGCACCAGAAGTACAACTTCATCTTTAGCCAACTCTTCCTCCTTCTTGAAGCGCTCTTGAACCTGTAGATGGAGTTGTTTGATCTTCTGGAGGTTATCTCCTCATTCCTATGTTCATCCATAAATTCAGTAAAATATCATTAGCATCCACATGAACATTGTTAGAAACTTTATTGCACCTTGGAACCCAAATGGTCCAAATCGCAGAACTACAAATGACATTCCAGTTTGATGGGGCTCTACTCGAATTGTCTCCCAACAACAACAGATACATGTAATTGAATGGAAAAAAGGCCAGATGTTTGTACATAATATCCCACAGAGATCTAGAGAAGCTATAGTTGAGGAAGAGGTGAGGAATGTCTTCAAGCTCTCTACAGCACCATTTGCAGAATCCGTCTCCTTGCCCGATTCTTAACGCTCGCTTGGCTGTCCAAACTGCTTGATGTAGAATTAACCAAAGCAGGCAAGCATGTTTCTCTAGGATATCCTAATCCTAAACTTTTGAAAAACTTCTACAAGCATATAGCTTGGTTGCATAAAGCAAGCAAGGTAGAGCTTGGTAGATGATGTCATTGACTGAGCAATTGGGTTAGATATTTTGATATATGCATTTTAATTGAGACAAGCAGGGCAATTGCCAAAGGCAACACAATACACAACATTATCCTGAAAGATTCCAAAGACATTGATTGGATGCAGTGCACAAGTTAAAGCCAAGACATGCCATGCAAGAAAGAGGGTGGCATCTCAACTTGGCTAGGTTGACTCAGAGAATGTTCTAGTGGAGAGTTTGGAGAAGGAAGGCTCTTACAACTTTTACCCCACAAAGATTTAGCTCTACTGCGTTTGAAGTTATAGGATCCGAGGATGAGTACTATTCTTTGTAGAATCAATGACATGTATATTTGTGAAGCACTGTAATTTCTAGCATATTAGACTTTTGAAATATGTCATGCCATGGTTCTTTTATTTGCATTGGATGCATAGGTCCATATTGTAATGGTTTTGAGACATTATTGTATTTTATGTCGATTTTGTATCCTAAGTAAAGGTTTTCATGCCTCTTTTCTGAAAAACAATTGTTGAAATCTTTTCAAAAAAAGATAGTTTTTATGTATTTTGTCAAAAGACATTGTGCAAAATGGCCATCTTTTTAAAAAATATGTAAATTTCACATGAAAAGAATGGAATCTTTGAAAGATTCCACTAGATTTCTCATTTTGAGGTTACAGTTCTTGAATTAGATGTTACACTCTTAAATCATGACTCTTACTTTGCACGCTTAAAAAAGCGATTTGGTCTTTGTGCTTGAACACACATGCATAAAATCGCTTTTTTGAACACCTTTCAATCTTATGGTAAAAATCGATTTTGTTTTTGTACTCAATTATGGCTTGCACACGGCTATGCTTAGTGAAACTACTTTTATGAACATCAAACTCGAGAATGAATTCTCAGAGGGAGATTAGGAAAAAGAAACACTTGCATAGTCATAGTAATAGCTGGGGGGGTGATTTGGGGGCAGTCCAGGTGATGGGGGTGGAGGAGAAAGGAGGCATGCATCCATGTCGTCTTCATTTCTCCCTTGACTAGTGCACCTTGGTCTTTGGTATCGATCTTTCCAGACTCATATTCCTTGTCTTTATCATTCTTTTATGACCCATGACATGTCATACATGATACTTTTTGTAAGAAAACTCAAATCAATGGACATATGAAGTAGATTCAACACTCTTTTGTGGCTATCTCTTTGTCACGAAGAATATGTTAGGAATTTTTTGCTAATGCTATTCTTTGTTTTTTGGCTTGACCATGTGAAGTTGACAAGAATAAAACAACTAGAAAGCGGAGTGTGAGAAAATTTGCCATGAGAACTTGCAACCCAGGTATGTCGAATAAACTGCTGGGCTGGGTAGAAGCACTCATTTGTTTCTCTGATCTCTTAAGTTAGAGGAGAGAGCACTGTAGATTGAAGCATATCCTTTTCTGTTGTTGACTCCACTGACATCAAGAGCTTCTTGAATTGTATCCACATCAACCTTATTATTGGATATGAATTCCTCCACAACATTCCATCATATTGTTTTAAACTTCTTCTCTTCAATCAATCCCTTTGCTACATGACTGGATAGCAATCCTTTTATTTGCTTTACAGGAAGAACCTTTAGGTCTATGTTTTCCTTTGTAAGCTCTAATATTTTCCTACAATAAACAAGCAATACCAATTTCACCTGTAATAAGAATCATTGAATAAAGAACATCCTATTTGAAGAATCATATTGATAAATTAAATTAACTGTTTGCTTTCCTTACTAGTTGAATTCGACGCTTGCATCCTCCACTACCAACCTTCAACTCTGCAATGTTTTGAATCATTTTGTTTCGTAGTCTTTCTCCGAGAATTGTTCTCTTCCTTCTTACTCATCGCAACTCCTTCTTCATATTTGAGTGCTCTTGGATTTCTCTTTGCAGTTGCTCTGTCAAAGTTGACACAATCTCCATTTGTTGTATCTTTTCCGTACTCTCTTGCATACATAGCATCTTGTACATTTCCATATTGGATTGGTGAGCCCCACTGGTATCCATACAATCCAGTAGCTCCATCCCCAGAAATCGTAAAAGCGATGTGGGATTAGAAAATGGAGGTGTAGAGTTTTTTGAAGGACATGTCGGGTAGATGCTTTCGTCGCACCATAAGTCAATGTGTTGCGAGCCTCCTCTTCTCATGTTCTCCTTCTGCTCAGCACTTAGAAGTACCTTTTCTTCGTTTTTGCACTGGTGCATATTGTTCTCCTAAGTCAATGTGAAGATGGTGCAATCGCTTCTTCTCAGGTTCTTCTTCAATAGTCAGATTGGATGCATCCATTTTTTTCAGCTTCTCTGGTTCTTTGCCTCTTCATCTTGTGTGCTTATAGAGCAAGTTGTTAAATGCAGGCGGGATTGATTCAAATATTCAAAAAAACACTCAAGATGATTTAGTTATATTTTCACCATAACAGACCGGACACATGTCATTTTAAGAGATCTAGAATCTATGCAGGATCTATGTGGAGAGAGAATCTCATTAAACATTTAATGCCAAATCATGTGAGGAATGTAGAATAATAGATTTATTCTTTCTTGGACTGACATGTTTGTAGTCTTAAATGACACATCTGACGAGAAATAGTCTATTTTATTACTTTTTTCATATATTTGGTGACAAATAAAGAAGAAAATAGCAAAAATCTTAGAGGGCTCGAAGACGAGCTCCCTTTTTTCCTAATGTCCCACAAAATATAACCTTTAGTAAATCCCAAACAACCACTGCACTTGTTTGAGTAAATCCCAATCAATAAATCCCAAACAACCACCAAGCTTGTTTTAGTGACAATGACTGTGCATGAGGGACCATCTAATTCATAGGTTCACATTAGCATTCAATTGGAATTAAACTGTAATAACAATGGAGAGGCATGAGGGACCATCTAATTCACAGGCTCAGATTAGCATTGAACCGAAATCATACTGTAATAATAATGACTTTGCATCTAGTTCACAAGCTTAGATTATCATTCAGTCAGTTTATCAAGCTATAATAACAATAGTTTAGAATGAGAACTAGCATTAAGCTGAGATAGACTGTAAGAACACATCACACAGTGTTAGAATTACCATCTAATCACATGTCATGAGTGAAGCAATCGTAAGAAAATAGAACCTTTGAATCCAACTAAATGCAACATTTTCAAATTATAAGGTCCATCTGAGTGAAGAAATCATATCCAAGGATGTATAAATGGCAAAGTATTGCTTTAAAACTCAACTTATATAGATAATCCAAATGTATAGTCAGCCCCTAAAGTTATATACCTAGGTAGTGTACAACCAAGTTTTACTCTTCTACATTTTGAAAAGAGACCATCATTGTGTCTAAGTATGGATAAATACAAAGACAATTTACTTTTTTTTTTTCAAAGAAGACAATTTACTACTTAACTCAAGTTCTATTGAAAAGCCGACTGTATTAGAGGGTTGGTCAGCTCCTCAAAAAGTCTAGGGTAATATATATCCAAGATTACAAGAGATAAATTCTGATATCTTTGAATGACTTTATATTTACACAAGGATTCTAGGACGTAGGCTCAATACTTTGCACAGTGGGATCCTTCAGCAACATACTTTGCAAACTTTGGGTTCTTATAGTATTGAAAGCCTTCCCACAGTTCCTCACGCAATATGACCATATTGTGAATGACACTCTTGGGAACTCTATGTTCCTCCTCCAAGCAATCAATCTCATCTGCGACAATCTTGGGTTGTCAAGGGACCCCTTGCAAAATGGCTTCATCAAACTCAGGATAAGTGGCAAGAAAAATGGCATTGCATCTATGGCTTTCCATCTCTGTTCCTCCACTATTCCTTCACTCGAGACCTGTCGAGTTTTTTAACTAGTTTGCTCTCCTACTATTCAAGATGTTATTGTTAACATATTCTAATCTATCAAATCAAGCCGTCTTGACATGCTCAACGATGTAATCTAGTGAGATCTTTGCCATCTTTGAAGACCCATGTACCGATAGATTTCCCACACATTACATTGATGAATATGACAGGTTAGTTGTATGATAGTTAAGGCTAGAGGAGGTAGGCATTGGCTAGAGGAGGTAGGTACTAGCAACGAGATGCATTTTGGTTGGTTTAGGAATAACTGCAAACCCCACAAAATATAATCTTTAGTAAATCCCAAACAACCACCACACTTATTTCAATAGATCCCAAACAAGGAAAAATATAAGTCCCAAACAGCCACTGAGCTTGTTTTAGTGACAATGACTGTTGGCTCTGGCCTACTGCTTTCGTAGGAAGAGCTGGGTATTCTATGTTGCAGGGTTCCGAGGCTTTTTGTCACCTACAGATATATTGGAATTGTCGTTGTAGTATATATGTAGCTTAGGACCTCGAGTCGTGTTCCGGTGAGAGACGTAGGCTTAAGTGTGGTGAGTAAACATAATGCAAGCATGTGTAAAAGGCACGTAAACCATTGTTGTTGGGGTAATGAAGGCTTTCGCCTTCATTGAGGGTTGTAGGGTTTAGGAGAAGTTTAAGGGTTCAGAAGGAGGTTGTAGAGTTTAGAAAGAGTTCAAGGGTTTAGGAGAAGTTCCAGGGTTCAGAAGAAGGTTCCAGGGTTCAGAAAGAGTTCCAGGGTTTAGAAGGAGGTTCCAAGGTTTAGAAGGAGTCCAGGGTTAGAAGGAGGATCCAAGGTTCAAAGTAGTGTACATGGTGGAGAACTCGTCTCCCTCGTAGATCATGGAGTTTAAGGGTTTAGGAAAGCATAGGAGTGGGAGAGGAAGAAGGTGTAAGAGCATGGGTGAAGGAAGAGAGAGAGGAGGAAGGAGGAGGAGGGAAGAGGAGGAGGGAGAGGGAGGAGAGAGGAGGAGGAGGAGGAGGGAGGAGGAGGAGGAGGAGGAGGAGGGAGGAGGAGGAGGAGGAGGGAGGAGGAGGAGGAGGAGGAGGAGGAGGAGGGAGGAGGGAGGAGGAGAGGGAGAGGGTGGGTTGCAGGGTTGGAGGAGAGGGGAGAAAGGTTGCAAGGTTAGGACATGCTTTTGGACGTGCAGTGCAAGGAAGCATGGACACTTGAGACAAATGCTTGGAATACCAATGTAGACTCAACACAATGCCCCAAGAGTGTGGGCTTCATTCCATTATGGGGTATTTATACAAGTTGGAGAGCTTCCCTCTCTGCATGTAACACAAAGTCGTATCACAAAGTTGTAACACAAAGTTGTGTCACAAAGTCGTAACACATTCTCTCTCTTCATGTAGAAGATGTAACACAAAGTTGTTACACAAAGTTGTTACACAAAGTCGTAACATAAACTTGTAACACAAACTTGCAACACAAATTTGTTACACAAAGTCGTAACATAAAGTCGTGTCTAGAAGTTGTAACACAAAGTTGTAACACCTTCTCTTTCTTCATAAGTTCATGTTGGCACAGAGTCAACATACCCCCGGATCCATTTTATTACCCGTCCTCGGGTTATGGCTTATTGCGATCACGTACCTGGGTTGCCATGTTTTTAGTCCAGTGGCTGTGGAACTTGTGTCGTGCCAGACGGTCCTGCTGTAGAGCCTTAGCACCATACAATTTTTGCGCAGTTTCCAGGTAGCCTGTATCCACCATTTGCTCGAACAGAGATATGTGGCGTGCCTCCAAGAAGATCACTCTTTGGTATAGTCTGCTTGTAATCTGAGCATCAATCCGTTCATTGGGATTAAAGCTGAGTGGGGGCAAATGGGAATCAAGGTAACATGGGACTTCCAGAATTAATGCTAATGTTTTGCAGAATATGGCACTTTGGCGAAGGAAGCGATCAATGTTGCCGCGCATTGTTTGTTCATGCTGCTGAAGTGCTCGGATCATGGCGCCTTGGATAGTCCATTCTACACCAGAGTAGGATTGGATCATTGGCCAATTAATGACTCGATCTTCAGCCAAAGTGTGTATGTTGGCTTCCCATCTTTTACGCCGTGGAACTGCATAGAACTTGGGATGGGTTCTGAGACATGGAGGTGCCCGTAAGTACTCCTTTAAGAAGCTTACATCAAAGAGCTTGGGACGGCGCCAATCAGGTTGTGGATCCAATTTGCTAATCCAAGCTTCACTTATTTGGTGCTGACGAAGATTGGTAGGAAAGTTACCCAGGGTCCATCCACCGCGAGTTTTCATATCAGGATATTTGCTCCAAAATTCCTTGATGGGGTTACTGGGAAGTGGTATCTCATCAAAATCATACTCATCATTGGAACTTGGCATGGGTGTACGAATTGGATTATCCGGATCCTGATATTCAAAATCAAATACTGCATCATTTTCTGCTGATGGCAGCACCAGAAGTGTCGGAGGTGATGACGAGGCCGGGAGAGAAGCAGGGGACATGGGGGAGAAATATGGCTGAGTGATAGTGGCGGAAGGGGGAGCAGAGGGGAGGGGAGGAAGAAATGGGCAAATGGTTTGAGCAGCTTGGTAATCCTCAAGGGTAGGATTAGCAAGGGAGGGGAAAAAGCTAAGTGTGAGGGGCTCGTAAGTTTGGGACTGTTGGGTAAGTTGAAAATGGTGAGAGGCATGAGCAAAGAGACGATGGAGGGAATAGATGTTAGGATGGAGCTCGGGGAACGTTAAGAGGGTGGCAGCAGCAAGGGGAAGTGAGGTTATGATGTTGGCAGAAAGAGTGGTTAGATATGGGAAGTTGGATGTGAGATAGGCCTTGTCATCGTCCCCGACACTTCTTTTTGCTGGTGCGATGGGATGATCAGCTGCATGGGTTGTGAGAGTGCTCTCAACGGAAGCAAGAACGGAAGAAGGAGAGAGAGAGACAGAGAGCCACACAAGTTTGGTGGGTGCAGAACCACCCTAATCTTCTTTTTCATTCATTTATATATGTGTTTGAGTATTGTACATAACTGGGGTTAAGGCACAGTGACCTTTAACCCCCACAACCTCCCACTTAAAGGACAATGTGCCTTTAAGGGAGAACAACCAGTGAGCATACTATCCAATGCCCATCAATACACGACAATACTCAAACCGCTGACTAGGTAGACTCTTCGTCAGCATATCTGCAGGGTTATCATCTGTATGAACCTTGACAAGCTCTATGCGCTTGTCCTCAAGTACCTCCCTGATGAAATGGTACCTGACCTCAATGTGTTTGGTCTTTGCATGAAAGACCGGATTCCGTGCTAGCTGAATAGCACTCATGGAATCACTATGCAATGTCGGTACACCTGTATGAATCCCCAAATCTTCCACTAGCCGATCAAGCCATATAGCCTCCTTGCAACCCTCTGTGGCTGCAACATACTCAGCCTCTGTGGTAGACAAAGCAACGCACTTCTGTGCGCGAGACATCCACGACACTGCACCACCTGCAAAGGTGAACACATAACCAGAAGTGGATCTCCTACTATCCACATGCCCTGCATAGTCTGAATCTGTGTACCCAAGTACACGCATGTCTCTTTTCCAACTGACAGAGCCTTTCTTTCAAGGACTCATGATCACCCATGCATTCCTGTATTGCGATGCGCAGACTTGGTATTACAAATTCGAGTGGGACCACGGCTTCAAGGCCGTACACCAATTGAAAAGGTGTGTTCCCTGTACTGACCTTGAATGTGGTTCTGTATGCCCATAAGGCTGCATTCAGTTTCTCTGCCCAATCAGAACGCTGTGGTTCTACTACCTTGGTGAGGATATTGCATATGATTTTGTTTGTGGATTCTGCTAGTCCATTCCCTTGGGGGTAGTAGGGTGTGCTTTTTCTATGAATGACCATGAAGCCAGACAAGAGTTCTTGGATTACCTCATTGACAAAATGTGTGCCTCTATCCAACACAATTTCAAGGGGGCATCCGAATCGGGTGATCACATGTTCGTACAAGAATCTTGCTGTGCTTTTGGCATCTGCCTTTTTGACTGCTTTAGCTTCAGCCCATTTTGTAAAGTAATCAGTGGCCACAATGATGTAGCGTGCCTGTGTTCCTTTTGCTGCTGGATGTATGGGACCCACATAATCAATCCTCCATTTTTCAAATGGCTGTTGTGCAACAACTGTTGTTAGAGGATTGAAGTCTTTGTGTTGTGGTTTAATAGTTCGTTGGCATACATCACAGCCTTTTACATATTCATAGGCATCTGCCCACAGTGTTGGCCACCAGTAGCCTACGAGGAGAACTTTTCTTGCTGTGGCTTCCCCTTGGAAGTGTCCTCCTGCAATGCCTTCATGGACTTCACTCAGGATTGGCAGGATCTCATGAGGCATTACACATCTTCTTAATATCTGGTCCTTAGCCATCTTGTATAGTCGTCTTGCAATGAGTTGATATGGTGCAGCCTTTAGAATCAATTTTCTGGCATCTACTGCTTTCATGTCAGGGGGTGGTCTTCCTGCCATCAAGTACCCAATGATATCTCCACACCATTCTGGAACAGCATCTATTTGAAATAGTGTGGCATCTGGTAAGTCATCTTCTACTCCAGTGGCTTCTTCCCCTGTCTTGACTCGAGACATGTGATCGGCAATGTAGTGTTGGGCACCTTTGCGGACCATAATTTTGAAGTTGAATTCTTGCAGCAAGAGGAGCCATCTGGTTATTCTTCCTGTGGTACACGGACGGTTCACAAGATATAGCAAAGCTTGATGATCGGTGTAGAAGACAAAATCATTTGCGAGTAGATAGTGCCGAAATTTCTTTACACTGTACACCATTGCGAGGGCTTCTCTTTCTGTGGTTGTATAGTTGATCTCTGCATCATTGAGTTGTCGACTGGCGAAGTAGACGGGGTAGTCTTTCTTATGTTCACCAGGTTGACAAAGCACACTCCCAATTGCATACTTGGATCCATCAGTATGAACATGAAAATCAATATCCCAATTGGGAGATAGCAGGATGGGTGCTGTGATTAGGCGCCATTTTAAAAGCTCAAAGGCTTGGTCGCACTCTTCGGTCCATAAGAACTCCACTAATAATTTGTAAAGTGGTCTAGCTATCATGGTATACCGCAATATAAATCTTCTATAATAGTCGGCATGTCCCATAAAGACCTGTACACCTTTGGAATTTGTAGGAGGAGGCAATTCCATGATGATTTTGATTTTGTCCATGTCAGTTGCAATCCCATGCTGAGAGACGATGTGTCCCAAAACAACTCCGTGGGTGACCATGAACTGGCATTTTGTTGGATTTAGGGAGATGCCATACTCCCTGCATTTGATTAGTACTTCTTCCAGACATTTGAAGTGGTCCTGTTTGGTTGAATGGATGCACAAATCATCCAAGAAGACCTGTAAAAACTTATTCAAAAATGACTTGAAAGCTGTGAACATGACTCGCTGGAATGTGGCTGGGGCATTACAAAGGCCGAATGGCATGACTCTATATGCAAAAATACCCCATTCTGTAGCAAATGCTGTTTTTGATTGGTCTTGAGGAGCAATTTGTACTTGGTTATAGCCACTGAATCCATCCAAGAAGCTATATATTTCGGATCCTGCCACCTTTTCCAACACTGTTTCTGTTAAGGGTAGGGGGTAGTGATCCCTAATTGTGGCGGCATTCACATTTTTCAAGTTTACGCATATTCTGAGCTTCTTGTTGCGTTTAGGTACAATGACAATGGGTGAAACCCAATCAGTGTGCTCTATCTCGTAGATGAATCCGGCATCTAGGAGTTTTTCCAGCTCGTCATAAACCATGGTGCCATATTTAGGATTTGTGCGATAAGGTCCACATACCTTAGGGCGAGCACCTTCCCTTATAGGGATCGTGTGAACTGCCACTTCTGGTGAAATTCCTTTCATCTCTTTGTATGACCATGCTAGGCAGTCACGGTATTCCATTAGGTGGTCTTTGAGTTTGATTTCATCTTCTTGACGGAGCTGTTTCCCAATGAAAACCAACTTTTCTTCCTCCCCTTCAAGGGCGAGGTTTATTGTGCGTGTTTTTGCCGGTCCCTCATAGATTGGAGTTTCTCCAATGCTATCGGTTTCTTGAACTTCAGATTCTCTGATTGGTCTTGGCATTGCTATTGGTGCACTGCCACTTGTATAATTCTTAAAGTATTCCGGCACTGCTCGAAGATCGGCCTCTGATGGGGTTGAACTAGCCTGAGATGTGTCATGAGTACTGGGTGGCATAGTTGCATTTAGTAATTTGTTAGGCTCTTCTTTCCTTTCTTTTTTTGAAGTCTCTGGATCGAGCTTCATCCGCACATGTGGCTTATATTTCCGAAACTTCTTACGTTGGGAACTATGGGGTAACTTTTCCACTGGTAAGGTGTTTCCAAGTAAGGGTTCATGTGCTGCACATACTCCTTCCAGTCCTTCAGGGGACCATTCAAGAGATGGTGGTTTTGACTTTGAGGGGACTGCCTTTGCAAGATATAATTCCACAATCCTTGTTTGGACTCGTTCGAATTCATTGAAGTGCTCGGCCTTGGCTTTTCTGCGATTTCCTCCGGCAGCTTTCTTGCGGGATCTTCTGCTGTTATGCAACTGTGGAGGTTCAACTTTTGGGAGCTCAACTGCCATTAGGGCATGCAGAATGGCTAGGTCATTATCAAAGATTTGATCTTCAATTTCAGCATTTGCAGCCTCTGTTTCAAGGTCCCAAGGAAAATCTGAGTCATCATTGGTATGGGTACCTTCTTCAGGTTCATTATCCCATTCGAGGTCAGCCATAAAGAAAGGCATCTCTAGATCGATTGGTTCTTCATGCGTCGGTTGAGGATCGACCTGTAGTGCGTTAACATCTATCTGTGAGAAGATGGGGTCTAATGAATGGCAGTTGTCGATGGTTGCCAATGTTTGTATCCAGTTATTGACATTGCTTTGTGAGTCACCTGCTATGGCATGCTGTTGCAAGGGATCTGATTTGCTCGAGATTGTCATGGAAGATGTGTCATCCAATGCTCTAGGAACAATTGGTTTAATAACTCCTGTCCCCACATTCACCCTGACTGCAGTGTCTCGATTTTGGATTGTCAATCTATCCGTTCCCCAGTCATGGAGGACTGATGCTTCCCGTAACCAAGGACGTCCCAGTAAGATTTGATAGGATTTTTTGGGGAGATCCAAGATTGTGAATTGAAGGGAAAAGTGGACTCCTGCGATCTTTGTGGACACGCCATTCACTATTCCCAAGGGTTTAGCCCGTGAATCATCGGCAAGGCGTATGTTGAAATTAGCCTTTTGCATTGGTGGGAGACCCCATTCTTCGTAAAGCTCCTTTGATAGGACATTGACACCTGCTCCACCATCCACTATGGCTCGGATTTCATTATAGGCCTTGTGGATCAAAGGCACAGTGATGTTGCGTATGTCATCTTTCTCACCCATCCGCACAGGGATATCATCAATGTCGTTCATAGGTGGAGGGGGAGTTGCGAGTTCAATCCATCCTTTGAAACTCTCCCAGAGATTGGGACAATTTCGTAAGAGGATTCCGATGGGAATGGACACAGGGCAACTCAAGATGCTAGAGAGTGCAGCTCCTTCAAGTTGACGTGGCGGTACATTCTGTTGTGGAGTTTGTTGTTGGAACAAGGGCTCGAGTATAGTATCAATACTTTGTGGGGCCAAGTCATGGAGTGGGTCTTGAGCTTGTTTCTGAGCCTCAAATTGAGCTTGTTCATTTTGGACCCATTGCTGAAGTGCCTGAAAACGAGCCTTCTCCACCTCTGAATTCGGGAATGGAGCTTCTTTTATTCGAGACTCGGGAGTTGATGTGGATGAACTCGGCTGCTCATTGCTTGGCGGTGGTGGAGGCACTTGTGCTTTCTTTCTCAGAAGTCGCTTCGGTTGGATTGGAATGATAGGTTCCTTCGTGGCCGCTTTCTGTTGGCGTGTAATTACATTGATAGGTTGTGACCTTAGACTTGCCGGACCCAGACTTTGATGGTCCACCCCAATGATGCCGATGGGGACATCGGGCTTAACCTCTGTTTGTTCTGGGACCTTATTTTTCATGGGACAATCCATACAGGCATGTCCTATGCCACAATCTCTGCAGAGTGGTTGGAAAGTGGCTGGGCTACCGCGATGAGGGCATTCTGCGATTCTATGATTTTCTCCACAACCGTAACACTTGATTGGTACGCGAAATGTGTTGGGTCACACTTGATTTGCATAGACTGGTATTAAACCCTCTGCACCTTCGATGTAGTACACTGGGTACTCTGCTTCATACTCAAATAGCGAGTCGACTTCCTCGGCTTGTAATTGATGTATTGGAACTGCCTGAGGAGCTGGATTTGCTGCTCTTGGATACGGTCGTGGATTCGGATTCCTAAGTAGTTGGGGGACTTGTGTCCGAACGGGTACAGGATTTAGTCTCGGAGCTGGGGGCGCTTGTGCAAGTGCCGGTTGCCTGTATACTGGCATGGGTGCCGCTTGGTATTGTGGTGGTCGAGGCAGATTGTTGCGCATGTTGAAGATGCAACTGGTCTCATCATGGCCGCCGATGACACAGATATGGCACCACAACCGTGGCGGTGGATACCACCCATCAACGCCATTGCGGACTAACATATTTTTTCTTGTATTAATATATAGACGAATAATACGTACGCGCATCGAAGAAAATCATTTGTACAAATTCGTACATCCATATTCTAACAGATTGAAAATTGCTTGTGCATTGATTCTTGCTCTTAGGACTGGGCATTCATTTGCTGTATGATTTGCCAAGCAGTGTGGGCACCAGACATTTTCTCGCCGTGGATATGTTTGAGTTGGCGGCTGAGACAAGTGAAGTTTTTAATCCATGGCCTACATCATATCTTCTTTCAGCTTCAAGGTCATGGCCTTGAGGCGATCTTCATTGGATGTTTCGGCAGTGTCCTTTGATTTACCTTTTTTCGAGCGCTTATCTCGTGTATTTGATCTGGCATCATCACTGCTAGTGTCTGAATCTGTCATGCCATCTTCGATGTCAATGGCTGCCGCATGAGCAGCACTGAATGTTTCATAGCTACTTATCTTTTTCATATCCTTGCGGATTTTCTTTCTTAGACCTGCTATGAACCATGCCGTGAGGTACTTTGCATCTGGGCGTGGGTCACATTTGGTGATCAATCTCTTCATCTTTCCCAGGTATGTGCGTACATCTTCCCTCCGGCCTTGTTCGATCTTGCTGAGTTGGAGAGCGGGATCATCTTGTAGCCTCTCCGTTTGAAAGCGACGTTTGAATTCGGTTTGAAGTAGGTCCCATGTAGCACGTTCTTCCACAAGAAGGTCGAGGTACCATTCTGACGCCTCATCAGTTAAGGCCATTGGAAACCAAGCCACCTTAGTTTCATGGGATTGATCACCACCTGCTTGACATGCGGCATCAAAATGTTGGAGGAAGTGAGCAGGGTCTCCCCTACCATTATATTTGGGAAGTTCCAGTTTTCCCAAGGGGCATCTACTGTGATTGTTGTGATTTCATCGATTGAAGAAGTTGTCAGCCTCGGCATCGAGCTCGATGTCCCCATCATGCTCGGGACGACGTCCAGCCATGTTGGGGCGTGGAGGAGTTAAAGGAAGTTGTTGAACCTCAGGGGGGGATTCGGGGTAGAGGATTGGCAGGGGCGGTTGTTGCAGTGGAGTTAGATGCGGATTGGGCGAGCGTTGGAGTTGAAGTCGTTGGCCGGAACGTAACTGCATGCAGATGGTGCGTGATTGGCTAAGGGGATCGCTACCCCAAGTGTGGGTGTGGAGGTGGTGTCGTTAGGAGAGGTAGAGTGATGTTAGTTTGTGTAGGGACCATCGTGTTAATAATGTGCCTAGGATTGTCCTACGTGTGTAGGGAAATGTGCCGGTGCAGACGGATCGTTAATCGGAGGTCGCGGCGTGAAAATACGAGTGAATTAAGGCAAAATGAGGCCCACACGGGGGCGCAAACGAACGTGTGCTAGGGATGCCGAAATGGTGTGCAATGGGCTGGAAAAATACCCCGTAACGTGGTGTTTCCGTGTGTGAAATCTGGGTTCAAACGGGGTTCAATTTGGGTCCCAAACGGATGAGTTTCGAGGGGTTAAAGGAGGGGTAAATTTGGCTTATAAAAATTAACTAAACCTAACCTAAAATTAACTCTAGGGTTAGATTTACCATAGTTAGGTTAGTGGTGAACCTAGGTTAGGTTAGATTAGGTTAGGTTAGGTCGGTTAACCCTAGACTAGTTAGTCTTAACCACAATTAGGTTAGGTTAGTTATGTTGGTAGTAACTGAGGTTAAGTTAGTTTAGTTACCCCCGGTTAGGTTAGACTAACTCTTCAGTTAGTATCTAACTGCAATTAGTTTAACCTCCCAGTTATAGTAACTGGGAGGATCTAGGTTAGTTAGTCTAACTAGAGTCACTTGGTTTCAACCCCTCGGTTGGATTTAAAGTCCATTCACACCACCATTAGGACCCCCCGGGGGGTGAGGGAGGGCGAAGGGGTGCGCGGGGGGGGTTGGCGCGGGGGGGTGAGGGAGGGCGAAGGGGCGGGGTGGCGCGGGGTCGCCGCCAAGGGGCGGCGGCCGGGGTGGAGGGGCGCGGGGCGTGAGGGGAGTGACGTAGGGGGAGGGCGGGGGAGGGCGACGCTGGGCGGGCGGCGCTGCGTGGGGGGCATCGGGTTGTGGGCGGGGGCGGCGGGGCGCCGGGATGCGAGCGGGTGAGGGGGCGCCGCCGCTGGCGGCTCGACCACTGGCGGGGCGGGCTGGGTTGCGGGCGGGGGCGGCGCGGGGTCGCCGCCGAGGGGCGGCGGTCGGGGTGGAGGGGCGCGGGGCGGCGGCGCTGTGTGTGCCGCCACGGGGGGGGTAGCGGGGGGGTACAGAGAGGGGGGGGGTAAGGGGGAGAGAGAGGAGAGGGGGGGGTGGAGGGTCGAACGTAAGGGGTGGGGGAGAGAGAGAGAGGAGCGAATGAGAGAGAGAGGGGGTGGGGGAGAACGAGGGGGGAGAGGGGAGCGAGTGAGAGAGAGAGGGGGTGGGGGAGGGGGAGGGGGGAGGGGGGAGGGGGAGATGTAGGGGGAGGGGGGGGGTAGCGGGGGGGGTACAGAGAGGGGGGGGTAAGGGGGAGGGGGGGAGGGGGGAGGTGGTAGTGGAGGGGGAGGGGGAGAGGGGGAGGGGGAGGGGGAGGGGGGAAAGATGGTGGTGGAGGGGGAGAGGGGAAGGGGGGAGGGGGTAAGGGGGAGAGAGAGGGGGAGGGGGGGGGAAAGATGGTGGTGGAGGGGGAGAGGGGGAGGTGATAGTGGAGGGGGAGAGGGGAGGTGCTAGGGGGAGGGGGAGAGGGGGAGGTGAGGGGGAGGTGGTAGTGGAGGGGGAGGGGGAGAGGGGGAGGTGGTAGTGGAGGGGGAGGGGGAGAGGGGGGGGGGTAGCGGGGGGGTACAGAGAGGGGGGGTAAGGGGGAGGGGGGGAGGGGGGAGGTGGTAGTGGAGGGGGAGAGGGGAGGTGGTAGTGAGGGGGAGGGGGAAGAGGGGGAGGTGAGGGGGAGGTGGAGATGAAGGGGGAGGGGGAAGAGGGGAGAGGGGAAGAGGGGAGGTGGTAGTGGAGGGGGAGGGGGGGGAAACATGGTGGTGGAGGGGGAGAGGGAGGGGGGTGGTGGAGGGGGGGATGAAGAGGGAGGGGGAGGGGGAGATGAGAGGAGAGGGGGGGGAGGAGGTGGAGGGGGAAGGGGAGAGGGGAGGTGGAGATGGAGGGGGAGGGGGAGAGGGGGAGTGGAGGGGGGGATGAAGAGGGAGGGGGAGGGGGAGATGAGAGGAGAGGGGGAGAAGGAGGTGGAGGGGGAAGGGGAGAGGGGAGGTGGAGATGGAGGGGGAGGGGGAGATGGTGGTGGGGGGGGAGGTGGGGGAGGTGGTGATGATGGGGGAGGGGTAAAAGAGCAACAAAAAAAACTGAAAGACGGAAATTGAAAAGCAAGGCGAAGTGGTTGTCTGACGCTCTCCAAGTCTTTCTCGATGGAACGGGATTGTCGCGGAACAATGGACAGTGGGTGGAAGGCTAGGTCATCGCTGCGAGAAGGGCTCGATGTCACTTACATGGCGAGGATAGGAGTAAGGGGGCAGTCGATGGAGAGGGAGGAGTGTCTTGCGTGGGGCTCGGAAGGAGAAAGAGAATGGAGGCAAAAAGTGTGAGATGAAGAATGAGGGGGGGTGGAGTAGGTTTTTATAGGTTTGGATTTAGGTTTAGGGTTTAGGTTTAGGGTTTAACCCTAAACTCTTCCCGAGCCATAACTCTTTATGGAGAGCTCGGTTTGCCTTTCTATAAAAAGGTAAAATGATCGTAATTGAAAGCTCTACGCAACCGTGTCCACTACCTAGCCTAATTGTACATCATGTGGCTTTTACACCTACCTACGCATGTTTACTCGCTACTTGAGACGCTAGTCTCCGCGGCAACGGTGCTAAATGTTGGCTCTGGCCTACTGCTTTCATAGGAAGAGCTGGGTATTCTATGTTGCAGGGTTCTGAGGCTTTTTGTCACCTACAGATATATTGGAATTGTCGTTGTAGTATATATGTAGCTTAGGACCTCGAGTCGTGTTTCGGTGAGAGACGTAGGCTTAAGTGTGGTGAGTAAACATAATGCAAGCATGTGTAAAAGGCACGTAAACCATTGTTGTTGGGGTAATGAAGGCTTTCGCCTTCATTGGGGGTTGTAGGGTTTAGGAGAAGTTTAAGGGTTCAGAAGGAGGTTGTAGAGTTTAGAAAGAGTTCAAGGGTTTAGGAGAAGTTCCAGGGTTCAGAAGAAGGTTCCAGGGTTCAGAAAGAGTTCTAGGGTTTAGAAGGAGGTTCCAAGGTTTAGAAGGAGTCCAGGGTTAGAAGGAGGATCCAAGGTTCAGAGTAGTGTACATGGTGGAGAACTCGTCTCCCTCGTAGATCATGGAGTTTAAGGGTTTAGGAAAGCATAGGAGTGGGAGAGGAAGAAGGTGTAAGAGCATGGGTGAAGGAAGAGAGAGAGGAGGAAGGAGGAGGAGGGAAGAGGAGGAGGGAGAGGGAGGAGAGAGGAGGAGGAGGAGGAGGGAGGAGGAGGAGGAGGAGGGAGGAGGAGGAGGAGGAGGAGGAGGAGGGAGGAGGGAGGAGGAGAGGGAGAGGGTGGGTTGCAGGGTTGGAGGAGAGGGGAGAAAGGTTGCAAGGTTAGGACATGCTTTTGGACGTGCAGTGCAAGGAAGCATGGACACTTGAGACAAATGCTTGGAATACCAATGTAGACTCAACACAATGCCCCAAGAGTGTGGGCTTCATTCCATTATGGGGTATTTATACAAGTTGGAGAGCTTCCCTCTCTGCATGTAACACAAAGTCGTATCACAAAGTTGTGTCACAAAGTCGTAACACATTCTCTCTCTTCATGTAGAAGATGTAACACAAAGTTGTTACACAAAGTTGTTACACAAAGTCGTAACATAAACTTGTAACACAAACTTGCAACACAAAGTTGTTACACAAAGTCGTAACATAAAGTCGTGTCTAGAAGTTGTAACACAAAGTTGTAACACCTTCTCTTTCTTCATAAGTTCATGTTGGCACAGAGTCAACAATGACCATGCATGAGGGACCGAATAATTCATAGGTTCAGATTAGCATTTAGTCAGAATCACAGACTGTAACAACAATGATTATGCATCAGGGACCATCTAATTCACAGGCTCAGATTAGCATTGAGTTGGAATCATACTATAATAACAATGACTTTGCATGGGGGACCATCGAGCTCACAAGCTTAGATCAGCATTCAATCGGTGTATCAAGCTAGCCTGATGAACTGATTCAATGCTAATCCGATGTCTTGTTTTGATCTTTCCTTTCTTCAGTTGACTGCAATACCAATGACTTTACATGAGGGGCCATCTAGTTCACAGGCCACCCAAATTTGCATTTTTCAACGACCTAGAAATTCTCCCATGGCAACCATCTAATCGCACATCATGGCTAGACGATGATGTATATGACTGCCTACGCTAGTCCAGGCTACTAGCAAAGCTGGGTGTATGTGTCACCGCTCCTCCCCCCTCATCCCATTGAAGTATTAGGATCTTGGCTTCGATGACCGAGAAATTCTCCCATGGCAACCATCTAATCACACGTCATGGCTAGTCGATGATGTATATGACCGCTGCCTACGCTAGGCTAGGCTACCAGCAAAGCTAGGTGTATGTGCCACCGCTCCTTCCCCCTCATCCTATTGAATTATCATGATCTTGGCTCTGATGACCAAGAAATTCTAGCATGGCAACCATCTAATCGCACGTCATGGCTAGATGATGATGTAGATGATTGCCTATGCTAGGCTGGGCTACCAGCAAAATCCAACTAGTGGATTGTGTGCTCTTAGTAGTGATAGGCACCCAAAGTCACACAACTGACACAAGATCTTGGCTCCAATGACCAAGAAATTCTAGCATGGCAACCATCTAATCACACGTCATGGTTAGATGATGATTTAGATGACTGCTTAGGCTGGGCTACCAACAAAATCTAGCTTATGGATTGTGTGCTCTTAGCAGAGCGAGATAAGCACCCAAAATCACATAGCTGACACAAGATCTTGGCTCCGATGACCAAGAAATTCTAGCATGGCAAACATCTAATTGCACGTCATGGCTAGATGATGATGTAAGAGGGACTGATTGAGAGAGACAAAGAGAGAGAACGAGGAAGGAGGGACACACACACACAGAATGAGGAAGGATGGAGATATTTCAAGTTGCATGATTTCTTTATCCCCTCTAATGATCCTATTACCCAGGATGTTTGTGGGTCAATGTTTGCTTGGGTGTAGCCAATCGGGAACTATTTTCAGAGCCATTTTGGGGCCGTGACATGATGCGTTGGTGGGTGAGATTTTGAATTTTGCCGAACCCATGCTCTCGCCAAAAATTTTCCGGCATCATGATTGCCGCATTGGCATAATAATGAGACACAATCTTATCATTCTCAATACCAGAGAGCTTGACACATGGCACTATATGCATTTACTCATGAGCACAAAGACTGTTGCCTTGTCTCTCACCTGACTACATCACACAGTTGTTGCTTTGAACACCGAGTCATAAAAAACGACAAAAAATTCATGCAAACGACAAGTCAACTCCATTTTTGGAAAAAAACCCCCAAAATGTGCATTTTTCAAAGCATCCTCTGGGAAATGCCGGTCACCATGAAATTTGCCCCATGGAGTGCGCCATAACGCCATTGATCGTGTGCCACCACACCTTCGTATTCTCTCTCTCTCTCTCTCTCTCTCTCTCGCTTGATGGTGCTCCATACTCAAGGGTCTACTACCAAGAAACCCTATGTATCACGTGTGATCAAAGGGTGTTAAAAAACCCCTCGACTAAAATTTCACCTGCAATAAAGACACTCTACTTTACTTATGAACTAAGTGAATTTTTTCAAAATTTGAACTAAAAAACCCCTCCTATTATTGTAATTGGACAATTAAAGCCTTGATAGGCGTGCCAATGGTCATATAAGACCAGAATCTCCTTCTTGAGGCTTGTATTTTGTCTTGCTTGGGAAGTGCCATCCATGTCATTGATCATGAGCCACCATGAAATTCACACTGTGGAGTGCACCACCACGCCTCCGTACTCTCTCACTCTCTCTCTCTCTTTCTCGTGCTTGATGGTGCTCTATGGCCTCCATCTCATTTAAGCTATGATCATTTAAGCTCCCAATATAGTACAAAAGAACACGATTTGGGGTCCTAGGCATTTCCCAGACCCCCAAATCGCTTTCATTTTTACATTCTAGAGAATTGTACAAATGTTCAAAGCGATTTGGGGGTCTGGGAAATGCCTAGACCGCCAAATCGCTTTCTTTTGTACAAGTGACACAGAGAGAGAGAGAGAGAGAGAGAGAGAGAGAGAGAGAGAGAGAGTTGTTCTCGGGTATCATGCATAGTAATGGCCCACACATTTGGATTGGATGGTCCCACATATGCATTGAATGATCAAACGCGTGCGCATTAGATGACACACATGCACATTTATGGACAACACGTGTGTCTCGATAAGTGTGCCTATGTGTGCTCCCCAAAGTCATGTGCGCCTCATGTAAACAATCTCTAGAGCTCTGCCCAATCTTTCTTGCTCCATCTTGAGTACTCCCTCTCTCTCTCTCGCTCAGTATCTCTCTCTCTCCCCCCTCCTCATGCCTACGTTGTCAATGTTAAATTACACGACGCAACGGAATAGAAACTGAACAATAGAGATTACACATCAAACTGGAGCTTCAATACTAATGTAGTACAGATGATGGCTCCGTCCACTCGTGTGCTCCCACAATGGAGCTTAGATGGTGATCTAGACAGATACTAGGTGAAGAGCTATTTAGCTGGAAGATCTGATCTAGTACAATGGACTGGGTAGTTCGCCTCTTTATAACTATGAGGGTGGTAGTCGGATCAACATACTTGGTGGAACCAACCAATCAACCCAGTCAATGAAGCCGACCAGTCAACCTAGTCGTCGGAACCTAGTCGGTGGAACTGACTAGTCGTCCATGGAATATTCAAGGAATATTCCCTATACCATTGCCTCAGGGGCTCTCACTCCTGAACCCCCACCAGAGGGGCCGCCAACCCCCCTGAGACCCCCCAACTGGGGGCCAACTGGCCCCCAGTCCCCAGTAAGAATAAGGGGCTCCCACACAATCATCTTTCGACCATCAATAGTCTCATTGATAGACCTCATATGACATGCAAGTCAGGATCCATCCAATGTCCCGAGCTCACACATGGCTTCTCCTCATATGGGGGCCTTACAACTTGAGCACCTTGGACCACTAGTGGGTTACCAGGAGGGTGGGGCATTGAGCATATCTAACACCCCCCCTCAATGTCCACCCGTAGGTGAACTACCTTCTCGGCCCAATGCTGAGTCTCTGAAGATGACCCTGAAGCTGATCCTTCCCGAGTGCCTTGGTGAAGATATCTACTCCATTTTGCTCTGTTTGGATAGTAGACCAATTCCACTATTCCGTTCTCAATCAATTCATGCACATAGAGATACTGAATCTCTATATGTTTTGTGTGCACATGAAACACTGGATTTTTAGCAATGGCCATGCAACTTTGATTGTCGCACCTCAGCACAGTTGCCTCATCCTCTTGCACTCACATGTGCCATAAGATCCTCCTTAGCCACACTGCTTCACAAGTAGCAAAACATGCTACCTTGTACTCAACCTCGGTAGAAAACAATGCCACTGTTGGTTGTTTCTATTGATCCAAGAGAAGCTGATACCTGAACCTAAAGAGAAACAATATCTAGAAACTGATTTCCTAGAATGAACATCTCCAGCCCAATCTGAGTCACAATGACTAGCCAAGGAAGTGCCCGTACCATAAGTGATGCCATAATCAAGAGTGCCCTTCACATACCTAAGCACCCGCATCCCTACATTCTAATGATTCTCTCGGGGCTTATTAGAGAATGTGCTCAAAATGCCAATAGCAAAACTGATGTTTGGTCTAGTGTTGCACAGATAGATGAGACCGTCAACCAACTTCCTATACCTCCCGATGTCTATTGGTGGTGAGGTATCCTCCATAGATAGCCTCGCATTTACCTCCATAGGTGTAGCTATCTCCTTGCACTTGGACATACCAAATGCCTTCAAGATCTCCCTTGCACATTTTTGCTGAGATATGAAGATCTTGCCTAGCACTTGCTAGACTTCAATCCCCAAACAATAGTGCATCGAGCCTAAGTCTGCTATCATCTCAAACTTTGTGCTCAATGCCTTTCTAGTCTACTAGATCATGTCTTCATAGTCACCTGTAATAAGGAGATCATCCACATATAGAACAATAGTAGCATATTTTTCACCTTTCTTGAGCTTAAGGGTATTTCTTTTCTTAATCCTTCCCTCCCCTATCCCCCTAATCCTCCTCTCATTGGCTAAATCCAATCACTATCCTCAACACCCATTAACCTCGCTCAAGATTCACTCTCTCTTATCCCTCTCCTCCCACCTCCTTGACATCTTCCTCTCAAGCTCTCTCTATCCACTCGGCCAGCCTTACCTTACCTGTTCCCATCGTCTTCCGCTCAAAGAATCAAAGAGGATCAAAGTTAGCAACATGTGTGAATCAAAGAAGGGCAACTATGGGATCATGGCTGAATGCAGTCAAATCGATCTAGCAATATCACTAGCCATCACCACCTAGCATCATGGATAAGATTTTGCAAGAATTGATATTAAATGGCACACATCCTTGCCATCACGTGAGGATGGAGGGCTTCAAAATTGTGGGTCTTCAAGGATTTGACGATCAAAAACAGACTCACCATAATCAAATTGCACTCTCCACAGGCACCCTGGTCACCTTCATGCTAGTGTCAACAATAGCAAACGGCACAGCATGCTGCTCGGGGGGGGGACTTCTATGAATTATTGCTAGCAGGATATCATTGGAGGTCATGACCTCCTATCATAGATCATGGCAATGGCTCCTACTCTATGTCCATTCTGGTTGACAGAACATTTCTAGGAAGGTATACTTTCACTACCAATTTGTTGTTCTACCAAAGTTGAGTAAAGAGGAGAATCTTCTCAACGAGACCAATGACCGAGTAGAAGAGGACATGAGCTGATGTAAAAGGACAACTTGCTTGAACGTAAGGAACTAGCCCAAGATCATGCAGCTAAGAAGAAATTCAATCGAGTGAAAAAACAACACAGTCATTGTGAAGAGAGGAAGGGACTAGTGAATAGAAGAGTATAACCAGTGCAAGAGCACATAAAGCCACCATGCAGGGAAGGAAGGAGCTATTTGGATGAGCAAGAAGCCAAAATATTAAGCAAGCAAGGAGCTATTTGGATGAGAAATATGCAAGCAAGACTTTGTGCCATTGGTTTCAACATTTGCATGTTCTAGCAGTTGATTTTCTTGACTCAGATCCAAAAAAAGAGGATATATATAATAGGTTAGCAAAAGCTACTTCTTTATGTCTATGTAGCCCTTACTTCATGCCTTCCATGATTCTTAGTAGAATGTGGAACTATTTTATATATTATGGTCTACTTATGTGCTTTGCCAATGTTCTAGAAGGGCTTGGTTTAGGAAGTGGTGTCTAGTTCTTGTGCTCACAAGGCACGGGGCTAAGGGGCACCATGACCTAGGACCAAGTTTCTTAGATCTAGCTAACAACCTAAAGAAAAATATGCTTATTTATTTTTTTAAAGTTTATGTTGTGGATATGCATATGCATCATTGTCTGGTATGCATGATGTGATGTGCTCTTTCTTTTTGAATGTATTCATTGGTCCTTTGTATAATGTAATTGACATTGAAAGCCCTCTCTCAACCTAGCTTCATGAATGGGTTTCTCCAAAGGAACCTCATTGAAGCAAGCCATTGAGCTAGTTTCGTTGGCAAAACTACCATGGACAACACTTTTAAAGGTGACATGAATTTCACATCCAATGTTCAAACATAGTCATTCAACCACTCAAATCGATCAAAAAATCCCATTTGAGCACATTTACGGGGTTAAAATCTTATATATATAGTATTAAATATTATATTTATTTTATGAGTGATACATAAGCCCAAGTTAATACTTATTTATAGTAATTTAAACTTCTTTAGAAATATATCCATAAATATCTTGTTATTTATGCTATTAAAACACTGGAAAGCTCTTGTCATATTGAAATAAATGTGTTTAAAAAGTAATTATATATGTATAATATTATTACATTAAGAGTGATTATGAGGGATGTTTCTTAAAGGAATTATTTTTCAACACTTTTTTAAGGTAATAACAGGGGTACAAAATATGTCTATGAATAAGAAAATTTATGTTATGTAAAAAAGAATAGGCGACTATTTTGTATATTTTAATGATAAAGGGATCTAGTTCTAATGAAAATAAAAGTGTAAAAACCATGTTTCCTAAAGAAATACAAAATTTTAAATTTCTTGAAAAACACGCTTGGATAAACCTGCTCATAGATTTTTGCTCATAAAATTGGCACATCCTCCTTTGTATTGTGCTTTCCAACACTTAAAAGCTGTGTTGGAAAGCATTTTCAAGTGTATAAATCCCACTACATTTCGTTGGAAGCAATTACAATTTATCTAAGGACTTAAAAGTACTGCTTTTAAGAGATTTAAAGTAAAATAGAGAAAAGCATTTAAGTTTTAAGTTACCTATAGTGACTCTATATTTTCCCTGAGTAGTGAGTGGCAGTCTACATTTTCCTTCATTGGTAAGTGACAGTCTACATTTTCCACAAAACCCCAAGCCCTTCTCACACAACTAAATTTATGCCTCTACCTTTTCGATGGCCACTAGGTTGTTGCGGCGATGCCTATATTGCAACCATCTATTTTTTCAATGTTTCCAGCTCTGACAGGAACACTTTAGCTATACTAGAAGCACCTTCCAGTTGAATCAAATTCTCTCTTTTTTCTTCGTACTCAAATTTTATTGTCCTTGAGGCTTCTTTCTTTCTAACAAAGCTGAGTTTCAGACTCGCAAGCATTCCCTCTACAAGCTCTACATGTTTTTTTGAAGGTGGTATGAGCTCTTCTCTTTCACATGCAAAGGCTTGCTTTCTGGAGTCTCCTGCATGGGCATTGGCCTCCCTACACTTGAGTAATATTTTGCAAGCCCGTCGGCCTTCCTCCAATTGTCTAGCTTCCTATTGAGGCCACCCGCTTGGGCCATAACAATCTTCAAGACATTTTTACCAAAACTACCCAAGCAATTTGGTGCTCTTCTAGGTCATCTTTAGCTACTTTGCATTTTCAAATGCAAAGCACTTTGCAAACTCTGTGGGGTGAGCTCATTGGGTGGAATCCCTTGGTAAACTTTTCATAAAGTAGCCGATACTCATCCAAAAACTCAAGGAAAAGCATGCTAAGGAAAATTTTGTTGCTCTTTATTTGGCTGCTAGAGAACACCATCAACCACTAAGTCTGTCAATTATATGTACTGGAAGCTTGCATGATGAGCTGAGTCCATATTTTGTGTTCAATTTATTGCCTATATAGCAAAACCGAGTGAGATGAGGATATTCAAATCGTGCATGAAACCATACCAGGGATGTTTTTATCGAAGGTATAGAAATATAGTATTATAATATACTCGTGAAATTTTTCATAAATTATTTTTAAAATTTTCAAAGCATTGGCGAATTATATCTTTTGTTATAATTTTTGTTTCAAAGACACAAGCCCAGGTAAGCAATCTGTCACCAGTCATTGGCTTTTTCCTATTGTAAAGATGAAATGGCCATTCTATAGCTTTCTCTTAAAGACACTCTATGAGTTGTTTTTATGTCTACATTCTAGGGTTTAGGAGGATGGGGACGAGCATTTTCTGAGCAAAAACGTACGAGCGATCTGAGCAGTGGACCTTTAGTTAAGTCTAATTTGATACCTTCAATATATATATTTTTTCATTAAACATCATGTGCAAAAAAATAAAGTAAAAATAATATTTCTTCCAAACAATTTATAGTCAAATGGTCTAGAATCTCAGGAAGATTGAATTGAGAGACATGGATAGATTTCTATAAAAGGACCATTCAAACACACCAAAAGGTCACCGAAAACTATAATGTGGTGAGTAATACATTGTTCATACACAACTCTTAAAGAAGCTGTGGGCAACAAAATACTGTTTACATACATATAGCTATATTGTGTCAAGCAAATGACTATCAAAATGCACCCAAAAAGTCAACACAAGCTGCAATGGTCATACAATATTTGTATGCACCTATGCAAGTTCCTTTGATATAACCACAAGTAGAGATAAACGCCCTTCTTAGCAAGCAGGTACAGCTTGGTAGAGTTCTTGCCTACTTAGTGCAGATTGGTGAATGAACATGTGTATCTTCTCATCTAGACCCAAGTATTGCATATAAATGTAATACAGATGTTTGCATGGGATATATCTATTTTGCCCTTGAGAATGGCCCATAAAGTCCAGACATGTGCATGATGGAAACACTGAAGCCACAACATTGTACTTGCTCCCTTTTCTATGTGATCCTGGAGTGGAAACTAGGTACTCCACATGCTCTCTAGGGACAACTATATTAAGATTGTGAACAACACATTCCAAGGAAATAGACTTAGCTATCCTTGTTCTCATTTCACATGTCACCTTAGTTACCCATTCCACAACCATGCCATCCCTTGTGCTCGGTCTACTTGTTAAATCAGAAGATTTGGCCCTAGTGCATTGCTTTTTTAATCTAAATCCTCCAACTACTAATAACCTCATTTCTTCCTCATCCAGGCTTGTCCCCTTCTCAATAGGCCACTCCCTCGGCACCTCAGGTGGTTTTCCTTCAATGCAATTTGATGGTGTCCATGTGTGGTCCATGTTATCCCCACAAAACCAAATCAATTGCCTTCAAATGCCTGCATTGGTGTTGATTCTCCCAAAAAAGCCAGGTGCAGGAACACCTCTCTTTCCCGTCCTACCCTTGTGATCTATCAATTTGTGGCATTTGATTCCTTTGTCCTCTAAGTATCCTTGACACCTCACCTCACTACCTGCATTAGTTCTTCTTATAGCCCACATAGTCTTGTGTACTACCTCTTCTTCAACATATTGATTTGTTTTCAAGATTGGTGTGGTATTTTGTTTTCTCTTTCTTGGCTGATTTACATACTCATATTCTGGACGATGTGAATCATTTGCATACACTGCTTCTAAGAAAGATTTTGACCGCTTCCTTCTCACAGTCTTCAAATCACCCATATAATCTTGACCTCCAATAGTTGCATCCACCTTGCTAGCCACCTCATTACTGAGATCAATGAATTTGCATGAGTTGCTCCCTATGTCCCCATAAGAGTGCCTTCGAGATAGCTTTTCCAAACTAGGTCCACAACCCAAGTGTAGTCCCTTTAGATATTCTGTGTATCTTGCAGTTTGCAGCAAAGCGCAGCAAAGCACCCGTCATATCTGTCTCACAAGCATTTTTTAGTGTGACACATTTCACTCTGTCATTTGATGCCAACCAACTTCCATGGAATGACTCTGCAAGGTTGGCTCTAGGAACTAAAAACTGGTCAGATCCCTCCATGCCCTGTGCCACAACATAGATTAGTTTCCAATAATAAAAAAACAATAAAGTTGTGAATGAAATAACAATAGACCTACCTTGAGAATGTATTCTCCCCAATGAGCCACTCTTGCATGCCACCACACAATCCATGTTTCTAAAATGAAGATGTCCTTCTTATGTGCATGATGCTTGAACCACGAACGGAGGTTTTTCAACTCGATGTCTGCAGCTTCTTGAGATGGAGCATTCTTCCACTGTCTACACCTTAGCTTGAACTCCTCACGATCAAATGATGGAAGGAACTTAGCATGGTTTTCCAAGCTTTGCTCCCAATGGAATAAGCAAGATCTCTCTTTTTCTTTGAGCACCTTATTGGCATCACCATTGAATACCATTCTAATTGCACGCCAATTTGCTTGTGCCTCATCAGCCATAAACCCTTTAAATTGAGGCTTTGGGAATCCCTCCTTCTCCATGACTCTATTTAACATTTCCCAAAAAAGGATCTGGGCTTTTGTATCCTCAACCTTGAAATCCCCAATAGCAATAGTTTGTAGCTCTTGAACAAAAGGGTTGTAAACATGGCATGCCATTGTATTCCAATCATGCATACGTTTGACAAAATCAAAGCAAACCCAGCACGATCCTAACTCTCCACCTGGCCTCATCTTGTTCACTAGATCAACACCACTACCATGTCCCTTGGTAGACATCTTGAAAACATGACATCTTTCAAATGAAGAAAATTCAAGTTGTCCAGGGAACACCATGCTCTGAAAATAATCATATACACACTTTCTTTTCAGTTGTAAAAGAGCATCATAACCATCTACAAAGGATCCACTTTCAATTTGGGCCTCCCTTGTCCAATGTGCGAGCCTACAGTTAAGAACATGTACCATCAAAATCGCATTACTTATTTTTCATAAAAACTTGAGTACTTTTAATCACATTAAAAGGACAAGTATGCACATACCTTCTCTTGTCCAAAGTTGGAGTAATCTTCTCTAGTAATGATGTCAATTCAGCATCACTCATGGCTTTCGGATCATCTTGAATGACGGCATCCAATATTATTTTTTTTGCTAATGTTTTTTGCAAGGCTTTAGGTCTTCCCATCCCATCTCTTTGTATGAGCTTAGTCAACCTAGCCTTAACTTCCTTCACAGCACCTCTAGAACTTCCTTCACCAACAGGATGCAAATGATACCCTGAGTGTATAACACACCTCTTAAATTGTGTATCACCCTTGGGGTGTGGGTAACATAAGAATAGCCTACATGGGCACTCTTGCTCACAGAAAGGACGAGCACCACAATGCAAACACTTAAGAGTACTATTTTCGCCAACATATGATCTTTGAGGACACACTCGTGAAAGTCTCCCTTGCCAATGCTTCTCATTGGCCTCTTTGGTTCTCTCCAAGTGAGGACAAAATATGTTTTTGCATTGTAGATGCCCACCACATCTTCGAATTCTAACTAAACCATCAAATCCTGTCATATTACTTATTATATCATCCGTCCAAACATGGCTGTCGTATTTGGTTTCTGTCCCCTCAGCACGGTTAGGGAGGTCCGAAGCAGGAAGCTCAAACAAAATATTGCCATCATACTTTACTGGAAGTGCATCAACTTCTTGTATTGTTGTTACAATGTCCATAGCTTTTTTGAGTGCACTTCTTGCAGGAAGGTTTTTCAAGAGAGGAACCAAACTCATGGTCTTATCGGATTGTTCATCTACTTGTTTTTTATCCGACACTTCCTTACTGATTTCTGTCAAAAGCTTTACACCTCTAACAATGAAGGTGGTTCCAAACTGAGTGTCAAGATGAAACAAGGACTCCTCACCTACAAAGGGAACCTCAAAGGACAAGTCGTCACACTTGCTATCAACTAGTTGATGCAAAGAGATTGAGCTCGGTGAAAGTCCAAATGCTAAGTGAAGGTATTCCCTACTAATGCGTGCAACACCATTAGTTGTTGCAACTTGCAGTGTCTTCGACCTATTGTCATTGGACACAATTGCAAAATCCATGGAGCTTGTGGAACACAATCTCCCTTCCTTCAAGTGAAAGGAAAATTAGTCATTACCAGTGTTGAGATCTATTGCTAGCAAACGAGGCACAAGTGAGTAAGCATGTGAGCAACAGTAGTTCACGCACTTGTCTCCTTTTGAACTCTATACTGACCAACTCTGCACTTGTAGTGCAAAAGCATAGAAAGAGGCCATCATTGTTCTTTGATACTAAATCAGCTAGACGATCAAACTCATAATATAACCACATTCATTGCCACTGCCACGTCCCAAGCACACAAGTCCTTGTAACCGCCAATTCAGAAGAATCTACTCATATAATCAATTCACAACATTCAGTCTGACTGCCCACGTTCCAAGCACTCAAGTTGGCACCCCATTTATCATTCATTGAAACTTTCTCTAGGATGGAGAGGATGGGGAGTCATAAAAGAGTCATGTTACTCAAGGTTGATTTTTCCAAGGCTAATGCACACGAAAAAGAACCACTACAAATTAGTTTCGCTGGCGAAACTATATTAGCAGATGCAACTAGCTCAAAGAATGGATGGGAGGTGCTGACGGAAGCTTGGATGGAGGGTTTGTCAATTTCACTACACTAGCAAGTTTCAAGTTTATGGGAGCTGTTGCTTATATCTCTTACAGTTTCGGCGACAAAATTTAAGTAGTACGCTATGGGCATTTTTTAAACCATTTTGAATAGCACTAAAGGGATGTATGCTATGTGTGTTCTAATCAATTATGTTAATAGATTGTGTAGGCTAAGGCTAATGACTCTTTGCGATTGACAAGTACTAGATGCACCGAGTAGTATCCAATGCCCAAAGGAATAAGGGCAAAATTAGGGCTCTCGATCATATAATATTTTAAAATCTCATGCCCAATGTTTTGAGCAATGAAAAATATCACAATGTCAGTACTTTACTTTAAACAATGGAAAACATCATCAAGAGGATACCTTTACCGAAGAGGCCTTAAATGGGTGTGTATCCCTAGTATAATTTTTACTCTAAAAACAATCATACCAAAGGATGGGATAGTTGCGAGAGAAAAATCATGGACATGATGCCATCATTAGATCTAATGAAATAATAGAGCTCAAGAAGGTTAATGGATTGAAGGTGGTAGGAAAAAGTAAAGACATCATAGTTTCGCTAGTGAAACACTATTGGAGGCCATTTCATTTGGAGTTCACAACTATAGTTTCACTGGTGAAACTATGTGGGAGGTAACAAGAAGTAGAAAAACTATAGTTTCGCTGGCGAAACTATGTGGGAGGTAACAAAAAACATCTCATGTTGAGTTTGCTAGAAGTAGTAAAACTATAATTTCGCTGGCGAAACTACATTGGAGGCCATTTAAAACTGGAGTTTGCAAGTTCACCAGAGCAGAGAAACTATAGTTTCGTTGGCAAAACTATATGAGGCGGCCATTTCACATGCAAGTTAACAAGAAGCATTGGAACTATAGTTTTGCTGGGAGGCCATTTCACATGCAATCTGCAAGATAGCAAATTAGAGCAAAACTCTAGTTTCACTGGCGAAACTATATCAGCAAGAAATTGTTGTGGGTCTCAACAGAATAACTCTTGCACGATCCTGTCTTGGAAAATGGGAGATGCGTGAATCCCACTCAAGTATTTCTTCCTTCTTGTTGATCCCATCTCCTCCAGAATCGTGGAACTTTGGGCAACATTTTGCAGCTTTAGAGTTGCAGCTCGTGGAGCTTCGGGCAATGTTTTTGTAGCTTCATAGAGCCAGGAGTTCTTGTGGGGACTTTGCAGCTTTGTGGGGCTCCATCTCAGAGGTAAGGGAGACATTAGAAGCTTAAAAGAGTAATATTTGAATGTTTTGTGTGTGTGTGTGTTTTTGTGAGAGAGAGAGAGAGAGAGAGAGTTTTGCAGTGGATGATGGAAGAGAGAGTTTTGCAGTGGATATTAGCATGTTTGAATGTGAGACTCTATGAGAGGAAAAGTAGGAATGTGAGGAAATGTGAGCTTAAAGGAGGAGGATATTGCATGTCTTCCTGCAAATGCTATATAGCAAGACAAGTGAGAGAAAATGTTGGATTTGTTGGATATAAAATTGTTCTTGGGGAATGGGGAATGAGTCTGAAGAAGTGTAATAAAGCTATTGTTGGATATAAAACTGTGGGTGGAATGTTGCAGGAAATGTAGAGATCCGAGAACTTCGAACAGGAAATTTCTTTTGAAGACATGGATGACACTATAATCTTTTACTCTTTTACGACTGTTGCTTTGTCTATTTTCTTCAGCGTTTGTTGGCTGTGTGTTGGTTCTCTGCTTGTTGGTTCTCTGCCTATGTGTTGGTTCACTTCTGGCCTCTTGCCGAGTGTCAAAAATCTTAGTCCACACCACCCACTAAGGCCATCAAGAATTGCTTGTAATTGCCAGAAGTGTCTCGGAAAATGGTTCGATCTAACGAGACCTTGTATTTCCTGATGAATTCGCTCATGATGTCTTTCATCTCGGTCTCAGCATGACTCTTGGTAATTTTTTGCATATTCAAGAAGAATGGATTAGTTGAGGAGTTTGTGGGTGTTTTTACCTACCGACATTATGCACCCAAAATGGGATCCCAGCGTATTCCCTTTGCCTTAGCCAATTAGCTACTGGATAGAGAGATTGTCTCCATCACGGTACAAAGAAGTGTGAAAGAGGGACTGATAGTTTCGCTGGCGAAACTATCCTTTTGCATAGTTTCGCTGGCGAAACTAGTCTCACTGGAACAAAAGTCCTTCTGCATAGTTTCGTTGGCGAAATTAGTCTCACTGCCAAGGTGTGAATGTCTTCATGCTCGTGAAAGTCCTTCTGCCAAG
Organism: Dipteris shenzhenensis; assembly: GCF_047967505.1. Lineage (NCBI taxonomy): Eukaryota > Viridiplantae > Streptophyta > Polypodiopsida > Gleicheniales > Dipteridaceae > Dipteris > Dipteris shenzhenensis. The sequence goes on along the minus strand of NC_141621.1, from coordinate 11,332,907 downwards.
ATTTTTGGGATGGCGCCGCGGATTGAGGGGTTCCAGTAGGTCGGAGAGTGCAAATTCTTAAAACTACAGCATGATCCAAGGAGGAGGAAAGAGGTGTGGCAGTCGCTCTTTAATGACTTCTGAGCCACCAAGCACTCAGGCAAGGCGACTTCTCTTGCCAAAACAAGGTCCCCTAAAAGCTTCGATGCGTTCAGCTGCAATGCAGCAGCAGATGAAGAAGAAGAGCACCACCCGCTGCGGGTCTACAATCGCCAATCACAGCGTAGTCTATAGAGAGCACGCTCTCCTCAAACAGAGGTTCTCGGCCAGCGATGAAAGAGCGGTGCTCACGATCCCGTGCAATGCAAGAATGCATCTACAGAAGGAAAACCATGCGAAACGGGGTGGAAAAAAGGGCTTAGCGAAGGAGGAAGGTCGAAGGGAAACAGAAGTGGAAGAAAGGAGGGTGGAGAGGGAGAGGGAGAGGGAGAGGGAGAAGGGGAGGCAGAGGCAGAGAAAGAGGCTAGTGAAGACTAGTTTCGCTGGCGAAACTAGTTGTGTGTTTGTGTTTGTTTGTTTGTGAAGACTAGTTTCGCTGGCGAAACTAGTTGAGAGCGCCTCGAATTGGAGACCGTCGGAACTTCTAGCTTCTAAAATTCTAGCTCATGCTCCAATTAGTTGTGTCCTAAACTTCTAGCAACTCATTTTGACCTCTTCCAAGACTACCCCCCTTTCAGAATGGCTTGCAGGAAAAGCAAGGAGCTCGCAAACTCTCTGGTGTCTGGATAGTCGACCTTCACAAACTGGTATATTTCATACGGGCTGGCCTGGGACATGGCTATGGACGAACTGATTTTCATAATGCTAATGAAATCTGCTCTTTGTTCTGAACTATTCTAGCTCGTACAGCTCTGGGATGCCCACGCAAGCGATTAGAGGGACTGCCTCTTAGTAGGAGCAGAGGTTAAAATTTCTTTTTGCTTGGTCCAAAGTATGTCTAGCTCAAACGATCCTAAACGAACAAGTCAAGCAAGCCCCAAGTTCCGTTCTTCCATAGAGATGCCGAGAACAAATGGATCTGATAATTAGCGAACTTATGATGGCTATGCCTTAAAATTCATTCTTTATAGCACTAGGACATAATCCGCAAGCTCCATTCGGAACCCAGAAAATTGGGAATGCTAAGCGGACTAAAGCGGTTGCACGTAGCTGGAAGATCAACCAAACCAAAACTTAATGTCATGCTAAAAGAACCGAAACATCTCACACTCAAGCAAGCAATGATAGTACGAATCAGACCTAACAGGAGCCCTATATTCTGATCCCTAGTAAATCTTCTACAACGAAAAATCCATATCAAGAGGCTTCAATTAAATTTGAAGCGGATCTACTTGGTTCATATGAGGATCGTAACCCTTCCGTCTCTTCAAATTAAGCCAGAAGCTCAAACGTTGTCCCGCTCTTTTGGTCGTAATATCTTTAGGTAGGAGCATAGTGGATGTATAGAAACGTGCGTGGAGGCTCACGATATGCTCCACTGGCTTCCCCATGCCTTGCGCTCTGGAGTTACGTTAAAAAGTGCAAGGTATCCTTATACTTTGCTGCCTCTACGCTTTTGCTGTAGCTCGCTTTTGTCATTATACTTTGCTGTAGCTCGCTTTTGTCATCTCAGAAATGGACCCATCCCGTAGAGGAATACTGGTTTTTTGACTCTCAACTAGTTTGGCGACTTTCCCAACTATTTTGAGCTCTCAACTAATTCGAGGCGCTCTCAACTAATTCGACGGTTTCCAATTCGAGGCGCTCTCAACTAATTCGTTTGTGGGTCGCATATCCGCAACCATTCGCTTTCATATCTGCTTTCATATCTCGCCCGACGCCTCTCGTGAGCAATCCTCGTCCCGCTTTCATATCTCGCCCGACGCCTCCCGTGAGCGATCCCATGAGCAACCTTTGGCCCGATGACTCGGCAGGCCCCATCATCGTTTTCGAGGCTTGTGAGCATGGCACTGTCATTCTTGGCACTGGCTGCGTAGGTTGGTCTTCTTTTCAACTCTCTCTCAATCACAACGCCGTGCTGGACAACAAGAATTCTCTGCCCAAATTGTTTTTGGTGTGAAGAGCTTTGGGGCCTATGGCAGTTTAGGGGCAGTGCACCCGGTGCAGTTTGTGCCTAGCTTGGCACCCACTCTGTCTCCTCTCTGCATCGGTGACCTGAGCTGCTTGACCTTTAGTTGCCTGTAAAGATTGTTGGTGCATGAGTACAGCTTGCAACTTAAGAGAGCACCTGAGACCATATCCATTCAACGAAAATCTTGCATAAGCATTCGCGAAAAGCATCCACATCCTACAGAATCCTTCTTAGAACCCCAATTTCTGCATGGTCTTCAAAACATGTTTGTGAAGACTAGTTTCGCTGGCAAAACTAGTTTTTGCATGGTCTCGCTGCCAAGGCAAAGTAGGAAATGTAGAGATCGAGCATGCTAATTCAATTTGAGTAAAACTGTGGGTGTAGGTTGCAGGAAATGTAATGTAGAATCTTATGTTTGACGATTTCGGGAATTTATCGAATCGCGAAACATTTGCTCTTTGTTTGGGCGAATGCAAAATCCGATTCCCTTCAACTTTGACAACAGTCCTGTTCCAAATTTTTGAATTTCAGGAAGCTATTTGCCCAACGACATAAGCTATTTGCCCGACGACATAAGGAAGCTATTTGCCCGACGACGTTGGCTGTCTTTTTGCCCACTTTACAGTCGTTGAAGGGTGAGTACTTGCACACAACTGCATCATCCACAACTAATCCACAGTTATTATGTAGTGTAAACTTCTTCAAAATCTTGTGGATCACACATGTAATAGCTATCGGTTCATACCTCTGGATATGGTTTCGCCAGCGAAAGTATGATCTTGCCTTCTTCACACAGTGCTAGTTATAGTTGAAGGGAGCCTCACCCATAACACGAAATGTTTATTCTTAACTTGCATTTTGTTATCAGAATAATGTATTGAGGAACTCCATTTTTTTCAATCATTTAAAAGATGTTTCCATTGGCAAAACTATGAATGGCATTTTTATTTAATCATTTGAAAGATGGTTACACTCTGTCATTTTTCATTTAATCATTTCAAAGATGGTTTCACTATGTCATTTATTTGTTTTTCTTCTTGTGCAGGTGAGCTTATTGAAAGTTGTGCAACAAATGCCTCCAGTAAGTTTGGTTTCTTTTTCTTTTTCTAGTTGCATATATATTTTCTTTTTTTGTGACTTTGCTTTGTGTTCCAATAACATTATGATGAGATTATCTGTTTATGTTGAAAGGGGAAATGGAAATCAGATTTTGAGGCTCAATGCAAGAAATTGGATTCTTCCATGCCAAAGGATGAGAGAGAGTCCAAGATTCATGAGATTAAAAAGACTGTGGGAGCAACATATCGAAGAAAAATCACACGGGTAAGTTTTCAATTTACCAAATTTTGTATTTATAGATCACAAATTTGAATTTGTAGTCCACAAAATTCTACGTTTTATATCTCAGATATTTGAATTTATAGTTTGCAAATTTGAATTTATATTTTTCAAATTCTAATTTTACAACTCATAAACCATAATATATGATTTGAAAATTATAAATCTATAGTTACAACTTGCGAATTTTTAGTTTGTACTTTGAAAACCTTAATATATGGTTTGTTGTGTGTATCAAAGTCTCTTCTAAAACTTTACTATTTGGCAGATGCTTTCAATAGTCAATCCTTCCCATGGCAAGGAGTGGTTTAATATCCTTTGGAATTTACCATTTGAGGATACATCAATGAAGATCACTTTGGAGAAGCTTTACCAAGTATCAATTGCAACCTATTCCAAGGCAAAGCAACTATCTATTCTTTCTCTTCTTGGTGCAGATGACAATCTAAAGGAGAGTTATGGGATGCCTATGACTGACCATGGTTTCATACCTTGGCTTGCAAAAGAAGTATGGATGGACCATGTGTTGACAGATGCTGGGCAATTGCTTGACCAAGTGATGAAATCATCAAGCATTGAGGGTGCAGCTACACTTCCAGACAGTCCTTCTATTCTAGAATACTTTGATGGCATTATAGTGAGACACAGGCCTTTTTTGTTTGAGCCTTTTGCTTCATTGATGATAGTTGCTGTTGTTCCATCCAAGCAAGTTGATCTTACAAATGCCAACAGACGATTGGTTTACAGGTGCGTTTTGGCTTTCGTTTTCAATGGAAAGATATCTTTGTAATACCTTGCATTCTCTTATATTATCCTAAAAATCATTTAGGTATCTCCATTATCTGGCTGCAAATAAGAGTCTTAAGGTGGTACCATCCATTTTCAAGGCTTGGACTATGCTTGCACCTGCTACTTATTGCATGTACACCTCTCATATTTTTAGAGAGAATAAGCATAAGGATGGTCATATATTGCTTACGGAGTGGGAAAGGAAGCACTGCCCTTGGTGGATCGAGATGAAGGCTGGAACATGTATCGAGGAAGAGAAGGAAACTTATGATCGCCATTTAAAAGGTGAGTGCAAGTCAAACTCGGGTTCGTCGGGCAACATGGATGAGGCACAAAAGAAGAGGCTTGAAGAGGAGCAAAAAGCAATAGTAGAAAAGCAAAAGGCAAGTCATGTGACTCCAAATAACAAATGAGGTGGAAGACCTAAACCAACGGGCACTTCTAACATAGGTCTATTTTCTTATAACTCTTTCTTTCATGTTTCAAAGTGATTAGAAGCTTCCTATAAATTTAATTTAGGGTTCTTTGTTATTGTAGACAATGATCCATGAAAGGAGGAGTCTCTTCTTAGCAAGAAAGTGTGTAATACGGATATGGTTTATGTTCCTTTGTCCACTTTCTCATCATTTGCAACTCGTATCTCACAAGAAAACTACAAAGTTTGGGAGTATGATTATGTATCACTTGGAAAAGAAGCTCAAAAGAAGTTAAGCAATACAAGTACGATGGGGCTTTTCAAATCATAAGAAATTTTTACCATGAACTTGGTGGCATGAAGAAGTCACGCAATGGAAAAAATGCTGCATGGAGTGTGGATTTTTGCTTGATTGACCTTCCTACACGATCTATAGTGAGTGGAATCAAGGGTGGAATCCCTGGATGGAACATTCTAAATGAGGAGCATATCTCATGCTCACTTGCTATTGCTTCATCTGTGATGGATGATTATGGATGGACATTGGTGATGTGTTCACCTGTATCCACTTCATTCGTTGAGCGTTTGGCAAGACAAATGAGACTAGAGGTTTTTTGTAGGTGAGCAATATATCACAGTTGATAATGTCTGTTTATGTGAATTGCATTCAGCTATTGGTATCTTATAGTTAGTACATGTAGATGGATCGTGGAGACGGGAGATTGCATTGATGTTGCGGATAATGTTGGCTTTGGTGTCAAGGTATGTCATTTGGCTATTTACATGATTGTCATGTTCTTGTTTGTTCGTATTTTAGTATTCTCCATTAACTTTTTCAATCTATGTTTCATGTAGATTACTGCCCTTCAAATCCTATTGTTATCTAGGATTGGCAAGAAGGCACATCACTATCTTGATAGGGCAAATAAAGTTTCCCAATCCCTTAAGGTGTGCATGGACAATTATTTCATCACTCATTACTTGCCTTCAAGTGTACGGTGCATAAAAGAGGGAAAGGGTGGACAGTGGCATGGTGGGTTGGAGAAGAGTAGCTCCATGATGTTGATGTTCATGGAGTTGTTGTGTCCGATTGGAGGCTCTGTGCTTGAGCTTGGTGCAGGTACAACACCTGGGATGAAAGCAGCAATTCACTCAAGATGTCCATGCATGGCAGTGGACAATGACAAAGAGATTTGCACAGGATACTTAGAAGGCATGCTTAGAGACAACTTGACAGAGGCAAGGCCTTCAACAAGTGTGAATCAAGCAGTCCTCATGATAGATGATGAGGAGACAGACTATGACTTTGATGCACCTCTTGATTAGTGAGTAATTTATTTGATCTATGTGTATAATTTAAGCATGGTTAGATACTGACTAATTGAGCTTAGTGTTCTGCCTTGCTATGCAGAAGATGTGGCTACCCAAAGGGCAGGAGATAGCACATTCGATTATGAATTGGTGGAGAGGCATCATGGACATCTAGACTACATAGATGACTTGGCTGATGAGGTCTAGAGAGCATGTCTTGGCTTTTTATGGATTGATGCAAAACTTAATTTCTCATGTTTTCATTATCATCTCATGTAGACCTGGTTTCTTATGGATGGATAGCCATTACCTTCTTATGAAAACCTTAACTTCTTATGGATTGATAGATTATGGCTTCTGAATCATGTGATTTTAATGTTCTTTGACCTAATAATATGAACATGTCATAGTTGTTTTGGAAATGTATGGCAAGTTGTAATTTTTAGGTTTGAATTTTTAGGTGAATTCATAGTTTACATCTTTGATTGTTAAAATATATATCCGTCCCTCTATTGAGTTTCAAAAGACTAAAAACAAATAATTGTTGGCAATCTCACAAGCTTGAGGGGAGGTATTAATAAGCATATCTACTTAAAAGTGAACAATGCCACTAGTCCTAATTTTGTTGGCATGTTGAGGCTTATAAAAAATACAATGAATATGCAAATATAATACACACAATTGCATCATGAGAGCATTCAAACCAAGGGTATATGTCTTTGGCTCTTTGTACCTTGGTACATGAATGCAGCTAATATGAGCGCTGTCGATTGAGGTTTTTAAAAAAAGATATTCCATAAAAAAACATTCATTCAAGTATAACTCCATTGAGTGTTGCTCGGATAATCCGCTCAAGGGTTTTCGCTCATAATATGTATGCACTCGAGGAGGATGGGGAGTGGAGTCCAACTGATTGATTAGATTATGCTGCAAAGGAATTTGCTCAAAAATGTGATTTCAGCTTCTTTGTATTTCTCCTTTATATCACGTTTTCTAGCAAATGTTTTGCATGGAGTGTGTTGCTGAAGTATGTAAAATATTATTTGCTTAAAAATGTGATTTCAACAGTTTGCCTATATCTTTGCACCAAATCGCGTTTTCAAGAAAACTCTTGGGTGGCTTATTTCCTTGTTATGTTTGGGTTTCTGTCTAAGAGAAGAACACAATAGACTATGGCAAGAACCAAAGCAAGAGCCAAAAAGAAAGGGAAGGGACCTGACATTGTAGGGGCTACAATAGCTCCATCTAGATCAAAATCATCAAAGAAGGGGAATCTTGTGCACATGCTAGCAAGGAACAAGAAGAAGAGAGCGAGCCAAAGCAAATCTGTCTTAATGGAGATCAGGAAGGCTCAGAAAGCCATAGGGTATGCAGTACCCATGGCACCATTCCAGAGGCTTGTGAGGGCATAAGTAAAAGTTGTCAGGAGGATCATAAGGGAATTTTCATAGAGAAGTCTACTCTACATGTGGGTTTCTTAAAAAGCCATCCCATTTTGTTACTCACCATTCCCAAAGATTCATGTAACTTATTTGTGTATAAAATAGGCATTGCTATGATACTTTGCATATTTATAAGTGAAACTATGTTTTGTTTTGATCTGTTTTTGCCATATTTTTACATAGTTGGAAGCTTTTTTTCTCCTTCACTCGGACGCATGTCCCCTACAAAGTAGTAGACAATTGAAAGTCCTTTCAGCCACTTGAAAAATTTCTTTCATACACATTAAATTTCCTGAAAGGGTTTCCAATCACCTGAAAGTGCTTTCAATCATTTGAAAGGTCTTTTTCTTTATTGTTCATAGCACTTCAAAGCATTTCAATGTGCTAGCAATCATGCTTTAGAGCCTAAAAGCAATTCAAAGTGCTTTTGGCCTAATTCTGGGCACTTGAATATGCTTTAGTCATCTGAAAGTTCCTTTTCAATGAGTTGTAAGCACATTAACACATTTCAAAGTACTTGAAAGGGACTTCATGCACCTCAAATTTCTTGGAAGGGATTCCAACCACATGAAAGTGTGTTCAATCATTTGAAAGTGCTCTACCTTTCTTTATTGGTCATAGCGCTTGAAAGAACTTAGATGTGCTAGCAAGCACGCTTTAGAGTCAAAGTCCTTTTGGCCCAATGTTGGGTACTCGAGGATTGGCCGAGAAATTATATCGATGGGAATTAATTCGGAATTAAAAACTATTAAAAAACTTTTTTTGAATAAAATTCTCTATAAAAGTTGGGAATTTAATTTGGATGACCGGTTGACCCACTAATGCCATACCCCAGGGTAGTTTGGGATAGTACCTTAGGGCACTTTGAGCTTCATAAGGTACTTCAAAGGTACAATATCGTACTTTTAGTTCAACATACCTTGGGGTACTTTGACTTCTACAATGTACTTTAGATGGTGTGTTGGGGTACTTTGATTCTATAAGGTACATCGAAAAAAAAATCCATTAGTTCATAAGTAAAGAGGGGTGGTTTTATTATGGACAAAATTGTAGTTGAGGGGATTTTTAAATACCCCTTGAAAGCACCTGGTACCTAGGATTTCTTAATAACGCACCCCCCCAAGGTTTGGGATACCACAAGGGACCTTTTGCTCTACAATGTTCTTTGGATGGTATGTTGGGGCACTTTTGACTCTATAAGATACTTCGAAAGGTACATTGAAGAGGTACCAAGAGGTCATTTGTAGGTTGCCACATGGACTTTTTTGGGTACTATAAGTTAACTTTTGGGGTACCACAAGGAAATTTTTGAGTACCATAATAGATTTTTTAGAGTACCACAAGGGAATATTTTAGGTACCATAGGGGACTTTTAGGGGTACCACAAGGGAATTTTTGGGGTCTCATAAGAAACTTTCGGTATCCCACAAGGGACTTTTTGGGATACCATAATAGAGTTTTTAGGTCCCCTAGGGCCTTTTTGAGATACCAAAAGGGACCACTTGGGGTACCACAAGGTACTTCAATTTGAATTGGAAGGTGCCCTACTTGAAAACATATTTTAACTATGTGATATTGACTTTAGATATCTCGTATGCAATTAAATAATAAATAATCAACTTTTTCAAATTTTAGAAAGATTTAATTTGATTTAGAGTTCACATTATGTGAGAAGCATATAAATAATATTGCTACATTATGACATGGCTTTGTAAACTCAATTTTTATTTTCTACTTTATTTTGCATTTGGTTTCAAATTTTATTGGTATAAATCAAAGAATATATTTTGTGTGTGTGTGTGTGTGTGTGTGTGTGCACGCGCGTGCACATGCATGCATGTGAACACGAGAGAGAGAGAGAGAGGGTCAATGTCTAATAATATTTTTGAAATGACACTTTCTTTTTCTTTCATGGATTTCCACATTGCAATGAATTCCTTACATAAAGACCATCATCATTGACGGACATAAATTCTCGAAAATCATAACCACAAGACATGAATTTTGCTACAAATGATTACAAAATCACATTATATTGTAAATAATATTGTCTTATCAAAGCTATATAATGTCACATAATAGATTTGATTTATTAAAATCTCAAGGGGATCTCCATTCATCACATTGTCTATAATCCAATCTTTGATCTTCTTTATAACTGGATATCTAGAAGTCTAGACACCTTCTCAAGAATGTATCTAGAATCCTCATAAAAAAGATACATCTCTTTTAGAATCCAACCTAATGCATAGACATCTGTGTTGAAGAAGTGAAAGGAAAGCATGAAGCTGGACACAAAACAAGAGAATGCTTGCTTATGGAATGAAGAAAGGTGAGGTCCATATGTGGGCACCTCTACATGAGCCACCAAGCTCCACAATCATCTCCTCAATCAGCTCCTAGAATCTCTCAATCATCCTATGTGGCATCTACCACCACCTAACAGTGCTTATGGGCACCTAACTGTGCCTCTAGCACACACACATAGAACCTAAGGTGTGCCTGGGGCATACACCTTGAGATATCCCATCAAACCCCCCCTCAAGGGAATGCCTCAGGCTATGTCAAGGATACATCTAGTCTCATAGTTTCTCAAACCATCTCATGGTGGTCAAGGATAAATCTATGGCTAGGATCTCATGCTAGCAAGGGTTCCCAAGGGTGTGAAGTCAAACAAAGGGATACATAAGACCTCCCAATGGTTATCTCCCCTGCATGTACATGCACACAATGTCTGCAGGAGGTACCATCATGGAGAAAAATACATACACATGCCTACATCATATGGTGACCAGAGGTGTTTACAAAGAACACAATAGTTTATTCCATTCATTTTGGAGGACTATCCAGGTAGAGTACCTTGACTCAACATAAAAGAGAGATTTGGAGCATATGTGGAGCTGGTTCAAAAAGCATAATCATCATAGGAGGCCTCATCTTGTGGAGGCACATCAACTGAAAGTAAATTGGTAGTTTCTGGTTTTGTAGTTGCTTCCTTTTTGGCCTTACAAAACTTTTCATGGTGATTGTTTTTTCTCATGCCATCTCATGGTGGTCAAGGATAAATCTATGGCTAGGTTCTCATGCTAGCAAGAGTTCCCTTGGGTGTAAGGTAAACAAAAAGGGATACAAAAAGACCTTCCAATGGTTATCTCCCCTGCATGTACATGCACACAATGTCTGCAGGAGGTACCATGGATCAAAGCATTCATATGGCCTACATCATAAGGTGACCAGAGGTGTTTACAAAACACAATAGTTTATTTTCATTCATTTTGGAGGACTATCCAGGCTGAGTACCTTGACATAAAAAGAGAGATCTGGAGCATACATAGAGATGTGTTTAAAATGCATAATCTTCAAAGGATGCCTCATCTTGTGGAGACTCATGAACTGTAAGTGCATTTTCTGTCTTTGCTTTGTTTATGCAAAACTTCTCATCATGGTTGTTCTTGCCACAGTGCTTACATGGATTAATTTTGAAGCAGTCCTTTGAAAGGTGATTTGTCTTTCCACAGTGATTGCAAGGGGTATACTTTCCCTTCTGGAATTTTACAGCATAAACAGTGTCATTGCCTGTCCTAGTTTCATTGCCTTTCCTGAGCTCCATATGCCTTTCTTCTTCTTGGAGAGCAGAGATAATACCTTCAAGATTAGGATTAGGAAGATTTTTCAAAGTGGTAACTATGTGATCATAATCTTCAGGCATACTCTTAAGTAACACTGCCATAGCATCATCTAGAGAAATAGGAGAGTTGATAGAAGCTAATTGAGTCATAAGACTCCACATATAGTTGACATGAGCTACCAAAGTAGTACCACTAGCCATCTTCAATTCAAAGAAAGAGATTTTAAGTGATAGTTTAGAGATGTGAGAGCTTGCACCAAAAATCATGTCTAGCTTCTGCCAAGCTTCCGAAGGAGACTCCAAGTCAGAGATATGGTGTATATAATCATCACCTAGAGCAAGAGCAATTATACCATATGCTTTTTCTTCTCTTGCTGGATCCCTTGCCGGTCGTGTCGGTGTAGAAGAAGCAGTAGGAGTGGGTTTGACAAGTCCCCATAAGTTCTCCCGCATCAATGCAAATTTCACCTTCATTTGCCATGTATGGAAGGCCTTTCCATTGAACTTCTCAAGATTAAATATGGTAGCCATGAGAGGGTCTAACCCAGATATTGGGCAGTGTCTATCTCTCTTACAAGGCAACAATAACTGAAAGAATTCCAAAATATGAGCACTTAATGTAGCAAATAGTAGTGACTAGATTTCAAACAATGATGCTTCTTCTTACATGCTTCATAGAAGTGGATGAAATAAACACTTTCCAATCAAAACCAGGTCTAGCAAGTCAAAACAAAACTGAATCCACACTTGTACTGAAGTTATTGAAAGCTTCAAAAAACCAGAAATGCTAGAGTAGCATTTTATGTAGCATCATCTTCAAAAACTTGTCCAAAACTGTCAAAACTGAAAAGCTGAACTTGGAGGGCTTGTAGCTCACTCTTCAAAGCAAGGAAAAGAGGGATTTCTAAAGCAAAATAAAGCTCATATACCAGAGAAGGTCCAGCATAGAGGTTGGACGAAATGGTGTGAACTTTTGCCCGGGAGAGTTGCTACAGTCTGAAACTGAGTTTTGACGATTTCTCCCTCGTTACTGAACCAAATGACCTAAAAAATGGCTCAAAATCTTTGTCTTGAGGTCGCCCATCTACTCCTAAGAGGGATCAGGCAATGGTGGAGCAGGCAGGGAGTATTGAGCAACAGAAGAAATTCGCTGTTTGGAGAATGGCAGCCACCACAGATGTTTTTTCTTCAATTGCTTGCAGGTGGAAGTTCGCCCATACTAGAGGAGTTTCCAGCTCAGAGGGTTTGGGCAATGGCCATTTGTAGATGGAGAACCAAGCTCTCAAAGATTTTGGGAAGAAAGAGGAAAATGGAGAAGAAGAAGATGAAGAAGAAGAAGATGATGTGGCAGAAATGGGCTCAAGGGGGATCAAAGGGCTCTGATACCATGTTGGAATACTGAAAGGAAAGAGTAGAGTGGACACAAAATCAGAATACTTGCTTGTAGAATGAAGAAGAGTGAGGTCCTTAAGTAGGCACCTCATACATGCTCACTGACATCACTGATGACTTCAGAGCTCCACAATCATCTCCTCAATCTGCTCAGATGTCCGCAGCATTCTCTGTAGTTGGACAGTACACCAAGTCGACCTCTCCATCCATGACGAGCTCGCATATAAAGTGATATTGAATCTCAATGTGTTTTGTGCGAGCGTGGAACACCGGGTTCTTTGCAATCACCATGCAACTCTGATTGTCACATGATAACTGCATAGGCTTGTTCTGCACTGCACCCATGTCCCCCAAAATCCTCCTCAACCACACTGCCTCGCAAGAAGCAAAGCATGCAGATTTGTTCTTGACCTCGGTAGAAGAAAGAGTAACTATGGGTTGCTTCTTGCTGACCCATGACACAACTCTAGATCCAATTGAGAAACAGTACCCTGTCACTGATCTCTTGCTGTCCACGTCTCCTGCACAATCCGAGTCACAGAATCCGATCAAGATGTTGCCCTCGATATAGGTGATGCCATAATCAAGTGTGCCTTTGATGTATTTCAACACCTGCATCCCTGCCCTCCAATGGTTCTCCCGAGGCTTATTGGGAAACCTGCTTAGTACACCAGTTGCAAAACTGATGTCCGGCCGTGTGTTGCACCAGTGGTGATGAATCCTCGTCCACTAGTGGTGATGAATCCTCGTTTGAGAGCTTTGCGTCAACCTCCATAGGGGTACCAACTGTCTTGCACTCAACCATGCCAAATGCCTTCAGTATCTCTCGAGAATACTTTAGCTATGAAATGAAGATCTGTGTTTCGGCTCCTGCCAAACTTCAATCCCCAAATAGTAATGCATCAGTCCAAGGTCTATAATTTCAAACTCTCTTCCTAGCAAATGCTTCATCTATGAGATCTTCTCTTCATGGTTCCCTGTTATGACAAGGTCGTCCACATAAAGAACCACGATCATACACCTGCCTCCTTCTCTAAAGATATATAAATTTGCATGAGATGGGCTCCTCCTGAACCCGTTTGTAGAAAGTAGGCATCAATTTGCTGGTTCCACACTCGTGGGGCCTGTTTCAGGCCATAAAGTGCCTTCTTCAGTTTGCAGACTTTACCTTCTAAACCGGGGATCTCAAAACCTAGTGGTTGTTCCACGTATACCTCCTCCTTGAGATCTCCATTCAAAAAGGCAGATTTCACATCCATCTGAAGCATGGGCCAACTTCCCTGGGCAGCTAAAGCCAAAACACTACGAATTGTGGTTAGTCGAGCTATGGGAGCAAAAGTATCTTGATAATCAACACCATGTACCTGTGCAAATCCTTTTGCCACGAGCCGAGCCTTGTACTTATCCAACGTGCTGTCGGACTTGTACTTGGTCTTGTACACCCACTTGGTCCTGATTACCTTGCGTTTTGGTGGTCGATCCACAAGGTCCCAAGTGTTGTTCTTCATTATGGAGCCATACTCTGACTGCATAGCCTCCATCCACCTATCATCGTCATGTGCCTCTTCAAGACACTTGGGTTCATCAACACGGATCACTTCTATCATCAAAGCATAGTTGACCAAGTGTTCCTGCGCCCTTCTTTGCTCCTCTAATCTCTTGGACCAGTAGTGTTCGGGTGGTTCCTCCTCAATAACTGGAGGTACTCTGCCTCCAAAAGCTGCTTTACCCACTTCAGGAAGGGTCGTTGCTATTGTGGTTCTGTAGGCTCTTCTTCATCTTCTTTGTCTTGAATCCTCCCAAACACCATTGGGGGAGTTCGGTCTGTTGTTGGTGGAGGTACTGGATGGATATCCTAGTCTTGGTTGTCTGGGAAGGAAGCATCCTCCTCCAATTGATGCGGCTGTTCTAAGAAGACCACATCTAGACTTACAATTACCTTCTTGGTAATAGGGTTATAGAGACAGTAACCCTTCGCCTCTTCACTATAGCCCAAGAAAATACACTTCCGGCTCTTCGGTTCCCATTTGGTCTTGGTAGCATCAGGGACATGCACAAAACAATCACATCCAAAAACTCTGAAATGTGCAGCTGAAGGTTTCTTACTAGAAAAGGCTTGCAGTGGAGTCATCCCATTCATAGGCTTCGTGTAGCTACAATTGAGAATGTAAACTGCAGTGTTACATGCTTCGGCCCAGAAAGTCTTTGGCGAATCTTTCCCTTTCATCATACTCCGGCCCATTTCTCAGATGATGTGCATCTTGCATTCTGCTACTCCATTTTGCTGTGATGTATGTGGTGGGGGTTTCTACCTCTTGATCCCGTGACTTTTGCAGTAACTTTCGAATTCAGTCGATGTGAACTCTCCACCCTTGTCTGATCTCAACTTCTTCACCTTCCTCCTCGATTCCTTCTCGACCATTACATGCCATTCCTTGAACCTACTAAAAGCCTCATCTTTAGTCTTCAAGAAGTATATCCATATCCTTCTACTGTAGTCGTCGATCAGCATCGTGAAGTAGTAGGAACCACCCAAAGCTTCCGTCTCCATCTTTTTGCAGAAGTCCATGTGAATGAGCTCTAGAGGAGCCTTTGCCCTGCTAGCCTCTTTAGGAAAGGGATGCCGATGCTGCTTGCCCATCATGCAAGCTTCACATACATCGCACAGATCTAAAATTTTTGGTAGATCTACAATCATTCCACTTTTATGCATCTCCTTCAAAGAAGTAAGGTTTAGATGACCAAACCTCTCATGCCACAGCTTAGTGTTCTTCACATCCACTCGAGCACTGAAAGCTGAGAGTTTGTGAATGTTGTTGCGCCGTGTACCTTTACCAATGACCTTTCCTTGAAGATCTAGTATCTGTGCACCATTCTTATCGATTTGAACTTTGAGGTCCTGATCCATGATCGCAGAAATGGACAACAAGTTCCTCTTGATATCTCGCACATAAAGAACATCGGACAACTATTTTACAACTCCATCTGACTTGAGAGCAATCGTACCTTTTCCTTTTCTTGGACATTTTGCATCATTGCCGACTACTACCAGGATGTCATTTCCTACCGGCTATAGAGAGGTATACCAATCCTTCCGACTGGTCATGTGGTGCGATGCATCAATATCAATGATCCATGGTTCATCCATCCGCAGGTACATGAACTGCCTCCGTGCAAATCTCCTCAATTGCTACAAACAGCTCTACTGGTACTACCTGTGCGCTGTTGTTGGACTCTTTCTTTACTCTGTTCTTCTCATCTGCAATCTTCTTTCGGCACTCATTCTGCTTGTGCCCTGCCTTGTTGCAATAGAAGCACTTGATCTTCTTCTTTCTCTTTTTATCATCAGAAGAAGATGGGTTACCAAAGTCCTTACCCTTACCTTTCTTTGATCTAGTTCTAGTCTAGAAAGCCAAATCTTCTCTTCTCATTTTCAATCTTCTTTCGGCACTCATTCTGCTTGTGCCCTGCCTTGTTGCAATAGAAGCACTTAATCTTCTTCTTTCTCTTTTTATGATCAGAAGAAGATGGGTTACCAAAGTCCTTACCCTTACCTTTCTTTGATCCGGTCCTGAAAGCCAAATCTTCTCTAGTCCTCATCTTTTGATGCATCTCCTCCTCCAGAAGCATCATGCTGAAATCCTCAAAGTTGAGGGGTGGATTTTTGTTTTGCGTATTCAGTGCCGTAACAAGACCGTCGTACTTTGCTCAGAGAATCCATATGCACCTTATCGTTATGAACATTTGGCCAAAACATATTGCATTCTTCCTTGACATCCTTTGAGCCTTGCATTCTCTCAAGGTCCTTTATTAAATTTTGTGTCTTGTTAATTACAGTGGTAGTGTGTTCTCTCCAAGTAGGCTTCGAATCAGGATATCTCCGGAGCATTTCCTCTTTGTATGTAATAAATGCTTTTAATCCTTCTATTTCATAGTTAGACCTCTCATTGAATTCTTGTATAGGAGCCCATGTTGGATACCTTTCCTTGCTGGGAATTGAAGTTAAGAGACTACAAGGTTCTTCAGGTTCCCATTTTGTATCATGAGAATATTGTTGCCATTGCATTACGGGTTTTTTATCTTTTAAAAAAAAGCGAAAGTAGTGTGGATTGGTATGACCTATCAATGCATCACCACCCATTTGTATGAAAGGTAGAATGAAGCTCTTCCAATCATACATTCTTTCTAGCCTCTCACATACTATACTTTCCTTACGACCACCAACTTGCCTGCCACATCTTCTTACCAAGTCATCTATTGTCTCCACATCCTTGCATTTAAGCTCTCTTGAGACTGTGCTAAAAACTTGATCGATATCCTCATGTGTATGCCCAACATACAAAAATCCACATTCGACCTCATTGAAGATTCGATGAGCAACTAGCATGGAGCAGAATGCAAACATGAGTACATTCTTATTTTCTCACCAGCAATTATCAGCTTGTATTCTCAAAGTCAGTGGTTGGCGATCTTTTTCTGCATGTACATTGTGAATTGCCTTCATAATAGATGTTACAACTTGATTGCTATCATGTAGATGCAAGGAATCAATCCATATATTTGCAAAGAACTTAATTCCATGCACTAACACTCCACATAGATGTGTCTTTAGAAAGTGCTTTCCTTGTAATTTAGGTGGAGTGGCAACAAAACAAGGCAATGTTGTTGTATTCTGGTCCATGCCATCTACAATAAGGCACATGTAGTCATCGGGATGCAAAATAGCTTGCTCCTTCCAAAATTCATATTTTTCTCTGGAATGTCGAATAAGGTCATGATGAGACTTTCGGTTTTTTTTGTATAATTCCCTTTGATTTGGACATGTTGCACTCTCAATCACTCACTTTAAATCATCACAGACATTGCACTTTGACATTTTTTGCCTCCTTGGGACTTTACATATCCAAAGTTCTTCTTCCAAAGAGTATACAAAGTATGAGAAGAAGCTACGGCATCCCCTCTTTGCCTTTGCTTTTCTGCAATAGAGTCAAATACTTTGAGCTTTGTCAAGCCCATTGGAAGGTGCATTTCAATGATCGCGTCACCGTTAGGGAGTTTGGTAGATATATGGGGTTGAGGTAAAGCATTTTCATGTATGAAGTCTTGCAAAATTGGTGCTGTCCTAACACTTGAGATTCTTGATTTGGACCTTCCTCTATTACCATGAATGCTAAATTTGTTGCCGCCCTTTGCCTTGGTGACTAAATCCCAATATGTACCATGGGATAATCCAGTAATATTGCGATATTCCTTATTGCAAATATTTTTTCCATTTACAAGAGGTTTTACCTTTTGTCTTGAACTTAGCCTTTTATTGCCATTCTGAAGAAAGCAAGAGAGACTTGTGAGAAGGTATTCATTTCTTTCACTTCCTCTTCTTTGCCACACGTGTCCTCTACATTCCCTGATGTCTACAAGATCAATGAAGTGCATACATCTTCGCTTGCAATGTAGATATCCCAATGCATTTAACATGTTCTCCTCCTTCATTACTCTCTTCGTGTTTGGTTGCTTTTGTGGATCTACCTAGATTCACTTTCTCTTCATGCATATGTATGACTGTTTTCGTTCCTTGTGCATGTTGTTATCTGTATTTATGCACTTCTTCACCTCACATTTGTTTGTAACCAAGCATCCATGATTGGTCGTTTCATCCTTTGCCATATCACAATCAAATTTAAATATTGAATAATCCTCTGTTGATCTCATCCTTGTTTTTAACATACTCTTAGGACCATTCAATGAATTCAATATTCTACGAGGGTATTGAGAACCTTGAAACTCTTCCACTCCTGAGAGAACATCGCTCATTGGGACATCTTGCATGGCTTTCACAAATCCACAAGCTTGATTGACACCAGGTTTGTTAATATGCATGAACTCATCCACACTTGACAAGACATCGCTATTGAAACCTTTGCCCTTCTCACTATGCAAGAATTCATCCACCCTAGATAAGGCTTCGCTTCTAAAATCATTTTGTTTCTCGGAACCAATGAACTCATCCACTCCAGATAAGATGTCACTTCTATAATTGAGTACATTGAAATCATCCACATTTGAAGTGATAGAGCTTGGCACATGGGCACGCTTTTTAGGTCCTTTGATATTGTAGTATACCTTGTCTTTATCATTGAAAACCACGTGCCTCTTTCTCATGTTTAAAAATTGCATGCTCCATCTCATATTCTTGCCTACCTCATAGTAAGGATCATATAAGGATGTTATGTTATCAACCATACCATCATCAGTGACTTTTAGAATCCTCATCTGTGCAAATGACCATTGCTCCACTTGTTCAAATCCCAATACTTCACCTTCTGCTACAATCTTATTTGCAAATGATCTCATTTGTAAAATGTCCCCTATAGTAAAATCCAAGGTGGTGCACTTTGTATTCTTGATAATGTCTGTTGCATAAGTCTCATCTTTGTCCCATGCTATAAATGATTTGTTGGATGTATTGTAGGGCATAACATCTCCAAGTGTTTCCATATCTCCACATTTATACTTTAGCTCAACATGTGCACTAAGAATCTTTGATACAGTAACTGCCACCTTATCTTCGCCAAGTCTTCAAAAGTGGCAAACTGAATTGGGATCACTATCATGGATTGTAGCAAATGCAACTACTTCTCTTTTGCTACATAAAATCACATCCATCCCTGGAACAAAATCTATAGCCATCTCCTTTGTGAGAGTCCTTTGCAAGCAAGCTGCAGTAGCAACAATTACATAAATATTAGTCTCCTTTTAATAATCTACTCATTTATTATAATTTTTAATTAGTACTTAATTTATTGGTGGGAGAAGTTATCCGATCAAGTACTCATCAGATGGACATGCCACTTTGCATGCAACTCAATAACACCTACATTGAGGTGCGTGCAAAGTGTTGTGCCCATCGTCTATGCTTTGCATGGTATATCATGCATTAAACACCATTTGTGCCTCAGTGTCATACACAACCATAAAAAACACGATCCTAGGTGTGTTATTCAAACAAGTACTTATTGGATGGGGGCTCCACTTTGCACGCAAGTCAGATATGCTTTGCATGGTTGATCATGCATTATACACCATTTTCCCCCTAATGATATGCACATCCGTAAAAAAAACATGCCCTTAGGTGTGTTATTTGACCAAGTACTTATTGGATGGGTGTGCCTCTTTGAAAACAAGTCAATACCACGGAGGTTGAGGCGTAGGAAAAGTATTGTGCCCATCGGATATGCTTTGCATGGTCAATCGAGCATTAAATACCATTTTTGCCTTACTGTCATGCACATCCGTAAACAAACACACTGCTAGTTATGTTATCCGATCAAGTACTTATGGGATGGGCATGCCACTTTGCATGTAAGTCCATTCCATCTAGTCTAAGTTTTTTGCAAAGTATTGTACCCATCGGATATGCTTTACATTGTCGATCAAGCATAAAACACCGTTTTTGCCTTAGTGTCATGCACAACCATAAAAAAACACGATCCTAGGTGTGTTATTCAAACAAGTACTTCTCAGATGGGGGCTCCAATTTGCATGCAAGTCCGTTTCAACTAGGTTGAGGTGCATGCAAAGTATTGTGACCATCAGATATGCTTTGCATGGTCGATCACGCATTATACACCATTTTTCCCTAGTGATATGCACATCCATAAAAAAACATGCCCTTAGCTATGTTATCCAACCAAGTACTTATCTGATGGGTGTGCCTCTTTGAGAACAAGTCAATACCACCTAGGTTGAGGCATAGGAAAAGTATTGTGCCCATCGGATATCCTTTGCATGGTCGATCGAGCATTAAATACTATTTTTGCTCGAGTGTCATGCACATCCATAAAAAAACACGATGCTAGATATGTTATCCGATCAAGTACTTATGGGATGGGCATGCCACTTTGCATGTAAGTCAATTCCACCTATTTGAAGGTGTGTGCAAGTATTGTGCCCATCGGATATGCTTTGCATTGTCGATCAAGCATAAAACACCGTTTTTGCTTTAGTGTCATGCACAACCATAAAAAAACACGTCCTAGGAGTGTTATTCAAACAAGTACTTCTCAGATGGGGACTCCACTTTGCACGCAAGTCGGTTTCAACTAGGTTGACATTCGTTCAAAGTATTGTGACCATCCGATATGCTTTGCATGGCCGATCACGCATTATACACCATTTTTTCCCTAGTGATATGCACATCCACAAAAAAACACGCCCTTAGGTGTGTTATTTGACCAAGTACTTATTGGATAGGTATGCCTGTTTGAAAACATGTCGATGCCACCTAGGTTGAGGTGTAGGAAAAGTATTGTGCCCATTCGATATGCTTTGCATGGTTGATCGAGCATTAAATACCATTTTTGCCTTGGTGTCATGCACATCCGTAAAAAAACACGCTGCTAGGTATGTTATCCGATCAAGTACTTATGGGATGGGCATGCCACTTTGATGTAAGTCAATTCCACCTAGTTTAAGGTGTGTTCAAAGTATTATGCCCATTGGATATGCTTTGCATTGCCGATGAAGCATAAAACACCATTTTTGCTCTAGTGTAATGCACAACCATAAAAAAACCCAATCCTAGGTGTGTTATTCAAACAAGTACTTATCGGATGGGGGCTCCACTTTGCATGCAAGTATCTTTCAACTAGGTTGAGGTGTGTGCAAATTATTGTAACCATTGGATATGATTTCAATGGTCGATCATGCATTGTACACCGTTTTTCCCCTAGTGATATGCACATCCGCAAAAAAACACGCCCTTAGGTGTGTTATTTGACCATGTACTTATCGGATGGGTGTGCCTATTTGAAAACATGTCAATACCACCTAGGTTGAGGGGTAGGAAAAGTATTGTGCCCATTGGATATACTTTGCATGGTCGATCGAGCATTAAATGCCATTTTTGCCTTGGTGTCATGCACATCCGAAAAAACGCGCTGCTAGGTATGTTATCCGATCAAGTACTTATGGGATGGGTGCCCCACTTTGCATGTAAGTCAATTCCACCTAGTTGAATGTGTTCGTAAAGTATTGTGCCCATCAGATATGCTTTGCAATGTCGATCAAGCATAAAACACCGTTTTTGCCTTAGTGTCATGCACAACCATAAAAAAACACTATCCTAGGTGTGTTATTCAAACAAGTACTTCTCAGATGGGGGCTCCACTTTGCATGCAAGTTTGTTTCAACAAGGTTGAGGTGCGTGCAAAGTATTGTGACCATCGGATATGCTTTGCATAGTCGATCACGAATTATACATCGTTTTTTCCCTAGTGATATGCACATCTGTAAAAAAACAGGCCCTTAGGTGTGTTATCCAACCAAGTACTTATCTGATGGGTGTGCCTCTTTGAGAACATGTCAATAATACCTAGGTTGATGCATAGGAAAAGTATTGTGCCCATCGGATATCCTTTGCATGGTCGATCGAGCATTAAATACTATTTTTTCTCGTGTCATGCACATCCATAAAAAAACACGCTACTAGGTATGTTATCCAAACACGTTACTAGGTATGTTATCCGATTAAGTACTTATGGGATGGGCATGCCAATTTGCATGTAAGTCAATTCCACCTAGTTTAAGGTTTGTGCAAAGTATTATGACCATCAGATATGCTTTGCATTGGCGATGAAGCATAAAACTCCATTTTTGCTCTAGTGTAATGCACAACCATAAAAAAACACGATCCTAGGTGTGTTATTCAAACAAGTACTTATCGGAATGGGGGCTCCACTTTGCATGCAAGTATATTTCAACTAGGTTGAGGTGCATGCAAAGTATTGTAACCATTGGATATGCTTTGCATGGTCGATCATGCATTGTACACCGTTTTTCCCCTAGTGATATGCATATCCGTAAAAAAACACGCCCTTAGGTGTGTTATCCAACAAAGTACTTATCTGATGGGTGTGCCTTTTTCAAACAAGTCAATACCACCTAGGTTGAGGTGCAAGTAAAGTATTGTGCTGATCGGATATGCATTGCATGGTTGATTGAGCATTAAATACCGTTTTTGCCTTAGTGTCAAGCACATTTGTAAAAAAACATAGTCCTAGGTGTGTTATCAGATCAAGTACTTATCTAACCGACACGCCACTTTTCATGCAACTCAATAACACCTAGGTTGAGGTGGGTGCAAAGTATTGTGCCCATCGGATGTACTTTTCATGGTATATCACGTATTAAACTCCATTTGTGCTTCAATGTCATGCACAACCATAAAAAAACATGTTTTTAGGTGTGTTATCCAACCAACTGCTTATCTGATGGGTGTACCACTTTGCATGCAATGCAATACCACAATTTTTGAGACTCATGCAAAGTATTGTGCCCATCGGATATGCTTTGCATTGTCGAACAAGCATTAAACACTGTTTTGGCCTTAGTGTCATGCATAACCGTCAAAAAACGCGGTCCTAGATGTGTTATTCGACTAAGTACTTATGGGATGGGCACGCCACTTTGCATGTAAGTCAATAATACCTAGGTTGAGATGTGTGAAAATTATTGTGATGATTGGATATGCGTTGCATTCTCGATCAAGCATAAAACAGCGTTTTTGCCTTAGTGTCATGGACAACAACCAATAAAAAACATGGTCCTAGGTGCGATATTCTAAAAAGTACTTGTCGGATGGGGGAGCCACTTTGCAAGAAAGTCAATTTCAACTAGGTTGATGTATGTGCATAGTATTGTGTCTATCGATTATGCTTTGCATGGGGGATCACACATTATACACCGTTTTCCCCCTAGTGTTATGCACATCCGTCAAAGAACACGCTCTTAGGTGTATTATCATACCAAGTACTGTTATGGATAAATTTTTCTAAGGAAAAAGGCATAAATATGAGTGTGTGTTTGTATGTGTGGCAATAGTATAATAAAATATGGTGTGCCTAGGACCCAGGGTTGAGGTGGCAGGGCATGACCATGTGCCACCCTTCCACGTAAGAGGACCCATAAGGTGTGTTGTACATAATCCATGGTAGTAATATTATAAAATGTAAGGTGGCATGGCTCCTCCATGTGCCACCCCTCCACCTAGGCTACATTTAGTGAGATATGGCTCAAAGTCCATGGGAAAAGTAATATAAAATAGGTGGAGATGGATATTATATTGGGTTATTTCCTCCATATAGGATAGGCCCATGTGGGGGAGGTATAGATAGTCCAAGGATGCAAGTTAAATAATGGGGAAAGTAGGATGAGGTGCCAAGATTCCTTGTGCCAACCCTCCACTTGTCCTCCTAGAGGTTTGAACATATTATAAAATTGGGAGAGACCAAGCGAGTATCATAGACTTGAGATATGGGGCTCGATTTATGTGGAAAAATGAGGCAAAGGGTTGTTGCACACAATTGAGAGTGCATAACTGCCTAGCCCACATGGGAGACTTTTTCACACACACCATGCATGTGGGAGGATGCATTTATTGGGAGAGAGCCCCTCTCTTGGCTATAAAAGGAGGGGGCTATTCCTTGATGAGACACGCTCATTCTTGTAAAGCCACCTAGCTAGTACTTTGATATTTCCCTCTCATCCTTTCTTGCAAATAAATCATGGTCATCTTCCCTTGATGTCTCCATCTTTACATTTCTCCTCCCATCATGTACATGCTTCTCTTCCCCCTCTCCCTTTCCCCTTATGCCATAGTCTCCCTCTTCATTCCCTCCCCTTCTAATCCCATTTCCCCTCCCATGATAACGTTTCGCCCTCACGTTCTCCTTTCCTCTATGGCCCTTGAGCGTCGCCATGCTTAGTGTCTAGCCTCTTGTTCTGATTTCTTTTTTGGCAAACAGAACTGGGTGTGGCACTACGGCCTCTTCCGTGCACAGTTCTCTTATTTTGCGCCTCTAAACTATGTGCCTTCCCTATCTCTACGGCTGCAAAACCTCCCTGCTTCTGCACTTTCAATCTGCCTACTTTCTGCTCACGGTTCCTACGTGTATTCTGGCCGGCGAATATTCTGCTCGTACCGGTCGCATCTGCAGAACTGTATCATTTGTGCTCCTTTAGAGTTCCTGTGCACGCATTCGATCTGCGTGTCTACTGCGTCTACTATGTTCACCCGCATGATAGTTTTCTGGGCTGCTACGTCTTCTGCTCACGAAGCTGAAGGTGATGTGCAAGCTCTCCAACTGTTGACATTTGTCATGGCATTCTTGTTTGCCTTGATGAACAACCTCATGCAGTGCCGTGTCTCTAACACTCGCTTGTAAAGATGGATGTGATATCATGAGGGTTGGTCCTTTTAAGATTGTCTATGTGCTATTCTATGCTGAAGATTCTTCCCGTGTAGTATTTCACAATACACCAACCACACCTTACTCTGCCTATGTGTGCTTTATGGATGTATCTTCACCCGATTTTCAGTTCAAGCTTCCTCTTTCTATTGTTTGTCCATAGATAAGTCTCATCTTGCCTCTCTCTTTTCCATCTTCCAAGCATGGCTGACATTCCCGTGTTTTGTGGACGCGGGTGGAAGAAAATCCAAATGAGTATCTTGTGGCCTTCAAGTGCCATTGTGTTTCTCTTAACTTTCTTACTGAAGACAGATGGCTGTTGGCTCTTCCCACATTTCTAGAGGGTTTGGCTCAAGTGTGGTATGAGAAGCAGGCCGAAGACGTTTGCCAAAGCTGGCCAAGGTTGACAGCAGTGATGATTGAGTATTTCGGCAAAGAAGAGGAGCTGGAGAATGTGTACCTATAGGTGGCAAACTTGAAGCAGTCAGAAGGTGAGACGGCGCGTCGATATGTGGATCGAGTAGCCGTGCTCCTGGACCGTTTAATTTCCACACAGGAGGACAATGCCGGATTTCGAGCTGGAATGACTCAACATGTGTTGGGCTACCTTGTAGCAGGAGCAAGTGATGAATTCTGCCTCAAGCTTAAATGGGAAAATCCAAAAACCATGGTGCTAGCACATGAGATTGCTCAAAAGTTTGATAAAGTTCAGTCTGACCCCGCTTCAAAGAAGATGATTATCCCTCCGCAACCCCCTCAATTCTTGCAACAACAACTTGGGGGGTCTAACTTCGGGGCATACCCCCACCCCTCATCAGGGATGTATCCACCACCTCCACCTCAAATGTATGGTCCTCCCTTAGATGCTTACCCTCAACAAGGTGTATATTCTCACCCTCCGCCTCAAAGATTTCGCCAGCCTCGCCCATGAGCCCCCCTCCTTTCTACTCCCTCGGCCCCTCCAGCTAAAGAGCCCCCCCCTGCAACAGAACCTGGAGTCAATGACCTAGCCAAGGCCCTGAATGATCTTCGACTTGAGATGGTGGGCATCAGAATCAAGCCAACCGCCCTCCAAGAGACCGTGCTAATGTTGTATGCTACGAGTGCCACCAGAAGGGTCATTATCGCACGGAATGTCCCAATATTCCAAGGGTGAATCTTCTAAGTGAATTAGGCACTGAGGATTCTGATGTAGAGATCCTTGACCTTGGGAAAAGAAGTCATACCACCTCGGACCCCTCTCCCAAGAAGGTGTCCTTCTCAGAGCCCTCAGATGTTGAGATGGTAGACCCACCAACCGAGAAGACTAAAAGATCCCACAGGAGTAAGTGGTCACCCTCGAATTTTTCCATCGGCTCGGGGCAAGAAGGCTACTCAGTCATTCAGGACCTTGCTCATCGTTCTTTGAGCATCACACTCTCTCAACTAATAGCATTAAGCCCTAAGGTGAGACGTGAGCTACAGCAAGGGCTCTCAATAAGGAGGAACAAGAAAAAGGGAAAGGTAAGAGAGGTATCTTCTATCTCTAAAGAAATTGATCGGCACCCACATACAGTCGATGTCATCATAGATAATTGCCGTGTCAAAAATGTGTGTGTTGATGGGGGAGCTGCATGTAATATTATGGTGCCCTGAATCATGAAGAAATTGAATTTGAAATGTACAAGGCGTTCCTCCACTCAAATCAAGGTAGCAGATGGTCAATGACTCACCACCCTGGGAGTCATTGAGGATTTGCCCATCACTATCAATGGGTTGACCACCACCGTCAATTTCTATGTAGTGGACATTAAAGATACAGGTAGGAGTTATACCCAGCCATACTCGGGAGACCATGGTTGAGAAAGAGTGATGCAGTCAACTATTGGAAGACATGACACATGTCTTTTGGTGCTTCTAAGGAGAAGATCCCGGTGCAACCCGGTGCCATGGAACCAGAAGAAGAAGAGGAGCAAGACAGTGATACTCTCTCATCCTCGGTGTCTGAATCAATTGAAGAATCAGACATGGGGGAGGAATTCTCAGAGGAGGAAGTTTACATGATGGGGGTGTCTCCAACCTCACCACCTGCAGAAAAGGTAACAGCTAGTCCTCAACAGCTTGAATCTATTCTTTCCCCAGACCTCACTCCAAGTGAGAAAGATGAATTCCTAGAAATGTTCAAAGATTTCCCTGACCTTCTCACAACTAGCTACTGCCACCTTCGCCATGTGACTGCCATAGAGCACAAGATAGAGGTGAAGCCTGATGCAAAGCCTGTGGCTCAGAAGTATCAGAGATTAGGGCCCCTGCAGACTGATGCTTTGCGCTCAGAGTTGCAGAAACTTATAGAAGCTGGGTTTATTGTTCCAGTTCACAATACTGAATGGGTTTCACCAGTGGTAGTCACCCCAAAGAAAAACAACAAGTGGTAGGTTTGCATCGACTATAAGAAACTCAATGTAGCCACCAAGAGGGATCATCATCCTCTGCCCTTACAAGACCTCATTCTTGAGAAGGTAAGTGGTCATGAGATGTATACTTTCTGTGATGGTTACTCTAGGTTTTATCAAATCAGAATTGCCGAAGAAGATGTGCTTAAAACCACATTTGCCACACCCTGGGGGACATTTGCATTCAAAGTAATGCCATTTGGCCTCACCAATGCTCCTACTACCTTTCAAAAATTTATGTAGATGGTGTTTGCTTCTTCTTTGGGGGACTTCTTGGAGGTATTTTTAGATGATTTCTATATATTCTCGTCATGTAAGGAGCATGTCATGAAGGTTAGATTCGCCTTCCAAAGGGTCAATGATGCAAATGGCAGTCTCAACCCTAAGAAATGCACCATTGGAGCCACTCAAGGGAGGTTACTGGGACATATTGTCTCATCCGAGGGCATCAAGCCATCCTCAAGCTCTCCCCGCCAATAGCCAAACGTTAGGTACGCTCATTTGTCAATCTAGCAGGATACTATCGCTGCTTCATTGATCAATATGCTGCTTTGACACGACCCATAACTATGCTATTAAAAGATGGGGTTGATTTCTCTTGGGATGAGGATTGTGATCATGGGTTTGCACAAATCAAGAATGCTTTGGATTCAGAACCCATTCTATGCAATCCAGATTGGTCAAAGAATTTCTATATCAATCTTGGGTTTGGTGAGCACATTCTGGCAGGTATTCTTCTCCAGCAAGGGGAGGATCGGTTCATGTATACCGTTCGATTTGCTTCTCGACAATTGCTCGACACTGAGTGATGCTATTCAGAGGTTGACAAGCATGCCTTGTATTTGGTGTTTTGCATTGAGAAATTTAAGCATTATGTGGCTGGAAAGTCCTTCATTATACTCACTAGCACTGGTCTTGCAAAGCAGGTTCTTCAATCACCAAATCCCATGGGCCGGTTGGCCAAATGGTTGGCAGTTCTACAAGAATATGATTTTTCTCTAAAAATTGTAAAAGGGGGTTATTCCAACTTGAAGAATGCTTTGATTGATTTAGAGGAGTGCCTTGATGTAACCCTTGTAGTGGCCATAGAAGTTGGGGATCCATGGTATGGTGGTATCTATAGGTTTCTGACTGCTTTCTCCTTTCCTCCAGAAAGTACTAGCTATGAGAGAAAGAAGATCCACAGAGATAGTAGGCGCTACACCCTCCTTGATGGGGTGTTGGATCATCAAGGCATGGATGGGGTACTAAGACGGGCCATTGATGCAGATGAAGTGCCTAAGGTATTGAAGCATTATCATGATGGATTTTGTGGAGGCCACTATGCCAGTGACTATACAGCTAAGAAGATTTTACATGCTGGATACTATTGGCCGACCTTGTTCAAGGATGTCACTTTGTATTGCAAAACCTGTGAACCATGCCAATTCCTTGGTAGGAAGGATTTGCGTCCTAGGCAACATCACCCAGTGATGTCCATCCATCCGTTTTAGAAGTGGGGAATAGATTTTGTTGAGCCCTTGCCCATGACCGCCCGCAAAAAGAAGTATCTTTTGGTAGCCACTCAGTATGTCACTAAGTGGGCTGAAGCTATTGCCCTCCCCGCTGTAAATGGTAAGGCAGTTACAAATTTCATATTCGAACGTATCTGCACAAGGTTTGGGACACCCATGGAAATTGTCTCTGACCATGGGAGTCCATTCTTAAATGAGGTAGTGGAGTTACTCATGGATCGCATGGGTATTGATCATCACACTTCTAGCATCTATTATCCAGCATCCATGGGTCAAACAGAGTGGACCAATGGCCTCCTTTGTAAAACCATGGGAAAAATGGCCACAGGAAATAGGAGCTAGTGGGATCAAAAGGTCACATAAGCTATATGGGCTTACAACATCACTCATAAAACATCTACAGGTCACACTCCTTTTGAGTTGGTATATGGTACTAAGGCTGTTTTACCACTAGAGATAGAGATTCTAGCTTTGAGATTGGCACAAGAACAGAGGATGACAGAAGATGAAATGTAGAGGCTCGATTGGTGCAACTTGAGAAGCTAGATGAAACCCGATGCCTTGCCCTACATCAAATAGAGATCCAAAAGAATTGACAAAAGGCCCGCTTGGATGCTAAGATTCGCAAGGGATGGGAAAGACACTTTGCTGAGGGGGATGTTATGCTATGCTTTGATAACAGATTGGACCACCAAATGGATAAGAAGTTTCTACCACTATGGGCCGGTCCATACAAAGTCATCAAGGAACGTAGCAATGGGTCTATACAAGTTCAAGAGCTGCATGAACTATATGGCAAGAAGGTGATCAACAAGTGTTACCTCAAGCCTTTCTTTGTGTGTGATGGACCCAGGCATGGAAATGCTGTGCATTCCCTGCCTGGGGGGGGGAACTGTTATGTCATCTAAATTTGTCTAAGGAAAAAGGCATAAATATGAGTGTGTTTTTGTATGTGTGGCAATAGTATAATAAAATATGGTGTGCCTAGGCCCAAGGTTGAGGTGGCAGGGCATGACCATGTGCCACCCTTCCACGTAAGAGGACCCATAAGGTGTGTTGTACATAATCCATGGTAGTAATATTATAAAATGTAAGGTGGCATGGCTCCTCCATGTGCCACCCCTCTACCTAGGCTACATTTAGTGAGATATGGCTCAAAGTCCATGGGAAAAGTAATATAAAATAGGTGGAGATGGATATTATATTGAGTTATTCCCTCCATATAGGATAGGCCATGTGGGGGAGGTATAGATAGTCCAAGGATGCAAGTTAAATAATGGGGAAAGTAGGATGAGGTGCCAAGATTCCTTGTGCCAACCCTCCACTTGTCCTCCTAGAGGTTTGAACATATTATAAAATTGGGAGAGACCAAGGGAGTATCATAGACTTGAGATATGGGGCTTGATTTATGTGGAAAAATGAGGCAAAGCCTTGTCGCACACAATTGAGAGTGCATAACTGCCTAGCCCACATGGGAGACTTTTCCACACACACCATGCATGTGGGAGGATGCATTTATTGGGAGAGAGCCCCTCTCTTGGCTATAAAAGGAGGGGGCTATTCCTTGATGAGACATGCTTATTCTTGTAAAGCCACCTAGCTAGTACTTTGATATTTCCCTCTCATCTTTTCTTTCAAATAAATCATGGTCATCTTCCCTTAATGTCTCCATCTTTACATTCCTCCTCCCATCTCTTCCCCCTCTCCCTTTCCCCTTATGCCATAGTCTCCCTCTTCATTCCCTCCCCTTCTAATCCCATTTCCCCTCCCATGATAACGTTTCGCCCTCACGTTCTCCTTTCCTCTATGGCCCTTGAGCGTCGCCATGCTTAGTGTCTAGCCTCTTGTTCTGATTTCTTTTTCGGCAAACAGTACTTATTGAATGGGTGTTCGACTTTGCATGGAACACCATACCACCGCTTTTGAGGCACGTGCAAAGTATTCTACCCATTGGATATGCTTTGCATGGTAGATTGAGTATTAAATACCGTTTTTGCCTTGGTGTCATGTAGAACCATCAAAAAACACGATCGTAGGTGTATTTTTCAAACAACTACTTATCAGATGGGGATGCCACTTTGCACACAAGTCAATACTACCTAGGTTGAGGAACATGGAAGGTCTTGTGTCCATTGGATATGCTTTGCATAGTCGATCGCACATTATACACCATTTTGTTCCTAGTGTTATGCACAATCATCATAAAATACGTTTGTAGGTGTGTTATTCGAACAGGTACTTATGGGATGGGTGCACCACTGTATGCAAGTCAATACGACCTAGGTTGAGGCATGTACAAAGTTTTGTGCCCATCGGAGAAATGTAGATGCGATAATATTAGCAAATTCTCAGTATGTGTATATGTGTGTGTGTGGCAAACAATTTTGATACAACAAAGTAAACACCTAGTGCACAAATAATGCACTTCATACCTTGAGTATTGTGCCAAAATAAAATTTGAAATAAGCTTGTTGATGAGGATAAATATGCCCTTGTAAATACGCCCTTGAATAAAAGCACAGTTGTTGTATGACCACAATAGGATCGCTTTGACACCTGTGATTTCGCCCACATGTAAGTTTACAAATAGTATAAAAAATCATATAATAATATATTAATAGTTTGCAAATGTGTATAGCAAGTGAGTAATGGGAAGTGGAAGTGGGAGTGACGAGGGAGGAGTGGAATGGGAGAGGGGAAGTAATAGAGGTGTATGAAAATAGGTACAAAAAATAGTATAATAATATATTGATAGTTTGCAAATGGCAAGTGAGTAATGGGAAGTGGAAGTGAGAGTGGGGAGGGAAGAATGGAATGGGAGAGGGGGAGGTAATAGGGGAGTAGGAGAATAAGGGAGTGAAATGAGTGAGGGGAGTTAATAGGGGATGAAAAAGAGGAGGGTAAGATGGGGAAATATGGGATTTTGGGAAATGGGAGGAGTATGGGACGTGGAGGAAATGTGGGATGGGAGTGGTGGCAATGGGGGAGGAAGAAGAAATGGATGGGGGGAGGGCCAATGGAAGATTGGGATGAGGGATGGGGGTCCAATGGGAGAGGGGGAGTAATGGGAGCCAATGGGAGAGGGGAGGAATGAAAAGCCAATAGGAGAGAGGGGAGGAATGGAAAGCCAATAGGAGAGGAGGAGGAAAACCTAATTTTTCTTATATATAGTCTTCCTTCTTCATTCATTCTCCCCTCATTTCATTCATTGAAGCAAGAAAGCAAGAAAGCAAGGATGAGCAAGAAAGCAAGGAAGGAAGAGCAAGAAAGCAAGAAAGAGCAAACTTACAAACTTTTTCCAGGTACTTGTAAATTTTTTTGATTAATTCTTTATCTAGATTTTCTTTTTAAAATTTGAAGAAAGAGAAAGAAAGAAAGAGAGAGAGGAACTAGAGAGAGAGAGAAAGTTTAGAGAGAAGGAGAGAAGCCTTGGAGGCCGTGGCCTTCGGGAGGAAGAGGGAAGTGGAGGGGGATGAGAGGGAGGAAAGGAGGGAGGGAGGAGCGACAGAAGAGGGGAGGGAGGGAGGAAGAGGGAGGGAGGGAGGGAGGGAGAGAGGGAGGGAGGGAGGAAGAGGGAGGGAGGAGCAGAGGTAGGGAGGAAGGGAAGGCGGGGTAGGGGGCTGCGAGCGGGGGGGTAGGGGGAGGCTGGAGGGAGCAGGGGTAGGGAGGGGGCGGAGGTGGGGTAGGTAGACCTTCCCCATCATATGTGATTTTATGTCAAGCTTACGGATTGTATAGTAAAATGGCTTCATGGTTGAAACTACATCACCCATTTTCTTCCAAAATTGTTGACTCTAACACATGTTTCTAATTTGCATATACTCTTGACGTTCAGCTTCACCTTTGTCTATTGACCATGCAATCACATCTCTAGAGTACAATGTCTCAACCACAAATGGGCACAAATCTTGTAATGCCTCAAAATCAAATAATTTGTGCCAATCAGTAGGTTTAATAAAGTCTTTCTTGTTATTTTCTTGCCTATTCCCAAATGCCCCAAGGATGAGTTCATGATTAAGGAAAAAAGTCACAACTCTTTTTTCCTCATTGATGGTAGCTATAAAGAAAGTAGTGTTAGGGCTTTTGTACCAAACCTCCAATACAAGATTGGGACAATGGCAAGAGAATCCAACAGGACATATATGCTTATGTCGATGATGAACTATCTTCCCAGCTCTCCCACAACTCTTTGCGTTGTCCATTACAACTTGAAGCACATTGTCAGAACCCACATTCTCAATGACCTCACCTAATGCAGATGCAATGAAGCAACCTATTTTCTTCTTCTCTGTGCAATCAACTGATTTAAATAAGCAACACTTTTCCAACCATCAGACAATTGTACATCAAGTTTTTTATATGCCTTCATACACAACATCTTGTACATGACCTTGATACTTTTCATAGAGTTTATCAAGTGTTGCTGAGCCAAAAGTCAAGCATAAAGGCCAAGCTGTAATCCCCATTGAAAGATTGTACATGATTATAGAAAGTAGAAGGATTGCATCTTTACCCTAATGCCCCACAACTTCCCATGAAAAGATTACATCATGTAAGGCTGGAATATTTATAATATTTGACGGGATTGTAGATTAGCCTGATGCCCCAAAACTCCTTGCTCAATGCTGAGCCAAAAGTCAAGAATAAAGTAAGTAACTAATAACACATGAATAGTTAATTATGTAACTAGCCATAGGAACAATAGTTGGTTTGGTAACTAGTAGTTGGGTATCAGCTAGTAGATACTTGGCAAGTAGATGATGGTTGGTATGTAATAGCTAGGTGTAAACTAGTAGAGCTGGATGGTGAACTATAGGTGAGTGGTGGACTAGTAGTAACTAGGTAACAAGGAGTAGTTACATGGTGTGACTACTACTAACTAGTTGGTGGTTTGGAAGTAGTATCTAGCTTAGTAGTAGGTAGCTGGTTGCTAGTAACTAGCAAGTATCTAGAACACTGTATTCAAAAAAATTGGACTTGTCTAAAGTCCAATTTCAAAACTCAATTAATATATTGACCAATTCTCTTGCAAAGGTGGTATACATATATACCGATATCTTATGTAGAAATACAGCCTACCATAAGAGCCACACATGATGCAAATTTGCCACTCAAAAACAAAATATACTTGAATTTCTAATATGGTCTGCTCAGCACCACCAAGCTTGTTGCAGAGAATACAAAATAAGATTAGCAACTATACTATTACAAACCATATAGGCCTAGACCATAGATCGAGATATGAAAATTTTAATATAATATGCTCAACCCCACCAGGCTTGTTGTAGAGAAGATTACCAACTATACTATTACAGACCACACAGGCCGAAACCACAAAGGTTGAGATATAATGCCACACAAGCTGAGACCACACAACTCAAGATATGCCACATAGGTCGAGACCACACGGGTCGAGATATAGTCCACACAAGCTAAGACCACACAGGTCATGATGGATTGCATAAAATATTAGGCTCATCACATAGATGAGCTATGAGTTTCTAAGGTGAAGCTGTGACATACGCAGCTAATACAAGAAGACCTATCAAGAGATGGCCACACACACCTTCTATACAGTAGCATGAGCCAATCAATATCTTATTAAGACTAAAAGATTTGATCGTTAGTCTCTTTTATTTGCTCAACAACCCACTCTTCCACTGACTCCACATCTGTATCCTCAATATAATTACAATGAAGAAAGAAATTCAAGCAGTCTCACAGATTGTTTCTTAATAATTTCTTTTTGAGTGCTTATTGTTTCTTCAGGATTCGCATCAAATTGCCCATATCGAGTGTTGTGATAGCGAAGGTTACTTAAGAAGTCAAACAGATCTTGTTGTGATTTTATAATATTCCCTAAAAGTCTTTTGCTCTCTGCTATCTTCAGAGTCTCCTCCCTCTTTGCATGCCTCTGTGCATCAAATTCCTCTCTCTCCATCTCTGTCAATGTAGAACCTTATCAAAATTTGGCCTCTCTCTTTGAAGATTGATCAGCAATCCACTTTTTAAGACTATTAATTCCTCACTCTACATTTCCTACAAAATTTGGTATACATCCTTGGGTGGGGAGATGGAAGAAGAAAGTGTTTGCAAAGGACTAGGATGGAGGAATACTTCACCACCTCAATGTGGTGGTAGTGAAGTGGAGAGAATAAATACAGAGAGGATGAGAGAATCAGTGAGCACTCAAGTGTAGTGTATTCGCATAGAGGAGATGAGGATGGATGAGTGCGAAGTGAAAGGTTTAGAATAAAGTCAATGGAGCATTGGGAATCGATACTTGGAAATGAATGCTCTACTTTTAGTGAATGGAGCATTAAAGATGCTCTACTTTTAGTGAGTGAAGCATTGTGGAGCATTGAGAATCAATACTTGGAAGTAAAAGGTTAAAAATGTATTTTGCTCATCACATTTAATTATTTCTAAAATTCGCATCATCGATCAAAGTGACTAATCAAAATACATTATTTTATTCAAAAATTTTGTTTACATTGAATATTTAAATCTCTTGCTCTTAGTACCAAGCAAAGGCCCTTTCTAGAATGCCCTGACTAATACCAAATACATTATTTTATTCCAAAATCTCTTTTACATTGAATATTTAAAGCTCTTGCTCTTGAGTACCAAGCACAGGCCCTTGACTACCAAGATCCTGACTAATAGGCTACTCTAGGTGCTCTGGAGGATTAGGATCCTCACGACTCTGCTCTGAAGGATTAGGATCCTTGCCACTCTTTAAGATTTTAGTATCAAGCTCTTTCTTTAGTATCCCACCTGCTCCACTTTTTTGACCTTGAGGGTTGGTATCCTCGCCAGTCTTCCCGCTTCTAGTTTCAGTCTCTTTGCTTAATATCCTAACTGCTCCACTTCCCTGGCCTTCATCTAAGACAATCTTCCCACTTCTAGTTTGAGTCTCTTTGCTTTATATCCCAACTGCTCCACTTCCTTGGACTTCATCTAAGACTTTGGATGGCTTACGGGGTTTTAATTTCTCTACACTTTCCACTTCTTTAGCCTTCCCTTTGCCTTCGATGTGGTGGACTACTTCTTGCCTCTAACCCTCTCATATGACAAGTGGAACCTCCTTTGCTCCCTCTGATACAAAATCACTCTTCCTCCTCGTGTGTAGTTAAAGCATGTGATCCCCACTAGATGAAGAGATATCCACCTTGGGCAAAATAAGTTTTTGTATTATGCCTTGATAGACACGGTAATGGTTTAAAGTTATGATTACAATTGTTCGTGCGGGAAGGCATCCCATGACTGACCGCATTGAGGGTAGATGGAGCATTTCCCGAGGCAGCCCACTCTCGCTTGCACTAGAGTCATCAGTCTCTGAGTCACCTTCTTCATCTCCTCTCTCTTCTTTGAAGATCGTTAGTACAACTGTAAAATGCATCAAAATATTATATTTAATGGGGGGTATCAATGATATTTACATTAATACCTTGGCGTATAAGTTTTTTAGCTACAAAATCGATTTGATACAATGCTACCATCCATCCATCAATCAATAGGTTGGATACCATCTCATCTATCAATTCAGGGTGCTTTGGCTTTCGATAATCCACTATTGATGCATGTAGTTTAGGTTTTTCTTCCTCATTGTTGTAATAAAGCTCTAGAGCATTTATAAGCATGATCAAGTCATAGCGCAACACTACACCATGAAAGATTTTTGTAAGTGGATATACAATAGATGTCAAACTGGCAAAGAGGGGATCCCTTTATGCTTCTGACACGAACATGACTAGTGTTGATCTTTTCTTGTCCTCCAAAGGGCCGTGTATGATAAATTTTACAAGGTCAATTATCCCCGCCACTCCAAAGTCTTGCAACTCATCCAGGATAAACATACATAGTTTATCCCAAGCATCACTGCTAATTGCCATGAAGTGCTCTGTATCAATGCCATTGACACGTACAAATTTTATATCCTCCTTCGATAAGAGGATGTCATAAGAGAAGCTAAAGGCTGAACCAGCTACCTGCTGCTACAGTACTTTGCAAGTTTAGCGCCAAAGTATTCTTATTGATCTATGCATACTCTTTCTTTAGAATATTTGGCATCTTTCCTCTTGCATCCTTTGTTGGAGTGCCATCTGTGTCTAATGAACACACCAACTTTTTGGCCCATAACTTGTCAATAATTTGACTAAGAACAAGGATTTTTTGCTTATCCAGATAGCAACTTTGCCAGCCAACTCTTGATTTGAATTTAATTAAAAAATTAATGCCGATAAAGCAGCTTCGCTTCTAACCATTCTGGTGACTACTTCATCCAAGTGACTATGCTTGCTCTTCTTCCCAAAGAAGTAGTCACCCCATCAAGCAATTGTTGGCATACATCCTTCGTTATTTCATCTAGAACGTACCGTATTGGTCTCCACCAAACAATAGACAATTGCTTTATTGTTGTTTTTTTCCTACCTACTACATGCTCTGGTGTCTCATAGGATATCTTTCCTGCTTCATATGCTTTACAAACATACAAGATAATATGAAAGATTGACTCCTCACAAAACACTATGCAAGTAAAGTCCCTATATCTTGCAACTATGGTCTTCAGGTCCTGCAGGGGTGACTGTGTATCATTCACTACACCCTTCAAGCATCTGTAAAAATGAGTCCGCTTCATATTGTATTCAGTGGTAGGTCTCTTCCCTTTACTGTTTGTGGCAAGCCGCATCCGATCCATAACTCCCTTGCCTTTGTTAGGATCTTGAAAAGAGTTGAGTTTTTCCTCCTAGTCAGTGAGACCAAATTCAACCTTTCGGATTCAAGAATATATTTTGCGTCATCATTAAATAAGCATATGTAACAGATGACTCGTTGAAACTTTTATAGATACTCCATATGTTTCAAGTTTCCTTTTCGTCCCTCTTCAAGGGTGATTCTACAAGCTTCGCAAAAGTGTTGCCCATCAATGGGCTCCAACTTGCATCTATCAAGGAACCTATTCTTTGCAAGCATATATCTCTTCTTGACATCATTCCCATATCTACTCTGCTAGAGATCAACTTCACGAGCAAAGTCACTATCTTCAAACTCTTCGAAGGCTTTGAAAAAATCTCCATACTTTTGAAATGTAACTTCCTTCAACTGAGGATCATCTTCTGAAAGTCTCACAAACTTCATTGGACAGAGAGTGACATTGCTTGCAAATGGCATTTTAGCATTCTTGGTCTCTTCATACAACTTGCATGCAAAATGCACATCCATCTTCCATTGATTTGTGAACAAGGAAGCTCGATCAATGAGCAGTGTGATGACGAGAAATTGTAACAATCCCCAAATTTATCCTTCGTCTTCAGGAGGATGTAAATTTTCTACACTTACAGAAAAATAAGCAAATGCATCTTCTTCCTCAAACTATGTAGCCTCATTGTCTATCCAACTGCTCACCTAGTGCTAAATAACCTACACTCACTCGGTCCTACCCGTGGAGTTGGAGTTCTTTTTGCTAACTTTCTTGGAATAGTTGTGGAAGTTGATCCCACCCCGAGATGACTCACTCGCTTTCTTATAGTTTGAGCAGGAGATGGAGTACCAGTACTTAATGCCATGGTGGTTGCGATAAGCCACTCTTTCATTCCGAGCTCATTCTTCATTTTTCTTGGTTCTCTCTTCATCTCAACCTATTGCATGAATCAACAAAATTTTTCAAATCATGCAACAGGTGAAGAGCTTTCCAACCTATTGCATATGCCACATCTTCCACCTATGAAATTTTTTGAATTTTGATTTTTTAAAAAACTTTTTGTATCTCTTTCAACCTATTGCAACCTTCCAAAAGTTTCTTTACTTTTAGTTTTCAAAACTTTTTAAGATTTCTAAAAAAACTTTGCAAACTTAAAAAATTCTATTAACCTATTGCGTACGCAACAACTCCTTTTCTCTTTTAAAGAATTTCCCAAAAACTCTCCCAAGTTATTGTGTATGCAACAACTCCAATCCTTTGAATTTCCCAAAAAACTCTCCCAATCTATTGCGTAAGCAACAATTGCAATCCTTTGGGCTTTTTTAAATTTTATTATTATTTATATAAAATAAAAAATTAATTATAACTATCAATTAAATAAAAAATAATTAAAATATACATTAGAGATATATTAAACTAACTAATTTAAATTTTATATTATTGATATAAAATAAGAATGACATTCTAATATATTTTTATTTAAAAATTTTTAACATTTAAAAATTAATTTGCAAATAAAACAATATTCTTTCAAACAATTGAAGAATACAAGTACATCATAAATTAATTGATATGTACCTCTACCTTAGATTTTCTTATTTTAAGGCTTCTGTAGAATAGGATATCATTTGAGTTGTTTGGAATGCATACTTTTCTATTTTGCACCATGCATCATGCATGAGTGTTCAAAATGATTGTGCACTCAGTTTGCTTTTAGACTATGTGTCCATCTCCAATGGATATAATGATACTTTGCATAAGATTTACACTATGTTACTGTAGGACCGAGTCTATAAATTATCATACCCAAATGATATCATTTAGTATATGGTTTGAAATGCATCTAAAGTTCTCGTTTATTAGCATGCATATGACATGCAAGAGTGTCGAGAATGTGCTTCTTAGCCTATGTAGTTGTTTGCAATGGGTATGAGGTTAAACTTAAGGCTTGTGCAAAGTACCAAACCATTCTTTGGCATGATTATGAAATCGTTCATAAGGTATACTTTCAAGATATCAAGAGAACTTTCTTTGAGGGGGAAAAAGTTGAGATGTTATCTTGCTCAGGAGAAGTGTTAGCACTTGGCATATTTAAGATCTATGCTCAAAATCTTCTTTGTATGGTGGAGGTAATTAAGTTGACTAGTGAGGGGTCATTCAAAATGCAATGGATAATATGTCATATCTAGAGGTCCTTAATACTACATCTCATCTTCAGGTTCATAACATTATCAAATGGGGGTTAGCTTTCTTGAAATCAAATTTACCTATAAAGAAAGTTTCCTTCAATGTGGTTGAAGATATAGAAAAGTATTATGAGAAGAAAAGACCTAGACAAATGGGCTCAAAATTAAGAAATCATTGCAACTCGAAAGACTACCATAGCAGCATGCTTTTAGGTGTTGAGGACCTTATAATAAGTGATGTTGATGCAAGAGAGGTTGCAAGTGACTCCAATATGCTCACTGGTATAGAGGACGTGTCTTGTGTTACAAGTGACTCGAACATGCTCACTAGTATAGAAGACTTGTATGGCATTGCAAGTGACCAAAACATGCTCACTGGTATAGAAGACTTGTCTTGTATTGCAAGCGACTCAAATATGCTGGTAGGTTGAGAAGACTTGTCTTTTATTGCAAGCGACTCAAACATGCTCACTAGAATTGTTGATATTAATG
Organism: Dipteris shenzhenensis; assembly: GCF_047967505.1. NCBI lineage: Eukaryota > Viridiplantae > Streptophyta > Polypodiopsida > Gleicheniales > Dipteridaceae > Dipteris > Dipteris shenzhenensis. The sequence goes on along the minus strand of NC_141621.1, from coordinate 11,292,909 downwards.
ATCATGGTCATGATGTTGTCACTCGAATGGAGGACAAGGATGGTAGAACATCTAAGACTTGTGATGGTCCTAATGTACTTACTAGCATGGAGCATATGGACGGCAGAAGATCTAATTGTGAAGGAGAAATAGTTCAACCACAAAATTCAAGAGGCATTGGTAACAAGTTGACTTTAATGAACAAGTTGTCTACTAGATTACCAATTCCAAGATATTATAAAGTGACATCAAATAATTCCCAAGGGCACTTTGCATTTGATTTTAGAGATGAAGATTCAATAGAAATAGATTCAATGCTAGATAATGGACCCACAACACGGAAACGCAAGACATTATTCACAAAAAGAAAGTATGTGTGTCAAGAGGTGACAAATCATGGCACCAATTCTAGAACCCAAGAGACATGTAATGTTATCTTAGGAGAATATAGAAGGGACTCTTGTGCATGTTTGTTACAAAAAACTTTGCATAAGAAAAGTTGCAAAAGATGATTGTGAAGCCATGTGCATCAGCATTTAGAGTAAGAAAGGGACTAATAGAAATAACTATCTTCTTCAAGAGTTTTCTTGTTTTCTTCATCAAGGTGATAAGGACTCGAGGACAAGACATTATAAACCCAAATTGAAACCCATGGTTAATGGGACATGTATACATAATCGATGATATCAATGGTTAACTGGACTATCACATGGTACATATTGGACCATCTAGGCAGAGATAAAAGACAAAGTGGTTCACAAAATTCATGGAAATGCCTACAAGCTTAAAGGAAAAAGTAGCACTAAAAATGCAGCTGCAACATTAAAGAAAATCCTTGATGATCATGCATTACCACAGCCTCATCTTCCACAAACAATGCCAGATGGAAGTTTGGAATGAAACATCATCTTCCTTTGAGAATGACAAAGAAGGTTGTGCTAGAAACAGTCAATAAAAATTCACAAGATAGAGAAGAGAGCATGATTTCAAGGGCAGCCTCATATAAAATTTGGTGTTGAAGTTTTTCCATGTTAAGACACCATCAAAGCAAAGGATGTCAAAATGCAAGACATGTGATGAATTGAAAAATGCCATTGAACATAGTAAATGTGAGCACAAGAGAGGAAAATATATAAGATGGTGAACAATCCATTTAACTCATGTGCAAGATCCTAGATTGTTGTATGCCTCTTGGAGATAGGAAGCTATTGTGCATGTTAAAAAGTCCATGTGCATTACCATTGATGGCATGGGTTAGAATACAACAACATTACCAAGATATAGACGTACCCCACTACCATTGGAGGGTAAACATGGACTAAAACACATTTGTGTGGAGTATTAGTGCATGGATTTTGACTCTTTTGCGATGTATGGATTGATTGCTTGCATGAACATGATAGTAACCAAGTCGCAACTTCCATCATGAAAGCAATATGGAAGGTCAGAGATGCATGTGGATGTTTACCTTGCACCTTGCATATATAGGCCAATAACTACTGGAGAGAAAATAAGAATAGATATATATTTGGTTTATGCTCTATGTTGGTTGGTTTGAAAATATTTGAAGAAGTGGAAGTTGGTTTTCTTCTTGTTGGTCATACACATGAAGACATAGATCAAATATTAGTGTTATCTTTGGTGAGTTAAAGTCAAGGGATGTTCTGACATTGGAGGATATGATGTCTTGAATTGGGGAAAATTTTGGAGGCTCTTGGAAGGAGGAATCACACGTGGCTATCTTGGAGAGAATGGTAGATTGGAGGGTATTCATAGAGCCACATTTACAAGGGGGAGATGAAGCATATCCACACTATTTCTGATTCAGCATGCATAACGATATTCCAGTGATGCAATGGAAGCACTACTCAGTGGATGGAGATCACTTATGGAGTGAGCCATATGCTTTATTATAGAGAATAACTCCATTGAAGGAAACTAGATTTGTTCTTGCAAAGAACAAATAAATTGATGTATATGAAATGAAAGCCTTGGATGCCTTTATTAAACGTCTTCAAAGTATGACACAAAAATATCCTAAGTAGGCAATAAAGAATGAGGAGATAATCAAGTTAGTTGAGGCACTTGTTAAATCTTTACAAAAATAAGAAAATTTAATGAGCATTGAATACTCTGAATTTTTTTGGCCGAAAGAAGCTATGGCACCGAGATCCACATTAGATACAAATATGGCAATAAATGAGAAAGAAGCTGAGCAATGCCTTTTACCTCGAAAATATTATGGTAGGAAGGGGGATAAACCCTTACCAAAGTTTGTACCCTCTAATGATATTGAAGAGGGTATGTTTGTTACAGTTTGGGCATCTGATGCAGATTCAGAGTTGGATGAACAAGGTGGCCCAATTTGGGTGGCAAAGGTTGCTCATATAGCAAGGGATCAAAAGGGAATGCCTAAAACATTCACAGATTTATGGTATGAATGAAAGCCTTTGAAAAATCTCCCCAAAAATACAGAGTGAAACAACTGTATGAGGGTTGCTTGCAAAAGAAACGTGAATGGATTCCAAATAAAGAGGGCTTGACAGAGGCTGAAGTGAGTAGAATTATTCATCGTTGGAAATTAAGGATTCAAAGTTACAAAAATAAGCATGGCTATGATGTTGAAAAATGTATCACAATTCTTGATCATAGCCTTGCACATATTAAACATCATTTGGCTAGGCTTAACCCATCAAGTGAAAATGCAATACTAGAATCTGATGACTCTGAACAAGATTCAGAAGCATAGGATAATATATTCTATGCCTTATTCCTAGAAAATGGTCTATCTATACAAATGGTATTCAATCAAATGGTATATCTATACACCCCCTATATATTGAATTTGACAAACTCTTTTCCATACAATCAAATGGTGTATCTATACACCCCCTAAGGGGTGATCCATTTTTTTGCAAATTTACCCATGATGTATCAAGTAGAGGTCACCACATACAACCTTGGGGATTTTGTAGGTTTGTTATCTGGAACTTACACATCTAGTGCTCCCAAAATACCCAATTTATGAGTCTACTAAGTGATATTGAGCATAGGTGACCAGTTCAAAAAAAAATCCAAACGAAGCCAAAAATTCCAAAATTCTTGAATACAGTGTTCTAGGTAGCTAGTTAGTACTGTACTTGAAAATCTAAGTAGAGCTAGGTGGTAGCTAGCATGTAGGTGGTAACTAGTAGCTCACTAGTAAGTAGTAGATAGCTGCTAACTCTAGTAAGCTAGTAGTTAGCTAGTATGTAGTAGTAGTTAGCTTGTAAGTAGTAGGCAACTAGTAAGCATTAGCTATCTACTGAGTAGTAACTAGCTAATAGCTAACTAGTAAGTAGTACCTAGCTAATAATTAGCTAGTAACTAGCTGGTAAGCAGTACATAGCTAATAACTAGTTGGTAACTAGGTAGTTAGTTAATAATTAGTACTTCGCTTCTAAGTAGTAGGCAGGTGGTAACTAGTATGTTGTTCATAACTAGTAGCTAGCTAGTATGCAGTAGCTAGTTGCTAACTAGGAAGCAATAGCTAGCTTAGTAAGGAGTAGGTAGCTAATAGTAGGAAGTAACTAGCTGGCAACTAGTATGTACCTAAGTAGTAGCTAGCTAGAAAATAGTACTTGCCTAGTAACTAATGCTACCAGGTAACTAGCCCCTAGCTAGTTGCTAGTAACTACTACCTGGCATCTACTTGCTACCCAACTAGCAGCTAGTTTGCCTTAGGAGAGTAATTTCCACGTACTTCAAACCCACTAGTTAGTGTTGATTACCAGAGCCATCAATAGTAGTTTCAAGGGTCTTTTGAAGGGATGCAATCTTCAAATTCAGGCTACCAACAGCCATGAACATGCCCTCTTTTTGATGGAGCATAGATTTTGTCTCCTCCACCTACACAGTTGCCTTTTAGGATTCTTCCATTGTTATTGTTAACATCTCCTTATTGTTAGCAAGTAGCAACTCTACATTCCTTTTATTTTCATGTGATAATTCATTGGCCCTAGAATGTGGCAAGAAATTACCACACTACTGTGTTGAGTGTTGGTTCTTGCCTGTGAAGTCAAACTTGTCACTTTAGACACTATCTACCTAGTCAGGACCATCTCCATCCTTGGAGAATCCATTTGCAACACCCCACCTCCATAATTTGTTATCCAAATCCTTTTTTTTCTCAAATTTTCTTGTTGACTCCTCTGCAAACTTTGCCCATGCCATAGGGAGAAACATTTTAGTACTATGGGCATTTTGCTTACCACACTCATAGGTAAAGCCCCTTGCAAATGTGAGACATACTTCACTATTGATGGGCCTCTCTTGATACATTTTGTAGTGGAGTGATAGCATGTCTTTGTATCTATCTTTGTGCACATTCTATATTTAATTGGCATTGTCCCCTTTTGAACCTCCTTGAAAACAGAGAGCCATAGCTCCTCCGAGACTTCTAAGGATGATAATTGGTGGGAGTTTGGACCTTGGCCATACTCAACATTAAATTCCTCCTTTGTTTTACAAAATTGTTATGTCACGGATTTTCAAAATGTTGTGCATGGAACTTAGACATGGCTATCATATAACACAACAAGGAAAAACGTGGCAAGCTCAAAACTCCAACCTTAAGTGAGTTATAACAAATAAGGAAATTGGGGAAACAAAATATGAAGGCAAGAAGCCAAAAATTTTGTGCTAAAAATGATGAAACCTTCAATGTAAGCTGTGAAAAGTCTTTGCCAACGTAACCCAACAAGGAGAATGTGTGGGAGTATTTTTTGGACAAATTGATGTAATGGGGGTTATACCAAGGGGTACCAGGTTAGTGTGAGTTTGTGTGTCACCACATGGTGGTTAGTGTGACCAGGCTAGGTGGTAGAAGGTTCTATTAGGTGTGATTGAGAGATTCATGGGCATGATTGAGAGATTAGTGGAGTAATTTGTGGATCTGGAGGTGGGCACATTCATTGTATTAATTGCCCTTATAAGGGCTCTTCTACTCATGAATAAAGTACACTTTTTACTCATTGTTGATTCACTTCATGCTTCCTTTGCTACTCCATCAATATTGAGCAAGGAGAAAGTGTTTTCAGATGGAGATTTTTTGAAGAAAGCAAACATGGATGTGGGAGAAAGAGAAAGATCGGCGTTCACAAAGAAGAAGCTCTCGTGCAAGTATGCATCAAGTCATCTCCTGCATGCATAGCCATGCAGTTCAATTCATAATGGCATGGGCTCGACTTTCAGTTGCGATTTTACAAATTTTTGACAAGCTTTGAGCTTGAGTTACTAGTGCCAACCACTAGCCAACACCCACTAAGAGTGCTCTCAATGGAAGCAAGAACGGAAGAAGGAGAGAGAGAGAGAGAGAGAGAGAGAGAGAGACAGAGAGCCACAAGTTTTGGTGGGTGCAGAACCACCCTAATCTTCTTTTTCATTCATTTATATATTCTAGATTAGCCATATACCTGCTAACAACTCCCACTGCAAATGCAATGTCTGGTCTAGTAGCTATCATAGCATACATAAGAGTCCCAACTACTGATGCATAAGGAACCTTGGCCATCATGGCCCTTTCCTCATTTGATTTGGGACTATCTGTATGACTCAGTTTCATATATGGAGGCAATGGAGTACTCACTGCCTTCCCCCCCTCCATATTGAAATGCTGCAACACTTTTGTAACATACTCTTTTTGTGAGAGCCAAAGGAGTTTCCTACTCCGATCACGCGTGATGCGCATACCAAGAATATGACCTGCAAATCCCAAATCCTTCATATCAAAGGCCTCATGCAACTTGGCCTTTAATGCATCTAGCTCATAAGTATTCTTGCTAGCCAATAGAATATCATCCACATATAGTGCCAAGATTATCAGGCTATTATCCTTAGCCCTTTTAGTGTAGAGGCAGTGATCAATTTCACTCCTTCTAAAACCCTGGGACCGAATGAAAGCATCAAACTTCTGATACCATTCTCTAGGCACTTGCTTAAGACCATAGAGACTCTTCTTTAGCTTGCAAACTAAATGCTCTTTGCCCTTTTCTTCAAAGCCTTCCGGCTGCACCATGTAAATTTCCTCATGCAAATCCCCATGCAAGAAAGCTATCTTGACATCCATCTGCATAAGCTCCATATCCTCTGATGCCACTAGTCCAAGCATGCATTTAAGTGTGGTCATCTTCACAACCAGAGAGAATATCTCATCAAAGTCCACACCCTTCTCTTGCTTGAACCCTTTAGTGACCAAACGGGCCTTGTACCTAGGCACATCATCACCTGTGACCTTCATTTTGTAGACCCATTTACATGGCAATGCTTTCTTTCCATGTGGCAAAGAAACCAAGTCCCAAGTCTTATTCTTCATAAGTGAACTCATCTCTGATTGCATAGCATACTCCCACTTGCATTGATCCTCGCGCATCATAGCCTCTTTGTAGCAAGAAGGCTCCCTGCAATCAGTAAGCATCACATAGTCTACCCCTGGAATAAACTTATCAGGCGGTCTAGACACTCTAGAAGATCTTCTCAAGGGCATTTCAGCTTGCTGTCCCACCTGCATATCAGCCACATTTGGCTCATCATTTCCACTAATAGATGATCCATCATCTACCCTTGATTGTATACCTGTGGGAGTACTTGGTGGTACCATTTCTTGCACATTTGGTGCATGGACAGCTTGTTGTCTATCAACATATGCAGGTGGATTCACATCCTAGAAAGTGATTCTCCTCATTTCCACATCCCTCATGGGTGCCTTATGCATCTTTTTCTCATTGAAGACTACATCATGGCTGCGTATGATCTTCTTTGCTTTTGGATCCCAGAGACGATAGCCCATCCCTCCACTTTCACCATAACCCAGAAAGATGCATTTCCTAGACTTAGGATCTAGCTTCTTTCGAAGCTCTTTTGGCACATGTGCATATGCCTCACACCCAAATATATGCAAATGAGAGTAAGAGGGCTTCTTGCCACTCCATGCCTCTTCAGGAATACCACTATCCAAACTCTTACTAGGTGATCTATTGATCACATACACTACAGTCTTCATTGCCTTAGCCTAAAAACCACCAGAAAGACTTGCATTGGAAAGCATGCATTGCAACCTTTCTTGAATGGTGCGGTTCATCTTTTCTGCAACTGGATTTTGCTCTGGAGTACGAGGGGATGTGAGCTCCCTCTTAATCCCACATGTATCACAGAAATGCTGAAAGTCATGAGAGAGATACTCTCCACCATTGTCAGTCTGTATGCATTTAAGCAGCCAGCCATTTCTGAAATACCTGGAACACATCACTCTTTCGAGCTATAGCATAAGCCCACACTTTCCTAGTTGCATCATCAATGAATGTCACATAGTATTCAGCCCTGCCTAATGACTGTGTAGGCATGGGACCACATACGTCTGAATGCACCAAATCAAGCTTTTCAAACTCTTTCTTTCCCCTTCTTTTATGGGCTGATTTAGTTTGCTTCCCATAGAGACAATGCTCACAAAATTCAAAATCAGAGAAACTCAAATGCAGTACATAACCCAAACGGCATAAGAGTTTCATTCGATTCTGGCTCATGTGCCCCAACCTGCAATGCCACAAAGAAGTGCTTGGCTGCTCGGTTATTGCAACAACATGATCAAATACCCCTGATACATGTAAGGGATACAGAGTCCCACACCCCTGGCCAAAAGCATAGAGCCCTTCTGAATTTTCCAACTCTGAAAGCCAAAAGTGGTGTGAAAACCAGCATCATCTAGCTGACCCACCGAAACAAGACTCTTGGTTAGCTTAGGCACATGTCTCACATGTTTCAAAACAAATGCAGACCCATTTGCAAAAGAAAACTTTATGTCACCTGCTCCCACTATGTCACATGCATAGTCATTTCCAAGATGCACACAACCTGTCTTTCCACTGTCATAAGTGGAGAACCATTCCCTATGGGGAGTAACATGGAATGAAGCACCAGAATCCAAAATCCAATCCTGGGAATATGCATCATCTGAAGTGGTAAGCAACTCTATAGATAAACTAGACATGAAGAGAACGTCATTGTCACTATCATGTGTGACTGCATTGATCTCCTCGGTCTTCACTTTTCCTTTGTCCTCCCTTGGACTCTCTTCCTTTTGATTTGCACCCCAATTTGCATTCTTTTTCTTATCCTTTTGCTCTTTTTTTAGCTTGTAGCAATCCTTTTTCATATGGCCCTTCTTGCCACAGTGGTAACACTCAATGTTCCGTGCCCTGGATTTGCTACGAGACTTCCATCTTTCTTGGGACTTCCCCCTGAACTATGATCTACCCCTTTGCACATTTAAGGCTGCATCCTGCTTGCTGCTGTCCATAGACTTCCGTCTAATCTCCTCGGCCAACAAGTTACCCACAACATCATCAAATTTTAGTACTCCAGCAGGTGCAGAGTTACTGACAGCTGTACGGAAGGTATCCCATGAGGATGGCAATGAACATAAGAGAAATATTGCCTTAGTCTCCACATCAAAATTCATCTTCTGAGCCTGAAGCTGCTGGCTGAAAATAATATTGAATTCATTCAAGTGAGAAGCAATGGAGACCCTTTCCTTCATCTGCAGCTCAAACATCCTCTTCATGAGATAAACTTTATTAGAGGCAGTTTCCTTCTCATAAGTGGCACACAGTTTCTTCCACAAATCTTCCGTAGTCTGCTCATTTACTACTGTGAAATAAACTGACTCTGCAAGATGAAGTCTAATAGTAGACTTTGCTAATGCATCCAACTCATTCCAATCATCCTCAGACATATTTGCAGGCTTAGCTTCAATCCCTGCCAAGGGTTTAATCTGCTTCTTTTGAATAAGCACATCCCTTATTTGTTCTTTCCACAAAGAAAAGTTTGTCCCATCAAACTTTTTAATGCTGAAAAACTCCTTTTTAGAGATGGAAGAGGATGCCATGATGCAAATGAAACAAAATCCCAAATGCTAGTGCTTGCAAGAGAGAATCACACCAAATACCAGGTGCACCCAAATGTGTATTCCACAATAGAGTGAAATATTACCAAAACTCAAAGCTCAAAGCATCAAAAGATGCATCTGACTCATGTGCATATACTATGCATCCATATGAGCAAATCTGGCCCAAAAGAAAATGCCAATAAGTGCCAAATGACTTAAGCATAAACACCATCCACTGGCATATGCATCAATAATATCTCATCCAAGAGAGCATAGCACTATTAGTGCATCACCTGCAATGTGTCAAAGCTGTCCCTCAACATAAAATAGCATCCATGTGCAAAGCGTCCATAAAAAATAGCATCCCATAAGGAAATTTGGGCCTATTAGCACATCCAGTAAGGACCATAATGCATCCAAATGGCCTATAAATCATCCATTTCAACCCAATGCATACCACGAATGAGCGCACACTGCTCAAACTGCAACCAGAGTGATCTGCATAAGATATGCTCAAGAAATCATAGTCCCACGGTAATGATCGCTACTGAAAATAGAACCTAAGATGCCTCAAAACATGGGTGCCATTGCATAATCGGACTCAGCAAGAAAATTTGCAAATATCTCTCTTCTTCCAGAACTCCAAAATCCCAACCGATGAGTGAGAACTGGGAGTCAACACTTATCCACTGCCATTTGGCATAAATCTAAGTTTTCAAACCTTAGAATGAAAAATGCATAACAGAGAGACGAAATCGAATACACAGAGATCTATAACTCTGAAAATCCTCCACCAAATTGCACAAGAACTGATAGGTAGGGGTTTTTGGGCATCCGGAACGCAATGGGACAGACGGTTTTGGAAACCGTGGTCTCAATCATTGGGTCCAACACACGGACTGAAAAACGTTTTTGGAAACAGAGCTGTTTGTAAACTCCACCGGAGTGCGAATGATGAGCAACATAGAAGTTTTAGGACCTCCTGAGTCCACCGGAACTGATAGATCTGCAAATGGTTGCTCCAAACTTGAGTTCCAACACCCGGGCAAAAAACGCAGAAACTGACACAGTGAGTCAGAAATCCAATGAAATGATCCCAGATTCAAGAATGAAGGTGTTTCCAAGCTCCTGAAGTGAAGTGGACACCAAAAGCAAGCAATAGTTGCCTCTACAAGTCAATATGTCTCTGTCATCGAACGGAATAGGGAAAAGCTCAAAAAATGACTTTTTCTTTGAAAACTCTTAACAGGCTCTCAAAACCACTTTGCAAAGCCAAAGTGACTTTTCCAAAGGTTCCTCCAAGGTCTCTACACACTCGGATGCAAGTAAAGTCACCCACAAAGCTTCCCACAGAGCTTCTCCTTCCTCCCACAGAGCTGCTGAGCTTCAAGCATTCCCGCACGCTCAGCTAGATCACTCGGGCTCTGATACCAGTTGAGAGTGCTCTCAACGGAAGCAAGAATGGAAGAAGGAGAGAGAGAGAGAGAGAGAGACAGACAGAGAGCCACAAGTTTTGGTGGGTGCAGAACCACCCTAATCTTCTTTTTCATTCATTTATATATGTGTTTGAGTATTGTACATAACCGGGGTAAAGGCACAGTGACCTTTAACCCCCACACCCACTATTTAGCCAAAAAAGTGGTCCACCTTAACATACATACACCCATCCAAAGCATGATTCAAGCTGGCATCAGCCAGTTTGATGATCCCCATGTAGCTTACCCAATAGCTCTACATGAAGTAGATGTCCACAAGGTTTGGACTCTCTTTAACATTTCTCCCCAACATGCCTTCTAACCCCGACAAAGCACCTAGTCATGACCCCAGTCATTGGACCATTGAGACCCATCACAGCCTTCACCTCACATCACACCACTACACTACCCACCACATACATGTAGCAACAGTTGCTCATACTAGAGGGTCCATAAGACATGGGTACCAACACTTGGTACAAAATTCTTAAACCCATGCTCTTCTCATATGTCCAACGTCCATATGAGGAGGTAAGTGAGCACCCACACAAGGAGGAGGAGCTGCAGGAGTTAACACCTGGCCATGATACCTGGTATGAGGCCATTATATCCTTCAAGGCCAATAAGGATGCAGTAGATTTCAACCATGGAAGGTTAAGGTCCAAAGCTTCCACCTCAGTAGAAAGGATATTAGGGAAGTATAGGCCCTCACTGAGCTCATCCAAAGAAACTTTTGGGAGGAGGGAGAATCTAAATGACATGAGGAGGCTACAAGAGTCCAGACTACACTAAAGTGCTAACTACATATGCAAAAGCAATTCTTTAGCCTCAGTGGCATATTCCCTTTTTAAAACATGAAGTTTTATGGAGAACATATTGTTTTGTCAACATCAAACAGCGTTTCGACCCCACATATATGCCTTTGTGTACGAAGATGGAGTTGGCCAAATTTAGAGAAGATGCAAGCCTAGGATACCAACATTGCATATGACTTCCCTAACTTTGATTTTTCAGAAGAGGGATAGTCTTATGCACTGGCCGCTCGCATGGAGGAATTTAATGCTACCTTCGCTCTGATCCCAAATCCAACAATCGTGGTCATCATGCCTTTTTTTTGGCTGCTCATCTCTTTTTAAAGGGACATTCCTATGCTCAAGCCACAAGCAAAGGAGAATCATCAACAGCTCTGCTTGGAAGTTGTGCTCTGTGAAGATGGGACCCCTATTCCCTAAAATTATGTGGCTTTACATATGTTTCCAAAATCATCATGGTCACCACATACAGACCTTTGAAGATATGTTTGAGACACACTTTTGGAAGCCTCTTCACCCATTTTGTCGCATCTGACATAGACTATTTGACAAGCATCGCATCATGAAAAATTCCCTCAAATGAGACATCATGCACCGCACACAATCTAGGGCCAGATTGTGAACAGGAGGGGGGCATGTTAATCACAATGGTATCTCTCTATATGCTCTCTCTAGATCATGATGTCGCGGTCTACACGGAGGTGAGAAATTTCATGTGGCATTTACATGAGTCGACATCAAGGCAAGATCTAATAGACATGTGGCCCCTATGATGTGGATGCCAAGGCACGCTCCACCACGAGCGCAAGGCCCCAAGGTGCGAGTGTTGAGACCCACGGTGCCTATGATGTCAGTGCCAAGGGGAAGCGCGAGCGCCGAGGTGCATGCCACCTAAGGAGTGGGCGTTGAGGCGCATAGCAAGGAGGCACGGTGCCAACACATAGGCCATTGCCAGATTGCATGAGGGGAGGGGAGCGATGAGAGTGGTGAAAGAGAGAGAGAGAGAGAGAGAGAGAGAGAGAGAGAGAGAGAGAGAGAGAGAGGTGGGAGGAAGGGAGGGAGGGGGGGGAGAGAGAGAGAGAGAGAGAGAGAGAGAGAGAGAGAGGGGGGGGTGGGGATGGAGGGGAGGGGGGTTGGGGGCTGGGGGGGAGGGAGGAGGGGGGGGGATTGGTGGGTGGAGGGGGGGTGGGAGGGGGTTGGTGGGTGGAGGGGGAGGTGCGGGTGGAGGGTGTGGCAGGAGAGGCAACAAGTGGAGGGTGGAACGAGTTGGTGGGGGTGAGAGAGATGGTGGGGTGGAGAGAGGTGGTGTAGAGGGAGGTAAAGAGATGGTGGGAGGACATGGATGGTGGGGTAAAGGGGGATGTAGGGAGGTAGAGAGATAGTGGAGTGGAGGGAGAGAGGGGGATGGAGGGAGGTAGCGAGATGGTGGGAGGAAGTGGGATGGTGGGGTGGAGGGAGAAAGGGGGATGGAGGGAGGTAGAGAGATGGTGGAGTGGAGGGAGATTGGAATATAGAGTGATGTAGAGAGATGGTGGGAGGAAGGGGGAGAAACCCACCCCCACACAGCATTCCTTAGTGAGACAAAGAACCCCCCAATTCTAATTTCACTAAGATCAATAAAGAAGTCCTAATACATACACAAACAATAATATGGCGGATATATAGGACAATGTTGAGAACTTAGGTGATTACAATCGACAAAGAACTAAGGTGCTCAATGAAACCCACAGCCACAACACTTATGTCATCAAGTGTGTGTTGGAGTTTATTCCATCAACAACTTACGAGACATTACTAAGTATGCTATACAACTCCACAGGAATGTCTACAAGCTTATGCACAAGTCCTTGGTTCTTACTTGCAAGAGTGTTGCATATCCGTGATGAACATCATATCACAAGACAACATGTTGCAACGTATGTCGGTACCGCTTCATCTTCAAGATCAATCCCCAGGGGGGGGCACTATGTAAAAACCCCATATAGCATGTGTGATCAAGGGGTTTGTAGTCTCGATGGTGACTCACACCCAAGTTACTCCTTGTGTGCAAATCACGAGCCGTCCCTGGAAGTGTCACTCAAGCAACTCCCGGATTGTTGCAATGCATTTCCCCCATGAGAGAAAAGGGGAAAGGGGAGATGGGAGAAGAGAGGGAGAAGGGTAGGAAAAGAGGAAAATTAATGGGGATGGAGTGGCAAACACAAAGGCACCCCTATAAAGGAAACAAGAGAATACCCAAAAACACTCTTGGAAGAAAAGAGGGAGCTTGTATTCCAAGCTCGTGCACCAATAATGAAGACCAAATTCAACCACTTGGCCTTTTATACATGTCTCCTTTTAAAGGGAGAACCAACCCTATTCCCTTTATACCACTCTCTATTTAAAAATCCCCTATCTATAGATTTTTATAACCTATACACACCCCTTCTATAATTTTTGAATGATTAGAGTATTCTTTATGGAGGCACTACAAAAACGAAACAAGAGAACACTAAAAAATACTCTTGGAAGAGAAGAGGGAGCTTGTATTCCAAACTTGTGCACCAACAATGAAGACCAAAATCAACCACTTGGCCTTTTATACATGTCACCTTTTGAAGGGAGGGCCAACCCTATTCCCTTTATACCATTCTCTTTCCTCATTCTTTCACAACCATCTTGGGCCTATTTGGATCCAAGGCATAATCCTAGCTCTATGGACTTGCACCCACGACCCATCAAATGACATCACTAACCAGTGGTGGCATACTTTTAACCAATCGGTTAACAAAGGGTATTAAAAAAACCCCTATCTATATATTTTTATAATGTATACACACCCCTTCTATAAATTTGAGATGATTAGAGTATCCCTTATGTATGAAAATTTTACTTTTTGAATTACAATAAAAATCCATTTCTGTTGATCGTAATTGCTATCTTACATATTTCTTAGTGACCCCCCCGGAGATCAATCCTTTTTATTGCCTAAAAAGATTTTCAAGCATATTCAAGGTGGAATATAGGGTTCTAAAATATGATGGGATGAAGGCGATCAACATACATAGCATTGGCTCAACAAGAAAGGGAAATGTTGAGCATAGATGATGAGAACGTATTGCAAAATATGTTGTGCGCATTTCCACATCTACCAACAAGGGATATTGCTTGTGCTTATGTCACACAATTCTCACAAAGCACACACACTATTCAAGGGGTTGTGAATAAAACATACAAATTGTAAAACCGTAATACAATAGCAAGAGAAAAGCATTTAGAGGACAAAGACACACATAGAAGCAACTTCCATATGCATAAGAAATCATAAGTCATGCAAATATGGACGAGCGCACAAACATGTAACAATGATCATCCTTAAAAAGAAAAAGGAACATACCTCACACCAAGAATTTACAAAAACAAAGTAACAGACTCTCCAAAATTTCCTTGCATATGTTGTGGAACTTTGACCTTCCACAGACTTAAAAAGTTAAGTACATCTACAAAAGGTTTCTTGCAAGAAAATGGCCTACTGGCACTCACACAGTAGAAAGAAGCCTATGTGCATCATGCACAAACCAAGTTCACAACAAAAGGTCCCAACATTCTATGTTGAGAATACGATTGTGCCCTTGAAAACATTGTATACACCTCTCTTTAATAACATAGAGGCTAGATTGATTTCAATTAGAATACTATTATGCCAAATAAGGGAGTTGTCATGTGATGGGCAATGTGGAATGCGTGGCAGTGCTGTAAATGTCTTTGCAGATGTAGAGATAGCGCAATGTAAGTTGCCACCACGATTAATTAGTGATACTGCAATTGTAATGGTTGCAATCAAAAGAAAGGTCAAATACAGTCATAACTACATGAGCAGATTATAGCATCCTACTTTTGCCCTTAAGGAGTTAATGAACAATTATTTGTACAAATTGTCTAATGTGAAACTTAACCCAGCTTGGGCAGAACATATTGCAAGCATGCAAACAAAAAGAAGTGTCAAGGACACAAACAACACAGCAATGCCAACCGTATGACCATATGATGACCTCGAAACTCTGGTCCATGGCCTTTATAGTAGCAACAAGTAGTGGACTTTGAAGATAAACCAATTGTTGTCGTACCCTCCGAGGGGTTCCCACCTCTAAGCATATTCAAAGACAAACACTATGAGGAGTTAGAATTTCCAACTATTTTTCACGGGTAGCCAAGAGAATATAAAATACGCAGCTGTGCATCTTATCAGCACATAGCACAATAAGAACTAACAAATAAAGATAGAAGATTTGCATTTTCTATTCTGAACTTGTTCTTTAAGATAATGAATATACTAGTACGCTGAGTGCTATCCTCAACTTGGGTTCGGATGTGGGCAGGAAAACTTAAAGGAAGAACACTACATGCAAAAGAGGCAATTACTGATACAAACATTGAGAAATTGCTAACCTCAGGCAATTGTGTGGCGGACGAACTAGTTTGCATTGATGGGAATCTTGGGGGTTGTACCACTGAAGACATTTCCAGTCAACCTTGGAAATCCATGGGTTGATCTGCTATATTGGAACTCTCAAAGTTGATCAAACATTGGATTCAAAGATCTTGTGTGTCTTTGAGCATTGCTGGACTATAAGCACAAACTAAAGAAAAACTTATTTGTAATGGTGCACCAACTAGGATTGCCCAGTTTTTTATTAAGCTTTTTTGCAGCAGAGAAATTATGGGAACCATTGATTTCTTTCTTGCAAGAGCTTAGAAATAATCAAACTCCACTTACAAAGGCGAGAACACCATTGGAGGTCGTGCTATGATTTGGTTTGACCCTGTCACGATAGCTCGATATGTACATAGGTTCAATGCAATGAAGCATCTATATAAAAGGACTCAACAATTGTTGGCAAAGTCTTAAACTACTTCTTTGTAACCGAATTCCAATACAGGGGAAGTCAAAATGACCACAATCTACTGTGGATTCAAGATGCACCAACTATACAACCATCGTCAAATGAGGAGATAGTAGCCTTTATAGATTGCTAAATTACATCTGATTTGTCGTTATTAGAGCTACCTAACAAGGACATACAGACACACAAGCATAGGAGAACATGTAAAAAAGGGAGGAAGACGTGTAGGTTTAAACACATTTGCAAGCCCCCCAATGATGAAACACACAGCTTCTACTACCACTGCAATGAGAAGCAAACAATACAGATTTAAAAAAATATAGACTTTAAACAATGATGAAACACACAGCTTCTACTACCACTGCAATCAGAATTAAACAATATATAAACACACAGCTTCTACTACCATTGCAATAAGAAGCAAACAATATAGACTTTAAAAAAAGTTCAAGAAACTAACAACATCATTGCATGACACAACAACTATGTCAAACATTCTTACACAGTGTTGATCTACCCGAAGAAGAATACATCACAACACCTAGAGCCAAAATAAGCCAACCAAGTGTTTTCTTGAGAAGACAACCCAAAGACATATAATAGACAATTTCAATGCTACAATATCAAAGCTTTGGTGTGCAAACACATACATCCAATTCATTTTAAACCCACACGGTGCTGCTCCTTATTGTACTTCATACATAGCAAAGACAGACAAAGCTACCAACGACACAATCAAGCAAGCCCTAAATGATAGCCTAATCTCCAAGGCACCAACTAATGAAAGTGTACACAAAATAGGAAACACAGTATTAAACACTTAGCACATTAGTGCTCAAAAAGCTGTATATCTTTCACTACTATCACTTTCACTAATGAGTAGCACTAGAAAACATGCTTACATAAACACTAGTCTGGTAGATGAGCGTACATTTTTTGTTGAAAATGCTAACAATTAGAAAAGATGGACTCGGATAGCATCGACATCTTCTTTGAAGACATTATCACAAAATACCAACAAAGACAACCTTTACACCTGAAGACATTTGCCTTCCCTAATACATGAGTGAGTACATGTACAATAAAAACACATAAAAAAGAAGAAGAGGAGCAAAAATTATAAGCTTTAATAATTACAACAAGAACAAGGACCCTGAGAACCACTACAGAGAGGAGTCTGCCTTTTATTGTGAAAGAGCATTCATTGATCGACGAGCTTCCCATGTGGCATGATATCTACCATGAAAATAATTGAATGTAATAAAGCAACATTCAATAAGACAACACTACCAATACCAAAATCTCCAATAAATAGCGACACAACATCTTATTCATCACATACTACATCACAAAACAAAGCACAAGAACAATTTGACATTGGTAGAGAAATGGGGTACACAAGTAACCCCAAAAATGCTCAACAAGTACATGCACCTCCACAACTGATGATGCAAAACAAGCAATATCATAAACTATTTCGAAAACTCAACACCGAACAATGCATAATAGTAGATGACATTCTCTTGAAGAAAGGGATGGGTAGACATAAACAATTTCTTCTATTCCTTTCCCGAAATGCGGGAACAAGAAAAACTTTCACGCTCCACGTCATAGTACAAGCATTGCTACCCCACTACTCTCACAAAGAAAATAGCCACATCAAACTACCATGAGCCCTTTTACTTGCTTTTTCGAGAAAAGGAGCTTACAACATCAGAGGAACAACAATTCACTCTACACTGCATCTAACTCTACTGATGTGAAACTACACATGCCTTGCCCCAGATAAGCTGCAGAGTCTTTCAAAGCTATACAAGAACTTGGAATTACTAGTTCTTGATGAAATATCATTGATAGGATTGAACACATTCATTGCCACAGATATGCGAATGCGAGAGATTAAGCACAACCACATGAACTGTTTGGAGGAGTTGATGTACTCTTATGCAGAGACCTTTGTCGAGCGAAACCAATCAAAGATAGTTATATTTTCTCAGAGAAAAAACATCCTTCGCAACAATAATGCCTTGCATTTGGAGAGATCAAATAAAATGCTATGAGCTCATTACATCGATGAGACAAAAGAACATCGCATTTATTAACGTCTTAAATAGATTAAGAGTAGGGCAACATACAGAGGAAGATCTAATCCATTTAGATAACAACTACAGACACGAATTGATAGAAATAACTAAAAGTTCCCCATCTTTTCTACACGAATGCTTTAAAAGACAAACATAATCGTATAATTTTCAACATCCTTGAAGGCAAAGAACACGTTTTCAATGCAATGGACAAAAGAGACAAGACATGTACCAAATTGATCCACATAATAAATGATCCAAAGCATACAACATGATTGCATTCAAAACTATCCCCAAAAGTAGGAATGATCATGGAGATTTGCTTTGAGAAATTTGACATTTTGGATGGCCTCGTCAATGGGGCTGATAGAATTTTCATGCACTTTGAGGACAAGAAACAACCACCCATAATTTGGATCCAATTCAATGATAGGAAAATGGGAACCCATGCACGATCAACCAATAGAAGCGTTTATGAACACAACACTCCTGAAACATGGACTCCAATGGCTTGAATTTAGCGTGAATTCCAAGTTGAAAAAAAGTAGCTCAACACAATCACACGAACACAGTTCCCCATTCAACCAGCATTAGCACGAATAGTACACCGTTTGCAAGGACTAGCAATGGACTCTCTAGCATTTGACCCATCCATCATAAATACACATGGCCTTGTTTACACAGCTCTATCCAGAGTTCGAGACCCAACTCAACTCAAAAACATTGAGAAAAAACATATTAAAGTTGACACAATGGTACTCAGGGAGATAGATCAGTTGTTGTGAATAGAATCACCTTGGACATTTGACCAAAACGACTTCTCCAAAATACAACAACACAAACACAACATTCAATTAGTAATTACAAGATCCATACTCTCTCACAAAGAAGACATTAACTGTTGCTATAGCATCACGGCCGCAAACAATTCTTTGCATCCAAGAAACACATGCGAAAGATAGTACGCATGAAATAACAAGATTTAACCACATTTGCAAAAAAAGATGGGGTTGCCACGATTTTTCATTAGATCCAAACTTGCGTTCAGGTGCCATAACGGAAAGAGCAGCCAACCAACTAGCTTCTGCCGTGAACTGCCAGTACCCTGAGGCTGCCAATACCTTGGGACTATCAATACCATGCGCCATCCCTATCAGAGCACCACCCCTGTCCCTCTTGCGTGTGGCCTAGATGGGGGATGCTCTTCCACAACCAAGCACCACCTGCCACTCTATGGGTGTCCACGCTACCCCATGAAGTACTTAGAGGGCTTCCCCACGCCACTGCTGGCGCTGGGGAGCTTGGCTGACTGGGTATCAGTAGGATGGAGCAAACAAGATCCCCACATGGAAGCTGTTGATGCCAACATCTTGCAAGTTCATAGGTGCACTAGTCACCACTGTGCTGGCATGTCTCAAGGGAGAGAGAGCGTTGACTAAGCAATCCCAGATCAGCATGAATTGGCAAGAGAGAGAGAGACCATTAAAGGTCTTCAGTGGAATGCTGCGCTGGAATCTTGAAAATCGAGGAAGCTAGCCCAACAATCCAAAGCTATTGTAGTGGTGGGGGGCGAGGGGTGTGGGAGGGGGGGGCTGCATTTCCTCGTTGCCAGTTATGATGAGGTCCTCTTAGAGCTAGATGCGGACTGATATATCCCAAGGAATCAACCATTTGAAACTATTTTGAGCCTGCCTCCGATTTTTGTGTTGTGGCTCTACTGAAAAAGATGAGTGAATCTAGGGGGTCACCCCA
Organism: Dipteris shenzhenensis; assembly: GCF_047967505.1. Lineage (NCBI taxonomy): Eukaryota > Viridiplantae > Streptophyta > Polypodiopsida > Gleicheniales > Dipteridaceae > Dipteris > Dipteris shenzhenensis. Next base: position 11,273,004 of record NC_141621.1, on the reverse strand, counting down.
CGGGCACGCCCTGGCGACCAAAGATGCTCACTTTGCATCTGTGTGCCAAAATCAGATTGCATTAAAGGCATTTTCTCTCAGAGCTAGAATTGGCTTGCATTGGAGTCGCAGTGCTTCAGTGGCTTTGGATAGTGCCCTGCCATCGGACTTGGAGTAAGACGGAGGAAGGGGCTTGGAGTGAGACGGAGGAAGTGTTTCTTTGAATTGTTGTTCAGCCGGTCCATGGGGACCGACTCTTAGACCAGCTCTCTGCATCACAGTTGGAGCTGGGGAGGCTGTTGGATGGGCGACTAGCATGGATAATTGTGTCCGTGTGTGCTGGATTGCCAGCCCTTCATTCCTTATTGCAGTGTTTGCAACCTGCTAATGCAGTCCATCCATAAAGGCACCTTCAGGCTGCAGTGTAGGTAGTTTAAGACATAAAGGCCTAGGTTCAACCGGAATGGTGAGCTGAGATTCATGCGACTAGGCTAGCATTCCCCAGCCAGGAAAATTGCAGCTTTGAGCATTTTCCAGCCATGGGGCTGGCTGGAAAATGTTCGGCTATGGGGCTCCCCGAGTGCCACTGGCTGGTCGTCGCTCATAGGTGCACGTGTCGCAGCTGTCGCGTTCGCGCACCTACGCCCAAGGGAGATGAGAGAGTTCGGTGAACGTGACTTGTGCGTTGGGTGTACATGCTAAATAGAGAAAGATTAAAATGCTAATTATACTGTATAAGGATTATTAGCATGGCTACAGGCACAGAGTTCGAAATTCGCGTCCATTGTACCAAAGCTTCAAGCAGGAGCTCTTTGCTGCTGCTGGCAGTGGACTCTGGACACAGGACGACGATCCAAATCGCAGAGCTTGCAGTGTCTTTCTTGGTTTTTTGAATCTGTTTTGAGCATCGCTGCCGCGAGAAAGACGGCGGGAATTAGCCGGGATAGCTGGATTACCCAGCAGGGACCTTGGACGTAAAGGTAAGATCCGGATTCCGAACCTTCCTTGCAACGCTCAGAGACGTAGGGATCTGCCGGGGCAATCCTGTTTTACTGGCGGTGAAATTCAGGACGCTATGCATGGGTTTCTTGGAAACTGGTGAGGCTACCTGTCGATGCATGAGACATTGCCAAAGCTGGTCTGACATTTTCACAGGGTACAGTGCGCATGTGCGTTAACACACAGAGAGACACACACGGCGAGGGGAGGGGTGGGGGGGAGAGAGAGAGAGAGAGAGAGAGAGAGAGAAATCTTGCGTTATATCGAACAGAGGATTTGAGTTTTGAGGTCTATGGAGAAATTTGACGCTTTGCTTTCTCGGACGGTGGCAGAAGCTGTGGTTGGGGCAGAAGGTGAGAGGGTTCAAGAGAGGCAAGGAGGGAACAATTTACAAAGGTGGAGGTGGTGTCGCAGCTGGCGTGGATGTGATGATGGAACAGGAAGCGGGCGAGGAAAGAGAAGGGCGAGACAGGGGACGAGGAGGGTGGGAAGCAGACGAGGAGAAGGAAAGAAGGGCGTGGGTGAAGGAACAGGAGAAGCGGGAAGAGGAGGAGGAGGAGGAGGAGGAGGAAGGGGAACGGCGTGAGGGCAAAGCGAAGCAGCGATGGAGATGGAAAGCAGAAGCTCGAAGGGAGGGTGGCGAGGCAACTCCAGGAGCAACAGGAACAGCAGCAGCGGCAGCTCGAGCTCGCCCGCGAGGGAGGCCGCCCAAGCAGCGCACGCTGCTCCCCAAGCCGAACCACCACCTCCAATCCTTCCATCGCCTCATCGACTCTATGCACCCAACCAGCGAAGATTTGCCTCTGCTTGCAACGGAGAAGACAAGAAATCCCGATGACCCTGCTCCATCTCCAAGCCCCCGTCGACGACAACGCAAAAAACCCACCCCTTCCCCCCTCTCGCCATCCTTTCCTCGTCTCCACCCCCCCGACCCCCCTGTCCATTCCACTTCCACCCAATTCATTGACAATTCTGAATCTTCTCACAAGGACGACAGCATGCATCCCCCATTCCTGCACTACATGGGCGGATTAATCCCCTTTTACTCAGACTCCCGCCCGCCTCTCATGCCCTATTACCCCCCTCTCATGCCTCCCATCCCGTCTCCGAGTACAGGTTCTCTTGTTCCCTGGCTTGTCCCCCCTGCCTCATGCGAACAAGCCCAGCAGGAAAGCTCACTTGGTGGCGGAGAAGATGCTGATACTACTCTGAGTGAAAGTGAAAATGATTCTAGGATTCGAAACAAATTGACAAAACAAAAGTCAAATGCAAGTGAACCGCATCCCCAGGCTGAGCGAAGGGATGTTGAGAAATGCTGCCGAGCCAACCAGGCTTCCGTTGGAGAAAGCTGTCACACAGAGCAGAGTCAAAGAGTCCTTGGAGCAGGTCAAACAAAGGGAGATCTGAAGCAGCACTCAACTTACCGTAAACCCAAGACGATCATGAAGAGATTGGATGCATGGGGTAATCCAGCTAATCTTTTCCAGGTTAGGTAACTCTTTGCACAAGAATCACATGAATCTAAGGAGAAATCATCTGCGCCTCTTTATCTCGTAACCATTTTGGAATACCTCGATTTCCATCATGTACATGTCGAGACGTGCTCACTCTTATGGTTTTTTGGGGTTTCCTTGTCATCGTTTGTGGTGTTTTTCCTTTTGATATTCATGTTTGTGTGGAAGAGTTATTTCCTTCTGATATTTGCCACGACATCTGAAGAAGCGTGTGATGAGGCTCTTCATAGCTTTCAGTCTGACAGAGTCTTTGTAACGTTGCATGTGCTCTAAAAATAGCCACCTACTTACTTCAGGAAATCAAGCTTCCTTCTAGCCAATGGGTTTACAATGCTCTAACCCAAAACTTGGGTGAAGTTCTCCCACCTTTGCTCGCCATAAACAGTCCGTAAAGATCCGAAGATCTGCTTGAGCTCTCTGCTGTGTGCCTCATCTAGAGTGCATGCTCTGTAGCTCATATCTAAAAGTTTCTGCTTTATAAGGTCGGGTTCTAGGTCTGTTCCGTCAGAAGGTGGCTGCAGTAGAATGCACTCATGAACTATTAAGCTTGTTGTAATGGTGCATCACAACTGTAGCGTAAGTATTGACCATTCATAAATCATTACATGACAGATTCTGTTAATGCCATTGACCGTCAGTTGAGACGTTCTCCCACCACCAAACGGTCATCGAAGGTAATTCTAGACAATTCATCACCTGTTTTCTACCTGATACACATCACCTTTTTTTTGGAATCATTAAAATTGAGGCTCTTACAGAGACCATGCCATGAAGCGGAAAACATTTTCAGAACATTGAAATGTCAAGGGTCAGATGCAAAATCGATGGATCTTGTTGATAAGGTACTACCCTTACTTTGGGAGAGTCTTTTGCCCACCACATGTGATGTTGTACACATTGCCTTTATGTTCTACACGCTTGTATTTGGGCCCTAATGTTGATAACTAGAACACAGATTTTGATCTGAGAAGTAAGCAGAGAAAGGAGAATTGCAGATCATATAAACTGTCTTTGGCCAGAACATGGTGCTAGCATAACCTATTCATGTGTGTTGTGTGCACTCATGCACAAACCTGTGCTGGAGAAGAATAGACATGATGAATCATGATGGTGATGATGCCTATTGGACCAAAAAATATAGCTTTACAGAGATACCAAAGCAGCATTGATGCCATCTTGGCAGCTAAATTTAAACCAAAAGGCTTATGGATATTCTGAAGTACGTTTTGTGTACTGACGTCCTCTATGAGCTTCCTTATTGTGTGCGATGGACTCCATGGTTTCAGCCTTGCATGAGGGCAAAATTCCACTTTTAAGTTTGGTTTTACTAGATGTGTTTGTGACCTGGATATGTCTAAACACATACATAATACATACATACATATATTCGCTCTCTCAGCCCTGTCAATGGCCTGTGTGTGTGTGTGGGTGTGTGCACTTTCACCCAAAAAAAGAAAATGTGTGCACGAGAGAGAGAGAGAGAGAGAGAGAGAGAGAGAGAGAGAATTGAATGAGCTTTTGTGGACATTGTCAGCTGTCTTAACAGGATGTGCAAGATCCAATTTCATCCTCACGTAGTCAGAAATATGAAGGGACATGGAAGATAGAGCTGCCAAGCCTTGTCAGAGAGAAATCATGATTATGTCGCTAAATAGGAAAGGGGTTATATGGAAGATACAGCCTTGTCACAGAGAAAGCATGGTTGTCGTGTTAAATGAAAGGTGTTGTACTTCAAGAGGGCTTTTCATTAAGCAATACTTGGCAAAGAACTATGTAATGATTTAATGATCAGTTCTGATGTGGCAATGAAACTCCAGTGTTGTGAGGGGATATCAACAACAGATCTGCTGCTTTGCTTGAAGAATTGTAAGCCTTTGTAATCCATTTTGCACATCAGTCTGTTTTTACTTGATCTTTTTGGAGAAGTGGAGAAGACAATGCAACTTGTATCCAGAGTTATACAGCATGCTTTCGTCTAGTAAGCACCTCTGATGTAGCGATTCATCATTTTTGTTTGAATTATCAAATTCGTAGGTAGCTATTTGTACCTGAGCCTGTTATAGGCATCTTACTAGCAAAACAGCCCTTTTTGCTTTCAGTTTCAAAAGAGAGTTTGATTGAGTATGTAATGTGCTTTCTAAGTTAGGGTTGTAATTTTGCATCTTTGTAGGTAGGAAGCGGTACATAAGTGTAAGAGGTTCATTTAGTTTTTAATGTTTTAAATAATTAATCCTTTCTTTTATGTGTGTGAGAGAGAGAGAGAGAGAGAGAGAGAGAGAGAGAGACTTTATTCCTGTCTTTTGGTCGATTTTGTTTCTTGATTTGTTTGTTTATTTTTGCTTAGCCTGCCTTGAGAGAGAGAGAGAGAGAGAGAGAGACTTTATTCCTGTTTTTTGGTCGATTTTGTTTCTTGATTTGTTTGTTTATTTTTGCTTAGCCTGCCTTCCTTTTGTTCTTATTATCTTTCTTCTTTCTTTTTCTTTTTTTTTTGGGACGTATTTTAGTAAGAGACTCCGCAGGTCTTTAGAAACCCAGTATAGCTGCGTATGCTTGGGCATTGATAACGACATAAGTGTTGCTTTGCTTGCTAAGTATGTCTTAAAATTGTGTTTCCTCTTTTTCTTCTCTTTCGTTTTCTCTTTTATTTTGTGTAGATTTTTGGACTTTAGAACAATAAAAAATCTAAATTTGTACGATTGGATATATTCTAGTCTTACAAAGGTAAATGTATTTTAGTAAGCACTAGGTTTGCCCAAGAGACTCCGCGGGTCTTTAGAAACCCAGTATAGCTGCTTATGCTTGGGCACTGATGACGACCTCAGTGTTGCTTTGCTTGCTAAGTATGTTTACCTTTTGTTTTTCAAAATAATTTGTTACCTCCTTTTCTTCTCTTTTATTTTCTTTGTAGACTTTTGGACTTTAGAACAACAAAAATCTAAATTTGTACAATTGGCCCTAGGTATACTGTAATAGAATTGAGACAACTACTTTGGGGAAAAGAAATGCAAAATGTACACGTACTGTTATTCTAGCCACTTTCAAAAACCTTGCTTTATGCCATACTATTATGATGAATTCTGTATGTTTGTTATGCCCTCAATGTTTGTGCTGTTAGGAACAGCTCACTGATGCAAGTAACATTCAGGCAGTCAGTGGGGGCAGCAGCAGCTCTCAAGGAGGGGAGAGAGCAGTAGTTGCTTACGTGCCCCTAATTGGCGCCCACTTTTAAGAGCCACAGCTGAGAGCAGTGTGTGAGACATAATGGTGGCCAGTTGATTCGTATGTGAAGGCATGTGCCTTGCATTTGACAAACCCTTGGTCCGTGGAATTGTTTAGAATAGCAATCTCAAAGTTATGTATTAGTTGGTATATGTGTATAATGTTTATGAGCTAGGAGCTTGAAAAAGGCACATGGGTACGGACAAGCCCCAAACCTAAAGGGAGCTATTTATAAGATATAAAGTCTGTGAATTTGAGTTGTAGCATTTTAGGTAGCTATTTATAAGATATAAAGTCTGTGAATTTGAGTTGTAGCATACAGCTATCAAACTTGTGGTGTCTCCCTCCTATTGTCACGATTTGTGTTTGTTCATGAGATTGTGAGAAGAGACTTGAGAGTTGTGTCCATCTTCGCTTCCATCGTAGTGAGATTGGGAGTAGTCTAGCAGAAGATGGATTTATTAGGGAGGGTTTTTGGAAAAGAGATGCAATGTGGAGTCGCAACAAAATTGGTGACAACATCAAACAAGTGAAAAACGCTACATTAGTGTTTACTCCAAATAAAAAAAGGAAAAAGAAAGTCAGGTCAAAACAAAATCCAATTTCTTAAGATGATAAATTGGAAGGACAAGATGAGCAAAATTGAAAATCAATGTAGATGTTGCAAATAGTATGTGACATGACAAAAGGTCATGTATTTAGTAGGATGATTGGATAAGGAATTAGTGCTATCAAAATGAGTGAGATGAGCACTCGAATTGATGAAATAGTGAGAAGGGTTTCCACAGTGAAGAAAGTACGCTTTGGCAATGAAATCCAAATATTAGGAAGCAAACGAAAAAATGATATTCAATGCAAATTCAAAGGATTTAGTACACAAAACGGCAAGGAATATAGGATTGCAAGACATTGAAAGGATGTACATAAATGTAAGGAATATAGTATTATATGGCATTGGAATTCGACAACAACCAATTGGCCAAGTGCATACATATTACACTAAATTTTGAAATATCCTAAGGTATAAGTTTGAATGAATATAGGCCTAACATGAGGTCAACCCTTTGATGAATAGTGGTGTAACTCCTTTTTAGCCCTATTCATCATAGTGTTGACCTCAATATGGTGGAATGTAGGTCAAATAGATGGTAGGAACTTAGCAATGTATTGTGAGGAAGTGAACTTGATGCTTGGTTACATCTCAAGGAGGTTGTAGAATTAGTAGAAGAGATACTTCTCACTTAGACTGATAACCAAGTTGAGATGCTCACATAGGACAGCTATAATTGATAGGGGTTCTATATGTTCAAGATAGTTAGTGATGATTCTTTAGTATGTGAGTGTAGATCTTTGAATTCTCTCCTTGTCTCTAACCATAATCCCATATGGATGAGTTTGGATAGAGGAATGGGAAAAAAGGTCAAGTTCTAGTTTAAGGCTTCCTATGTGCAAACCAAGATTTAAAAAATCTAGATAGATGCCTTCAAGGGGATAGCAAGTAAGAATGACAATGGCTGAGGGCTATTGGCAAGATGATGATTTTTCCAAAAATTGTTAGGAAGAGAGCAACCATAGCCAGAAAGAGGAGAAGACAGAATTTAGAAAGCCATACAAAAGCCTTATCTACTTAATTAAATCTCAAGATGTTTAGAGGTGAGGTAAGGTCTACTGAGAAGTTCCTTGCTAAGGAGAAACATAGACAAACCTACCCTAAGGGGGTCCCAAGCTTTAACGCCGTAAATCTAGATATAAGAATTCACCCTAGAGGAACTCAAGCTAGCTATGCGGGTGCGTCAATTTTACGAGCAAAAACCTATGAGCAGGTTTATCCGAGCGTGTTTTTCAAGAGATTTAAAAATTTGTATTTCTTTAGGAAACATGGTTTTTACACTTTTATTTTCACTGGAACTAGATTCCTTTATCATAAAAATATACAAAATTATCACTCATTCAATTTTACATAACATAAATTTGCTTCTTCATAGACATCCTTTGTACCCATGTTATTACCTAAAAGTGAAAAATAATTCCTTTAAGAAACATCCCTCATAATCACTCTCAATGTAATAATATTATACATATATAATTACTTATTAAACACATTTATATCAATATTACAAGAGCTTTCTAGTGTTTTAATAACATAAATTACAAGATATTTATGGATATGTTTCTAAAGAAGTTCAAATTACTATATATAAGTATTAACTTGGCCTTATATATCACTCTCATAAAATACATAAAATATTCAATACTATGTATGCAAGATTTTCCAAAATATAACTCCGTAGATGTGCTCAAATGGGGTTTTTCGATCAATTTGAGTGGCTGAATGACTATATTCGGACATTGGATGTGAAAGTTATGCCACTTTTAAAATTGTTGTCCAAGGTACAAAACTACCTTGAAAGACCTACTTCAAAGGGGTTTCGCTAGCGAAACTACCTTGATGGCTTACTTCAATGAGGTTTCTTTGGAGGCTAGGTTGAGAGAGGGTTTTCAATGTCACCCCCTATTAAGTAAAACTTGTAAGAAGGATCGTCAGGAAATTTTCATAGAGAAGTCTACTCTACATGTGGGTTTCTTCAAAAGCCATCCCCTTATGTCACTCATCATTCCCAAAGATTCATGTAAAGATTTGTGTATAAAATAGGCATTGCTATAATACTTTGCATATTTCTTAGTGAAACTATGTTTTGTTTCGATCTATTTTTGCCATATTTTTGCATAGTTGGAAGCTTTTTTCCCCCTTCGCTTGGACGCTCGGAAGATTTCGCTCGAAAAATGCTCATCCCCCTAGCTATGAATAGTATGGCCAAGGGCAAAGATAGCTTACTAGTAGAATTCTACCAATGCTTTTGGGACACTATGGGGCTTTTTCTCCTTTTGAATTAGCCAAGAAAGGAGCAATCGATGCCAAGATTAACATAGTAATGATAAAATTGATACCTGAAGAAGGGAAGAGGAAATTAGGGACTAGAGACCCTTAATAATGCTTAACACCTGCTATAAGATTTTTGCCAAAGCATTAGCTTTGAGGCTAAAAGACAAAATTGGATAAGAGAGGAACAGAAAGGGTTTACAAGAGATAGGCATATTCTAGAAGCTATCCTTACACTATGGGAGGGTCTTGAATACACAAAGGAAATAGGTCACGACACCTAAGGCTTATGATAGAATGGAATGGGGATTCATACTCAGCTCCCGCAAGGATATGGGTTTTGGGGATGCTTTTGGTAAATTCATTGAGGTACTATTAAGGCAAGCTTCTACAAAAATTATCCTGATTTTCCCTACCTTCCCAATCAAGAGGTCAATCAGATAGAGGTGCCCCCTATCACCCTTACTCTTTGCTATAGCGGTAGATGCATTGGGTTGCCTTATACATAAAAAAGTAGATGGAGGCCAAACTAAGGGCATCCAAATAGAAGGAAGGAAACAAATTGTATGTCAGCAATTTGTTGATGATACAAATCTCACCCCTATAATGATGATCTACTGGTCGAGAACGCTCTAGAATGCTTAGATACTTTCTACCTAGCCTCGGGATCAAAAATCAATCACGGTAAAGCTCAGGAGAGCCCCCCCCCTCCCAAAAAAAAAAACCTCGTCACAAATGAAGGATGCATACTTATAAAGGAAGGAAAAAATTTCATGTTACTCAAAATTCCTAGGGATTTTAGTTGCTTGCGGCGGGGAACCAGCCTCCAAGCTCGGTGATGGGAGTGGGTGGTCAATATGATCAAGAGCAAGATCGCTAGTAGATGTAGGATCTTCAACCCTCTGCAAGGAGGGAGTTCGTTGCTTGACCATTTTCTTTACACTTCCATCATTACTTCATTTCATGTTGGTTCCCCTCAAAGAAGGGGGTGATCAAATAAACTCCCTATTCCGTTTCTTTTTATGGGGTAGAGTTAGGCCAAAGGAAGATGGCCAAACTTCAATGGAGGTTCTGCGCCATGCCCAAAGAGGTGGGGGGTTGGAAATTGTTAACATAGAGAAATATTGTACCATATTGATGGGTCAATGGATCTTGAGGGCCTTCCAAAAACAGGATAATACTTGGGCTACATTGGTTACAAGGAGTTTTGCTAAGATCAAGCCTATCAGATGCAAAAAATTGGAAGCACTTTCGTGAACTCTCACCCATTTTTGGTTCAAAAGCATGCACTATCAAAGGGTTAGAACTATGTACAGGAACGTGGAAAGCTTGGGAAAAATCAAACCTTATATCTTCTGGAGGGATTCACAAGAAAAATGTGGACGTTTTCTACCAAAGATTCTATATGGTTTTTGGTGATTTGGAAGTAAATTCTTTTGAAATATGCTTCAATCAAAGGGGCAGTGAGGCTAAACAAGAAAGGAGCTGGAGAGTGGTAGGACCTCTAGGATAGGTAGGCTCAGACATGGAGAGATGATAGACAATTACAAAGAACTTCAACCTTAACTATTTTGATTTGATGCTGATACAAGAAAGAACAAGGAATTAGGATAGAGAAACTCTAAGCTGGATGGGGGGAAGGCTTTAGCCTTCTCTTAGGGAGTTTAGATGGATGGGACAAAAAAACATATTCCTTGTGCCAATCTTCATTGAGCAAGAAGAGGAACATGTGGACCACCTAATTAAAAAATGGCATAGGACATAGGAGGGAACCCACCAAAGTATGGAGAGCTAGGTTTGATAAAATATGGACAAGATTGTCCCTGAGAAACATTCTTTCCTTTTGTGGTTGACTATACATAGGGTGATATTGACTGCCAGTAAGGCCAAAAAATAGACTTGGGGATGGGAGGTGTAAAGGATGTGCCAAAGCTTATGAAGACCTTCCTCACCTTCTCATGAACTGCTAGCTTTCTTTGCATGTTTGGGATACTATCAATACTCAAGTTTGCCATTTTCCTTTTAGTTATGACTATATTCTATTAGGAGACAAGCATAACATATTTAGAGGGATTGGACTAGCGTCAAGGCCCACACTCTATGGAATATCTAGTTGCAATGGAATGCTAATCTCTTAGTGATGGTTTGTTGGATGCAGGTCAACTCTTTCTAACACGGTGGATTGTTTTGAATTACGGTGATAATTTGGAGAAATGTGAACATTTGGTTCTTCAAATACATGATTGCTTCAACAAAAGCTATTCTTGCCCATCAGCAAGTGGACTTGGCAGCATGCACGTGGAACTTGTTCGCAGATGTTGAATCCCTTCCTATTAAGGTGGGCCCTTAAGTACCCAAGGACATGACAAAAAGTCTCTTGCCCCCCTGTGGATTCTCAGCAAGGTGCAATACACTTTTCTCAACCTACTTTAGAATCATTGCAAGCCTATTGCTCTTAGCCTCTACCAGATTCCTACTATCAAGTTTGGTTCTCCAATAGTACCTCAGGTTCCTTTTTTTGCCTTACAATCTTCTCTAGCTGTTGAAGTAGCTTGGCCTACTCAAAGCATTACTTAGATGGTTTTGTGGTCTTTGGACTTACTTCCCTGACTTAAACCAAGTACAAGGGCCCAATGATCCACAAGATGTATGCATTTTCCTACTCCCAAACCCCTTCATGGTAACAACTTCATTGTAGCTACTTTCGCATAGAAGGGGACGAAATCTGCTAATGTGCCTTGCTATCAAGCCACCCCAATAGCACACCAATTTTTTTCTCTAGTCACACACTCTGTTACAAGTAGCACCACTACGGTACCCACCACTACCCTTGCTAATATAGGGGCACAAACACCTCATCAAAACATAAGAGTCCTCACAGTTGCATTCAAGCCGAGCATGGTGGCACCCAAAAAGGTGAAGAGTAGCATTGTCTTTTTTATTGTAAAAGTTTGACAAGCAATAGACAAAGGATTTGCCAAAGTTGGATGTGTAGAAAAAGAAGATTTTTTTCGGAGTAGTCACACCCCAGCCCCCGCTTTCACTCCAGCCTCACCTGCACTTTCCTCGGCACTTCCCTTTTCAGTAACTATTTCCTCTGTGGGCCCCGACACTGCCCACCAGCTCTTGGCACCTGTGGCCACCCAATTGGTCACTCCCCCTATGCCCGTCCCTTCAAGAGACCTATTTCACGGGGGGACCCATCCAATGTATCTTATAAAGTCCGCTGCGAGAATATGTCTATAGAGGAACTCATGGAGCATCTGCGCAACCCTTCTGCTTCTCCGAGTAAAGATGATAATGCCAAACCAAAAGAATGAGGTCAGTTCTAGTTGAATCTGCATGGGGTAGGTTGCAGGGCGACAAGAGGACAATGCACTTTGTAGGGTGGCAGGAGGTTGATGTTCAAAGATTTGTAGGGCGGGAGGTGAAAAATTTCTAAAGTGTGTGGGGGTTGCAAAATTTTTAGCTGCCATGATTTTTCCCCTCCGGAAATACACATCAACAAAATTGGATATATTGGTTGCCCTGAAGAAAGTGCAATGTGGCTCAAATTTCTTCAAATACAAATAGACTAAAGGGCACATTATCGGGTTCGATGTTGTATATTATGAAATGCAATGACCTTTGACATGCTTATGAGCCATATAGCAAGGAATTACATGGAAATATAAACCCTCATTTTTAAAAAATTAAATAAATCGGATGTGCAACATATCAATGTCTAATTATGTTGTCATCAATTCTAAGAAGAAGAACAAAAAAGGTAGGCACAAAGTCTAAGTTCGAAGTCCAATTAAATGAATGAGGCAAAGGCACACATTCTTTAACATAAAATCTAGACAAAGTATGGATTTTGTGAGTGCAAAAGACACAAGCCTTGAACAACAAGATGAAAGTCATCAAAGGGGTCAACCAAGGATCATTCATCATGTCAATAAGCTCAGGAGCCCCTCAAGAGGTTCAAACATGCAAGAAGATGTTGAGAAACAACAAGAACATTTAAAGACAAAATTTTGAATTCAATATTAAAAAAAAGTTATGCAATAGATTATGATAATGATACATTAAAAATTCAGGAGAACAAAATGTGCCAATTAGAAAAATGACTTGCAAACAATGGCAGATTCATGTTTTAGTATGACAATCAAATCTTTGAACTAGATGAAACTAGGCTTAAAAGGACAAATGTACAAAAGAGGAAAGTTTATTAGTAGAAATATACATATATGCAAGCTTCTAAATCCAAGACAAGCATACAAAAGAGGAAAGTTTATTACTAGAAATATGCATATATGCAAATTTCTTAACCTAGGTTTATCGACGATTAGTATGCTAGATTATGCAAAGCACATGAACGTTTATACATATGGACAAGAGGTTTTAGAAACAAGTCCTAAATGAATTAGCAAGTGCTAAGGGTGGGGCAAAAGTACTAAGAGAGAAGCAAGAGGACTGGTTGATCTTGCTAAGTAAGAAATCATGACCTAATTCATTTGAAAGCATTGCGTTTTTGTTCAATTGATTCTCCAACAAGAGAATGCATGACATTCTATTGGAATTGCACCTTCTTTCCAAAGTCTTCCAAGCAAGTGCAACTATAACTGACCATGAAGAAGAGGGATCGTCATATCCTTCACATTGAAATTGATGATATTCAAGGCAAGCTGGTGAGCCTTGGTATCCCACTTTTTTTGTTGCTTTGTGAGCTCTAGTTGTGGATATGAAATAAGAGGAGTGGTCGAGGTAGGCTCGGGTCTTTTCATCTTCCATGACAGTGTCCCACAAGCCCTTCAGCCTAAAAGTGTTCAGCATTTTGAACTTCCAATTGCCATAGTTGTTAACATCAAGCTTGCTACTTCTAATCAAGAAATATAGCATCATCACCATGGTATGTACCCTTACGTGAAGGATTCAATTTGGTTTTCTTTGATCTGGCTAGATGCAATATTACGAGATGGGACTATCAAAGATACTCTGAGACTCAACAAAAAAGAAATCCATATTTGGGAGGACATGTGGAACAAAGAGCAAGGGGATTGGCATTATAATAGAACACTGACGATCAGGTTTCAACTTAATATATTTGATTTGTTGCTACTACAAGAGAGACAAAAAATGTGGACTAGGGACTCTCTTCCATAGATGGGCAGAAGACTACAACCATCCACCAAAGAATTTAGATGGGTAGGTCAAAATCAGCTAGACTCGGTCCCTATCTAGGTTGAAGGCCAAGAGGAACTAGTCAAAAAGCTTAATTTGAAGTGGTGCAGGAGAGATTCAGAAGATGTGTGGACCAGAAGTTTTTTAAAAGTTTGGGATAAGGATATCCAAGAGAAACAAGCTTGCTTGCTTTAGCTAATTCTACATCAAGGAGTTTGGACAACCAAGTGAGCGTTAAGAATCGAGCAAGGAGACGGATTCTGCAAATGGTGCTATAGAGAGCTTGAAGACATTCCTCACCTCTTCCTCAACTATAGCTTCTCTAGATCTCCGTGGGATATTATGTACAAACATCTTGCCTTTTTTCCATTCAATTACATTGGGAGACACTTCAAGTAGAGCCCCATCAAACTAGAATGTCATTTGTAGTTCTGCGATTTGGACCATTTGGGTTCCAAGGTGCAATAAAGTTTCTAACAATGTTCATGTGAATGCTAATGAGATTTTACTAAATTTATGGATGAACATAGGAACGAGGAGATAACATCTAGAAGATCAAACAACTCCATCTATAGGTTCAAGAGTGCTTCAAGAAGGAGGAAAAGTTGGCTAAAGATGAAGTTGTACTTCTAGCGCAAATGCAATCCTTGGTGGACAAGGAGACATCAGCAGATGAGGTGCCTAACAGTGCACTCTAGCAACAATTTCAAGTAGCCACCTTCCAGACACCCACGACCAATTTGCCCCCCCATCCCCACAGCTCCTGTCAGACTCTTCCCATGGCTTTTGTGCCCTCTCCTACTTTGAATCCAACTCTGCTTGGTTTTTTGCTATATAGTCACCCTCTGCTGTAGGCAACCTGCAAACTTTTAAAAGACCGGTGTCTAGGTCTGACCCATCAAGCGCCACTTAAAAGGTTCTAAATGAAGAGATAACTTATCTTGAACCCATTTCTAAACATAGAACAAAGAACATTTGCCCCTATCCTTTCATCCCAAGGATGATCGTTCTCAAGGTTACTTCACACTTCGTGCCAAAAGAGGAGGCAAAATGATTCTTGTCGACTACTCAGTGTTCCCTCATACATCTACTCTGCTACAGGTTTACCACTACCTCGGGTTTTTTGGATTCACTATTCCTGCTTCTGCAATAGTTTCCTTGATAGTTTTGTTGGCTACAACAGTTCATCTGACACAGAGAGGTTTTTTAGTACTTTGGATAACTTGTTAAGTATACCCTCCATTGTATTTCACAAGGGTATATTCTGAGAAGATGTATAACTTGACAAATTGGTATTATTAATATAAACCCTCATTTTTGGAAAAAAGAAAAGGAAGATATAATAGTTTTTGAAATAATGCTAAAGTAATCATTTAGGAGTTCAATAGTGTTACAGTAAAGAACACAAACAATTCAAGCTCCTTATATGTGCATAGACTTTCCATTTCTTTGATGAGAATCTCTGAGATTGGAATCCTTTGATGTGATAGCATAGGCAATAAAGGGCCCCTCACCAACCTTCCTAATTAATGATTTTGTCCTTGCCATGACCAAGACCGGCTCTTAGGCTGCAAAGAAGACAAAAATTGAAAACATTCTAAAGAAAGCAATTCGATGGTTTGGAGTGGAAACCAATGGACAAAATATCTTTCTTGAGTACTTTTTGGTTTCAATAGTCAAATAGAGACCTAAGCAAAATCTAGACAGCCCTACAAGCATCCCTAAATACAAATCTATCATCCTTACACAAGATTATGTTAGCTCATGAACTATTTGGATGAAGACTAGAATCCCAACAAAATACAAAAACTTAATGCTCATTGGGCTTTGGGGTCTGAACAACACAAAGAACAATTTATTTCAATAGTGAAAAAGAGTAGACAGACAAAACTTAGACAACTTAGTCTCACCATGTATCTATAGATGCAGAGGGAAACATGTTAATAGAACATCAACATCCCAAAGCAAAGAAAGTGCTTATGAAAGTGATTTGGAGGGTTGCCCAAATTGCTTTCTTAAAATCTTTTTGTTTCAATGAAGAAATAGAGCACAGAGGTAGAATCTAGACAACTAATTTAAGCATCTCTAAATGTAATATATCATCCTCATACAAGGTTATGCCAACTCACAAACCATCTGGATGAAGAGCAGAAGCCCAATAGAATTTTAAAAAATGATTAAAATAAATGTGCTCATTGGGATCTGGTGCATGCACATTTTATTTCAACACTGGAAAGGAGTGAAAAGGCACAAAATATACAACTTTTTTAGACCTTCTATCTATCAATGCAAAGAGGATCATATTCACAGATCATCAACATTCCAAATCAAGAAAACTGCTTAAGAAAGTGAATTGGAGGGTTGAGGACATGCTCAATAGGCGAAATTGCTTTCTTATGCACTTTTTTGCAAATCGGATGAACCAACTTAATTTCTTATTCTAAATGTCATTTCAAAACCTACAAATCAAATGCATCCAACCCTCAGGGGGGTCACTATGTATAAACCCTCTATATCACGTGCGTTCAAGGCCTATATTAAAAATCCCTTATCTGTAAATTTTTTCATTAATAAAATGTACCCCTTTTCTATACAAATCTGTAAATTTTTTCCAAAAATATTTTAAATAATCCCTTATGTATATTTATTTTTGTAAATTTTAGGAATAAAAAATATCCTTCTGTCGAACTCACGTGATAGGGTTACATATGATGAGTGACACCCCCGAGATCCAACCTACTCCGACTAGTAATCTACATAAGTAGATGAAAATATTTGAACAGACCAACAAATCCCAACTTAAGAAAAAAGTTCTCAAGAAAGAGATTGGGAGTGTTGGGGACATGCCCAATAGACCAAATTGCTTTCGTAAGAACTTTTTTACAGATCTATTGAACTAACTTGATTTCCTATTCTAGATTTCATTGCAAAGCCTAAAAGTCACTTTGATTAGAAATCTATTGTGTGGACTAGACATACTCACTAGAAACATACTGTGACAGTTGAAATCTTTTCTCAAGTCATGGCTTATAAGGGTTGACTTGTTGTAGACTTTGATTACAGGAGAGTTGACTTGTCATACACCTGTTTTGCAGGAGTAGGAGGTGGAGAATAGAGACTAATGGGGTGGAAAATTTTGTTAAAACTAGTAAAATAGCTCTATAAGTGTCAACATACTAAAACAATAACCTATAAAATATTAACAAGAAAAAAACCAATATACATAGAGTGAAGGGTTTACCATGCTTAGGATCTAGTATACTCTGTTCTTATCTCTTTGATCTAAAAGAAAAACTATATATTTTGAAATTATAAATAAATAAATAAATATTTACATGAGAAAACATGAAAAAAGTGCTTATGAAAGCGATTTGACTTGTGGGTGAGCTACCAACAATAAAAATCGCTTTCTTAAGCACTTTTCTCTCTCTACCAAGACATGAACTACTCTACAACCCCATAAAAGTGAAAAAATATTTTAAAAGGACCACTCATATTAAAGATCTCAAAAAAATTATTCCATTATCTATCCATGGTTCAAATAGCAATAATTTATTTCATATGCACTACTTGAACAATATATGCTCAAAAATGTCCAAAAAGTGCTTTAAAAAGCGATTTGGCCTATTGGATAGACTTCCAATAGCACAAATCACTTTCTTTAGAGCTTTTTTCAATTCTAAGACATATGAAAGTTCTAAACATCTCCACTCTAAGCTACTCCTTGTGAGAGCAATGCAAAGCACAAAAGTGTCACTCAAACGGCTCTTGGATTATTGCAATGTGTTTCCATGAGAGAAGGAAGGAAAGGAGAGATGGGAGAAGAGAGGGAGAAGGGGAGGGGAAGAGTAGAATGAAGGGGGATAGAGTGGCAAACATAAAGGCACTCTGAGGGAAATAAGAAAACACCCAAAGACACTCTTGGAAGAGAAGAGAGACCTTGTATTTCAAACTTGTGCATACAATAATGAAGACCAAAGTCAACCATTGGGCCTTTTATACATATCACATTTTGAAGGGAGGGCCAACCCTTTTCCTTATACCAGTCTCTCTTGTCTCTCTTTTGTTATAACCAATTGGGCCCATATGGTGCCAAGGCATATGCTAATTCTCTCAACCTCCTCTTTGTCTTCAAATGGCCCTTGTGTTATCCATATATGGGATCCAAATGGCTCTTCTATTATCCTTGCCAATGGGAGCGATCCTAGTGGGACTGCTTTGAAACTGAGCCATTTGTGGCTCGAAACCTGGAGGGTTTGGATGGGCAAGATCCAACTGTTAATATGCCCCCCTTCTTGTTGATTGTTGAGCTGCTCTCGGATCATCTGCGCTAGAGTAGGTGAGTGGAGAAGACTGTATGGAGGATTGTGTAGTGGTCCAATTGCCGAGGGGTGATCTACATGAAATAAGCCTGATACTTCCAAGAGTGGGTGGCATGCATGTCCTCGAATGTTCGAATGTGATGGTGGCCATGGAGGTTGTAGACCCAAAGGTAGAGGCATAAGTCTTGGAATTGGGAGGGACTGATGCCAGGGTTGAAGACAATTTGGTTGGTGAGGTTATGTAGCTTGTCTTCAATGGGCCAACTGTGGGTGGGGAGATCACGGAGTAGCAAGAGGATAAGGCGGTTGAAGTGCACCACTGCAACCACTGCAAGATCTTGTACCCATTTACATGGCAATGCTTTCTTTCCATGTGGCAAAGAAACCAAGTACCAAGTCTTATTTTTCATAAGTGAACTCATCTCTGATTGCATAGCATACTCCCACTTGTGTTGATCCTCGCACATGATAGCCTCTCTGTAGCAAGAAGGCTCCCCGTAATTGGTAAGCATCACATAGACTACCCTTGGAACAAACTTATAAGGCGGACTAGACACTCTAGATGATCTTCTCAAGGGCATTTCAGCTTCCTGTCCCACCTGCATATCAGCCACATTTGGCTCATCATTTCCACCAATAGATGATCCATCATCTACCCTTCATTGTATACCTGTGGGAGTACTTGGTGGTGTGACATGAAGTCGGGGTAATAAACTTCATGCACCTCTTCACTTCCTGCTGCTTTCAAACTGACTAACAACGATATTTATCATTGAGAATGGGACATTAAAAAGAAGCTTTTATGCCAAGATACCACACCATACTTTCCTCCCTCAGATGAGAATGAAGATGGTAACATCCCAAGTGATGTTGTAATCAAGCATAGGGAGAAGGGAAGGATCAGCAGAGGCCATAATCTCAGCGAGCCGGTTTGCGCCAAAGAGAAGAGTGATACGTTGTTGAAAGAAGATCTTGCAGCTCAACATGACCTGAACTGATATATATCGAGGAGTTTGAAGGGGCTGATTGGGTCAGATGGGTAGATTTCGAGGAAACATTGCACCTCCTTCAGACACCTTTACACTTAGCTCAAAACACTCTACAAATTGTCATTAGACACAAAGGCCTATAACTTTTAGTAGAGACATGATATCAGAGATTAAAACACACAAAGAGATGCGCCTTGAGATGGGCTTCGCGGTGATATAAGTTTCGTTGAAAACAAATAGACGGTTGAAGAGATATGGACAGCTGGAAGGGAGTAAAAACTATCATGAAAACATACTATCAGACACAGAGACTCATAACATTTTGTAGCAATATCTAATTCAAGATCTAAGTATATAAGAAATGTGCCTTAAAAATAGCTT
This sequence comes from Dipteris shenzhenensis, assembly GCF_047967505.1. Lineage (NCBI taxonomy): Eukaryota > Viridiplantae > Streptophyta > Polypodiopsida > Gleicheniales > Dipteridaceae > Dipteris > Dipteris shenzhenensis. The sequence goes on along the minus strand of NC_141621.1, from coordinate 11,253,557 downwards.
TGCACTGATACATGTTTCGTAAGAAAGAGAGAAGCGACCAAAAAGTTATGGATAGTTTACTAGATGGGGGTAAAAACAGTCATGAAAACAAACTATCAGACACAGAGACTCATAACTTTTTTAAGCAGTATTTAATTCTAGATCTGATCACATAAGAACATGCGGCTTAAAGAAAGCTTTGCGCTGATATAAATTTCATTAAAATCGGACTATCGAGCAGAAAGTTATGAGCAAAACACTAACAGGGGGTCAAACTGTCATTAAAAGTACTCTCCACCCATCCTTATTTCGCCTGAGCAGGATGCTCCCTCAAAACTCCACCTTCATCAACGATCCACCCCTCATAGATTTCGTCTAGAAGAGGGAAATAAGTTTGAATGGTGGCTCGGGAAACAGATGGACCATGTATGCACAGTGAGCGGCCGAATAGAAACAACTTTTAAGGCTTTGAAAGAAAGAAAAGGGAAGAGACACTCAAGAGAGAGAGAACCTGAAGTGACCTTCATTACCAATAGAGTGAGACTCCACTCCAATGCAACTCAAAACACTATAAACACAAGGGAGAAGAAGAGGTTTCATATGTACAAGAGGGAGCGGAAGCTCCAAGACTACTCATAAAGAGAAAATGGACTAGAGAGAGATGGACTCAAGAGTCTACATAAGAGAATATCTACAAGAGGGAGAGAAGGCTCATGGAAGAGGCATGAGGAGACTAGAGCTACAGCAACATGAGGCCTAATGGTGGAATAGATTCATAAACGAGGGAGAGGAGGGCTTCTTTTATAGAGATTATGTCACCCTCCTTCACCCATTTACAATTGCTGCCTGTAGATTCTTTTCCCCATCAATCACATAAGCCCGTATGTCACCATCCATGTCCTTTTTGGCTACTCTTGCCATGTGTCCATCAAAAGATGCTCATGACTCTTAAAATATTGAGAAAGTCAAGAGTCTCCCCGCATGGAGCCCAGAGGGACCCTCTCTTTTCCATATGTCCACATCCTCCTTATTCCACATAGGAATTCTAGAAGGATTCCTCTTGACTTCACACTCCTCCACATGCCTTCCACACGCTTGGCATGTGATTGCTCTTATATTAGTAGAACACATAGACATGAGTCCACCTTTTTATATGACTCACTCTTCCTATTTTCTAAAAACTCCATAATATCCCATACACAAATAACTCTCACCCCATACCAAGGTATTTATAATTCATACCTATGGTATTTATAACGAGCCATTCCACTCATCCTCTCAATCCCATACAATATCATAGAAAATAGAAATAAGCGAGAGCCGCTAGGCTATCACTTGATACTCAAACTCTTATCAAACATAGAGAAAAACAATACCAATGCCAAATTAAAAATATCAGTTTTTGGCATCACATCTTCCCCCCCCTAGCAGATCCTCTCTAATGATAGAGAGGGTCTGCTGGCCCTCAAGGTGGTCGAGCATAGAAGAATTTAAGGCGATACTCATTGGTGCGTCCGGGTATCACCATGCCATCAACATCATCAAGCTGATAGGTTCCATTCATGGACTTCTTTTTGACTTCATATGGTCCCTCCCATTGGCTGATAAACTTTTTGTCTAGCTGCTTGTCTAGACAGCTATCAAATCTCGTTACCAAATCTCCTTCTACAATATCTTTCTTCTTGTGTAATTTGGTGTCAAAAAGGGCCTTGCACTTTTTTTGAGAAGATTCCAAGTTTTGTAAGGCCTATAATCTGCATTCATCCAAGGCTTCTAGCTGTACCAAGCATTGAGCATAGGCATCCTCCTGTCCTTCTATTCTTGCAACAGTAGTGCAAAGACTATGTATCTCCAATTCAATGGGCAAAATGGCTTCTATTCCATACACTAGTTGGGATGGTGTAAACCCAATAGCTAGCTTGTGTGTGGTTCTATAAGCCCATAAAAGTTCTGCCAAGTGCCTATCTCAATGCCTTTTATTGGTGTCTACAAGCTTTCCCATTGAATTGCACAATAATCCATTTGTTTTCTCAGCCAAGCCATTACATTGGGGATAGTATGGCGTGGACATGCTATGATTTATCTTTAGCTTATGCACAACATCTTCAATTAGCCCATTTCTAAAAGGGGTTCCTCCATCAGTGAGAATTTCCAAAGGACAACCAAAGCATGAACAAATTTGATCAAAGGGAAATTTTGCAACTGTGCTTGCCTTGCTATTGAATGTGGCCTTGGCCTCTGCTCATTGAGTCGCATAATCTGTGGCCACCAATAAATAATGCTTGCCTTGAGATGAGCGACGGAGTGGTCCCACAAAGTCCAACCCCCACCTCTCAAATGGTCCATATGGTGGAATAGGCTTTAAGGGCCCAAGAATCAACTGTTGCCTTCCAAACTTTTGGCATACTTTACAACTTTGACACCATTCATATACATCCTTATGGAGGCGTGGCCAAAAGTAACCTGCATTAAGAATTCTCCTAGCTATGCTTGCTAAAGCAAAATGACCAGAGCATTCATGACACATTTCTAGGATTCTCCTAGTCTCCATGGGATGAACCACCTGATGGAGCACCTTGTCTTTTCCCAATTTATAAAGAATGTCATCAACAATAGTATAGGGACAAGCCTTCCTTACCAATCTCTACTTCTGTTGTGGAGTTAACCCTCGAGGAAACATGCCTTCTTCCACATATTGCTGAACATCTTGCAGTTCTGGCCATCTAGTGTCTACCAAATAGACCACCCCCTGGTCTTGTACTACAATGGCTTGAGTAGGTAACTCATCTGCCCTTTGATTTTCTTTTTTGTTTATATGAACAAACTTGCAAAAATCAAATTGACTACATAGTGCCATAGCCTTTTGATTAAGCTCCTTCAAATGAGGACTTGTCTTGTAATGCCCTTGCATTTGCTTTATAATAAGCTGAGAATCTCCTCTTACTTCCAATTCTTTAACTTGACTTTGAAGACAACCCTCCACGCTAAGAATCAAAGCATTATACTCAGGTGCATTGTTAGTTGTGATACTTGGAAGCTCTTGTCCTCTTGCCCATACTTCTTGACCCTTAGAATTCATCAAGACCATCCCCCTGTCTTACATCACCGTAAAGAGGGCCCAATTCGAGTTCTCCACCTAGCCATGACTTTCCAGAGTGCTCCCCCTCCTTCGACACCATGAACTCCCTTATTTCTTCTCTTTTCTTTTTGGAGCCTCTCTCTGGAAGCCTCCCCTGAACCCAGTGCATGCCATGTGTTCTTCCTATGATTCCAAGTGTCATTTCCAATGTCCTCACCCTTTTAACCCCTATTGGCATCCCTCTTAATGCTAGATCTATTTTTCCTAGGCATTAATTTGTGTGTCCATCATTGCACTGTCAAGCCCTCTAGTTTCTCGCCTTATACCATGGTCACACGGTATTATAGTTGACGTAACATTCCCTTCCCCTTAAGAATTGTTTATGTCCTTGAAAACAAAATTGGGAAACCTCCTCTAGAGACTGCTTAACTTTTCCCATGTTGAACTCTCTTCAAATCTATCTTTCCACTTAACCAGACATTCTTTCCATATAGTATGTCGCGTTCTTTTTGCTTGTGTATCTTAAATTTTTTCTGGTTCATGTGGTAAAGATGCAGGTTCAATAAGTTCAACTAGGACTTCATTTCTAATGAGATTATCATCATCTCCTAATTTTCTTTTTAGCCTACTAACATGAAAAACTGGATGTACTCTACATCCCTCAGGTAAGGCTAATTTGTAAGCAAGCTCTCCAATCCTCTTAAGTATCGTGAATGGTCCACAATACCTAGGAGACAACTTCAAACATTTACCTATTTTTAGAGATTCTGAAGATTTAGGTACCTTAAGGTAGACTTTCTCATTTACTTCAAACTCCAACTTTCTACAATGGGGGTTTGCATAACTTTGTGCTCTATCTTGAGCTCTTCTTATGCTATCTTTAGCTAACTTAAGCATTTGATTCATATCCTCAAGAAAGTCTTTGGCCGCTTGCACCTTCTCTTTTTCAAGTCCCACTGTCATTGGGGCTCTAGGTTGAAATCCATACATCATGGAACAGTGTTTGCCCATATTAGAATTTGCATATAATAGTGCCAAACATTCAGCTACAGGTTTCAATCTAGTTTGCCATTTACTTACATATGCTCGAAGCATATCCTCAATGATTTGATTGACTCTTTCAATTTGACCCACTTTGTGGATGATCCGCGGTGCTCATATTCAATGAAGTTTCCAACCTCTTAAATATAGCCCTCCAAAAATGGCTGTTAAATTTGCTATCCCAGTCACTAACAATACCGGCGGGTAGCCCATACAATCTATAGATACGCTTCACAAATAGCCTAGCTAATTCTAGAGTTTTAACATCTTCAGTGATAGGAATAAAATGAGTCATCTTGGTCAATCGATCCATAATTACCCACACAGAGTTGTGCCCCCTTTGTGTCCTAGGTAGTCCCATAATGAAATCCATGGAGATGCTTTCCCATTTGCCAGATGGAATCTCCAATGGGTGTAGGAGACCTCCTACCTTAAGGCGTTTAGCCTTATTGACCTGGCATTTTTGGCACTTCAATACATAATCTTGGATGTCCTTACCTATTCTAGGCCAAAAGAATTGTCTCTTTAGAAGTACAGATGTCTTCTGAATTCCCGGGTGTCTAGCACTCGGACTATCATGACATTCAAAAAGGATTTGGTGCCTAATGTCATTATCATCCGGGACACATACTCTACCCTTGTAGAGTAGGTAGCCATCTTCAATAGTATATTTTCTCCACTTGAGTCCTTTATCACCAACCTATGGTGTGTCGCCATTTCCATGCAACTCCTCAATGAAAGCCTCTCAATTAGTTGGATCCTTGTTTTTAATTGCTTTCCATATTTCAGAGAGGTGAGGATCAAACTCACATTTCCCTTTTAAGGACTCTAGGAAATCATTCTGAAATTGAGTAAATCTCAATTCATCAACAATTGGCATTCGGCTAAGAGAGTCTGCTACCACATTAAACTTCCCTTTCCTATATGTCAATTGTATATCAAACTCTTGCATTAACTCAGCCCATCTATCTTTTCTACCTTTAAGCTCTAGCTGATTACAAATCCATTTAATGCTTTCTTGATCAAAGATGATCTCAATTTTTGCACCATATAAATAGTGCCTCCACTTTTTTAAAGCATAGACTATAGCATATAGTTCCTTCTCATATGCCGAGTAATTCTGTTGGGCACGATCTAACTTTTTGCTTTCAAAAGCCACTGGTCGACCTTTTTGTATAAGTACTGCCCCAATAGCAAAATCACCGGCATCTGTCTCAACCACGAATGGTTCATTGGGATCCACTACTTTAATTTTTCAAAACTTCTCTTTTGAGGTTCATCCCATATGAAGGTGCTTCCCTTCCCCTTAAGCTGGTCCATCATTGGAATAGCAATCTTATCATAATCTTGGATGAATCTCCTATAGAATCCTAACAAACCTAAGAATATTTGTAATTCTTCTAGATTTGTAGGATGTGGCCATTCCAATATGGCCCTTACTTTGTCAGGGTCCATACGAACCCCTTCTTGGGATATTATATGTCCCAAGTATTTCACGTCTTTTGCAAAGAATTCACATTTGGATTCTTTTGCAAAGAATGAATTATCTCTAAGCAGTTGGAACACTTTTTGCAAATGTTCCAAATGTTTTTTTTCGGTTTTACTATAAATAAGGATATCATCTAGAAATACTACAACAAATTTCCCTAGATATGGCCTTAAGACACTATTCATAAGTGTCATGAAAGTTGTTGGAGCATTTGTTAATCCAAATGGCATTACTTTAAATTGATAATGCCCATACCTAGTATGAAATGGTGTCTTAGGGACATCGTCTTCCCTAATTCGTACTTGATGATATCCTAATCTTAAATCAACTTTAGTAAAGTATTTTGGCCCTTGCAATTAATCAAGGAGCTCATCAATGTGAGGCATAGGATACTTATTTTTAATGGTGATTTTATTTAGTGCTCAGTAATCTATGCATAAACGCATAGTACCATCCTTTTTCTTTACCAGTAAAACTGATGCAGACCAAGGTGAACTATTTGTAATTTGGATTTGGCCCTTTCTAAGATATTCTATTAACTGTCTTTCGACCTCATGTTCCTCTGTTTTACTAAGCCTATATAGGGGTTTACAAATAGCGGTAGATCCAGGAATTAAATCTATTTTATGATCTACTTCTCTCTCAGGAGGTAAACCATCAAGTAAATCAGACGAAAAAATATCTTTAAATTCAAACATTAAATCTTTTAAAGAAGATTTATACTTTTTAACATTATAAAAAACAACACTACTTCTTTCCGATGCAGAAGACATAAAATCACCAATAAAAGTAAGTTCACAAAGACATACCTCGCATTGTTCTTGGTCTAGCAGTCGTTCCAATTCCATCAAACAAATAAGAGGAGAGCTAGGCACATCATGTTCTCCTTGAATCTGAAAGACTCTACCCTCTTTTTCAAACATAATGGAGTTATTAAGATAACTCCTCTGTAAGCTGTCCACTACCCTAAATCTCTGCTTCATTGCTACCACCACTTGGTCCTAGTCCTCCTTGGTAGAGTCTGGCAAGGCCTCATGCCAACTCAAGGCTACACCTTCAAGAAAATCAGGCAAAATCTCTGCCCGATCCTTCATCCATGGACCATCTAGAAAGGCGGCATCCTCGAACAAAATCCCAAAGATAAGACTCCGAGTCTTCCCCTTGGGTCTCTCAAAACACTGGAATCTTCACCATGATGAAACACAAAAAGGAAACACCAAGATCCAAATAATATCCCAAACAAGATCCAAACAAGATCCCACAGAGCCTTAGTATATCAAGACCAACTTATTATGCATAACCACATGTTGAAAACCCTCCACAATGTGATCCTCAACAAAATCTTCAAAAATAAGTGACCAAGCAGCACCATGAAAACATTGTGTATACATGCATTCCAGAATCACCCTTCTCACAATAGGAAGTGCACATAAAAGCTTCAAGATATTGTACTCTTCATCATTTTCACAGCAAAAGAAGCTAAAAGCATTGAGAATCACCACTCCATTATTATAGTCAAAAACTACCCAAAGACTCAACTCTTCTTCACACCAAGCTGCCAGTGCATGGAACAATCCCCAATCTATCATTGTGCCTACTGTCGGCATTGTTGATTCACCAACATATTCAACAGTGCAAACATAAAGGATATGATCATGGTGACTGCGAATAGCTTGAGCATCACGTTCACAATCTTCAAGTCTCTTAAATGGGCTGCAATCTCTTCTAACGGAGTTCTTCTAGGCATCTTCTTTATCTCATCAGACACGTATGCCTATACTAGGCATAACATGCAATCAAGTACACCCGAGACCATTTAGTAAGGTGGGATGAATCCAATACCAAACGTACCTGCCGTCTCCACCAAAAGATGTGACATGAAGTTGGGGGTAATAAACTTCACGCACCTCTTCACTTCCTACTGCTTTCGAACTAATTGACAAAGATATTTATCATTGAGAATGGGACATAAAAAGAAGCTTTTATGCCAAGATACCACACCATACTTTCCTCCCTCATATGAGAATGAAGATGGTAACATCCCAAGTGATGTTGTAATCAAGCATAGGGAGAAGGAAAGGATCAGCAGAGGCCATAATCTTAGCGAGCCGGTCTGCACCAAAGAGAAGAGTGATACGTTGTTGAAAAAAGATCTTGCAGCTCAACATGACATGAACTGATATATATCGAGGAGTTTGAAGGGGCTGATTGGGTCAGACGGGTAGATTCCGAGGAAACATTGCACCTCCTTCATAGACACCTTTACACTTAGCTCAAAACACTCTACAAATTGTCATTAGACACAGAGGCCTATAACTTTCAGTAGAGACATGATATCAAATATTTAAATGCACAAAGAGATGTGCTTGAGATGCGCTTTGCATTGATATAAGTTTTGTTGAAAATAGATAAACGGTTGAAGAGATATGGACAATTTACTGAAAGGGAGTAAAAACTATCATGAAAATAGACTGTCAAACACAGAGAATCATAACATTTTGTAGCAATATCTGATTTAAGATCTAAGCACATAGAGACATGCGCCTTAAAGAGAGCTTCGCATGATATATGTTTCGTAAGAAACAAAGAAGTGGCCAAAAAGTTATGGATAGTTTACTAGACAGGGGTAAAAACTATCATGAAAACAAACTGTTAAACACAGAGATGCATAACTTTTTGTCACAATATTTGATTTAAGATCTGATCACATACAAACATGCCCTTAAAGAGAGCTTTGCGTTGATATAAATTTCATTAAAATCGGACTATTGAGCAGAAAGTTATGAGCAAAAAACTAACAGGGGGTCAAACTGTCAAGAAAACTGCTCTCCACCCATCCTAATTTCACCTGAGTAGATGCTCCCTCAAGACTCCACCTTCATCAACGATCCACCCATCATAGATTTTTCTTAGAAGAGGGGAAGAAGTTTGCATGGTGGCTCAGGAAACAGATGGACCATGTGTGCACAGTGAGTGGCCGAATACAAAGAACTTTTAAGGCTTTGAAAGAAAGAAAAGGGAAGAGACACTCAAGAGAGAGAGAACCTGAAGTGACCTTCATTACCAATAGAGTGAGACTCCACTCCAATGCAACTCAAAACACTACAAACACAAGGGAGAAGAAGAGGTTTCATATGTACAAGAGGGAGCGGAATCTCCAAGACTACTCATAGAGAGAAAATGGACTAGAGAGAGATGGACTCAAGAGTCTACATAAGAGAATATCTACAAGAGGGAGAGAAGGCTCATGGAAGAGGTGTGAGGAGACTAGAGCTACAGTAACATGAGTCCTAATGGTGGAAGAGATTCATGAACAAGGGAGAGGAGGGATCCTTTTATAGAGATTTTGTCACCCTCCTGTGAAAGAAGCTTCGATGGCAAGCTAGAAACAGTAAAGGACAGAGGCTGGATGCTGAGGAATCAGGGTTGCTGTAGCCGGTGATAAAATGGGCTTCATGGGTTTGCTCTTATATAGCCACCAGTCGTAGTTGGTTGGGCCCAATTGGGTGACTGACCCACTCCGCCCAAAACAGTCGACTGGGGGTCGGTATAGGCCACTGACCACACGATAGAACCGGTGTGCAAAAAAATAGAGCAACTGACCTACGGACACATTCGGCCCACAACCATCCGGGATCATCTGGGACTCCAAACGGGCCCCGCAAGCTGAGAGTGGGCTGCCTTGGGAAATGCTCCATCTACCCTCAATGCGATTAGTCATGGGATGCCTTCCCGCACTTGCATGTAGCCTAGTTGGCAGTGTGCCAACTCTGTCTAGCCATCAGGCCACACATGGCCCCCATCTGGTGTCCAAACCAGGACCTACCGGATAACCGAGCTACTCAAATGCCTTCTCCTCATATGGGGGGCTTATAAGTAGAGTTAGATGGTTCTCACGTAGTTACATGAGAGTGGAGCATTGATATCTAACACCCCCCCTCAATGTCCACCTGCAAGTGAACTTACTTTTTCGGTCCAAGTCGATGAAGATGCCTCTCCAGCAAGTCTCTTCCAAGAGCCTTTGTGAAGATGTCCACAGCATTCTCTGTAGTCGGACAGTACACCAAGTCGACCTCTCCATCCATGATGAGCTCGCATACAAAGTGATATTGAATCTCAATTTGTTTTGTGCGAGCATGGAACACAGGGTTCTTTGCAATTGCCATGCAACTCTGATTGTCACATGATAACTACGTAGGCTTGTTCTGCACTACACCCATGTCCCCTAGAATCCTCCTCAACCACACTGCCTCATAAGGAGCAAAGCATGCTGATTTGTACTCAGCCTTGGTAGAAGAAAGAGCAATTGTGGGTTGCTTCTTACTGACCCATGACACAGCTCCAGATCCAAGTGAGAAACAGTAACCTATCACTGATTTCCTATTATCCATGTCTCCTGCCCAATCCGACTCACAAAATCCGGTCAAGATGTTGCCCTTGGTATAGGTGATGCCATAATCAAGTGTGCCTTTGATGTATTTCAGCACCCGCATCCCTACCCTCCAATGGTTCTCTCAGGGCTTATTGGAAAACTTGCTTAGTACACCAGTTGCAAAAATGATGTCCGATCGTGTGTTGCATAAGTAAATCAAACTGGCCACAAGCCTTCTGTACTTCACTTCATCCACCAGTGGTGATGAATCCTCGTTTGAGAGCTTCACGTCAACCTCCATAGGGGTACCAACTGTCTTGCACTCAGCCATGCCAAATGCGTTCAGTGTCTCTCCAGCATACTTCAGTGTCTCTCCAGCATACTTCAGCTGTGAAATGAAGATCTGTTTTGGCTCTTGCCAAACTTCAATCCCCAAACAGAAATGCATCAGTCCAAGGTCTGTCATTTCAAACTCTCTTCCTAGCAAATGATTTGTCTGTGAGATCTTCTCTTCATGGTTCCCTATCATGACAAGGTCATCCACATAAAGGACCACGATCATACACTTGCCTCCTCTAAAGATATACAAATTTGCATCTGATGGGCTCCTCCTAAACCCGTTTTGCAAAAAGTAGGCATCAATTTGTTGGTACCATGCTCGTGGGGCCTATTTCAGCTCGTAAAGTGCCTTCTTTAGTTTACAGACTTTACCTTCAGGACCGGGGATCACAAAACCTAGTGGTTGTTCCACGTATACCTCCTCCTTGAGATCCCCATTCAGAAAGGCGGATTTTACATCCATCTGAAACACGGGCCAACTTCCTTAGGTAGCTAAAGCCAAAACACTGTGAATTGTGGTTAGTCAAGTTGTGGGAGCAAAAGTATCCTGATAATCAAAACCACGTACCTATGGAAATCCTTTTGCCATGACCCGAGCCTTGTACTTATCCAACATGCCGTCGGACTTGTACTTGGTCTCGTACACCCACTTGGTGCCGATTAGCTTGCATTTTGGTGGACGATCCACAAGGTCCCAAGTGTTGTTCTTCATTATGGAGCCTCCATCCACCTATCATCACCCTGTTCCTCTTCAAGACACTTGGATTCATCAGCACAGATCACTTATGTCATCAAAGCATAGTTGACCAAGTGTTCCTGCGCTCTTCTTTGCTCCTCTAATCTCTTGGACTGGTGGTGTTTGGATGGTTCCTTCTCAATGGCTGGAGGTTCTCTGCCATCCAAAAGCTACTTTACCCACTTCAGGAATGGCTTTTGCCATTGTGGTTTTGCAGGCTCTTCTTCATCTTCTTTATCTTGAATCCTCCCAAGCACCATTGGGGGAGTTCGGTCTGCTATTGGTGGTGGTACTGGATGGATATCCTGGTCTTGGTTGTCTAGGAAGGAAACATCCTCCTCCAATTGATGCGGCTGTTCTGAGAAGACCACATCGTGACTGACTATTACCTTCTTGGTAACAGGGTTAACAGGGTTATAGAGATGGTAACCCTTCGCCTCTTCACTGTAGCCCAAGAAAATACACTTCTGGCTCTTCGGTTCCCATTTGGTCCTATTAGCATCAGGGACATGCACAACACAGTCACATCCAAAAACTCTGAAATGTGCAGTTGAAGGTTTCTTACCAGAAAAGGCTTGTAGTGGAGTCATCCCGTTCACAACTTTCGTGTAGCTATGATTCAGAATATAAACTACGGTGTTACATGCTTCAGCCCAAAAAGTCTTTGGCAAATCTTTCCCTTTCATCATACTCCTACCCATTTCATAGATGACGTGCATCTTGCATTCTGCTACTCCATTTTGCTGTGATGTATGTGGTGGGGGTGTTGACTCTGTGCCAACATGAACTTATGAAGAAAGAGAAGGTGTTACAACTTTGTGATACAACTTTCTTTATGTTACGACTTTGTGTAACAACTTTGTGTTACAACTTTGTGATACAACTTTGTGTTACAACTTTGTGATACGACTTTGTGTTATATGCAGAGAGAGAAGCTCTCCAACTTGTATAAATACCCCATAATGGAATGAAGCCCACACTCTTGGGGCATTGTGTTGAGTCTACATTGGTATTCCAAGCATTTGTCTCAAGTGTCCATGCTTCCTTGCACTGCACGTCCAAAAGCATGTCCTAACCTTGCAACCCTTCTCCCCTCTCCTCCAACCCTGCAACCCACCCTCTCCCTCTCCTCCTCCCTCCTTCTCCTTCCTCCTTCTCCTCCTCCTCCCTCCTCCTCCTCCTCCTCTCTCCTCCCTCTCCCTCCTCCTCTTCCCTCCTCCTCCTTCCTCCTCTTTCTCTTCCTTCACCCATGCTCTTACACCCTCTTCCTCTCCCACTCCTATGCTTTCCTAAACCCTTAAACTCCATGATCTACGAGGGAGATGAGTTCTCCACCATGTACTCTACTCTGAACCTTGGATCCTCCTTCTAACCCTGGACTCCTTCTAAACCTTGGAACCTCCTTCTAAACCCTGGAACTCTCTCTAACCCTAAACTCTTTCTAAACCCTGGATCCTCCTTCTGAACCCTTGAACTCTTTCTAAACCCTGGAACCTCCTTCTGAACCCTTAAACTCCTCCTAAACCCTACAACCCCCAATGAAGGCGAAAGCCTTCATTACCCCAACAACGATGGTTTACGTGCCTTTTACACATGCTTGCACTTTGTTTGCTTACCACACTTAAGCCTACGTCTCTCACCGGAACACGACTCGAGGTCCTAAGCTACACATATACTACAACGACAATCCCAATATATCTGTAGGTGACAAAAAGCCTCGGAACCCTGCAACAGAGATTACCCAGCTCTTCCTACGAAAGCAGTAGGAAAGAGCCAACATTTGGCACCGTTGCCGGGGAGACTAGCGTCTCAAGTAGCGAGTAAACATGCGTAGGTAGGTGTAAAACAAGTCACTATCAAACTTTCATGCACATACCACTCAAGGGCAAGGAGAGTAAAATTTTTTTTTTCCAAATCTAGCCAAACATATCAACCCCAAACATCCACTTTGGGTTACTACCTTAAGAAATTTTCTTAATTTCTTAAATAAAAGCCACATGATGTACAATTAGGCTAGGTAGTGGACACGGTTGCATAGAGCTTTCAATTACGATCATTTTACCTTTTTACAGAAAGGCAAACCGAGCTCTCCATAAAGAGTTATGGCTCGGGAAAAGTTTAGGGTTAAACCCTAAACCTAAACCCTAAACCTAAAATCCAAACCTATAAAAACCTACTCCACCCCCCCTCATTCTTCATCTTTCACTTTTTGCCTCCATTCTCTTCCTCCTTCCGAGCCCCACGCAAGACACTCCTCCCTCTCCATCGACCGCCCCCTTACTCCTATCCTCGCCATGTAAGTGACATCGAGCCCTTCTCGCAGCGATGACCTAGCTTTCCACCCACCGTCCGTTGTTCCGCGACAATCCCGTTACATCGAGAAAGACTTGGAGAGCGATCAGGTGACCACTTCTCCCTGCTTTTCGATTTCCGTCTTTCAGGTTTTTTGCTCTTGTTTACACCTCCCCCCTCCCCCTCCACCACCACCTCCCCCTCTCCCCCTTCATCTCCACCCCCCTCTCCCCCTCCCCCTCCACCACCACCTTCCCCCTCCCCCTCCACCACCACCTCCCCCTCTCCCCCTTCATCTCCACCCCCCCCTCTCCCCCTCCCCCTTCATCTCCACCCCCCCTCTCCCCCTCCCCCTCCATCTCCATCTCCCCCTCTCCCTCCACCTCCCCCTCCCCCTTCCCCTCCCCCTTCACCACCACCTCCCCCTCCCCCTTCATCTCCATCTCCCCCTCTCCCTCCACCTCTACCTCCCCCTTCCCCCTCCCCCTTCACCACCACCTCCCCCTCCCCCTTCATCTCCACCCCCCCCCTCCCCCTCCCCCTCCCCCTCCACCACCTCCACCTCCCCCACCACCCCCACCACCACCTCCCCCTCCCTCTCCCCCCTCCCCCTCCCTCTCCACCATCATCTCCCCCTCCCCCTCCCCCATCCCCCTCTCTCTCTTTTCTCTCTCTTCTCTCCCCCTTCCCCCCTCTCTCTCTCTTCTCTCTCTCCTCTTTTTTTCCCCCCCCTCTCTCTCTCCCCTCTCCCCCTTTTCCCCCCTCCCCCTCTCTCTCTTTTCTCTCTCCTCTCTCCTCCTTCCCCCCCCCTCGTTCTCTCTCCCACCCCCTCTCTCTCTCACTCTCTCCTCTCTCCCCCTCATTCCCTCCCCCACCCCTTCTCTCTCTCTCCCCCTTACCCCCCTCGCCCCCCCATCCCCCTCTCTCCCCCTCCCCCTTACTCCCCTCGCCCCCCATCCCCCTCTCTCCCCCTTACCCCCCTCGCCCCCCCATCCCCCTCTCTCCCCCTCCTCCTTACCCCCCTCGCCCCCCATCCCCCTCTCTCCCCCTTACTCCCCTCGCCCCCCCATCCCCCTCTCTCCCCCTCCCCCTTAACCCTGTTAACCCAAACCCCCCCACCCCCGCCGGCCGCCCCGCGGTGGCTCTGCGACCCGCCCCGCGGCGCGGCGCCGCCCCTGCGCGCCCCGCCCCGCCCACCACCCGCGCCCCGCCCCGCCCCGCGACGCGGCGCCGCCCCGCGCACCCCGCCCTGCCCCGCCCACCGCCCCGTTCACCGCCCTACCCCCCATGCTACCCTAGCCCCCTAGCCCCCCGCTACCCCGCACCCCGCCCCGCCACCCTAACCCTACCCCCCCGCAACACCGCGCCCCGCCCCGCCACCCAAGCCCCCCGCTACCCCGCTCCCCGCCCCGCTCACCGCCCCCGCTACCCTACCCCGCCCGTTCCCCGCCCCGCCACCCCCCTCGCCCTCGCGCGCCACCCCCCTCGCCCCTCTGCGACCAAACCCCCTCGCACCCCCCTCGCCCCCAGCGCACCCCCCGTGCACCCCCCCTCCCTCCCCTGCGCACCCCCCCTTGCGCAACCCCACCCTCCCCTGCGCACCCCCCCCCTTGCGCAAACCCCCCCTCCCCTGCGCACCCCCCCCTTGCGCAAACCCCCCCTCCCCTGCGCGCACCCCCCCCCCCCCCCCCGAGCGCCGCCGTCAGGCAGCCCCCCAGTAACCAAAAAAAAAAAAAAAAAAAAAGGGACCCTAACGTAAACTAACCTTAGGTTAGTAACTAACTGCCGTTAGGTTAGTTGGATAACCTAAGTTAGGTTAGGTTAGTTAACCCTAGGTTAGTTCGTTGCCCTCAGTTAGATTAGTTTAGTAACCTCAGTTGGGTTAGTTAACCCTAGATTAGTTAGTTAACCCCAGTTCCATTAGTCACGTAGGTTAGGTTAGTAGTAACTGTAGTTAGGTTAGTTTAGTTAACCCTCAGTTAGTTAACCTAAGTTCGGTTAGCTTACCCTCAGTTAGGTTAGACTAACTCTTTCGTTAGAACCTAACTACAGTTAGTTAACCTCCTAGTTATAGTAACTGGGAGGACCTCGGTTGGTTAGTCTAACTAGAGTCACTTGGTTTCAACCCCTCGGTTGGAATTAAAGTCCATTCACACCACCATTAGGACCCCCCAAAACGCCCAATTTAACCCTCCTTTAACCCCTCGAAACTCATCCGTTTGGGACCCAAATTGAACCCCGTTTGAACCCAGATTTCACACACGAAAACACCACGTTACGGGGTATTTTTCCAGCCCATTGCACACCATTTTGGCATCCCTAGCACACGTTGATTCGCGCCCCCGTATGGGCCTCATTTTGCATTAATTCACTCGTATTTTCACGCCGCGACCTTCGATTAACTAACCGTCTGCACCGGCACATTTCCCTACACACGTAGGACAATCCTAGGCACATTATTAACACGACGGTCCCTACACAAACTAACACCACTCTAACTCTCCTAACAGCACCACCTCCACACCCACACTTGGGGTAGCGATACCCTTGGCAAATCACGCACCATCTGCATGCAGTTACGTTCCGGCCAACGACTTCGACTCCAACGCTCGCCCAATCTGCATCTAACTCCACTGCAACAACCGCCCCCGCCAATCCTCTACCCCGAATTTCCCCCTGAGATTCAACAACTCCCTTTAACTCCTCCACGCCCCAACATGGCTGGCCGCCGTCCTGAGCATGATGGGGACATCGAGCTCGATGCCGAGGCTGACAACTTCTTCAATCGACGAAATCACAACAATCACGGCCGACGCCCCTTGGGAAAATTGGAACTTCCCAAATATAATGGTAGGGGAGACCCAGCTCGCTTCCTCCAGCATTTTGATGCCGCATGTCGAGCAGGTGGTGATCAATCCCATGAAACCAAGGTGGCTTGGTTTCCAATGGCCTTAACTGATGAGGCGTCAGAATGGTACCTCGACCTTCTTGTGGAAGAACGTGCTACATGGGACCTACTTCAAACCGAATTCAAACGTCGCTTTCAAACGGAGAGGCTACAAGATGATCCCGCTCTCCAACTCAGCAAGATCGAACAAGGCCGGAGGGAAGATGTACGCACATACCTGGGAAAGATGAAGAGATTGATCGCCAAATGTGACCCACGCCCAGATGCAAAGTACCTAACGGCATGGTTCATAGTAGGTCTAAGAAAGAAAATCCGCAAGGATATGAAAAAGATAAGTAGCTATGAAACATTCAGTGCTACTCATGCGGCAGCCATTGACATTGAAGATGGCATGACAGATTCAGACACTAGCAGTGATGATGCCAGATCAAATACACGAGATAAGCGCTCGAAAAAAGGTAAATCAAAGGACACTGCCGAAACATCCAATGAAGATCGCCTCGAGGCCATGACCTTGAAGCTTGAAAGAAGATATGATGCAGGCCATGGATCAAAAACTTCACTTGTCTCAGCCGCCAACTCAAACATATCCACGGCGAGAACATGTCTGGTGCCCACACTGCTTGGCAAATCATACAGCAAATGAATGCCCAGTCCTAAGAGCAAGAATCAATGCACAAGCAAATCCACCGCCACGGTTGTGGTGCCATATCTGTGTCGTCGGCGGCCATGATGAGACCACTTGCATCTTCAACATGCGCAACAATCCGCCTCGACCACCACAATACCAAGCGGCACCCATGCCAGTATACAGGCAACCGGCACTTGCACAAGCGCCCCCAGCTCCGAGACTAAATCCTGTTCCCGTTCGGACACAAGTCCCACAACTACTCAGGAATTCGAATCCACGACCGTATCCAAGAGCACCAAATCCAGCTCCTCAGGCAGTTCCCATACATCAATTACAAGCCGAAGAAGTAGACTCAATATTTGAGTATGAAGGAGAGTACCCAGTGTACTATGTAGAAGGTGCAGAGGGTCTAATACCAGTCTATGCAAATCAAGTGCGACCCAACACATTTCGCGCACCAATCAAGTGTTACGGTTGTGGAGAAAATCATAGAATCGCAGAGTGCCCTCATCGCGGTAGCCCAGCCACTTTCCAACCACTCTGCAGAGATTGTGGCATAGGACATGCCTGTATGGATTGTCCCGTGAAAAATAAGGTCCCAGAACAAACAGAGGTTAAGCCTGACGTCCCCATCGGCATCATTGGGGTGGACCATCAAAGTCTGGGTCCGGCAAGTCTAAGGTCACAACCTATCAATGTAATTACACGCCAACAGAAAGCGGCCACGAAGGACCCTATCATTCCAATCCAACCGAAGCGACTTCTGAGAAAGAAAGCACAAGTGCCTCCACCTCTGCCAAGCAATGAGCAGCCGAGTTCATCCACATCAACTCCCGAGCCTCGAATAAAAGAAGCTCCATTCCCGAATGCAGAGGTGGAGAAGGCTCGTTTTCAGGCACTTCAGCAATGGGTCCAAAATGAATAAGCTCAATTTGAGGCTCAGAAACAAGCTCAAGACCCACTCCATGACTTGGCCCCACAAAGTATTGATACTGTACTCGAGCCTTTGTTCCAACAATAGACTCCACAACAGAATGTACCGCCACGTCAACTTGAAGCAGCTGCACTCTCTAGCATCCTGAGTTGCCCTGTGTCCATTCCCATCGGAATCCTCTTACGAAATTGTCCCAATCTCTGGGAGAGTTTCAAAGGATGGATTGAACTCGCAAATCCCCCTCCACCTATGAACGACATTGATGATATCCCTGTGCGGATGGGTGAGAAAGATGTCATATGCAACATCACTGTGCCTTTGATCCACAAGGCATATAATGAAATCCAAGCCATAGTGGATGGTGGAGCAGGTGTCAATGTCCTATCAAAGGAACTTTACGAAGAATGGGGTCTCCCACCAATGCAAAAGGCTAATTTCAACATACGCCTTGCCGATGATTCACGGGCTAAACCCTTGGGAATAGTGAATGGCGTGTCCACAAAGATCGCAGGAGTCCGCTTTTCCCTTCAATTCACAATCTTGGATCTCCCTAAAAAATCCTATCAAATCTTACTGGGACGTCCTTGGTTACGGGAAGCATCAGTCCTCCATGACTGGGGCACTGATAGATTGACAATCCAGAATCGAGACACTGCAGTCAGGGTGAATGTGGGGATAGGAGTTATTAAACCAATTGTTCCTAGAGCATTGGATGACACATCTTCCACGACAATCTCGAGCTAATCAGATCCCTTACAACAGCATGCCATAGCAGGTGACTCACAAAGCAATGTCAATAACTGGATACAAACATTGGCAACCATCGACAACTGCCATTCATTAGATCCCATCTTCTCACAAATAGATGTTAACGCACTACAGGTCGATCCTCCACCGACGCATGAAGAACCAATCGATCTAGAGATGCCTTTCTTTATGGCTGACCTCGAATGGGATAATGAACCTGAAGAAGGTACCCATACCAATAATGACTCAGATTTTCCTTGGGACCTTGAAACAGAGGCTGCGAATGCTGCAATTGAAGATCAAATCTTTGATAATGACCTAGCCATTCTGCATGCCCTAATGGCAGTTGAGCTCCCAAAAGTTGAACCTCCACAGTTGCATAACAGCAGACGATCCCGCAAGAAAGCTACAGGAGGAAATCGCAGAAGAGCCAAGGCCAAGCACTTCAATGAATTCGAACGAGTCCAAACACGGATTGTGGAATTGTATCTTGCAAAGGCAGTCCCCTCAAAGTCAAAACCAGCACCTCTTGAATGGTCCCCTGAGGGACTGGAAGGAGTATGTGCAGCACATGAACCCTTACTTGGAAACACCTTACCAGTGGAAAAGTTACCCCACAGTTCCCAACGTAAGAAGTTTCGGAAATATAAGCCACATGTGCGGATGAAGCTCGATCAAGAGACTTCAGACAAAGAAAGGAAAGAAGAGCCTAACAAATTACTAAATGCAACTATGCCACCCAGTACTCATGACACATCTCAGGCTAGTTCAACCCCATCAGAGGCCGATCTTCGAGCAGTGCCGGAATACTTTAAGAATTATACAAGTGGCAGTGCACCAATAGCAATGCCAAGACCAATCAGAGAATCTGAAGTTCAAGAAACCGATAGCATTGGAGAAACTCCAATCTATGAGGGACCGGCAAAAACACGCACAATAAACCTCGCCCTTGAAGGGGAGGAAGAAAAGTTGGTTTTCATTGGGAAACAGCTCCGTCAAGAAGATGAAAACAAACTGAAAGACCTCCTAATGGAATACCGTGACTGCCTAGCATGGTCATACAAAGAGATGAAAGGAATTTCACCAGAAGTGGCAGTTCACACGATCCCTATAAGGGAAGGTGCTCGCCCTAAGGTATGTGGACCTTATCGCACAAATCCTCAATATGGCACCATGGTTTATGACGAGCTGGAAAAACTCCTAGATGTCGGATTCATCTACGAGATAGAGCACACTGATTGGGTTTCACCCATTGTCATTGTGCCTAAACGCAACAAGAAGCTCAGAATATGCGTAAACTTGAAAAATGTGAATGCCGCCACAATTAGGGATCACTACCCCCTACCCTTAATAGAAACAGTGTTGGAAAAGGTGGCAGGATCCGAAATATATAGCTTCTTGGATGGCTTCAGTGGCTATAACCAAGTACAAATTGCTCCTCAAGACCAATCAAAAACAGCATTTGCTACAGAATGGGGTATTTTTGCATATAGAGTCATGCCATTTGGCCTTTGTAATGCCCCAGCCACATTCCAGCGAGTCATGTTCACAGCTTTCAAGTCATTTTTGAATAAGTTTTTACAGGTCTTCTTGGATGATTTGTGCATCCATTCAACCAAACAGGACCACTTCAAATGTCTGGAAGAAGTACTAATCAAATGCAGGGAGTATGGCATCTCCCTAAATCCAACAAAATGCCAGTTCATGGTCACCCACGGAGTTGTTTTGGGACACATCGTCTCTCAACATGGGATTGCAACTGACATGGACAAAATCAAAATCATCATGGAATTGCCTCCTCCTACAAATTCCAAAGGTGTACAGGTGTTTATGGGACATGCCGGCTATTATAGAAGATTTATATTGCGGTATGCCATGATAGCTAGACCACTTTACAAATTATTAGTGGAGTTCTTATGGACTGAAGAGTGCGACCAAGCCTTTGAGCTTTTAAAGTGGCGCCTAATCACAGCACCCATCCTTCTATCTCCCAATTGGGATATTGATTTTCATGTTCATACTGATGGATCCAAGTATGCAATTGGGAGTGTACTTTGTCAACCGGGTGAACATAAGAAAGACTACCCCGTCTACTTCGCCAGTCGACAACTCAATGATGCAGAGATCAACTATACAACCACAGAAAGAGAAGCCCTAGCAATGGTGTACAGTGTAAAGAAATTTCGGCACTATCTACTCGCAAATGATTTTGTCTTCTACACCGATCATCAAGCATTGCTATATCTTGTGAACCGTCCGTGTACCACAGGAAGAATAACCAGATGGCTCCTTTTGCTGCAAGAATTCAACTTCAAAATTGTGGTCCGCAAAGGTGCCCAACACTACATTGCCGATCACATGTCTCGAGTCAAGACAGGAGAAGAAGCCACTGGAATAGAAGATGACTTACCAGATGCCACACTATTTCAAATAGATGCTGTTCCAGAATGGTGTGGAGATATCATTGGGTACTTGATGGCAGGAAGACCACCCCCTGACATGAAAGCAGTAGATGCCAGAAAATTGATTCTAAAGGCTGCACCATATCAACTCATTGCAGGACAACTATACAAGATGGGCAAGGACTAGATATTAAGAAGATGTGTAATGCCTCATGAGATCTTGCCAATCCTGAGTGAAGTCCATGAAGGCATTGCAGGAGGACACTTCCAAGGGGAAGCCACAGCAAGAAAAGCTCTCCTCGCAGGCTACTGGTGGCCAACACTGTGGGCAGATGCCTATGAATATGTAAAAGGCTTTGATGTATGCCAACGAACTATTAAACCACAACACAAAGACTTCAATCCCCTAACAACAGTTGTTGCACAACAGCCATTTGAAAAATGGGGGATTGATTATGTGGGTCCCATACATCCAGCAGCAAAAGGAACACAGGCACGCTACATCATTGTGGCCACTGATTACTTTACAAAATGGGCTGAAGCTAAAGTAGTCAGAAAGGCAGATGCCAAAAGCACATCAAGATTCTTGTACGAACATGTGATCACCCGATTCGGATGCCCCCTTGAAATTGTGTCGGATAGAGGCACACATTTTGTCAATGAGGTAATCCAAGAACTCTTGTCTGGCTTCATGGTCATTCATAGAAAAAGCACACCCTACTACCCCCAAGGGAATGGACTAGCAGAATCCACAAACAAAATCATATGCAATATCCTCACCAAGGTAGTAGAACCACAGCGTTCTGATTAGGTAGAGAAACTGAATGCAGCCTTATGGGCATATAGAACCACATTCAAGGTCAGTACAGGGAACACACCTTTTCAATTGGTGTACGGCCTTGAAGCTGTGGTCCCACTTGAATTTGTAATACCAAGTCTGCGCATCGCAATACAGGAACACATGGGTGATCATGAGTCCTTGAAAGAAAGGCTCTGTCAGTTGGAAAAGCATACAGAGACAAGACTAGTCGCTTATCATGCCATGACAACAGAAAAACGTCGAAGAAAGGCATGGTTTGACAGGAATCTGAAAGCTAAAGACATCAAGGAAGGCGACTTAGTCCTGTTATACAATGCCAAAGTACACAAGGGAAAACTAAAGTATCTAGGTCAAGGACCCTACCGAGTACGAAAGATGAATCCCATTGGAGCTGTGCTACTTGAAACACTAGATGGAGTCCAATTCAACACAATAATAAACGAGAGCCGACTGAAGCACTACTACGTCAACACGCGAGCCATCCCCGACAAAAATGAAGATTTGGGAAACTAAGTCTTCGTTAGTTAGGATTAGATTGTATCACAAGCACTCACTCGCATATGCACGTTTTTGCACATATAGTTTGCACTAGATTGTTACACGCACACTCACTGCATACGCACGTTTTTTGCACATTAGGGATGTTTGAGTCTTAGTTTCCCTATCAAATCCCACAAATAAGCATATAGTTAGACACATCACATGCACTCACATGATTTTGCATAGGCACATAATAGATTGCATAAAAAATAGTATCACACACTTTCATTCCATACTCTCAAAGCATGCAATGAATTCACACGCAGTACACAAAGCTATGCCAAAACTCAAGATGAATTGGCAACAGAGTCTGCAGCCTCCGCAACGAGACCCCCGCCAAACATCACAGCCGTCTCCTATATGCAAAAATATCAAACTTGCATACTAATTATCTACAAGCTCAATGCTACGGGTGCAATCGCATCCAACATGTATGCAAGATAGCAAGAAATGACAGCCTCAACAACGAGACCCCCACCAAACCTCTTCCCAAGAAGATTCGATGGCAGCGTCTGCAACCTCAGCAACGAGATCCCCTCTGACATTCATAGTCATCTACCCCTCCTTAAGTGGAGATAAGCTTCTTGACCAACATCCTTTTATACCAATCCTCCACAACGAGACCCCCGCTAAACCTCTTCCCAAGAAGATTCGATGGCAGCGTCCGCAACCTCAGCAACGAGATCCCCTCTGACATTCATAGTCATCTACCCCTCCTTAAGAAGAGATAAGTTTCTTGACTATTGACTACAAATTGTGTGGTGCAAAAGAATTACAGCAGGAACGACTCGCATACCACAAGCTAACTGAATTACACACATGGCATCCCAACTCTGAAATCAAAATAAGCCATAACCCGAGGACGGGTAATCAAATGGATCCGGGAGTATGTTGACTCTGTGCCAACATGAACTTATGAAGAAAGAGAAGGTGATACAACTTTGTGATACAACTTTGTGTTACAACTTTGTATTACAACTTCTAGACACAACTTTATGTTACGACTTTGTGTAACAACTTTGTGTTACAACTTTGTGTTACAACTTTGTGATACAACTTTGTGATACAACTTTGTGTTACAACTTTGTGATACGACTTTGTGTTACATGCAGAGAGAGAAGCTCTCCAACTTGTATAAATACCCCATAATGGAATGAAGCCCACACTCTTGGGGCATTGTGTTGAGTCTACATTGGTATTCCAAGCATTTGTCTCAAGTGTCCATGCTTCCTTGCACTGCACGTCCAAAAGCATGTCCTAACCTTGCAACCCTTCTCCCCTCTCCTCCAACCCTGCAACCCACCCTCTCCCTCTCCTCCTCCCTCCTTCTCCTTCCTCCTTCTCCTCCTCCTCCCTCCTCCTCCTCCTCCTCCTCCTCCCTCCTCCTCCTCCTCCTCTCTCCTCCCTCTCCCTCCTCCTCTTCCCTCCTCCTCCTTCCTCCTCTCTCTCTTCCTTCACCCACGCTCTTACACCTTCTTCCTCTCCCACTCCTATGCTTTCCTAAACCCTTAAACTCCATGATCTATGAGGGAGACGAGTTCTCCACCATGTACTCTACTCTGAACCTTGGATCCTCCTTCTAACCTTGGACTCCTTCTAAACCTTGGAACCTCCTTCTAAACCCTTGAACTCTTTCTAAACCCTGGAACCTCCTTCTGAACCCTGGAACTTCTCCTAAACCCTTGAACTCTTTCTAAACCCTGGAACCTCCTTCTGAACCCTTAAACTCCTCCTAAACCCTACAACCCCCAATGAAGGCGAAAGCCTTCATTACCCCAACAATGATGGATACGTGCCTTTTTACACATACTTGCACTTTGTTTACTTACCACACTTAAGCCTACGTCTCTCACCGGAACACGACTCGAGGTCCTAAGCTACACATATACCACAATGACAATCCCAACATATCTGTAGGTGACAAAAAGCCTCGGAACCCTGCAACATAGAATACCCAGCTCTTCCTAGAAAGCAGTAGGAAAGAGCCAACAGGGGGTTTCTGCCTCTTGATCCTATGACTTTTGCAGTAACTCTCGAATTCAATTGATGTGAACTCTCCACCTCTGTCTGATCTCAATTTCTTCACCTTCTTCCCCGTTTCTTTCTCGACCATTACATGCCATTCTTTGAACTTACTAAAAGCCTCGTCTTTAGTCTTCAGGAAGTATATCATATCCTTCTACTGTAGTCATCGATCAGCATCATGAAGTAGTAGGAACTACCCAAAGCTTTCGTCTCCATCTTTCTGTAGAGGGTCCGTGTGAACGAGCTCTAGAGGAGCCTTTGCCCTACTGGCCTCTTTAGGAAAGGACTATCGATGCTGCTTGCCCATCATGCAAGCTTCACATACATCAAACAGATCTGAAATTTTTGGTAGGTTTGCAATCATTTCACTTTTATGCATCTCCTTCAAAGAACTAAGGGTTAGATAACCAAACCTCTCATGCCACAGCTTAGTGTTCTTCACATCAGCTCGAGCACTGAAAGCTGAGAGTTCATAGATGTTGTTGCACCGTGTACCTTTATCAATGACCTTTCCTTGAAGATCCAGGATCTGTGCACCATTCTTATCGAATTGAACTTTGAGGTCCCGATCCGTGATTGCAAAACGGGACAACAAGTTCCTCTTGATATTTGGCACATAAAGAACATCGGACAACTATTTTACAACTCCATCTGACTTGAGAGCAATCGTACCTTTTCCTTTTGCTGGACATTTTGCATCATTGCCGACTGCTACTAGGATGTCATTCCCTACCGGCTGTAGAGAGGTATACCAATCCTTCCGATTGGTCATGTGGCACGATGCACCATTGTCAATGATCCAAGGTACATCTGTAGGTACATAAACTACCTCCATGCAAAGTATGCAAGTCAATACAACCTAGTTTGAGGCGTGTACAAAGTTTTGTGCCCATCGGAGAAATGTAGATGTGATAATACTAGAAAATTCTCGGTATGTATATGTGTGTGTGTGTGTGGCAAACAATTTTCATACAACAAAGTAAACACCTAGTGCACAAATTATGCACTTCATACCTTGAGTATTGTGTCAAAATAAAAGCTGAAATAAGCTTGTTGATGAGGATAAATATGCCCTTGAATAAAAGCACAGTTGTTGTATGACCACAATAGGATCGCATTGACACCTGTGATTTTGCCCACATGTAAGTTTGCAAATAGTATAAAAAATCATATAATAATATATTAATAGTTTGAAAATGTGTATAGCAAGTGAGTAATGGGAAGTGGAAGTGGGAGTGAGGAGGGAGGAGTGGAATGGGAGAGGGGAAGTAATAGGGGTGTATGATAATAAGTATAAAAAATAGTATAATAATATATTAATAGTTTTCAAATGGCAAGTGAGTAATGGGAAGTGGAAGTGAGAGTGGGGAGGGAAGAATGGAATGGGAGAGGGGGAGGTAGTAGG
This sequence comes from Dipteris shenzhenensis, assembly GCF_047967505.1. Lineage (NCBI taxonomy): Eukaryota > Viridiplantae > Streptophyta > Polypodiopsida > Gleicheniales > Dipteridaceae > Dipteris > Dipteris shenzhenensis. The sequence goes on along the minus strand of NC_141621.1, from coordinate 11,227,818 downwards.
GGAGTAGGATAATAAGGGAGTGAAATGAGTGAGGGGAGTTAATAGGGGATGAAAAAGAGGAGGGTGAGATGGGGAAATATGGGATTTTGGGAAATGGGAGGAGTATGGGACATGGTGGAAATGTGGGATGGGAGTGGTGGCAATGGGGGAGGAAGAAGAAATGGATGGGGGGAGGGCCAATGGAAGATTGGGATGAGGGATGGGGGTCCAATGGGAGAGGGGGAGTAATGGGAGCCAATGGGAGAGGGGAGAAATGAAAAGCCAATAGGAGAGAGGGGAGGAATTGAAAGCCAATAGGAGAGAGGGGAGGAATTGAAAGCCAATAGGAGAGGAGGAGGAAAACCTAATTTTTCTTATATATAATCTTCCTTCTTCATTCATTCACCCCTCATTTCATTCATTGAAGTAAGAAAGCAAGGACGAGCAAGAAAGCAAGGAAGGAAGAGCAAGAAAGCAAGAAAGAGTGAACTTACAAACTTTAATTCTTTATCTAGATTTTTTTTTAAAAATTTAAAGAGAGAGAAAGAAAGAAAGAGAGAGAAACTAGAGAGAGAGAAAGTTTAGAGAGAAGGAGAGAAGCCTTGGAGGCCGCGGCCTCCAGGAGGAAGAGGGAAGTGGAGGGGGATGAGAGGGAGGAAAGGAGGGAGGGAGGAGCCAAGGAGGGAGGGAGGAGGGACAGAAGAGGGGAGGGAGGAAGAGGGAGAGAGGGAGGGAGGAGCGGAGGTAGGGGGAGAGAGGGAGGGAGGTAGGAGGAGGGAGGAAGAGGGAGGGAGGAGCAAGGTACTGGAGGGAGGGGGGCGGCATCGAGAGGAGGGGGGCGGCGAGGTCGAGAGGAGGATGGGGCGGCATCGAGAGGGGGGAGGATAGGGGGCGGCGAGGAGGGACAGGAGGGAGGGAGAGGGGGGTCCTGGCGGCCGCGGCCACCAGGGCTGGAGAGAGGGGGGCGGCGTGTCGAGAGGAGGGGAGCATCGAGAGGCAGGGGCGGCGAGGGGGGGTGGCATCGAGAGGAGGGGGCGGGGTCAAGAGGGGGGTGGGGGGGGTCCTGGCAGCTGCGGCCGCCAAGACTGGAGGGAGAGGGAGGGGGGGCGGCATCGAGAGGGGGGCGGGGTCGAGAGGTAGGGCGACGGGGTCGAGAGGGGGGGCAGCAGGGAGGGACAGGAGGGAGGGAGAGGGGGGGTGTCTTGGCAGTCGCAGCCACCAGGAGCAGCATCGAGAGGAGGGGGCAGGGTCGAGAGGCGAGGGTAGCGAGGGGGGGCGGTGTCGAGAGGGGGCGAGGAGGGGTCCTAGCGGCCACGACCGCTAGGACTGGAGGGAGGGGGGCGAGGTCGAGAGGGGGGGCGGCATCGAGAGGAGGGGCGGCACGGTCGAGAGGGGGGCGGCAAGGAGGGATGGGAGGGAGGGAGAGGGGGGGTCCTGGCGGCCATGGCTACCAGGACGGGAGGGAGGGGGGGTCCTGGCAGCCACGGCCACCAAAACTAGAGGGAGGGGGGAGGGAGCGGGGGTGGCGGGGTCCAGAGGAGGGGGAGTCTTGGCAACCGCGACTGCTAGGACAGGAGGGAGGGGGGTCTTGGTGGCCGCCAGGACAGGAGGGAGGGGAGGGAGGCGGGAGGGAGGGAGAGAGAGAGGGGAGGGAGGGGAGGGAGGGGGGGTCCTAGTGGCTGCGGCCGCCAGGGTGAGAGGGAGGGGAGAGGAGGGAGGGGAGGGAGAGAGAGGGGAGAGGAGCGAGGGGAGGGAGAGAGAGAGAGAGGGGGGGTTCCTGGCAGCTGCGGCCACCGAGTGTGAGGGAGGGGAGGTGAGAGGGAGGGGAGGGAAAGAGAGAGAGAGGGGGGGAGAGAGAGAGGAGGGAGGGGAGGGAGAGAGAAAGCAAAAGGAGGGAGGAGAGAGGAGGGAGGGGAGGGGGGGTCCTGGCAGCCGCAGCCGCCAGGACGGGAGGGAGGGGAGGGAGGCGAGAGGGAGGGAGAGAGGGAGGGGAGGGAGGGGGGGAGGGGGGGTCTTGGTGGCCGTAGTCGCCAGGGTGAGAGGGAGGGGAGAGGAGGGAGGGGAAGGAGAGAGAGGGGAAAGGAGGGAGGGGAGGGAGAGAGAGAGAGAGGGGGGGTTCCTAGCGACCGCGGCCATCGGGTGAGAGGGAGGGGAGGGAGAGAGAGAGAGAGGGGGGGAGAGAGAGAGGAGGGAGGGGAGGGAGAGAGAAAGCGAGAGAGAGAGAGTGAGGGGGGGTCCTGGCAGCCGTGGCCGCTAGGGTGAGAGGGAGGGGAGAGGAGGGAGGGGAGGGAGAGAGAGAGAGAGGGGGGGGTTCAGGTGAGAGGGAGGGGAGGTGAGAGGGAGGGGAGGGAGAGAGAGAGAGAGAGGGGGGGTGAGAGGAGTGAGGAGAGGGAGGGGAGGGAGAGAGAGAGAGAGGGAGAAAAAGGGAGGGGAGAGAGAGAGAGGAGTGAGGGGAGGGAGGGGAGGGAGAGAGAGAGAGAGAGGAGAGATGAGAAGACTTGAGGGAGGAAGGAAGGTATGCGATTAGAGGAAGGTTGGGAAGGTATGGGACTAGAGAGAGAGAGATATGCGATTAGAGAGGGAGCTCCATTGCATAGAGAGGGAGCTCCATTAGAGAGAGAGAGAGCCCACTACATAGAGAAGAGGAGAGGAGTAGAGGGAGAGAGGTCGAATTCTTACAAGAGCGACAAATAAGATTTGACTTAGGAAAAGAATGAAAGGGACTTACGAGAAGAAAGTATCAAGAAGAATGTTGAACACAAATTTGAATTCTTACAACTAAGAGTAGAACTATCACGAGCAAGAGCGACAAATAAGATTTGACTTATGAGAAGAATGAAAAGGACTTACGAGAAGAAAATATCAAGAAGAATGTTGAACACAAATTTGAATTCAAAAGGAACGTACGAGAAGAAAGTATCAGGAAGAATGTTGAACACAAATTTAAATTCAAATTTATAATAAATTGAAATTTCTCTCTCTTTTTTAAAAATTCAAATTTATGCGTGGGAGGAGTGGGCTAGTTTTTCTTATATATACTCTTCTTTCCATTCATTCATTCTCATTCTCTCCTCATTTCATAGAAGCAACCAAGAGCGGAGAGAAAGGATAAGCGGAGCCTTACTTTTTTCACTTTTTCCAGGTACTTGCATTCTTTTTCATTCATCTTGTAATTCTTTTTCTTTACTTACAATTCTTTTTCAATTAATTTCTTGTTAAAGTTTTTGAGTTCTATTTCTTAAAATTCATCTTGTAATTCTTTTTCTTTACTTACAATTCTTTTTCAATTAGTTTCTTGTTAAAGTTTTTGAGTTATATTTCAATTAATTTCTTATTGAAATTTGTGTTCTAAATTTGAAAAGAGAGATAGAGAGAAAGAGAGAGCTAGAGAGAGAGAGTGTGAGAGAGATAGCACGAGATTAAGAGAGAAAAGAAAGGAGGGAGAGAAAGTAGGAGAGAGAGAAACAGAAAGAGAGAGAGAGAGAGAGAGAGAGAGAGAAAGAGAAAGAGAGAGAGAGAGTGTGAGAGAGAGAGAGAGAGAAAGAGAGAAAGAGAGAGAGAGATTAAGAGAGAGAAGAGGGGCGGAGGGAGAGAGAGAAAACTCTTGGCTGCCGTGGCAGCTAGAGGAGGGGGGTTTTTTACAAAACATTACAATTCTTTATAAATTAGTTTCTTATTTGAGTTTTTGAGTTCTATTTTAATTAGTTTCTTATTTATATTTGAGTTTGTAAATTTGAGAAATGAGAGAGAATAGGGAGGGAGAGAAAGAGAGAGGAGAGAGGGAAAGAGAGAAATTAAGAGAGAGAAGAGGGGCTCTTGGTGGCCATGGCCGCCAAAGGGAGAGAGAGAATAGAAATGAGAGAGGAGTAGGGAGGGAGAGAAAGAGAGAGAGGAGAGAGGGAGAGAGAGAGAGAGAGATTCAGAGAGAGAAGAGGGGCTCCTTAAATGAGAGAGAAGAGTAGGGAGGGAAAGAAAGAGAGAGAGGAGAAAGGGGGAGAGAGATTAAGAGAGAGAAGAGGGTCTCCTAGCGGCCGTGGCTGCTAGAGGGAGGGAGAGAGTAGGGAGAGAGAGGGAGAGAGAGAGAAAGAGAGAGGGAGAGAGAGGGAGAGAGAGAGAAAGAGAGAGAGGGAGAGAGAGGGAGAGAGAGAGAAGTTTAAGAGAATGAAATGTGGCAAAGAGGAGAGAGGGAAAGAGAGAAATTAAGAGAGAGAAGAGGGGCTCTTTGCGGCCATGGCCGCCAAAGGGAGAGAGAGAATGAGAAATGAGAGAGAAGAGTAGGGAGGCAGGGAGAGAGACAAGAGATTCAGAGAGAGAAGAGGGGCTCCTTAAATGAGAGAGAAGAGTAGGGAGGGAAAGAAAGAGAGAGCTGAGAGAGGGAGAGAGAGAAGAGAGTCTCCTGGTGGTAATGAGAGAGAAGAGTAGGGAGGGAAAGAAAGAGAGAGCTGAGAGAGGGAGACAGAGATTAAGAGAGAGAAGACAGTCTCCTGGCAGCCGTGGCTACTAGAGGGAGGGAGAGAGTAGGGAGGGAGAGGGAGAGAGAGAGAGAGAAGAGAGGAGGGAGACTTAGGGAGAGAGAAAGAGAGAGGGAGAGAGAGGGAGAGAGAGAGAAAGAGAGAGAGGGAGAGAGAGGGAATGAAACTTCTGTGCTAGAGGGAGGGAGAGAGTAGGGAGGGAGAGGGAGAGAGAGAGAGAGAGAAGAGAGGAGGGAGACTTAGAGAGAGAGAGGGAGAGAGAGAGAAAGAGAGAGAGGGAGAGAGAGGGAATGAAACTTCTGGTAGCCATGGCCGCCAGAGGGAGGGAGAGAGTAGGGAGGGAGGGAGAGAGAGAGAGAGAGAGATGAGAGAGAAGAGAGGAGGGAGACTTAGGGAGAGAGAGAGGGAGAGAGATAAAGAGAGAGGGAGAGAGAATGAAACTTCTAGCGGCCGTGGCTGCCAAGAGAGGGAGGTAAAGAGAGAGAGAGAGAGAGAGAGAGAGAGAGAGAGAGAGAGAGAGAGAGAGAGAGAGAGAGTGAGACTTCTCGCAGCCGTGGCCACTAAGGGAGGGAGGGAGGGAGGGAGGGAGAGAGAGAGAGAGAGAGAGAGAGAGAGAGAGAGAGAGAGAGAATGAGAAATGAGAGAGAAGAGGGGAGGGAGAGAAAGAGAGATTAAGAGTGAGAAGAGGGACAGAGGAGAGAGAGAAAGGGAGAGAGGGAGGGAGGGAGGGAGGAGGAAGGCTGGGACAGATTAAGAGAGAGAATTCAAAGAGAGAGAGAGAGAGACATAGAGAGGGAAAGAATGACAAATCCTAGCGGCCAAGAGGATAGAGGTAGGAAGGTAGAGAGGCTGAGAGAGAGAGAGAGAAGAGGAGAGAGAGAGAGGAGAGAGGTGGAGAGAGAGAGAGAAATAATTACAAATCCTAGGGAGAGAGAGAGAGAGAGATGAAGAAAGAGAATGATAAATCTTAGCCGCCATGGGAGGGAGAGAAAGAGAGACTTGAGATAAACTAAGAGAGAGAATGAGTGGGATGAGGATAGAGAGGGAAATGAGAGTGCTCTCAACGGAAGCAAGAACGGAAGAAGGAGAGAGAGAGACAGAGAGCCACACAAGTTTGGTGGGTGCAGAACCAACCTAATCTTCTTTTTCATTCATTTATATATGTGTTTGAGTATTGTACATAACTGGGGTTAAGGCACAGTGACCTTTAACCCCACAACCTCCCACTTAAAGGACAATGTGCCTTTAAGGGAGAACAACCAGTGAGCATACTATCCAATTCCCATCAATACACGACAATACTCAAACTGCTGACTAGGTAGACTCTTCGTCAGCATATCTGCAGGGTTATCATCTGTATGAACCTTGACAAGCTCTATGCGCTTGTCCTCAAGTACCTCCCTGATGAAATGGTACCTGACCTCAATGTGTTTGGTCTTTGCATGAAAGACCGGATTCCGTGCTAGCTGAATAGCACTCATGGAATCACTATGCAATGTCGGTACACCTGTATGAATCCCCAAATCTCCCACTGGCCGATCAAGCCATATAGCCTCCTTGCAACCCTCTGTGGCTGCAACATACTCAACCTCTGTGGTAGACAAAGCAATGCACTTCTGTGCGCGAGACATCCACGACACTGCACCACCTGCAAAGGTGAACACATAATCAGAAGTGGATCTCCTACTATCCACATGCCCTGCATAGTCTGAATCTGTGTACCCAAGTACACGCATGCCTCCTTTACCAAAGCAAATGCACATCTCCTTGGTACCCTTCATGTACCTCATGATGCACTTAACTGCCTCCCAATGCCTCTTTCTTGGATTAGCCATATACCGGCTAACAACTCCCACTGCAAATGCAATGTTTGGTCTAGTAGCTATCATAGCATACATAAGACTCCCAACCGCTGATGCATAAGGAACCTTGGCCATCATGGCCCTTTCCTCATTTGATTTGGGACTATCTGTATGACTCAGTTTCACATATGGAGGCAATGGAGTACTCACTGCCTTCCCCCCCTCCATATTGAAACGCTGTAATACTTTTGTAACATACTCTTTTTGTGAAAGCCAAAGGAGTTTCCTACTCCGATCACACGTGATGCGCATACCAAGAATATGACCTGCAAGTCCCAAATCCTTCATATCAAAGGCCTCATGCAACTTGGCCTTTAATGCATCTAGCTCATAAGTATTCTTGCTAGCCAATAGCATATCATCCACATATAGTGCCAAGATTATCAGGCTATTATCCTTAGCCCTTTTAGTGTAGAGGCAGTGATCAATTTCACTCCTTCTGAAACCCTGGGACTGAATGAAAGCATCAAACTTCTGATACCATTCTCTAGGCGCTTGCTTAAGACCATAGAGACTCTTCTTCAGCTTGCAAACTAAATGCTCTTTGCCCTTTTGCTTAAGACCATAGAGACTCTTCTGATACCATTCTCTAGGCGCTTGCTTAAGACCATAGAGACTCTTCTTCAAAGCCTTCCAGCTGCACCATGTAAATTTCCTCATGCAAATCCCCATGCAAGAAAGCTGTCTTGACATCCATTTGCATAAGCTCCATATCCTCTACTGCCACTAGTCCAAGGATGCATCTAAGTGTGGTCATCTTCACAACCGGAGAGAATATCTCATCAAAGTCCACACCCTTCTCTTGCTTGAACCCTTTAGCAACCAAACGGGCCTTGTACTTAGGCACATCATCACCTATGACCTTCATTTTGTAGACCCATTTACATGGCAATGCTTTCTTTCCATGTGGCAAAGAAACCAAGTCCCAAGTCTTATTCTTCATAAGTGAACTCATCTCTGATTGCATAGCATACTCCCACTTGCGTTGATCCTCACGCATCATAGCCTCTCTGTAGCAAGAAGGCTCCCCGCAATCAGTAAGCATCACATAGTCTACCCCTGGAACAAACCTATCAGGCGGTCTAGACACTCTAGATGATCTTCTCAAGGGCATTTCAGCTTGCTGTCCCACTTGCATATCAGCCACATTTGGCTCATCATTTCCACCAATAGATGATCCATCATCTACCCTTGATTGTATATCTGTGGGAGTACTTGGTGGTCATTTGGTGCATGGACAGCTTGCTATCTATCAACATAGGCAGGTGGATTCACATCCTGGAAAGTGATTCTCCTCATTTCCACATCCCTCATGGGTGCCTTATGCATCTTCTTCTCATTGAAGACCACATCATGGCTGCGTATGATCTTCTTTGCTTCTGGATCCCAGAGACGATAGCCCATCTCTCCACTTTCACCATAACCTAGAAAGATGCATTTCCTAGACTTAGGATCTAGCTTCTTTCGAAGCTCTTTTGGCACATGTGCATATGCCTCACACCCAAATATACGCAAATGAGAGTAAGAGGGCTTCTTTCCACTCCATGTCTCTTCAGGAATACCACCATCCAAACTCTTACTAGGTGATCTATTGATCACATGCACTGCAGTCTTCATTGCCTCAGCCCAAAAACCACCAGAAAGACTTGCATTGGAAAGCATGCATTGCAACCTTTCTTGAATGGTACGGTTCATCATGATGTTGTTTATTCCATGAATATTATGGTTGACATTTATTTGTTGCAATGTATGAATCATGATGTAGTTTTTGTTGATTATACACCAATTTGTGACTTATTACTTAAGTGGCATTTAGTCTCGATATTTATATATTTATTTCATGCACAGAATTTTATGATATAAATGTGTGATGATGTGATTATTTGGAAATATAACCTTTTGTGATGAGAATTTTGATATGAATATGTGATGATGTAATATTTGTAATATATTTCATGGCAAAGTGTCAATTCCCAATGCTCCACTCACTTAAATTACATCATTCCCAATGCTCTGATGAGAAATTTGATATGAATATGTGATGATGTAATATTTGTAATATATTTCATGGCAAAGTATCAATTCCCAATGCTCCACTCACTTAAAGTATAGCATTCCCAATGCTCTGCAAAATTTTATTCAGTTGGACAGTCTCCACTCACTTAAAGTAGAGCATTTCCAATGCTTCTCTCACTTTATTCCAACCCTTATCCTTATCATAGCGAACACATCGTGCCTTAGTGCACTTGTATTCTTCCATTGTAGTCCTTCCAAAAACACTCTCTTATTTCTTACATCCTAGTCCTTCTGATTAACTTGTATTCGTCTTTTACTTTACGTCTTCCCTCACTTTCTATCACTCTTGAAGGAGGGGTAGCTCACTGTGCATCCCTCGCTATCGCTCCCTCACTCTCCTTCTCCACTTTCCCTCTAAGACAATGACTAGTTACTACCCGACTTCATTTACTGAAACTCAAATTCTGTCTTAGATCTCTTTACTAATGAAGGGAAAATCATTCGAGGAGGATATGTTATGCACATGGCTACTTGATTTGAACTCAGGAGAAGAGGTGAATATCCTTAGCTTTCTTTTTTGCTTCTTTTAATCACGTACTTCTTATGCTACTGAGTTAAATTTTTGTACAGGATATGGCGGTGGCTAGAATCTGTATTGAAAAAAATGGTGAAGATGAGGAAATCCAAGAGAGAAAAGAAGAGTTATTGAATGCTTACAAGTCGGCAGAAGATTCGAAACAAGTTGTGAGGAGAGTCTGTGAGGAGATTTGCGATGCCAGCCCTGGTTATGCATGGCCTGCAAGTTTAAAGTCTACTTGTTTTCATGAAGCCAATGCCATAATAGGCACTTTCGAGGACATATGCTCTCTCTAACGACTTAAGAGTCAAACGATGGAAATTTAATTCCATAGAGACTTATGTGTTTTCTAAAGTAACTATAATAGACAAGAAATGAAACTACAGTTCCATAAAGACTTTTTAGTTCTCTAATGTAAAGTTATAATAGACAAGAGAGACAAAGATGAGATCTTCTAGGCTGAGCTAATGGAAGGTGTTTTTTAACACCATATGGCTTTGAGTTATATGATCTACTTCTTGTACAAATGTCTCATGCTTTTTTTTAAATGTACTCTAGTTTTAATAACGTGTCATGCCATTTTTTCTAATTTGATTTTTTAAAATCTTACTTTTTGTCTCTTTTAACAACATGAAGTCCTCTTTTTTTAATGTACTCTAGTTTTAATAACATGTCACGTCATTTTTTCTAATTTGATTTTTACTTTTTGACTCAAAGTTTTGTTTTATAAGAGCCTCTTTTTTTAAAATGCTTTATCCAAAATTATCTCACAAAACGAATTTGGACAGTGCACCAGTCCAAAATTAATGAAATAGGTGTTATGTGTTCCTAGTCTAGTTCATTGGCTTGGCTGTTTCTCTTTGGGCATCTCCTAGGTAGCCCTAGTAATGGCTTTGTATTCTTGGGTCTCGTAACTTCCAAAGCTTGAAGATATCTTTGATTGCGTTGATTGTTGTGGTTGTACTCCTGATTGATGGGTTCTAGATAGACCATATGTACTCTTGGAGGAGGCTATTGTTGGTGATTTTGATTGGTCCTTCCGTCATATTGAACAATGGATATACCTCTTTGCTCCATGTGCTTGCACCAAAGCTCACATGGTGGACCTTGCCTATGGCCATCCATACCACAGGAGGTGAAAGCTTGGTATTACATTTGCCTCTACTGCTGGTTCCCCCATGGTTGTTGATTGGGCCTTCTTGGGGCTACATTTTGATACCTTTGTTGTGTTGGTGTTGCCACTACTATTTGATTAGCAGGCATTGCTGGTGCTTGATTCTGTTGTTGCTTAATATAAGGTGGTACTCTCCCTCTATAATTGTGGTTGTACCAACATCTCTTTTTGTCATGATTGTCCTCTTTTGTAGAATTCACATGGAACATTTTGTTGTTGTGGGGGTGGCTTTAAGCTTTGTAGCTGGTCTTTAATCTCATCTTCTCTAACTTGGAGATTTTGTACGCTGTCTTTTTTGCTGTGGATTTTTCTTTTTCTCTCTCTTCTTTTTCTTGAAGTGTTCCTCATATCCTCATCATTTTTTGATGAGTCGTCTTTCTCATCTTCAGTATCTTCTTCTGCTTCACTATTTGTGTCTATCTTTGAGTTTGTTTCTAAATCTGAATGTCTTTTCTTTTTTGTCTTCTTGGATCTTGATGCTATACCAAGTCTTCTCTCTGCTCTCTAATAGCTTCCACCATATTGTTAAAATCATTTGCTCCTCCAAGCTAGTCCCTGCCAGCTACTGCAGTTCTCAGTTCCTTGTTTAATCCTTTACAAAAATAGTCTCCCAGTTGCTCCTAGGTAGGTCTTTGATTTGTTGTTAGCCTTCTATTGAGGTTTCTAAACATCTGTGAATAGTCCTCAACCATGACGTCTTTTTGTTTCATTGTTCTCAGTTTTTTCAAGATGTCCTCCAGTGGTTTTTCTTTCCTAAAACGACTTAAGAAAGCAATCTTTAATTCATCATAAGTGGCAAAATGTGCAATACCAACTACATAAACCAATTCATTGCTTTTGAATGTTGCTGCAAATTGCTCCTTCTTGGTATCATCTAGAAGTTGTCGAAATCCACTAGTTGTCCACCTTGTCTCAAATTGCCCAACATGGCTGGACCTTTATTGCCAATAAACTTTCCAACTTTGACCAATGGGTTCTAAATTTTTTTGTGAGCTTGATCTTGAACTTTAACAAGTTTCTTCTTCTTTTTTGGAGATGATGGGAGAGAGGTGTTATTATAGTAGCTTACCGGGTGGTCAGAATGTGCTACTATTAGCTAAGCTTTATGTGTTGCTTTCATAGTGAAACTGTGATGGTGCTGCTATGATCTTCTTTGCTAATCTTGATGTACTGTGCTTGTTTCGGTGTCATGTTGATGTTGTTGTCATATGTTGCTATTCCAATAGAATTTTGACTATCAGCTGTTCTTTGGTTGTTGCTTTTGTCAACGTCTTTCTTTGTGAGTTGCGGTTTGAATCTTTCAGCCTTTCTTGATTGAAACGATTGTGCCTGCAGTTGATGCTTAATGACAACTATATTGAGCCTTGTCAAAGCTCATGGCAGAGTATTGATTTACAATACAGATGTGCACGTATTGCTAAATTATCACTGTGAGGTCTTCCTCTACTAGTGTATTCACTAGGATAGAGTTTCGTGTTTTTTGACATTGGCTAGCTTATGCATTTTACGATGTCATTTGTAATCATTGGCATATTCGCTAGCTTTGTGCACATAGGTGTGATCCTACGATGCCATTGGAAGCTTTGATGTTTTTGGAGTTGCGGTTTGTATGTTCCTCTGCTATTGTATCATGTCATAATCAACAGTCACTTGTTGTGCTATGAGCAAAAACCGGCAGTTTTGAGTAGGAACATTGATAGGATCGCCAATAGTGTTAAGAGTGTCTTTAGACAAGTGAAAAACACAAACATGTCTCCACTCTTGACAACCAAGTGCACAGTTGGAGTCTAATCGAACTACAAAACTATCATGAGATGTAAAAAAACAGAGAGGAAACCTTGCAAAGGTAGTATGTTTCTTGTATTTTATGTTTTAACAGAGAATACATCAACTCAACAAATCTCTTCAATAAGAGCTAATACAAGGTTTCTACAACCATCCGAGATCAGTCCAACTGTTGTAAGGTAACAATGAGTTTCAAAATGTAACAGTCATAGTCTAAAACATTATGTGGTGGATCAGGCCACTAAGGAGTGCTGTTAGGGACAGTCACAACTATCCCTATAGTTACAAAATGATCCCACTGCCGTAGTGAGTTTTATAAAAATTCATCAATACTTGCATGCAATATTCAGAGAGCACTCTATGAAGCAACTCAGGCAATTTTGTCAAACTAGATTTGCCACTTCTTTTCTAGTTCTTGCTAGATTGTTGGAAGTGCATCAAGCTTTAGTCTTGAGACTGTTGCTGATAGGCGATGGGCAAATTGGATAGAGAAAAAGACATAGTATGCAATACCAGGCTCTAAATGTGTGCATCTTGTACAATCATCTCTATTCTAGAAAAATGTGGAAAGAATAAAAGAAGGTATAGAGCCATTTGTAACAGTATTGAGGATGGTTGATGCTGATGCCTTTGTTATGGGTAGAGTATATTGGTAGATGTCAGAAGAAATACGACAAGTTAAAGAATTTGTGCACTTTGCCCCTAGGGAGAAGCAACAAGTGGTATATTTGGCCGATAAGAGATGGAAGCAAATGCACACCCCTTTGCATGGAGCTGCATTTGCAGTACATCCACAATATCAAATGCATGCTCAATTATAGAATCCTAAAGTCATAAGTAACTTTTGAGAGGTTTGTAAAAACTTACTTCTGGGAGATCAAGGAAAACTGGCCTACTAGCGACGAGTGAGATATATGAATTGCGAAGGCTCTTTTGGAGATTCTTGAAATCTTGATGCTCTTAAGGCGAATATTGCACCTACTTGGTGGAAGGAATATGGTGGAGAGACATTGGAGTTGCAGCATGTTGCAACTTGTGTGCTTTCTATTGCTGCATCATCGAGTGCATGTGAGCCAAATTGGAGTGCATACGATTTTATTCATTCTAAGAGATGCAATTGCTCAAAGCCATCAAGAGTTGCAAATTTGGTATTTTGCTTTGGAAATCTAGATTGTTGAAAGGATTTAATATTGTGGCTAGGGCAGCAAGCGAAGCCACTGTAATGAGAATTGTTGGACAACGATTAACTACAGAATTAGTTGTTGAGGATGCATTCAACGAAGAGGAAGACGAGCTTGAGCTACTCATTTGACAACATTGAAGTCAAAGAGATAGACAATATTGTACTTGTGTTGAATGCAATATAGAGTGATAGAAGAATATGATAGGTGATAGAAGTGGTGGATGAAGCTCTAATTATATTGGATATAATGTTGTATATGAGGGGATGGATGGGAGAATATGTCAAGCGATGGAAGAGCGCATATGCTCATATCCATCTCGTCTCCTTTTGTACTTGAAAGCTAGAACCTTGTGGGCTACAAGCGATGTGTTGTAATTATTGAGATTGTGGATGATTTTGGTATACATAATAGTTAGAGACAACCTTGTGACTTGCAAATACTTTCAAGGCAACATCAGAAAGTTGGAAAGAATAATTCAATGTGCACAATCGAAGTTTATATTTTCAAGTCTCAAGGTTGATCTAGCTATTATGTGCACTAATTCACGTTGATATATTTTAATATTTTTGCATTAACTTTACAAGTCTACCTGATCCATAGAAAACCACTTAAATCACTTATACCACTTAGTTCACTTAGATCAATTTAATCACTTAGTCCACTTAAATCACTTAAGTCACTTAAATCACCTAGTCCACTTAGATCACTTATACAACTTAAATCACTTAGTCCACTTAAATCACTTATACCACTTAATTCACTTAGATAACTTAAATCACTTAGTTCACTTAAATCACTTAAGTCACTTAAATCACCTAGTCCATTTAGATCACTTATAACATTTAAATCACTTAGTCCACTTAAATGACTTATACCACTTAATCACTTAGATCACTTAAATCACTTAGTCCACTTAAATCACTTAAGTCACTTAAATCACCTATACCACTTAGTTCACTTAGATCACTTAAATCACTTAGTCCACTTAAATCACTTAAGTCATCATTCCCCAATCACAAATGCCTAGATAAACCTCCTCGGATGACTCTGAGAAGTGTAGCATAATGTTTTGCGCATGCAAATCATTATGCAGGACATTGTGTTGGTGCATGTAATGAATAGTGCGAACTAGTGCACTTAAAATATCAAATACATGCTGACGGACCCGTGGAGCTCTAGCAGGCATTTCTGCATCATCTCTGTGAAACACCGAAGATGGTCACTTTTCGTCATGTCCAAGGTAGGTTAGCCATCTTTCCAAATGATTTCCATTCCAGAACGGAAATAGTATCATTGGGTTATCATCATGGACTAGACCTATTGCTCGGATGATGGCCAGATATACGACATTGCCCAAGCATGTGGCTTCTTCCAATGCATCAATAGGCATAGAAAACCTCAACACCTTACATGCATAAATCTTGTGTGGATCAAAGGGAGCAACAAGAATATTGCACATGTTGATTGTTCCTTTCGTGCCTATGCCCACAGTTGCACTAGGCATGAATCGGATGTCTTGTCCACTGAAGCAGTATGGGCCACATGGGTCTTGGCACTGCTACATGATCACACAAGCCATGTGATGTGTGTGGTGCTTGTGCAGGTGAGAATGAAGGAGATGGGAATGTATCTACTTGTGCAGATAGATTGTGTATTTGTGGTGCATGCAAAAATGCGGGAGATGAAAACTGGTCTGCGCATGCGATAGGAGGCACAAATGGAGGTACAAAAGATGTGGTGAAATGTGATCGTGCATGTGGTGGGAGATGTGAAAAAGGAGGATGAACTTCTTCTGGGTATGAAAGATCTTGGGAAAAAGGGATACGGGGAAAGACATGTTGTGGTGGATGCACTAGTGCATACGTGTGGCGTGGCTATAGTGGTGCTTGTAGCTGAGGCTGAAAACAGTTTTCCTCTTCTTAGTTGTGAAAACCAAAAGAACTCTAGTACAAAGAAATAGAAGAACCCTATATGTGGGTCTCAAACCAAACTCAGCTAACAAAGGTGGGATACTAACTGAGCCATGAACTAGAGTACATAAGGATAGTTGTCATCCAGCTATTATTCATGGGCGGTGTACCAACCGCATCTGCAGCTAACAAGTCGATGACATAAATGCACAACGGTCACCCTGGCATGTCACGAGTGGAGCTTGATATCTCAACAGGCACTCATCACTCTTCAAAGAGTTGTGTGTTGTAGTCCAAGCTTAGTGATGTTTTCATAGATGCTTATTCTAGCACTCATATCTCCCTTGAGAGTTGTGTGTTACAGTCTAAGTTTAGAGATGTTTTCAAGCCTTAGTCTGGCACTCAACTATTCCTTGATAGTTGTGTGTTGTACTCTAAGTTAGATATCATGTGACGTTGTCTTAGACACTTAGTCTGGCGCTCAACTGTCCCTGGATAGTTGTGTGTTGCAGCCTAAGTTAGATATCATGCGAGGTGCTCTTAGACACTTAGTCTGGCACTCAACTATCCCTTGATAGTTGTGTGTTGCAGTTGAAGCCTAGTGTTAGATGGTGAAGTCCACGATTAGGTTATACCTAGGTCATTTTTTGTGTTTTGATTTTCTATAGTCTGTTACATGATTTGAGCTTGAGTTGAGAGGTTATACCTAGGTAATTTCTTAGACTGCTTGCATTGTTAATTGTTATGGCTTAATGAATTTCTTATTGCACCTGGCACTGAATTCTTTTTTGAATTCTATGTTGCAGCTTTTTGCATATGAGATGGCTCATGTAGGTGAGAAGAGGAAGTGTCATCAACTTGATCTCACTAAGTTTCAGAGGAAGGTGCTGAAAAATGAGAATGTACATTTCTTAATGAATGTCAATCAGGACATCATTGAGACCGCTTTCCAAAATGGTGAAAGTGGTGTACAAAATTTGGTGAGGACAATGGCAGAGCATGGAGGGAGGACCTTGTGTGATCAATTTCTAGATGTTTTCATAGTAGATCTATAGACTAGTATTTGTACCACTTAGAAATGGAGGGTCGACAATGCCTCAGTCAAATAGATCGAGATGTAAACTCATGTGACACAAAGTGTGAGGGTCCTGCTGTAGATGCCAGGGTCACGTACATCAAGAATGCGTGGCGAGGTTACAAAGGCAAAGGAGCTACCTCGACCTCCCTTCCATCAATGCACCCATGCCCCCAAGCACAGCCGCAACCACAAGCATCAATGCACCCACGCCCCAAGTCAGATGCTGCATTACATCCACCACAACCACAAGCACCAATGCACTCACATTCCCACTCATATGTCGCATTCCACCCAATGTGTGTATTCCCCCATTGTGTATGTGAGAGAGCCACAAGTGAGACTCCTTCCTTCTCTCCCACTATCTTCATATGGTATCAGAGCCTGGTTCGTGGTAAGGAGCTCAAGAAAGCAAACCAATTTTGCGGTGTCCTAGTAAGAGGACCAGTGTTGCTTTCCTTTTTCGAGTTTGGGAGCAAATCTCTACAGGTAGCACAGCCAGAAAGTGCAAGAGTGCATTGTCTCAGATTGAGATGCCCTTCGTGGTGTGGTGAGAAGGCAATATATGCTGCGGGTAAGGGCAAAGCCCATGGTGACTTTATTTTTTTGATTCGAGGCCATTTCGGGGCCCGTTTTAGAGGCAGAAGTTCTTCGCAAGCACTGAGAAAAAGGCCCTGTTTTTGATGTGCGACCACTGCTCTGCAGGTCGGTGAAAAGTTGCCGTAAAAATTGCATCATATGCCTGTGGCAGAGATACTAGGAGTTATAGAATCATCCTTATTGCCTGTTGATGCAAAATCGTCATTAGGAAGTGATTGTGTGGTCAAATAACACTTTTGTCAGTTTTGCAGATTTGCCCTTGTGAGGCAGAAGCTATGTTTTTTGCAGTGACAGAATATTTTTCAGTGTTCTATAATGGCGTCTGATTCTCTTTCACAGATTGTCACTGAAAAGCTTGACAAGAACAACTTCCAAGCATGGAAGTTTAGAATGACGAATTTCCTTATGGGAAAAGGCTATTGGGAGTTCATTATAGGAAATGAAGAAGAACCAGTTCTTCCTAATGCTCCCAATCAACAGGAAATGCAGCATTTAAAGGATGGCATGAGAGAGCTAGAAAAGTTATGTACTGGCTGTCTATCAGTATTTTAGATTCTATGATTGTGCATATTCAGGATGCAAGTACACCAAAGCAGGCATGGGATACTTTGGCAAAAGTGTACAGCACAAATACGCAAGCTAGGAAAATGCAGCTCAAGCAGGAGTTGTGCACAATGTGCAGAGAGAAAATATGAGCATCAATGACTACCACATGAAGGTGAAGAAAATTGCAGATGCACTTGCTTCCATTGGGTCGCTAGTGGAAGATGATGATTTAGTCTCTGTGACCTTGAATTGGTCTAGAAAAGGATTATGCATAGTTCTAGACATCCATTACCGTCCGTGAAAAATTTTCTGATTTTGAGGAGTTGTTTGCTCTTCTAATTTCTGAAGAGCAGAGAAATGGTGGTGCATCTTCTTCAGGAAGAACTTCAAAAGAAACTGTCTTCTACTCAAATGTTGGAAGAGGTAGAGGGAACATAGTCACATCCTGCTAGTACCCATCATCAACCATCTTAGCATTGTGCTCAAGTGGAGTTTCAATCGGTTTGCATGTTGGCATACCATTATTTTCCAGCATGTCGAAAGTATATTGCCTTTGTAGCATCCAAATACCATGAGGTGAATCAATTACCTCAATCCCAAGGAAGTGCCTTAGCTGTCCAAGATCCTTCATGTCAAATTCACATGGCAATCTCTTCTTAGTTGCTGTAATTTCTGCATCAAAACTCCCCGTGATGATCAAATCATCCACATATATGATCACAATCACGATTTTTGCTCCGTCTTGCTTCACATATAGTTAGCTATCAGCTTTAGATTGCTTGAAGTGCATATTCAGCAAGGTTTTACTATCTCGCAGAGGCAGGGGGAGCCAAAGAGGTCATGGTGGATGGCAGAGAGGCCAAAATGCAAACAGCAACATTGAATGCTACTATTGTGGTAAAATGGGTCACATGGCTAAAGACTGCTATAAAAAGCAGAATGACATCATGAATGGAAAATTGCAGCAAGGGAATTATGCATCTTCTAGTAGACAGGGTGATGACAAAAATGAGCATCTGTTTATGGTGCAGCACATGACCAATTCTATGACAAGTGTAGAAGAAAGCAATGATGTGTGGTATGTTGACTCATGTGCATCAAACCACATGATAGGTCATGCAAAATGGATGTAGGATGGATTTAGGATGCAAGGAAAATGGAAAGACCAAGATTTGTGGAGACTGGTGACTACACATCCTATTGTGTAGATTGGTAAAATTCCTTTGTCTATGCAGGATGGGAAAAAGAAATACCTGTCTGATGTATTTCATGTCCCGAATATCACCAAGAACCTGGTTTCTATTGGTCAAATGGTTGAGTAGGGCTTGCAGGTCAGATTTAATCCTCATGGATGCTTTGTTGAGGATATGAAAAATAATGGTCGCATGATAGCAAAAGGAAAGAAGAAGGGCAGGATGTTTACATTGGATGTGGACATACCTGAATTCAGTGCAGCAATGTTTGCACATGGGACCGGTGTAGTTGCAGATATTGATATCTGGCATAAACGCATTGGTCATGTTAATGTACAGTGACTTAAATCAATGTAGGCCCAAAATATTGTTGCAGGATTGCCTAAATTTAAGGTTGCAAAAATGCATAAGGTATGTGAAGCCTATCAATTTGGAAAACAAGCAAGGAAACCATTTCCTAAACATCTTCAAGAGAGTAAGAAGCCATTGGAATTAATCCACTCTGATGTGTGGACTACTAAAGCTGCATCTATTGGAGGCTGTCATTATTTTGTCACTTTTATTGATGACTACAGTAGAAAAGTTTGGGTGTATTTTATGAAAAAGAAAACTGAAGTGTTTGGGCATTTCAAAGCCTTTAAAGCTATGGTTGAAAAAGAAACAGGCCTGCAAATAAAATGCCTAAGGTCAGATGGAGGGGGAGAGTACCTCTCAAATGAGTTTGCAAGGTTCCTGCAGGAGCATGGCATAAAGCAGCAATATTCATGCGGTCATACCCCATAGCAAAATGGACTTGCAGAAAGGAAAAACAGGCATATTGGAGAGGTATCTCGGGCCATGCTAAATGAAAAAGACCTACCAGATTATTATTGGGCTGAAGCAGTTGCTATAGTAGTTTACATAATGAACAGGACTCCCACTGTAGCAATACATGGCATGATGCCAGAGGAGATGTATACTGGTAGGAAACTAGATATTTCTCATTTGAAAATTTTTGGTTGCATTGCCTATGTCCATGTGCCAGATGAGTTGAGGTCCAAGTTGGATCCAAAAGCTGAGAAGTGCATCTTTATTGGTTATTCTCTGCAGCAAAAAGGGAATAGATGCTATAACCCGTCTACTCGTAAGTTTACAGTGAGCAGAGATGTTTTTGATGAGATGAGCAGCTGGTATAAACTAGTAAATGTGATTGATGATGTAGATGCACAAAATGGTAATGCTGCATAGAATTCACAGTAGCAATCACAAAACATTAGTGGACCTACAGTGACCTCTAGCAGTGGTTCACATACTTTACCATGGATAGGCAAATTGAGATAAGGAGAATCTCCTCAAAGCAATGCAGATAGTGGTATGCAGGTATCACGAAAAGGAGAAGAGAAGGTAGATCAGCCCATGTTTGATGTGAATGCAAGTCACTCTTATGTGGATGGTGAATCCAGTGGCTCAGAAATGATGAGTTGGGTATTCCTTCTGTTGTTACACCTGGAGTAAGGAAGACAAGGGATATTTTGAGAGCACCTAGAAGTGAGCCTATTTTGCACAGGTCTTCCAGAGCTAGGTATCTTGTGGATAGGCTGAAATATGATGGATTTACAGCCATTCACTATGCCTATATGGTCAAAGTGATACAGGAACTGGAACCCACTTCTTTTGAGCAAGCCATGGGAAAAGAAAAATGGGAGAAAGCCATGGATGAAGAAATGGATGCCTTGGAAGCAAATGCTACATGGGAATTGGTGCCTTTGCCTAAAGACAAGAATGCAATTGGCTGTAAGTGGGTTTATAAGGTGAAGCACAATGCAGATGGTTCTGTGAACAGATACAAGGCAAGATTAGTTGTCAAGGGGTATGTACAGACATATGGCATTGATTATGAAAAAACATTCAGTCCAGTTGCAAGGATGGCAACCGTAAGAGCAGTCATTGCGATGGTTGCATCAAAGGGATGGTCTTTACATCAGATGGATGTAAAGAATGCCTTCTTAAATGGTGATTTGCAAGAAGAGGTCTTTATGGAGCAGCCACTAGGTTATGTTCATGCTATTCATCCTGAGTTTGTTTGCAGGTTGAAGAAAGCCTTGTATGGCTTGAAGCAAGCACCTAGAGCATGGTCTGACAAGATAGGATAGTATCTTGTCACTATTGGCTTTCAGATTTCCAAGGTAGATTTCTCACTTTATGTGAGAAAAATAGAGAAAGGTATTATGTTGCTTGTCATTTATGTTGATGATTTGATCATCACAGGTGATAGTGATGAAGGTATCCTTCATGTGAAAATGCTATTGAAGCAGAAGTTTGAGATGAAGGATTTGGGAGAGCTACGTTATTTCTTGGGCATTGAGGTGATTAGATCACCAAGTGGGATACGGCTCTTGAAGAGGCAGTATGGATTGGACATGCTGTCCAAATATGGGATGATAGGTTGTAAGCCTATTTCAGTTTCTTTGGAGCAGAATGTGAAGCTGAGTGCAGATGCAGGTGAGCTTCTGGAAGACCATACTATGTACAGATGCATAGTAGGAAGTTTGATTTATATGACTATTACCAGGCCAGATTTGAGCTATGCTGTTGGATTGGTAAGTTAGTTTATGCAGGCTCCAAGGAAACCGCATTTGGATGCAGCTAGATGCATACTCAGGTATGTGAAGTCCACATTGCAATATGGACTATTTTATGAGACTGGGGTTCAGATACAGTTGCATGGATACACTGATGCTGATTGGGTTGGTAGTATTTCTGATAGACGATCTACCAGTGGATATGTGTTCCCCTTTGGGAGTGCTGTAGTCACTTGGAGCACCAAGAAATAGCCTACAGTTGCCTTGTCGAGCACAGAGGCTGAGTACAGGGGTGTAGCAATGGCTGCATGTGAGGTACTTTATGATATGCATCAGTCTACAGATGGGCCAGTTGTCATTTATTGTGACAACATGAGCAGTATACACTTGGCAAATAACCCAGTCTATCATGCTAGAACAAAGCACATTGAGGTGCATTATCACTATGTGCCGGAGAAGGTTTTACTAGGTCTTATTGATCTAGTTTATGTTAGCACAGAGGATCAGGTAGCTAACATATTCACGAAGGCATTGGGCGTAGAGAAGCTGCACAAATTCAGAAACCTGCTTGGTGTGCAGGAATTGGGATTGAGCTCAAGGGGGAGTGTTGAGATATCGAGCTCCACTCGTAATATGCCAGGGTGACCGTTGTGCATTTATGTCACAACTTGTTAGCTGCAAATGTGGTTGGTACACTGCCCATGAATAATAGCTGGATGACAACTATCCTTATCTACTCTAGTTCGTGGCTCAGTTAGTATGCCACCTTAGTTAGTTGAGTTTGGTTTGAGACCCACATATAGGGTTCTTCTATTTCTTTGTACTAGAGTTCTTTTGGTTTTCACAACTAAGAAGAGGAAAACTGTTTTCAGCCTCCCCATTGTGAGAAAGCCGCAAGTGAGACTCCTTCCTTCTCTCCCACTATCTTCACAGTGCCAACCCAAGAGTTTCTACAAGCAAACATTTTTATACAAACTAAGACTGCAACACACAACTCTCTTAAGAGAGAGGAGGGAAGATACACCTCCTCGATCGGGAACCATGAGCATAAGCCTTGCAGCCAAACACACGTAAATGCTCATAACATGGTGCCCTGCCTGTCAAGAAGTCAAATGACACTCTACCATTTAGAGATCTCCTGGGTGACTTGTTAAGCAAGTATGCAGCTGTCTTACATGTCTCAGCCCAATAGCATTCGGTAAGACCTGCATACCGTAACATGCTACCAATCTTGTCCAATAGAATCCGATTTATGCCTTCTGCCAAGGCATCATGAGCAGAAAGATGAGGAGTGGTCAACACCCTCCTGATACCAAGTGTATCACATAGATGCTGAAATCTAGAAGAGGTAAACTCTACATCACCATCAGTCATCAAGCTCAATAGCTTCTTTCTTGACTGATTTCGGCATTACCCAAGAAGTGCTGAAATGTATCATATACATCATGCTTTTGCCGAATCGGATATACCCATATGTACTTTGTAGCAGCATCAATAAATGTCACAAAGTAAGAGGCGCCACCCAGTGAAACAGTAGGCATAGGCCCACAAACTGCACTATGAACCAACTGCAATGGCTCAACATACCTCTCACTGACTGTCTTCCTCACAAAAGAGGACCCTGACTGCTGACCATCATCACGATCATGACATAAAATTTGAGAGACATCCATAATAGGAATGTATCTCAATGTTGTAAGGGCTTCCATACCTATAGTAGACATATGTCTAAGTCTGGCATGCCATAAACTAACTGATGGCTGCTTACTAATCATAAGCATCTTATCCTGGAAACCTGATACATGCAATGCATAAGAGAATCCAACCCATGATCCCCTAGCCATAACCAGATTGCCTTTAGCAATCTTCCATGCATGATCACCCAAAGAGACATGATAACCTGCCTCAACCAACTGTCCAGTACTGATCTTGCTCGTAGCAAGTCTTGGTATATGTCTAACTCTCTGTAGAACAAGAATAGAGCTACTAGGCATAACAAGGTGGATATCCCCATAACCATAGACATCCATAGAATGATCAATGCCCATCAAACCACTCTCCACAATGCATTCTTGACATGCAGTGAACCATGACCTATGAGGGGTCATATGACATGAAGCACATGGATTTAACATCCAATCACCAAGAATGGGTACATCAGTGGCCAAGAAGTAGGTGTCAGACATAGACAAAAAAATGCCTTCATCACTGCTACTGTCAGTGGAAACCCTGGCATCCAGGCCTTGAAGCTCAACATGCTTCTTCTCCTTCTTCCTATCATTCTTAACCTTGCTCTTCTTCTTGTATTTTCTCAGCCATTTCCAGCAATACTTTTTCATGTGGCCATACTTTCCACAATAGAAACATCTAACACAAGTCCGAGAGCTAGACTTGCTCTTCAAAATTCCCCCTTGAACATGACCTATTTCTACCAACTGATCTACCTCTGGAGTGCATATCAAGGCTGTATTTCAGCACATCAGGGCATTTCAACACATCATGCTATAACATAACACTATCATGGTCATACATCCAGCATATACGAGTATAGAACTCATATGCATGGTAGCCTACACCCTGTACACCATCTTTTACCTGCAAGTAGATTGACTTCAAGAGTGATGACTGAATGATAGAGCATGCTTGCTCATCCATGTCATCCCAATCACTCTGTTTAATGCTATTAGGCTTGACACCTTTGCATTGAATGGGCTTATGCTGTCTCTTCTGCACAACACATTATAAATCTGCTCTTTCCAATACTGAAATTTTGATCCATCCAACCTCTCAATATCAAAGAGGGCACTACCAGCTGTAGATGCCATATCTATGGCACAATAGCTCACAACCAAAGAGAAGTATAGTGCAATAGGCAACCCAAATGACCAAAAATATAGTGTTGTCTAGACCAATCAGGTCTCTAAATAAACTGGCTGATCCAATGCTCAAAAGCATTCAGCCATAAAGAGGCATAAACAAGAATATATGCAGCCCAGTAACCTGCCAATGCTTGGCAATCCAAGTAAGAAATGCACTAAACCAAATGAGCAATGCCTACTCAACCAATGGCAATAGGAGCCCAACTCAACTATCCATAAACATCAGTGTGGCATCCACCAATGCAAATCCATAATGCATCGAAATGGCATTTACTGCATCACCAATGCATCACCTCAAGTGTGCAATCCTTCAGCAACAAAATCAAGCATTCACTGTTGAGAGTTCACGCTCAACATCATGTGATCATGTGTGCATAGCACCATCACGTGATCATAAGTGCATAGCACTAACCTTATAGAGTGCTATAAAGGAAAGGGTTAGATCCCCTAACCCTAACCCTAAAAGGGTTTGTATATATTCTATTTTTTCAACTAATTCTAGTGTACAGTTAGTCATTTGTGGTGTGCTCTCTAGCTGTGCCCTCTCTCCTCATCTCCACTCTTCTCCTCTCCCCTCTTCATATTTTGTCATGGTATCAGAGCTCCCTTGTCTTCCGTTGAGACATTGAGATTCTTGAGAGTGTGAGAGAGATTGTGAGATTGAGAGTTCTCTTGAGTGATTGTGAGATTCTTCCGTTCACTTCCGTTGAGAGAATTTCCGTCCATTGAAAGAAGATTTCCGTCATCTCCTTTGAGAGTTATTCATTCCGTTCATTCTTTGTGAGGACTTCCATTATGAGTGAGAGAGAGATTGTCCATCCATTATCTTTGTGAGAAAGATAGGGAGAGTCCTTTGAGTGCTCATTCCTTTGAGAGAGTTCATTGAGAGTGAAGAAATCCATTGTGAGAATCCATGTTTTGTTTAGTTCTTTGAGTAGATTCTGTGCTCTTCACAGCTCTGCAAGCAAAGCACCCCTGCAGCAGCGAAGCCCAAGCTTCAACAGCGCCTCCAACTTCAGCGACTTGGAGCCTCCAACTGCTTTGCTTTGCTTTGTTGCAATCGAAGGCTTCATGCACACGGCGCCCGAGCAACCCATGCTTCACAACAAGCAGCCATTCTAAGCTGCAACAAGCAGCCAGCAATGGACGACAGTGCTCCAACATCTTCAACGGCACAAGCATGAGCGGCTTGATTAGCGCCTCCAACAAGCTCCATTGCCCACTGTAGCGGCTACCATCAACTCACAAGGGCTCCAAGAATCTCCAGCAAGCTTCATGCTCGGTTCTCAACCTCTCTAGCGCCAACTCGTGCCCCACGATCGACTAACTGCAAGACTCGCGCTCACGGGCTACATACCAGCCTCCAACGGTTCCAACGGCCTCTGGCTGCCAGCGACTGCAACTACGACTCTACGTCGCCTTGCACGCCCCGCGGCCGAAGCCTCACGCCATAGCTCCTTCACGTCAACAGCTTCTTTGGTCCTATTCCTCCTTCCCTCGGCTCTGCAGTCTCGCTCACAGAACTCAGGCTCAACAACAATAAGCTTGTCGGCCAAATACCTTCCACGTTCTCTTCGTCCTCGCTGCAGATCACGCATGCATGGAAGCTGGTTGGCTGCATCTCTGCGAGCTCCACCGCAAGGCTTGCAGCCTTTGAAATGGGTGACTAGAGGCCATTGATGCCTCACATTTCCGTTTCGCACACAAGATCACGAGCAGCAGCTTGAGAAGCAACGAAGCTTCACGACAACGGGAGTGCATTTTTTTGAAGGAGTTGGAGGTGGCGAAGGGCTTGGAGACGAGGCAAGAGGAGAAAGGCTCCTTCCACGCCCGCCTCCTACAACGGCTCGCCCACACACACAGCAACGCGCCACCTCCAAACGGCCGACGACGGAGAAGATGACGGAATCTTAAAGATTCCGTCAGCACCTCAAAATATTCCAGTATGCCTCCTATCGACACGTGGCAACGGCATCTTATCTGGCCACGTCAGCAAGCTCCAGCATCTGCCACATCACCATCTTATCCTGTGCCACATCATCAGTGACACATCATTCTACCACGTCATCAGCGACTGCCACGTCACCTGTGCCACATCATCAGCCACGTCACCTATGCCACATCATCAGCCACATCACCTTTGCCACGTCAGCACTGCCACATCATTTGCCACGTCAGCACTGCCACGTCATTTGCCATGTCATCAGGCCACGTCATCAGTGCCACGTCATCAGTGCCATGTCACCCTGCTGACATCATCAGTGCCACCTCAGCACTGCCACCTCAGCAGTCCAGTCAGCACTGACCCCTGCAGGCACAGTCCCTTGCTAGGCACACTGTGCACACACTGCATGTGCACACTCCTGCCACCTCAGCACAGAGCTTCACTGGCACACCTCTTGCTAAGCACATTGCCACATCATCACTGCATGTGACTCACAGTGACACATCATCATTGAGCACCATTTGCACTCCTTTTGCCCCTCCACCTAGATCAAGTCATATCTCTTGATCCAGGAAGAATTTGAGGGTGCTCCAAAGAGGAAAGTCGCTCGATTTTTCGTGCTCTACGCGCTCGTTACATCACGCGCACATTTTGGCGCAAGTTACACTCACATTTGAGCCTCGCCGGCAAAACCACTTCCTTCACGCACATTTGCCTCTACATCGACGCATCTGACCCAGCACTTAAAAAGAACAAAGGAAAAGGAATTATTTGCTGCTCTTTCATCGATCGACGGTTGGTTTAGATCTAGATCAGAGTAGACTAGATCGCCATAGAGGGGACGCTTTGAATTCCCCAAGTTGCCAATCTAAGCCATGCCCGAAATTCCCGACTAGTACCTACTCGGAGTCAGT
The DNA here is from genome assembly GCF_047967505.1 of Dipteris shenzhenensis. Classification (NCBI taxonomy): domain Eukaryota; kingdom Viridiplantae; phylum Streptophyta; class Polypodiopsida; order Gleicheniales; family Dipteridaceae; genus Dipteris; species Dipteris shenzhenensis. The sequence continues at coordinate 11,201,146 of NC_141621.1, read as the reverse complement.
CCATACGCTCACATCCGATTTCACATCATTACATTACCTGAAACCTTACGTTCATCAGTTCAGTGAGCAGACTTTAGAGTTCAGAGGCATTGCAGATTGATTCAGTGGGCAGATAGCACTTGATTTCACACACACATGCCACCATTGTAAAGCCTATTTGGCTATCTCACGGCATCGTGCACATCATTTTTTCAGCCTTGTAAAGCCTCTTGGCTATTCTTGGCATCATTTCCACAAGCCTTGTAACATAGGTCAGATCTTATTTACTGCAGTTCTATCTTCACCGACGGTACAGAGATTTCACTTGGCATCTTCAGTGTATTTGCAGTTGATTCATACAGAGTTTTCCAGGACATTTTTTGAGTACCTTGTTTGCACCATGTCGACTAGCAACCTCAATCTGGAGGCATCTGCTAAGTTAGACAACTCCAATTACGGTACATGGAAATACCGAATGGAGACCATTCTTGTGCTTCAGGACAAATGGGAGTATGTCGATGGATCCATACCTAGACCATTGGCCGATCCAGCCACCAGTAGTAGCTCTACTCCATCTGTTGTCACAGCACCAGCAACGGGATCTACATCGGGATCTACATCTACACAAACAGTTTCCACACCAGTAGCAGATCCTGCCATTGCCCGAGCTCAAGCAGAGCTCAAGCAGAATGGGATAAGAAAGACAAGTATGCCTATCACCTGATCAAGCAGAATGTGCAAGATGTCATGCTAGGACAGCTCAACACAGTCAAGACATCAAAAGAAGCATGGGATATGTTCGCAGCTCTCTACGAGTCCAAGAACACATCCAGGATTCTCACCCTGAGAAACCAGATCAACCAGAGTTTCCGCAACAGCAGTGAAACCGGTCATGCTTATGTACTCCGCATCAAAGACTACAACAATCAACTTGCAGCAGCAGGAGAGACTATGAATCCCGCAGAAATGGTTCAAGTAATCCTGAATGGACTAGGAGAAGGATATGAGAATCTAAAGTCCAGAGTATTGCCATCCAACGGCAAATTCCAACACTGGAAGAACTTCAGTCAGTTCTACTTGGTGAAGAACTCAGGACTCAGGCCATTCAAGCACGTAAAGGTCATTCTAATGATCAGGCATTCACCGCTTCAGACAGAAGCAGAGGCAAAGGCAGAAACAGAGGTAGATCATATCAGAAAAGTGGTCATCATCATCAACAAAATCAAAGTCAGAATCAGCATCAGCATCAGCAGCATCCTCAGCAACATCAAAATCAGCAAAGAGGAAATCATTCCAACCGAGGAAGATTCCAAGGACGAGGGAATGCATCCACCAATGTGTCAAACATTCAATGCAACTATTGTCACAAGTTTGGACACTATGAAAGAGATTGCCGCAAGAAGCAGTATGACCAAGGCGGTCAATCCAGCAGTAATCGAGGGAATTCCCGAGGAAGAGGAAATCATCATGGTGGACATTCTAGTCACAGTCATTTTGCAAATGAACATGGCAATATGTTTCTTGCAAGTGAGGAATTGCATCAGACTGATACGATGCACCTAGACACTGATTTCAATCCCAAAGAGGATTTCAGCTATCAAGTCGACCAAGTGGAACAGGATCCTTGGTACATCGAAAGCGGTGCATCATCTCATATGACAAATCATCAGGAATGGTTCACAGAAATGAAGCCATTAGAAGGTCAAAAGAATGTCATCTACACAGCAGACAATACACCGAATCCGGTTCAAGGGACAGGTGTTATCCCTATGAACAATTTCACTGGTACAAAAGGATTAGTCAAAGATGTGCTCTATGTTCCGAAGCTCAGCAAGAACCTTTTGTCAGTAGGTCAAATGATGGAACACAACTACAAAGTCATCTTCGACGGTGATGAATGCACTATCAGAGACAAATCCAAAAGAGGTCAGCTAGTAGCAAAAGGTGTCAAGGAAGGACGCTTATACAGGATGCTAGCTACAGTACCAAATAAGCATGCCATGTCAGCTCAAATGCAATAGATGCCACTATCCGCAAAATGGCACAAGAGATATGGTCATGTCAACTTCAAGTACTTGTTAGATCTCAGGAATCAAAATATGGCAATTGGGATTCCGAAGCTACAGTTTCTTGGAAAGGTTTGTGAAGCATGCTGCTTCGGCAAACAAAAGCGAACCAACTTTGTCAGAAGTACCTCTCGTGCACGAGGTATTCTTGATTTAATTCATACAGATGCATGGGGTTATGCCCAGACCCGCAGCATCAATGGTTCACTTTATCACTTGACCTTCATCGACGACTACAGTAGATATTGTTGGGTCTACTTTCTGAAAGAGAAATCTGAAGTGTTTGCCAGATTTCAAGAATTCAAAGCCATGGTAGAAAACCAAACAGGCAGAAAGATCAAGGTCATGAGATCAGACAGAGGAGGTGAATACATGTCTTCAGCCTTCATGAACTTTTGCAAAACTCACGGCATTCGAAGACAATTCACATGTGCAGATACTCCTCAGCAAAATGCAATAGCTGAAAGGAAGAATGGGACTTTAGCAGACAGTGCTAGAGCAATGCTTAGTGAAAAGCATCTTCCGAATTAGTATTGGGCAGAAGCAATAGCTACAGCTAACTACTTGCTTAATCGGCTTCCTACAGAACCGATACAAGGTATGACTCCTTATGAAGCATTCACTGGACACAAGCCACGCATTGGGCATCTCTGCATATTTGGTTGCATAGCATATGCCCACATACATGATGATCATCGCAGGAAATTGGATGCGAAGTCACGCAAATGCATCATGGTTGGCTATAGTGAAGAAAGTAAAGCCTACAAATTGTATGATCCCATCAACCGCAAAGTCATTATCTCTAGAGATGTAATCTTCGATGAGGAATCAGAATGGAAAACCTCACCTACACAGGAGATAGAAGCATCGACTTCACAGTCATCTACAGAACAGGTTGATGAAGAAGAGCAAGAATTGCTAGCAACACCCCAAACAGTGCCACAGCAGCTCAGACGGTCTACTAGGGAAAGCAGACCACCAGCCAGATTGACATATGCTCAGAAAGGCAAAGCAATTTAGGTGGAAACCACCAACTATGCTCTTATGACTACCATCATGGCTACAGAAGAGCCTGTGTACTTCGAAGACACAGTAGATAAGCCAGAATGGCAAACTGCTATGAATGAAGAAATGGATGCTTTGTATAAAAATAACACTTGGGAATTATGCGACCTTCCACCAGGAAAGAAGGCCATAGCCAACAAATGGGTATACAAAGTGAAGTACAATCCAGATGGCAGTATTCAGAGATACAAAGCTAGATTAGTTGCAAAAGGATTTGCACAACAATATGGCCAAGATTATGATGAGACTTATGCTCCAGTAGCAAAGATGGATTCCATATGGTTCTTGATATCACTAGCGACACTCAGTAAATGGAATGTGTATCAGCTCGATGTCAAGAATGCATTTCTCAATGGTTATCTAGACGAGGAAGTCTACATGCAACAACCAGTCGGTTATGTTGAACCAGCAAAAGAGAACCACGTTTGCCATCTCAAGAAAAGTCTCTACGGCTTAAAACAAGCACCCAGAAGTTGGTACAGCAGAATTGACAAATATTTTGCTGATCTGGGATACATGAAGTCCAATGCAAATCATACTCTCTACTACAAAGTTCAAGGGGAAGATATTACTATTGCACTTTTGTACGTAGATGATCTGATTGTGACAGGAAGGATAGCTTCATCAGAAAACTAAAACAAGACTTATCTGCAGAGTTCGACATGAAAGATCTTGGACTTATGCACTATTGTCTTGGAATTGAGTTCTGGAGAGATTCAGATAGCACATTCATGAGTCAGCTCAAGTATGTTGACAGTCTCCTGAAGAAGTTTCATATGGCAGATTGCAAGATTGCAGCTACTCCCATGGAACAAAGTTTGAAACTTACTAAAGATTCAGAAAAGCCTACAATCAATGACAGATACTACAGGCAACTCATTGGATCTCTTATATATCTGACAATCACACGGCCAGATATTTGTTATGTAGTAAGCTCACTAGCACAGTTTATGGCAAATCCAAAACAGTCTCACTGGAATGTAGCCAAAAGAGTCTTGAGATACATCAGAGGTACAAGACAATTTGGGATAGAATACAGAGGAAGTCATCCACGGTTGCATGGATACTGTGATAGTGACTATGCTGGAGATCATGAGACTAGGAGATCGACACAGGGATATGCATTTTTCCTTGGTCACGGTGCTATATCATGGTTGTCAAACAAATAGCCAATTGTTTCTTTGTCTTCAACTGAAGCAGAATATAGGGCACTCACTACAGGTGCATGTGAGGCTATATGGCTCAGAACAACAGCAATTGTAATGTCCTGACCAATGGCAAACACAATGCCATAAAATCAGCCCCGAATACGGTAACAAATCAACCCCAAAATGTTGACAAACCAGCCCTGAAACAGCTCCAAACAATGCTAATCTGACAGGATCTCAATACATCACCGTACCATTGTATGTATCCAACATAGGCAAATAACCATGCATCCAACGAACTGTTAATGCATCTCAACCAGGCATGTACCACTGTCAAAGCATGTGTCACTACCACTGCCAAAGTTCTTGCAACCCATGAGCAGCCTATCTACTTGGCCTATCTACGTAGGTGGCTACTCGAGCTAGCACAAAGCACCACTTTCAAAAAAAAAAAAAAAATCCAATGGGAGAGTGCACAGTCAGCTTGCAAGAGCGAAGCGAAGATGACTAGCAAGAAACTCAAACTATCTCCAAGTACGGCCAGCTCTCCAAATAGTGCAACATCTCCCTACAATGGCACCTGCAACAACTGCATCGATGTCATGCAACGACTCCTCAATGGTGACTGGCAAAGGTCCAAACACTTAATGACCTATACAACTGCAAGCTCCCATGCTCCCTCATGAACTCAACACTCCTTAATGGCCTACCCGATGGAAAATGCCTCCAAACGAGCTCTCCATCAGCATCCATCAACAACCAAATGACAGTAGCTACACGACTTGCAGGAAACATGCAATCAACACCTCATAGATTCCATAGATTCTATAAACTATCTCCCACAGCAGAGAAGCTCCAAGCCTCACTCTAGCCCCAACCTCCAACTCAAGCGGCTCAGCTCTCCAAGCTTCCGTGCATGAAGCTCAGCCTTCCAACAACCAAGATAGCACCATCTCACAACACGGGGGCGAATGCCCATGACTTGACAGTAGCAAAGCCCGAATAACAGTTGCACCCTCATAGCTCCAGACATAGCATAGGCGGCTCCTCACATAGCCATAGCCTCACACCACTCCAACGAGCAGCGCACCTGACCTATCTCACCTCCGACTCTTAGGCTTCAGCATCACCAACCACAAAGGCTCGCCCCACGGCTCTCTCAGCCTTGGATGGAGAGGTCGACTTGGTGTACTGTTCGACTACAAAGAATGCTCGGGACATCTTCACGAAGGCTCTTCGAAGAGACTTGCTGGGGAGGCATCTTCATTGACTTGGCATTGGGTTGAAAAATTAAGTTCACTTGTGGGTGGACATTGAGGGGGGGTGTTAGATATCAATGCTCCACTCTCGTGTAACTAGGCGAGAACCAACTAACTCTACTTGTAAGCTCCCCATATGAGGAGAAGGCATTTGAGTAGCTCGGTTATCCGATAAGTCCTGGTTTGGACAACACCAGATGGGGGCCATGTGTGGCCTGATGGTTGGACGGCTTCAGATAGAGTTGGCACATTGCCAACTAGGCTACGTGCAAGTGTGGGAAGGCATCCCATGACTGACCGCACTGAGGGTAGACAAAGCATTTCCTGGGGCAGCCCACTCTTAGGTTGCGGGGCTCGTTTGGAGCCTCAAATGATCCCAGATGGCTCTGGGTCGAACAGAGACTGTAGGTTAGTTGCTCTATTTTGTGCACCTGTTCTATCGTGTGGTCGGTGGCCTATTTTGGGACAGACTCCCACTCGGCCATTTTGGGTAGACTGGGTCGGTCATCGAATTGGCTCTAACTGACTACTTGTGGTGGCTATATAAGAGCAAGCCCATGAAGCCCATTTTATGATCTGGCTACAGCAACCCTGATTCCTTAGCATCCAGCCTCCATCCTCTATTGTTTCTAGCATGCCATCAAAGCTTCTTTCACAGGAGCGCACGGTTGGAAGGCAGCGCCATCTATTGTGTCAGTTTTATAGTAATCAAATTTTTTATTCTCCATACTATCTGTTTTCTCTCTTGCCTACGAGATCTTGTTATCTGTTGAGCACAGATGTTGTATTGTTTTCTTACACAAATGGATTGGCCATTTCTAGGTCCTTGGGAGCACTAAAGGATTCACGCATTTGCTCAAATCACTCCACATGGGAGACCGGATCTCCTTCTCCAAGGAATTTGGTCATTAACTTGGAGATAGCTACGGGTCGGCTCCTCGAGGGATTTGCAATCTCTGCGGGAAACACTAGGGTGGGTGGGGGTGGTGTGGCCCCCCTTTCTAGGGCATTCACCAAGATGCGCATTGCCCCATCAGTTAACACTATTTGAGTAGCTGGAGAAGGTAGTGCCACTGTGGGCCTAATGGGATGCAGGGTTGGCCCTGGTGGTGGTATCCATGTAGTTGCTAGTACCAGAATTGGAATGGATGCGCCAAGGCTTGCATTCATTAGTGCAACAGGTATGGATGGAAACAAACATACTCTAGGAGGGGGAGGGTCATGGGGCATGGACATAGTGGTTCCATGCAATGGGCGATAAGGTGGAACCTGTGGAGCCCCATAGTTCACGAAAGTTGGTTGTGATTCTTCATAATTCCCTTGGAATGTCCAATCTTCTTGTACATTTGTTCATGTTGTAACTCAAGGAAAATATTCATGGAGAAGAGGGTCTTACCACTTGTGATTGCAAGGGCAGTGTCTACTCTTGTACAATGATAAAGGATATTATCAAGACAATGCTTATATATCTCATAAATGTATGGCAACAAGAAATCATTGAAATGTAAATTCATCTCATACATCATGATAAGCATAATTTCCAAAGTGTTAGTGACACTTGGAGACATGAAATCTAAATGAATCTCAATCAACATATAGATTTGAGAGTCCAACAAACTGAAATAGATAATAAACATCATAGTTGACTAGTCAATTGACTGGAATAGTCAAACTTTGATTGAACTTCTCCAATTTTCCCCAATTTGAGAAGCTAAGAGCTGTAGGGAAGAATTGAGGAGTTACGACCACACTTAGAGAGGGCTTTTGGAGGCAAAGTGATGCCCTTACTATAGTTAAGGACCACCAAAGATGATGGGCAAAATGAAGCCCGTGGTAGCCCATCAAAGATGCGCCATTCCTGAGTGAAAAAGTGACGATTTCTTCATGATTTTAGCTCAATTTGAGCTCATATTCCATGAGCAACTTGCTCATACTATTGCTAAAGCATTACTAGAAGCAGGGGTGAAATGTTGGAGAGTGCTCTAAGCTCAAAGGTCACCTATATGAGAGCTATCTCTAGCCAAGAGGGCTTGGAGAAATGTTGCCCTGAGTGTGTGTATGGAGCTTGACAAGATCAGCACAAATTAGGGAAGAAGAAGATGAGGAAGAAGGTGAGTTTGGTAGGGATGATGCCACGTGGTAGCATGACCTAGCTAGGATTCTCCGGCTATGGTGGCTTCCATGGCTCTGATACAACATGTTGGAGTAGCATGGAGACAAGATGGAGATACCAAGATGATGAAAAAGATTGATTATTCATGAGAGATATGCCCAATATATAGGCACAAGTCACATCCAAGAGTGACATCATATGTGAGCTCAAGAGAGCATCTAGATCCACAAATTTCTCTTAGTATCTCTCAATCAGGTCCATGATTCCCTCAATCACACCTACTAGAACCTTCTACCACCTAACTTGGTCACACTAACCAACAGACAACCCTTGTACCCCTTGGTACACCCCATTACATCAAATTGTCCTTCAAACCATCCTCCTTTGCAAGACATCCCCAATGGGAACATATGGATGATGAGGTCCATGGATGAGGGAATTTCAAGGGCAAGACCCCAGTCGATGGGATGTGAGAGGCCTCCAAGGAGGGGTGCCTTATGAACCCAATGACAATGTAGCTCACACTATGGTAGCTTGGAAGAGAAGGAGGAAAAGGACAAGATATTTCATCAAGGGGGGATTGTTCCGCATATCAAAAATTTAGGTTCAACATAGTAGGGTACTCTACCCTTGATATATGCATAAAATGAATGAAACAAAGTGTTTTGTGGTGTCAAATAATGGTACTCTACCATGGACAGTCCATCCTTACATGATTGTTAGTCTTATGTGAGTTATTTCCTTGTCATACCTATGGGAATTTCCCATGCATAGTCATTGTCCAATCCTCCAGTTGTAAACCAAGAGTCCTAGGAGTGAGTCACAGGTTGGGGCCATGTGTGTTGCCACATGATGGTAGGCAAGCCATGGAGCATCCCATGTACTACTGCTGAGGGATGAGGTCATCAATTTATAAGTACCAAGGGGTACAAGGGTTGTGTGTTGGTTAGTGTGACCAGGTTAGGTGGTAGAAGGTTCTAGTAGGTGTGATTGAGGGAATCATGGACCTGTTTGAGAGATACTGAGAGAAATTTGTGGATCTGGATGCTCTCTTGAGCTCACATATGATGTTACTCTTGGATGTAACTTGTGCCTATATATTGGGCATATCTCTCATGAATAATCAATATTTTTCATCATCTTGGTATCTCCATCTTGTCTCTATGCTACTCCAACATGGTCCTGGGTCCGCGAAGGTGGTTTCCATCCAAGTTTGTATTTTAGAGGGTGGATGTTGCTGACCTTCCCTTCCTGTAAACATGTCCATGTCTACCAACTCTGTTCGGCATAAATGTCCGAACATCTTGGAGAACGTACCTCTTAGCCTAGATGCTACCAAAGGTGCAGGATAGTTGGGAGAGGCCACACTAGTGAATGGGGATTCAAAAGCCCTTGGACTTGAGGGGTCTTGCATTACCTTGTCCAAGCTCTTTGTCTCATCGGGGCTAGATAGATCTTCCTGTCGGGGGCCTAATACCGAGTGGTAGCTAGGAATTGTGTTTTCGGATCCCCAGCTAGGGCAATATGTGGTTTGAGTGTAGCTCGAAGCACTATCTTCTAGTACGAGATCCTTGGACAAAATTCTCCCAGACCTCAGGTGCATGTATGAGACCTCTAAATAGGCACACTCAGGTTGAACTGTAGTTCTGGAATTTTTATATTCTGGACTACCCTAGAGGTATCCCCACAGTCATAGGGATAGCTCTATGGCGACGATTGTAGGGATAGGGTATCGCACTAGGTTGTAGGATACTAGTAGAGCAACGGGTGATGGGATAGGTGTAACGTGACAATTGGCAGAATAGATCATGCCACATGTTCAACAGGATAAGATGCAAATATGGTATCCCCACTGATGTAGGGATAATTTGAGACAATGGTTGGAGGGTAATGAGGTTGGCAGAATAATTATAGCAACAGGCGTGGGATAGAAAAATAGTGGTAGTTGAAGGGTTAATGGGGTCGACGGAATAATTATAGCGACAGTTGTGGGGATAGAAAAAACTGGCGGTCAGAGGGATAAGGGGCTTGGTGGAATAATTATAGCCACGAGTGTGGGGATGAGCTTGCTATGTCCCAGTCGGAGGAATAATTGGATCGATGGAATACAAATATGGCCATAAATGTTGGGGTGACTGAAGATACCGCGATCGATGAGATAGCATTATAGCAACGGTCACGGGGATAACACTATGGCCATAGGTCAAGAGCTATTCAATTGGCATGATAATTAACTCTGACATGCATTTAATCAAGGCGATGGGTTAGAAGCTAGGTCAGCAAGATACGGCTATGGCATCGGGTCAATGAGGTTTGACTGGTGGGATAGCTCTAACTCGCTAACCCATGGGGATAGAGAAACACTATGTCACCGCGAGACTAGATTTTGGTGAATTTCGAGAGATTTTGAGTTTTTCTTCTAGGTTTTTCTGTGCTAGGAGGGTGTGATACTACCTAGTCTACGTACTTAATGAAAAAAACTTGAAAGAAAAGCAACTTTTGCAAGCCAAAATGCAAGATTTCTTGAGTGTTTAGACATCATACACTTCTTAGCAACCTTACAAACTATCTCCCTACCAAGTCAAAACACTAAAAAACATAAAAAACAAGCTTCAACTGATAAAAAAAGTTTCTCCAATAGAAAATGACAGCTTTCCTAACTTTTATGTCCAAAACTCTCACTTGTTCACCCTTTCCTCTCCTACAACTCCACTAACAAAGCTCCAAGTTAAGCTTGAAGCCTTGTGCAATGGGTAGATAATGGAAGAAGACTAGTGCAATGCAAAAGCATACCTCCATTCCTTGGCAATGGTGCCAAAAATGTGTGGTCTCGATGGTGACTCGCATGTTGTGGGGATAATGAAGAGATGTTTTTGGAGCCTCCACTCCAAGCTACTCTTTGTGAGAGCAATGCAAGGCACAAGCCATCTGCATGTGTCACTCAAGAAACCTCTGGATTGTTGCAATGTGTTTCCATGAGAGAAAGAGGGAAGGGGGAGAGGGGAGAAGAGAGGGGAGAAGGGAGGGAGAAGGAGAAGGGAAGAGGAGAGTGAAGGGGGATGGAGTGGCAAACACAAGGGCACTACAATGGAAACAAGAGAAACCCACAACACTCTTGGAAGAGAAGAGGGATCTTGTATTCAAACTTGTGCAAACAACAATGAAGACCAAAGTCAACCCTTTGGCCTTTTATACATGTCACCTTTTGAAGGGAGAGCCAACCGCTATTGGTAAACTAAATTTGAGATATAATGGTCCCTACAAGATTGTTGAGGTCTAGGGAGAGGGAACATTCAAATTGGAGGAGATGTATGGGAATACAATTCTGAAACCAGTCAATGGGTATCGGTTGAAACCATATCATGCTCCAACACTTTCTGTGGAGGTTGTGGTAGAGGTTTTGGTGGTGCAGTGCATGGTGGCAAAGTGGTGTCCAATGATTGCTTGCAGGTTCAAAGATCCGAAGTTCCGAAGCAACTGGGATCTGAATGCGGAGCTATGATTCAAGATCTGAAGTTTCGAAGCGACACAAGATCCGAATGCAGAGCCATAATTCAGGTTCCAAAGTTTCAAAGTTCCGAATGCATCAATAGTACTGTCTGTACTATGGGCGATGTTTTACGCATTTCGGTGATGATTCTTTGTGCCCAAGGCAGGAGATTGATGCAACGGTCGGCATGGTCAGTTCGTCTAGTCTGATTACGATCGGTAACGTTTCGTTGTTTTAAAAATTCTCTTCAGTTTCAGTTAACATGTGTGGGGTTCAGGTATTTTTATCCCTTCCAGTATCAGTTTGCTCTGAATTCTATTCAAAGTTGTGTTCAAGCTAGTATTTCTTGGAGGATGTCCATTGTGAGTGTGGATCTTCATAATGAAGGAGAGCTCCCGAGGTCGTGTCTAGAGCTTGATTTGTTGTCGACCATGGCAAGTGAACAGATGGTCCCAAAATCAAAAGTAGCACCTATGCAAAGCAGCAAGAGGGTGAAAATGGAGGTGAAGCTACTAGAGGAGGATTGGCGTGATGTTTTAGAAGATTCAAAAATAGAGTCGGATGAACCACCAAAAAAGCAAACATCGAAGAAGCAACAGATAGTTGAGAATTCGTCGGTTTTTCAACACTCCAAGGTATTTCTCAGTTTGACATTGAACAAAGCATGGCTGAAGAAGATCAAGTTGTACGAGTTTACATGCTTACAGTGGGAGCTGTGGCAGGATAACCTTGAAGTCTTGAGTGAGTTCTTAACATTGTAGCACACGGCGGGAGGAATTTCTTGGGGAGTTAGAAGAACACCAGAGTTGGTAGCTGCAGTTTTTCATCTACCATACTATGAAGAAGAGATTCAGCTAGACAAGTGTTCAGATGATGTGATGATGGTAGAGTTTCGGAATCCTTATTCCTCTAAGAATTCCTATATGTGATAAGCAAGGATGATAAGCAAGGTAAGGGATCCTGTCAGGAAACAACAGTTAGATTGGTTCGTAAAGCGAGTGGTTCTCTGTAGGGTTTTGTTAGTTCGCAATGACTATATGGCAAAGGAAAATTATGCCTACCTGGCGGTAGCAGAGCAAGGGGAGAAGGTGTTGTGGGCTACACTATTGTGCACAAAGCTATTGCAGGAAATTTCCAGAAAGCAACTTTGCACCCTGAATCAGTTTTCAAGAATTACTCCTTATTCAGTCATGTTACTCCTAAAAAGGAGAGGACTCTATCTTGCAAGGAGAAGGGCAAGTAGTTGTTTGGTGATGCAAATGATATTATCTAGTGATACAATTAATGATTTGGTGCAAGCCAAATACACTTATCAGGCAATCAGTCGAGATGGTGACGAGTAAATCACTATCTTCAGCTTTATGGAATACACCTATTGTGAGCAAGGAGAAGCTGCAGCATAAAGATCAACTAGTCACGAAGTCAAAGATTTTGGTAAGAAAGGGAGCTATAATGGATTTAAAGAAAATATTAGCCATGTCTCAAGACCAGAGCATGGAGGGTGTAGATGCAATGGATACACCACTCATTAGTAAGAATTTGGTGTCTGGTATTTCATTTGAGCAATTCAATCATGCAATTGAGATTGTATGTAGTTTTGGGAATTAGATGTAGGCAACTCAACGTCAAGCTACTACTGATATTTTTTATCTACTACAAGAAGAAAATTGCAAATTGTTACAATAGGTCCATGAAAGCACTGAGATGCAGAAGATCAAACAAGACTTGGCACAGTTACAAAAAAAATTTTAGGTTTATAAAGAGCAGAAGGAAAGTGACTAGCAGAAGCTCATGCAATAGATAGAAAAACAACAGGCATGTCTTCCTATTGTTACTAAATGGCTAAAGGAGATGCAAGATCAATTTTTTAATGTTTTGGAGGTAGTGTCTAAATGCAATACAGAGCTACAAACCAATAACTTATGGTTGCAAGCAAGACTAGATGCATCACAGAATTTGGAGCAGCAGCTAAAATACATTTCAGAAGAGACAGAGTTGGATGGGGTATTTGTGGTAGCGAATGCTGTGGACAATCTTAAAAATGAGTTGGTAGTTATATCTCAAGGAGTATGCAATAATTTAAAAGAGAGGCTACTTATTTTGGCTCATAGGCCTCATGAAGCTTTTGCTTTCGAGGAATATATAGCAAATATCTTGAAGGATAAGAATAGGAAAAGCAAATTCAAGAATTACAGCAACTGTTGCAGTTCCAGCAATAGTCCCAGGTGACATCAACAACACTTCAAGGTACTAATTCGATCGAAATTTTTTCTATGATTTTGTTTGTGTAGGTACTTGAAGATATAGCACCAGGGCCAAGTAATCAACATAGCGGTCGTATCGAGCTAAAGGAAGACTTTTAAGAGGAGTCAGTACAACCAGAGGAAATACTTCAAGCTTTTAAAGTTGTTCATGAGTTGACCTTGGGGGGGTCACTCATCATATGTAACCCTATCACGTGAGCTCAACAGAAGGATATTTTTTATTTCTAAAATTTATAGATATAAATATACATAAGGGACTATTTAAAATAGTTTTGGAAAAAATTTATAGATTTGTATAGAAAAGGGGTACATTTTATTAATGAAAAATTTACAGATAAGGGATTTTAAAAATAGGCCTTGAACACACGTGATATAGAGGATTTATACATAGTGACCCCCTCGAGGAATTGACTGGAGGAAATCCAAATACATTGATGTTCAATCACCATTCGGAGGATATATTCAATGTAGTGCAAAAGAAAGATGAGGATATGATCACTGTTAGTCCAAACAAATAGGAACAGATTAAAGATCAAGTGGAAGACCAGTATGAAGAGCAATTTATGGGAGTTCAGCATGAAGATCATGATGTGGATCATGAATTAATTCCAACTAGTTCAGTCTCAGTAGACCATTGTACTGGATCCACTACAGTAGATAAATGAGTGGGTTCGAGTCTCAATAATTTTGTGGCACAAAATTGATTGTTCCACTGGGTGTGCCAATGTGGGCGAGTGTAGCTCAAACACATTTCAGAACTATTTATATTTCACAATGATATAGGATGTATGGAAAAACTTAATGGGAGTTAGTTATGCAACTGCTGATGAGGCACGACTGCAAGTTAGCAAGCAACTACCATATGTAGATAGTTAATTGTTCAACTCATGGATCTGAAAAGTAGTACTCTGAATGCCAATATGATGTTGTTGGTCAAACTCTGTTTTGTCTAGTTCTATGCCTAGTTTATATGTTGTTGTTACAAAAGCATTTGCAATATAAGAAATATGCAGTTGTTTACTTTAATTGACTATCTCTATTGCACTCAATCTTGAGTCGATGTGTTCTCTTTCAGAAGTTCTGAGTGCATTCATGAAGATACCGTATTTCTAGTAATAGGTAGATTTTTGGATCTAATCTCTACCTATTACAATCAATTTCCAATGCTCCATTCACTTAAAGTATAGCGTTCCCAATGCTCCACTCATTTTCTCGCGGGGGTCACTCATCATATGTAACCCTATCACATGAGTTCAACAGAAGGATATTTTTTATTTCTAAAATTTACAGAAATAAATATACATAAGGGACTATCTAAAATAGTATGGGAAAAATTTACAGATTTGTATATAAAAGGGGTACATTTTATTAATGAAAAATTTACAGATAAGGGATTTTAAAAATAGGCCTTGAACGCACGTGGTATAGAGGGTTTATACATAGTGACCCCCCCGAGCTCATTTTATTCCAAACCTTTCATTTCACACTATCGGTTAAAGTGTCAGTTGGACCGTCTCCACTCACTTAAAGTAGAGCATTCCCGATGCTCCACTCACTTTATTACAAACCTTATCATTATCATAGCGAACAAACCTGTCTCTCATTATTGCTCTATTTATATTCTTCACTCCTTACCCTTGAAATTGCATTGTGTTAGTGAACTTGTATTCTTCCATCCTAGTCCTTCCACAAACACTCTCTTATTTCTTCCATCCTAGTCCTTCTCAGTAACTTGTAATCTTCCATCGTAGTCCTTTCACAAACACTCTCTTATTTCTTCCATCCTAATCCTTCTCAATAACATGTATTCCTCCATCCTAGTCCTTCCACAAACACTCTCTTCTTTCTTCCATCCTAATTCTTCTCAGTAATGTGTATTCCTCCATCCTAGTCCTTCCACGAACACTTTCTTCTTTCTTCCATCTCTCTTTCTTTGTCATCTCCCCACCATGGAGTCTAGAATTAATAGTCTCAAAGAATGGATTGCTACCAAGGAGCATAGAGAGAGGCCAAAATTTGACAAGGCTCTCCATTGATATGGATGAAGAGAGAGGAATTTGATGCACAGAGGTGCGCAGAGAGGGAGGAGACTCTAAAGATAGTAGAGAGCGAAAGACTTTTATGGAATATTATAAAAGCATGACAAGATCTATTAGACTTCTTAAGTAACCTTCGTTATCACAACTCTCGGTGGGAGAAATTTGATGCAGATGCTAAAACAACAATAAGGGCCTCACAAAGAAATTATCAAGAAACAATCTATGACTGCTTGAATTTCTTCCTTCATTGTAATTATGTTGACGATACAAATGTGGAGTCAGTGGAAGACTGGGTTGCTGAGAAGATAAGAGAGACCAATTATGAGATCTTCTAGACTTGTTTGAATAATCTTATTTTGTATTCTCTGCAACATCGGATAATCTTATTTTGTATTCTCTACAACAAACCTAGTAGGGCTAATTTGCAATCTTATTTTGTCTTATTTTGTATTCTCTGCAACCAACTGGTAGGGCTGAGCAAATTATATTAGAATTGCTAATAGAGTTTGTTTAGATTATCTTGTAAGCTTGCACAACAAGATAAAGCAACTATAGACATGCCTGATAGATGCACAAAATAGCGGGTGTGTCTATAGGCATAGATAGAATTAGTGAAAATACGGGCACATCTACTAGTGCATCTACTAGCATGGTTCACTACAAGGCATAGGTCCTTTTTTGATGGAAATATTGACCTTTTTTACACTAAATTTTTTTTTTTGGCAAGCGCAAAGGTCGGTATTTACGTTGCTATAAGCATCAAAAAAGAATGATTACTATATAAACGTTGCTATATAGCGACACTAGTAAATGTCGCTATATAGCAACACCGGTAAATGTTGCTATATAGCAATGATTAACAAAAGCTTTAAAAAAACATTAGTGGGGCTAAATAGGGCCACAGCAAGCCCTCTTTTTCCCCACTAATGTTTTTTATTTAGTAATTACAAAAGAATGTTCTTTTTTACAAAATTTTCCTTGTGGAAAGGGTGCTACAAAATCGCTCAAATGAATCAAGCAAGAGAAGCAAATACATGTCAAAGATATACAACATTGTTTGTTAACAAATTACCCTTTCGAAAAGGATGATACAAAATCGCTCAAAAAAGCCGATATACAAAAGCATATACATGGCAAAGTATATGCACTATTACTACTACTCCCGCTCATCTGAATCATCGTCCTCATCCTCGTCACGCTAGCCTGATCCCTGGTCCTCGTGAGCTGCACCTAATCCCTCGCCCTTGTGAGCTATGCCTAATCCCTGGCCCTCGTCGAAGCTATGTAAGCCTAATCCCTCATCATGACCACTCACCTCGGTTGATGGGACGTTCGAGCTTTGATTCTAAGAGTGAAACCATATTAATTGGAAATTAGATTGGAACTTAAAGAATAAAATAGTTTTAAAAGTGAGATTATAAGTAGGAGTAGAATTATACCGTGCGAGCAACCACCTCAGCCCAATCAACCGTCGCTCCCAGTGCCTCCTTCTCAATAAACCACGGCTTTGTTCCTATGCAAAACACGCGTCTTATCTCTGTGTTTGTAGGAAGGTGACCCATCGTAGCTTGCTATGGGCCCAATTTACGAGAGTTAGATAAAGTGCATGCAATCTGTAGTAAAACAAATATAATAATACATTAAATGAGAAGAAGTAGACTTACCACGGTTGCCTCGAATGCCAACTGTCTACTTGCGCCAAAGTGCGAAGTTCCTACGGAGTCCAACCATCTCCTTGCAGCCCTCCTTTGACCCTCAAACTGTTTGGGATGGTCCCTATACTGCTTCTTGAAAAACTTCCAATCACCTTTGTTTGCCCAGCTAGGTAAAGCCTTCCCCTTTGCGATGGAAGTATGCAAGGTTGACCTACAATGCTTCAAGAGGACCCCCATGTGCTCTTTCATGTAATCCGAATTGAACTCCCAATTTGGAGGGTTAGGATATTGTCTTTTCAATTCATCGATGACTGCCTACTTCTTTTCCTCATCTTGGGACCGCCAATTAGTAGCTATGCCGCTCCTAAAGTGGTGGCTCATCAACTGCCTCATGGTGGCCATCACTGTTGCACCCTTTTTATTTTCTATTATCTCTCCAGCAACCGTGATTTCATAGGAGAGGTCCTCGACTGGGTAAGGAGGACTCATGGTAGTGGGAGAGTCAGAGCGAGTGGTGTTTGTGCGAGTGCTTATGGAGTGAGGAGTAGCAGTGGGAGTAGGAGAGGGCAAGGGACCTAACTAGTATTGGGTCTCGGGACCAAGTGGAGACCTGTAGGGTTGTGAGTGTGCTAACTCATCTACATCTCCCGAGTCAGCACAACATAAGTGACCCCTCCTACTTTTCCTTCCCTTACAGTGGGCACACCTAGGTGATCACCCCTCAGTCCAAGGGGCTAGAGGGGACAGCTAGACAGTGGGTCCAGCCATCGGTGTAGGAGAGGGATTTGCTGAGGTCCTCTAGGATAGCAGAGAGAAGAATCTCGCTGCCTCTGCATTGGTCATCTGTGCGATAAACTCATCGAGACTCCTGACAAAGCCATGGGCTACTAGCAAAGGAATTCCTCGAGGGGTAGTCATAGTGCTACGTCCGAGAGGAGTTTCACCAAGGGTAGTCGCAAGGGTAGGCCCATGAGGTGTTGCCTAAGTGAAATCAAAGTCCTCTGGAGAATAGAGATCATGATGTCTTCTCCTACGAGGGTTTTCGTACTCGTCAGACATACGATGTGATCCCATGTCTAATTTGGGGGGATTGGAAAAACATAGACACAAACACAAAAACAAAAAACAAAAAACAAGAGCAGAGGTAAGAAGCAGAAAGCATATGAGAGAAATCATATGCATAAGAGAAGGAGAAGCATAAGAGAAGGAGAGGGGAAAAGAAGAGAAACAAAAGGGGAAAAGAGATTAAAAGAGGGGAAAAGAACCAAATATGCATAACAAAAAAAAGAGAGAAAGCATATGCGTAAGAGAAAAAGAGAGAAGGCATATGCTTATGCTTATGCATAAGCATATGAGCATATGCTCATGCATAAGCATAAGCATAGGCATAGGCATAGGCATAGGCATTGCATTACTCAAGTAAGCTTCAAAGTCTATTTTGCAAACATGGTGAATTATGCTAGTGGGTCAATTACTCGAATGTTTTTCCTCATTTATGGTCTTCACGTGCAAGCTATTGTGTAAAATGCTTCCAAGGGAGAATAAATTACCGACCTCAAGAGATATGGCAAGGCAACATGTGACCTCTCTTGGAGGATTAGATTACAAGTGCATCCATGCATGCGTCAACGATTGTGTTTTGTTTCGTGGACTACATAAGGATGCAAGAGAGTGTCCTACTTGTGGAGAGGCAAGATATAGAGCAGATCTCAAAACTTTGGACGTGCCTCGTAAGGTTCTGTGACATTCCTCGCATCCAACATATGTTCAAGTGCAAATCCATTGCACAGCTCATGTCATGGCATTCCTCCCATCGATCAACCGATGTCAAGTAGAGAACTCCTACAGACACTCCTGCATGGAAGCATATTGAAGACACATGGCCAAGCTTCAAGGAAGAACCTAGGAGCTTGAGACTTGGATTGGGTATGGACGGTGTGAACCCATTTGGTCTCAAAAGCACCTCTTACAGTGTATGGCCAGTGATATTGGTGAATTATAATCTTCCACCCTCTATGGCTATTAAGAAAGGACATGTTATGTTGTCCCTTCTAATTCCAGGGAAACATAAAGTCAAAAATCCTGATGTTTGTTTGGAGCCTTTGATTGATGAGCTCGAGATACTTTGGAGAGGTATCGAGGTGCATGATGTGAGAAGGCCTCCCTCGTCACGAGACTTCAACTGCAAAGCAATCTTGATGTGGATGATGCATGACTTCCCAAGCTATGGCGAGTGTTCAGGTAAGCATTGCGCTTTTAATTATGAGTAGGCATCCGATGTGGCAACTTGAACCCACCTTCAACTCTTAATTGTGTCTATTGTTCAGGTCTCACTACATCGAGTTACCATGCATGTCCTATTTGTGGTCCTTCACTAGTTGCCTCACGGGCAGATGCATTGAATAAGGTCATCTATGAGAATCACCATCGATTTCTCCCACCTGATCATCGTACATATGTTGCCCCTTGGAATGAAGTCCTCCCACAATCACTCATTGTGGGAGATTGGATGAGAATTTGGGATGGTTCCATGACTCCTCCAACACTTGGCATGAGCCGATAAGGGTTTGTAGCTATTGTGTGCTATATTGGCTAGAAATAAAGATTGCCCGCTAACACTAGCTTTTGTTTAGATACTCCATCTTTTATCGTTTACCATATTGGTCCCACCTCAAGATCAATCACCTGCTTGATCCCATGCATATCTTCAAGAATGTGGCATCTACCATTTGGGAGCATTTGAATGGGACACGAGATTCCGTAGGCATAAGGGAGGATCTATGTACCACAGGGAGGATGCGTGAAGCTTGGCCACAAGAGAGACCAAATGGGCGTGTTTTTTTACCTCATGCACCGTGGAGGTTATCAAAGCTAGAGATGGAGGCGGTGAAGCGCGCTATTACTACAATTTGTACTCCCACTATATGCATGAGGTGTTTGAAGGGGGCCTTTACAAAGAGCAAGAAAAGAGGTGTAGAGCAATTATATGGTTTAAAATCTCATGATTGGCACAAGATGCTCCAAGTAAGTATTTTATGTGCATGATATCTTTTTCCTTTCAAATTTGTGAGTGAATAATTATAAGCAACTAATCAACCACCTCCTCGTGGGTTCAGTTCGTACTACCTACTAGCATTAATCATGGTGCATCAAAGGACGTGAAGGATTGTATTTACAAGATGGGCGAGCTTGTGAGGTACTTTACATGATACACAATATTACAAGATGGGCGAGCTTGTGAGGTACTTTACATGATACAAAATATGTTGCGTATCAATGCTCCATGCAAGGTGTTCATATTGCTAATATGGTGTACTTTTTCATTTCTAGGTATGTGAGCTCAAAGGAAATAGATCCCACCACGCTTGAGAATGCTCGAGTTATATCAATGGAGGTGGTTTGTTTAGTAGAAGAGACATTTCCACGTTCTATTCTCACAAGCCAACTACATCTTATAGTGCATTTGGTGGATGAGATTGCTATATGCAGTACTATACATGCACGATGGTTGTTCTTCCTCGAGCGCTTCATGAAGACCTTGAAGGACTTCGTGAGACAAAATGCAAGACGTGAAGATAGCGTGGCCGAGGGTTGGTTGGTACAAGAGTCACTTGTATATATTTCTGAGTTTCTTATTGATGTGGATCGCTCTCTCCCACGACTATGGAGAGATGATGAAGACCTAAGGATGACCTCTTGTGCCTCAAGAGAAAGGATGCAACAAAGTAATAGACACCGAGTTGCTTAATAATATCAACCTCTATGCGTGCTTAATAGTGATGTGATGAAAAGATGGGTGACAAGATACGAGGATGCAAAGGCAAGAAGACAAGAAGAAAGGGCCCTCTTTCGTGTACACCACGGATCTCGTGTGCCATACCCTCAGTATCTATGAGCACTTCCAAAGGATATTCATGTGGATTGGCTACTTGACGAAATGGAGAAAGCATAGAAAGACGAGGGGATGCATATCACAATGAAAGAATGGGAGTATGCTAGGGAATGCATGAGAAAGGTCAGTATATAAAATGTTATACATAAGTTAGGAGCTTTCAATAATTTAGATTGCTTATTTAATTGATTTTTTCTTGGTGTAGTGCACTATGTTCAATACTATATGGTGTGAGGGCAAGCATTTTCGAACACAACGGATTGATGATAACAGAAACACACAAGATTGTGGCATCATTGCTAGCTTTGAGGGAGCCAATGGAGCCATGGATGATTATTGTGGCATAATCCAAGATATTATTAAGCTTGACTTTCGACGCTTCTTTGTGTATGTTTTGGATATAAAGTGGTTTAAGGACGTGATGGAAAGAGGCCCTAATGCAACAATCAAATGCCATGCAAGTGGCTTTGTAACTATTGACTCCACAAAGTTTTGGCAAAGTAGGAAGGACACACTAGTACTACCGCAACAATGTGAACAGGTAATGTGCACACATATAAAAATACTCGCTTTTAAATATTTGATACCTTCGATGCAAGGAAAATAACATGATTGTATTTGTGTTTAAATTAGGTTATCTATCAACCAATGGTGGATAATAATAGATGGTGGCATGTCATACCTATTATGCCACATTCCAAAGTGATGTATAGTACATTTACTAATATCTAGCATATGGAGGATGATCATGGCCATGGAGGTGATGATGACCGTGATACAAAAGAGGACGATGATCATGAGATAGGAGATACAGATATTGAGGCCATTACCTTGAGGACGAGCCTACCATTGATGATGCTGATTTCGATGAGCACATGAGTAGTACAAGTAGTAGTGGGTTAAATGTATTTGTAGATCTAAACACTTGTTTGGATTTTGAAGTAGATAGTTTGGCAAGGGTTGATCTCATTGAGGATGAGATCGAACCGTAACCCATCATTGATATTGGCAAAACTATTTTACATATTGTCTCATTCTCCTCACCTCACTTAATTCTTATATATGTGGGCTTGCAAAAAAGCATTAATGTTTTTGTAAAAATTATGTGCATTGGCAATGTTTGGAAAGCAGTGATGCACACCAGAATCTCACTTTCTGTATTCTCTGTTTACGTCTAAATACGTGTCTAATTCTCAGTGTAGACGCGCTTATAGACGTGTTAGTATATGTGCAAATAGACACTCTGATAGATGCAGCATTAGATGGGCTCGTATTTTCTCAGTGTAGATGTGTCAATACACACGCAAATAACTAACCTGTTAGATGCGCTATTAGATGCACCCGTGATTTCTCTATTCAAGCAACACCTATGGATGCGCCCGCTATTTTGCGCATCTATCAAGTGCATCTATAGTTGCTTTGTGTTGTTGTGGTAGAACTCAAAGTAATAGGTGCAAGTTCCAATCCATAATAATTCCATGTGTTTTTTGGCATATAATCTATGAGGCAAATAATCAAAAACCCAAATTACCTTATTGATGCTCTTGAATAATTCTAGGAAATGGCTAAGTTAACAGGACATAAAAGTGTCCTAGAACATTTTATGTCCTTCTACCAAACTAGTGTGTTTAAGAAGCATGGTTATTTAAATATGCAATATTTAATAAAGGGTTTTCCCTACTCATCACATTTTTTTAAGTCACTTTGGAATAATTGAACACACATTGTATCCCACATACCCTATATAGGTACTGCCTCAATCCCACTTCATATGTAATAATTAAACATATTGCCCTTCATAATTTCACTTGTACATTAACAATCTATAAAATTTTGTAGTTTTTCAATAATTAATTAAACAACAGCCTTGCTTGTTGCACAGATGGAGCTTAGGAGGGAAAGAAGAGAGAGAGACACTTCATTTGTGATATAGTTATCTACTATACAGTCTTTCTTCAATAATCAACCATGCTCCATGTTCTTTAATCCAAAACATTGCATGGAATTTATTTACATGTATTGGCAATTCTTGTAAAACGTAGACCTACTACCCCAAACAATAGACATGTAATCAACTAAGAAAGAGAAGCTAAGCATTGCGGGAAGATCTTCCATGCACTTATGACATGGCATATTGCTCATGAGAGTAAGAATGAATATAGTAGTTTACCCTATTACCCTAGTAGTGAGCCATTATATCAAAGATAGAGGCAGCTGCCAAGGTTGTAGCTATGAAACACGAGTAGCATTCACACCATACTCAACGTAGGAATTGCAGGTACTAGCCTCAAGGTAGAGATCTACTTCTACTAACAACTCTGGGAAAGTGAATACATGGAGATGATTCATTTCAAACCTATGCAAACAAATCCAATTTGTACAGCTTCACATGAACACTTACAGCATCTATACGAACATGCGATGCTAGGCTTTCTATGTCAAATAGCATGGTCTAATCAAGGGTCGATAACGATCTACGATCCCATTATTGGATTTCTGTGTGAAGGGCTTTTTTAGAAAACTTGGGCTAGTTGGCATAACCCTGGTATCTACGGCTAGATGCCATACATCACAGAGCTAGGCTTATACACAAGTGTGAGGTAAATAGAATGGTAAAAGGTAGGAGTAGATGTGTGAGTTTGATGGTAGAGAATGCAAGATCTATACATCTTTACGAGTGTGAGCACTACGTCTCCAAAATGACATTGGCTTTAGTCTTGGGCATAAACATCATACTCCTACCGAGCTATGAACTCCAAAATCAAATGACGAAGACCATATACACCAAAATAGTCGTGAACCAAAAACCCCACGAATAACAGTCTACAAAGATAAGCAAGCATAAACATCATACTCCTACCAAATTAAGAGCTCCAAAATAAAATGAGAAATCGATATACAGGTCAAAACTACCGTGAACTAAAGACCCGGATGAATGAAACAAAGAATCACCTCCAGATTCCATCATATCCATCTCGCAAGCACTGGCCATCACAAACAACTGATTTTTCTTACAACAAATACTTCAAACTCTCACTCACAATTTTAAAGCACTGTACTTCATATCCACACATACATTTCGACTACATGAATCTGTCATTTTATAGGCAAACAAGCATGACGAACACCCATGCAAATAGCATATACTTAAACTATCCCCTTTTCTATAATATTCTACAAACAACTCCACTGCCTCCCCTCCATACAGAAAAGTAAATATCACACCCTTTGACATGGTAGAAAACACACCATACAGAACCACACAACACACGATAGCATCATAGTTTGGAAGGCCCTATTCCTTTTCCCCTCCACACCGACATGCAAAAACAGCAACTTGCATGTCAAAATGTCTCGGGGATACACGGGGAGAACATACAATAGAAATCGAGAGAAAGCATCCACTCGAAAAAGCAATATTGTTGAAGTTGCATGCTCTCCCTTCCTCCACATCCCAGTGCAAGGCCGAGAAACCCAAAGAAGAAGAGTCCACATCCACCACTAGTGTTGCCGCCCCCAACTAAGATTTCTACAATGCCCAAAAGACCTGCAGGCCAAATGCTCGCTATAACAAATCGCACAACAAGTAGCCTTTCCTATAGCAACACCAAAAAAATAGATGCCCCAGAAACAAAAGGATACTAACGAGCATTCTAAAACCCTAACCATCTCCCAACTCTAGGGGTTAGTGGAAACATTCAAACTTGACAAAAAACAAGAGGCAACGTCCCTAGAGCACTGGCCTTAAGTCGTTAAGTATAAGTGTTGTTGTTCCGCTTTCAAAGGGCATCAAAATTACCAACTTTCTAGTAACTAAAGGAGTGGGGCACTCCTAACAAGCAAAACCTCCTTTTCCCAACCCAACTTCACCCTTCCCTAAGACCCTTGAAGGGCCAATAAGATGTAGCTAAGTGAGTGAATATCTCATAAAACTCCATCCAAATAGTTCTGAGTACCTGGGAGGACTCAAAAGGTACGTTATATGGCGGCGGTCCAGAGGACTCAAAATTGCAAAATGTCACAATTGCAAAATGTTCAACTACGTTTTTTGTGAGAACCGGCTTTTTCGGTTTCCTTCTCAAGCCAGAATCTATTTACACATAAAACGTCTAAGCCTTCACTCACAATTGCAAAAAGTTCTACTACGTTTTTGTTTTCAAGTTTTGAGAACCGGCTTTTGCGGTTTCCTTCTCAGGCCAGAATCTGTTTACACATAAAACGTTTGGATGCTTGCATGTTTTGCCACTCCAAAGAAAATCACTTAGATTGATTCTCAGGCATCCTAATTTGCTATCCCTGCTGACTGCTGCATTATAATCCAATCCTCTAAGCCCCTAGTTCCTATGCTTTTGATGCGCATCTATATTGGCCTGCCTCCGGAAGGGTATAGTGAAGGTTGGGCCAATTTCAAAAGTAAAATAGGGAATTTTGTTGTTTTTTATTTTTTCCAATGAGTATTTATTTCATTGGTGGTTCAGGTGACACGTGTCGACCCTCCATTGACACTTGGCTATCTCCTATTACCACGCCGAATTGGGGCTTAGCTCACCTTAAATAAACCTAAATTTTGTCGTTTGCGTGTTGATGGTGGCCATCCCTCTGAGGATTTC
Source organism: Dipteris shenzhenensis (assembly GCF_047967505.1). Lineage (NCBI taxonomy): Eukaryota > Viridiplantae > Streptophyta > Polypodiopsida > Gleicheniales > Dipteridaceae > Dipteris > Dipteris shenzhenensis. The sequence continues at coordinate 11,175,566 of NC_141621.1, read as the reverse complement.
ATAAAGTGAGAATATGGCGAAAGCCTGCAGCTATTAGCTGGAAGGCACACCATAAATTTGGAGACGTCGACCTCCACCAAATCATTCGAAGACTTCTTCGAAGATATCCTTCGCTTCCAAGTCGTGTAGCCATGGCGGACAATCAGTACTTACCTAAAGCCATGGATACTAAAAGTAACGCCTTTGGCAAGGATACTCTTTCCTTCTTTCAACTTTAACTTCACTTTTTGACTTCTTTTCTCTCATTTCGTGACTACTGATGTCGACTTTCGTGAGTTGCGATTTTCTGTCAGACTTCAGATGGCTAGCGATAGTCATTCGGCAAGGTTGAGAGACATGCGCACTTGGTGAACCACTCTACGATCAAAAAACCAGTCAAGAAGTCACTTCATAAAGCATTTGAGGCGGCTGCTAAGGCGGCCTACGCTGAAGGTTAATTCTTTTATTTTGCATTCTGTTCTGCGAATTTTGTTTCTGTTCTGTGAGTCCTCTGCATTTCTACCTCTGTAACCTGTTTCGACTTCTTCCCTACCTATTTTCCTTTCTCCTTGCCCGTCGCTGAAGGCCGCATCCGACATTTCTTTTCATCACTCTCTCTCACCCTCTCCCTCCATTGATCACTCTATCTCACCCTCTCCCTCCCTCGCCTCTCTCTCGCTTTGGACGCTCGGCCACATCCCCTGCCTCATGGTACATTGAACGTTTGGGAATACGCCACCTGCTACTCCTACCTCTGTGTATTGTTTTAACCTCTTCCCTGCGAATTTCCTCCTTCTGCTTGCCTGTCGTTGAAGCCCACCTCCAACTATTCTTTTCATCACTCTCTCTCACCCTCTCCCTCCGTTGATTACTTTATCTCACCCTCTCCCTCCCTCGCCTCTCTCTCGCTCTTGACGCTCGGCCATATCCCCTACCTCCTGCTTGATTGAACCTTTTGGAATGCGCCACCTCTAATAGCGGACCCCTGATTGGCCTTTAAACCTTTCCTTGAATCATATTTTTGCAACGCGGCCATGACCAATTAATCAATACGCATTTTTTGCTTTGGGCTCTATTTGCATGCCTTTGTTCGTGGTTTTCTAATTCTGCACACTAAAATTTTTTGTGTTTGTTTTCAGGTACACGGTGTCCCGAACGACTTGCTTCTGCATTTTCATTTTGTCTAACATTTGAAAATTTAGTAAATGTTGCAGAGAGTCTTTTACAACAGAATATAACAATTGCATCCTAGTGACATATTAATGTGATTTCACCGTACTTTACCTTATGGTAGAAAACATATATATTTTTCTTTACAAATTCCATTACATTTGAAAAGTTGCTTTGTTACATTGGATTGTTCCTTTTTCATTTATTTGCATTCGTGAGAGTATTTTACCTCCTTTAAATAACTTGTTGCATAGTAAAGCAAAACACTAGTTAATCCTAATGGTTGATTATTCACATTGCAATGTATACATAATTTCTTATATATGTTGCAAAATTATTGGCAGCAACAAGCAAATTGTCTATTGCACCCACGAAGGCTTTGGAAGATGAAGTGAACTCATCGCAAGATAGCTATCCTCATAAATTATTTGAGCAAAAAAATGATGGAGATAATCAAGACATTGTTGTAGCAAATAAAGAATATCTAAAGGATTCAACCTCATTGCCAATATTATACATATGGCAACTCACCGATTGTATCAGTCATAGATTTGCTTTTGAGGGCAAGCTCTTGGCAAAATATGGAACATACAAGGCTGAAGACCCAGACTATGTTGTTATTCTTTAAGTTGACTTCACAAATAGGCACAATTGTCCCACTATCACATTTGTTGTCCCTCATTCTTATGTAGATCAATACAAAGATAAGTTGGAGGTAGATGGCTTCTATAGAATTAAAGGGCCTTCAGTGATAAAGAAGAGCATTGGTGAAGGTGGTACTTCTTCATCTTGATGCCACAACTAGTGTTCTTAAAGTTGAACCATTTGAAGGAGCTATCACTTTGTTGAATGATCACAAACTTGCAAAATATGTGCCTTTTGTCACAAAGAATTGTAGGTGCTTGAAGCATCTCAATATGGCAATGGGCACTATATCGTTTGTTATCATCAAAGTTGACAAGGATGGAGGAGCAACAGATCAATTAATCATTCTAGATGGCCCAAGAAATGAAGACCGTGTTGCGGTAAACACAACCTTCTAATTGTACTTAAAAATGCATGTTAAAATTTAAAAGACACATTATAATGAGTTGACTTTTAATGTTTTCTAGCTCACTTTGTGAACGAACACAAGAGTTTGTTTGCATGACTTGTTGAGAAGTACAATAAAGAAGGCATTGTCATGTACACACTAAAGAATGTGTCCTAGTATATGGTAGTAAGAAATACTTTGTGCATCTTTGACTTCACAATTTTAGCAAACATCCCTGATGGTGCAAAGAAAGAAGAGCTTACCCAAGTGTTTGTTACCCAAGTTGGAAGTCTTGGATATGGCTACATGGTAAAGCTTATACTTACTCTTGAAGGTTCAATGATTATATAATCGTTTTTCACTAACTTGTTATGATTTTTACAGGTTAGTGGTCTACTACAATTCACAAATTTGAATTCCCAACTTGTGGAGTATACATGCGATGTTTGTGCTAGCATGCCTGTGAGTCGAGATCATCAACGACCTTTTTGCTACACCTCCAATCGTAAACAAGAGATCATTCAAACACCTTGCTTGACAAGAAAGATAGTTCAACGATTTGGTGAAGACGTTGCAATCCACTTGCGAGGATCCCATGTTGACTCCATTCTCCCTTTATAGGCTCCTTTCTTAGAACTTCGTAGTGAAAGTGTTCTTCACATTTGCTCAATGCTCCAGCATTAAGTGTAGTGGCACTTTTACAGTGAATAGTTCGGGGCATGTAATAGGCTTTGAAGGAAGCTCTTGATTGTAGTGAGACATTTCTTTATCTTCACAAAGTGTACTTTGTTAATGAAAATTTAACCTTCAGTTGTGTTGATATTGTCTTTGTATTTTTTTGCATGCAAAATGGATTTCTCAATTGAAAAACAAGAAGTCAAAAATCTCAATGTGTTTGATCTTGCCTCAAATGTTGCTTTTTTGCAGCAATATCCACAAAACACAAACATTATAAATTGTTTAGTTGATCTCCTTCCAATGCAAACATATTCCAATTTGCTAGAAATCATTGTTAAATGTGTTCAAACAAGTGAACTCTTTGAAGTACTTCCTTGGAAAAAGCTCTCAAACTTGACCATAATTCATCCAATCAAATTGCATGTGCACAAGAAGTTGAAAAAATGGTAGCAAATATCTCAATGTCAAGATCTTTATTGTATAGTTGCTTGACTAATTTTTCATGCACATTGGGTTGTTCACTCAAAGTCATCTATAAAACTAATACAAATGCCTATCAATGCTATCATGCACACTTTCATAATAATATTTTGGTGCATACACTTTTACTAGATGAAACTACAATACCTATGCAAATATCACCTTTGTGTCATATCCAATGTAAAAGAGCATACATCCCTTGGACTAAAGAATATGAAAGCCAACTTGTTTTGATTGTTTTGAACAATATTGAATTAAGTGCGAAAGAGATTGCTATGATATTCATTGAAACATACAAAGATGTGCCTTACAATATACTATCTATTGCACGGAAGGTATATAAAATTAAGGTCCCAATTATCACAAAAGAGCAAACCAAGGGGATTGAAAGTACAATAGCAAACAAAGAAATTGATATAAGAGAAGACAATTGTTCTTCCAAGCAAGGAACAAGTTTAATTTCAACAAAGGATGAAGAAAAAAAGAAGAGAAAAGCAACTACACATGTTGCAATATGCAAATACATGAAAGCAATTCAAGACACACCACAACATTCTTGCAAATGTTGTCATACATTAACATTCTTGTCAAAACTGCATGCAATAGACCATACAATAAGTACTTTTTTAATACAAAATAACATCATTATAGAAGTTAAATGCAAAGAAAAAAGTTTATGCTCAATTTGTTTCAATTATATCAAGACAAAGATAGTACCAACATTTTGTCATATCAACATGCCACTTGCTAAGAAAACAAAATACACTAGTCTCCTTAATGATATTGAAGCTCGTCTTATTTCTATTCGAATCCCTTTTGCTCAGATCCATGAACTCAATTTCCATGGACAATACAGTCTCAAGGGAAGCATCGTGAATGTTTTTGCTGATGTTGACAGAGCCCAGCACATATTACCCAGATTCCTTATAGATGGAGCAACAGCCATGGTTGGAATTAGAAGAAAGCTAGAGTACACTCATTATTATAAAAGTGGATTAGTAAGACCTACTTTAACAATCCGTGCATTGAAGGAGCTACTTTTAAATTCTTTATACAAAGAACAAAACCTTAGATTAAATCTTGAATGGACTCAACATATAGAGTCTTTGCAAGAAAATCAAAAACAAAAGAACTCATCATCAAATAGCAACATCGATGATGATAATGATACCTTAGAGACAAACACATTGATACATGGGATTTACTATAGCCAACAAGTAATTGACTTCGAAGACAAGACAACAAATATTGCTCTCTCAGAAGGTTTCTCACCCTTAAGCATCTTCAAGGACAAACATTGTGAAGAACTAGCCTTCCCTAACTCTTTTATTGATGTCAGCGCTTATACAATGTACCAAATCGAACTTCATACAAAGGCATTTCCCAATGGGAATTGACTAACAAAGACCGTCATTTTGCATTATCCATAGAAAACTTATTTTTTAAAACCATGAAAATATTGGTTGGTCAAGTACTATCATCAACTTGGGTATGTATGCAAAAAGCACAATTGCGTGGTCAAACATTAAGGGCAAAAGACACACTGCAGAATACAGATGTTGAAAGCCTTCTCCATTCCAATATCGTGACTTCACATGCATGCGAACATCATTTGACTACAAAATGAAGTTATAAAAAAACCTTTTTGCCATGGTTAGACAACTAGGTCCTCCAACTTTTTTTATTACATTCTCATCAGTAGAAAGACTATGGGAACCTTTGTTGCAATGCTTGCAAATTCTACGATAAGAGCCAAAGATACAATAGAAGGTACTCCTTCTACACAAATACAAAACTTGATTAGAAGCGATCCAATAACTTCAGCTCAATATTATGTCCACAGATTCTAAGCAATGAAACGCTTGTTGAAACAAGACCCAACAATCATAGGAAAGCTCATGGACTTCTTCTTTGTCACTGAATTCCAAAATCATGGTAGCCAACATGACCATGGGTTACTTTGGATCAAAGACGCACCCTCGACGCACCTACATATGGTACTTCAACAAGCACAGACATAGAATAGTTTATTGATAAATACATATCTTGTGACTTATCAAAGCTACACTTGCCTAATCCAAAGATCCAAAAACATAAACACCACTTTGGTTTTCCACGTGCACCCATGCACACAGCAAAGTTGTTGATTCCTCTACAAAAAGAAGATATAAATAACAATTCTAAAGACATAATGAAAACTATAAAGCAAATTATAGAGAACCCAATAACACAACAACAAACTTTTCATGATTGCCTCAAACAAATAAATATTATCGAAGAAGAGTACATTCTAATTCTACAATCAAACATTAGCCAACCAACTATATTTTTAAGGCGTGAACCAAAAGATGTATTCACTAACTTCAATCCAACAATTTCAAAATTATGGGGTGCTAATACAAATCTACAACTCATTCTCAACCCACATGGAGCAACATCATATATGACAAAAGTAGATAAAGACACAATTGATGCCGTTCGTAAAGCATTTTTTGAATGCATGCAAGCACAACTACCAACCAACAAGCACCTACGCAAGGTTGGCAATGCCATTCTAAACACACAACACATAAGTGCTCAACAAGCTGCTTACTTATCCTTGTCCCTTCCTCTTAATTCCACCACATGTGAATTTTCCTGCATTAACACCAGTCCCATTGAAGAGTGAACCTTCTTATTGAAAAGAAGACAAGATTTAGAGAAGTTGGATCCTGAAAGCAATGATATCTTCTTTGCAGACATAGTTACAAAATATTTGCAACGAAAGAAAACAATATATAATGTTTGCCTAGCATCATTTGTTAGTGATTATGGAGGGGATGCAAAAGCTAGCAAAAAGAGAAAACACGAAAAAATAATACGATACAACATCTACAACATAAATAAAGATCCAGAGAAGCATTATAGAGAGTTATGTTTATTGTACTTATCATTTTCCAACGAAGAACGTACACTAAGCATAGAATTTTCCACATGGCACGACTTATATAACTCTAACAAAGAAACTATTGAAAACAACAGAAAAAAATACAACAAACTAATACCAACCACCCCTACAATAACTTCTAATTCTACAACAAGTTCAACAACATCAAAAAGTACAAACACACTAAAACAAATCATGAGTATGACTTAAAGGTTGAGATCAATACAAATGAAAACAAAAAACAATTCATTGACAATGTCCTATTCACATACAAAGCACAACCAAATGAGGAATATCATTACACAATGAGGAGATTGAATAGAAATCAACAAGCAATAGTACACGACATCTTACTAAAGAAACGTTTAAGTCCAACCACAACATTGTGCCTTTTTCAAATTGGTAATGATGGAACTAGAAAAACATTTACTCTAGTTGTTTTGATTCAAGCATTAGTAAGACATTACAATCATAAGAACATAAGAAATGTTACTCTACCAAGGATCCTAGTACTCGCATATATCGGCAAAGCAGCATTCAATATACGAGGAGCGACTACATTTTGTGCTCCACTTGCCACTCATGACTTCCACATACAAGGCACTATCAGTAGAAATAGTACAAAATCTCTCAACACTATATGCTGATTTGGAACTAATAGTTTTCGACGAGGTTTCCCTTATTGAACAAAATACATTCATCACTGCAGATATGCGGATGCGTGAAATAAAACACAACCACTTGCAGCCATTTGGTGGAGTCAACATTTTGCTTTGTGGAGACTTATGCCGAGCAAGTCCCACAAAAGATGCATGGATCTTTTCTGATAGAGCCACAGCATTGTCTATGGTACCCTCCATTTGGAAAGAACATGTCATGTACTATGAGCTAAAAGAACCAATGCGACAAAATGATAGCACCTTCCTCACAATTCTGAATCATATACGGTTCGGCACCCAAACTCTTTTTGATCTTCACTATATAAACAACCTATATAATCACAACCCTCTTTCAAAAAAAGACACACCACACCTATATTATACGAACGCAGCAAAAGATAAACACAATGATGAAGTATTCCAATTACTAACTTTAAAACCATACCTCCTTACCGCAGAAGACATTAGACATAAAACATGTAGCAAAACGATCAACATTCTGATAGATCCCAAAAGTACCGAAGGACTTCATGCAAAATTACGCCTAAAAGTTGGAATGACAGTCGAGTGACAGTCGAACTTTGTTTAGGAAATATGGACATTGTAGATGGCTTAGTTAATGGAGCAGATGCCACTTTTATGGATTCTAAAATTGACAACAAAGAATGAATAATATGGTTACATTTCAACAAACCCACAATACGTTTGAAAATGCATAACATGAACACAAACTTATATATTCACAATATCAATCCTTCATGGACACCAATATTGCAAGTAACATGCGAATTTCAAGTAGGGAAAATTTTCCTTAACACAATTTGCAGAAAACAATTCCCTATTCAACTAGCAGCTGCTCGAACCATTCATCGTTCACAAGGCCTTTCAATGGATACCTTGGCCTTTGATCCTACAGGAATAAAATCACATGGACTAACTTATACTGCACTATCACACGTTAGAGATCCCTCTAACCTATTTATTTTGCACCCTTTGGAGATGAAAGACATCAAAGTTGACACAACTGTTGCTCTAAAAATTGCACACTTGTTAAAAACACGACAATGGAAATTCGACTACATAGACATTGAAAAACAATGTGAGACTTACCAACTCTACAATCACTAAACACAAGAACATACCAAAAGCATAAAGATGATATAATAAGCGATATTGTGCGTACAAGAAACACACTCCAAAAGTTATGAAGACCCTAGCATTACAAACTTCAAACATGTTACAGAAACGATGGGTGTCGGAATTACAACTTACTATAAAATCAAACTTAATCTACTAAAAATAAACAATATTATTCTAATAATGGAGTACAATGCCTTCTCACTATATTTAACAATTTAAAAAAAATACAATTGCCATTGTAAATGTATATAAGCATCCCACAACAAAAACTCAAGCTCTAATCCACTCACTAGAACAAATACTAAAAAGTTTAAATAAAGACATTCTCACATACATTGTAGGAGACTTTAATATGAACTACAAAGTAGTGTTCTAATATGGAAAAACTTGTTACACTCATGCAAAAATACAACATGAAACAAATAATATCTGACCCAACTACAATTCAGAGATCAACATTGGATCATATCTCGACGAATTCATTCAATGATAACCAACTATGTGGAACTCACTACGCATATTGGTCCGATCATTCTATAATATACACGACCATTTCTCCTACATAGCAGGCCTAATGAATCATATTCATCTTGTTTTTTAGTTTGTTAGTAGAAACCAAGACTCATCAGCTATGACGATTTTGTACGTAGATATCGATCTTTGGACGTGTTTTAGTTACTCTCGATGACAAAAGCGAAACTGACCATTCGTTTGGCAGGTTACTGGACTGGAATTTAGTGGGGAGAGGTATCAACCAGGCGAGGTAGCGAGCAAATGATACCACCAGTCAGTGAATGTCTGGCAACCCTTAGTATGAGCTCTCGCCAGGGCTCACATCAAGATTTCCCGAGACGTGATGAAACTTCGAATTGGATTTCATTTGGCTGAAAATGCCACAGAAGAATCGAATCCCCAATTTTAACGGCTTTCTATAGCCACGACCTTATCAACGCCTAATGATTTATCCAGTGTAGTGGCAACTGCAGTCCTGGCTTGTAATTCTTTTTAAGTTTGGGAGGACTTTACGCCTGTATGCATTGCGGGTGTGTTCGGGTAATTTGACTTATTTCCATGCGTGTTTAATTGTAATTTGACTTGGAATTAAACAATTACTGGATGTATATTTCAACGGGCAGAACTGGTGTTGGACTGTAAGGGCTCCGAATTTCGATTCATGTCGCACATCTGTTGTGCTCAGGTATGAATTTCTACAACATTGTGCACTTAAACTTTACAATCTGAAGTCGAGACGGCCTAAGAGAACCTCATCGCGTTAGTGCTTTCCAGAATTAGACAATTACATCTTGTATGTTTCAACGGGGGGGATGTTGGATTGTGAGGGCTTATTAGAATTTCAATTCAGGTTGCACATCTGTGCTCAAGTACAATAGAATAGGTAATAGGTATAGGGGGGTGTGGGTCGGGGTTGACTGAACCACGCAGGACATGCCTGCGAGCTGATAGTCAGTAGAATACTCCACGCGCCTACAAAAATGCTTCGAGGACGGCTCTATGGGACTTTACCGATATGTGAGGTCTCTCCACATGATCAGTGCAACTCAAACGCTCGCGTAAGCTTCACAATTTCACTGGACGATCTGGCCTCCTTCAGCAGTTGTGAACTTGTCTTCCAGAAGGAGAAGTTGAATGATAATCCTTTGGATCGCCACCTTTCGTTCAAAACTTAAGCACTGGAAAGGCTTGCCTTCTCAATCGGGAAAGAGTCCTTCGTAAAATAGCCATTGGCGTCGCTGTGAGGGACGGTCCTGTTTCTCTGCCTAAAATTCCACACAACAGCAACACCCCCGATGAGAACCGCTGCTATGGCAACGACGATCATCCCTGTCATTAGCAAGAGAAACACGGGTCTCTTTTCTTTTCGAAATCCTGTTGCATGGTCATCCTCCCGCTTTAATGCGAAAGGAGAGGTGCATTTCGGATAGTCACCGGATCTTGGGCCACAGAGATTCTCATTGCCCTTGAAAGAAGAGGAATTGAACCTTTGACAGCTGCAGTTCAGAGGGAGCGGTCCTTCAAGCTCATTAATTGAGACGTTCAGCATCACGAGCTGCTTCAGGCTGCAGATACTCACCGGGATTTTCCCAGTCAAATGGTTTGCCGAGAGATCCAGATGCGTCAAGCTGGACAACCGTGCAATCTGCGGGGGAATTGTGCCTGTCAAGTTGTTGTTCCTTAAGACGAGTTTCCTTAAGACCCTGCAAATGCCAATATCTGTTGGAATATCTCCCAACAAGGAATTGTAAGAGAGGTCTAACGTATTTGACTGCACAGCATCATCAAGTTGAGGTGGAGCATGGGTGTGAAACAATGACGAGATCTGAGGAGGAATAACTCCGGAAAGCCGGTTGTGCGCTAGATTCAGATAACTCAGATTGACAAGCTTGCCGATCTCTCCTCTTATGCGCCCTGTTAAGTTGTTGCCTGAAAGATTGAGTATAGTCAGGGAGGAGCAGTCGTACAACTGAAAGGGGATTACGCCAGTAAATTTGTTTCGTGCCAACGACAACATCTCAAGAGCTTCAAGGTTGCCCAACTCTTTGGGAATGATCCCTTCGAGATTGTTATCATCCAGCGTCAACTGCTGCAGGATCGTCAAGTTCCCCACGAAGCCAGAGAGCTTTCCAACAAGACGGTTGCCAGCAAGCTCGACGGCTAACAATGTCTTTGAAGCCCAAATCTCGTCGGGAATATCTCCAGAAATCTCATTATCTTCCAAGTTCAGAACAACTAAAGGCAGCTGAGAGAAATAAGCTGGAATTGTGCCAGTAAACCGATTTGATGAGAGATCCAGCGTGGACAAGCTGGAACACCTTCTAAATGCCTCGTTGAGATTACCTGAAAGGCCATTGCTTGAAAGCTCGAGGTAAGTCAACTGCCCAGCATTGCAAAGTTCAGGGGGGATGGGTCCAGACAGATGATTCTCGCTGAGAGAAATCGAATGTACGTAGCTCAAATTGCCCAGATCAGGCGGCAACGGACCGTAAATATGATTCGAGCCAAGGAGGAGAACACCAAGCATTTTCCATCGGCTGATCCAAGCAGGCAGGCGACCGGAGATCCGATTGCCTTCTGCTGCAAAAGAAACAATGCTCTCAATGAGGGCTAGCTCAGAGGGGAGCTCTCCTTCGATGCTGTTCCAGCTCGCCTCAAGGAGTCTAAGGCGGGAGCACCCACTGAGCGAGGCTGGAAGGGGCCCTTGAAGCTCGTTATTGGAGACGAGCAAATTGATCAGGAACCGGAGTCGGCCTAGGGAGCCAGGTATCCCTCCCGTCAACCGATTGCCAGAAACGTCAAGAAATCTAAGCTCGCTGCAATTGCCAAGTTCCGGCGGTATGCTCCCTGTGAGAAACAAAAAACAAAGTTGCCAACAAAAGATCAGTCTCATGAAGAGCAGACACTCTGGATCCCTAATAACAACCAACAAGCTAGAAACGTAATGCAAAACCCTTCACTTTTGCAACACTTGTGGTGGAGTGAGAGAACCTGAAAGATAGGTTTGACGAAGTGAAAGAGTCTGTAAGCTACTCAGATTGCCCAATGCAGACGGTATAGTCCCTGTCAGCTGATTTTGCCCAAGCTGGAGGACCTTGAGCGAAGTGAGGCGGCCTAACTCTTCAGGGATCAGTCCAGTAAACGTGTTGTTGTCGAGGCTGAGCTCTTGCAACTGTATAAGCGTGCAAAGATCAGAGGAAAGGTTCCCGGATAGCAAGTTTGCACTGAAACGAAGCACGGACAGCTTCTGGAACTTTGCTACGCTTAGCGATGTGAACACCTCCCCGGAAAACGAGTTGGAACTCAAATCGAGGTACTCTAAGTTGGAGAGGTTGCTCAGCTGCTGCTGGATCTCTCCCGAGAGGGCGTTTCCACTAAAGTCAAGGTGGATCAAGCTTTGCAGTTGCGCGATCTCCCTTGGGACACTTCCATTGAGGCAGTTCGAGCTCAAATCAAGGTAGCTCAGTTGCTGAAGAGCCCTAAGCTCGCTAGGAATGCCTCCAGACAACCGATTCCCACTCAAGTCGAGGCGTGTGAGTGCAGTAAGATCGGCTAGCTGCGGAGCTAGCTCTCCTTCGATATTCAAACCGGAAAGGGTGAGATCGAAAACGGCACCCTTAGGAGTACAGTGGACTCCAGTCCAACCGCTGCATGGAGATGTCGATCCTGTCTCATCCCAGTCGGAGAGGCTACTATCGGGGTCGGTGATGGCTCTTCTGAAAGCTAGAAGTGCTCTTACATCTGAATCCCTTAACGCAACTCCAGCTTGCTGCATTAAGCCGCTGCTGGCCCCAGGTTCCCGCGCTGATCCGCTCGACGTGACGAGCAGTGGTAAAACGAAATGCAAAATGAGCACGAGGAGTAGAGGCAAATTCTTCCGACCTTCCATGTTGAGACTGAAATATATAGGAGCGGGGAATGCAGTATTTCGGCAGAGTAGACGGTCGCAAAACCTATCGGATGGCCGGTGAAGGAGACGATCAAACAAGACAGTCTTCGTCTCGTCACGAAAATCTTCTCCACGATAATTCTCTCACAACTAGGCGTTGATTTAAACAACTTAAGCTTCCGATGCCGATCATAATGCAAGATATATAATCATGAGTATTCAGATTTCAGATCACTACACAAAACGTGCTTCAATCTCCATAGTCGCATACGTACTACTCAGACTGCTACAGCCCATCAATCAGGCCACTAATGGAAGGCGGCTAGGTGAAGCCGATCCATACGCAAAGGCGCCCTAATTGTGCTCGCAATGCAAGGAAGAAGGTACTACGACAGGCCCAAGAACAAGAAATGCAGCCAGGAAGGATATTTATTGGCTAGCTGTGCGGAACAATTGAAAATTTGTGGTGACAAGCACGATGGACGTCACAGACGAATTTGCGGTGACAAGCACGATGGTCGTCACAGACGGGCGTTGTGCAGCGAGCTTTTCAGCAGGTTGCTTGTGTAACAGAGCATGCGTGCCGGAGGGTGTTGTGTACTGCAGGAGGAGAAGCTGAAGCCGCTGCACGTAGCTATAATCTGCATATACAAGTAGCCTACGGCAGATCACTGAGAAGGCCCAGGCAAAGCTGATGACTACAGCTGGATATGAGCAAGGTTTCGTGCCAGAACGGGAAACAAGAAGAAGCTGAGGAAAAAGAGGGTAGGGGCGAGATGTCTGCGTAAATAGGAGCAGAAGCTGCGATCAAAAGAGTGTCGGAGAGGGATATGTTCACAAACTCTGAGGAGAAGAGGAGAATGAAGGGAGGAGAAGCAGCAGAAAGCGGGGAGAGAGGGAGGGAGCTAAAGTGTGCGAGGTTGAAAGAGGTGCCATGTACATAAGGGTGAACTTCCAGACAGAGATGAAGGAGTGTGAGAGACTGACGAGATCTCGAGCAGGTAGCTTCCAATCTAGATAATGCTGAAGGTCCCTACAGACATGAAGATGAAGAAGATGAAGCCGAGAGTGAGACTGATAAGATCTCGAGCAGGTAGCTTGAAAGGTGGCATGCAAGCTTGTTCACGTCTGCTATATATTTATATATATGCATGGAGGAGATACCAATCTGTGTAGTAATTAAGCACGTAGAAGAAGGACGTCGTGTTTTGGGTACTCAAGGCGTAGAACAGATTTGCACGCTTTTTACATAATTGCATTGTGGTGTTGAACTGTTGATCGTGCAGTCAACGTATACATAATACCAGTGAGACCCCAGACGGTCCAAGGTTCTGTGTGTTTATTATACAAACTGTAATAAGAAGCGGTGTAGTACACTGTACATTGTATCAGCAGCTTCTGCTATTTCAATTCAATTAACGCCGCCCTGCCCCTACAGTTTGTATGCACCACACACGTCAGACTTAATTGTCCACCCCTGCTGCTTTATATCACACACATGGCAGCCGTTCTTGTCCATGTGGCGACTCCCCTGCGCGTGTGGTTCGTTTGTTCGTTCGCGAGTAGGTGGCCGCACCTGCCAAGTGTGCGACACAGCTCAGCGCCCGGCTGCACGCGTGGCAAGGCGAATGCGACGCACTACCAACCTTCTGGGTATGCTGATGTGGCGGGAGAGCATGAGATTCCCGAGGGACAGGTAAGCAAATGCATGCAGCGCGCCTTGTCGTAAAATTGGTGCTGACGAAGACTAGCTACAGTGGTGTATGGAGGACCGGCATAATTATAATGGGGTTGAAACTTTGAGATGCTTGAGGCTTGGACGGAAGCGCCGGGAGTGATTGGCAAAGATTGCGAGCCGTCAGACAATCCTACCCGCCTCTGAACCACACCTCCCCATATGACCACCCCCTCCGGCTCACAGACAGCCCCTTCATTATTGCCATGGACCCCATGCCAACAGCATTAGATAGCCATTCTACATAGCCTCCCCGCGCCCACGCAAACGGGCCCCCCACAATCACACCTTCGTCCTCCGAATCAGAAACTCACCCATTCGTCCACGTCACGTGTCCCACTCCCCGTCCTGCGGCGAATCTCAAGAATCCTTCTGTCCCCACCTTTGCATCATCCGCCACGTGGCAAATCATCGAGTTCGTACGGGCTGTAGCCCCTTCTTGTCGGTTTGGACCAGACAGCAGACAAGACGGTCTCTCTTATAAATTTAGCTCACGTATTTAGTAGCTCCTAGAATTAGGCACTCCCATCCGCTTTAAAAGTTTAACACACTCGCTTGTCCACGTCCAACGACAGAATGGCACTCCCCAGTCCGCACACTAGCTAGTAGCAAGAACCTTTGATCTATCGGATAGTAGAAGTTCGAGTTAGTGCACACGACGCGCAACTCATGGAGGGTTTTAGAGCCCGTTCCCACATGCAGCAAACCTGGTCTTGCTTGAGCTTCCATCGTTCCCACGCCACGCTCCTTGTTTCTCGTTGCCAATTTGTACTAGAAATATGTTTGCGCTGGAGATAGGATTTCCAACTCGCCACCCGAGCAAATAGGGACTTGGGATAGAAATAGCCTCCGATTCCTCTCCTCCACCTATGAAATCCATTTTCCATCGTCACGTCAGGTTTCGCGGGTTGTCAAAGGGGCCCATTCTCAATGATTTTATGTTTTTGGCGCAGCATGGAGAGGGTGGGAACGCTTGCCAATGCCTGGCAACGATATGCCAGGGTTTGGCAAATTTGCCAAGATCGCCATACGTGGGAATACGCTCTTAGACGTTGGCACATTCTTCGAGAGGGAGTTGAAGCGTGGTTGGTTTTTGAGATTTGCAACTCCAAAATGGACGGTGCCACTTGTAGCCAATAGAAAGCTGCCATCTGGTCCTAGCCATGGATTACAGTGCTTTTAATGCTCGAAAGCTGGTACAGAAGAAAACTATCATGGAGCGAATTAACATCAAGAAAATAAGATTAAAATTAAATAAAGATATATTTCTTCTTAGGCCAATCAAGATTACCCAACTCACATTGTGAGAGGTCCCTGCATGTACATACAACTCCCTTTCAAACGAGAGAGACCTCCCTTAAATGCTTCAAACGAGTGGAGGCATTTAGGCATGTAAACAAAATCATGATTGGGCACTAGCTACGCTTTTTCCTCTCGTGTGAACTCAGTCATTTAATTCGCAGGTTTGAATTTTTGACCCTATTGCAGCAACTTAGGTGTTCAGAGGCCTTTTGCAGAAGCCCCAGACTGCCGTGTCCATCCCTTGCTCCTCAATCATTTACTTCCGTTCAAGGGTGTTGCAGAAAATACTGATTACGCAAGAGATTGCAGAGGTTTTAGAGGCTTGTATGGGGACATAGTTAAACTTTTAGAGGCCTGTTCAAGAGCCTCTTGCAAAGAGGCCCTGCATCGCAACTAGTGATGGTATGGGGACGGCCTCTTAGAACCCTCCACTAATGCACATGCCTGGAGACTCCGAGGACTACAAAATTTGGCCACATGAAAACCTGATATGATGTCAGTTTTATAGTTTTGGTTTTTCTTCGCGGTAAAAGACTCAATAACTTTCCATTAAAGAAAAAAGAAAGGTCGTAAAGTAAAGAAGAAAAGCAGGAATCGTAGTTCCATATTCTCCCTCTCATCCTAAGATTCTCATTTTTTTGGCCAAAAAATTGTATCGCTCTTTTAACTTCCTCTATTATGACCACAGCGAGCACTCATCCATGATGAGGTCTTCAATCAACCAACTCATTTCTCTGCTTCCACACATGCATGATCGCCAATTTTATAGTTGCTAGAAACCTTGTTTTGAAGGGCACTATTTAACCAAAACCACACCCTCAAGAAAAAGAGACAGGTGCAAAATTTGGAGGATGGCACAAAAATTTGAGAACAAATTAAAGCACCCTTGCTGTACAAATTGGTACAAGAGTGCAAATTTCCCCACCAACCAAAAGGAAGCTCCAATCTGGCCATGGGTTGAAGTGCCTTTAATGCTCTGGAGCTAGTAGATAGTCGATGGGCATTCCCTGCAAGTACTTATGCATCTCTTAAATGTTCTTATGGTGCAAGAGTGCCAATTTCCCCACCAACCAAAAGGAAGCTCTAATCAGGCCCTGGGTTAAAGTGCCTTTAATGCTCTGGAGCTAGTATATAGTCGATGGGCATTCCCTGCAAGTGCTCATACGTCTATTAAATGTTCTAAGCTGGTCGAGTAATTAGACGTTTGAACACAACATTTGCTAGTTATGGCACCAACTATGCATTTTTTACGCCGGTGCATAGGTTTAGAGGGTTGCTACTCCGTGAATAGATTTGGGGCCTTCATTAGAGAATGGAGCAATGGGAGGCTATTATCACACGCTCCTCTAGCTTTGCAATGCAACTTTCTTACATTAACTAAGGAAGTCTAGGACTTTTTGGCAAAATAATTTGAATGTTTGAGCTCTCCCGACCCGTCTGCCAATCCATGTGCGAATGGCTAACCCGATTGTAGTATAATAGCCATGTGGAAGCACAGGATTTCAGAATTTGAAAAAACGTCCTAGTCCTGGCCAAAGTAACAAGTTGGACTAATGACAGCGTGATGGAGTGTTGCTGAATTTTTGTCCTAAGACTACTCCATCTTCCTCCTGCATTCCAGATATGGCGTCCGTGTCTACTCCATCTTCCTCCTGAACTCCAGATATGGCGTCCAATGCCAGTCGTTTTTGTGAAAGACCTTTGGTGTTGTCACAAAACCTTTGGTGTTGGAACCGATAGCATTTCTAAAGACGACAACGAAGAGACTGTAGACTGTAGTCTGTATCTGCCCATTGGACGTCAGTGAGCCCAATTGGACTGTTCAGACGCAGGCGATTTTGCGCCGCCGCTGCATATAATCTCATGCACAGATGCAGCACCGCCATTGCACTTACGTTTTTGGCCAAATTCTATTACACCGCGCATCTTCGGGTAATGATCTGTGTGGAGTCTGGACCAAGTCTGCACAACCGGGAATCGTGCTGCTGGAGTTACGAAGTCGAATTGGTACATTGATGTACCATGCTGTGGACTCTTGGAAGCAATTCGGTGTGTTCGGCCACCGCAAATGTCCGACGGCAAATTCACGGCTACGGCCTCCACGAACTAGGCTCTGCAAAACAATTTCAGCTCGGCTTTAGCGTAAGGCGTGCCTGTTTTCAATATTATCGGTGAAACATTGCTAGCTTGCAGGCTCTCCAAAAATAAGCGCGACTCCCGGTCTCCAAGGTAAGTGTATACGTGTCTCGGACGTTCTTGTGAATGATCTTTTAACTTTCCAATGAAAATTGTGCTCCTTGAACAATTGAGAGAGGGGTAGGGTGAACAGTGAGCACTTGTACACTGTCATCACTGTCATGTGCCAAACAGAACTGGTTTTTCCTTCGCTGGTACAAACACTGGACGGTCGCTGCCGACAGCCGTTCCCGGCAAAACGGGCACCGACGATCCTGCAACGAATTCCTGCGATCCACGATATCGAGTAACAACTGAGGAGACTACTTCAGCTTATTATTAAACAATGAACTTTCGTCGAAGCTCCGTAAAAGATCAGGAACCAAGGCTATGGGATATGGGGTGACGTGAACGCAGAAATGTAGATCTAGCTAGGACGGTTAAGCTATAATGCTGCACTCTTGAAGGGATTCGGGGTACTATCTATTATCTAAACCCAGAGTCAATCACACAAGCTCAGACGCAATGAGAACTGTGGGCCTGGTCCGTGGCCGCGATCATCGCAGAGTCTGAGATAAGGAAGGGAGAGTTGAGCAAGGCTAGATGCAATGCCTAGCACGTCATGTTATTGACTTAGGGAAAAACAGCTGCATGCGTTTACTTAGGAACAATGCGTGAGAGAGATAGACTGAACTAGTCCTGCACGCGTTAAGAGGAGGCGCTCGTCCCATGAAACTTGCGTGTGTCTGTTGTAGCTTGTGTGTATGTGTTGTGGGTGTGTGTGAGATGTAGTTTTAACGAAAGCCTCAAACATTGGATGAAGATGCCAGAAATCATCTTTGATTCCACTGCTGCCGCACGATTCGTTATCTTGATCTTATATTATTCGCAGGGAGTGAGTCAGGTGACTCAGGTTAAAACTGGGGGTGCCAGTGGCCACAGGAGCTTTAGTGATGATAGAGGTGGCTGCCGCGTACAAATTTCTTGAGCAGAGGTCACATGACAAGCATTGCACTCACCTTTGCGTGAAAGCATCTGAACAAAGTACGAAGCCTGATCTTGATTGTGCTTCACGTCCATCACTCCCACTTACCTCTCTCTCTAGAGTCTACACTCAAGTGCGATAAAGCCTGAATCCACGACCAGCTTTGGCATTGCAATTGCCTTTCCGGTACACTGCCGAACTCGGACTTATCCATCTCGTCAGTCCTGGATTTACTAGGACATGACATACGTGCTGGAAAAAGAAACGCCATGCGAGGTTAGCAATGTTTTGTGGAAATCGTTATTATAAGTCGGTGATCGTTATGAAGGGAAATCAGAAATTGGAGTCTTACACATTTTCCATAAGCTGGACTGTTCAGATAGTGAAAGGATTGTATGCTGTGCAGGCTTTGCATATAGGTTTCCGTGGATGCCAGTCGCTGCCTGTGGATCCTGGCATATTTTTCGCAGTGCATATGATCAGCAAGGCCCTTACTAGGGAACAAGCTACCACAGCTCTATTGTAGGAGAATCCATGCGCATCGACACTAGCCCGCAATCAGGTGTAGTCGATCAAGCGTTATTCCTAAAACTTCAGACTAAAAGTAATTTGCATGAAAGGAGTAATGCAGAGCCTGCAAGTTGCAATGAGGCAAATTCGGGGTTCAGATTGGAGTCTCATTAAGGGGTGTTCAGCCTTAATAGAAGAAGATCATTTACAAATTTTGGCCCACTTGCTGAGAAACCCCAGCCCTACGCTGCAAGCAGCTAAAACAACCCAACATGGGTTACCCGTGCAAGGAGGCAAACCTGTTATCCAACTAAGATCTCGCAAGTTGGCTTTCACCAACATAAAGATAGGAGATTCCTGAAGCCTATTTTTGAATTCCCAATTCACCATTAACACTAATGCTCTAAGGTAGGGCCAGCATGCCACCAATGAGAGTCGAGGCATCCCCAATGAGAGAGATCCTCCACTGGGTGCCCAAGTAAAACTGTATCATTCCCGATTTTTGGACGACCACATCCAGGCATCCATAAACCTCCCCGAGCCTTGCCACTACACAATTCCACATTAGGTGTCTCACTACCTCTACTAACTTCTCACACAACATGCACATTGAGTTGATGGGTATCCGCTTGTCCAATTTGCGCCTTACTAGGATCCAATGATGCAGTATCTTCCATAGGAAGCACGCCTTACCTACAACACACCCTTTTCGGACCTCATGCAACCTTGCTTGCCACCATGTTGCATCACACTCAAGGCCCATTCTCGGTTTAGCCCTAGCACCATTGCTTGTTTTTAAAGAGGTATCGGTACAACACTCTTACTGCGATTTTTGAAGGCTAGCTAGTTTTGCCCAACATCCATTGGCTAACTTTACCCATGCCTAGCATTATATAATTAGAGGGCCCCCGTTCCGGCATTCGATCTATCATTGCCTAAAGTAGATCCGACCCTCTATTGATCACCCTGAAGCGTGCCCAGAAGCACTATCTATCACTGCCTAGAGGGCCACCACTCTGATGGCTCTAGATATCCGACTTTGGCTAGTATAAAACAACATTGACTTAGTGGTGGCAGTTCTTACTTAAAGAAAAGCTTTGTGTATTTGTCTATTGTTCTTAAAGAAAAGCTTCGTGTATTTGTCTGTTGTTCGTTGATGAAGACGTTGCACCTTCCACCAATAAAGCCCAAACTTGCAAATCAAGTAGACCATCTCTTCAAATTGAATAGGTTTGAATGTTTATATACTTTTTATTGTGGAAAGCACCTACATGCTCTTATTGCTTTAGTCAAAAGCTTAGCTTTTACATCAAACTAAATCAAGGGCATTAGATGAAACCAGATCAAGGGCTTAGATTCATGAGGTTGAACATGCACACTATTACAAAACTAGGTAGAAATGGCAACCCAAAAGTGACATTTCGACATTATAAAATGGCACTTTCTTGCCGCCATTTCCACATGTGCCATTTTTTGGAAATGGCAACTAAAAGTGCCATATATGTTTGCCATTTTTATGTCTATAATGGCAACCTAAAGTGCCATATATTTTGCCATTTTTACGTATGAAATGGCAACTAAAAGTGCCATATAATTTTGCCATTTCCACATACAAAATGGCAACCACAAGTGCCATATATTTTTATCATTTTTATGTCTGAAATGGCAACCAAAAGTGCCATGTATTTTGCCATTTTTACGTATGAAATGGCAACTTAAAGTGCCATATAGTTTTGCCATTTCCACATGCAAAATGGCAACCAAAGGCGCCATATATTTTTGCCATTTTTATGTCTGAAATGGCAACCAAAAGTGCCATATTCTGCCAATTTTTCATATGAAAGGGCAACTAAAAGTGCCATATAGTTTTGCCATTTCCACAACCAAAATGGCAACCAAAAGTACCATATATTTTTGCCATTTTTAATGTATGAAATGGCACTACATTTGAGATCAACTGTGAAAGAAATGAAAAAAGGTGACATAAAAGTTATGTTTGAAATGGCAAAAGGTGACATAAAAATTGTCACTTATTATATTCAAAATGGCAAAAGATAACATAAAATTTGCAAGATTTCATGTTGAAAAATGGAAATAAAGTGACATACAAAATGCCGGTTATTATGTTACAAATGGCAAGAAATGGAATCACAACAACACAAAGCAACTATAGACGCGCAAAATAGCGGGCGCGTCTAGAATAGCAAAAATACGGGCACATCTAATAGCACCTCTATTTGCGCATCTATTAGTGTGTCTATTAGCGCATCTGCGCTGTGACTTAGACATGGATTTAGACAAGGATTTAGATGCAAAATAGAGAATACAGTGCAGGCTGGTAAATGTACATCACTACTTTCCTAACATTGCCCATGATTACCAAAGCAGGTAATTTTAACAAAAATATCAATGCTTTTTGGCAAACTCATATATACAAAAATAAAGTGAGATGAGGAGAATGAGACAATATGTAAAAGAGTTTTGCCAATATCAATGATGGTCTACGATTTAATCTCATCCTCAATGAGATCAACCCTTGCCAAACTATCTACTTCAAAATCCAAACCAGTGTTGAGATCTACAAATACAGTCAACCCACTACTACTTGTGCTACTCATGTGCTAATCAAAATCAACATCACCAATGGTAGACTCGTCCTCATGGGTAATGGCCTCAATATCTGTATCTCCTATCTCATGATCATCCTCCTCTCTCATATCACGGTCATCCTCACCTCCATGGCCATGATCATCCTCCATATGCTCCATATTAGTAAATGTACTATACATCACTTTGGAACGTGGCATAATAGGTATGACATGCCACCACTTATTATTATCCACCACTGGTTGATAAACAACCTAATTCAAACATAAATACAATCATGTTATTTTCCTTGCATCGAAGGTATCAAATATTTAAAAGTGAGTATTTTTATATGTGTGTAAAATACCTGTTCACATTGTTGCGGTAGTTCTAGCGTGTCCTCCTCACTTTGCCAAAACTTTGTGGAGTCAATAGTTACAAAGCCACTTGCATGGCATTTGATTGTTGCATTAGGGCCTCTTTCCACGATGTCCTTAAACCACTTTACATTCAAAAAATACACAAAGAAGTGTCGAAAGTCAAGCTTAATAATATCTTGGATTATGCCACAATAATCATCCATGGCTCCATTGGCTCCCTCAAAGCTAGCAATGACGCCGTAATCTTGTGTGTTTCTCTTATCATTAATCCGTTATGTTCAAAAATGCTTGCCCTCACACCATATAGCATTGAACATAGTACACTACACCAAGACAAAATCAATTAAATAAGCAATCTAAATTGTTGAAAGCTCCTAACTTATGCATAACATTCTATATACCGACCTTGCTCATGCATCCCCTAGCATACTCCCATTCTTCCATTGTGATATGCATCCCCTTGTCTCTCTCTACTCTCTCCATTTCGCCAAGTAGCCAATCCACATGAATATCCTTTGGAAGTGCTCTTAGATGCTGAGGGTATGGCACATGAGATCCATGGTGCGCACGAAAGATGGCCCTTTCTCCTTGTCTTCTTGCCTTTGCATCCTCGTATCTTGTCACCCATCTTTTCATCACATCACTATTGAGCATGCAATAGAGGTTGATATTATTAAGCAACTCTGTGTCTATTACTTTGCTGCATCCTTTCCCTTGAGGCACAATAGAGGTCATCCTTAGATCTTCATCATCTCTCCATAGTTGCGGGAGAGAGCTATCCACATCAACATGAAACTCAGAAATATATACAAGTTACTCTTATACCAACCAACCCTCGGCCATGCTACCTTCGGGTCTTCCATTTTGTCTCACGAAACACTTCAAGGTCTTCATGAAGCGCTCGAGGAAGAACAACCATTGTGCATGTACAGTACCGCATATAGCAATCTCATCCACCAAATGCACTATGAGATGTAGTTGGCTTGTGAGAATAGAATGTGGAAATGTCTCCTCCACTAAACAAACCACCTCCACTGACATAACTCGAGCATTCTCAAGCATGGTGGGATCTATCACTATAAGGCATAGGCCCTTTTTCGACGAAAATACCGATGCTTTTTACATTAAAATTTTTTTTTTCATGGGCGCAAACGTCGCTATAAAAGTCGCTAAAAGCGTCAGAAAAGAACCGTCGCTATATAGCGACGATGATAAACGTCGCTATATAGCGACGATGATAAACATCTCTATATAGCGACACTATTAATCGTCGCTATATAGCGACACTGGTAAACGTTGCTATATAGCGACGATTAACAAAACTTAAACAAAAGGATTAGTGGGGCTAAACAGGGCTTGCTATGGCCCTGTTTAGCCCCACTAATCCTCTTTTTCTTTTTTGTAACAAGTTTTTTTATAACAAAATTTTCCTTGTGAAAAGGGTGATACAAAATCGCTCAAATGAAATGATCGAGCAACAAAAGCATATACTGTGAAGATAGTGGGAGAGAGGGAAGGAGTCTCACTTAAGGCTTTCTAAGAAGCACAATGGGGGAATACACACAAAGGTGGAGGCTAAAAACAGTTTTCCTCTTCTTAGTTGTGAAAGCCAAAAGAACACTAGTACAAAGAAATAGAAGAACCCTATATGTGGGTCTCAAAACAAACTCAACTAACTAAGGTGGCATACTAACTGAGCCACGAACTAGTGTAGATAAGGATAGCTGTCATCCAGCTATTATTCGTGGGCGGTGTACCAACCGCATCTGTAGCTAACAAGTCGGTGACATAAATGCACAACGGTCACCTTGGCATATCGCGAGTAGAGCTCGATATCTCAACACTCCCCCTTGAGCTCAATCCCAATTCTTGCACACCAAGCAGGTCTCTGAACTTGCGCAGCTTCTCTGCACCCAATGCTTTCGTGAATATGTCAGCTACCTGATCCTCTATGCTGACATAAACTAGATCAATAAGACCTAGTAAAACCTTCTCCTGCACATAGTGATAATGCACCTCAATGTGCTTTGTTCTAGCATGAAAGACTGGGTTCTTTGCCAAGTGTATGCTGCTCATGTTGTCACAATAATTGACAACTGGCCCATCTGTAGACTGATGCATATCATAGAGTAGCTTATGCAACCAAGCTACCTCACATGCAGCCATTGCTGCACCCCTGTACTCAGCCTCTGTGCTCGACAAGGCAACTGTAGGCTGTTTCTTGCTGCTCCAAGTGACTGCAGCACTCCCAAAAGAGAACACATATCCACTGCTAGATCGTCTATCAGAAATACTACCAGCCCAATCAGCATCAGTGTATCCATGCAACTATATCTGAACCCCAGCCTCATAAAATAGTCCATACTGCAATGTGGACTTCACATACCTGAGTATGCGTCTAGCCACATCCAAATGCGGTTTCCTTGGAGCCTGCATAAACTGACTTACCAACCCAACAGCATAGCTCAAATCTGGCCTGGTAATTGTCATGCAAATCAAACTTCCTACTATGCGTCTGTACATAGTAGGGTCTTCCAGAAGCTCACCTGCATCTGCGCTCAGCTTCACAGTCTGCTCCAAAGGAACTAAAATAGGCTTACAGCCTGTCATCCCATATTTGGACAGCATGTCCAATCCATACTGCCTCTGCAAGAGCTGTATCCCACTTGGTGATCTAATCACCTCAATGCCCAAGAAATAACGCAGCTCTCCCAAATCCTTCATCTCAAACTTCTGCCTCAATAGCATTTTCACATGAAGGATATCTTCATCACTATCACCTGTGATGATCAAATCATCAACATAAATGACAAGCAACATAATCCCTTTCTCTGTTTTTCTCACATAGAGTGAGAAATCTGCCTTGGAAATCTGAAAGCCAATAGTGACAAGATACTGTCCTATCTTGTCAGACCATGCTCTAGGTGCTTGCTTCAAGCCATACAAGGCTTTCTTCAACCTGCAAACAAACTCAGGATGAATAGCATGAACATAACCTGCTGGCTACTCCATAAAGACCTCTTCTTGCAAATCACCATGCAAGAAGGCATTCTTTACATCCATCTGATGTAAAGACCATCTGCTTTTTGTAGCAGTCTTTAGCCATATGCCCCATTTTTCCACAGTAGTAGCATTCAACATTGCTGTTTGCATTTTGGCCTCTCTGCCATCCACCACGGCCTCTTTGGCTCCCCCTGCCTCTATCTCTGCCAGCATTTGAGTAGAAGACAGTTTCTTTTGAAGTTCCTGCTGAAGAAGATGCACCACCATTTCTCTGCTCTTCAGAAATTAGAAGAGCAATCAACTCCTCAAAATCAAGAAATTTTTCACGGACGGCAATGGATGTCCGGAACTGTGCATAATCCTTTCCTAGACCATTCAAGGTCACAGAAACTAAATCGTCATCATCCACTGGCAACCCAGTGGAAGCAAGTGCATCCGCAATTTTCTTCACCTTCATGTGGTAGTCATTGATGCTCATATTTTCTCTCTGCACATTGTGCAGCTCTTGCTTGAGCTGCATTTTCCTGGCTTGTGTATTTGTGCTGTACATTTTTGCCAAAGTATCCCATGCCTCCTTTGGCGTACTTGCATCCTGAACCCAGGGGATTCACTCTTCATTAAAGGGGGACGTCACCTGCGTGCATGAACTTCAAGAAAACCCCCTATTTAAGATCCACGTAGGATGATAAGACACCCCTATTTAAGCTTATAAGATACCACCAAAATTCCATTATGTCCCCCCCTTTCCTTAAATCTACATTCTCTCTCAAGCATTTAGATTACACAATAAGCAAATTTAGGTTACTTTCCCTATGACTATTTAAAACCATACACAAAATCAAACTTGTTTGGACTAGTTACCCAAGGTAACATATATTATGTCCCCCTTCTTAAATATGACATGGTCCCCCTAGCTTAAATTCAATATTGGGGAAAAAAAAAGGGCCCCCACCCCTAATGTATAAGCTTATGCCTCATTTCAAAAGAACCCCCTATTGTACACTCACGTGATATCATAAGTTTCCCCCTGTGAATCCCCCGGGATCCTGAATATGCACAATCATGGAGTCCGAAATACTGATAGACAGCCAGTACATAACTTTCCTAGCTCTCTCATGCCATCCTTTGAATGCCTGTATTTCTTGTTGATTGGGAACATTAGGAAGAACGGGTTCTTCTTCATTTCCTGTAATGAACTCCCAATAGCCTTTTCCCATTAAGAAATTCGTCATTCTAAACTTCCATGCCTGGAAGTTGTTCTTGTCAAGCTTTTCAGTGACAATCTGTGAAAGAGAATCAAATGCCATTACAGAACACTGCAAAATATTCTGTCACTGCAAAAAAACACAGCTTTTGCCTCACACGGGCAGATCTGCAAAACTGACGAAAGTGGTATTTCACCACACAGTCACTTCCTAGTGATGATTTTGCATCAACAGGCAACAAGCATGAATCTGCAACTCCCAATGTCTCTGTGCACAGGCATACGATGTAATTTCTGTGGCAACTTCTCACCGACCTGCAGAATAGTGGTCGCACAGCAAAAACAGGGCCTTTTTCTGAGTGCCTGCGGAGAACTTCCGCCTCCAAAACGGGCCCCGAAATGACCTCGAATCAGATAATGCCCTCTCGCCACACCGCGAAGGGCGTCTCAATCTGAGACAGTGCACTCTTGCACTTCCGGCTATGCTACCTGCAGAGATTTGCTCCCAAACTCGAAAAAGGAAAGCAACACTGGTTCTCTTACCAGGACACTGCGAACTTGGTTTGCTTTCTTGAGCTCCTTACCACGAACAAGGCTCTGATACCATGTGAAGATAGTGGGAGAGAGGAAAGGAGCCTCACTTGAGGCTTTCTCACAAGCACAATGGGGGAATACACAAAAAGGTGGAGGCTAAAAACAGTTTTCCTCTTCTTAGTTGTGAAAGCCAAAAGAACACTAGTACAAAGAAATAGAAGAACCCTATATGTGGGTCTCAAACCAAACTCAACTAACTAAGGTGGCATACTAACTGAGCCACGAACTACTGTAGATAAGGATAGCTGTCATCCAGCTATTATTCGTGGGCGGTGTACCAACCGCATCTGTAGCTAACAAGTCGGTGACATAAATGCACAACGGTCACCCTGGCATATTGCGAGTGGAGCTCGATATCTCAACATATACATGTCAAACATATACAACATTGTTTGTTACAAAATTACCCTTTCGAAAGGGCGATACAAAATTGCTCAAACGTTGAGCGGATATACAAAATGACATACAGGGCGAAGAAAATGCAAACTGCTACTACCACTACTACTACTACTACTCATCCGAATCCGAATCATCCTCGTCTTGTTGGCCTGTTCCTTAGTCCTCGTGAGCTGCACCTTCTCCCTGATCCTCGTCACGTGCGTCTGTGATCCCTAGCCCTGGTGATCGCTCACCTCCGATGATGGGATGCTTGAGCTTTGACCCTAAGAGTGAACCATATAAATCAAAAATTAGATTGAAACTTAAAGAATAAAACAATTTAAAAAGTGAGATTACAAGTAGGAGTAGACTTATACCGTGCAAGCAGCCACCTCAAACCAATCAATCGTCGCTCCCATTGCCTCTTGCTCAATAAACCACGGCTTTGTTCCTATGCGAAATGCGCATCGCATCTCTGCATTTGTAGGAAGATGACCCATTGCAGCTTGTTGTGGATCCAATTTACGAGAGTTAGGGTTAGCAAAAGTGCATGTAATATGTAGTAAAACAAATAGAACAATACATTAAATGAGAAGAAGTAGACTTACCACGGTTGCCTCGAATGCCAACCGTCTGCCTGCACCAAAGTGCGAAGTACCTACGATGTCCAACCGTCTCTTCGCAGCCCTCCTTTGACTCTCGAACAATTCGGGATTGTCCCTATTCTGCTTCCTGAAGAACTTCCAATCAGCTTTGTCTGCCCTGCTGAGCTTAGCCAACCCCTTTGTGATGGAAGTACGCAAGGTTGATCTACGATGCTTCAAGACCAAACTCATGCGCTCTGGCATATAATCCTCATTAAACTCCCAATTTGGTGGGTTAGGGTATTTTTGTTTTAATTCATCGATGACCGCCTGCTTCTTTTGGTCATCTTGATACCGCCAATCGATAGCAATGCCACTCTTGAAGTGATGGCTCATCAACCGCCTCATGGTGGCCATCACTGCTTTGCCCTTTCTATCTTCTATTATCTCTCCGACAGCTGTGATTTGATAGGAGAGATCCCCTGATGAGTAAGGAGGACTGATGGTAGCAGAGTAAGAAGGAGTGGAAGCTGTGCGAGCGCTTTCGGAGTGAGGAGTAGTAGTGGGAGTAGGAGAGGTCAAGGGACCTGACTGATACTGTGTCTCCGGACAAAGTGGAGACCTGACTCGTCTACATCTCCCGAGTCAGCACAACATAAGCTGCCCTTCCTACATTTCCTTCCCTTATGAGAGGCACGCGCAGGTGATGACCCCTTGGTCGAAGGGGCACGAGGGGACGACCGGGCAGTACGTCCAGCCGTCGGTGTAGGGGAGGGTATTGTTGAGGTCCTCTGAGATAGCAGAGAGAAGAATCTCGCTGCCTCCTCATCGCTTATCTGCGCTACAAACTCGTCGGGACTCTTGACAAAGCCATGCGTAGCTAGCAAAGGAGTTCCCCGAGGGGTAGTCGCAATGCTACGTGGAAGAGGAGTCAGACTAGGGGTAGTCATAGTGCTAGATCCGAGAGGAGTCGGACCAGGGGTAGTCGTCTGAGAGGAATCAAAGTCCTCTGGAGCATATAGATTGTGAGCTCTCCTCCTGCGAGGCTATCCGTACTCATCTGATGACGTGATCCCATGTCTAACATAGACACAAACACGAAAACAAAAAACAAAAAAACAAACATAAGCATAGGCATAGGCATAGGCATAGGCAAAGAGGATCTAATGACGTGATCCCATGTCTAACATTGACACAAACATGAAAACAAAAAAACAAACATAAGTATAGGCATAGGCAAAGAGGGAGAGAAGAGGAAGAAGAGGAAGAGGAATCTGAAGAAGAGGGAGAGAAGAGAGAAAAGAGAAAGTGGAGGAGAAGAGGAAGAAGAGGGAAAGAAGAGGAAGAAGAGGGAAAAGAGGAAGTGGACGAGAAGAGGTCGAAGAAGAGGGAAAGAAGAGGAAGAAGAGGGAGAGAAGAGGAAGAAGAGAGAAAGAAGAGAGAAAGAAGAGGAAGAAGAAAAGAGGGAGAAGAGGAGGGAAAAGAGGAGAAGAGGAGGGAAAAGAGAAGCATATGTCTACTTCTCTTATGCTCATGCTTAAGCATAAGCATGAGCATATATCTTCTTATCTTATGCTCATGCTTATGCTTATGCATGAGCATAAGAACATGAGCATGAAAGAGGGAAAAAGAGTGGAAAAAGAGGAGAAGAGAGAAGAAGAGGGAAAGGAGAAAGAGGAAAAAAAGAGAGAAGAAGAGGGAAAAAGAGAGAAGAAGAGGAAAAGGAAAGAGGAAAGAGAGATTGGAAAGAGAGCATGGAAAGAGAGCATATGTCTACTTCTCTTATGCTCATGCATAAGCGTAAGCATGAGCATATGCTTCTCTTATGCTCATGCTCTTATGCATAAGCATATGTCTCCTTCTCTTATGCTCATGCTTATGCTTATGCATAAGAGCATGAGCATAACAGAAGGAGACATATGCTCATGCTTATGCTTATGCATGAGCATAAGAACATGAGCATGGAAGAGGGAAAAGAGGGGGAAAAGAGGAGAAGAGAGAAGAAGAGGGAAAGGAGAAAGTGGAAAAAAAGAGAGAAGAAGAGGAAAAAAGAGAGAAGAAGAGGAAAAGAAAAGAGGAAAGAGAGATTGGAAAAGAGAGATTGAAAAGAGCTTATGCATGAGCATATGTCTACTTCTCTTATGCTCATGCATAAGCATAAGCATGAGCATATGTCTCCTTCTCTTATGGTCATGCTTATGCTTATGCATGAGCATAAGAGAAATGGGAAAGAGAGAATAAGAGGGAAAGGAAAGAGGGAAGAGAGGGGGAAAAGAGGAGAAGAGAGAAGGAGAGGGAAAAGGAAGGAGAGGGAAAGGAAGGAGAGATTGGAAAAGAGGAAAGAGGGAGAGAAAGAGAGAAGAAGAAAGGAAAGAGGGAAGAGAGGGGGAAAAGAGGAGAAGAGAGAAGAAGAGGGAAAGGAAGGAGAGATTGGAAAAGAGGAAAGATGGAGAGAAAGAGATAAGAAGAGGAAAAGAGAAAAGAGGAAAAAAGAGACATATGCTCGTGCATATGTCTACTTCTCTTATGCTCATGCATAAGCATGAGCATGAGCATATGTCTCCTTCTCTTATGCTCATGCTTATGCTTAAGCATAAGCATAAGCATATGCTCATGCTTATGCTTATGCATGAGCATAAGAGAAGGGGGAAAGAGAGAATAAGAATGAAAAGAAAGAGGGAAAAGAGGGGGAAAAGAGGAGAAGAGAGAAGAAGAGGGAAAGGAAGGAGCATAAGCATAAGCATATGTCTCCTTCTCTTATCTCATGATTATGTTTATGCATGAGCATAAGAGAAGGGGGAAAGAGAGAAGAAGAGGGAAAGGAAAGAGGGAAAAAGAGGGAAAGAAAGAGAGAAGAAGAGGAAAAGGAAAGAGGGAAAAAGAGGAGGAAAGAGATTGAAGGAGAGAAGAAGAAAAGGAGGGAAAGAAGAGGAGAGAAGAGGGAAAGAAGAGGAAAGAGAGGGGAAGAGAGGGTTCCTATGCCCATCACTGCAGCTAGCACTTAAGGCGCTAGCTACACGCCAATGCAAATAACAAAAATAATAAATGGAAAAAAGAGGAAGCACTTACCTAAAATAGTACGTCCCACTCGGTGTTGTGGATTGGTCCTACAAAAGAGAGGAAACATACCATTTTTCAAATAAGATGTTAGAGGAAGGAGGAGATTACAAAAGTAACTTCTTGAAAGGAGAAGATTGAGGAGACAAGGAGAAAGAGAAGGAAGAGAAATACAAAAAAGACTAGAAGAGGTGAGTCTTCTTTCTTTCTTGAAATCTCGTTTTTTGTTTCAATCCTTTGAAAACAAGCATGAAAACTAGTTTACAGGTTTAGCAATACAAGGAGAAGCACTCACAAAACTAAAGCTAACAAACAAATAACCTACATTGTTGAAACAAACTCACCTCTTGAACAACTTCCTTTCAAGAAACCAAAGAGGGAAAAGGATAGAGAGGGAGTATAAGAGCTAGGAGAAGGGTGAGGAGTGGAGAATAGAGTGGAAGGTTGTCAAAAATAGGTGGGAGGTCATCGAAAATAGGTGGGAGGAGAGATTGCCTTGGTTACTTGAGAGATTAGAGAGATTGCTAAAGAAAGCGCCGCGTAATGGGAGTTTCGGGTTTTAACCCATAGCGTCGCTATATAGCGATGCTTTTCCGTCGCTATATAGCGATGTTTTTAATTAAAAGCGTCACTATATAGCGACGGAACAGAGCAAAAAGTCGCTATATAGCGACGCTTTAAGTCACTTTTTGTTCTAACATGAAAGGAAGCTCATAAATGCTATTTTATAACTGTTAATATATTTTCTTGCAACTTATGTTGTGATTTTATAAGTGTAGATGGAAGGGACGAGTGGAAGCTCATCCAATGATGCGCCAATGCTCGGGAGCACGAAGTGGCTTATGGAGAGGTTATACTATCATTGCACTCATTGCAAGCGAGAAGTACGACATTAACGTCGTATTATCATGTGCCACTTACGGATGTATGGGGAGGAGCCTGAACCAGTACCCACCATTGGTGTTGCACGTGTTGATGGACCATCGGTAAGTCAAAGCTATTTAAGTTCGCAGTCTTATTGGATACCAGGAAATACAAGATCTTATATTTACACAAAATCTTAAAATAGGATAAGGAGGGTGATGAGGGTACGCATATACCTTCTTACTTTGAGCAAGACTATAGTCTCCCGGATGATGACGAGGGTATGGTCGACATGATGGATTCCATTTTTAGGGGCACTACATCCCATGGGGGGACTTCATTCCAAGGGGCGACATTTCTAGGATGATCAGGTGGGAGAAATCGATCGTGATTCTCATAGATGACCTTATTAAATGCATCTACCCATGAGGCAACTAGTGAAGGACCACAAACAGGACATACATGGTAACCCGATGTAGTGAGGCCTGAACAATAGATGCAATTAAGAGTTCAAGGTGGGTTTAGGGTGCCACATCGATTGCCTACTCATAATTAAAAGTGCAATGCTTACCTGAACACTCGCCATAGCCTAAGAAGTCATGCATCATCCACATCAAGACTACTTTGCAATTGAAGTCTGGTGACGAGGGAGGCCTGCTCACATCATGCACCTTGATACCTCTCCAAAGTATCTCTAGCTCATCAATCAAAGGCTCCAAATAAACATCAGGATTTTTGACTTTATGTTTCCTTGGAATTAGAAGGGATACAATAACATGTCCTTTCTTAATTGCCATAGAGGGTGGAAGATTATAATTCACTAATATCACTGGCCATACACTATAAGAGGTCCTTTTGAGACCAAATGTGTTCACACCGTCCATACCCAATCCAAGTCTCAAGCTCCTAGGTTCTTCCTTGAAGCTTAGCCATGTGTCTTTAATATGCTTCCACGCAGAAGTGTCTGCAGGAGTTCTCCACTTGCCATCGGTTGATCGATGGGAGGAATGCCATGACATGAGCTCTGCAATGGATTTGCACTTGAACATATGTTGGATGCGAGGGATTATGGGAAAATGTCACAGAACCTTACGAGGCACATCCAAAGTTTTGAGATCTACTCTATATCTTGCCTCTACACAAGTAGGACGCTCTCTTGCATCCTTATGTGGTCCACAAAATAGAACACAATCGGTGACGCATGCATGGATGTGCTTGTAATCTAATCCTCCAAGAGAGGTCACATTTTGCCTTACAATATCTCTAGAGGTTGGTAATTTATTCTCCTTCGAAGCATTTTACACAATAGCCTGCACGTGAAGACCATAAATGAGAAAAAGCATTCGAATAATTGACCCACTAGCATAATTCACCATGTTTGCAAAATAGACTTCAAAGCTTACTTGAGTAATGCATTCAAACTTACATTGCTCCATCCATAGATGGTCTGCAAGTTTAGTAACTCAAGGGAGGCATGTAGAACAGAGAATGTTCACCTTTCAAACAGTGGAGTCGATGCTGCGGTTAAAAGATCATCCTATTCCATGCTATCATCCCTACCCGAGGATTGAGACATATAAATTATGCACCATATCATCAAACACCTCCTCCTCCACGGCCTCATGAGGTAATGGTGGAGGGCTATCATCACCATCACACCATGCATCCGTAACGGTCCCTCCTGAAGATCCCACCGCATATTGCCATCGATGCTTTGCCTCCTCATGATGAGCATAGGGCAACATATGCGGGTGTGGCACTGCATCCTGTTTCAAATTAAAACAGGATTATAACTCAAACACATGAACACCAATATGTATCTCAATCAACCTTAACTCTTTAACACTTACCATGTTTACGGTCGCATCCCACTCTTTATACTTTGAGACGTGATTGAGTGTAATTTTGCATGCATGATACATGTTTCCTTGACATTGATCACACATACATTTGATTTTTTGCTCCAACCATATTTTGCGATGGTGGATACAGAGGGATTCATCCTCACTAGAGCTACTTGTTGAAGATGAAGACATCCTACATATAAACAACCCAAAAAAATTATTCTTGGATGAGTTGTAAATGTCAAAACTCTGTGGAGCATCTAAAAGCGCATCTGTACTGTGGAGCACATCTATAGGTGCATCTAAAAAGTACTTTAGATGCGTTGATAGATGTGCAGTTAGACGCACTTTTAGACACGTTTCCTCTCTTTTCTCCTCTCTTTCCTTCTCTCTATTTTCCTCTCTTTTATCCCCCCTTTCTTTCACCTTGTCTCTCTTTTTCCTTCTCTCTTTTATCCTCTCTTTCCTTCTCTTTTCGTGGTAATTTTCCTCTCTTATCTCCTCTCTTTCTTTCTCTTTTCATCTCTTTTCTCATCTCTTTCCTTCTTTCTTTTTCTCTCTGTCCCTCCTCTCTTTTCTCTCTTATCTCCTTTCTTTTTTCTCCTCTCTTTTCCTGTCTTTTCCTCTTTCCTTCTTCTCTTTTCCTCTCTTTTCCCATGTGAAGCTTCAATAGCCTGACATTGAGCAAGTAGATACAGACTTCTATCACTCTAATTCAAAGAATGCATGAGTCTATAAATGCTTGCTCAATGTCAAGCTGTCACTCTATTTTTTCTTTTGCATCTCATGACAAGGGCATGCTCGATGGTAATCTTCTTCTTTTCTTTTCTTCGGTTCATCATGTGGCCAGGATCTTCAACCTCACCTAATCTTCGGGATGCCATCTTTCGGGAGTTATATAGCATTTTGGGGCACCCTCCCACTCCTGTGGATTTATACACATACATGATGGGTACAACAAACACCCCCCAAGAGTCAGTAGTACAAACTCAAAACCACCCCAATCCCACACTAGTTGAGATTACCCCAATAGAGTCAAGATAGCCCAGCCGGCTACAAAGCTGAGCCCCTTCTACCCCCCTACAGTCAGGAGGTCCTTTTGCCTCGCAGAGCCATCGACGTACTCCCATTCCATCAAGAGTCACTTCTCCATCTATGAGTGGCCAAGGTACTCCTGTGTAGTCCCTTCTCTAGCTACGAGCGGCCAGCATACTAGCTCGACACGATAGGGTAGTAGGCATAGTAGCAGGGAGAGCGGTGGGGGATGCATGGCAGCCTACTTTGGGGGGGGTAGTGGTGGGGAGTGGGATGATTCAGATGATGCAGATGTGCCAAAGGGTGATGGTACAATTTACTATGACATCACTCAAACAGGAGGCATCTTGATGGATGCATGGGGGAAGGACATCATGGTCTTCATGGACTCTACAGAAATTGCTTTATTCACTACAAAGACCATCCAAAAAAGTTGGCGGATGAGACCCTCGCTACTATTCACTCTAAATATCCCAACCCCCCCAATGTTTAGTTCACAGATAAATGGGCCAAGTCAAAGATTGTTACGATACTTAGCAATAAAAGATCTTCGCTTAAGAGGTAGGCACTAGCCGAGATTGCTAGGATCAAGGGAGGTCAACCACCAAGGGGCCAGCCCCACACTGCTCACAAGCATGAGTGGAAGAAAGCAATGAAGGTAGGAAGGCGACCCCAGTCTGCAATACGTGGAGGCACGAAGGATCCAAATGGAGCAATATGGAAGCGTGCATTTTGGAGTAGGGGGTGTTGAATCATGGGAGGCTCAATTTGTAAGTATCGATCTCAAATTATATTGTTTATGTAGTTTATTAGGAGGTTGTTTCTTTGTACTAACCCTTCCACAAATTGTGTCATCTTGCAGCTTGATATCATGGATAGGTGCCCTACTCCTGTCGAGACAGCCTACCACCACCACCACCATCTCAGAGGAGATACATGGAGGCACTTCTATGATGACGAGTTGATTACTGAGGAGCAATATATATGGGCTACTAGAGCGCCCTCCCAGGTATTTGAAAGTAATTAAATAATGTCAATATTGTAACTAAAGATTTGATTTTTCATACATTGATACATATTATTCCTCATTTACAGGAACTTGCGGCTGATCAGGAGGGAGAAGATGAGGAAGAAGGGGGCGAAGAAGGGAGCAAGG
This sequence comes from Dipteris shenzhenensis, assembly GCF_047967505.1. Lineage (NCBI taxonomy): Eukaryota > Viridiplantae > Streptophyta > Polypodiopsida > Gleicheniales > Dipteridaceae > Dipteris > Dipteris shenzhenensis. The sequence goes on along the minus strand of NC_141621.1, from coordinate 11,139,707 downwards.
ACACGGAGAACTTAGATTAGTCATAGAAGTAGTGCTAGCTACTCTTTTTTGTACTTGAAGCCACTGGCTTGGCTTCGTGCCTCCCTTGTATATACACTCCTCTTATTTTTTGTACTTGAAGCCATAGGACGTGGCTTGGCTTTGTGCTATATGTATATACAAGCACTTTTTAAGCTATGAATTAATATACACTCCTTTTATTTTTTTGGCTTTCAATTTCCTTGTGCAGTGTTCTATCAATGAATGCCTTGTGAACTCAACGTTTTGGAGTTGTAATGTTTTATTCGTAATTGTAATCGTTGTAATCGTCGGCTATAGATGTGCTTGCAATGGTGCTAATTAAAATACGGTTGGCTGTAAGAATTGAATTGCACAATGTGAAAATGGGATTCTTATAACTACACAGCATACACAACATACACAACATTGTGTTCAACCACACAAAATTATGCTTTTATTTAAAAAAAAGATTATGTAAATCCTTTATAAGTGTGTCTATAAATGCGTTTATATACACATCTCTGAAATTTCTAGCAAAGCATCTATTTGTGCATCTATAGATGCGTCTATATATGCATCTATCTATTTTTTTTTAATTTCTAGCAAGGCGTCTATAGGCACATCTATAGGAACGTCTATCTATTATATAGACGTAGGTCTATAGACATGCCGATAGACGCACATATAGACATGCCTGTAAAATCCTTATTCCATAATTTTTTAGTCTCATGCTCAATTTTGGTATGTGTACTACAACTTGAAGACAAAGTTTGCCAAATTTGTTGAGGAATGCATAAGTTATGGGTAGTGCAAGACACCTATACATAGAAAATTTCCTAAACCTCACCAAAAATGGCTACACCCAAGCAAACAATGACCCCCCCCCTCCCCTCTTCCCATGGCCCCCCCTCTCCCCCACCCTGTAGGTCCCTCCCCTCCCCCACCCCCCCCACCCCTCTCCCCTCCCCTCCCCCCCCCACCCTACCCTCCCCTCTCCCTCTGCCTCTCTGTCTCCCTCCCTCCCCCTCCCCTCTCTCTCGTCCCTTACCTTTCCCCATCAAGGGCCCCAGTTGCATAGAAAGAAATACTCTCAAAATACTCACTATACGACTCAAGGAATTTTATTTGTGGAAGTTTGCATCGGCATGCTTGCACATCGCCATCAATCTCTATCAATCATGTAGCTCAGTTGGTCGCTTGAAGATCATCCGCCACTGCATGTCACTAACAAGATTGGAAGATTAGGGAATGCATATGTGGTCACTGGAATCTCTTCCATAGGTCACAATCAAGCTTGGATCTCACGTAAGCCCTTGAATTATGGGAAATATCTGAGGTCAGTATTTCCCAAAAATCAAGTGGTGAGCTCCTCTCAGTCATTTCCCTACTTTCTTACCTCCCCTCCCATAGCTTTCCTTTCCTTCTCTTCCTCCCCTCTCTTCCACCTTCCCCTCCCCTTCCATTCCCCTTCCATCCATTCCCTTTTTCCCCTACCTTCGCTCAACCGTGACCGTCTTTTTTAATTATTTTTTTTCAAACAAAACAACAAATAAATCCATACGCGAACTTGGATAATAATCACTTTTTCTTTTAGATGGTCATGATACTTTGCATCAAATAAATCCCACCTATATTGAGGCATGTGCAAAGTATTATTGCCATTGGATATGGTTTGCATAGTTGAACTAGCATTAGACGATGTTTTTCACAAAGTCTCATGCACAACAGTCAAAACACACCCTTCGAGTTGTGTTATTCAAAAGCATGCATATCTAATGGACACGATAATTTTCACACCCATTAATCTCACCTATCTTGAGGCACATGCAAGGTATCGTTGCCATCGAATATGATTTGCATGGTGGAAATCGTATTAGACCATGTTTTTCACCAAATCTCATCCACAATGGTCAAAAAACACGTCTGGGTTTTATTATTAAGACACGTACATATCCGATAGACATGATACTTTGAACACATGTCAAAACCACCCACGTTAAGATTCTTGCAAAGTATCATGTCCATTAGATATGGTTTGCATGGTCGAAGTCACATTAAAGCATGTTTTTCACCGTGTCATGCACAACCATAAAAAACAACATGCTCGGAGGTGCGTCATTCAAATGCGCACATGTTCTATGGGCATGATAATTTTCACATGCATCAATACCATATATCTTGAGAGGTTTTCAAAGTTTCATGTGCATCAGATATGGTTTGCATGGTCGAAGTCGCATTACACCACATCTTTACCAAGTCTCATGCACAACCGTCAAAAGACATGCTTTGAGGTGTGTTATTCGAACATGCACATATCCTATGGGCATGATACTTTGTACATGCATCAATCCCATGGTTTACATGGTCTAAGTATCATTAAAGTGTGTTTTTCACCAAGTGTCATACACAACCACCAAAAACACGCTTTGAGGTGTGTTATTTGAATGTGCACATGCATGATAGGCATGATACTTTGCACGCATGTCATCCCATATATTTTGATTCACATGCAAATTATCATGCCCATAGATATGGTTTGGATGGTCAAAGTCACAGTAAACCCTTTTTTTTTTCCAAGTCTCATGCGCAACCAGCAAAAAACATGCTCTAAGGTGTATCATTCGAATGCACACATACCCAATGGACACGATACTTTGCACAGCTGTCAATCCCACTTACATTGAGGTCCATGCAAAGTATTTTGCCCATAGAATATGCTTTGAATGGTTTAAGTCTCCACAAACTAATTTTTCACCAAGTGTTATGCACAGCTGTCAAAAAACACGCCCTCAAGTGTGTTATTCAAATGTGCACATACCCGATGAGCGCATGTCAATCTTATCTAAGTTGAGGTGCCTACCAAACATCTTGCTCACATGATATGGTTTGGATGGTAGAATTTTTTGTAAACTCCTTTTTTCACCAATTCGTGTCCACAATTGTCAAAAAACATGCTCTGAGGTGTGTTAATCGATATCGCACATGCCTGATGGCCACGATACTTTGCACGTGCATCCAAAGCATATCTAATAGGGGCGATTCTTTGAATGCACCTCAGTGTAGGTTGGATCAATGCACGTGCAAATTATCATTCCCATCGGGTGTGTACGCATTCAGCTAACACACTTCAAAGCATATTTTTTTATGGTTGTACATAACACGGTGAAAAATAGGGTTTGTGGTGAATTCGACCATCCAAAGCATATTCTATTGGCATGAAACTTTGCATGCACCTCTGAGTAGGTAGTATTGACATGCGTGCAAACTATCACACTCATTAGATATATCCACATACAAATAAAATACCTCATAGGTGTTTTATAACGGTTGTGCATAACACTTGGTGAAAAATGGGATCCATGGCGACTTCGACCATCCAAAGCATATCCTATGGGCACGATACTTTGCATGCACTTCAACCCCACCTCAAATACTATTTTTTGATGGTTTTGCATAACACTTGATACAAAATGGGGTTTGTGGTGACTTCAACCATCCAAAGCATATTTGATGTGCATGATAGTTTGCACATGACAAGCAAGGTGTGTCATTCAGATGCGCACATACCCGATGGACATGGTACTTTGCACACACTTTAATAACACCCCCATTGAGGTGCATGCCAAGTATTGTGCCCATTTAATATAGTTTGAATGGTTGAACATACCACAAACCCAATTTTTCATCGTGTTATGCACAATTGTAAAAAAAAAAGGTCTAAGGTGTGTTCTTCAAACACCCACATATGTGATGGGCATGATACTTTGCACACACATCAATATTACCTACATTGAGGCACATGCAAAGTATCGTGCCCATATGATATGCTTTGGATGGTTGACTTCTCCATAAACCTCGTTTTTAACCAAGTGCTATGCATAACCGTCAAAAAACACACTCTAAGGTGTGTTACTCAAACTCGCACATACTTGATGGGTATGATACTTTGCATGCTCATCAATACCACCTCTTTTGAGGCATGTGCAAAGTATCGTGCCCATAAAATATGCTTTGGATGGTCGAAGTCGCTACAAACCCTATTTTGCACCAAGTGTTATGCACAACCATCAAAAATTAGTATCTAATGTGTGTTATTCAAACACGCACATAACCAATGGGCACGATACTTCACATGCACCACTACCACCTATGTTTAGGCATGTGTAAAGTATCTTGCCACCGGATATTCTTTGCATGGTCGAAGTCCCCACAATGCCCATTTTTCACCAAGTGTTATGGACAATTGTCAAAAAATAATATGTGATGTGTCTTATTCGAATGTGCACATAACCGATGGGCATGATACTTTGCACATGAATGAATCCCACACATATTGAGGCATGTTAAGTGTTGTGCTCATTGTATATGCTTTTTTTGGATGGTCAAAGTAGAAGCGAAGTAGCCACGAACCCCATGTGAAGAGAGTGGGAGAGAAGGAAGGAGTCTCACTTGCAGCTTTCTCACATACACAATGGGGGAATATACACAAAGGTGGAGGCTGAAAACAGTTTTCCTCTTCTTAGTTGTGAAAGCCAAAAGAACTCTAAGTACAAAAGAATAGGTGAACCTATATGTGGGTCTCAAACCAAACTCAGCTAATTAAGGTGGCATACTAACTGAGCCACTAACTAGAGTGCATAAAGATAGCTATCATCCAACTATTATTCATGGGCGATGTACCAACTGCATTTGTAGCTAACAAGCCGGTGACATAAAAGCACAACGGTTACCCTAGCATATCACGAGTGTAGCTCAATATCTCAACACTCCCCCTCAAGCTCAATCCCAATTCCTGCATACCAAGCAGGTCTCTGAATTTGCGTGGCTTCTCTACACCCAATGCCTTCATGAATATGTCAGCTACCTGATCCTCTATGCTGACATAAACTAGATCAATAAAACCTACTAGAACCTTCTCCCGCACATAAAGATAATGCACCTTAATGTGCTTTGTTCTAGCATGATAGATTGGGTTATTTCCCAAGTGTATACTACTCATGTTGTCACAATAAATGACAATTGGCCTGTCTATAGACTGATGCATATCATAAAGTAGCTTATGCAACCAAGCTACCTCACATGCAGCCATTGCTACACCCCTGTACTCAGCCCTTGTGCTCGACAAGGCAACTGTAGGCTATTTCTTGCTGCTCCAAGTGACTATAGCACTCCCAAAAAAGAATATATATCCACTTGTAAATCGTCTATCAAAAATACTACCAGCCCAATCATCATCAGTGTATCCATGCAATTGTATCTGGACCCCAATCTCATAAAATAGTCCATACTGCAGTGTGGACTTCACATACCTTAGTATGCATCTAGACGCATCCAAATGTGGTTTCCTTGGAGCTTGCATAAACTGACTTACCAACCCAATAGCATAGCTCAAATCTGGCCTGATAATAGTCATATAAATCAAACTTCCTACTATGCGTCTGTACATAGTAGGGTCTTCTAGAAGCTCACCTGCATCTGTGCTCAACTTCACATTCTACTCCAAAGGAACTGAAATAGGCTTACAGCCTGTCATCCCATATTTGGACGGCATGTCCAATCCATACTGCCTCTGCAAGAGCCATATCCCACTTGTGGATCTAATCACCTCAATGCCCAAGAAGTAACACAGCTCTCCCAAATCCTTCATCTCAAGCTTCTACTTCAATAGCATTTTCACATGAAGGATATCTTCATCACTATCACTTGTGATGATCAAATCATCAACATAAATGACAAGCAGCATAATGCCTTTCTCTGTTTTTCTCACATAAAGTGAGAAATCTGCCTTGGAAATCTGAAAGCCAATAGTGACAAGATACTATCCTATCTTGTTAGACCATGCTCTGGGTGCTTGCTTCAAGCCATACAAGGCTTTCTTCAACCTGCAAACAAACTTAGGATGAACAGCGTGAACATAACCTGGTGGTTGCTCCATATAGACCTCTTCTTGCAAATCACCATGCAAGAAAGCATTCTTTACATCCATCTGATGTAAAGGCCATCCCTTTGATGCAGCCATAGCAATGACTACTCTTACAGTTGCCATCCTTGCAACCGGACTGAATGTTTCTTCATAATCAATGCCATATGTCTATGCATACCCCTTGACAACTAATCTTGCCTTGTATCTGTTCACAGAACCATCTGCATTGTGCTTCACATTATAAACCCACTTGCAGCCAATTGCATTCTTGTATTTAGGCAAAGGCACCAATTCCCATGTAGCATTTTCTTCCAAGGCATCCATTTCTTCATCCATGGCTTTCTCCCATTTTTCTTTTCCCATGGCTTGCTCAAAAGAAGTGGGTTCTAGTTCATGTATCACTTTGACCATATAGGCATACTGAATGGCTATAAATCCATCATATTTCAGCCTAACCATAGGATACCTAGCTCTGGTAGACCTGCACAAAATAGGCTCACTACCAGGTGCTCTCAAAACATCCCTTGTCTTCCTTACTCCAAGTGTAACAATAGAAGGAATACCCAACTCATCATCAAGGCTCTATTCTAAGCCACTAGATTCACCATCCACATAAGAGTGACCTACATTCACATCAACCATGGGCTGATGTACTTTCTCTTTTCCTTTTCGTGATACTTGCATACCACTATATGCGTTGCTTTGAGGAGATCCTCCTGATCTCAATCTGCCTATGTCCATGGCAAAGTATGTGAACCACTGCTAGAGGACACTATAGCTCCACTAATATTTTTTGATTGCTGCTGTGAATTCTGTGCAGCATTACCATTTTGTGCATCTACATCATCAATCACATTTACTGGTTTATACCAACTGCTCATCTCATCAAAAACAACATCTCTGCTCACTGTAAACTTATGAGTAGAAGGGTTATAACATCTATACCCTTTCTTCTGTAGAGAATGACCAATAAAGATGCACTTCTCAGCTTTTGGATCCAACTTGGATCTCAACTCATCTGGCACATGAACATAGGCAATGCAACCAAAAACTTTCAAATGAGAAATATCTGGTTTCCTACCAATATACCTCTCCTTTGGCGTCATGCCATGTATTGCTATAGTGGGAGTCCTGTTCATTATGTAGATTGCTGTAGCAACTACTTCAGCCCAATAATAATCTGGCAGGTCTTTTTCATTGGGCATGGCACGAGATACCTTTCCAATATGCATGTTTTTCCTTTTTGGAAGTCCATTTTGCTATGGGGTATGACTGCATGAATATTGTTGCTTTATTCCATGCTCCTATAGGAAACTTGCAGACCCATTTGAGAGGTATTGTCCCCCTCCATCTGACCTTAGGCATTTTATTTGCAGGCCTGTTTCTTTTTCAACCATAGCTTTAAAAGCTTTGAAATGCCCAAACACCACTTTTCTTTTTCATAAAATACACTCAAAATTTTCTGCTGTAGTCATCAATAAAAGTGACAAAATAATGACAGCCTCCAATAGATGCAACTTTTGTAGTCCATATATCAGAGTGGATTCATTCCAATGGCCTCTTACTCTCTTGAACATGTCTAGGAAATAGTTTCCTTGCCTGTTTTCCAAAAAAATAATTTCACCGAGGGCTTCGCCCATGCCTATAGCATATACTGCCCTCTCACCACATTGTGAAGGGCATCCCAATCTCAGTGCACTCTTGCACTTTCTGATTGTGCTACCTATAGAGATTTGCTCCCAAACTCAAAAAAAAAGGAAAGCAACACTGATCCTCTTACTAGGACACCGCAAACTTGGTTTACTTTCTTGAGCTCCTTACCATGAACTGAGCTCTGATACCATGTGAAGAGAGTGGGAGAGAAGGAAGGAGTCTCACTTGTAGCTTTCTCACATACACAATGGGGAAATATACACAAAGTTGGAGGCTGAAAATAGTTTTCCTCTTCTTAGTTGTGAAAGCCAAAAGAACTCTAAGTACAAAAGAATAGGTGAACCCTATATGTGGGTCTCAAACCAAACTCAGCTAACTAAGGTGGCATACTAACTGAGCCACTAACTAGAGTACATAAATATAGCTGTCATCCAATTATTATTCATGGGTGGTGTACCAACCGCATCTGCAGCTAACAAGTCGGTGACATAAATGCACAACGGTCACCCTGGCATATCACGAGTGGAGCTCAATATCTCAACACCCCATTTTTCACCAAGTGTTATGCACTACCATCAAAAATTAGTATCTAAGGTGTGTTATTCGAATGCGCTCATACATGGTGGGCACGATACTATTCATGCACATCAATCCCACCTTTTTTGGGGTCCATGCAAAGTATCATGTGCTTTGGATATGCTCTAGCTGCTGGAAGTCACCATAAATCTCGTTTTGCAGCACGTGTTATGGACACCATCAAAAAACATACTTTGAGATGTGTTATTCATATGCGTACATACCCGATGGGAAAAATAGTTTTCACGTATGTCAATCCCACCGACTATGAGGCACGTTCAAATTGTCATGCCCATCAGGTATGCTTTGGATTGTGGAAGTCGCCACAAATCCATTTTCCACTAAGTGTTATGCACAACTATCAAAAATATGCTCAGAGGTGTGTTATTTATATGTGCACAAGCCCGATGAGCATTATACTTTGCATGCACATCAATCCCACCTATGGCAAGGTGCAAGAAAAGTATTGTGCCCATCAGATATGCAAAATTGCCATATACCCTATTTTTCACCAAGTGTTATGACCAACCACAAAAAAATATGCTCTTAAGTGTGTCAGTCAAATGTGTACATATCCAATGGGCATGATACTTTTCATGCACATGAACACCATATTTTTTAAGTTGTTTCAAAAGTATCGTTCCCATCGAATATGCTTTGGATGGTTGAAGTTGCCACAAACCCTATTTTTCACCAATAGTTATGCACAACCATTAAAAAAATAGTAGCTAAGGTGTGTTATTTGAATACACTCATACTGGATGGACATAAAACACATGTTATTTGAACATGTACATACCCGATGGCCATGATTTTTTGCATGCATGCCAACCCTACCTGCATTGAGTCATGTGCAAATTATTAAGCCCACTAGATGTGCTCTGGATGGTCAAAGTCACCACAAATCCTATTTTTCACCCTATTATGCACAACCGTCAAAACACACGCTCTGAGGTGTGTTATTCATAAGCGCACATACTTGATGGGCATGATACTTTTCATGTACATTAGTACCATTTAAAATGAGGTGCATGCAAATAATAGTTCCCATTGGATATGGTTTAGATGGTTGAACTCGCCATAAACCTCATTTTTCACCAAGTATTATGCAACGAAGTGATATTGAGTGGAGCTGACTAGTTCAAAAAAAAATTCCAAACGAAGTGAGAAAGTCCAAATTTTTTAATAGTGTATTCAAAACTCGATGGGTTTCAAAGTACCCTTCACCACACTTAACTCCATCATCAACTTCTACAATGGCAACAAATGTGGTAGACCCACAAGAACCTATCTCTAGAGCGAGGGCAAAACCTACCGCTACTGGTTCTATAACACTAAAATCTGAGGCCAACAACAATGCTCTCGCCGAGGCCCCTAAAAATCAATGGATTCCTCATGTCTATGCCAAAGTCCAAGTGGTGATCCAACTAGGTTAAGACAGTTCCAGTGAATGTGCAATGCCACTTTTACAAGTTTCATGCACACTCTTCATCGGTTCACTGAGAAAATATGCTGGCTAGAGAGATTCTAGGTCCTAGACCTAACACTTCTAGTCCATTGACCATGCACCAGGGCTAGGTGAAAATAGCAAGTCTACATCCTAGGTGAAAAGAGCAAGTCAACATCTTAGGTGAGAATAGAGCAAGGTTACGTGAGCCTTTGTGATCATTCATAGTTCCATCCTCTACTGAGTAACAATTCATTCCATCTCAATTAAGTGATAAGTGACCATGCTTCATGTGTCCACTCAAACTTCACTCACTAAGTCATTCACGCACTTACAAACCACCAGCAGATTCATGCTGTAATACTTTCACTTTTGTCCATGCCACATTGTCTACAGCATGCATATGTACTTGCACACATTAAGGGGAAGTCTAGCCAAGTCAGCGAGATAGTAAAAATCATCATTAGGGCCCTCAAAAGTTGAGTTCTGTTTGCTCACTTTTATAACCTTACCATAGGACTAATAATACGATGAGACTCAATCACTACTATATAGGTAACACAGCGACTTCTAACTCATTGTGCTAAAAATAATGCCACTTGCTGCGATAATTAACACTAGCTGCTACTTTAAGGATAAAGCCCTCGCCTCTAATGTTGTAATGTGCTATCTCAACAAATCCAATTGTGCTACTATAATAATGCCCCTCCGCTACTTTATTAATGCTGAGTGGCTGCTATATTCCCTTGCTAATGCTATTCAGCTACTTTATTAAAGCCAGTTTGCTATGCTATTGCTAAAGCTAACTCGTTGCTTTAATAGGTCCCCGATATAGGGCATAGTCATGACCCTCATAGGCGAAGCGAGAGTGAATGGCGCATGTATCTAACTCTTGGAGCCATGCTTCCATGTAACACCCTGCATTGTAGGGGTCGGTCCTTGTGATGCTCCTTTGTGGCCTTGGGCGATTTTTTTATTGAGTTGGACAATTCATGGTAATAGAGCACATTTAGGATTCTAGGGCTAGACTACTGCAGTTGGCCCGTTGTTAGGTTCTTGTGTTTCTACATCTCGGGTCGACATAGGTTCTTATGTTGCTACCTTCGAAACCTTCACGATTTGTAAATTAAACTTCGGCACCTAGACGACCTGCTTGCCTCGGTCTTCCAAGGGCTTGGTGCAGACCTAGTGATTGGACGGATCCTACAATTGAGGAGGTGGATTGCAGCCTGGAGTCCAAAGCATGGGATGGTAGCGTGTCCCTCTTCTTTGCTGGATGCTTTCGGTAGAGATGTCTCCAGAACAATTAGGGAATCATGTGCTGCTTGGCCCCCCTCTGGTCGTCGATTCTGGTTGAAGTAGCATTGAGCACAAAGAATAGCCTCATGTACTTGTTGTTCACAGCTTTCCTGAGTGGAGGATGGCAATGGCAGTGAAATGGGCAATGGCACCGGATTGCAACTGCGGTTGGCCTTCTGCTCCCTTTGGGGTTGGACTCTTTTTGGGGGGTTGGAGGTGGATGGGTGTTAACATCCATAGAGTACAGTCATCGAATGTAGGGTAATCAGTGATTAGAGGTGATTAGGCTTCATGATTTACTTCAACAAATACAACCATGGAAGGATTACAGTACAAGATCAAGGAGTTTGAGCCCAAATACCCCAAGGCCAAAGATTGCATGCAACGTGCACAAGTTGCAAGTTCTAGCTTACAAGATGTATGTTCCAAGTGCTAAAAGCTACGGTTAAGTGTCTCGCATGAGTTATGCCTTGCCACTCCAGGTTTTGAGCCTTGTATAGGGGGTTTGAGCCACAAATAGCTTAAGGCTTAGAGGCATGAGGCTAACACAAGCCCTATTTGGGAGCCGGTTAGTAGGAACACCTCCTAATGCCACATTTGTCCCAAGCCCTCTTATATGGTTAACACAAGCACTATTTCTGCTAGTAGGGAGAGATGGAAAGAATAGCAATATGCCTTGGTGCCCTACGGGCCCAAGAGCCTTTTATTGTAAAGAGAGGGAGAGTGCTAAAAGGAAAAGTGTTGGCCCTCCCTTCAAAAGGTGACATGTATAAAAGGCCAAAGGGTTGACTTTGGTCTTCATTGTTGTTTGCACAAGTTTGAATACAAGATCCCTCTTCTCTTCCAAGAGTGTTGTGGGTGTTCTCTTGTTTCCATTGGAGTGCCCTTGTGTTTGCCACTCCATCCCCCTTCACTCTCCTCTTCCCTTCTCCTTCTCCCTCCCTTCTCCCCTCTCTTCTCCCCTCTCTACCTTCACTCTTTCTCTCATGGAAACACATTGCAACAATCTAGAGGCCGCTTGAGTGACACATGCAGATGGCTCATGCCTTGCATTGCTCTCACAAACAGTAGCTTGGAGTGGATGCTCCATCAACATCTCTTCATTATCCCCACGACACGTGAGTCACCATCGAGACCACACATTTTTGGCACCGTTGCCAAGGAATGGAGGTATGCTTTTGCATTGCACTAGTCTTCTTTTATTATCTACCCATTGCACAAGGCTTCAAGCTTAACTTGGAGCTTTCTTAGTGGAGTTGTAGGAGAGGAAAGGGTGAAGAAGTGAGAGTTTTGGATGGAAAAGTTAGGAAAGCTATCATTTTCTATTGGAGAGACTTTTTTTATCAGTTGAAGCTTGTTTTTTATGTTTTTTAGTGCTTTGAGTTGGTAGGGAGATAGTTTCTAAGATTGCTAAGAAGTGTATGATGTCTAAACACACAAAAAACAACCAAAAATGATGAATTTTGAAGTTGTTTTGTGTGGTAAAACTCACCCCTCAAGAAATCTTGCATTTTGGCTTGCAAAAGTTGCTTTTCTTTCAAGTGGCAAAAATCAAAATATGTAGCAAATTCAAGAAAACCAGTCCTCTGGAGGAGGACGTGGTAACTTTACAGGCAGGGGGAGCCAAAGAGGTCGTGGTGGATGGCAAAGAGGCCAAAATGCAAGCAACAATGTTGAATGCTACTACTGTGGTAAAATGGGTCATATGGCTAAAAACTGCTACAAAAAGCAGAATGACATCATGAATGGAAAATTGCAGCAAGGCAATTATGCATCCTCCAGTAGATAGGGTGATGACAAAAATGAGCATTTGTTTATGGTGCAGCACATGACAAATTCTGTGACAAGTGTAGAAGAAAGCAATGATGTGTGGTATGTTGACTCAAGTGCATCAAACCACATAACAAGTCATGCAGAATGGATGTAGGATGCAAGGAAAATGGAAAGACCAAGATTTGTGGAGACTGGTGATGATACTGCACATCCTATTGTGCAGATTGGTAAAATTCCTTTGTCTATGCAGGATGGGAAAAAGAAATACCTATGTGATGTATTTTATGTCCTGAATATCACCAAGAACCTGGTTTCTGTTGGTCAAATGGTTGAGCAGGGCTTGTAGGTCAGATTTAATCCTCATGGATGCTTTGTTGAGGATATGAAAAATAAAGGTCACTTGATAGCAAAAGGGAAGAAGAAGGGCAAGATGTTTACGTTGGATGCGGACATGCCTGAATTGAGTGCAGCAATGTTTCCACATGGGACCGGTGTAGTTGCAGATATTGATATCTGGCATAAACGTATTGATCATGTTAATGTATAGTGACTTAAATTAATGCAGGCCCAAAATATTGTTGCAGGATTGCCTAAGTTCAAGGTTGCAGAAATGCATAAGGTATGTGAAGCCTGTCAATTTAAAAAACAGGCAAGGAAACCATTTCCTAGACATGTTCAAGAGAGTAAGAGGCCATTGGAATTAATTCACTCTGATGTGTGGACTACTAAAGCTGCATCCATTGGAGGCTATCATTATTTTGTCACTTTTATTGATGACTACAGCAGAAAAGTTTGGGTGTATTTTATGAAAAAGAAAAGTGAAGTGTTTGGGCATTTCAAAGCTTTTAAAGCTATGGTTGAAAAAGAAACAAACCTGCAAATAAAATGCCTAAGGTCAAATGGAGGGGGAGAGTACCTCTCAAATGAGTTTGCAAGGTTCCTATAGGAGCATGGCATAAAGCAGCAATATTCATACAGCCATACCCCATAGCAAAATGGACTTGCAAAAAGGAAAAACAGGCATATTGGAGAGGTATCTCGTGCCATGCTCAATGAAAAAGGCCTGCCAGATTATTATTGGGCGGAAGCAGTTGCTACAGTAGTCTACATAATGAACAGGACTCCCACTGCAGCAATACATGGCATGATGCGAGAGGAGAGGTATACTGGTAGGAAACTAGATATTTCTCATTTGAAAGTTTTTGGTTGCATTGCCTATGTTCATGTGCCAGGTGAGTTGAGATCCAAGTTGAATCCAAAAGCTGAGAAGTGCATCTTTATTGGTTATTCTCTATAGCAGAAAGGGTATAGATGCTATAACCCTTTTACTCGTAAGTTTATAGTGAGCAGAGATGTTTTTGATGAGATGAGCAACTGGTATAAACCAGTAAACGTGATTGATGATGTAGATGCACAAAATGGTAATGCTACATAGAATTCACAGTAGCAATCACAAAATATTAGTGGACATGTAGTGTCCTCTAGCAGTGGTTCACATACTTCGCCATGGATAGGTAGATTGAGATTAGGAGAATCTCCTCAAAGCAATGTAGATAGTGGTATGCAAGTATCACGAAAGGGAAAAGGGAAAGTAGATCAGCCCATGGTTGATGTGAATGCAGGTCACTCTTATGTGGATGGTGAATCCAATGGCTCAGAACAGAGCCTTGATGATGAGTTGGGTATTCCTTCTGTTGTTACACCTGGAGTAAGGAAGACAAGGGATGTTTTGAGAGCACGTGATAGTGACCCTATTTTGCACAGGTCTACCAGAGCCAGGTATCCTATGGATAGGCTGAAATATGATGGATTTACAGCCATTCACTATGCCTATATGGTCAAAGTGATACATGAACTAGAACCCACATCTTTTGAAAAAGCCATGGGAAAAGAAAAATGGGAGAAAGTCATGGATGAAGAAATGGATGCCTTGGAAGCAAATGCTACATGGGAATTGGTGCCTTTGCCTAAAGACAAGAATGCAATTACCTGCAAGTGGGTTTATAAGGTGAACCACAATGCAGATGATTCTGTGAGCAGATACAAGGCAAGATTAGTTGTCAAGGGGTATGCACATACATATGGCATTGATTATGAAGAAACATTCAGTCCGATTGCAAGGATGGCAATTGTAAGAGCCAGTCATTGCTATGGCTGCATCAAAGGGATGGTCTTTACATCAGATGGATGTAAAGAATGCCTTCTTGCATGGTGATATGCAAGAAGAGTTCTATATGGAGCAGCCACCAGGTTATGTTCATGCTGTTTATCTTGAGTTTGTTTGCAGGTTGAAGAAGGCCTTGTATGGCTTGAAGCAACAAGCACCCAGAGCATGGTCTGACAAGATAGCACAGTATCTCATCACTATTGCCTTTCACATTTCCAAGGCAGATTTCTCACTTTATTTGAGAAAAACAGAGAAAGGCATTATGCTTCTTGTCATTTATGTTGATGATTTGATCATCACAGGTGATAGTGATGAAGATATCCTTCATGTGAAAATGCTATTAAAGCAGAAGTTTGAGATGAAGTATTTGGGAGAGCTATGTTATTTCTTGGGCATTGAGGTGATTAGGCAATATGGATTGGACATGCTATCCAAATATGGGATGATATGTTGTAAGCCTATTTCAGTTCCTTTGGAGCAGAATGTGAAGTTGAGCGTAGATGCAGGTGAGCTTCTAGAAGACCCTACTATGTACAGACGCATAGTAGGAAGTTTGATTTATATGACTATTGCCAGGCCAGATTTGAGCTATGCTGTTGGGTTGGTAAGTCAGTTTATGTAGACTCCAAGGAAATCGCATTTGGATGCGGCTAGATGCATACTGAGGTATGTGAACACCACATTGCAGTATGGACTATTTTATGAGACTGGGGTTCAGATACAATTGCATGGATACACTGATGCTAATTGGGCTGGTAGTATTTCTGATAGACAATCTACCAGTGTATATGTGTTCTCTTTTGGGAGTGCTGCAGTCACTTGGAGTAGCAAGAAACAGCCTACAATTGCCTTGTCGAGCATAGAGGCTAAGTATAGGGGTGCAGCAATGGCTACATGTGAGGCAGCTTGGTTGCATAAGCTACTTTATGATATGCATCAGTCTATAGATGGGCCAATTGTCATTTATTGTGACAACATGAGCAGTATACACTTGGCAAATAACCTAGTCTATCATGCTAGAACAAAGCACATTGAGGTGCATTATCACTATGTGTGGGAGAAGGTTCTAGTAGGTTTTATTGATCTAGTTTATGTCAGCACAGAGGATCAGGTAGCTGACATATTCACGAAGGCATTGGGCACAGAGAAGCTACGCAAGTTCAGAGACGTGCTTGGTGTACAAGAATTGGGATTGAGCTCGAGGGGGAGTGTTGAGATATCGAGCTCCACTCGTGATATGCCAGGGTGACCGTTGTGCATTCATGTCACTGACCTGTTAGCTATAGATGCAGTTGGTACACCACCCATGAATAATAGCTGGATGACAGCTATCTTTATGTGCTCTAGTTAGTGGCTCAGTTAGTATGCCACCTAGGTTAGCTGAGTTTGGTTTGAGACCCACATATAGGGTTCATCTATTCCTTTTGTACGTAGAGAGAGATTCTTTTGGCTTTTACAACTAAGAAGAGAAAAACTATTTTCAACCTCCACCTTTGTGTGTACTCCCCCATTGTGTATGTGAGAAAGTTGCAAGTGAGACTCCTTACCTCTCTCCCACTCTCTTCACACCTCATAATGCACTTAACTGCCTCCCAATGCCTCTTTCCTCGATTAGCCATGTACCGACTAACAACTCCCACTACAAATGCAGTGTCTAGTCTAGTAGCTATCATAGCATACATAAGACTCCCATCTGCTAATGCATAAGGAACCTTGACCATCATGGACCTCTCCTCATCTAATTTGGGACTATCTTCCATACTCAATTTCACATATGGAGTCGATGGAGTACTTACTGCCTTCCCCCCCTCCATATTGAAACGTTGTAAAACTTTCATAACATACTCCTTCTATGAAAGAAAAAGGAGTTTCCTACTCTAGTAGTTGCAACATACTTGGCCTCCGTGGTAGAGACAAAACAATGCACTTTTGTGTGTGAGGCATCCACAACATTGTACCACCTGTAAAGGTAAACACATAACTAGATGTGGATCTCCTACTATCCACATGCGCTGCATAGTCTGAAGCTGTGTGCCCAAGTACATGCATCTCTCCTCTACCAAAGTAGATACACATCTCCTTGGCACCCTTCATGTACCTCATGATGCACTTAATTGTCCCCTAATGCCTCTTTCTTGGATTAGCCATATATTGGCTAACAACTCCCACTACAAATGCAATGTCTGGTCTAGTAGCTATCATAGCATACATAAGACTTCCAACCATTGATGCATAAGGAACCTTGGCCATCATGGCCCTCTCCTCATTTGATTGGGACTATCTTCCTAACTCAGTTTCACATATGGAGGCAATGAAGTACTTATTGCCTTCCTCCCCTCCATATTGAAATGTTGCAACACTTTCGTAGCATACTCCTTTTGTGAAAGCCAAAGGAGTTTCCTACTCTGGTCATGCGTGATGCGCATACCAAGAGTATGACCTATAGAGGTCACAAATCCTTCATATCAAAGGCCTCATGCAGCTTGGCCTTCAATGCATCTAGCTCCTAAGTGTTCTTGCTAGCCACTAGCATATCATCCACATCAAGTGCCAGCAGTATAAGGCTATTATCCTTAACCCTTTTAGTGTAGAGGCAATGATCAATCTCACTTCTTCTGAAACCCTGGGACCGAATGAAAGCATCAAACTTCTAATACCATTCTCTAGGCGCTTGATTAAGGCCATAGAGACTCTTTCTCAACTTGCAAACCAAATGCTCTTTGCCCTTTTCTTCAAATCCTTTTGGTTGTACCATGTAAATTTCCTCATCCAGATCCCCATGCAAGAAAGTTGTCTTGACATCCATTTGCATAAGCTCCATATCCTCTGCTGCCACAAGTCCAAGTATGCATCTAAGTGTGGTCATCTTCACAACTGGAGAGAAGATCTCATCAAATTCCACACCCTTTTCTTGCTTGAACCTTTTAGGCACATCGTCACCTGTGACCATCTTGTAGACCCATTTACATGGCAATGCTTTCTTTCCATGTGGCAAAGAAACCAAGTCCTAAGTCTTATTCTTCATGAATGAACTCATCTATGATTGCATAGCATACTCCCACTTGTGCTGATCCTCGTGCATTATAGCCTCTTTGTAGTAAGCTCGGGGGGGTCACTCATGATATGTAACCCTATCACATGAGTTCAACAGAAGGATATTTTTTATTTCTAAAATTTACAAAAATAAATATACATAAGGGACTATTTAAAATAGTTTTGGAAAAAATTTACAGATTTGTATAGAAAAGGGGTACATTTTATTAATGAAAAATTTACAGATAAGGGATTTTAGAAATATGCCTTGAACGCATGTGGTATAGAGGGTTTATACATAGTGACCCCCCCGAGGTAGTAAGAAGGCTCCCCGCAATCAATAAGCATCACATAGTCTACCCCTGGAACAAATCTCTCAGGCGGTCTAGATACTCTAGCTAATCTTCTCAAGGGCATTTCAGCTTGTTGTCCCACCTGCATATCATCCTAATCGGGCTCATTATTTCCACCAATAGATGATCCATCATCTGCTCTTGATTGTGTACCTATGGGAGTACCTAGTGGCACTATTCTTGCACATTTGATGCATGGACAACTTGCTGTCTATCAACATATGCAAGTGGATTCGCATCCTGGAAAGTGATTCTCCTCATTTCCACATCTCATGGGTGTCATGCATCTTCTTCTCATAAAAGACCACATCATGTCTTTGTATGACCTTCTTTGCTTCTGGATCCCAGAGATGATAGCCTATCCCTCCACTTTCACCATAACCCAGAAAGATGCATTTACTATACTTAGGATCTAGCTTTTGGCACATTTGCATATGCCTCACACCCAAATATATGCAAATGAGAGTAAGAGGGATTCTTGCCACTCCATGCCTCTTCAAGAATACCACCATCCAAACTCTTACTAGGTATTGATCACATGCACTATAATCTTCATTACCTCAGCCCAAAAACCACTAGAAAGACTTGGATTGGAAAGCATACATTGCAACCTTTCCTGAATGGTGCAGTGCATCTTTTCTGCAACTAGATTTTGCTTTGGAGTGTGTTGATGGGTCTACACCTAGACCATTGGATGATCTAGCCACTAGCAGTAGCTCTACTCCACCCCTGTTACTGTAGCATTAGCAGTGGGATCTACATCTGCACCAATAGTGATCGCATCTATAGCATCCTACCATTGCCTGAAGCACAAGTAGAATGGGACAAGAAAGACAAATATGCATATCATTTGATCAAGAAGAATGTGCAACATGTCATGCTAGGACAGCTCAACGCTGCCAAAACATCAAAAAAAGCATGGGATATGTTCACAGCTCTCTATGAGTCCAAGAACACTTCCAGGATTCTCACACTGAGAAACCAAATAAACCAGAGTTTTTGCAACAACAATGAAACCGTTCATGCTTATGTACTCAGGATCAAGGATTACAACAATCAAGTCGCAACTATAGGAGAGACCATGAATCCAGTTGAAATGGTTCAAGTTATCCTAAATGGACTAGGAGTGGGATACAAGAATGTAGTCCAAAATATTGCCATTCAATGGCAAATTTCAACACTTGAAGAGCTACAATTAGTTTAATTTGGTGAAGAAATCAGGACTCAAGCCATTCACATACGCAAAGGTCATTCCAATGATCAAGCATTCACAGCTTCAGATAGAAGCAGAGGTAGAGGTAGATCATTCCAGTGAAGTGGTCATCATCAACGACAAAGTCAGCATCAGGAACATCAGCATCTGCAAAGAGGAAATCATTCCAACAGAGGAAGATTCCAAGGATGAGGGAATGCATCCACCAATGTGTCAAACTGTCAGTGCAATTAATGTCATAAGTTTGGACACTATGAAAGAGATTGCTACAAGACACAGTCTGACCAAGACGGTCAATCTAGTAGTAATCGAGGGAATTTTCACAGAAGAGGAAATCATCCCGATGGACATTCAAGTCATTGTCATAATGCCAATGAACTTGAGAATATGTTTCTTGTAAGTGAGGATATGCAGAAGACTAATACAATATATCTTGACATTGATTGCAATTTGAAAGCCGAATGTAGCTATCAAGTTGATCAAGTAGATCACAATCCTTGGTACATTCACAACGGCACATCATCTCATATGACAAAGCATTAGGAATGGTTCACATATATGAAACCATTAGAAGGACAGAAGAACGTTATCTACACTACAGATAACACACTGAATCCAGTTCAAAAGAAAGGCATTGTCCCTATGAACAATTTCACTGGTACGAAAGGATTGGTGAAAGATGTACTCTATGTTCCAAAGCTCAGCAAGGACCTCTTGTCAGTTGGGCAAATGACAAAACACAACTATCAAGTCGTCTTTGATGGAGATGAATGCACTATCAAAGACAAATTTGGAGGATATCAGCTAGTAGGAAAACTAGTCAAGAAAGGACGACTGTTCAGAATGCTAGCTTCAATACCGGATTTGCATGCCATGTCAGCTCAACTGCACCAAATGCCACTTTCCGCAATATGGCACAAGAGATATGGACATGTCAATTTCAAAAGCTTGATAGAGCTCAAAAATCAAAATATGGCAATTAGAGTTCCAAAACTTCAGTTTCTTGGAAAAGTTTGCAAAGCATGTAGCTTTGGTAAACAAAAGCAAACCAATTTTGGCAGAAGCACCTCTCAAGCATGAGGTATTCTTGATTTTGATACATACAAATGTATGGGGTTATGCTAGACCCGTAGCATCAATGGTTCACTTTGCTACTTGACTTTCATCGATGACTACAACAGGTATTGTTGGTTCTACTTTCTGAATGAGAAATTTGAAGTCTTTCCAGATTTCAAGAATTCAAAGCCATGGTAGAAAACAAAATAGGCAAAAAGATCAAAGCCATGAGATCAGACAAAGGAGGTGAATACATGTCTTTAGCATTCATGAACTTTTGCAGAATTAATGGCATTCAAAGATAATTCAATTGTGTAGATACTCCTTAGTAGAATGCAAGAGCTGAAAGGAAGAATGGGCAGACAATGCTAGAGCAATGCTCAGTGAGAAGCATCTTCTGAATCAATATTGGGTAGAAGCAATTACCACTACAAACTACTTGCTTAATCATCTAACCAAGCCAATTTAGGATATGATGAAGCATTTATTAGACACAAGCCACGCATTGGGCATCTTTGCATATTTGGTTGCATAGCATATGCCCACATACATGACGACCATCGCAGAAAATTGGATGTGAAGTCACGTAAATGCATCATGGTTGGCTATAGCGAATACATCAAAGCATACAAGTTATGTGATCCCATCAATCGAAAGGTCATTATCTTTAAAGATGTAATCTTTGATGAGGAATAAGAATGGAAAACCTCAAATACACAGGAGATAGACACACTGATTATTTCATTACCAACAGAAAAGGTTGATGAAGAAGAGCAAGAATTGCTAGAAGCACCTCGAGAAGAGACACAGGCAACTCAGACGGTCTACAAGGAAAAGCAAACCACCAACCAAATTGACATATGCTCAAAAAGGCAAAGCAATTTAGGTTGAAACCACCAATTATGCTCTTATGACTATCATCATGGCTACAGAAGAGCCAATGTGCTTTGAAGATGCAGTTGACAAGCCAGAATGGCAAACTGCTATGAATGAAGAAATGGAAGCTTTGTACAAAAACAATACTTGGGAATTATGCGACCTTCCACCAGGAAAGAAGACCATAGAAAACAAATGGGTTTACAAAGTGAAGTACAATCTAGATGGAAGCATTGAAAGATGCAAAGCTAGAATAGTTGCAAAAGGATTTGCACAATAGTATGGTCAAGATTATGATGAGACTTATGCTCTAGGTGGTAGCAAAGATGGATTCCATATGGTTCTTGATATCACTAGCGACACTCAGCATTTCGACTATGTACCAACTAGATGTTAAGAATGCTTTTCTCAATGATTACCTAGATGAGGAAGTCTACATGCAACAACCAGTAGGTTATGTTGAACTAGAAAAAGAGAATCAGGTTTGCCATCTCAAGAAAAGTCTCTATGGCTTAAAGCAAGTGCCCAGAAGTTGGGCAGCAGAATCGACAAGTACTTTGGTAATCTAGGATACATGAAATTCAATGCAAATCATACTCTCTACTACAAAGTTTAAGGGGAATACATTACTATTGCACTTTTGTACATAGGTGATCTGATTGTGACAAGTAATGATAGCTTCATAAAAAAGTTGAAACAAGACTTATCTATAGAGTTCGATATGAAAGATCTTGGACTTATGCACAATTGTCTTGGTATTGAGTTCTGGTGGAGAGAAAGACAACACCTTCATGTGTCACCTAAAATATGTTGACAGTCTCTTGAAGAAGTTTCATATGGCAGGTTGCAAGATTGTAGCCACTCCCATGGAACAAAGTTTGAAACTTACAAAAGATTCGAAAAAGCTTATAGTCAATGATGGGTACTATTAGCAGCTCATCGGATCTCTTATATATCTAACTATCACACTGCCATATATTTTTTATGTAGTAATTTCACTTGCACAGTTTATGGAAAATCCAAAATAGTCTCACCAGAATGCATCCAAAAGAGTCTTGAGATACATCAGAGGTACAAGACAATTTGGAATAAAATACAGAGGAAGTCATCCAAGGTTGCACAGATACTATGATATTAACTATGTCGGAGATCATGAGACCAGGTGATCCACACAAGGATATGCATTTTTCCTTGGTCAAGTTGCTATATCATGGTTGTCAAACAAACAACCGACTGTTTCTTTGTCTTCAAATAGAAGCAAAATATAGGGCACTCACTACATGTGCATGTGAGGCTATATGACTCAGAAGACTATTGTCAGAATAGATTACTTTGATGAATCAAAGCCAGCAACAATATACTGTGATAATCAATCAGCTCAAGCATTTGGCCAATAATCTAGTAAATCACTCCAAGACAAAGCACATTGATGTCAGAGAGCACTTCATTAGAGAAAGAGTGTTACTCGATGACATCACACTGCAACATTGTGATAGCAAAGAGAATGTTGCAAACATCTTTGCCAAACCACTTGGCAAAGAGCTATTCGGGAAGCATAGGCAAGCTCTTGGTTTGAATCAGAGGAAGGACATCCCCATTAAAGGGGTGTGATGGAATATAATGCTCAGTCCTTCTTTAATTCCCTAGAATCATTATCTTGAGTGAAGACCTATTTCATGATGTTGATCTTGAGGGCAGGTGTTGAGAAACCATCTCAGTATCATGTGTTTGATATTGTGCATAACACTAACACATAGAGTGCTATAAAGGAAAGGGTTAGATGCCCTAACCCTAAGCCTAAAAGGGTTTGCATATATTCTACAATTTCGACTAAATCTAGTGTATAGTTAATCATTTGTGGTGTGCTCTTTAGTTGTTCCCTCTCTCCTCATCTCCACTCTTCTCCTCTCCCCTCTTCATAGTTTGTCCACTTTGGGGAACAAATCTACTTTGGCTGGGATGATTGCCTTTGTTGTGATCAAAGTCAGCTCAAAGGGTGGGTTAAATGACCAAATAATCATTTCCAATGGGCCTTGCAATGAGGACCACAATTGTAAGTTCACTGAACTAGGTTCATTTTTTTAGAGCAACAGAAGGATTATAGTTTGCGCTCTTCATTTCATGAAAGCAACGAAAGCATTTCGTTCGTGAATAGTTGACCTTTGTGAATGAACGCAAGAGTGTGCAAGCACAGTCGATCCGAGAGTTTCATGATAATGGCATAGTCATGCACAATCTTAGAAATGTTTCCTATATGCGTGCACGCAATTCGCTATGTGTGTTTGAATTCACAATCCTTGGAGATGCGAGGGTCCTCAGAGGGAGGAACTGAAGCAGATCTTCATCAATCAAGTCTTCGGCTTGGGATATGGATAAAAGGTGAGCATGGGAACACTGGTTCAAATGTCGTAGTCGTAAGTGGTGCACAAGCTAACCAATATTATAATTCATGTAGGTTTATGGTATTCTACACTTCACTAGGTTGAATGGTCAGCTGCTAAATTACATTTTCTCTGTCTGTTTTGGAAATCGTGTTAGCAGAGACCCAACTAGACCTTTTTGTTTCACATGTGATGCACCACATGGAGTTATATCTACACCATCATTGAAGGGTAGAATTCTTATATGCAAGATGGCTTCGATGTTTTAGTTTAGATTAGAGGTTCACATGTTGATGATGTCCTTTGCTTGAATTGAACAATCAACGAGAAGTTGAAAGAGGAGTAAAACAACAACCTGCAAAACTGAACTTTACAATATGAAAGTTACAGATTCCCCTCAATACGAATGTGTCTGTTGTGGAACACTAACATTTCAAAGAAAATTGATAGTGTTAACAAAACGCAAGAGGGAATTTTTACAATCACATCATATCATCTCCATGGAATGCACATTTAGTAAGCATTGCTTGTGTGGATTGTGTGCAAATCAAATAAATGACAAAAGGTTCCAATCTTCAGTAATATAAATATGGCTCTGACAGAACCAACATATTGCACATCATTACTAAACAATATTAAAGCCTGCCTTATTTCAATCAGAATTGCATTCTCACAAATACGGGAGTTATCCTATGAGGGACAGTATGGAATGTGAGGAAGCATAGTGAATGTGTTTGTAGATTTGGACAAAGCACAAAATGTCATGCCCCATTTCATTGATGACAGCACCAGGGTCATGGTGTCTATAAAGTAGAGATTACAGTATAATCATAGCTACCTATGTGGTCTTGTTTGCCCCTTTTTAACAACATGAGCATTGAAAGAGCTTCTAAGATCATTGTTATACAAGCAGGACCACATAAAGCTAAATTCAATTTGGTTGGACCATATCAGTAAACTACAAATGCATGTTGATGATAACAACACTTGCAACATCTCAAACATTGGTAACCAAACCAATGATGACGTAGACATAGACACTCTCGTACATGGAATCTACATCAACCAGCAAGTAATCGATTTTGAGGATAAAGTGATCAATGTTGCATGTTGTGATGGTTTCTCACCACCACTGGCCTTCTTTAAGGACAAGCACTGTGAGGAACTTGCATTCTCGACTTTGTTCTACGGACATCCAAGATTATACACAATCCCAACAACTACATCATACGAGAGCATATCACAGTGGGATTGAAAAATAAAAGATTGAAGGTTTGCACTATCAATTGAGAACTTGTTCTTCAAAACAATGAAAAATAATGACAAAACAAGTCCTCTCCTTCACATGGGTGAGAATGAGAAAAGGACAGTTGAAAGGAAGAACGCTACATGTCAAAGATGCAATAGTTGACACAAATATCGAGAAGCTCCTACAATCAAACATTGGATACAAAGATTTTGTGTGCCTTCGAACTTTGATGGATTACAAAAACAAACTAAAGAAAATATCTTTGCAATGCTATGTCAATTGGGTGCACCAACTTTTTTCATGATGCTATTAGCAATAGAAAGGTTGTGGGATCCACTAGTCCAATGCCTTAAACACTTACGAAGCCCAACCACACCGATTCAATGTCCCGTGAGCCTCACAGAAATGCGTTCTGACCCTCACCTCAGCATAGTACTATGTCCACCACTTTGAGGCACTAAAGCAACTACCGCAAAAAAACAACAACACCATTTGAGATTTGTTGGACTACTTCTCCGTGACAAAGTTCCAAAATAGAGGAAGTGGCAGCAGCAACAGCAACTATAACAATAGGATCTGGGATTGGACATAAACGTTCCTCGAAAGTGAGATACAACATCAACAAGAGTGTGTAAAACATAAGAAATAATGCCAAATCATGAGTATTGAGAACTCTTTAGGAAGCTGAACAAGAAACAATGACAACGATTACTTGTTGAGGACACTGCCCTTAAGAAAAGAAACAACCCTCAAGAACAAATCAAAATATTTCTTTCAAGGAATGTGGGAACAGGTAAAACATACGCACTGCTACTACGAGTGCAAGTGCTACTTAGGCACTACTCACACAAGCAAACTAAGGACATTAACAAATCAAGAGCCCTGCTACTAGCATATAAAGAAAAGCTGCATACAACATTGGTAGATGTACGATACATTCTACACTACACTTGCCACTGTTGGTAACAAAATACACAGCTTTATCTCCAGAAAAACTTCAACCACTGTCAACAATGTATGATGAATTAGAACTGTTGGTTATCGAGACGAGAAATCATTAGTCGGTCAAAACACATTCACAGTGATAGGCATGTGCATATGTGAAATAAAACATAATAACTCCGAGCCATTTGAAGGCATTGACATCATACTATGTGGAGACCTTTCCCGAGATAGCCAAACTAAAGACAACTGGATTTCCTCAAAGAGACCAGGAGACCTGACAGGTGCAAATTCCATGTGGGGAGACCACATCAAATATTATGAAGTCCTGTAGCCCATGAGACAATAAAACAAAGAATTCCTTAAAATCTTGAGCAAAATATGAGTGGGGACAGAATCCGTAGAAGACATAAAAACTCTAAACAACAAATATCATCGACAACCTATAAGCAAACAACACATTCCACATCTATTCTATACAAACACACTAAAAGATAGGCACAACGATGAAATTTTTGATATTCTCGAAGGGAAGCCACATTTGCTAAATGCGGTAGACAAGAAACACACCCATGTAGGAAGTCATTAAAAATACCAGATGATCCTAAGTGCACTACAGGCCTACAGTCACAACTACACCTCAAAGAAGGAATGATCATCAAAATTTGCTCTGGCAACTTAGACATATTAGATGGACTCGTAAATGGTGCAGATGGATTATTCATGGGCTCCAACACCACAAAATACCAATTATTCATGTGGGTACTATTTCATGACCAGGCTCCAACACCACAAAATACCAACCATTTGTGTGGATACTATTTCGTGACAAAAAAACTGGGAAAAACACATGCTATAAAAACAAATACCTTTACAACAAAGACATGAACCCAACATGGACACCAATTATGCAAATACAAAGGGAGTTCCAAGTGGGAAAAAACCAATTAACAACTATAATTTCCAATCCAACCTACATCTGGTAGAACAATACATCACCACTCATAGGGCCTATCCTTGGATTGTTTGGCATTCGATCCAACCAATGTGTACGATCACATGGTCTAGTGTACACGACACTTCGAAAATTCGACACCCAAATCAAAACAAATCAAAGTCCATGCACATGTACTACAAGGAATAGAAAGACTGCGATGCCAATCCAAATGGCATTTCAACCAAATGGAGTGGAAAACCTTCCAACAAAACGTCCTCAACATTCAATCATTGAACACATCATCATATTGGCTAGCAATAGCCTCATGGTAGCAAACATAATATGCTTTCAAGAAACACATACAACAGACAACACCATGCTACAACTAAATGGATTTGAAAACATTCACAAGGAAGACAATAGCAATGTACTACACAAAAGAAATGGAACTACAAGAAGATCATTATGCAATCAAAGACAAAGCTGAGTGCCTACTTACAAATCTTTATGACAAAAAAAAGCAAAAAAATTGCCATTGTGTTTAAACCGCTGAGAACAATACCACAGAAGCTTCTACAATGCTTACAGGAAATATATGATATAAAAAATACAAACACAACTACATACATTATCGGGGACTACAACATGGACTTTCAAACCAAAACAAGCCAACTAATATCTCTTCAACAATTCATGTGGCAAAAACATATGAACCAAAAATAAAATTGCCCCGACAACTATATATGGATCCACTATAGACCACATTTGGACAAACAGAATTTAATCTTGAGGACAAACTTTGTATGTTGGTCTGATCACTCCATTAATTACACAACCATTTGAATATAAATTCATTACGGTAGGCAATCTAAAGGGATGTTTGGCTTTCAAGAGCTCTCATGAAGCCACTTGTCTCAATTTCATACGTTGATTTTCTCAAGATCTAATGGTGTGGATTGGGAAAGCTTTGCTTTTTTTTATTTAATTGAGTGTATGAGGAGCGCTTTGCTTTCTGCTTTAAAAACTCTTGGGTAAAACCATATGAAACACAAAAAGCATACACACGCTTTTGATGATAAATCTATATAAAGGTTCCAACTTTGTGCAACTCATTGTGATTGATGCATTGTGAAGCTCTTGTGAAGAATACCATAAGAAGAATTTGTGGGAGAAAGTGTCACTCCAAACTCTCATTGCTCAGAAATTCCAAGACCAAAGGCTTTGTCGGAACACATCTGCCCAGGTATGTCTCTTTTCTGTCGTTTCCATTGCTTTTTCTATTCTTTCTCGAATCTTCCTTTGTGACCT
This sequence comes from Dipteris shenzhenensis, assembly GCF_047967505.1. Classification (NCBI taxonomy): domain Eukaryota; kingdom Viridiplantae; phylum Streptophyta; class Polypodiopsida; order Gleicheniales; family Dipteridaceae; genus Dipteris; species Dipteris shenzhenensis. The sequence goes on along the minus strand of NC_141621.1, from coordinate 11,111,521 downwards.
TCTCTTCATTAGCTAGGATGCCAAGTTGGATGCGGGAGATGTTTCATCACCCATGCAAGATCCTTGACCATGTGTGAGTTAGTGTTTTTTTCTTCAAGGAGAGAACTCTCAGTGCTGTGAGTGTATAGTCTGTGCTTTTTTCCACTAATTTGTAGATAGCCCTCTGCACTTCGCCACGCCCATGCCTAAAGAGAGGTATGCATAGTCTGAACAGATGTTTAAAACCTCCGTCTTCCTTAGTTCAACTATGTCTGGCATGTTCAAAAGGGGAGGTAAATCTCTAACGACAAAGCTCACAAAGATGGAGCTAATATCTAGTACACAGTTCAAAAAGTCTAGGTGGGAGCATTCAGAACACTAAGTCGTGCTATCAAAAACTACGCAAGGCACAAGGCATCTCCCATTGATGAAGATTGTAGTATTGAAGTACATGAGTAGAGCGTGGATTCCACCTTCTCTTGCCACTGCCTGCCTGAGATGCTTCTCAAAGGAGGATAAGTTCTAGAGACTGTCACACGCATGCTCTTGGGCCAGTGGGGTTCCAGAGGTGATGAGTCCAATCAGCACAAGAATTGCACCCTCTTTGGCCAGCATTTGCCTGACTTCTGGGATGCTTGCGAGGTTCGTGACAGCACCAGCAACTGTCGCTTCTGCAGCAGGAGTTCCACTTTGACAGATTTTGACCAAGGCAGATACTCCACCGTGTGCATCAATAATCGATCACGCACCTCATGTATTCCAGTTGATGTATTGCTTCACTGCAAACCTGGCTCTGAGAGAGAGGTAGCTTGCTCCTCTTCTCATGATTAGGAATTCCATTGAGAAAAGGAAGGAAACGAGCTCAAGGCTAAGGAAAGAGAAAACTAGAGGCAAATCAGTGGGAAAGAATATGAACGGAGACTACACAGGACCCCGCCTCAAACCTTCCTCCCCCCTCTAGAAATCTCCCCTCCATCCCACCAAAGCCCACCTCGATCACGTTCATGACAAGTACACTGATGCTTCTTTCAGTAGCACTATTTTCAATTTGACTACCAGCATCATTGGTGCCAGAATTATGGGCCTTCCTTCGGCTGTCAAGACCATGGGATTGGTTCCTGGTCTCTTGATGATTTTGTTTATTGGGTTGCTCACGGACGCTGGTGTCAATATGATGCTTAAATTCTCCAATGTTGGCAAAGTCATCTCCTATGGAGGACTCATGGTTGACTCCTTTGAGCACGTAGGATGGATCCTCCTATAGTCATGTGTGCTAATAAATAGCCAAATTTCTAGTATGAGCCTTGGTCAAAGATATTCCTTCAGACCAACTCACTTAAGCCATTACTAGGTAGCGAAAACTCAATGCCTGGACACTCCATAATGCTTTAATCCTGCATCTCAATAACCCTCTTCCGATTGCGAGTACAAAAACATGTAAAAAGTTTCCGTATATAATCCACTAGAATAGCAAGGATGCCCCATGTCCTAAGCAAAAGGGAATCATAAGTATTAGTGTGGAAATGACGAACAAAATTTTAGACGTTCACACGTTGGTTTGAGAGGAAATCAAAGATATAACTTCAGCTAGACTGCACTCAAATTCCTATTTAGTAGAACTCCCGAGACTTATGTGTGTGTGTGCATGCGCTAGGGCTTCCCCAATACCAACCCTCCTCTCCTATCATCCTATGGTAAACAATGTAGATAATTCTTGCTTTTAATAAATATTAACTATTTACTTGAAACCCAAAAACCAAAGAGTAAAGATGTATGGTCTGAACGAAAATGTTTTAACACTTGCTGTCAACTTTGTGCCTTGGAGTATTTCCGTTAGGTTTTGCTTGTATGGTATATTGATTGGCCATGTTTTTTTTTTACATGATAAAATTGTTGAATTTATCAAATTCATTGTACAATATCAACTTTTTACCTTGGGGTATTTCTACAAGGATCTGCTCATATGGTATATTGCTTGATCTTGTCTTAATTACCTTAAAATCCAGAATAAAAAAGATTATAGATGCATGATAATGTTTTTACACATGCTGTCAACTTTGTACTTTGGAGTATTTCCGTAAGGATTGCTCAAATGGTATATTGTTTGACCATGTTTCCAACTTAAAATTTTTTAAATATTTGTTGAGTTCACTATACAATATCAACTTTGTACCTTGGGGTATTTCCGCAAGGATCTACTCATATGGTATATTGGCATGATCTTGACTTTGCAATTGTAATATTGTCGCATAATTTTAAATTTTCTATCTGTTAACTTTGTATATTGCTTTCATTTAGGACGTGCTGAACATATTGACATGGCAATCATGGAACATTCCAAAGAATTGAAGAGGCTTTTTGCCTAAATTCAAAGAGAAGTACTCTAACTTGTCGCACACATGGACAAGACAATGATTGGAAAAATCGGGGACGATGACACTCTATTAGATGTATTCAAACAACATGTGATGCAAAGGCTATATAAAATCAAAGAGGTGTCAAAGATATGAGATCAAGTAAAAGACATATTCAAAGATGTAGCTTGGTCAGAGGAATTGGGAAAGCGTGTGACAACCCTCATAGGAAACATCACATATCATGCACAATATGTAGATGAATTGCGATCTTGAATCACGATCTTCGAATGAGAATTGTTTTGCTTGGCATAGTATGTGGAACAAAGGAAAGCCCGTGGTATACGAGCAAATTTGTATGCGCTAGCTAAGAAGAAGATTGGTCCAAATCCAACCGAGGAAAATGCACATGCCAGAATAAAATACATCAGACAATGCTTCTACACAAGAAGTGGATAGTACTGCTACGACTTTTCCTACAGCAACCTATACTACCTGGCTACAAGATCATGCATATGAAATATGTAAGGATTAAAAAATCAATGCTGGGTCTGAAGGGCAACTTTTCCTAGCAAGAATCAAAGGAGCATCAGGCATCAGTCCGATTGCTTATTATGTAGCCAAGAGTTTTAAAGGCAATGCAAAGAAAAGGGAGTCTAGTTTTCATGAAGGAATCAACAATGCAAGTTAAACATAGTGTCCTAGTCCGGCTAATTGCTATAAGTGCACCACGTTGGAAAGAACTGAAGATTTATTATCAAATACTAAAGACATCCTATCTCTAAATCTCGTCTCAAACCCATTGTTACAACGATACAAGATGATGCTTGAGAGGCCTCATCCAAGGCTAGGAATCAGTGTTGTCATAGCAGATGTTATCACAAAAATAATAGAAAAACATTCTAGTGATTCTCCATTTGAGGCAATGGGTAGTGCTCATGACAGGAACTATTTGTCAGTCTATAGAGTGAATTGACCATGTTCCAAATAAGTCTCAATTTTCCAGGCCAGCGAGATAAGAAAAGTCAAAACTATCATGATACATACAGAGGGAAATTTGATTGAATGAGAAGTGATTGCAATGCAAAATGCCATGATACAATGCAAAGAGCTGACACCTGAGAACACGCTTTTTCCATTCCTATTCCCTTTTGGTCATGGTGCACACGATGGCTGACTCTTCTTTCATGAGTACTTAAAAATGAGAATTTCAACATTCTTCTCGCTATTCACACTATATAAACCATATTTGTTGCTCATGTACCAAGTCTGCCAAGCATTCGCAATAGCGCATGGGACACAGATTGCTATTTTACAAAGAGATATCGATCGGAAGCACCGCGAAAGACCAAACGTGACAAACGATGAGTTAATGAGAGACGTTTTAAAGTTTGAAATCCCGGCAACAATCCCAAGCTCGCCCTCTTGGCATCGCAGGAACTTGAAGGATCTAATGACAATGGTTAATGAGTGGGGCCTACCTCACATATTCTTAACATTGACAGCTGATGAGGTTACGAACACACGATGGTTAGAGTTTGATGACCTTGAAGAACTCGTCAAGCAATATAATCCACAATTCACCTGGCAAGACTATCCCGTCAAGTGTGCAATGATTTTCGAGACTTCAAAAGTTTTTACAGCAATACATCTTAAGTGACAACGGCTAATTGGGAAGAGTAAAGCATTACTTAGTCAGATATGAAGTGAAGAGCCACAGATCGCTCCATGTGCACATTATGATATGGTTACATGACGATGACGTTGAGCGAGTAACGAATGAAATAGATGCTCATGTCCCATTCGAAGAAGACAAGGCTTCATAGCTTCCACACCATTCATTAGAAATGAAGTTGCACAGGCTTGTCCAAAGAAAGCAGATGCATAGATGCAACAATGCTTGTAAGACTGATCCACGACCATCTGCCAAGTGCAAGTATGGTTTTCCTTTCGACAACCATCCAGAGACGAAGGCATCTGTAGATCCGCAAACACATCGATGGATGTACTACCGACCCAACCAACAACACCGAAATGTGGTCCTATACCATGCTGCAGTATTGCTATTATGGCAAGGGCACATGAACATTCAGAGAATCACAAACACCGGCCTCTCATACTACTTGCTAAAGTACGCCATGAAGATGGATCCTATAGGAAATCTAAACTTGAATATTGAAGATGCAAAATGATTCAGCCTTGAGACACTTGATCCATTAAAGTTGAAGATGATTGCTGCATATGTGCTATCCAAGCCAACATCACCAACCGAGGCAACATTGATGTGTTTACAAGTACCCACTATTCATCACAGTGAGGCTATATACTCGATCGACTCCTCACCGCCCGAGCTTCGACAAAGGTACTTGTGAAACTACTGTGTCACAACAATCTATCCTATCGATACATATTGTGGGCGTCCAAGCGTACTAGAGCAGCTCACGTTTTATGAATATTGGAAGTCATTCACACCCCAAAAAGAACAAAGGCACAATACAACACAGGGTACAATGATAGACTCATTCAACAACTATGTATATCCAAGCGCACGGCTCGTCTGCTTCACTGACTACCATCCAGCTCACCACTTTGAGGGCTTCTTCTTCAATGAGCTACTTAAAAGGATCCATTAAAGAAATGAACATGAACTGCTCTCTCCATCCAATCAAATAGGATCGTACTTTCTCATATTCATATTCTAGTTGATGAAAAATGACAACAATTGACTAACATGATATTGCAGAAGAGTCCTTTATGAGTGCTCGACGATACTCAGCATTTGCAAAGATGCAAGTGACAACACACTAGAAATCAGCCGCATAAGAATCCTGCAACTACTAGACCAGTTCAAGGAGATGGAGACCTTGACCGAAGATCAAAGAGCTATTTACAATAATATTTTTGAGACAGCAGCGAGGTTGCATATTGTTTGTGGCACACCTAGATCAGGAAAGACATTCATGATCAAGTACATAACTTATCATCATGTCCTACATGGGAAGTCCATAGTCTTGTCAGTGACGACTGGTGCTGCAGCACTATGCTTGAGCCGCCTTGTGACAACAGTCCATCATCAATTCGCAGTTCCAAAGAAGAATGAGATGTTTCGTAGCACACTTTCCAAATCAGACGATTGCTATTCTGCGTTGCTCGCTACAGACACTATCATCATCGATGAGATATCCATGATGACATGTTAGTCCGACAGCTGTGTGAGATTTGCAACAGCAATACTCTAGATCCATTCCACTCCAAAAAGCTAATTCTTTTTTGTGACATGCAGCAGCTCCTGCCAATATGCAAATGCAGAGTTGCTCCTAAGGAATATTTTCATAAGTGTCACATCAGCAACTCACCTTTTTGGAGAATGGGTACATTTCACCATATGCATGCCTCAATCTGGCACTTAGAAGATCCAAATTTCAACAACTTCTTAAACATCATTCGCACTGCCCAACAGAAGATCAGATCGAGCAATATCTCGCTGGGACAATCATCACAAACGAGGAGGCACAAAGCTTCATCGACACAGAGACCACTGTTTTGTGCATGCATAGAGAGGATGCACAACGATATAACAATAATATCCTGAGACCTCAATTTCCAATAACTGACATCATGCGAGTACAGGCTGTATCAAATGCAGATAACATTCCAAAATTACAAGATTGGATAATCGATCCGAATTTCCACGAGCTTCAGCACGTAGCGATTGGTGCTAGGATCATGCTTACAGAAAATATTAATTTGACAATAGGAGCTACCAATGGGGCAATAGCAACTATTCGTAAATTGGAGTGGCATGAAACAACAGGCATGTTGACAAAGATTCATGCCATCATCTCTTCCACATGCGAGCCTATTACACTCAGACGCTCGAAGCACAGACGAAAGGTCCTGAACGGGACTTGGTATCACAAGACAACATTTCAATCATGCTCACATATGCAAAAACCGGATACAAGTCACAAGGCTTGATACTACATGGAAAGACATTAATCGTCATACGTGAATCGTTTGCTCCAGGATTGATGTACGTTATGCTGTCTCGAGTCACGAGTCAATGACATCTTCGTATCTTGCGTAGCATAAAACCTTTCGACTTCGTGCCCATGTCTCATATAGTATACCCACTATCTAATTAAAAAAGGTAATATCCATTCACCATCCATTAATCAATATGACATTTTTATTAATTAATAACGGAAAGGCTAAATATTCAGTTCAGCATATAATCTCAGACCTGTGCTTTGAAGCCAATCAAACATTCTACATTCCTTCATCGTATAACTCAATCACTATTTATTTTGGTAGATCGTACAAAAGAGACGCCTATTTTTTTCTCAAAAAATAAAATGGCTACTACGAAAGAGATACGTATGCATCTGTAACTATTTTCTTTGAGAAAACTATTCTATTTAACATCAATCTACATTTGTATTCATACAATCATTCTCATTTTTCAACTTTTCCAACTATTCAAATGAAAAGCTATAGAAAAAAAGGAAGATGAAGAGCGCATCTTAAAAAAACAGAAAAAAGAAAGCAAGATTTTCTTCAACGATAAATAGATGAGAAGAGCAAACATGGCAGGCATTCAACCACAAGAATATATCTTTGGATTTGATTCATACGAGAAATACCATCCCTTGATGGCAAAAGTAATGCAGATTCTGCAAGATAGACCTAGGGGGAGCAACGAGCTCGTAGATGGATTGATAAAACACATTGTACAAAAGCTATCCAATGGCCAGGATGTTAAGATATCGAGCTCCACTCGTGATATGCCAGGGTGACCGTTGTGCATTTATGTCACCGACTTGTTAGCTACATATGCAGTTGGTACACTGCCCATGAATAATAGCTGGATGACAGCTATCTTTATGTACTCTAGTTCGTGGCTCAGTTAGTATGCCACCTTAGTTAGCCGAGTTTGGTTTGAGACCCACATATAGGGTTCTTCTATTTCTTTGTACTTGAGTTCTTTTGGCTTTCACAACTAAGAAGAGAAAAACTGTTTTCAGCCTCCACCTTTGTGTGTATTCCCCCATTGTGTATGTGAGAAAGTCGCAAGTGAGACTCCTTCCTTCTCTCCCACTATCTTCACATGGTATTAGAGCCTGGTTCGTGGTAAGGAGCTCAAGAAAGCAAACCAAGTTCGCGGTGTCCTGGTAAGAGGACCAGTGTTGCTTTCCTTTGTTTGGGAGCAAATCTTTGCAAGTAGCACAGCCGAAAAGTGCAAGAGTGCATTGTCTCAGATTGAGACGCCCTTCGCGGTATGGCAAGAGGGCAATATATGCTGCGGGAAAGGGCAAACTGAGAAAAAGGCCTTGTTTTTGCTGTGCGACCACTGCTCTGCAGGTCGGTGAAAAGTTGCCACAGAAATTGCATCGTATGCCTGTGCGCAGAGATACTGGGAGTTACAAAATCATCCTTATTGCCTGTTGATGCAAAATCGTCACTAGGAAGTGACTGTGTGGTCAAATACCACTTTCGTTAGTTTTGCAGATTTGCCCGTGTGAGGCAGAAGCTGTGTTTTTTTGCAGTGACAGAATATTTTGCAGTGTTCTGTAATGGCATCTGATTCTCTTTCATAGATTGTCACTGAAAAGCTTGACAAGAACAACTTCCAAGCATGGAAGTTTAGAATGACGAATTTCCTTATGGGAAAAGGCTATTGGGAGATCATTACAGGAAATGAAGAAGAACCAGTCCTTCCTAATGTTCCCAATCAACAGAAAATGCAGGCATTTAAAGGATGGCATGAGAGAGCCAGAAAAGTTATATACTGGCTGTCTATTAGTACGCCAAAGGAGGCATGGGATACTTTGGCAAAAATGTACAGCACAAATACGCAAGCCAGAAAAATGCAACTCAAGTAGGAGTTGCACAATGTGCAGAGAGAAAATATGAGCATCAATGACTACCACATGAAACCAGATATTTCTCATTTGAAAATTTTGGGTTGCATTGCCTATGTTCATGTGCCAGATGAGTTGAGGTCCAAGTTGGATCCAAAAGTTGAGAAGTGCATCTTTATTGGTTATTCTCTACAGCAGAAAGGGTATAGATGCTATAACCCTCCTACTCGTAAGTTTACAGTGAGCAGAGATGTTGTTTTTTATGAGATGAGCAGCTGGTATAAACCAGTAAATGTGATTGATGATGTAGATGCACAAAATGGTAATGCTGCACAGAATTCACAGCAGCAATCACAAAATGTTAGTGGACCTGCAGTGTCCTCTAGCAGTGGTTCACATACTTCGCCATGGATAGGTAGATTGAGATCAGGAGAATCTCCTTAAAGCAATGCAGATAGTGGTATGCAGGTATCACAAAAAGGAAAAGAGAAGGTAGATCAGCCCATGTTTGATGTGAATGCACATCACTCTTATGTGGATGGTGAATCTAGTGGCTCAAAACAAAACATTGATGATGAGTTGGGTATTCCTTCTATTGTTACACCTAGAGTACAGAAGACCAGGGATGTTTTGAGAGCACCTGGAAGTGAGCCTATTTTGCGCAGGTCTACTAGAGCTAGGTATGCTGTGGATAGGCTGAAATATGATGGATTTACAGCCATTCACTATGCCTATATGGTCAAAGTGATACAGAAACCAGAACCCACTTCTTTTGAGCAAGCCATGGGAAAAGAAAAATGGGAGAAAGCCATGGATGAAGAAATGGATGCCTTGGAAGCAAATGCTACATGGGAATTACTGCCTTTGCCTAAAGACAAGAATGCAATTGGCTGTAAGTGGGTTTATAAGGTGAAGCACAATGTAGATGGTTCTGTGAACAGATACAAGGCAAGATTAGTCGTCAAGGGGTATGCACAGGCATGTGGCATTGATTATGAAGAAACATTCAGTTCGGTTGCAAGGATGGCAACCGTAAGAGCAATCATTGCTATGGCTGCATCAAAGGGATGGTCTTTACATCAGATGGATGTAAAGAATGCCTTCTTGCGTGGTGATTTACAAGAAGAGGTCTTTATGGAGCAGCCACGAGGTTATGTTCATGCTGTTCATCCTGAGTTTGTTTGCAAGTTGAAGAAAGCCTTGTATGGCTTGAAGCAAGCACCTAGAGCATGGTCTGACAAGATAGGACAGTATCTTGTCACTATTGGCTTTCAGATTTCCAAGGCAGATTTCTCACTTTATGTAAGAAAAACAGAGAAAGGTATTATGCTGCTTGTCATTTATGTTCATGATTTGATCATCACAGGTGATAGTGATGAAGATATCCTTCATGTGAAAATGTTATTGAAGCAGAAGTTTGAGATGAAGGATTTGGGAGAGCTGCGTTATTTCTTGGGCATTGAGGTGATTAGATCACCAAGTGGGATACGGCTCTTGCAGAGGCAGTATGGATTGGACATGCTGTCCAAATATGGGATGACAGGCTATAAGCCTATTTCAGTTCCTTTGGAGCAGAATGTGAAGCTGAGCACAGATGCAAGTGAGCTTGTGGAAGACCCTACTATGTATAGGCGCATAGTAGGAAGTTTGATTTATATGACTATTATCAGGCCAAATTTGAGCTATGCTGTTGTATTGGTAAGTCAGTTTATGCAGGCTCCAAGGAAACCGCATTTGGATGCGGCTAGACGCATACTCAGGTATGTGAAGTCCACATTGTAGTATGGACTATTTTATGAGGCTAGGGTTCAGATACAGTTGCATGGATACACTGATGCTGATTGGGCTGGTAGTATTTCAGATAGATGATCTACAATGGATATGTGTTCTCTTTTGGGAGTGCTGCAGTCACTTGGAGCATGAAGAAACACCCTACAGTTGCCTTGTCGAGCACAGAGGCTGAGTACAGGGGTGCAGCAATGGCTGCATGTGAGGTAGCTTGGTTGCACAAGCTACTTTATGATATGCATCAGTCTACAGATGGGCCAGTTGTCATTTATTGTGACAACATGAGCAGTATACACTTGGCAAATAACCCATTCTATCATGCTAGAACAAAGCACATTGAGGTGCATTATCACTATGTGCGGGAGAAGGTTTTACTAGGTCTTATTGATCTAGTCTATGTCAGCACAGAGGATCAGGTAGCTGACATATTCACGAAGGCATTGGGCGTAGAGAAGCTGCACAAGTTCAGAGACCTGCTTGGTGTGCAGGAATTGGGATGGAGCTCGAGGGGGAGTGTTGAGATATCGAGCTCCACTCATGATATGCCAAGGTGACCGTTGTGCATTTATGTCACCGACTTGTTAACTGCAGATGCGGTTGGTACACCGCCCATGAATAATAGTTGGATGACAGCTATCCTTATGTACTCTAGGTCGTGGCTCAGTTAGTATGCCACCTTAGTTAGCTGAGTTTGGTTTGAGACCCACATATAGGGTTCTTCTATTTCTTTGTACTTGAGTTCTTTTGGCTTTCACAACTAAGAAGAGGAAAACTGTTTTTAGCCTCCACCTTTGTGTGTATTCCCCCATTGTGTATGTGAGAAAGCCGCAAGTGAGACTCCTTCCTTCTCTCCCACTATCTTCACACAGGAGACCATGGATGAGTTGTTGCCGTGCACAAAAGCACAAGTGATACTTGATAAAGATACCAAGGGAATATTAATCTTTTGCATTACAATTCTACACTTTGCGTTCAATGTCGAACTTGAAGAGCTTATTGATCTTAACAACCAAGCAGCTGACAACGTATTACAATAGTTCAAGGATGTGTACAATCTACAGCAGGGCGAATGGGCAGTAACCATTGGCAAGATAGCATACAAAATTGACCCAGAATTTTAGAGAAAAAATATGGGCCATTAGCAGCAATCTTCCCAGAACCTAAGAAGTAGCCTACTCAAGGTAAAACCCTACCCACAATATAGAACATCCTTTCGAAGTATTTTTTTTTCCATATAATAGATCTAATTTTCACTCATACTTTATTCAATTTTATGAACAAGAGACACAAATAAGGAACCAGCCATGTCAAACAACAATACCACATCGGTAGCAAAATTTATCTATTACATCACTTGTCTACGGAATGTCAAAAAATATATTGGACAAACTACAAACATTGAAACATGTCTGAAATGACACAAAACTAACCCACCATCTAAAATGATCGATGATGTCCACAGGTACAAACCATTTGAAAAACACTTCAACGTGGAGGTCTTGGCATCAACTCTGAATACAGTGGAAGCGAATAACTTAGAACGTCAATACATTGCACGAATGGACACAACATCAGGCTCAAAGGGTTACAATAATATAAAAGAACACCCTACGTGCACGAAAAAATATTACTACTTAAAGTGCAACAATTTGATTTGAACAACAATGTCATTTGTCTGACTTCATTTCCAAACATTCAGAATATAATTCATATCATTCTTCTTCTTCTTTATTCATTGTTTTAATTTGTATACGCACTCATATACATGAAATTACATCACATATTCGTAAATCTAGAGTTTCAAATTCCACTTTACAGTGTTCATTTATTCTATAACTAACATTACGATTTATGCATTAACAATTTCTAATTCTACTTTAATAAAATTTTTCGTTATTTCAAAAAATCCTTTCTTCATCGTTAATTTATAGTCAACATTTTATACTTTGCTCTCTTTCACCTTAGGCGGCCTACCGCACCCTAGTTTAAAATTGTAAGGGCAGGCCAAGTGAATATGATTCACCTTGTTCATGATTGCATCTCTCTCTCTCTCTCTCTCCTTCTTCTTCTTCTTCCTTCCTTCTCTCTCTCTCTTCTTCTTCATCTTCTGCTTCTTCTTTCCTCTCTCTCTCTCTCTCTCTCCTGCTTCTTCTTCTTCTTCTTCCTTCTCTCTCTCTCTCTCTCTCTCTCTTCTTCTTCATCTTCTGCTTCTTCTTTCCTCTCTCTCTCTCTCTCTCTCCTCTTTTGTATCCCCATCTTTTTCTCCCCCTTTCCCACTTTTTGATTGTATCTCTCTCTTCTCTCTCTCCCCCTCGCTCCTTCTCTCCCCCCGCCCCCCCTTCTTCTTCTTCTTCTTCTTCTTCTCTCTCTCTCTCTATACTTTCAATTTGCCCCTTTTTCGTGCACCGTCTCTCGTGTTAAGTTGTCCGGATGAGATTGATAAAATTGCTTTGACCCTTGGAGGGGGAAAATTAAGGGACGTGTTGGTGTAAAGGAGCCTGATGAGCATCCTTTCATCCCACCTCATTATTTAAAGCAGAGACCAATAGGAAAAAATGGAGGAGGTGTTTCTGCACTTCTATTCAGCAAACGGGTGGAAGGAGCGAGCAGAGTCTCCGACTGATTCAAGAGCGTCGCCATAGCAGTACAAGCTCCTCTTTCCTTCCCTTTCTTTCAAGTTTGCACCGCTAGAAAGCTCACGATTCATCTTCTTGGAAGCCTCACGTTTCATCTTCTTGGAAGACTTGAATGGTTTTCGTCCTGCCTCTGAATTTTCCTTGTAGTTTGCCCTTGAAATTGATACAGAACCTGAGACATTCCCTTTCTTTGGATGTCGTTTCCCCAAACTTCAGGCCTGAGACATTCCCTTCCTTTGGATGTCGTTTACCCCCCTTTTACGATCCCGCTCAAGATTTGTTGCCTACAATCTTCATGAATTTCTGCTGCAAGGAGTTCCTTCTTCGCTTGATGTTCTCTGCTGAAAAAACCTTACCACTCTACCAGTTTGCCCCGGATTTGCCGAGCTTTCTTCTGCATCGGATGTGTTGGTAAAGAAGATGAATTTTTATTTGTACAGAGGGAACCTTCATAAGGTTCCCGATGTACCAAGGCGATGGACTTTGTCCAAGCCTTCTATATCGTTGCAACTGTTCCAGAAAGCCCTTGTGAAACGAGAAGAAGCTTTGATACGTCTCGGCCAGAATGTAGAATGTTCTACTTCCTCAGCATCCGAAAAGGAGGCCGGTACCGCTGTTCTTGAAGAACCGGCTGGAAAACTGATTTGCGAAGGAGGTGACGACACCAGCGCGGCGAAGAATTGTGTGGATACCCTCGTAAATAAGGAGCTTAAGACAGTAGATGATGGAGGTGGCGTAGGAGACAAGCCAGATGTAAAAGATGAAGAAGGTTCCAAATCTAGGGACTGTGGAAAAAGGAAGAGGGATCATTTCGAATTTTCTAAGATGGAGACAGATGGAACTGATATCAACAGCGAGGAGGATTTGTCCAGGGCTAGGGACAGGAACGCAAGGATAGAATCTGACACAGACTCGGGGATTCCAAAAGACATGTCCATAGATGAAGATGAAAAATGTGATGAAATGGACTGTGATCAGGACGCTAACGCAACGGCTAAGGTTAAGAGCAACCTTTGGATGGGGGAGGCTGAAGAAGCCAACTTTTCCGTGCAGCTTGAGGATGGTCTTGCAACAGAGGAAGTCGGTAAAGGCAAACAAATGGAGAAACTTGAAGCACCACGTACCCCGGATGAGGATTGTGTGAAATCGGTAAAGCGAGTAAGTTTATTGGTTTCTCAGCAGCTATCCTATCATAAGAAACTGAGTTAATAAACATCTGTCATTGCCTAAAACAGCACAGCAGCTTGGGTATAGAATATTGCTCTTTGTGACATGCTTCAGTTTTATGTTGGGATGCGTGCATTTCCCCCCTCCCTTGAATGGTGTATCAGCCATCTCATAAAATTGATCTAATTGGTCTCTGCACTCGCTCTATGCAGGCCCCAACAAGGTTGGATGGCTCATTGCCAGTTGAGATTGCGTTTGAAAGCTGGAAGGCAAATAGAAAAGCTGAGCTTGAGGCAAAACTAAAAGCACTGCAAGAAACAAAACACCAGCTTGTTCAGATGCTAAAGCAGGTTGGAAAGAAATTTCCTTGTTTTGGAATTTTTCTTGGTTCATTGAAATTCGTAGTTGCTGGTTTTATTGGCTTGCTTGATGCGAAGTTCTCATTGTTTGTTGAGCCTCCCACCTACACCCCCCCCTCTCTTCTCTGTGTGTATGTGTGTCTGAAACCGGCCTTCAATAAATCGAAGGGCAGTAAACTACGAATAACCAGTCACACCGTTACAAAAATTATTCAGCAAAAGTATTACCAGCAGACTGGGAGCTAGAGTGCCCCTGCACCAAGACAAAGACACAGATTGGCCCCAAACCTTGGCGCCCCTTCCGGTATTTCTTTAATTAAGTGAGAGGCCCTGAAATCCAGCCTACATAAAGGATACATTCAACTGGGGCATTCCACATCCCAGTGGGCATCCACATACCCTGCATAGCCTTGACTGTTCACTGCTCTCACTAAACCTGGCAATGGGCATCCATCTCTATTCTAGATTGATTGCACTCAGCCTGGAACTGTTACTAGCAACCCAGTCAGCCACTCAGTTCCCCACAGCTGTCACTAGTACCCAATTAGTCATCCATCTGCTCAATGCAGAGAAAGAAAGCATACATACGCTGTCTCAACTGTCCGGGACTGCCACTACCTATAGTTTCTCATTTTATGGCCAGCAAATATCCTGATACTTCAACTTGTTTCCCATTAGAGAAGTAGCGTCACAACACAGCAAACACTATGGCAGTCATACTTGTACCATCCCTCTTGGGGTTCCAGGGATACTCTTCCCATTCCAAGCATGGATTTCCCAACCCCTGCCTACTCAGCAATGAGGCTGTACTCAAGATGTGCCATCTGCCTAGCAACCACTACTTGCATGTGACCCATCTCCTTAAGAAACCAAAAACATATTCCCGCATGGAACATGTTACCTGCCAAAGCCAGCAAATAGGATACACAGTGAATGCAATCCCACTTGCATTCAGTGCTCTTCCCACTCTCAGTGAGGCATCAGAATTCCAAAACATTAGCCCTGCAGGGCTCTGCTTTCACACCCATTTGACCATAGGCATCCATTTTCAGTGCAAACACCTGCATTGGAACTTGGGAGCTGTTGCTAGCAGCCCTTGTAGGACCATACACTCCTGAGCCAACCACAAGTGTCCAGTGACTCAATGGAATACCCAAACAATGGGTGAAAGCATAACTGGTCTGCCCATAATGCTCGAAGCACGGACTTACTCTGCAAACATTTATTGAGAACCATCCTGCCGAGCAAGTCTCCAAAAACACAGCCCAATGCTCATGGGCAATCACTCGAAGGCATGAGTGCGCCCTTTACCAGCTAGGAGCTCATAATCAAAAGCAAATGAATGGCTGTCGTACAGCCCATACAACCTCAAGGCCAACACCTTGTAGCCCATGGCCATCAAGCTGCCCGTACCTTCCGTACAGCCCGTACACAATAGCTGGACTTCTCTGTACAGCCCGTAGTAGGAGGCCCGGCCTTAAAGGCCGGTCTCTTCCGTACAACTTCCTGTCCCGTACACAAATGTACGTCATCTGTACATAGCAGCTGACTGCAACCGTACTCAGCCATACAAGGCTACGTCAGCGTGGAATAGAGTGCGTGACCAGACTGTACCAACTGCGATTCCTGCATCCGTACACCTGTACGGACTGTTACGTACAGTCCCGCGCGCTTGTACGGACTGTTCCGTACAGTCCCTTACGGTGTTCTGCCTGCTAACTGCCCATACTGGCAGTCCATACCACAGCGCCCTCTCCTTCTCTGCGTGACGACCAACCCGTGCCTTCGCTCTCTGTCTATGATCTCCTTTCCTTGTGTGAAGCTGCTCTCTCCTTTCAGCTCCCGACTTTCCACGTATGTTATCTCCAGGTGCTTCGAGCCAGCCCCGGTGGCATGCACAAAGCCTTGGCCCTTTTTTTTAGTAGGTGCCATGTGGCACCTACGTTTCATTTTGCCCCTGATGGGGCACTTTTTAAATTGAAACTAATGACCAACCTAAATCTTTAAGGTCCTTTGGCTCCTCTTGGCCTAGACCTCTCAATTACCACCAAGGCACAATTCCCTAGGGAGAATCTTGCACACTTCGCAACCCAAGGCCTTGCCCGGTTGGTTTCTCAGGGTCTAACCCACATGCAAGCCAACATGCATGTGCTAAAGTTCACGCCCTTGTGACACTCTCTTTCGTTCTTTGTTCTTTTCTTTCTTACATATGTCTTTCAAGTAATATCGTAATGGGCAAGGAGGTTAAGCTCTCTCTCTCTCTCACGCACGCGCACGTGCCTTCATTCGCGCACATAATCGCAGCAAATAGCACAACACAGGTGCTATTTGCTGCGATTGTGTGCGTGAATGAAGGCAGGATTGGGCTACAATAGCCCCCTCCCTCCCAAGAGAGTATTTTCTGTATTCATGTCTTGCCAAAAGGCTGAGTTATAACTGTTGCCAAAGAGGCTTAAAGAATAACTGTTTGTCAAAGGCTGGATAGAACTGCTCCTTCCTGTGGGTGGGAAATGGAGAAAGGCAGAACCACCTCTCTTCCTGCTGCTGTGCAGGGCACTGGCTGCCTACCTGGGGCTGGAACTGTTGCTGGCCGAGGGCTGGAGCTGTGGAACCCTGGGCCCAAAATCTGGTGCCCAATGAGGAGAGGAAAGACCCCAAAGACCCCTTATGTAAGTTTTAAGGGCAGGCTACTGGGTGACTGGGTCTGTGGTCAGATCTGCCAGGGACTAGACCGACCTGCTGACAGCTGACCTGCCACATCAGCATGCCACCCTGGGGTGGCTGATGCGGCTTGCTGATGTCAGCGCTGGTGGGGGTTTTATTTATTGATTGTCTTCCTGCTAGGGATGGTGGCGTGCAGTTCTTTTCTGTATTTGTTATTTTAGCCGGGGCCACTGTTACAATTAGCTCTCTTGTCTAGCTTGTTTTGTGAGCATGCAAAGTATTTAGATATATGTTTCTGCCATATCAGTGGACATGCAATGCAGTTTTCATTCATGTCGCAGCTTGCTAAATTTCTTCTAGTTAGCAGCTGGTTCCCTATCAGTATCTTTTATATATTTTTTGGGTTGTAGAAAAGCTTCTTTTGGGGAGACCACTCTAGTCTTTACATGCAGTTGTAGATTGAATGAAGAGAATGTGAACTGCTTTTTTTTGTCTTCTTTAGTGCTAGCCGCCTTTCACAGTTGGTCTGCCCTTCACCTCTAGAGTGTTGACAGAAACTCAGCATGAAGATGTTTGTATAAAATGGATGCTCAAGTGTGTGGGTGAGTGGATATGTTTATGTGAGAGCATATGTTTGTACTGTGGTCCACACCCATCGTCAGTCACTGCTGAGGTCGGTGTTGGATGTCATAGTAGCTAGTCCTTGCTATGCGTTATGGAGTTTATGGTTGAAAACTTGTGGGTGACGGTCATGAGGGTGGAATTGCACTATTTTTCCTAATTCTAGAGGATGAATTGGGCATGTTCTTAGATTTATCTAGACATGTGGTTTTGTATGTTTTCAATCCATTAGAGGGAGGGAGGAA
The DNA here is from genome assembly GCF_047967505.1 of Dipteris shenzhenensis. Taxonomy (NCBI): domain Eukaryota; kingdom Viridiplantae; phylum Streptophyta; class Polypodiopsida; order Gleicheniales; family Dipteridaceae; genus Dipteris; species Dipteris shenzhenensis. Next base: position 11,093,847 of record NC_141621.1, on the reverse strand, counting down.
AGAAGAGATAGGTTGCTATATTGTGGCTTGTAAATTAAAGAGCTTGCTTTTGTAAGGCGGGGAGAGAGAGAGAGGGGGGGGGTTAGCTAATTACAAAATCAAGAAGCCCATTTTAATGGACTGCCCCACCTTTATTTAAACTCTATGCCAAGATATCGGGATGGCCTGGTGTTGGTCACTTCCAAGGCTAGTGCTAAGGAATTGAAGATTGGGTTTTTGAGCTGGGGCAATTGCTGTTGAAGGTATGCTTCTATCACCTATGTGCTAGGACCAATATTTGAAGAAGCAATATCACGTCGTCCAAAGGAGATTTTTGAATGATTATTCCTAGTAGATGAGTACACCTCTTCTTGGAGCGAAGGATGTGTGGCGGGAAGCATGGAGACTGAGATGGTTGCCATTGAAAAGAGCCGCATGTGGGATCTGGCCGAAGTTGGTCAAGCAAGAGGTTATTGGAACCACGTGAGTCTACTAGGTAAGTACAAGTGAGATGGTACTCTCGACAAGTACAAAGCAAGATAGGTCGCCAAATGATATTTGCAGGCAGAAGTGCTTGATTATGGTGAGACTTTCACATCCATAGCTCGCATGGAGAAAATTTAGATTGTGATTGCAATGGTTGACCATGATACGTGGTTCATCTATAAACTTGCTTTTCTCAATGGTCACTTGGATGAGGAAGTTGATCCGGAGCTGCTATAGGGCTTTCAAACCAAGAGAACTATGGTGTGTAGACCAAGAAGGTGCTCTATAGGCTGAAATAGGCCCCTTGAGTTTATTACCAATGCACCGACAATTACTTCTCATAGATTGGGCTTTCTCGAAGTTTGTTAGATGCAAACATGTACCTCCCTTCAGAGGGGACATGAGAATGATAGTGATTTTGTATGTGGATGATCTCATCTTGACTGGGGATCTCAACAAATAGATAAGGAAGGTTAAAACTTTGTTGCATGAAGAGTTTGACATGATTGACCTTGGTCTTTTGCATTATTTTTGGGGGATTTAGATATGGTAGGAGGGAGAAAAGAATTTCATCTCTCAGGAGGTATATTGTGAGGAAATTCTAAAATGGTTCTAGATGGAGGAATGCAAAGCAGTTGTCACGCCTATGGAAGTTGGGAACAAATTCAGTAAAGAGGCACATTTGAGCTGGTGGATATAACAAAGTATCGACAACTGGTGGGAAGTCTACTCCACCTCACCAACACCAGTCTTGACATGACATTCTTAGTTGGCTAATGTGCATCAAAGCTCGGGGAGTATCATTGGAAAGCTTGCTTGCGTGTGTTACTGTACTTAAAGGGTACCATAGGATATGGGATCATGTACCGAACAAGGATTGACTTCTTTGGGTACTGTGATTCTAATTGGGCGTCACGGGGACACTTGGTGTTCCAACGATTAACCATTTGCTATTGGGTTTAGGGATCATTTTCTGGATTAATAAGAAGCAACGAATGGTCGCTCTTTCATTCACAAAGGCTAGTACAGAGTGGCGTGCATGGCATCATGCGAGTCCTTAGGCTTAGGTGGATATTTGAAGACTTGGAAGTTCTACAAGAATAAGCGATGGAGATCATCTATGACCATCAAATTTGCATAGTGATTTTGCAAAGAACCAGTGTTTCGTGTGTGGAAGAAACGCTTCGAGGTTCTCTACCTCTTCATTAGAGAGCTGACAATGGACTAATTGATTGAGCTTACCTATTTTTCAACAAAAGAAAATAGACCTGTTCACTTAAGCTCTTTCTTGTGAGCAGATGGAGCACCTCATTCAACGCATGGGGGTTTGTCAGTGAGAGACCCCACATTTGAGCTCCCATATGAGGAGGACGCGAGACAATAGATCAGGGTTGGGAGAGAGTAGGATGTTTTGGCAGGTGCAGTAGCCTATATTGGAGTCAGAATACTGACACTTGGGGGCTGCACATGGACGCATTTTTGTGCGGGGATGAGGGCTTCTCAAGGCGCCCAGAACTATGCTTAGTTAATTGTCAGTCCAGTCAGCCACCGTGTTGGTTGGTACAGCCCCCATGGTTGGGTCAAACAAGTCGATTGTTGGAATGGTCACCTCCCCATCTGTAAGCCCCCATATGAGGAGAGCGTGGGGGAGGGAGACCTAGGGCAGAAGATGCCTAGAGAAGAGAGAGGGAGGGGGCTGCCACATGGAAAAACCTCACAGCCAATAGAGGAGGATCCCTGAAGGAACAGTACGGGACAGCAGCATCTCTAAGTACGGGTGATGACGCGTGGCTGTACGGGACTGTGCAGATCCTTGGAGGCGCGATGACATCAGCAGGGTGCGCCGACTTGTACGGCTGCATGGCGGGGGTCTGTGGGCAGGTATGAAGCTTGCAAGAGCGTCTCCAGCAGCAACAAAAGGGCAGCCTAGCAGCAGCCCAAAAGGGCCTGGCTAGGGCCCTTATATAGGGTCTGAAGAAAAGCCCCAACCAGGTCGGTTTTACAGATTGGGGGGGGGGCAGACTGGTCAGCCCAAACAGACCAGCCAGTCGGCCCATTTAGGGCTGGCTGGTCGGTTGGTTCAAGGGGGCCTTGAGCCCTATAAAAGGAGAGGCACTGGGCCTCATTTCATATCCAACTATCCAGCAAGAAAAGGAGCATACAGGAGCAGCCAGAGCCACTCCCTTCGGCCTCACACTGGGGGTGAAGGAGAGTGGAAGGTGTGCTGCAGACTGAGTTCCCTAGAGGCTGGACCTTGGCTGTCTTCTAGGGCAGCAAGGTGTTGTGATCGTCATATTCTCTGGAGCAGCCCTCTGACAGCAGACAGGAGCAGCAAGAAGGCAAGCCTTGGGCCTATCCACAGGAGGTGAAGGTGACCCTGAAGGAGCTGTAGACTGAGCTTGAGTGGCAGCCCACCTAGGCTGGTTTCCAGACGCTCAAGGTGGAGCACGCGGGCTCGAGTCTAGAGATAGCCAGCAGATAGGAGAAGTACCTTGTGGTAAGATCAGAGGACCACACCATTGGTGGGACTCTGGATCTTTCTCTTTTGTATTGTGTCCATAGCTTTGGACGGAAATATATTACTTTGGTGGTTTCTCTATCTGGTTGGTTCGTTGTCTATTAATGAGTCTGCACATCTATTCTATGCCCATAAGTTAAGAAGTTTGTGATTCCACATCCCACACCACATTGTGTGAGCTCCTGGGCATTACTATCAATCTTCCGCTGTGCGTACCCTCTGTTGGTTCATTTCTAACATCGATCAAGTTGGCCTGGTCCGGTACAATGAACCTGGTCCATTGAAAATAATTCGAACGGAGACCTCTAAGTCTCTCTCCCTTCGTCCCTCACTGGCTCCCTCACTCCCTCTCTCTCTTTTTCTCTCCCGTATGGATTTCCACCTCCTCTACAGGGCCGTTGATGCAAAATAGCTTTTGTGCAACAGAATGCGCTATGAGGGGTTGGGCAGCACTTAACCCCCAAAATCGTGTTCTGTTGCACATCTTTGATTTTCAAGATTCGAGATCTGCCCGCGGGGAGGGGGGGGGGACTGGTCACTGTATTTGGTCGGCTGTTAAGCCTCATTGGCTGAACCTGGTTGGCTAGATTAGGGCTGGCCGTATAAAGAAGGCTTCTGCATCAGTCTTTGCATCCATAAAACTTGCTTGGCGAGCTCTATTAGCGACTTATTTTTTTCAGTTTCTGCAGACAGTCAGGAAATCTGTCTTTGGCAAGACACCCTTCAAAATAGCTCGCATTTTACAAGTACAGGCCTGCCCTGTGCACTGCTTGCATTGGAAGTGTGGATGTCCTAAATGTTTTTCTTGGTTTCTGTTAATTTTTCACCTAGATTTGAGTGAGAAATTTAGGGCTTTTGCCTCAAATGCAGATTTTGGCAGTTTGGGTTGATTTGTTGCAAGCAGATTTTGTGAGATGGGAAGACATTTGCAGAACATTGCCATTTTCGCAGGCAGATTCAGTGGCATTTGGGCATTGCAGATTTTTGCCTTCTGTTGCTGTGTTTGGAGCATTCCCCAGCATGTGTAAAAGGAATGTGTATCATCATGGTTGAGGTAATGAAGGCTTTCGCCTTCATTGGGGGTTGCAGGGTTTAGGAGGAGTTTAAGGGTTAGAAGGAGGTTCCAGGGTTTAGAAGGAGATTCCAGGGTTAGAAGGAGGATCCAAGGTTCAGGGTAGAGTGCATGGTGGAGAACTCGTCTCCCTCGTAGATCATGGAGGTTAAGGGTTAAGGAACTAAGGGGGGAGCATAGGAGTGGGAGAGGAAGAAGGTGTAAGAGTATGGGAAAAAGAAGAGAGAGGAGGGAGGAGGAGGAGGAGGAGGAGGAGGAGAAGGAGAGGGAGAGGAGGAGGAGAAGGAGGAGAGGGAGAGGAGGAGGAGAAGGGAGGAGAAGAGGGAGAGGATGGGTTGCAAGGTTGGAGGAGAGGGAAGGAGGAGTTGCAAGGTTAGGACATGCTTTTGGACGTGGAGTGCAAGGAAGCATGGACAATTGAGACAATTGCTTGGAATACCAAAGTAGAACTTAACACAATGCCCCAAAGAGTGTGGGCTTCATTCCATTATGGGGTATTTATACAAGTTGAAGAGCTTCGCTCTCTGCATGTAGGAATTGTAAGACATTCTCTCTCTACATGTAGAACTTGCATATAGGAGTTGCAAGTTGCATGTCGCATGTATGAGTTGTATGTAGAACTTGCATGTAGGAGTTGCATGTAGAACATGCATGTAGGAGTTACATGTAGAACTCACATGTTGCATGTAGGAATCGTATGTAGAACTTGCATGTAGAACATGCAAGTTGGATTTCTAAGAGGGATTATTCCTAGCCTTATGCAAGTACAAGCGGAGCTTTGTCGCTACACACACATTCTGTACTATCTAAGTCCATGTTGACACAGAGACAACATACTCCCGGATCCATTTGATTACCCGTCCTCGGGTTATGGCTTATTTTTGTTGAGCTTGTGGCATGTGAGTCGTTCCTCTGTAATGCTTTTGCACCATACAATTTGTGGTATGTAGTTAGGAAGCTTATCTCCTCTTGAGAAGGGGTAGATGACTGTGAATTTCAGAGGGGATCTCGTTGCTGAGGCTACGGATTCTGCCATCGAATCTTCTTGGGAAGAGGTTTGGCGGGAGTCTCGTTGTTGAGGCTGGCATTTCTTGCTATCTTGCATACATGTTGGATGCGATTGCACCCATATCATTGAGCTTGTAGATAAGTTTGTATGCAAGTCTGATATTTTTGCAATTAGGAGACGACTGTGATGTTTGGCGGGGTCTCGTTGTTGAGGCTGCAGACTCTTTTGCCAATTCATCTTGAGTTTTGGCACAGCTTCTTGTCCTGCTTGTGAATTCATTGCATGCTTTGAGAGTATGGATTGAAAGTGTGTGATACTATTATTGATGCAATCTATTATGTGCCTATGCAAAATCGTGTGAGTGCACGTGACGTGTCAAATGGGTAGGGACTAACTATATGCTTATTTGTGGAATTTAATAGGGAAACTAAGACTCAGTCATCCCTAATACGAAATTGATTAGGTCTTCCTAAATGTGCAAAAACATGCATATGCCAGTGAGTGTGCGTGTAACAATTTAGTGCAAACTATATGTGCAAAAATGTGCATATGCTAGTGAGTGCGTGTGTAATAATCTAATGCAAACTATTGAAGACTTGGGGTTTCCAAAACTTTATTATTGTCGGGAATGACTTGCATGTTGATGTTGTATCGCTTTAATCGGCTCTTGTTTATGGTTGTGTTGAATTGGACTTTGTCCAATGTTTCTAGCAGCACAACTTGAACTTCAGATTCTTTTAGTGGTCTTGGCATTGCTATGGGGACACTGTCACTTGTGTAATTCTTGAAGTACTCGGCACTTCTTGAAGATCAGCCTCTGATGGTGTTGAACTAGCTTGACATGTGCTATGGTTCCAGTTTAGAAGGAGGTTCCAGGGTTTAGAAGGAGATTCAAGAGTTTAGAAGAGGTTCAAGAGTTTAGAAAGAGGTTCCAAGGTTTAGAAGAATTTCCAGGGTTAGAAGGAGGATCCAAGGTTCAGGGTAGAGTACATGGTGGAAAACTTGTCTTCCTCGTAGTTCATGGAGGTTAAGGGTTGATGAACTAAAGGTTTAGGGGGAGCATAGGAGTGGGAGAGGAAGAAGGTGTAAGAGCATGGGGGAAAGAAGAGAGAGGAGGGAGGAGGAGGAGGGAGGAGGAGGAGGAGGAGGAGAAGGGAGGAGAGGGAGAGGATGGGTTGCAAGGTTGGAGGAGAGGGGAGGAGGAGTTGCAAGGTTAGGACATGCTTTTGGACGTGGAGAGCAAGGAAGCATGGACACTTGAGACAATTGCTTGGAATACCAAAGTAGAACGCAACACAATGCCCCAAAGAGTATGGGCTTCATTCCATTATGGGGTATTTATACAAGTTGGAGAGCTTCTCTCTCTGCATGTAGGAATTGTAAGACATTCTCTCTCTGCATGTAGAACTTGCATATAGAAGTTGCATGTAGGAGTTGCATGTAGAACCCGTATGTCGCATGTTGCATGTAAGAATCGTATGTAGAACTTGAACTTGCATGTAGAACATGCAAGTTGGATTTTTAAGAGGGATTATTCCTAGCCTTATGCAAGGACAAGCGGAGCTTTGCCGCTACACACACATTCTGTACTACCTAAGTTCATGTTGGCACAGAGACAACAGTTTACTTTGCAGAATTTTGATGGGGTTTTGTTTCAGTCGGATCTCATCTTTAAAGATGATCTAGAATCTGGGAGATGTGTTTGGTTTCGGCCCAAGAGGATAAATGGGTGGCACCAATTATGCTTGGTGAAGAACTTGTTAATTGCTAAGAGTCTATATGGTTTTGTCACAGGTTATGAGGTCCATCCAGTAGATATAGAGCATGCTCCAGCTACACATCAGCAAGGAGGTAATCCACATGGTAGGCAACAAGCTTGGGAACAACCATTTTCACCTGCTGCTTCTACTCAGGACAGGAGAGACGGGATGCTAGGGATGCCTAGGCTATGTCTCTTATTGCATTTTCTGTTAAGGTGTTTATTATACCTCATGTCCGTTCCTCCAAGGCAAGAAACGAGGCCAGCATGTTTACTTGACAAGACAGCATGATAGTATCAGAATGTAGAAGAGTGATTCAATGTCAAATCACTTGACTAAGATCCAGGATCTTAGAGTACAGTTGCTGAATATTGCCGAGGTGATATGTGACAGCCAGCTTGTGTCCACAACACAAAACCCTTTGCCCAGAGTTTTATTTGTCTCTTTACGAGAGTCTTCTTTGTCTCTTATCCATCCATGAAGCTTCCACTTACTTTTTAGGAGCTAGTGGACTGTTATTTCAAGAAGAAGACACAAGAAAGAACATGTTTGTTGATGTGCATGATGCTGGCTGGCAAAAAGCAAGGGCAAGCCTCATTTTGGTAGCCATCAGTTCAGGACTGATTCAACAGAGCCATATAAGAGAATATCAGATAATGCAGGTTAGCACAAAAAGAAGGGTAGTTGCCATTACTGTGAGAAGTCTGGACACTATATCAGTGACTGTAAGAGGAGGCTGGAGAAAGAAAAGAAAAGGAAGGAAGCTGGAATGACAGTCTGAGATGCCAATACATCAAATGCAAACAAGGAAATTAGTACAGCAAACTGTGGCTGAAGATTGGCCGTTCTTGGTTAGTAGGTATTATGCCAATCATGAGATTACTTCACTTAGTGTGAGTGATGATTCAATTACAGTTTGGTATTTTGACTGTGGGGCTTCTAGGGCTTCACTTTATTTGCTGATTTGGAGCCTGCTCCAGTTGGCAAGAGACTATCTTGTATATGCAATTCTTCACACCCTGTGAGGGGAGTTGGGAAGATTTTGCTGCCATCAGTTGATGGAAGTTATTTTTGTCTTCTAGATGCCCTTTATGTGCTAGGAATTAATAAGAATTTACAGTCACTTTACTATTTTGGGAGAGGAGGATGAAAAGTGCTTTGTGAGGGATTAAAAAAAGGGACGATCAAATAGTTACTACAGGTGCTGTAAATCAGGGTTTGTCATAGTAGCTAGTCCCTGCTATGCGTGATGGAGTTTATGGTTTTCAACCTTATGAGTGACTATCATGCAGATTGAAATTGCACTATGTTGTGTTTTTAGAGGATGAGTTTGGGAATATTCCTGGATTGATCTAGGTATATATTTGTATCAACTGGACAAACATGACACTAGTATGGCAAATGCATGTGTGGCAACAAGTACTTTTGCAATGAAAAATGTAGAAATTATGGCATGCAAGATTTGGCCATGTAAACTACGGAAATTTAGAGTTATTGCAGAGACAAGAGATGGTACTGAATATGCCCTCTTTGGAGACTCCTCCAAGACATGTCTATGAAGGGTGCATTTTGGGAAAGATGCACATGAATGCCTTTCCTAGGGACAGATCTGTTAGGGCTGAAAGAAAATTGCAGCTCCTACACAATGATGTGTGTGGAGTATGTGGGGTGTTGACGTGAAAAAAAACATAGTCATTTATTTATGAAGAAGCCTCTTTATAAAGGCTGATGTTTACATGCATTACATCGTTGCATTGATCAGCAAAGCATCTCGTGATCCACCAAACCTCCTTGATTCTCTCCATCACCCCATGATTCTAGGTTCAATCTCTCAATCACACCTACCTAGATTGCGCGCACACACTAATAATCCCTCACGCCCATATATGCCAATTTGTCCAATAATTATTCCCTCAAATTGATGACGTCAACCCTAGCAGTGTCCATGTGAACCTTCATGGCTTCACCACCTCTAGTGACAACACATGACCCCGACCTAGTACTAACACTAGTTGTATGGTAGTAGACTCATTTGTGCTCTCTGGTTCCAGCATAATCCCACTCCAAATTTGGTTTATTTGGTTTACTTACATTGAGTGGAATAAACTGGAATATTATGACATTGGAATATTATGACAATTGAGTTGAGATCAAATGAGCTCTTTAACCTAAAAAGTCTAGTAGTGAGTATCAACAAAGGTGGCCTCATGGGAGACCACAATATTTGTTGGAGATATCATAGTCAAAGAGTGTGTTGGTGTGAAGTGTTGGTGTGTAGTACTAGGTGATCTAGTACTAGTCTATGTGTGAGTGCCATGTGTCATCATGGGACTTATCCCATATGCACTAGGTGCTAGTGTGTTAGTGAGTAGCCTATATAAGGCTTGTACTTCTCATGATTATGAATAAGATAACCTTTCATTATGTTCTCATTCATGTATCATTTCCTCACACCCTAACCTTCTCTCCCTCTCTCTTCACTATGTTTCTAACTGGTATCAGAGCCAGGTTAGTCCTACCCTAGACTGCCTTGCGACATCATCATCTTCTCCGACAAACCCTAAACCCTAACTCTGCTCAACCACCTCTCCTATGTAGCCTGCTCATTTTCGCCTCTAGCTACCTCTTCCTTTAGCCGTTTGCACCTGGTTTTGCCTCCACAGCCTACCGCCTCTACTCTCCTCTTCCTTTGGCCTTCATTGAGGTCATTTCTGCACATGTTACCTGCTGGTCGGTGTTTTCTTCAGCACGCGTCTGCATGTAAGGTTCCCTAAGGCCGTTTTGCAGTTCTCCATCGCCGAATCTAGGGTTCCTAGGCCATTGTAGCATAGCCGACCACCTATTCGAGGTTTTGAAGGGATTTTTGAGCGTTTCTAAGCTGCCCCTGGATAGCCGCCTTCAACAGTGATATCTCGGGGCTGCTTCTTGGCTTCCAGATTACCTACAACAGCCGTTTCTCATTGTGCTGGCCTGCTACAGCATTCGGAGCTGTTCTAGAGAGCCGCCTGATACATTTCGGACATGCTGTTGCGCTTTGGTACACCTACACACCTGCTGCAGCATCTCTGTGCACTTTGGAGTGCCTTGCTGAGCCGCTTTGCAGATTTTGAGACCCACCTTTGCATGTGGAGCACCTACAGCTATCACCTAGGCATCTACGTCAACCGCCCTGCAATTTCGGACCTATGTGAGTATTTTGAAGTCCTTCAAGCCTTCGACCAGCTGTTGCAATTATCTACAAGAGCACCTCTTGAGTCTTCAGCTGTCTTACACACGTGGAGGTTGCTATTGCATTTTTGGAGTCCTAGACCAAACGCCATACTTGTTGGTTCTTCAGCTGATGCTGCGAGTTTGTTACCTCAGTTTGCACACATGGAGCCTCGCCCTCGTGGCGAAGATCAATATGCACAAGTCTCAGCTTGGGATGAGAAGAATGACAAGGCACTAGCACTTATTGGTTTGAGGTTGGCTAACAATCTGGTTCATCATCTTGACCTCAATAGTTTAGACAAGGAGATATTGAACAAGCTCGAGCATCTTTTCGCTATATCTACTGGACCTGAGGAGCAAGCTTTGTCTGTCATATTAAATGATATATCCCTCTCTGAGGTGGTAGATGATGATCCGTGATGCTATGTGTTTTTGTGTTGAGTCAATAAAAGGTTCTCATGCTTGAGTTGTCCCTCTAAATTGAATGTATTTGGAGTCAATAAGAGGTACTCTGCCGTGGGTTGTCTCCCAAAAATGAATGTATTGTCTTTTATTTTGGTTGATGGTATTGACCACCCTGTTCAGAGTAAGGGGGGATGACGAGTGATGGTTTTCCCTTGCCGGTCGCAAGTTTGACTGAGAAGTCACTATCACACAGGAGGTGTTGGATAGTTGGACTTGCTCTTTGTAGTATTGCGGTGGAGGGGAGATCTGTCTACTCTTTGTGTGTTGGGTCTCACACTCTTTGCTTTGAAGGGGGGTGTTGGAGATATCATAGTCAAAGAGTGTGTTGGTGTGTAGTACTAGGTGATCTAGTACTAGTCTATGTGTGAGTCATGTGTGAGTGCTACGTGTCATCATGGGACTTATCCCATATGCACTAGGTGTTAGTGTGTGAGTATAAGGCTTGTACTTCTCATGATTATGAATAAGATAGCCTTTCATTATGTTCTCATTCATGCATCATTTTCTCACACCCTAACATTCTCTCCCTCTCTCTCCACCATGTTTCTAACAATATCTTCAGCTTCTTCTTCCTCTCCACTATCTTCAATAAGGTTTACTAAAAGCCTCTTCTTGGTGTCCTTTTCATAGTGACACCGTTTTCCACAAAGTGACAATTCATGTTGTCTTTGTCTTTGAATGTTGTGATGAAGATCCTTGAATGTTTTCTTGGTGAAGTAGATGTCATTTTGGTTGTGGTGTTAGCCTTGCCTTTGCTTTATCTTCTTCTCCTCTTCTAATAAGGATGCAACTAACTAATTTTGGCGAGGGAAGATTACTAAGAGTAGTAACTATGTTTCCATAGTCCTGTACAAAGACTTTGTGTAAAAGGATGCTCATGTATGTGTGGGTGTGTGGATTTGTATGTGTGAGAGCATATTTTTATACTATGGTCTACACCCAGTGTTGGGCGCTGATGACGTCAGTGGGGATGTCATAGTAGCTAGTCCTTGCTATGCGTGATGGAGTTTATGGTTTTCAATCTTATGAGTGACTATCTTGAGATTGAAACTGCACTATATTGTGTTTTTAGAGGATGAGTTTGGGAATATTCTTGGATTCATCTAGGTATAAGCTTTTTAGTAGCATTGCAATGCACACATCTTCATCCATGTTTATCTTAACACCTAAGAGTTGAGTAGTTAAGCTTTTCATATGATTTAAATGAATAGCACGAGAATCAAGCTTTCATAGTTGTATGTGGAGGCTTATTGTGGAGTTCTTGGCTTAACTTCCAAAAAGTCTTTGTAACTCTTCCCATGCCTCAAAAGGTGTGTCCTTTCCATCAATGTGATGGATGAACCGGATCACTTGAACCCAAGGCAACAATGGCAAGAGTCTTCTCATCTTTGCCAATCCATATTGTTGTCGAGTCTCTAGTTGTGGGCTTCTTCTCTTTGCTATTGGCAATATTACACAACCCCTTTTCCATTAGTGTGAACTTGACTTTTGTTTGCCATGTGGGAAATGAGTTGCCTTCAAACTTTTCTAGTTTCACTAAATGGCCATCAGGGGAAGGTCTTACCTTTGAGAATATGTTCTCAAAGCAATGTCTAATCCCGTAGTACAAATAATACTTAAAGAATACAACTTATACAATTGCATGTGACTACTTGAAAACTCTGAAAAACCCATTGATTGGACATACTTGTAATAATGGGGCTTGGTTAGCTTGATATTCTTCTTCTTGGTTTTTAGATACTCCTTGTTTGAAGACTTTCATGAGGAAGGTAGGGTGAGAGTAGGCTTACCAGTTAATTACTGAACCAAGGCCAGTATCTATAATTTTTTATTTTATTTTTGCAAAGAAAGCAACCTTCTATTAATGCTTGAAAAACTTTCAGACAAAATAGCAGCCCCGAAGGTGCTCAGTATGGAAAAAACTGGGGATAAAGGCTGAAATAAGAAAAACCATCCTATTTCAGAGAAACCTAGCTTACTGCCTAGGGAATCTTTGTACAGGGGCTAACAGCCAAGTGGGGGGACTATACAACCAACGAATCCCTCATGGAGTAAATATGTGGAAAACTCCTCCAGGCCAAGCCTTGCAGAAACGTGCGCGCCTCGCGACGGTCGCCCTAGAGATCGGGGTCCCTCGCTTCCAAGTGGAGCGTAGGGTGTAGATGATATCTTGCCATATGGCGACCAAGGTAGCCGAGGGTGGAACTGGATGCTCACTCATCATCAGACTACAGCGAGCAACCCAAATGTTCCATGCCGTGATACTGGCTACTAGCTCCCACATGCTACCCTTTGGAGGGGAATGGGGATCCGGGATATCAGGGGGGACCGCCTCATGGAGCTCTATCCTCTGAATGCTCTGAACCTGTATCCGGTAAGATGGAGAGACCTCATCAATCTGGAACGCTTGACCTCCCTCAGTCAACGAGGCCACCATCCCCCATGTGTAGTCCCTCTGAAGGCTCTGCATGCGGGTCATGATCCTGAGGGCTCCCATCCAGATCCTTATTGCGCTACGACAACTCCAAAGGTAGTGAGGGATCGTCTCCAGAGATCCAGCCGAACAGCAGTGGCTTTTCCCCTCCACTCACATCTACTCCAACCACATGCCTATGGGCAAGCCTCCATGGGCGGCCAGTCAGAAGTAGGTCTTCCTCGGCCATAAACTGGACCATAGACGCGTCCAAAACCTGGAACGGACCTCCTGGGGCACCCTCTAGGCCACCCAATGCCTATGTCTTGAGGGGGTCCAAGTTGAAGGCTCCATGTGAAGCTTCCCGCCAATCCGAGTGGTATAGGAAAAGAAAGGCACCTCATCCAATTGCCCGGCGAGACCTGACTTGGAAGGCCAAAACCACTCTCCCGGATCCCATTGGACCTTCCATAGGGGCCTACTTTCCCAAAGTATCTATACTTTTTTACAAAGTATCTTGCAACTCAAATATAATAGCTATTAATCAGTTACAAGAGCTTTGAAAGAGTGATAGCAACCTTTAGTAGAAGGATAATGGCTGGTAGGAACAATGAGATGCCTATGAAGCAATATGACAACCTGGAGACTCAAGAGGCAATGTAGAAACTCACAACCACAAAATCAGAATGGTAGACACAATGTAGCACTTGTGAGAAAATAGTCTACCCTTCACAGCTGCAAGTGAGAGCTAATACAGAAGAATACAGCAGCACACAGTTGAAGACGCCATCAAATAAAGTCAATGCAGGACAAATATGGAAAGAAGCGACCTGTAGAAGTGGGATGACACCCTGGAATAGCAGCACAGGAGAGTTGCTGCAGCTGCTTTCATGATATGTAACGAAGATGGGAGACCCCTCAATCAGGAGGAGAGAGGCTGCAAGTGAATCATAGAGCCCTCACAGCTGCAGGTGAGACTTCATAGAGCCCTCACAACAGCGCTTCATTTCATGCACTGGACTGTCTCGAAAATGTGCATCTCTAGGTACTCGGGCCTGATGATCACTCCATCATCAGATCACTCCATCATCGGATACTCTCAGGGAGTGATTGTGATAAAACGGGAGCTCGGTGGGGACCTGCCCATTAAAAAAAACAAAAACAAAAGTCCGTGATGTATGGAGCTGAACCATATGATACAGTTCATCCCATCCCATGGAATCTGAGAAGGCGGGGCATCCAAGCTGTACTGAAAAGGTAGGGAGTCAATCCATCCAAATGCCCTGACTAGCAAACCATCTAGAAACGTCTGCATAACAGGCTGTGATAACCCCTGTAGTCCGCTAGTTACCTGGATGACTCTAGAGCCAACTTCGGTAGTTTCTAATGGAGACTTTTAGATAAATGATACATTTTTGTAAGCCCGAACAAGGTGCCTAGCTAAACCTCCTCAGGAAGAAAATTTAGAGACTTAGACTTCTCCTCTGCTACCTTGTGTGATGTTGAAGCCACTCAATGGCAAGTGCAACATGCATGGAGTGAAAGTTTCTTGTAGGAGGTATGGGCTTTGAAATTCTCAATTTGTTTACTTCTTTAATTTATTTTTAATTGCAAGGCTTCTGGCAACATTGCTTGTATTTCTAAAATGGTAGTTTCCCCCCCTCATTTTTATACTTATTTTACTTCAACATTGCTTGTATTTCTAAAATGGTAGTTTTCCTCCCTCATTTTTATACTTAGTTTACTTTGCTCTTTTATTTGGCAACCAGGTTCTTAGTGAGGAAGAGTCTAAAAGAAGAGCTCAAGGTCTTCTGCAATTTCCAGGGGCTGTGACTATGGAAACAACTGAGCAAATATTGGAGCACAAATTAGGATCTGACTACTCTGTTTCTGCAGATTTGGAGGAGGGTGAGTTAGATTATTTCCGTGCTCCCAGTCCACCATTATTTTGGTGTAGTCATGGTAGCTGTATGTTTTCTTGTTGTGCTCATTAGTTCATTTTACGATAGGAGGTACGTCTTTGGTATATGCATATAATGAATGCAGAGGACAATTTTTCAGGTGTCTGTTCTTCTATGAAAAGTCATTAGTTCATTTTACGATAGGAGGTACGTCTTTGGTATATGCATATAATGAATGCAGAGGACAAGATTTCAGGTGTCTGTTCTTCTATGAAAAGTCCACAGGGGTAAGTCTCTTTATCGTTCCTTAATGCATGTTCTTTTCTTCTTCAACATTTACAAACAAAGTCAGATGTTTGCATGAAACTAATGGCTAAGATACTAAACAGGTCTGTTCCTCTTTTATAGCGACTTTCAAGCACATAGCAGCATAGAATGCATGCTCAAGTGATGTTTGCTCAGATTTGATTTTCAACATTCTGCATGTTGTGTTAAGTGTAAAATTTTGCAGATCAATTTGTAATGATGCAGCTGTACTCTGCTTCTTGCTGAACCAAGAAACACATGAAGTACCAAGCATAAAACAGTTGCCACTATGTGACACACGAGTGTCAGAACAACCAGCTCAATCACTATCAGTGAACCCATGCATGATAAGTGAAGTATCAGCCCCATAAAGAAGGCCTAAATGCTGAGTGCCTTTAAAACACGCTTCACGGCATGCCAATGGTGCATAGATGGGCTGTGCATATATCTGTTCAACTGTGAGATAGCATACTGTAGATCAGGTCTCGTATGGCATAGGTAAATCAAACAACCAACTGCCTGTTGATAAAGAGTGACATCACATGTACCGCTGCCATCCTCAGAAGAGAAGTGAAAACCAGTCTCTAATGGTGTGGATACTGGCTTGCAATCCTTAAACTGAAAACGCTGCAAAAGCTGTCCAATGTACTTGGATTGTGACATTAAAATGCCCCCCTCACTGCTAGCAAATTGAATGCCTAGATAGTAGTGCAGAAGACCAAGATCAGACATAGCAAATGTCTGTTGCAAATCAACTTTAAAATCTGCAATTTGCTGAGCATGTGTCCTAGTTACAAGCATGTCATCCACATAAAGGACTAAAATCAGCAAATCTGTCCCACGCTTGCGGATGTAAAGGGTAGCCTCTATAAGGCTGTTCTGAAAGCCAAAGTGTGAGCAAATGAGAATGAATTCTCAAATACCAAGCCCGAGGTGCCTGCTTCAATCCATAGAGGGCCTTTTTCAGCGGCATACCTTGCTTTCAGAACCTTCAACCTCAAAGCCAGGAGGTTAGGAAACATAGAGCTCTTCCTGCAAATGCCCATGAAGGAAAGCTGTCTTAATATCAAGCTGATGTATCTTCCAATGAAAGTGGTCAGCAAAGGCAATAACAATGCGAATGGTAGTGATCCTGGAAGTGGGAGCAAAAGTCTCCTCAAAGTCAATGCCATGTTGCTGAGCGTAGCCCTTAGCAACAAGACGGGATTTGTAACGGTCCATTGAACCATTTGATCTTGTAAACGCACTTAGTTCCAATGGCATTCTTGCCATAAGGCAAATCACACAACTCCGAAGTGTCATTTTGATGGATAGAATCCAATTCAGCTTGCCATGGCCTTCGTCCAACAATCATTCTGAAAGGCATCTTGATGACATAATGGCTCTTCATTGCATGCTGTAGCAGCCAAAGCATAAGCAACAAAACTAGCATGCTCTTTCCAGACAGTTGCTCTCGTACGGGCTGGCAGAGGAGTGTCTTGTTTGCTGTCTTTTAATGTGTCAAGGAGCCAACGGGGTACCTTTTTAAGCTCCTGAATTTCTGCTCTTTCTTGGTCAAGAGCCCAGTGCAAATGATCCTGATCAAGGATAGGCATGTCAGGCTGAATTTCTGCATGCACATGGGGCTGTAAATGACCAACATATGGAGGAGGGACAACCTCAGATGGAACATCATCTCGAGCATCAGATGGAAACAAAGGCATCAAGTTTTCAAATATGTTTGGGGCATCAACAACGGTCTGTTTTTGACAGTCCAGCAAAGGCATAGTGGAAGATTCATCAAACACAACATCCCGATTGACAAAACACTTGCCCGTGCGGAGCTGATATAGCTTATAGCCCCTGCTCTTTGAATTGCTGAGGAGTATAAGGCACCGTGCATCGATGATGAATGCCACGGGAAGCCAAAAAAAACAGCAAACTCCTTCAACATGTATTCTCCCCCCCTGTTTGTATTAATGTGAGCAATGTGCAGCTCACTCTCATTCTCAGCCAAGGCAATAAAGTGCTTGAAGCATGAAGAAACATTAGACTTGGATTTCAATGCGAAAATCCAAGTGTACCTGGTGAAATCATCAATAAAAGTAACAAAATAGTAGAACCCTCCAAGAGTTGCAACCCTCATGGATCCACAAACATCACTATGAACGAGATAAAGCTTACGTGAAGCACCGACTCTCCCATCCTTGGGAAACGCAGCACGGTGCATCTTACCAAGTAAGCATGGTTCACAAACATGTTCGGTAGGCATATGCATTTTGGGAAGATCCACAACCATATCTTCCTTATATAGCTTCACTAGGGCTCCAAAATTGAGGTGTCTAAACCTCTCATGCCACAAATGAGTATCTGCCATGGTAGAATCAATAGCAAAGGCATGTGCATCGGCAAGTGCAGCATCATCATCTGAACATCTGTCATAAGCATCAAGTCTGTAAAGACCGCTAGACAATGTGCCAGTCAAAATCAGGGTAGAGGCATGTGTAACATTACACCATAAAAAATAACCTGAAAGCCACATGTAGCAATGGTTGAAATAGAAATGAGGTTCTTACGAATGCCTGGAACATAAAGCACATGCTCTAGAGTGACAATATCACCAGAGACAGAAGTTAGAGCAACTTGCCCAATACCTTTCACGGTATATGATGCATTATTGGCACATGTGACACTGCCCCCCTTAGATGTAAGCTCGAATGAGCTGAATAACTTCTTGCATGAAGTGACGTGCTTGCTAGCACCACTATCAAAGAACCAGGCATCACAAACATCTGAAACTACCATACAAGCATCATGAACTTCAGGATTATTTTGACATGTAACTAAGAAAGCCCAATGGTGGTCTTGTGCGAAATTAGCGGACTCATGTTGATCTTCTGCACTAGAAGAACCAGATACTGCAAGACCAGACTCTTTCTTTTTCTTTTCAGATACTATGCGCTTCCTGCATTCAGAAATATCATGCCCAGGTTTCTTGCAATAGTTACATCTCTTCTTCTTTTTGTTATCCCCTGAAGAAGAGGCACCATGTCAATGATCAACATGGAAATGAGAGGGCCTTCCAACCGAAACCTTGCCTTTACCTTTGTGTTTATGATGGGCAGCAAATGCTTGATCACTAGCCATAGTAGCATTGCGATTCACACGACTTTGCTCCTCCTGAAGAAGAGGAGCAACAAGCTGGTTAAATGAGAAATGATTGGCATCACCCTCTGCAACCAACCTCAATGTAGTAGCAAAGCCTTGATATGAATCAAGCAACCCATCAAGGGTATCGAAAACCAGCTGAGAATTAGACATAATCTCATCAATGTTGGCCAATTGCTCTTTCAAATCCTTTACATTAGTGAGATAGGCATCCATGTTACCATCCTCATCAAGCTTTAAATCTTTCAATTGCTTGTGGAGATAGGCAACCCTCGCCTCATTCTGCACCTGATACAAAGATGCAAGCTAATCCTATGCTTGCTTAGCTGTCTTGCAAGACTGAATATGAGGGATAATAACCCGTTTCATTGAAAGAGCAATCAAGGCATGTGCTTTGGCATCACGACCATCCCACTAAATTTGCTCCTGTGAAGGAGGCAAAGCACTTGGAGCAAGAGGTGCAAGAGTCCTGGCTATAGCAGTAGAACCATCACCTGAAGAAGCAGAGGCTGCACGTGTAGCACCAGTAACAGTGCGTGTAGGCCTGGCCTCAGAACCTGAAACAATATGCGGAAACAATATGCCATAGATTCTTGGCAACTAAAACATGTGTCATCATGTATGACCACATGGGGTAATTGGTGCCATCAAGCTTGTCATCGGTCCCAATCAGCCCAAACAAATCATCTTTGCCACCAAACATGGTGCTGAAATACAAGGCAAATGCACCAACTGGCAAAGCAAATGAGAGAAAGGCAACCTCTCAGAATCAAGTGCCAAAAAACTGCCCAAGCTTCAAAGCTTATGTCTGCAAAAGACTCTGTTGTCCCAAGGTGTATCTGTTGCAAGAAAAATCCCCAAAGGCAACACGAGGCCTTTCCAAAATGCAAATGAAGCAGAAATTGGAAAAAAACCAATGCAACAACGGCTTACCCAATGATAAACAGCAGTGACAGGCTCGGAAAGCGAGCAAATGAGGGCTGGAAATGAGAATTACAGCAAAAGAAGTGCTCCCATGAGGAGGAGAGCATGTAGAAATGGAGAGAAAGAGATCCAATGGAGAGAAGCTCGCAGCCCGAGGCAAAGGGGTGCCAAATGAGGAGGGAAGGGCTCAAAGTGAAGTCTCCGGATCAATTCAGCAGCTCCAAATGGCCCCAAACGCCGGCACGCAGCCCAAGGCAACTCCGAAATGTCGGCATGCAGCTTGAGGCAGCTCCAAAATGCTGGCACGCAGCTCGAGGCAGCTTTGAAATGCTGGCACGCAGCTCGAGACAGCTTCGAAATGCTGGAAATTTTGAGAAATGATTGGCACGCACCCTGAGGCAGCCCGTACTGCAGTGAATGTACTGAAATTCTGACAAACCGGATAGAAGTATGTAATTTTCTGATAGATGTATGGATTTCCGTACAATTTCTGACGCATGTACGGATTTCCGTACAATTTTTGACGCATGTACGTTTTTTTAAAAAATAAACAGGTTAGGATTTCTGTACAGATGCTGTAAATGCTCGTGTGTGGTCGTTTTTTTGCTGCAGCAGGCTGGAAAATGCACCGAAAAAACAGTTCCCTTCGCGAGAGTTGCTCATGAGGTTTTTCGCGACAAAAGTGCTTGGAAAGGTATCAAACACTCGTGGGAGTGTGAAAACCAGCAAGACTAGCAAGAATGAGAGCTCCAGAGGCTGCCAAACAGCTTGGGAAAGCTGTCAATGGTTGAGGGAATGGATTCCCGATCTGCTCTGATACCACTGTTAGGTGTTGGAAGCAATGGAAGCTCAAAAATGGAAGCACAATGGAGTAAAACAAGATGCTGTAATAGATTGATGCAAAATTGAAGTGTGGAGGCTCAAGGGAGAGCCAACATAACAAAACCCTAGGACTAATTGCCTAACTGGACTAAGTGTCCTAACTAACCTAGATGGTACATAAACTAACTGTACCAATAGTCGTAACTGACTATAACTAGGCCTACAAGGCTCATACCAAGGTGTAAGTGGCATCTATGGATAGCCTACATTTATTTCTTTTATGCTATTGAACCATAGATCTTGTATTTGTTGTGGTTTTTAATGTTCATGATGTCATCAATCCCCTCTTCAGCCAATGTTGGTTTATTTTGTGCATATGAGTCATGTAAGTACTTTCTGTCAGTCTTAATACAATCAGATACCTGTTTTGTTGAGAATGTTCTCTCTTCATCCACTATGAGGATTAAATTTTCTCTTCATCCACTATGAGGATTAAATTGTGAACATACATAAATAAAATCAGATACCTGTTTTGTTGAGAATGTTTATCAATTTATTTGTTTTCAGCTCATGAAGTCTGCAAACTTTATTTCCTGAAGTATAGATCTTGATCAATGGTGAGCCTCCTTTTAGAGGTCATGATTCATGAACGTGGACCATTTTGTATGCAATCCACTTGTGATGTGCTACCAATGCAAGAATGGTTTGAATCATGGTCATCCTTGGTGATAAGTACATCCCGCCATTTGTGCATAGCCCCTTGGTTTTCTCATCCATGCTGCCCAGTGCCAGTGATTTTTCTTCTAAACCCATGTGGTGTTGTCATGTGCACGGATTAGTATTTGACGTGTACGGGGGTACACAAGACTAGCTCAAGTAGCGTAGGGAGGCTTAGGGCTAGGTAGGCTTGATTCTTGGGTTGAGTGGCAAGGGTACGAACCAGATTTAGGTCTTTGCTATTTTTGGCGCATTGTGCCCGAGCTTGTAAAGGGGGCCCAGAGGTTCAGTCTTCACAAAGACGATGGGAGCAAGTCTAGTTCCCTAGTGTTAGGTCTAACCCAGCCCTATATAAGGGCAGGGCACTGCGCCCGCTTGCAGCCCCCTTTGTTGCTCCGCTTGGCCACTTGGGTGCATTGCAGACCTGCCCTCCTGGCAGGCCTCTTGCAGGCCATAGATCTGCCCACAAACCTATCCATAGGTAGGCGTCTTTCCTCCTGCAGCACCCCGCCATGTGTCGCCATCCATCAGCACCATCTTGCTTCTCTTCAGTCACCTCCTGCCAGGCCAGATCCAAGGCTAGATGCCCCGCCATCTTTCCTGCACATACAAAGTTTTGTATCCATGAGGCAAAGGCTAAGCAGGTAGTCCACTGTGCTTGTCTCCCTACCATGTGGGAGACAAGTGAGCCCGCCAGATGATGACCATCTCTGGAGACCGTTATATATGATCAGATCATGAACTGCAGCAAGTCTAGTAAATGTCGCCCATACCCTATCATATGTGGTGCATCTGCTGAGTGCCTTACTATCCCGAGCTCTGCTGCATCTAACTCCGGTACTATGAGGGAATCAGTTCCAAAGTCAAGCAAGCCCACCTGTCTGTCTCCTGTACATTCATTGAAGGCACCAAGAAGGAGAGCATCTCCATGCCAGAACTCCGTGATGTCATCATGCATCATCTCGTATAGACTGTGTCCCTCTATGGTGACTCACGTGCATAAGATGATGTATCTGTTGGGAAATAGCACACCGCAATAAAGAGCGGTCGTACATCTGGTAGTTGGACTCGTATGCACATATGTCATGCATGCTCCTCCCTCCGTACCACAGATATGATTGGTCACAAGTGAGATCTGAAAAGGATAGCCACTCCTCCACACACACACATGCACACACACACACACACAGAGCTAAGACCTATTATGCTTGGTGAGAAATGCCACCCAGGTTAGGTACAGACCAACTAGGGTTAGTTTGGAACAAGATGCGAAAGATCCATTCCCAAATCCGGGAACGATTGTGATGAGTCGCATGAATGCAGCTGGGGAAGGCATAGCTAGTCTCTACTTTTTCAAAGAGAATTCAAAAGCCAGAAATGACCTTAGAGAATGCAAGCCCAAAAGCTGCATGGCTATCCAGCCCAAGACAACTATGATTGCTGGTTTATTTCATGAGTGGCCGACGTTTCTAGAAGTCAAGTGGTTGGTATCAATCCAAGCAATAGCCACTTGCTCATGCTCCATGTAGGATCGATTGAGAGAGAGAGAGTGCAGGTAGCAAAGCGTCGCACAAGTCTTAGCCGTCACGTCAGACTTGGATAATGAAAAAGGAGGAGTACAAGGTACAAGTACCTAGACCTAGGACTAAGTGTCCTAGGTGTCACATAGGACTAAGTGTCCTATGTGGCCTAAAAGGCACTAACACTACAAGTGCCTATATTTATGCCTACAAGGCACATACCATGGTTTATAGGGCATCACTAGAACCACCAGGAGATGGCCTACAAACCCCTATCCATGGGATGGGCTGAAGTACTCTGGAAATGTCTCAGAATACTTGGTATTTTTTGGTCATGGTGGCACATGTTCATCCAAAAGGATATAGCCACCTATGAATGTACAAGGAATGTCAGATCATGTAACAAAGGGAACCAAATGTAAAGCCTGTCGAAAGACTTCGAACTCGGGACGAGGAAGTGCCTTTGTAAACATATCTGCTATGTTGTCCTCTGTGGGAAGATAGGACAACTCTATGTCTCCTGCTGACAACCGCTCCCGAACATAATGATAATGAACTTCAATATGCTTGGTACGCGCATGAAACACTGGGTTACGCACAATGGCCAAAGCACTCTGGCTGTTAGTGTAGATAATAGTGGAGGATGTTTGGTGAACACCAAGATCTGTAAGTAACTGTCGAAGCCAAACACACTCTACTGTAGCGGTGAAAGCTGCCCTATACTCAGCCTCACAGCTAGATGTGACAACTGTTGGTTGCTTCTTGTTGAGCCAAGAGATACATGAAGTGCCAAGCAAAAAACAATTGCCAGTATGTGACACTCTGGTGTCGGAACATCCTGCCCAGTCACTATCCGTGTAAGCATGCATGGTAAGTGAACCTTGATCACCATAGAAGAGGGCTAAATCCTGAGTGCCTCTGAGATATCTGAAGACTCTCTTTACTGCCTGCCAATGCTGTGAACTGGGCATGTGCATGAATCTGCTGAGGTGAGATACTGCATAGTGTAAGTCAGGTCTGTAAGTAACTGTCGAAGCCAAATACACTCTACTGTAGCGGTGAAAGCTGCCCTATACTCAGCCTCACAGCTAGATGTGGCAACTATTGGTTGCTTCTTGTTGAGCCAAGAGATACATGAAGTGCCAAGCAAAAACAATTGCCAGTATGTGACACTCTGGTGTCAGAACATCCTGCCCAGTCACTATCCGTGTAAGCATGCATGGTAAGTGAATCCTGATCACCATAGAAGAGGACTAAATCCTGAGTGCCTCTGAGATATCTGAAGACTCTCTTTACTGCCTGCCAATGCTGTGGACTGGGCATGTGCATGAATCTGCTGAGCTGAGATACTGCATACTGTAAGTCAGGTTTGGTGTGACATAAATAAATAAGGCATCCAACAGCCTGCTGATAAAGAGTGATATCACATGGTGGGCTCCCATCATGAGCTGAGAATTTGAAGCCAGGGTCCACTGGAGTAGAGATTGGCTTGCAATCCTCAAACTGAAAACGATCAAGGAGCTGTCCAATATACTTGGACTGAGACATCATGATACCCCCCTCAACATCATGAGCAAACTGAATGCCCAAATAATAATGGAGCTGTCCCATGTCTGACATGTCAAAAATCTGCTGCAAATCAGCCTTGACAGCTGCAATTTGCTGAGTATCTGGGCCCGTGATGAGCATATCATCCACATATAAAATCAGCACTAAAAAATCAGATCCACTCCCACGGACATAAAGAGTGGGTTCTGTGGGACTATTCTGAAAACCAAGGGATAGTAAGTGTGCATGAATTTTGGCATACCATGCCCTGGGTACCTGCTTCAAACCATAAAGGGCTTTTCTAAGCCGGCATACCTTATTTTCAGAATTAACAACCTCAAAACTAGGAGGTTGTGTGACATATGCTGCTTCTTGCAGATCCCCATGAAGAAAAGCAGTCTTGATGTCAAGTTGGTGCACTTGCCAATGATGATGGGCTGCAATGGCAATGACACATCTAATGGTAGTAATCCTGGATGTGGGAGCAAATGTCTCCTCAAAGTCAATGCCTTGTTGTTGGGCATACCCTTTTGCAACAAGATGGGCTTTGTATCGATCTATGCTGCCATTGGATTTCCTTTTTAATTTGTAGACCCACCGGGTTCCAATGGCATGCTCGCTGGGAGGGAGATCTACTAATTCCCATGTGTCATTTTTAGCAATGGAATGTAACTCAGCTCTCATTGCATCCATCCACTCTTTGCTCTCAAAAGCATCTTTATGGCATAGAGGCTCTTCATTGCAAGCTGTAGCAAGGAGTGCAAACTCAAGAAAGTGACCATGCTGCATCATGAATAGTGGGATCATTTTGTGCCGGAAGAGAAACCTGCAAATCAGCATGAGGTAGTGGCTGATTATTGCTTGGTGAAGGGCTTGCAGGAGGCTCATGTTGCTGGTCAAAGTCCTCTTCTGAGGATGGCAAAGGTAACCAAGATTCAAAGGCATCAAACATGTCAACATCTGGCTTAGCTTTGCAGTCCACAAGAGGAGGCTCATATTCAGCCACCTCTGAAAGCATAAGAAAACTTCAGTTTTGGCTTTTAAAGGATATACCCAGCAATATCTTGTGAAATCATCAATGAGAGTCATAAAATATTTGTATCTCCCAATGGCATTTGTCCTCATGGGGCCACAGACATCACTGTGTACCAGCTGCAATTTCCTTTGTGAGAGTTTTAGACAATTCTTTTGAAAAGGAAACCGATGCATCTTACCCAAAAGACAACCCTCACACACATGTTTGGAAACTGTGTGAGTTTGAGGTACATCATTTGCCATTTGTTGTGAATGTAGCTTTGCAAGAGCTCTATAATTGAGATGACCCATTCTCTCATGTCAAAGATGAGTTTTAGCAAGCTGTGAATTTGAAATAGCAAATGCTTCAATAGAAAGTGCAGTTGAGTGATGATCAAGGCGATAAAGCCCTTTTTGCAAAGTGCCACTGAGAACTATGGCATTGTCATCACGAAGATCATAAACTAGGCATGTGTAGCCATAAAAAATAACTCTGAAACCTGAAGTGGCAATTGTTGAAATTGAAATCAAGTTGACTTTAATTCCAGGCACAAAAAGAACATTTGTCAGAGTAACAAGATGGCTTGAAATGGATGTGAGCTGCACATCTCGAATTCCTTTTACAGCATATGAAGCATTATTAGCACATGTGATAGCCCATGCCCAATCATCCTGAAGAGCATGTGCATGTGAAGCATCTTCCGGCTCATGGGATTCAATAGCATGAGAGGCATTAATTGTCAATCCTGCTTTCTTTTTCTCCGAAGCAATGCGCTTCCTGCATTCTGAAATGTCATGTCCAGGCTTGCGACAATAGTTGCATCTTTTCTTCTTTGACTTATCTGCTGTATTTTTAGATGCATGGGAGGAATTGCAGCTGCTATGTGCAGATTTTGGCTTGCCCATAGGCTTGGAAGCCTTGCCTCTTCCTGTCTGCTATGAAGCGAATGCATGATCAGGAATAATGGCTTGTCTATTAGCTCTACTTTGCTCTTCTTGCAAAAGCAAAGTAACTAGCTGATCAAAAGAATAGTGGTTTGGATTACCCATGGCCACTAATCGAAGGGTTGTAGCAAACCCTTGATATGTATCTGGCTGTCCATTCAATGTGGTACTGACAAGCTGTGAATTTGGCACCACCTCATCAATGTTGGCAAGTTGTTCCATGAGGTCCTTGACCTTTGTGAGGTATGCATCCATAGAGTCACCTTCATTCATGCTGACTTCCTGTAATTGCCTTCTCAAATATGCAACACGTGCCTCATTGCGAATCTGATAGAGAGAAGCCAATTTATCCCAAGCATCCTTTGCTGTCCTGCAAGACCGGATGTGTGGAATAATGATTCTCTTGCATGATAAAGCAATACATGAATGTGCATTTGCATCTCTTGCATCCCATCTTGTCTGTTCCTGAGTTGGAAGAGTAGTAGCAGGAGTGCTAGAAGATGAGGCATCAGGAGGAGTACCCCTTGCAGAGGGACCAGCAGTAGAGGCAACCACTGTAGCATTGGCTGGCCTCAGATCAACCCCAGAAACAATATTCCACAAATGCTTTGTAACAAGAATATGTTTCATGAGATAAGACCACATCGGATAGTTGGTGCCATCCAACTTATCATCTTCACGAAGAACGCCAAATAGATCTTGATTGTTCCCAGCCATAGCAAATGTGATACCTTGAAAGAGACCTGAAAACCCAAAAGCCTTAAGGCTATCACTGCAAAAAGCTGGTTGTCCAAAAATGACAGCAAATATCTGCAAATTTCCGACCCAAATCAAAGCGCAAATGCAGATCTGACCCATATGTGACTGTGGCAGGCAATGTTCACTGCAAGAACAGCAAATCTGGCAAAAGCCCCAAATTTATTGAGGGCAAATAGGCCAAAAAGAGGGCAAATGCAGCCCCAAATTTTGTTGAAATTTTTGCAAATGTGACCCAATGTCTGCGATTCTGACCCAATGTATAGCCTCAAGGATTGAAACTGCAAAAATATGAGTTACTGTCCCAAACACCAACACAAAAGCCCCAAATTTTGTTGACCTGAGTGATGACGTGGCACAATGTGACAGTCCTGAACCTGAAATTAACTGAAAACTTCAATTTTTGGAAGGATTTCAGTTGTCAACCTTGTCAAAAGTATTGTATTGACAGGTTGAAGGTCCAGATGTCAAAAGCCCTAAATTTTTAGTTGGAAATTAGGGTTTGACAGTAAAAACTGTCAAAAAACAGTAAAATACTGCAAGAAATTTAACACGTGCCAAATGCTGTACCAAATCCTAGAGTAAACACAACTGTACGGATGCCAGTACGGTAACAGGTACTATGCTTGTACGGAGGCTGGACGATGCCTGTACGGAGGTTGGACGATGTACGGAACAGGTGCTGAGCATAGTACGGAGTAGGTACGGGGTAAGTACGATGTACTTATCAGGTATGACGAAAGTACGATGTACGGATCAGGTTCGATGTAGGGCGTAGGTGCAGTGTACTGAAAGTAGGTACAGAGCTGTACGACGGTGTAGGTATAGAGCTGTACGACGGCGTAGGTACGGAGCTGTACGGCGATGTACGTCCTGTGTGCAAGCTGTGTGTACGGGTGTTCGTACAGTCGTACGGACTGTACGGATGAAGTAGTAGATGCAATTCCGGAGGCAAGATACAGGTCCAACGAGTCTGTACGGCAAACAGGCTGAAGCAGTGACGACAAACAGAGGAGCAGACTCCCAATGAGCAATGGAGGACTCGGGAAGCTGAGGAGAGCTGGAAGACAAGTGTAGACCCCTGCTCTGATACCACTGTAGGATCGATTGAGAGAGAGAGAGAGTGCAGGTAGCAAAGCGTCGCACAAGTCTTAGCCGTCACGTCCAACTTGGATAATGAAAAAGGAGTACAAGGTACAAGTACCTAGACCTAGGACTAAGTGTCCTAGGTGTCACATAGGACTAAGTGTCCTATGTGGCCTAAAAGGCACTAACACTACAAGTGCCTATATTTATGCCTACAAGGCACATACCATGGCTTATAGGGCATCACTAGAACCACCAGGAGATGGATGTATGCCTACAAGGCACATACCATGGTTTATAGGGCATCACTAGAACCACCAAGAGATGGCCTACACTCCATGGGTGCAAATCCTCACATCGACTTGTGGAGGGATTTTAATGTGTTGGAAAAGCTAGGCGCCCAAAGTCCCTATGTATATGGGCTATAGCCTTACGCTTGCATAGAGTGAAATTAGAATCATTGCACCTTCGATATAGCTTACATTTTTCTGCCCCCTGTTCCATCAATTTTGAATCTTTGGTAAATGAGGTGGTGTTTTGGCAAAGCTTCGATTTAAGATGCTCGCATTTGTCGTGTTCTCTCTGTCCCTGTGTAGCACTTCCTGGTGTCCATTGATTGCGTACAGTAATCTGCTTGTTGAACGGTATGGATGTCATTGATGTGTTCTACTTTCACATCTGTACATTGTCATGTTTGAAAAAGAGTTGGAGTGTGAACCATGCATGTCACTGTAATGTGTGACATGTATTGTTTGATTTCTTGACTGGAAAATCATTGTCAGAGGCCTGACAAAATATTATATTGAAAGCTTTTGAAGTGAGCAGAAAAGGGCTTTTGTAGCCTCCTGAAAATTGAACTGTATGATTAATATTGAAGGGCACTAATGATCTCTCCTGTGAAATTTCTAGAACAAAATGGACTTTGCAAGTCCTTCAATTTGTGATGTACATGTTGATCTTGAAGAGTATCGATTTGTCATGTGTAAAATGGGTTGATGTGGTTAGGTGGAGGAAGATAGTGACAGCCATGCAAGTTTGGTGATTCTTATTTAGATCTTGAACAGTAAGCATTTGTCATCAAGTGGATGGTTGGTGTCAAGGATTGAAAATTGCCGTTATTACAAAAATCTTGTGCTAGTTCATGTGTGCTCTTTACGTTCTGTGACTGGAAGGACACAAAAGGATGTGGATGACAGCTGCTGACAGGAAGGCCGTGGGTACATTAGAGGGGGAAGTTTTTCAGATACAGTAGCAGGAGCAATTGGAGGTATCTTTCCATGCTAATCGATGATTATGATATGATTACAGCTCTGAGGGAGGCGAGGGATCCATATGCACTCCGACATTTAGGACAGACTGGGTGATCACAGGAGATGAGCAATACACTGTACTTTTCGGCTGCATTCAACCTTGATTCAACTTTTGTTGAGGTCAGTTCCTCAAATTTGAAACACTGATCATTTTTCTCTGGTCAAATCAACTCCAATGGGATGCGTTGAAGTCTTGCAATTTGCATGGAGCTTGTTCTGTGGTCACTACAGGGTAAAATCCTGAAGATAGCAGCATTGAATGAATCCAAGAGAGCTCATTTAGAGGTCTGCACTCTCATAAGATGGGTTGTGAGGGATATGTTGCTGATAGTCATTGAATCAAGCAGCAAGATCTGCTAAGGAAGGAGGAGGGGTGCAAATTTACCTTCAACAATGTTGGAGGGCTACCTGTTTATTCCTAAATATCTACAATAGTTCTTCATGCATTCTTTGGAAATTTGGTTGACTTTTTTTGTTTGTGCATTTTATTTTCACTAGAGTTTGTAATATTTAGCAAATCTGGTTAAATGGCGAGTTTTGCTGATAAAAGGTTTGCATCACAACAATGTTATATAGGAGTGAAGAAACTATTCCCCAATACATAAGCGTGAAAGCGTGTTTCCTTACCTCTATGTTCTTCCTTACCAGTTATTTCAAATAGTAGAGGTTTTATAAAACACTATGTGCTTGGAATTCTTGCTTAGGAAGTGTTTATAACATTTCAGGAAAATGTTTAAAAACCGTTGCAATATAACTTGGTTATGGTCTTGGAAGTTACATGCATATACTCTTGGTGTCGTTTAGGCCAGCATCATGTTTTCTTTTAGGGGACTCGTTTTCCCAATTGAGAATTCAAGCTTAGATGCCCTCATTTGGGTGCCTGCTTCCTGTAGAGTTAGCATCGATGGGTGACCAAGTTTCGTTTGGTGGGATTCTAGCGACCCTATATTTTTTCATGAGAATGATACGTACCTTGATAGAAGGATAATGTGGACAATTTAGTTGCGTTGTTTTCAAAGTTGATTGTGGTATGCATGAATCATGCAACCGCTAGAATTCATGGACTACTTGCATTGCATATTGCGAAGAAGGGTTGGATTAGGCACATTGTGGAGATCAGGAGTTGGGTGTTTTATTCTAGTAATATTTCTTGTTTTGAATTTATTTTTGTCCTAGTGTTTTGCATGTATGGAATGTGCTCTTAAGTTCTATGAAGGTATGCATTTGCAATACTTCATTTTTTCAGAGATACATTGTTTGTACTTTTGGCCTATTTAAGCAATTGCAAGAGTCATGGCCTACTTAAAAATTGCAAGATTCAGCTGTGTACTGTAGGTTTTCTTTTTTCCAAACTTAGTGGGATGAGTTGCCTACCTTAAAAACGTTTTGTTTTAAAAAATCAATGTTCTTAGGGAGGGCTCCATTTGGTGGGAAATGGATAGTTGCATTGTTTTTTAATGGACATTGCAGCCACTTTGTTGGAATTGGGTAATCAATGGCGAGTTTGTGAATTTGCAAGTTGATGGCTTTGCATAGCTTTATGGATTAGTGGCAGACAAGGTTCAAGGAGATGAAGACGCAATGCTAGCCTTGCAACGGCTTATAGATGGAATGAATTTGATTGTTCTTGGTACAAAGGCTATGCATTCTTTTGGCTTACTTACAAAATGTATAGTGACAAGTATATTAATTAATGGTTTAAATTTGGTGCTATTCACATATTCAATGGAGAGGCAAGAAATGATAACTCCATCCTCGTTTACCACAAGTTGATGAAGACTTAGCTCTGGCTAGGCACATTGTGGAGGTTGCATGAAATATTTTTTAATCTCACGTCTTCCAATTAATTAATGGGAATTATTTTTGTGTTGCATTATTTGTAGGTATGACATAGAATATATATATGAAGGTATGCTTTGCATTACAATTTTATCATAGCTGGGGCACTTACTAGAGTACATTGTGTGAGACTACGGTATGCTTCGCATTATAATTTTTTCATACACGATGCAATCATTTGAGACGGTTTGTTATGTTAAGCTCATGATAAAAGAGTGTTAAATTTATGCGAATTCAATGTTATGGGGGAAAGGTTCTAGGAGGTTGCTAATTGTTTAATCTATTCTAATTTCAGTTGTTACATGCTTAGGTTCATGGATAAATGTTGACCTCTCTTTATCAAGATGCATTATGACATGGATAAATTCAGTACAAAATCTTTTTTCATAATAAACTCTTTTTAACCCCACAACTAATGTTAAAGGGTTAGGGTTCCAGAGATGTGGCTCAATTGTTTAAATGCTACTTGGCAAAAGTACAATAATATGGTTTGTAGGATTGAATCATCGGTGGTACGGGGGTGATACTCCTATAATCACATTCAACTAGTTGTATTCAAATTAAGGAAAAAGTGTCCAAAAATTAAGAACTTTTTGGTAGTGTAAAGAACATGAGTTAATTTGAGGTAAAAAAGTTGTAACGTCATATGACTTGTGACATGGGGATCCTTTGTAAAGTCTCATGAAGCATCTTCTACTCAAGATGTGGAGCTATTGCATATGTCCATAAATGCTACAACCTAGGAGTCATCTATTTAAATTCGTATGATCATAATTGATTTTGTATGATAAGTAAAAATCATTGCACTCTTAGAGTTGATAATGATATTTAATGTTATAGACTTCCCATTTAAGCTTATTGTTCACCAACCTCTATTGCTTCATCCCTTTAGGTATAATTTTGAGAGTGCTAGAGTGCTCCATCACTTATTTTGACCTTATGCCCACTAACACTAGCATCATGTCTTTTAATTGTCCAATGCCAATATTGTCACATCCATTTGTTCCCTTTATTAGCTAGGCATCATCAGTTTTTTAGAAAGAACTTAGGAAATTAATTGTGAGATTGAATGCCTACTCAACTCATTCTAAGGTATTAAGTTTTTGTTATGTGACCTCAAGTAGACTTTGGTACATCAACTTTGCTCATCTATCAAAGCATGTATACCCTCATGGTTTGTTATAATTTCAAGGAATTGCAAATTACAAAAACAAGATTTAGTGGAATCTCTTCTACAAGTAGAGATAGGACAAGATGTTATTTTGAAATAGTGAAAAAAAATGGACATTCTTGAAGAGGAAACATAGGCTCTTCCTTCTCCCTGAGGAGTATTTTAGGAGGTTGTTGTTCATACATTATCTAGGATGACATAGTCGAACTTTAGCACATGTCAAAGCAGCCATGCCTAGCATTGAATGGACGGTTGACGATGAGGATGATATACCTAGATGAATCCATGAGCATTCCCAAACTCATCCTCTAAAAACACAACATAGTGCAGTTTCAATCTCACGAGAGTCACTCATAAGATTGAAAACCATAAACTCCATCACGCATAGCAGGGACTAGCTACTATGACATCCCCACTGACGTCATCAAGGGTGTTGGGGCACTCCAAATGCATTGGTGATGTAAAAATATAAAAAACATGCACCAACTTTTTGTTAAATATTTTGGGGGGTTTTGGGGCAGTCTGAATGCATTTGTGTCCTGATTTAAGAAAAAACATTGCCCAAAACTACATCATCATTGACATGGCAAGTCAAATGGAGAAGTATAACGGAAGGATAAATTTAAATTATAGATCATCCCCCATGTAGAGTGAGGATGCACATAATGCTGTCTAGATGTGATTGATATTTGTTATATGTGGTCACATGCGAATGAATGTAGTCGCTATATGTGACCATCTTGTGCAAGGGAACTTTGAAAACTTATAGCTTTCAAGTGCACACACACACACACTTACTTTTATCAACAATGTTAGGATGAAATTTAAGTAAGTTAAAGAAATGGAGATGGTGTGTGCTAAATAAAAAGAAGGCGGCATTGTTGGCTTGGGAGTCAAGTCAACAATGTTAGGATGAAATTTAAGTAAGTTAAAGAAATGGAGATGGTGTGTGCTAAATAAAAAGAAGGCGGCATTGTTGGCTTGGGAGTCATATAAGTGGAGTGGAAGGGAAGGAGTGGATGGTTATTGGGCAAGGCTTTAGTTTCTCATTGAAGGAATACTGATGTTGGCATGAGAGTGATTTCATTAAGAGTCTTTGAATTGAGCGTAGCATGCTTTTAATATTGCTTCTCCCTATTCCATGAACAAGCATGCCATTTTCTTGATATCAAGTCAAAGGAGCATTTATGTCAAAAGTATCATGCCGAAAGTACATCACATCATTTAGAAAGGAAATGCACAAGGGTTTAGAGTAGAAAAGTCAATCACAGTATACCAAATGGATGCCCCTCGCCCTTTTCGTACATTTGGAGGTAAGGTATGATGTTAATAGAAGAAAGGGAACCAAGTCAAGAGCCTAGCATTTTGGAATTCTAATCTTTAGGGAAATACAAGTTCAACGTGTACCAAAGATGATGGAAGGCAAGATTTCCAAGTTAAATTGAGATTTTGAAAAATTGGCTTGTTTTTTATTAGCCTGCTACTTGGAGGAATAGCCCGTCGTGTTTGGTTTTGTAGTTAAACTTGGTTCCCCTAGCTTGAGCAGCATTACAAACTTCAATTTGTACATCTTTTGTGTTATTACTTTTCAAAATAAATAAAATATGTAAACAATAAATAAAAGTTCATAAAATTAAACATATTTCATATCATTTTAAAGAAGTTTAAACATGGTAAAAAGATTGAAAGCTACCGTGTAGAATACTAGAAAGCGTAGGGATGATTCCACTTAATAGAACCAAGAGTGGTTACAGTTAATGAGTAGAAGAAAGACAAGCCATTGAGCAAGGTGTAAAGACCTATATAACAAAATTTTATAGAGGTAAGGACCCAACTCCTAAAAGTACATTTATGCAAGCAATTTTAAAGACATCACAACGTAGCAAATCTAACCAAAGGTGGTAGGCATGGAGTTCGCACGATGAGAAACATGTTTCCATACAAAGCCGACAAATGCACAACATTATTAGAAGTTTGCACGCAAAATCAAGTAGCCAAAAAGCTTGAAAGTAGGAAGGTTATTTTTTGATTTATTACTTGCTATGTCATTCCATTTGCTATTGATTATGTGTGGATCTATATCTTGCATGAATAATTTCTTGGGTTCATTGGCATTAGAAAAAAAGGGAGCTCATTTTGGGGCCTTTTAGAAGAGAGAGAAAATAGGCTCTCAACCAATCAGGAGTGGGCCAACATAACGTTGAAAATTCAACAAAAGAAGATGAAAATAAGAAAAAGAAATAGTACTATATGTTCGTAGAAGCATATCACATTAATGAGGTGATCTAATTTGAATCTTTAAAAAATTTATTTTCTGTGCAGAATTTGGCGATTCTGACATCGCAGACGCGTCTGGAACGGCCCAAAATCCCAAGAACGGCACTGGAAACGCTGGAATCGGACATCCGGAGGCCCGAAAACGGCCAAAAAGAGTCGAAAAGTGAGATTTGCACAAAAACGCGATTTGGTACCTTTCAAGATTTCGGTGAGATTTGCAGAAAAACGCAATTTGGTACCTTTCAAGATCTCTTGAAAGGTGCCAAATCGCGTTTTTCTGCAAATCTCACTTTTCGGCCCTTTTTGGCCGTTTCCGGGCGGATGTCCGATTTCAGCGTTTCCAGTGCCGTTCTTGGGGTTTTGGGCCATTCCGGACGCGTCTGCGGTGTCAGAATCGCCAAATTCTACACAGAAAAGTATTGCTCTTATATGAACATTGAATGTAAAGCATGTGAAAGAATATATTTATTCCTTTTCACACTGACATTTCTCACGCAAGTATCCATATTTTCTTGCTTTTGTAGAGAGAGAAAAGAGAAAATAGTGAATTTCTTACAGGGCCCCAAAATGAGCTCTTTTTTTTCCTAATGATTCTTTAAGCATGTACTTCAATTAGATTTAGAATAAGAATTGTTCATATAGCAAATAGTTTATGATTGTTTCTTTTTTACATATCAATTATAGCCGAGGGCAAGGTGGAAGGCGTGCATCCTAAGCATAGATATTGAACATGTAGTCTAGCAACATGGATATTAAACAAACAGGGGAAAGGGATTGTAAAAGATTTAGGAGAGCAATTAGTTTATTAACATTTCAAAGGTTGAAGTGTATTGTAGTGCATAAGAAGCATGTGCTATTTATACTTTGAAAGTGAAGCAAGGACCAGAATGCAATGTTTTAAACACAGCTCTCTTCAAGTAATGTCAAATTTGGCTAATCTAATGAGAATAAATTTATTTTTTAAACATTACTGGATTACTTTGCATAGTATCCCATCACTAAGGGTTAACTATTATTTTAAAAGAGAAATGCCATTGGATGAGCTAGAAACATGTGACTTTAAGTTGAGCTTTAATAGACTTGATTTTGTAGTTGAGTTTTCATAGTCTATTAGTTAAATAAATAGGGCTTTTATAATAATGTTATTGTGCCTTTTTTAAGTGTGATTATGTTGTTAATCATGGTTACTTTGGCAATTCGACGACTTATCGTTTGGTAAAAAGTGGTTTGTTGATGGTTTAAATATCTCACTAATAAACCTCAATATACTCTTGGTAAATTAATTTCATCACCAATATTATGGAGTATACTAGTGGTCAAAAGATTTATATTATTGGGCAATTCCTTTATATTGTATGTGTGTGTGCGTGCGTGTGTGCATGTGTGTGTATGTGTGTGTGTGTGCGCGTAGCGATTTTTACTATCATATGCAAAGTAGAAAACCTAGACTACTACAAGCATGAGAGGAGAGCCATAGATGATCCTCCTCATCTCTACCGAGCTTGTTGGAGGATCAAACCTTCAAAGATACATGTCTGTAGTTTTTTCTTTTGAGGAGATTCTAGAACTTTAGGGATAGTTGGATGTCATGTTTGCAGTTTGGATTCTTTAAAATTAGATATTAGTAGCCTGGGATAGTTGGATGTCTTGTTTACAATTGGGTTACTTTAAAATCAAATATTGGTAGCTTGTCCATGTGTCAATGGTACGCGAAGAGCTTAACAAAGTACAAAGTTATTAGTAGACATTTACATGCTTTTGATTGCATTATTTATGCTAATATTTGTAAATAGCTTTGAAGAAAGTTTGAAGACAAAAAGGAAGAAGTGTATATTTCTTGGTCATGATGCTCATACAAAAATGTCATTCGTTCATGGTGAACAAGATGGTGATTATAGTGTGCAGCATGATGAATTCCATGATGATGATAATGACTAGTCATTAGAAGACAAGATGAAAGAAGCATATGATCAAGATATATGCAAATGGGATAGTAAGTTGCAAAAATATATATTGCAAGTATCTAAGACTGTTGAGCCTTGTGTACATGAAGGATTCTGTTTTGGACCTAGATGATGTGAATGTCAAGCAATGTCTTCATTGAGAGCAATGGTTTGCATATATAATATAATACAACCATACTTTGCATAGTGGGAAATATTTTGTTGATTATGATGATGTTACTCATTCTAGAAAGGTGGTTGAGATGATAAAAGGGTAGCTTTTCTTGAGTTTGAGATGATTGACTTTACTACTACCTTGGTTTATAAGTTTTGCGAAATACATTCAAGAAATAGTATGTTCTATGATGCTCAAGCAATTTTAGAACAAAGAATTGCCAATTAGTTTCTATATCTCCTTTTCATGTATATATTTGTTTCTTTTAATGTATGATTATATGTTATGGTTTAGGAAATTTAACTATTCAAGGATGGCATCATTAATGGGCCTTGAGACTAAGATGTGAAGGGAATTTTAATTTTAATGTTAGAGGTTGTAGAGGGACAATTGCGATTAAGCATGAAGGAGCACTTAATTGAGAGTTAAGTGACTCTTTCTCTTAGTGATGTGCTGGGTACAAATCATGCTATGACAAAATATGAAACCCTTTTATTGCAATCAATTCTCACACAAATAGGAATTCATGACAGTTTTGACAACAATAGACAAGTAGATCAAGAGAGGAAAGTTGCCCAAGAGGAGGCTGAAGAAGAAAAGTAGTGAGCCCATGAGACTCGGGCACGCTTTAGGCACATAGAGCAAATACCTACTTTGCCACTTAAGTGCCTGTGTGACATCAGGCTTACCTCATAGTGGGCTCCCAATGGAAGGACATAAAAATTGGTGTCCAAGGAGGAAGCATTGACCATATGGCCAACACAGGTAGAGGGGGAGCAATCAGAATGTGAGGGAAGCCACAAAAGACGGAGGCACTTCACATCAAAATCTGAGCCTATTGAGTGAGATGGTTGATGGAAGATAAGTGATTGCAAGCACCCATACATGAGATCTCGACTGCGTGCCATTTACATTGATGTATACATCAAGGAGCCTCACCATGGTGATGTCCCATTATACCCTTGCAGAGATGTTATATTGGAACTTTGTGAAAGGACTCCCTATTGAATTCTCTTCCTATAATGACAAATGGATGAGGTCTCCAACAGACATGCTCTACGATGCATTGGCTGGAGCACAAGATATATGGGAAGAGCGGCTCAAAGACTTACAGGAAGAAAACGATGGTTAATGGCAGACACCAAGGAGAACATGTACAAAGCAACTCCCAAGGAGAATAAATGCATGACTAGAAAATCTCTTATGTAATTGAAATATGAATTGAGAAGCTTAGAAATTCTTGCTTTCTATACTCCCAAAAAATGGTTGCCAACCTAACATATTTGCAAGGAAGCAACAAACCCATTTCTTCAAAAATAAAATTATATGTGCAGGTAAAAGTGGAGATTCCAATGCCAAGGTCAACAAAAGTTTGGGGTAATTTGCAACTCCACTTACAAATATGAGCAACAAACCCATTTCTTCAAAGGCAAAATTATATGAGCTACTACAATGGGAGATTGTGATGTGAAGCTCCTCAAAAGTATGGGGTTATATGGCACACAAACATACACATGTCAAACAAATACTCTCAAATAGGCAAAAAATGTCAAGTCTGCAATCCAATCTTTGATTGGTTGCTTTCTACCAGTTATCATGATCTCATCTTTGTCTAGTCCTTTTTTATGTCAAAGAAACACTCTCTAAAATAGGCAAAAAATGCCAAGTTTGTAATCCAATCTTTGATTAGTTTCTTTCTACCAATTATCGTGGTCTTATCTTTGTCTAGTCAGTTTTTATTTGTACCGAAGAATGCCTTGTCAACACCATCATGAACAATATTCACAAATCCTTGATAATAACAAATTGCATTTTGGTTTACCACACCCCACCCTCCTACAAGACTTTGCAAGCTGGGTCCCATCTTAATGTGCCTTCCTTTTATGTAAGACATGTAATGTGCACCTTGCAAGATTGAACCAACCATATCACCAACACAAGCTTCATGCAGCCCTATTTGTGCACAAAATGATATAGTAGCTAACCAACTCCCATTTTTGGATTAAGACAAGCTGATACTAGCTACGTATGTTCGCTTGCTCCTCCTCTCCCAAGGTCTGCAAACAAGCTCAATACTTTAGTTAGCAACAATCCAATGAAGAACTGACAACTTAAAGTCTTACAACATTCATGTATGATCCCCAATGGAAAAATCTCACATGCCACCATGACAGCCAACTCCAAGGCAGGCAATTGTTGGGTACAAGTGGCAGCAATTTTCCAAAAAGCTTTGATAATGTTGTATTTTGCCTTTGCATCATCTTCATTCTTTTTGCATTTTCTCCATGACCCCCATAGATTGTAAGATATGTTTTGTCAAACTATTTTTTTAAAAGTGAAACAAACTTCCTCTTTCCCTCCTCCCTCAGAGCCCCTACCTTGACATCACAACTTCCTTGAAGCCACCTCTCGAAGCATCTCCTTGAAGTAACACCACTCAAACATCCACCAATCAAAGTGCCTACTTGTGAGAAAAGTCAAGCCTTTTCCCAACTTGTAAGTCTCGTATATTTTTATTTTGTTTAAAATTTTGCCCTCGTCTAGCATAGCTCGCCGGTGAGCCATGCTGGAAGGGGGTCCTTGTTTTCTAGTTTGTTTGGTTTTTTTATCTTTAGCGAGATTGACCTACCTGACCTGAGTGCTCGATATTGTTTCTTCTTCCTCTTCAATAGTCGACATGGTCCTTATTCCCCTTCATCGTTGCTTCTTCCTCTTCAATTCCAATAGCCTACAAGACATTTATCAAAGTCTACTTTCTTTGCTCCTTCAAGGTGTCGATCCTTCATGATCTACCTGGGGCTTTGGAACCTGACTTCCCTCTAAGGCCAAAATATTCCAACAATAGTAGAGATAGGAAACCTCTCGAACCTTTGGTACCTTTAAATCTACAAAGTCAATTTGAAAGTGTGTTGTGTATGTATCCGACAAGTGTTTAGCTCGTCGATGAGCTACGCTAAAAGGGGTTGATATTTGCCTTGTTCAACAATACTAACTCTAGGTTTGAGTCTCAACCACACGTGCGTGAGTACAGTCGTGAAAGGGTAGCATCGTGTACCTTGACCTCGAGTACTTCCCCACAAAACAACGATGGAGAAGTTTGAGTTGTATTGTAATTTTGCAAAAGCCTCTCTATGCGAGGACAACCGTCAATTTGATGTGTACTCATGAAGAACAAACAAGGCATGCAAGATTTCATGAAGCCTGGATCATGGAAGTGATTCCAACTCTGGTAGCTGCACTAATGGAGCCACTTCGTTGATGTTTGATGGCATGTTGGAAGGGAGAAGTTAGGTGCTTTCAAAGTGTCTTGCATACAACAAAAAGGTAGTTTCTCTTGCAAATAAGAAAAAGGTAGTTGCTTATGGCACTTATCTGCCACACTCTCCACCTTGTTCCAATGTTGCTATTTCATTATACCATCTATAAAAACAACCCCGTTGAAAGCACCGCAAAAACAATCACTATGCCACTATAAAGTTGCTGTGTTCAACTTTTGTGCCAAGGATCAAATTCGTGGCTAATGATCAAATCCAAGCTATGGAAGCAGCTTTAGTGAGTGATGATGATGGTCCTTAGCATGAAAAAGATTGATGGCAAGGCCATCATTCATCCAACATGTCAACATTGCCTTGTATACATTACCCACGAACAAGCATCTATTTACCTATTTATCTCCAAGCCTCCAAGTCAATCATGACGATTAAAGCACACTACGAAGTTATCCTTGCCAAGTAATTTTTTTTCCCAATAAAACAACCGGCTTATATTATATAAAAAAGGACGAGTCAACCCCTCAAAATGGAAAAAGAAAGACCCTAATATATAAAATGAGAAGAGGGGAGCCGAATTATGGGTGTGCGCTAGGTGTGCGTCCACGGCTTGCGCTAGGTGTGCGCCCACGGCTTGCGCTTGAAGCAGACCTAAACTACCCGCCACCGAATCTGGTGATTGGGTCATTGGAGACTAAGAGTACCGCGAAATCCAATAGGAGGGCTTTGCCCTTTGCTAAGATACTAAGCTCTAAGGGCCTTAGCACATGGATGGGACTAGCATGGGTTTAGGATGGGAATATTTTTGTCATCATTACTCCCATCCTACACCAAGTGGTCTAAGGGCCTTAGCACATGGATGGGACTAGCATGGGTTTAGGATGGGAATATTTTTGTCATCATTACTCCCATCCTACACCAAGTGGTTTAGGATGAATTTAGAATGGGAGTAGCCACTTTTTCTCCCATCTTGGACCATGGCCTCTAGACCCTGGCAGCAAGAATGGGTTCCCCTTTTTTAGGGATTCAAAAACATGGAAGGATGACATGTGTCCTTGTCCCCACAAGGTCCCCACCTCTTAAACACATGAAATGATGCCATGTGTCCTCTTCCTCTTAAACCCATCCCGAGTTCTTTTTTTGTTAGCACATGGTGGGATGGGAATAGGATAGAAATATGCATGGGACCACTTGGGACCACCTTTACCCATTCCCATCCTATTTCTTCCCATGTGCTAAGCCCCTAAGATGGACACGTGTTCACTATCGTTGAACGCTCTGCGGTTTCGTGTTTCCCATAAGGCCAATAGAATAGCAGCTCTAATATGTGGTTAGGCACCCGCGAGCGTGGACGGAATGCCTTTCACCTCCCCCAGAAGAGCGGAGCGCCAAATCTTCAAAATCTTGAACTGGGACATGAATCCCGAGCCAGGGATTGCCCTTTCCACATTGCTCCAAACCGCA
Source organism: Dipteris shenzhenensis (assembly GCF_047967505.1). NCBI lineage: Eukaryota > Viridiplantae > Streptophyta > Polypodiopsida > Gleicheniales > Dipteridaceae > Dipteris > Dipteris shenzhenensis. The sequence continues at coordinate 11,052,801 of NC_141621.1, read as the reverse complement.
CGGGAGATAACACAACTCCATAACAAATGCCTCAAGGATTCCATGGCCACGCCACAGAGCGGGCAGATAGGGGATATTTGAGTGAAGCGGGAGATCCTGGCTCACCGGAAGCTAGTAGTGAAGGATCTTCCAAAGAAGGAACACTGCCTTCCCCGGCAGCTTGACTTTCCAAATCCCCTGCAACACTTTCAACCACCAGCTCCGCCCTCTTCCGATCACCCACTTCCTGTTAAGCTCCGCAAACAACTCCCGATCACTGATTAACGCAGGCCTTAGCTGAGAGTTTAATGAGGCTGGATCTCCCAAGTCTCCATTGTCTAGCCTTCCAGCGTTCTGAGGCAATGCAATTGGAGGGCCAATTGGTCGTGGCAGCCGCCAGCACATGTTGGATGACTAGAGCCCTCCCATTCCAACCCTGTGTGATACCGGCCTTAATCTTCTGTTTGAACCAATCGAATCTCATCCTGTTTGTGATACCGATCCCTAACGGGGCCCCCAGGTATCTTATGATCTCCCCCCTCTGAATTATCTGCATCTGACTATCAACCAGCCATTGAGGAGGGGGATCCACATTAGTACGGAGGACAAACGACTTACTCCAGTTGCACTGCGATCCAGAGGCACAACAAAAAAGAGAGAAGATCTGCATAAGATTATAAAGACAGCTTTGATCCTCGATAGTGAAAGAAACAATGTCATCCGCGAACATCTGTAGATTGAGCTGCTCACCATTCGGCAAAGTAATACCCCTGATAGTACCCTAGCTTCACCCCTTCCCTCACCGCGAGAATCAGCGGAATGGAGCCTATTGCAAACAGGAGAGGAGCCAAGGGGCATCCCTGGTGAATAGACCTCTTCAGGTCAAAAGAGCCCACCACCCCTCCATTCAAACATCGGATCGACGACGCCTTGCCAAAAAGGGTAGAGACCATCCTGATAAAACTATCACCAAAGCCCAATATATCGAGCACTGCGATCAGGTAATCCCATCTGATGCGATCGTATGCCTTATCGAGGTCAACTCCCAACAGTAGAGCCTTTTGATTGGAGAATATAGCATAGTCAAGAGCTGCAGAGACGTAGCACAGATCGCTGATTCTCAGAGAGAGGGCTTTAGCAATTAGTTTGTAGGAAGTGTTTAAAAATTAACATGGAAATAGGCCTCCAGTCCCCCACTCTGACCCTGCAGGGCTTCTTCGGGAAGAGCTTAAGCAATCCGGCATTCACATCAGCTGAGAGTGACCCCTTTACCACCGCAGCATTAGCCATGTTAGTCAGTCAACCCCGATAATGTTCCAGAATCTTCTAAAAAACTCCACAGTCAGCCCATCGGGACCCGGGGCCTTGTCGTCCTCCAAGGAGCGAAGAGCCTCTTCCAATTCCTTCAGAGAGAGGTCTGCTCAGCCGCCTTCTATGGTACTCTGAGACTCTAGCATCCAATCCCACAGTGAGGCGCTGAAGGCTCGTTCTCCAGGTCTCGTCTTGAGACCCTTCTCCCCTACAATAGCACTGAGTTCTTTCAGGAAAACATCGGCCACATGCCAGTATCCTTGAACTATACTCCCATTAGAATCCATGACCCGATCTATGAACTCTCTGTCATGCTTTTTCTTGAGCGACTGTAAGAAGACGTGCGAGGGGCAATCACCCACGGCTTTACCCTAGCAAACTCGGCCTTTTCCAACTCAAGCGCCTGCAGAGCTGTATCGATCTCCACCATTAAGATGGATAGAGTCGGGTCAAGGGGGGAGATCTCCACGGCCGCCAAATCCGATTCTTTTATCTGAGCCAGCTCCGTAGCAGCCGTCTGCTTAAATGCTCTGCGCTCACGACGTATCTTCTTCAATCTGGAGTGGACGGCTCTTACTATCACATCGCATTTAGTGCAAGAGTCCTCTATTCCAATCCCGGCTGTCCTCCAAAGTTCACTAATTTCATCACAGACTCTCTTTGAGCTTAGCATCCAATTGCTACATTTGAACGGAATATCCTTGGCTCTGCTACACACCGTCGGAAGACCGAAGGACCAAAGCACAGGAACGTGATCGGAGATACTGGAGCAAACTACCCGTTCTCCTCTAAAAGGGCTAAAAGGGCCTCTCCTCCACCACCCCCACCTGTGAGGTAGATTCTATCTAGTCTAGCCGCATGAAACTCTAGCCCCCGTCTTCGATTGGACCAGGTGAATCCGGCCAACCCCTCCTTATCGAGCTCAATGCAATCAATAAAATCCTTATTTACCACCAGAGCATCCCAGGCATTCCTTTCATCTGGAGATTGAGAGGCACGAGGACGCGATCTCTCCAACGCTGATTCTGTGAAATTCCAATCCCCTGCTCATATCCAGTGCAGATCCGGAAGCTTAGCCTCCAGGAACTGCCAACAGCTAGCTCGATCCGTCGAGAGATAGGGAGCATAAATCGACGCTACCCCCACCTTAGTTCCATCTACCTGTACTGAGACGGCTAGCACATGGCCTTTCTCGTCTTTACACACCTCAGAGGACCTCAAAGAGGAGTGAATTAACACTGCCACGCCTCCACTGCCTCTATTCGAGCAATTGACAAAGGAAGGAACCTCGTTACCACCTCCATGCAAGCTCGCTGTTTAACCGGATCGCACAATCCCCTTACATTCCACGAAAACACTGTAACTCTGTTAATCCCCTCACCACCTCCGCCCTTGTAACGAAGATCATTGAACGAGCTTCCGACAGGCATCCTTAAGAAAATTGAAACGGTTCTCATGACCGACTCCTGCATGTCTTGCCACCTCCTTGACCCGCTTGGTAAGCCCCTTGGAAGACAGCCTGAGGCCGTCCGCTGGACTTCCGTCCCCATGCATTCTCTTTCTTTGATTCGCGTCGGGCATGTGCTCATCTCTACCCAGATCATGCTCCAGAAGGGACACAGCAACCACACCCTGCTCCTGGGGGGGGGCTAGCACCACTAGTCTGTGGTTGTATCTCGCCTTGCGAAGGCACCTCATCAACGACCACGATTTCTCCTCGCCGATGATCGAGGCGGGGGGGCACACGCTTCCTGAGGAACCTGCCGATTGCACCGAGAACCAGCGTCCATCCGGCTCCCGCCAGCTTTGCTCGCCTTCGCTTTACCCTTTTGGCCAACCACCCACCACGAATCTTCTTTCTGACGCAGCATGACCCTCCTGAGCGGCTCCCTGGGGAGAGCAACTCTGAGTTTGGGGCCCTGCATCCACCTTCTCAGCAACCACTTCGACCACCCCGCCATCCTTTGCCATTCCAGGGGCACTCGATGATTCGCTCTTGTCCCCCCGGGCCAGAGAGGTGTTAGCAGCCTTGCGAGGACACGACCTAGCGAAGTGGCCGATTGCTTACAGATGAAGCATGCGTCTGAAAACGGCCAAAAATGGATCCTTTGCGCCGCCTTCGAACCATCCGAGAAAACAATCTCCAAAAAGTCGGGGGTAACTTGAGCTCGATCCCACAGGATCGAAGCTCTCTTGAGACCGTTTGACGGACTTAGTAGAGGCAGGCACCAACAGAACCCTCCCCAGCGTAGCGGCCACATCTCCCAGCCATTGTGGTAACCCCGGGAAGTCGACCCACACAGGGCACTCATGCAAAATGAATTCATCAACGCAAAACGAGGGGCTCCAAGGGATGGGCAGTATTGACGCGCCAGCGAACAGGAAGGAGCGTCCCAAAATATCATTGCGCAGTTCCTCCGAGGCGCATCGAACCAGGAAAAATCCCTTCCCCAGAAAGCTGGCCACATTGCTCTTTCGACCTGCGCGCGATTTCAGCATGTAACAAGTTCCTGGCTTCGTCATCCTCTAGTCTAGACTTTGGGAACCTCCTGCGCCGGTCCCTCCTCGGTTTTCCCCGCTTCTTCCGAGCTCTCTAGAGCTTCAACTGTCCCCTCAGCCTCGCAACTCATGCTACCCTCACACCCAGCTTCTCGTTTATCGCTCAACCGCAGTCTTTTCAGGGAGCCAGACGACTCCCGACGCGTAACACACTCAAAAGGCCGAGTCAATTCAACTCACAAGATTTTTGGGGGTTGTAATCCCTCCACTGTCGGGAGCGGGAGGTAATCGTTGCTCCGTTGCCGGCCTACTTGCCAGGTAGTTATGCACATAGTTTCAGTGCTTCTGTTGATCAATATTACCATGGAGACATTCCTATAGCATGAGGACGCAGACGCATGAGTAATCGGCTAGTGATCGAGTGTGGTCGTAAGTTATGAAATTGCGCATAGTTTAGTTCATTGTGAGTGTTGATTTTAATTCAAATCGAACTAGCCAGTCGTAAGTTATGAAATTGCGCATAGTTTAGTTCATTGTGAGTGTTGATTTTAATTCAAATCGATGAGATGCGAGCTCTCATCGCCCGTGGCCTAGCGTTTCGCTTACTTAAAATCCTGGTTGCACTCCAGCATATAAAAAGTTTAACCCTCCTCTAGCATAGCTCACCGGGAAGATATGCTGGACTTTTTTGGGTAGCTTTTGCGACAACAATGGGAGCTTCTACCTCTGCATACAACTCTAAGACAGTGGAAGATATGCCCGGATTTTTGGGTAACTATGGGAGCTTCTGAGGACACCTTCTCATTCATCTCTCGGACCGTTGCTATCTCTTATTCTACGTACCATCTTCATGGCTCCCCTTCTTTCCCACATGGGGCAAGTCCGGAACAAACCAGGCGCTCAGCACCTTCTTAATGCAGCTTCCTCATACTCATTGATCTTAATTCAATTGAAGTTGAATTAGGACTTCAATTTCAATGTAACCGAGATTGGAAGGCCGTATCATTGTGGAACTAGCTCTACGTGTAACAGGTGTCATGGTGTCCTCTTTTGCTAGTGCGTTCCTTCAGTTTCCAAGAAACAAGCTCCACATGCTTCTTAACTCCTAACTTGTTCTATCTAGAAATATTGATTTTGTCACTGCGTACACTTAGGCTGTCATGCATGGGCACTTCAGCATCCAATTGACATATATTAAAAAATTTAACCCCCTTCATCATAGCTCACCGGCGAGCTATGCTAGAGGGCAGTCCTATTTTTTGATTACGGGATAATATAACGGAGTGTGTTGTGTGTACTAGCCCTTTTAATCTGGCCATCGTGGTAGCCTAATGTGATAGTCTAAGGCCATGACCAAATGTATCCCTTTACACTGGGATGTGTAAATGAGAGGGAAAGTTTGGAGATTTTGGATAAAGATTCTACCCCCCTCTGGGCGAGCTATGCTCGGGGTGGTCTTTTTTTTGGGGACTTCTTGTGTGGGAGAGATGTCCTCCCACTTGGCATAAAAGAGCAAGGGTTTTTTGCCTCCCTCTAGCATAGCTTACTGGCGAATTATGCTCAAGGGAGTTTTTACCTCCACGCCCAGCATAGCTCATCGGTAAGCTATGCTAGAGAAGCGGTTTTTAAAGCTCCCTTACAGCATAGCTCAGCGACAAGCTATGGTAGAGGGGTCCCCCACCCCCCTTCCAGCATAGCTTACCGGCTAGAGGAGGGGTCCCCCACCCCCCTTCCAGCATAGCTTACCGGCTAGAGGAGGGGACCCCCCCCCCCCCCCCCTTTTTCTAGCATAGCCCGCTAGTGAGCTATGCTAGAGGAGGGCGCTTCTAGCATAGCTTGCCGCGATGAGCTATGCTAGAGGGGAGGATTTTTACCTTTGATTTACAAAAACCTGAAACTTTATTTTGCTTAAGGGGGGAATTTTCCCTCTCAACAATTTTTTTTTTGAAAAAACCATGGAGAGAGAGAGAGAGAGAGAGAGAGAGAGAGAGAGAGAATTGCTTCGATGAGCTATGCTAGAGGGGAGGATTTTTACCTCTGATTTACAAAAACATGAAACTTTATATTGCTTAAGGGGAGAATTTTCCCTCTCAACAAAAACAAATTTGAAAAAACCATGGAGAGAGAGAGTTTTAAAAAAACTTATTTTCTAAAGGATCTCATCTCAGCAAAACTCTCTTACAAATCATTAAACTCTTACACTAAATTCATATTTATTAGTGTTTCATTCTTTTCACCACAATTCAAACATGTATATCCTTTATATAGGTCACACCCATTCATTATTTTGAGACTATCTTCACTACTAGTTGTGGTATGAAGTGAATGATGCATATTAATGGCCGGGTGGAAGGATGATCCACCATCATTTTTTCATTTACCTTTTAAAAATGATGATTTTTAACTACATTTGTAATAAAGCAAATGTGACCCATGAGCTTATTTAATAATCGGCTATATGATTATACTACTGCACAAATAAAGTTCTTCAAAATGTAGAAATGTCAGGTCGAATCCTCTCTTCCATTTAATGTGTTGGATCTTGACTCTTTTATGTAGTATAATTTTGTCACTATTTTTTAGCATAAATCAAGCATAGTTACAATCAGTTTTTAATATGTGGTTGTATAATTATTGTAAACTTTAATAGAATGATGATTACCGGGTCTATACATAGGCATGCAATGGAGAATATAGAAGCAGTCAAGAATAGTCATGACATGGAGACCCAAGAAGGAGATAGAGCATGTAGACATCAAAGAATGAGATAAGCAGTTGGAGCATGTGGAGAGCAAAGAAGGAGAGAAGGCAATGGGGTTGCAAATTTGTTGCAGTTGGGTTTGGACAGTAAGGAGACTATTTCTTTTAGTGATGACTATGATGTGGTTGAGGATGATTTAAATATGGTACAATCAAAATAAGAAGAGAAAAAGATTGGAGTAGTCAAAGGAAGGAAAGAGAAGCAAAAGGAAAAAGTTGAAGGTGACTCCATTACTTAACTTCCTGCTCATTTTCAAGTAGAGTTCTTGGCTCAAACCATGGATAGGCTAAGGGTTGTGAGAAGTATTACATCCCCAGTGCCCCTTTATGTCACATATATATCCATGAAGGAGTGAGGAAAGTTGGTCTCAAACGATCCACTTTGAAAGTACTTTTATCTCTTATGGATATTTGGAGAAGGGATCCTTTGTGTTGTTGATGATGAAGGGGGCCCTCTGGATCAAAGATTCCACTCGCAGATGATATTATCACCACTTGGGATCCTATTTGGCAAGAAGTTAAAAACATTTTTGAGGATAGTTTGGAAGAGAATGAGATGTGGGGAGATTTGAAACACAAAATGTTTTTTTGTAGGAGCTTGGATGGAGGCTATAAAAGAAAATAACGACTTTAATGCTTCAAAGCACATTGCAATGAGAGCAAGCTTTATATTTGTTGGCCCCTCAGATGAATTGCCATTGATTGAAGCCTTGAATCAATTGAATAGGTAAAATGGCTCTCTTTTTAACCATTATGTTTTTTTTAAATAAATAGAACATACTTGTAATGAATTCTTATTGGCATTTTTATATTTCTTGCTGAAAGACTAAATGAAGAGGTCTTTGTTAAGGTGGAGTTGAAAGATGTCCTACACTCTATTAGGAAATTAGGAGAGGCTGATGTCTCCTTCTTTGCATCAAAGTATACTTCAGAGGAGATGGAGCAGGTACTTTTGACAGATAAGCAACATCAAAAGTCTTGTTCCATATTTTTCTATTCAACGACTTGTAATCTAATTTCTTTGCATTGAGTATGTATCATGGTATATCCATATTAAATGGTAGGTCAATATTTACTTTAATACAACAAAATATAGAAAAATATCTCTTAGTAGAGAAGGAAAAAGCCATTAGAAAGGGGGATATGGGAGAGAACTCACAACAACATCCTAAGATGATTGTCATATGTTGGATGGGTGTTGCAAAGGACTTTATGTTTATGTTGAGACGTCCTCTCTAGCTTTGTTTTTGCATTTCTCTTTAGGATCTAGCTCTCGACTTATACATTTTGTGTCGCAATATGAGCATGCCAAAAATGCATTTCTCTAAAAAGTAATGTTTAGACCCATCTTCTACCCAAATCGGAATGGAGCATGGATGGCGAGAGTCCAATGAGAGGAAGTATGGAGAAGAGTGAATTGCTTTTATAGTACTTCTTTTGCACATTTTGCAAGGAGCGTGGAGTTGCTAGTTTGGACATGTTAGCGGGAGAAGGTGGATCAGTAGACGTTAGAGCGAAGACATGTATACATGTTTCTTTTTTAGCAAAAAAATATTTTTTGTATTATGTCTCAAAAGACAAGATATAACCATGTCAAGTTACCTTTACACCTAGTTCAACCACTAAGCAAAAGAAGAAGAAAACAAATGTAGATCATAAATCAGCTTAGACTGAGGGTCTATTGGTTTAACTTTGAAATCCTTGATCAAAGCCTTGCCTCTCTATAGATAGCCCATTTGCCTACTTTTTTGGCCACCTTCACCTTTGCTAATTCTGAGGTTTTGTTCGTTAATTGATTCTTTGTGATTTCCTTTGCAATCCACACCTATAGACCTTTCAACTTGTTAGATTGTCTAAGAACTTGCATTCTTTCAGCCCTTGACTCCAAGATAATTTCTAGCCCAGCCTGGTTAGGTTAGGCTAGGTTAGGAATTACCTTGGAGCTTCCAACAAGCTGATATCACTTAAAATCAACCCTAGGTCCCTCTCTAGCATCTGTTCTACCTCAGCTAGCCTTTCAAGGTATATACATTTATGGTTATGGATTCCAGCCAAAAGATAGTAAATTGGATATTGGTCATAGAGGTGCTCAAGTCATCATATTCAAATGTAAAGCTTTCAGTAGGATATTTCTATGAAGAAATTCTTATTTTGTTATGATGTGTTAAAATAGATATTATTATGTTGTATCTTTTAAATTATGTTTTGCATTAGTCAATTGTGTTATAATGTCATAAATGATGTGGCATTTATGAAAAAGCCTTAAACTCACACTACTACACCTTCATTCTTTTACAACATTTTCCTAAGGATGCGCAGGTGTGAAAACATTTGGTACGATGCACGGACGGGTTTAATGTTGGTCCTAGTGTCGGTATATACCAATGTTGTTTAGTGTCACTATATATCGACATTAAGATAGGATAGGTATATACCAACACTAATAGAAGTCATTTTACCAGTGTAGTATATACCAACACTAGTAAAGATTTTCCATACTGATGGAATTACTTACCATGTTTGCAATAAGTTCAATTTTTTTCTATGAGTTTTATCATTTGAAAGGTAAAAAATATAAGAGTATGTAGACCAAGTTTGAGATCAAAATACTCATGTATTCATGGTGAATTCAATATACAAATGTACTTAAGGTTGGAAATAGGCCTTAGAAACCTTAGTGTGGTCCAACCCCCTCGTGGTGCCTAAAAAGAATCTATGGATTGAAATAAAATGGGGCTAAAGGCCCATGATACGCGTAGATGACACGTTGTATTTGGGGGATAGAAACCCCATCAGCAAAAAACACCTATTTCATTAATTTTGGACTTTTTTTGTTGTTTTTGGATGAAGCCCAAAAATCCTTCCCAAATGAAAAGTTTACTTTGTGAAAATATCCTTCCCAAATCAAAATTTTACTTTCTGAAAATATTCTTCCCAAATCAAAAGTTCACTTTGTGGCACTATCATATTCACATAAAAGTATTATTTTTTCAATCTATACTTTTGCACCAACATGCAAGAATTTGAAATAATCCTATATTAGAAATTCTAGGTATATCTAAGTTATTTGTTAATTTAATTATTTTTAATATTTTTCCTTGACATGATAAATTTATAAATCCATGAAAGGAGACTTAAATATTTCATGAAAATAACATTGTCACTCGCAATATGCACAAAATTTTTAAAACTTTTAATAAATAGAAAAAAGACATGATGCCATAAGACCCAAGTTTTGTATTGAACCAAAGAGGTACAATAGCAATTATAGCTATTATTATATGATTACATTGAGAGACGTTGCTCTCAGCTAGAGTCTTTATATCCAAAATGATATAGATTGAACATATGTTTACAATTTAAATTGTTGCTCTTAAAGAGCCTCAATTCGTGCCATCTGCATAATTTGGCTCCCCATTGTCTTATTACTCAATGTCACGACAGTCCCTTTCCAGGTGCCATCTGCATTAACTCCCACTTGTCTTGCCAAGCCTTGCCCCTTGGGTGCATTGACTCCCCATTGTCTTATTGCTCAATGTGATAGTCCCTTGCCAGGTGCCATCTGCATTAACTCCCTATTGTCTTGCCAAGCCTTGATCCTTGGGTGACATCTAGTGCAAAATACAAGTGCCATCTGCATTAACTCCCACTTGTCTTGCCAAGCCTTGCCCCTTGGGTGCATTGACTCCCCATTGTCTTATTGCTTAATGTGATAGTCCCTTGCCAGGTGCCATCTGCATTAACTCTCTATTGTCTTGCCAAGCCTTGACCCTTGGGTGACATCCAGTGCATATTTTGACTCTCATTTGACATAGGAGGTGATGACTCTGATTATAATTGTCTTGAATTGGCTTCTTGCCTAGTACCCATATAAATTCCTTCAATGGACTTCAATACAAAGCTTTAATCATGGACATTCTTCATTTGCACTGTCTCCTTCTACTTCCTCCATGGCGAGCATCCTTAAAAATTCGTGTATATGCAAAATACTTTGCTGTGGTATTTTAATTTTTCCTTCTACCTCATATCCCATGTGCTTCTTTGATTTCTTTGCCCTTGAATGCCAAGACACTATGATTGTCTCCATCGAAACTTGAGAGACCGCTTCATCATTTGGGACCCACTCCTTCATTATACAATTAGTATACAATGTGTTGTTATCCATATCCTCCTTCCTGCCCTTTGGCTCATACCATACCGCTGTAAATGTTGTAGCTCTCCCTTGGTCATCTCTTTGCACATCAACTACTTTTGCAACCCAAAACTTCACATTCTCATATTCATCATCCGATGGCCGAACCACAACAAAACAATCGACCTCTATATCTACTTGTGGCATAAACTCTCTCTTCTTCAATCCACAATATGGATGTGGGAGTAATGATACAAATTCATTTTCAAAGACTGGAGCTGGGCGCAAATCGTTATGAACATTTGGCTAAAACATATTGCATTCTTCCTTGACATCCTTTGAGCCTCGCATTCTCTCGAGGTCCTTTATTAAATTTCGTGTCTTGTTAATTACAGTGGTAGTGTGTTCTCTCCAAGTAGGCTTCGAATCAGGATATCTCCGGAGCATTTCCTCTTTGTATGTAATAAATGCTTTTAATCCTTCTATTTCACAGTTAGACCTCTCATTGAATTCTTGTATAGGAGCCCATGTTGGATACCTTGCTGGGAATTGAAGTTAAGAGACTGTAAAGTTCTTTAGGTTCCCATTTTGTATCATGAGAATACTGTTGCCATTGCATTATGGGTTTTTCATCTTTAAAAAAAAAACGAAAGTAGTCTGGATTGGTATGACCTGTCAATGCATCACCACCCGTTTGTATGAAAGGTAAAATGAAGCTCTTCCAATCATACATTCTTTCGAGCCTCTCACATACTGTACTTTCCTTACGACCACCAACTTGCCTGCCACATCTTCTTACCAAGTCATCTATTGTCTCCACATCCTTGCATTTAAGCTCCCTTGAGACTATGCTAAAAACCTGATCGATATCCTCATGTGTATGCCCAACATACAAAAATCCACATTCGACCTCATTGAAGATTCAATGAGCAACTAGCATGGAGCAGAATGCAAACATGTGTATTTCTTATTTTCTCGCCAGCAATTATCAACTTGTATTCTCAAAGTCGGTGGTAGGCGACCTTTTTTTGCATGTACATTGCGAATTGCCTTCATAATAGATGTTACAACTTGATTGGTATCATGTAGATGCAAGGAATCAATCCATATATTTGCAAAGAACTTAATTCCATGCACTAACACTCCACATAGATGTGTCTTTAGAAAGTGCTTTCCTTGTAATTTAGGTGGAGTGGCAATAAAACGAGGCAATGTTGTTGTATTCTGATCCATGCCATTTACAATAAGGCACATGTAGTCATCGGGATGCGAAATAGCTTGCTCCTTCCAAAATGCATATTTTTGTTTGGAATGTCGAATAAGGTCATGATGAGATTTTTTGCTTTTTCCCTTTGATTTGGACATGTTGCACTCTCAATCGCTCGCTTTAAATCATCACAGACATTGCACTTTGACATTTTTTGCCTCCTTGGGATTTTAACATATCCAAAGTTCTTCTTTCAAAGAGTATACAAAGTATGAGAAGAAGCTACGGCATCCCCTCTTTGTCTTTGCTTTTCTGCAATAGAGTCAAATACTTCGAGCTTTGTCAAGCCCATTGGAAGGTGCATTTCAGTGATCGCGTCACCGTTAGGGAGTTTGGTAGATATATGGGGTTGAGGTAAAGCATTTTCATGTATGAAGTCTTACAAAATTGCTGCTGCCCTGACAGTTGAGATTCTTGATTTGGACCTTCCTCTATTACCGTGAATGCTAAATTTGTTACCGCCCTTTGCCTTGGTGACTAAATCCCAATATGTACCATGGGATAATCCAGTAATATTGCGATATGCCTTATAGCAAATCTTTCTTCCATTTACGAGAGGTTTTACCTTTTGTCTTGAGCTTAGCCTTTTATTGCCATTCTGAAGAAAGCAAGAGAGACTTGTGAGAAGGTATTCATTTCTTTCGCTTCCTCTTCTTTGCCACACGTGTCCTCTACATTCCCTGATGTCTGCAAGATTAATGAAGCGCATACATCTTCGCTTGCAACATAGATATCCCAATGCATTTAACATGTTCTCCTCCTTCATTACTCTCTTCCTCTTTGGTTGCTTTTGTGGATCTGCCTGGATTCACTTTCTCTTCATGCATATGTATGACCGTTTTCGTTCCTCGTGCACGTTGTTATCTGTATTTATGCACTTCTTCTCCTCACATTTGTTTGTAACCAAGCATCCATGATTGGTCGTTGCATCCTTGGCCATATCACAATCAAAGTTAAATATTGAATAATCCTCTGTTGATCTCATCCTCATTTTTAACATACTCTTAGGACCATTCAATGAATTCAATATTCTATGAGAGTATTGAGAACCTTGAAACTCTTCCACTCCTGAGAGAACATCACTCATTGGGACATCTTGCATGGCTTTCACAAATCCACAAGCTTGATTGACACCAGGTTTGTTAATATGCATGAACTCATCCACACTTGACAAGACATCGCTATTGAAACCTTTGCCCTTCTCACTGTGCAAGAATTCATCCACCCCAGATAAGGCTTCGCTTCTAAAATCATTTTGTTTCTCGGAACCAATGAACTCACCCACTCCAGATAAGATGTCACTTCTATAATTGAGTACATTGAAATCATTCACATTTGAAGTGATAGAGCCTGGCACATGGGCACGCTTTTTAGGTCCTTTGATATTGTAGTATACCTTGTCTTTATTATTGAAAACCACGTGCCTCTTTCTCATGTTTAAAAATTGCATGCTCCATCTCATATTCTTGCCTACCTCATAGTAGGGATCACATAAGGATGTTATGTTATCAAACATACCATCATCAGTGACTTTTAGAATCCTCATCTGTGCAAATGACCATTGCTCCACTTGTTCAAATCCCAATACTTCACCTTCTGCTACAGTCTTATTTGCAAATGATCTCATTTGTAAAATGTCCCCTATAGTAAAATCCAAGGTGGTGCACTTTGTATTCTTGATAATGTCTGTTGCTTAAGTCTCATCTTTGTCCCATGCTATAAATGATTTGTTGGATGTATTGTAGGGCATAACATCTCCAAGTGTTTCCATATCTCCACATTTATACTTTAGCTCAACATGTGCGCTAAGAATCTTTGATACAGTAACTGCCACCTTATCTTCACCAAGTCTTCGAAAGTGGCAAACTGAATTGGGATCACTATCATGGATTGTAGCAAATGCAACTACTTCTCTTTTGCTACATTAAATCACATCCATCCCTGGAACAAAATCTATAGCCATCTCCTTTGTGAGAATCCTTCGCAAGCAAGCTGCAGCAATAACAATTACTTAAATATTAGTCTCTTTTTAATAATCTACTCATTTATTATAATTTTTAATTAGTACTTAATTTATTGGTGGGATAAGTTATCCAATCAAGTACTCATCAGATGGACACGCCAAGTTATCCTTTGCATGGTCGATTGAGCATTAAATACTATTTTTGCTCGACAGTCATGCACATCCGTAAAAAAACACGATGCTAGGTATGTTATCAATCAATCCTTGTGATTTAAAAGAAGCTGGAAAGATATAGCATCACAGCCAAATCTCCCCAAACCCTCTGCTTTGAAAAGATTTGGCCACACGGCCAAATCTCCCTAGACCCTCGTGATTAGAAAGAAGCTAGCAAGATTTGGCCACACAGCCAAATCTTCCTAAATCCTTGTGATTTAAAAGAAGCTAGAAAGATTTGGCATCACAACCAAATCTCCCCAAACCCTGTTGCTTTGAAAAGATTTGGACGCATGACCAAATCTCCCTAGACCCTCGTGATTAGAAAGAAGCTAGCAAGATTTGGCCGCACATCCAAATCTCCCTAAATCCTCATGATTTAAAAGAAGCTAAAAATATTTAGCATCACATTCAAATCTCCCTAAACCTTGCTGCTTTGAAAAGATTTGGCCGCATGGCCAAATTATCTAGACCCTTGTGATTAGAAAGAAGCTAGCAAGATTCGGCCACACATCCAAATCTTCCTAAATCCTCATGATTTAAAAGAAGCTAGAAAGATTTGGTATCACAGCCAAATCTCCCCAAACCGTGCTGCTTTGAAAAGATTTGGCCGCATGGCCAAATCTCCCCAAACCCTCGTGATTAGAAGGAAGCTAGAAAGATTTGGCCACATGGCCAAATCTCCCTGGACCTTGGTGATTTGAAAGAAGCTATAAAGATTTGGCATCACAGCAAAATCTCCCTAAACCTTGTTGCTTTGAAAATATTTGGCCACATGGCCAAATCTCCCTAGACCCTCGTGATTAGAAAGAAGCTATCTCCCCAAAATCTGGTGCTTTTAAAGCCCATAAGATTTGGCCACACATCCAAACCTCCCCTTCTGGTGCTGTAAAAGAAGCCCATAAGATTCAGCCGCATGGCCAATCTCCCTAGACCCTGGTGCTTTCTCAAATGTACCACTATGTCTAGTGTCAATTGTCAATTCTATTTGAGATATGTTTATCCGATAATGTGTTTTGTCTAACATTAAACATTATAAAGATGATAGTTTGTATATTGCTTGGATTTTTTGCATGAAAGACACAAATGTGAAGAAGGTTGAGAAAGTTATAAGTGGATTTGGAGAAAAAATCGTATGAAGTCTGATGTAGATGACAACATGCACTCAAGAGGCTGGATAAGTGTCGAATCAGTTGATGGAAATGAAATTGACACAGTGACAACAATCATTGAATCATATCACAAAGTTTCAGCAACATTAAAGAAGCGAAGAGTGGGGAAGGGACAAAGAAAGGAAAGTTGACTATGGCTCAAGCACTAGGTGGTAGCAGAGAAAGGAAAGTTAACTATAATTGATGTACCAGAGGAAGGAACACCTCTAGAGGGTATGCTACCAATTGTGGAAAGAAGCAGTGGTAGTGAATTGGAGCCAAATGGAAAGGTCATAGGGAAAAAAGGGCAAAAGAAACCATCAGGCTTGGTGGAATATGAAAAATACTACCCATTCAGGTTGCATGCAACATTTCCAATTCCAGTTCCAAGATGTCAAAAAGCTCCTCCAAGCTATGTATATAGAGGGTTGAACAAAGAGCATGTGGAGAAGCTTGTTGGCAGACTTCGGTTATAACTCTAGGTCTCCTTGAAACAAAGCAACCCCTGGAAAGGGTAGATAAAAATGATCTAGCCAAGTGCCACTACTAGATACTATCTGGACAACATTCAATATATGCTGCTTAAATATTCATACCTAATGATGATAACAGCAGGCCCAAAGAAACAACTACTACTGCACCCGCCAGGCAAGGACTGTAGTGAATTGTCTTGCACACTTTTGTGTGGAGATATCAAACATGGCAGACTTGGAGTCTCAAAATACCTTGAGACAATCTCCATACATTGATATACTTAAGCAGGTGAGGGGACAATGGATTCTCTTTAACAGACCCAAGAAAGCATAGCAAGGGCTTGCAAAAGGACTCCAGATTGTGAGAATTGGGATGTAAGTACAGATTTCAATTATGAATAATTTTTTACAAGTCTATTTCTTAATTATTGCATTCTAATGGATTCGTATATTTTGCAGGCTTTCATTGACATTGGCAAGGTAACATTGGGCAATAGCTTTTCCACGAAGGATGTATATATGATCATCACAAGTGATGCCATTTATGATGGTTGGATCTCCATCCTTGAGGATTACATTGCAGGCAAATATTCACAAGATGGAAAATGAAATCCACAAAAAAGAGGCGTTACTACATGATAAAGAGGAAAGCTAAAAAACATGGCATGCCATTAGCATCATCTAGACTCACAAGGGATGCAGTCACAAAAGTATCTATGATTGATTGTTGTGAACAAAATTGTTGTCAATTTGCTGATTGTCAAATGATATCCAAATTACGCATAGAGTATTTGGCCCAAAGTCTGGAGGCTCGCACCAATTATGTATATGACACTCTTGGGTTGCTTGCCAAAAAGATGACAACAGGTAGTTCAAATATTGGCTAGGCATTGCTCAAACTGATGTACAGAAGGATAATAAATCTAAAAATTTCAAGAAGGTTTTCATACAATATCTCTACAATATTGGGCACCTATATGTAAAAGACACAATGCACAAATTGAGGAGGTGTATGCAGATTATTAGAACAAGATTTGGATGTGCAATAAAGGTGATCCTCCACATTGGGAATCTGTTGATGCTATTGTATGGTCATGGGTTCCAAAAGGTAACGTCTCAAAGAAGGTTTCCTCGAAGAGCAGCAACCTCCCCATCAAGGTGAAGATACCAACCATTGCACGCAGGCGAGCTTTATCCAATTTGTCTCATAGAACAGATTCCAACTCCGATGCTGACTCCACAATGGAGTGAAGGTACTTGAAAAGCATGACTTTTTTTTTCTTGCACAACAATAATTTAATTGAATACTAACAAATATTTGGAAGGTATGACATTGATCTTTTTTCTTTATCTTTTTTTTGCAGACGATTGCTTGGTGGTTGTTGCAAGTTCTGCACACTTGACAAAATATCAAGGACTATTGTTGCATTCTTAATTTTTCTCCAACTAAACTAAAATGGTGTTTTTAAACACCACCTTTTTTCGAGAAGAGGCAAAAAATGCTTGGTTGAACTCAAACATATGATGCTTTTTTTCCGGCTAATGCAAAACATGCACACTCTAAATTGTGAGTTTCATATACACGGCCAAATCTAGGGAGAAAGTCAATGGAGTGCACTCAATGCATTGTAGTTGCAACCCCTCAAAATATACCATGCATTGGTCAAAACCTCAACATTTGACATTTTATTTATGTCGATGCAAACCATGGGCATTTGCGAGATTTGGACGGACTGCCAAATCTATGGGAAAAATCAATGAAAAACATTGAATGTTACATAATTACAACCCCTCAAAAATTCCAAAATTATTACGATTTTTCCAATTTATTCTCTAATATGGTGTTAACCATGAAAATGATATCCAAAGGATATGATGATTTGCACAAGCTTTAACCTTACTTAGATTAAGG
Organism: Dipteris shenzhenensis; assembly: GCF_047967505.1. Classification (NCBI taxonomy): domain Eukaryota; kingdom Viridiplantae; phylum Streptophyta; class Polypodiopsida; order Gleicheniales; family Dipteridaceae; genus Dipteris; species Dipteris shenzhenensis. The sequence goes on along the minus strand of NC_141621.1, from coordinate 11,035,141 downwards.
CTTGGATAAAGTATTATGCCCATGATAGATGGGTCCATAGGCTAGAAGTACACTTATGCATATTTTTTAACACTCATGCATGATTCATGGTAAGAAACCAAGAAATATGCATGTCCAACCATGCAAAAAATATCGGATACTTTGTAGAGCTCTAAATCTCACTTACATTAATGCTTGTGCAAAGTATCAAGCCCATTAGAGATACACACATAAGCTAGAAGCATAGTCATGCATATTTTGTTTAGTTTGCTATTTTGAGGAATGGTTGCCTGTCAAGTAAATTATTTTAGAAGCAATTAAATTCTACTTTCCATTTCCATTGCTAACCTTTGTTTCTTTGAATGCAGGATTTCAATCTACATGAGGGTTCGAGTGTGCATCAATGGGCTATTAGGTTTCTAATTGTGCATCAATGGGCTGCAACAAAGTATACTAATGACTGTGGAAGAGATTTAGAGGCATAAGAGAAGGTATCTTTTGCATCATTTTCAAAAAAAGTTGTATCTTTACACTACCTCTATGTTGATATCAACAACTCTTGGATTATCATATACATGTTATCTAATTTATTTAATATTTAATTAATAAAAAATAAAAAATTAATTAGTAAATGATTAAGAAATAGTTTGATAAATAATTAAGGAGGTATTTAGCAATTAAAATTATATAACAACTAGTTTGACGATTAATTAACAATTTATTATATTTTTAAAGAGAAGTTAATTAGTAAATAATGTTAATTAGAAATTTAATTAATAATTAATTACAAAATTAATGAGAAGATAAAATTGATTGGAAATTATGCATTTCTCTTTGAGCTTATGTACTTTGTGATTTTTGGTAGTACTTTAGTAATAACTCCCAACTTTTAACCTTCCCTCGTTTCCATCATAACTTTCACTAGAAATTCTATAATGTAGTCATGTTTGTTGTCAAAACGATTGGAAAAGCGATAATGAGTTCATTTATGACATCAAATGTGCAAAATATTATACTAAAAATGAATTTTCGTTCCCTCACATTCTCTTCCCTATGCACTATACCTCTGCTCTTGTTTTGTAGGCCATAGTTGTGTGCGTGAATATATATAGTGCTCTAAAAATACCCATTTTTGAGTGTACTAGGTGAATATGATGTTGAGGTGACCTATTTGGAAAAAAATTCCAAAATAAGAGAAAAATTCCAAAAATTTTGAATACAGCGGCATATTCCAACCCCTTAACTTATTCCCTCTAAATAGCCCTCCCCACTTTTCCTTGTTGTGACCCATTTTGTTGTTCTACATTGCTACTTGCCAAATGCTCCCCAATCCCTCGGCTTGCCATTCTTTCAACCCTCATAGTTTTTACTCTCTCTTTCCTCTCTCATGATTGTAAAACATTCTCCTGTACCCTTAAATATTAACAATCCCCCCCCACCCCACCCAACCCCCCAATTGTCTCCCATTCACCCCCTCTTGATTTTGCCACCCTCCTCCTTACCTCACATTCACCAATGCTTCCCCCTACATTTTTGCTCCCAAGTACCTCCCCTCCAAGTAGTAGCTACCTCTTGGTCTTCCCCTACATTTCCACTCCCCATCCCCTTATCTCTCAATGATAGCCACAGGGCCATGAATGAAAAGGACAAGCATAATATAGCTTGGAAATGGTTTAATTTTAACCTATAAATACAAAAGTCATGGATGATATAGGAATCTTTATAAGATCTAGGCGTGAAGCTCTCCCAAAAATGGGTTGGACAACTACTAGTTTTTGTAAAATATTTCGCAATGATTGTGATGCATTTTTGGGTGATGAAAATTTCAACATTAATGTTCCTTAACTAAGCAAAGATTCTAATTAGCATGTGCCATGGCCCATGACGTTTGAAATGTCCTTAAATTTTATGATTATTTAACCATATAGTTATTGTGCTCTTGTGAACTACCGTAAGTTTTTTATTTAGTTTAGTAAACGCGTCTGTGTGCACATCTATGGGTGCTTTGTCTTGTTGTGACGGTGTCAGAATTGAGAGGTGGACCTTGGAATTATCTTCAAGGAATTAAAAAGGAGAGATACAAAAAGTTTTAAAAAAAGTATTTACGTAATTCATTTTCAAGTCTTGATAAGAATAGTAATTTTGGAACATTCTAATGAAAAGGACTAGATTTTGCAGTATTTATTTATCCACAAGTGTGATTTGAAACTCAAATCTTCCCATGGGATATAAAAAAGATCCATTTATTCACATGTAGCAATATGAAGATCTATAAGACAGTGGGCACATGCCTAGTAGAGGTTACTTAATTCGAGCAACCATCTTAAGAGACAATTGATATCCTTTGTGTGTAGCTGTTGATATGTTCACAATATATGTGAAGAACTTTGGAGCATTTTTTCAAAGAGAGGTGGATCGAAGTTTGAGAGGATCGAGTCATTCATAGATAGGGTGCACTCTTTCACCAACGTGATGAAGTTTCTAACTGATGTGGCCATTTATCCAGTTTGCTCTAGCCTATGTGTAATGATGCATGCGTGGCCATGCTCTCAAGTGGCGTCCTCGGTGTGCCTACATTTGAGCATGCACATGCACGCGGACGCATGTGCACATACACACATTGGGACGCCAACTCAATATGTAATATGATACTACTCTCGTCCAAAATCCAGGGTATGAGGGGACAAGGTCCATATATAATATGCATGGATTTTCTTAAAATTCTTAAATATGTAAGGGATGAAATTTTCATGTCCCCCCTCCCACAATATATAAGTTATATACTTTGAAAAATATGCAAGATTTTAAGATTTGTACATATTTTTCATAATATGTGCGGCCCAAGGGGGGGGGTCTTTTGGATGAGGGGGGGTAAAACAAAATATACACTAAAATATAAAAACCCATCTCCTTTTAAATTAATGTAACTTTTTCATGTGTCACCCAAATTTCAAGGTGTAAAGATATATTTGAAGCTCTTTTAATGTAGAATACAACCATGTTAATTTGAATAATTTCTACTCATGGCAGATTGTTAAATTCATCTGATACTCAAGATTTTGATAGGTTTTCTTACTGAAAGGAGTTGTCGCCCTAGGATACACACACTTTGTGTCTAAGGAGGAAGAACGAGTCTTCCTCTATGGTAACGAGTCTTTGTTCATACACACATTCATACACATACACTTTGTGTCTAAGGAGGAAGAACGCGTCTTCCTCTATGGTAATGAGTCGTTGTTGGATGGTATCGGGTTTTCATCTTATCTACAAAAAGATAAGATGAAAACCCATATAAGCAAAAACAAGGACGCGTTACCATCAAAGACGACGCATTGTTCGCGCTGAGACACAAACTGACCATCCGTCATCCTGTGCTAAGAGATAATAAACCAACAACAGAAAGCTCCACGAATGGAGGAAAACTGAATTAGTCAAGGGAGAAAGAACAGAGAGCTTCGGTGTCGATCGACCTTCAGTCTTTACACTCCCATACTCGCAGGTTTGTAATTACTAGCCATGGCGGATGGACACTCTCTGATCCCGGCTGCTAGCCCAAAATCTGCTCCTCCCTACACTGCCCAAATGACTCCCTACGTTATTTTCACGTGCATCATGGCAGCTAGCGGAGGGCTCATGTATGGCTACGATCTCGTCGTCGCTGGTAATCAGTCCTTTCTATCGGTCATGTTTTTAGTGTTAATCGTTTTCAGTGTTAATCGCTTTGATCCGGCCTTTGCGGCCAACGATCGCATGAAATTCGACGCAGGCTAGATTTGCCGTCGTGAACGATTTTCTGCAGAGGATCTGTGTCCCTGACGGTTTATGACGCAGGTGGGATTGCTGTCATGAATGATTTTCTGGAGAAATTCTACCCGAACGTCCTGAGACACAAGCAAAATGCAAAGGAGGACAACTATTGCAAGTATCGAAACCAGGTGTTTCAGCTGTTTGCTTCTTGTCTCTACCTCGCCGCTCTACTGGCGACCTTCCTGGCGTCTGCGGTGACGAGGAAGTTTGGGCGGAGGGCCACGATGCTGATTGCAGGCCTTTTTTTCATTGTGGGTACGGTCCTAAGCACGGCCGCGCAGAACCTCGGAATGTTGCTGGCGGGTCGCTCGTTGCTGGGTTGTGGTATTGGATTTGCCAATCAGGTAGTTTTTTGCGCCTCCCTTGCTTTGTATCTAAAAATCGTCTCCAGTACTGTCTCTGATTTGCCATACTCGTTGCAGGCCGTGCCTCTCTATCTGTCTGAAATTGCTCCGCCCCGCTTGCGAGGCGGATTGAATTACCTATTCGTTGTGTATGTTTCGTTCGGCATTTTTGCGGGTAACATCGTGAATTTTTTCACTGCCAAAATTCGTCCATGGGGATGGCGCCTTTCCCTTGGTCTGGCAGGTATTCCAGCCATTATGCTCACGGTTTTCAGTATGTTGCTGGTTGAGACGCCCAGCAGTTTGATAGAAAGAGGCCATTATGAACAGGCAAAAGTTGTGTTGCGCAAGGTTAGAGGCTCTGATGAGATAGATGCTGAATTCGACGATCTCATAGATGCGAGTCAGATCGCGCAACGGGTAGAAAATCCTTTCAGAAACTTGCTCGATAGAAAAAACAGGCCGCAACTAGTGTTGGCAATTGTTTTGCCATTTTTTCAGCAAGTAGCGGGCAACGACGCTATTTTATTCTACGGCACTTTCCTGTTCAAGACTGCAGGGTTTCAGGACAACACGGCTCTCTATTCCGCTGTGATTGTTGGGGGCACTGGCTTTGCAACCACTTGTTTGGCAGCGTTTGTGGTGGACAGAACGGGCCGAAGAATCATTCTCCTTGTTGCTTCTACTGTTATGTTTTCAGCTATGGTAAGGTGTCCACAGCAACTTGCAAGTTTTGCGTGCACAAATTTTTTGAAGCTTGGCTGAAGCTAATAACAACTTCTAATGACAATTTCAGGTCGTGATTGCCATCATTTTCGCAGTGGGTCTTCCAGGAACGACTCAGCGGCTGCCTAGGAGCGAGGGCATAATAGAGGTGGTGATGCTGTGTTTATTCGAGGTAGCGTTTTCAGCCTCATGGGGACCTTTAGCTTGGCTAATTCCGAGCGAGATCTTCCCTCAGGATGTCAGATCAGCAGGGCTGAGCGTGACTGTGTGTGTCAACATGCTATTCAAATTCTTGATAGCACAGACATTTCTGTCGATGTTGTGTGCCTTCAAGTTTGGCATCTTCTTATTTTTTGGGGGCTGGTTGATTGTGATGGGCGTTTTTACGCTGCTCTTTCTTCCTGAGACCAAGGGCATCCCCATCGATAAGATGGCAGTGATATTTGGCAATCACTGGTTCTGGAAAAGGGTCATTCCTGCCCAAGAGCAGCCCATGGAGAAGGAGAAGGCAAACGCTTGACAATATTAAGCTTTCTACTCGTCATTTATATAGTTTTCTCCCTGTTCATTTCTTTTTTTCCGAAAACAAATTTACATATATTTGGAGGGTGGTCGCAAGACCTAATACAAAATTTGGTCAAAAGAGATGTGATCTACGCTCCACGTACTATTACCCCACACACAAACTAGCCTCAGCTGCAGCCAAGGGATTTACTCACAATCTGATCCTTCTCCGCCAACAACTTACTAAAATCCTTCAAATAGCTTCTAACCAATCTTAGTATAGCAGACTCTCTCAGACTTAGGCCAAACTAATCTTTTGAACCAACTAGGTCAGCAATGGAAGGCACGAGCATCACAAGATATTCCTAGTGACCCCCATCTATTCTCATTAAAAGATAATGTATGATGTGGGGTTTGCAATGGAAACCATCACACTAACAAGTGCCTGTGCCTTAGGGCAAGGTCATCACTTTGTTGTGCTCTGTGTGTTCACTGGGGAAACCATGACACTATCCAATGTAGATATCCAAAGACATTTCCCCAATTTGCTTATCAACCAAGGCCACAATTTGCCTTATTGGCCTTGCCTAATGCATCCAATCTGGCCCAAATGGTAGCACAAGGTTCCATATTTAGCAATTTGAGACAATATAGGAACCAAATCGTTCCATTACCTCCACTAGTACTAGGTCCTCAACCTCCACTTGTGCAAACCATTCTGATAAATCATGTCATCACCGTGGCTGCAAGCAAAAAACACACTATTCAAAATTTTTGGACTTGTGTAAAGTCCAATTTGAGAAATGGACTAAAAAACAGTCCAAAAATTTTGAATATACTAGTAATGTTGTTTTTTAACTAGATTTGCCAACTCAAAACAAAAGATTTAATGATTAAGTACTAAGAACATCAATGCATAACCAAATCTCTTACAAAGGGGGTCTACATAAACATCTTCATAACTTCACAAAAATCTCTTGCAAAGTGGTCTACATAAACATCTTCATAACTTCTTGTGAATTGAGCAACTATCACCTAAGAACATCAATACATGACCAATAATAGATGACCAATTCTCTTACAAAGTGGTCTACATAAACATCTTCATAATCACCTAAGAACATCAATAGATGACCAACAATAGATGACCAATTCTCTTGGAAAGGTGGTGTAAATAAACACCTTTATGTATAAGTGGTGTGCACACACCTTTATGACCATTTCTTTTAGAAAGGTGGTGTACATAAAGCCCTTAGAAAGGTAGTGTAGATAAATCCTTTTATGTGTAAGTAGTGTACATATACACCACACTTGGTATTAAAAAACACCGTTAAGTATAAAATGGCCCTCATAAACAATCTTTATACATAATAATGAGAGTAAAGAAATAAAAAAAGTAGTAAACTTTTTATTAGATATTAGCTTTACATAGAAGTTCAAAACTTGTGATTACAAAGCTTGATTACAAAGCCGTTAGCCAACATGTTACTCAGTACCAATGTTCTCAATGCCGGGCCCTTGACTACCAGGGTCCTGACTAATAGGCTGCTCTAAGACTAGAGTCTCAGTAGCAAGGTCCTTACTAGTTTGCTCTTCAGTTCCAAGCACCTGACTAGTAGGCTGCTCTAGAGTCTCATGACCAAGTTCTTGGTAAGTAGGGACCTGGCTACTAGGTTCCTGACTAGTAGGCTGCTTTGGAGTCTGTAAGGTCATGGTTGAAGAACCATCTATGCCTCCTGGTAACTCCTCCTGGTCATGCTTTGCCTCGTCCATACCTTCTTTGAGTAAGGCTTCCTTGCTTGATCCACTTGCCTGTCCTTCACCCAAGATCGATCCACTTGCCTGTCCTTCATCCAAGATCAAGGGTGCCTTCCTCACTTTTAATTTTAAGGGAAGTGCTTCCACCTCTTTAGCCTTACCTTTACCTGTGACGTGCTGTACTACTGTAACTTCTTGCTGCCGTGAACCTTCCCGTATGATGAGTGGAACCTCCTTGACTCTAGTTGACAATTGATCACCCTTATTCTTTGTGCGGATTTCTTCTTGCCGTAAGTCATCGGATGCAAAGCTTTCATCCTCATCATCACCTGAGCTAGAATCATCACCCTCAGACTCACTACCCTCTTCTTTGACATTTTCCTCCTCAAAGAAAGTAGTGCAACTGTAATATGTGTCAAAGAACTCAATTTGATGGGGGGTATCAATGACATTTACATTTTTACCTTGGCGTAGCAATTTCTCAGCAGCAAAACCCATTCGATACAATGCTACTTCCCACCCATCATTCAATAAATTCTTTGTCATCTCTAGTATCACATCAGGATCCATCGGCTTTCTGTAATCCACCATTGCTGCATCAAGCTTAACCTTATGGTCCTCAAAGTAATGAAGCTCGAGAGTCCTTAAAGGAGTTTGGATTAGATTACCACCACCCCTCGATAAGAAGCACATCAAGAAAGGCTGCAAGACTTGAATGGCAGTGCCTTCCAAGACAGTCATATGATTACGCAGGACTATACCATGGTATACTTTTGAAAGTAAATACCCAAATGAAGATGTCAAACTCGCATATAGGGCATCCCTTTGTGATTCTGTCACGAACAGGACCAACGTTGATCTTTTCTTATCTGCCATAGGACCTTCAACAATAAACCGCACAAGTTCAACTATCTGTGACACTGCAAGGTCTTGCAATTCATTTATGAAAAATACGCATGGCTTCTCCCAAGCATGACCGCTCATTGTTATGAAATGCTCCGTATCAATGCCATTGATGTGTGCAAATTTTGTATCATTCTCTGATAGCAGGATATCATAAGAGAAGCTGAATGAAGAACCATCATCTAAACCACCAATTGCTCTACCTTGGGTACTGGACTGCAAGGCCTTTTTCTTAATGTCCATATATTCTGTCTCAACAACCTTTGGCATTCTAGCTCTTAGATCCTTTGTTGGTGTGGCATCTGCATCCATTGAAGCCAACCACTTTCTAGCCCATGTTTTATCAAGGAGTTGACCTAGGCTAAGTGCTTTCTTCTTATCCACATCAATTGACTTACCAGCTAACTCATCATCAGATTTCAATAAAAATAATAGTGCCGAGAGAGCAGCCTCACTTTGAATCATTCGGGTGACCACTTCATCTAAGTTGCTATGCTTGCTCTTCTTTCCAAAGAAGCAGTCACCACTTAGGATCTTCTTGCATACTTCTTCTGTTATTGCATTTGGAACAAACCTTAAAGCTCTCCACCAAACAATAGACATCGGTTTCTTTATTTCTTTCCTCTGAGTTGCAATGTGCTCTGGTGCCTCAAAGGATATCTTTCCTGTTTCATATGCTTGGCAAACATCCACGATGCTCTGAAACACTGAGTCCTCACGGAAGACAATGCAGGTAACATCCCTGTATCTTGCAACGGCAGTGTTCAAATCCTTTGCCTCAACCTTATTACCTGGTATGCGTTGCGTATTGCTTACAACACCTTTCAAGCATCTATAGAACCGAGTCCTCTTTGCCATGTACTCCGATGTAGGTCTCCTGCCCTTCACTGTTTGTGGCTTTCCACAGCCCATCCATAACTCCCCTGCCTTTATCAAGATCTCAGAAAGAGAAGAGCTTTTTTTCAACCTAAATGGAGCAGAATTCAGCCTCTCTGATTCTAGAATGTACTTCGAGTCATTATTAAATATGCATATATGACAAATGACCCGTTGAAACTTTTCCATCCACTCAATCTGTGGCAAGTTTCCTTTTCTTCCCTCATCAAGGGCGATCCTGCAAGCCTCACAAAAGTGTTGTCCATCAATGGGCTCAAACCTGCATCTTTCTAAGAATCTATTCTTTGCCAGCATGTATCTCTTCTTGATGTCACTCCCATATCGGCTTTGATACAAAGCCTCTTCACGAACAAAGTCACTCCTTCTAAAGTTCTCAAAAGCATCAAGAAAGTCCACGCGCTTTTGAAATGTGACATCAGGCAATGTAGGATCATCTTCTTGAAGTCTCTTAAACGCCATAGGACGAAGAGTGATATTAGTGGCAACGAGAGTTCTTGTTTTCCTTGTATCTTCATACAATTTGCGTGCAAATATCTTATCGAGCTTTCTTTGATTTGTGAACAATGAAGCTCGATCAATAAGCATTGTGGCCACGCTGAATTGTGAAAATCCCCAAATGTATCCCTCATCCTCTAGAGGATGTAAGTCCGCCACACTTATAGAAAAGTCTTCGAGACTTGTATCTTCTTCTTGCTGATCTTTCTCTTCATCGCTATCCAATTTTTTGCCTGGTTTTAAATAGCCTGCACTTGAGCGATCTCCACGTGGAGTAGGAGTTATTTTTGCTCTCTTTCTGGGAATAGCTATAGCACTTGAGTCTACTCCACGATCACTCCTTCTTGTTCCTGTAGTTGCAGCAGTCGATGGCGTAGGTACAGTTGGAGATACTGTAGTTACACTTGTTGGAGTTATCGGAGTTACCGCCACAGATATTGACGGTACTTGAGGGTTGTATGTTATAGATGGCATAATTAGTGCTCCTGAAGGTTCAACACCACCACTTGGAAATGCATCCCACATTTTCTTCAATGCTTCTAAGGCATTAAGTAATTCTTGGGATCCCTCAATTGAATCTGGTAATGGCTTCAAGAAGTGCTTCGGAGTAACTCGTAACTTGTAAACCACCTCATCATTCTTTCCTTGGCACACAATTTCTATCAAATTGTTTTCTTTAATATTGATGTTTGATACCATGCCACCATTTCTTACTGCCTCTGCAGAATATTTCGGGCTTGATATGTTCTCTGAAGTGATCACCAAAAAATACTTTAATTTCCGCTCCATAAAATACCAAGCATGTTCAAGGTATTTGAAAGACACCTTGGAACCAAAACTGGAAGCCATGAAAGCTATAGTTTTCTGAAAAACAATCAAAAATAAAAAATGAGAAATACAATGATTTTCAAACTCAAAATATTAAATAAATTTTTAATTAAATATTCTTTTAAGTTTTATTTATTTTTAATTTTTAAAATAAAATATTTTTTTAAAATTATTTTATTTTAATTAGTTAGTTTATTTTTATATTTAAAATTTAATTTAATTTTTTAATTTTTTTTAAGTTTTATTTATTTTAACTTTTTTAATTTTGACGAGACAGGACGCAGGAAAGCGCGGGGAAGGGGAAGCGGGAGGGGATGGGACGGGATGACGGCGGGGATGAGGAGGGGTGTGGGACAAGGGAGAGACGGAGGGGGCTCGGGCGGGGAAGGGAAGCAGAAGGGCATTGTTGCCCCGCAACAGGTGAGTCGCTCCCCCTTCCCGCCCGCGCTCCCTCCCCTTGCCCCACGCCCCATTTTCCTCCCCACAATCACCCCTTGCCCGTCACCTTGCGATGTCCCCCTCCCCGTCCCTCGCCCGTCCCCTTGCCCTCCCACACCCACCTCTTCCCTCCGCCCGCCCCCGTCCCTCCCCACGCACCCCCTTCCCTTCCCTTTGCCCCTCCCCTTGCCCTCGCCCCACACCTGTTGCGCACGCAACAGGTGTCCTCTCCCTCGCCCACCCCCTTGCCCTCCCCGCCTCTCGCCCGCCTCATGCCCCCCTTCCATCCGCCCACCCCCTTGCTCTCCCCACGCCCTCCCTTCCCTTCCCCTTGTCCCCTGTTGCGCACGCAACAGGTGAGGGGGTGTTGCTCCCTCCCCGCCCCCCTCGCCCCCTCACCTTCCCCCTCCCCTTGCCCGCCGCCCGCCCCCTCGCCCTCCTCCCCTCGCCCCTCCTCCCTCGCCCTCGCCCGCTTGCTCGTCCCCCCTCCCCTTCCCCCTCCCCTCGCCCTCGCCTGCCCGCCCTCCCCTCCTCCCCCCCTCCCCCTTGCCCCTCCCCCCACGCCCTCCGCCTGTCCCCCCTCGCCCCCTCCTCCCGCCCCCCACGCCCTCCCCTCGCCCCCCCTCCCCCTCGCTCCTCCCCCACGCCCCCCCTTCCCTTGCCCCTCCCCTTCCCTCACCACATGCACACGTGTGGTGAGGGAAGGGAAGGGGGGGAGCGGGGGGGCGGGGCGGGCGGAGGGAAGGGGAGGGGGGCGAGGGCGAGGGGAGGGGGACCTGTTGTGTGCGCAACAGGTGGGGGGGCATCGATGCCCCTCCCCCCCCCACCTGTTGCGCACGCAACAGGTGGGCTGGGGGGGGCATCGATGCCCCCCCTCGCCCCCCCTCCCCTTCCCGTGCTCCCCCCACACCCCCCCCTTCCCTCTGCCCCCCAGCCCCCCCTCCCAGCGCGCCCGCCCCCCCCCTTCCCCTCCGCCCTCCCCACGCCCCCCCAGCCCCCCTCCCGATGTGCGCGCCCCCCCTTCCCCTCCGCCCTCCCCCGCGTCGATGGAAGGGGGCGAGCGCGGGGGGGGGCGTGGGGAGGGCGGGGATTGGGAGGGCGGAGGGGAGGGAAAGGGGGGGCGGAGGGGAGGGCGGGTGGAGGGAAGGGGAGGGGCGGCGAGGGCGCCCCCCCCACCTGTTGCATGCGCAACAGGTGGGGGGGCGCCCTTCCGCCCCCCAGCGCCCCCTCTCGGCGCGCCCGCCCCCCCTCCCCTCCGCCCTCCCCACGCCCCCCCCGCCCCCCCTCCCGACGCGCCCGCCCCCCCTCCCGCCGTCCCCACGCCCCCCCCGCGCGCCCGCCCCCTCCCGTTGAGGGAGGGGGCCGGCACGCGGGGGGGGGCGTGGGGATGGCGGGAGGGGAGGGGGGGGTTGGGGGGGCGGAGGGGAGGGAAGGGGAAGGCGGAGGGGAGGGCGGGAGGGATGGGCGGAGGGGAGGAAAGGCGGGGGGGCGGGCGGAGGGAAGCCCCCCACCTGTTGCGCACGCAACAGGTGGGGGGGCGCCCTCGCCCCCCCTCCCCTTCCGCACACCCCCCCTTCCCTCCGCCCCCCGCAGCCCTCCCTCCCAGCGCGCCCGCCCCCCCCCTCCGCCCTCGCCACACCCCCCGCCCCCCAGCCCCCCCTCTCGGCGCGCCCGCCCCCCCTCCCCTCCCGCCCTCCCCACGCCCCCCCCGAGCGCCCGCCCCCTTCCGTCGATGGAAGGGGGCGGGCGCGCGGGGGGGGCGTGGGGAGGGCGGGAGGGGAGGGGCGGCGGGCGCGCCGGGAGGGGGGGCTGGTCGATGGAAGGGGGCGGGCGCGCGGGGGGGGCGTGGGGAGGGCGGGAGGGGAGGGGGGGGCAGAGGGGAGGGAAGGGGGAGGCAGAGGGGAGGGCGGGAGGGAGGGGCGGAGGGGAGGGAAGGGGGAGGGCGAGAAGGCGGAGGCGCAGGGGAGGGCAGGAGGGAGGGAGGGGGGGAGGGGAGGGCGAAGGGAAGGGGGGGGGCAGAGGGGTCAACGACAGGGTGCAGGAGCGGGGGGGGGGGCGGCGGGAGGGCGGGAGGGAGGGAGGGGGGTGGGAAGGGCGGAGGGGAGGGAAAGGGGGGCGGAGGGGGGGTGGGGGCAGGGACGACAGGGAGAGGGAGGTTGGAGGGAGGGGGGCGGAGGGAAGGGAGGAGCGACGACAAGCAGCAGGGGGAAGGGAAGGAAGGGGACGGAAGGAGGAGGGAGCAGGCAAGGGGAGGGGAAGGGGCCTTGGGGAGGGAGGAGAGGAGAAGGGGGAAGGGAAGGGAGGGGAGAAGCGGGAGGAGAGGGAAAGGGACGGGAAGGGGAGAGGAGAGAGGAAGTTAGAGAAGAGGGAGGGAGGGAGTACCTGAGTGGAGAGGTGGTGGAGCTCCAGGAGAGAGTTGTGAGAGAGAATAAGAGAGTTGTGAGACAGAATGAGGAGAAGTAGAGTTTTATAGGAAATGGATAGCTTTTAGGTCAAGTCAGCTTTTTTTAGTTTTTAAGGTTTTTTTAGTTCTTTTAGGTTCACTATAAGTAGAACATTCTTCATTCTCTCTTTCATTCAAAGATCATTCGTTTACACTCTATGCTTCTCTCCTCTCATCAACCTGTTGCAGGATTCGCAAAAATTTTCAAAATGTTGCAAGAGGTGAGTTCATTTCTAACCTATTGCGTACGCAAGAACTTCTAAGAATCAAGTTTTTATAAATTTGAATTTTTTTTCAAATCCGATCTTTTTCTCAAAAACTTGTGTGTACGCAACAATGTAAAAAACCATTTTAGCATTAAATCTTTTTTTCCATAAATTTTCCGAGTCTTTAACTCAAACTCTCAGAACCCCTCCCTACCTATTGCGTACGCAACAACTTCAAAACAAAATTTAACACTCAAACCCTACCTATTGCGTACGCAACAACTTCAAAACAAAATTTAATCATAAATCTCTCAAAAAAACTCATCAACCAAAAAAAAAAATCTATTACAAATTTCTCTCTCAACCTCAAAGCCACTCAAACCTCCCTACCTATTGCGTACACAACAACTCCAAAACAAAATTCAATCATAAATCTCTCCAAAAAACTCCTTTTAAAAAAAAAAAGTTCTATAACACATTTCTCTCTCAACCTCAAAAGCACTCAAACCTCCCTACCTATTGCGTACGCAACAACTTCAAAACAAAATTTTATCACAAATCCTCCAAAAAACTCTTCTCACTACGCTTTATTACAAATATCTCTATCAACCTCAAAACCACTCAAATGTCCTACCTATTGCGTACGCAACATCTTCAAAACAAAATTCAATCATAAATCTTTTCAAAAAACTCTTCTCACTACACTTTATTAATATAAGAAATCCATTTATAATATTTTTACCCCATAATATAATAAATTTTTATCAACTAATGTTAAAATATAATTTTGCTAAAAATATATATTATTAATCTATAAATTAATATAAATATTATATAATTATTATATAAATAAATATATAAATACATTAATTTAAGAAAAAAATTGAAAGGAGATCTTCTAGCATATGTGCTTTATATAATACTTAGTCTTAAAACAATGAAGAATTAGTGAATATATTGCTCTTCTATACATTATTAACTTAAAAACTAATATAAATATAAATTAATTATTATATAAATTTAAATAAATATATAAATAATTAATATTATACATTAATAACATTTAAAATTATGTAGATTATATACTAATAACCTTTTAATTTTAAAAAGTAGTCAATAAAAGAATTAAATTAATTTTAAAATTTAGAAAATATTAAAATTTACACACTTACTTTTAGCATGTATGTTTTTATTCCATGTGTATAATACTTGTTAGTTAGTCAAAAAATGAAAAATTAGATAATGTATTTGTAAGGTAGGTATTTAAAACCATAGAATCTAGAAGACTACACTATCATTGCATCCATATCATTTTTTTACTTTAGTAACCATCAGATATCCATGATTCCATGTGTATAATACTTGTTAGTTAGTCGAAAGAATGCAAAATTAGATAATGTATTTGTAAGGTAGGTATTTAAAACCATAGAATCTAGAAGACTACAGTATCATTGCATCCATATCATTTTTTTTACTTTAGCAAGCACCAGATATCCATGGTATCCATGATATGGAATACATATTTCTTAGAATGTCCATGATATGGAATATATATTTCTTCGAATATTTCTTATCAAATACTTTTTCATTTCTTCTCATACACCATGCACTTCTTCCTAATCAGTGTGCATACATCACTTCTTCGAATCGGTGTGCTTTTAGCCTATGTACTTGTTCCTAATCAGTAGGATACTTTGAGTAGGTAGGCTTGTAACTACTTAAAGTAAAGCCTTTGCAAAGGATCGTACCTTTTGATACACCATGCAGCATGAATGTAAAAAAATATGAATCGGTGTGCTTTTAGCCTATGTGCTTGTCCCTAATCAGTAGGATACTTTGACTAGGTAGACTTATACTTACTTAAAGTAAAGCCTTTGCAATGTATCATACCTATAAACAAAACACTTTGGAAAGCATATAACATATAGTCTATATATATCTAAACTAAATACTTTAGAATGCATATTTTATATAGTCTATCTATCTTAAATCTTACACCCTAAATCTTAAATCCTAAAGTTTCCTAAATCTTAGGTTATATAATCTAAGCTCTTAAACTTATATAATATTTATAATCCCTAAACCTTAAATCCTAATCCCTATAACTTAAATTCTAAAACCTAATTTTCAATTCTAAACCCTAGATTCTACACTCTAAGCTCATGATCTTATATACTAAACCTTAAAACCTAAATCCTAAACCCTAAAACAATAATCATAAACCCTAAAAGCTAAACCCTAAACCCTATATTTTTAACCCTAAACCCTAAACCCTAAATCCTAAACCCTAAACCCTAAAAATATAATCATAAACACTAAACCCTAAACACTAAATCTTAAATCCTAAGCCCTAAATCCTTAACCCTAAATACTAAACCCTAAACCCTAACCCTAAAATACAATCAAAATTTTATGATTTTTCTCGATTTGTGCAACATGTTAGATATACCCCCAACAAATTCTCGATTTGTGCAACAGGTCGGATATACCCCCCAACCTGTTGCTCAAGCAACAGGTTGGGGGATATACCCGCAACCTGTTGCTCAAGCAACAGGTTGGGGGGTATATCCAACATGTTGCACAAATCAAGAATAGGTTGCGGGGATATTCTTGATTTGTGCAACATGTTGGATATACCCCCCAACCTGTTGCTTGAGCAACAGGTTGTGGGTATATCCCCCAACCTGTTGCTCAAGCAACAGGTTGAGGAGTATATTATACCCCCAACCTGTTGCTCAAGCAATAGGTTGAGGAGTATATTAAACATGTTGCACAAATCGAGAATTTTCTTGATTTGTGCAATCAAGAACAGCAGGTTGGGGGTATATCCAATCTGTTGCACAAATCAAGAAAATTCTCGATTTGTGCAACATGTTGAATATACTCCTCAACCTGTTGCTCAAGCAACAGGTTGGGGGTATATCCAACCTGTTGCACAAATCAAGAAAATTCTCGATTTGTGCAACATGTTGGAGTATATCCAACCTGTTGCACAAATCAAGAAAATTCTCGATTTGTGCAACATGTTGGAGTTGATTTGTGCAACAGGTTGGATATACCGAGATATATCCAACAACAGGCCTCCAGGTTGGGGGGTATATGTTGAGAGTTCACGCTCAACATCATGTGATCATGTGTGCATAGCACCATCACGTGATCATATGTGCATAGCACTAACCTTATAGAGTGCTATAAAGGAAAGGGTTAGATCCCCTAACCCTAACCCTAAAAGGGTTTGTATATATTCTATTTTTTCAACTAATTCTAGTGTATTTGTGGTGTGCTCTCTAGCTGTGCCCTCTCTCCTCATCTCCACTCTTCTCCTCTCCCCTCTTCATATTTTGTCATGGTATCAGAGCTCCCTTGCCTTCCACTGAGGCATTGTGATTCTTGAGAGTGTGAGAGAGATTGTGAGATTGAGAGTTCTCTTGAGTGTTCTCCGTGAGAGTCCACTTCCGATGAAAGATCTTCATCTGTCCATTTGAGAGAAAATTTCCGTCATTCCTTAAGAGATTTCCATTCATTTCTTGAGTTTCCTTGTGAGGATTTCAATTCATTTTGTGAGACAGATCTGTGAGGATTTGTTCTTCTTCTTCTTAGAGCAAGAGATGGTGAATTCTTTGAGTTGAAGAGAGACCAGTTTCTTACTAAGGCTTTGAGAGAGAGAGGCAACCAACTCCGTCCACACAGCTCTAGCTGCTGTGTATCTCCAGCCCATCAACGGCTTCTAGCTTATCTCTCCAAGCCACGACTACTCATAGCTCCTCACATGTAACAGATCTACCAAGCAACGTCCACGAGCCATGCAGCCAACCTCTAAGATTCTGCTTCTTTTCATAGAGGTCTCTAAGAAGAGCATTAGATTCCACGGAGGTTCCTCTTTCAAGCGTCGACATGTTGGAACAAAGGGCGGCAAAAACGCGAGGCCTGTAAGCAAACAGTTACTGCAGGAATTTCCCCAGTCGCGGATGAGACCGTGGAGGCAACGGCTCGTGAAATGCAATCATATCTAGAGCGTTTTCGTCTCACAATAAAGTCGGTGAATGCGAGCAGCGCGGACACCGGCCGACATGAGAAGAGGAAGCTATGTGCCGATGGAAATGCGAAACCTTGAGAAAAGCGTCCATCGGCCTTGGGCAAGATCTTGCCGCCATCGCTGCACAAGAACTTGATGCGAGACCCAGAAAGCTCTTCTCAATCGGCGGCCATTCAACTGTGTACACCAGAAGAGCCTCCATCGGAGAAGACAACGGAATCTCGAGATTCCGTCGGCATTTCAGACATTCTGATAACGAGAATCTTGAGATTCCGTCGGCATTTTAGACATTCCGGTCTCCCTCCTTGCGACACATGGCAGATAGCCTTAGCCACAACTGCCACATCATCAATCCGCCACGTCATCTTATTTGCCACGTGGTAGATAAGCGCCTCATAATTCTTGACATGTGGCATGATTGCCACATCAACTCATCAGTGCCACATCACCTGTGCCACATCATTAGTGCCACATCAGCATTGCCACGTCACCCTACTGACATCATCAGTGCCACCTCAGCAGTCCTGACCCCTGCAGACACAGTCTCTTGCCAGGCACACTGTGCACACACTGCATGTGCACACTCCTACCACCTCAGCACAGAGCTTCACTGGCACACCTCTTGCTAAGCACAGTGCCACATCATCACTGCATGTGACTCACAGTGACACATCATCATTGAGCACCATTTGCACTCCTTTTGCCCCTCCACCTAGATCAAGTCGTATCTCTTGATCCAGGAAGAATTTGAGGGTGCTCCAAAAAGGAAAGTCGCTCGGTTTTTTGTGCTCTACGCGCTTGTTACATCACACGCACATTTTGGTGCAAGTTGCACTCACATTTGAGCCTCGCCGACAAAACCACTTCCTTCACGCACATTTGCCTCTACATCGACGCATCTGACCCAGCACTTAAAAAGAACAAAAGAAAAGGAATTATTTGCTACTCTTTCATCGATCGATGGTTGGTTTAGATCTAGATCAGAGTAGACTAGATCGCCATAGAGGGGACGCTTTGAATTCCCCAAGTTGCCAATCTAAGCCATGCCCGAAATTCTCGACTAGTACCTACTCGGAGTCAGTCCATACGCTCACATCCGATTTCACATCATTACATTACCTGAAACCTTACGTTCATCAGTTCAGTGAGCAGACTTCAGAGTTTAGAGGCATTGCAGATTGGTTCAGTGGGCAGATAGCACTTGATTTCACACACACATGCCACCATTGTAAAGCCTATTTGGCTATCTCACGGCATCGTGCACATCATTTTTTCAGCCTTGTAAAGCCTCTTGGCTATTCCCTGCATCATTGCCACAAGCCTTGTAACACAGATCAGATCTTATTTATTGCAGTTCTATCTTCACCGACGGTACAGAGATTTCACTTGGCATCTTCAGTGTATTTGCAGTTGATTCATACAGAGTTTTTCAGGACACTTTTGAGTACATTGTTTGCACCATGTCGACTAGCAACCTCAATCTGGAGGCATCTGCTAAGTTAGACAACTCCAATCACGGTACATGGAAATACCGAATGGAGACCATTCTTGTGCTTCAGGACAAATGGGAGTATGTCGATGGATCCATACCTAGACCATTGGCCGATCCAACCACCAGTAGCTCTACTCCATCTGTTGTCACAGCACCAGCAACGGAATCTACAACGGGATCTACATCTACACCATCAGTTTCCGCACCAGTAGCAGATCCTGCCATTGCCCGAGCTCAAGCAGAATGGGATAAGAAAGACAAGTATGCCTATCACACCTGATCAAGCAGAATGTGCAAGATGTCAT
Source organism: Dipteris shenzhenensis (assembly GCF_047967505.1). NCBI lineage: Eukaryota > Viridiplantae > Streptophyta > Polypodiopsida > Gleicheniales > Dipteridaceae > Dipteris > Dipteris shenzhenensis. The sequence continues at coordinate 11,015,980 of NC_141621.1, read as the reverse complement.
GCTAGGACAGCTCAACACAGTCAAGACATCAAAAGAAGCATGGGATATGTTCGCAGCTCTCTATGAGTCCAAAAACACATCCAGGATTCTCACCCTGAGAAACCAGATCAACCAGAGTTTTAGCAACAGTAGTGAAACCGGTCATGCTTATGTACTCCGCATCAAAGACTGCAACAATCAACTTGCAGCAGCAGGAGAGACTATGAATCCCGCAGAAATGGTTCAAGTAATCCTGAATGTGGACTAGGAGAAGGATATGAGAATCTAGTCCAGAGTATTGCATTCCAACGGCAAATTCCAACACTGGAAGAACTTCAGTCAGTTCTACTTGGTGAAGAACTCAGGACTCAGGCCATTCAAGCACGTAAAGGTCATTCTAATGATCAGGCATTCACAGCTTCAGACAGAAGCAGAGGCAAAGGCAGAAATAGAGGTAGATCATATCAAAAAGGTGGTCATCATCAACAAAGTCAAAATTAGCATCAGCATCAGCATCATCCTCAGCAACACCAAAATCAGCAAAGAGGAAATCATTCCAACCGAGGAAGATTCCAAGGACGAGAGAATGCATCCACCAATGTGTCAAACATTCAATGCAACTATTGTCACAAGTTTGGACACTATGAAAGAGATTGCCGCAGGAAGCAGTATGACCAAGGCGGTCAATCCAGCAGTAATCGAGGGAATTCCCGAGGAAGAGGAAATCATCGTGGTGGACATTCTAGTCACAGTGATTTTGCAAATGAACATGGCAATATGTTTCTTGCAAGTGAGGAATTGCATCAGACTGATACAATGCACACTGATTTCAATCCCAAAGAGGATTTCAGCTATCAAGTCGACCAAGTGGAACAGGATCCTTGGTACATCGACAGCGGTGCATCATCTCATATGACAAATCACCAGGAATGGTTCACAGAAATGAAGCCATTAGAAGGTCAAAAGAATGTCATCTACACAGCAGACAATACACCGAATCCGGTTCAAGGGATAGGTGTTATCCCTATGAACAATTTCACTGGTACAAAAGGATTAGTCAAAGATGTGCTCTATGTTTCGAAGCTCAGCAAGAACCTTTTGTCAGTAGGTCAAATGACGGAACACAACTACAAAGTCATCTTCGACGGTGATGAATGCACTATCAGAGACAAATCCAAAAGAGGTCAGCTAGTAGCAAAAGGTGTCAAGGAAGGACGCTTATACAGGATGCTAGCTACAGTACCAGATAAGCATGCCATGTCAGCTCAAATGCAACAGATGCCACTATCTGCAAAATGGCACAAGAGATATGGTCATGTCAACTTCAAGTACTTGTTAGATCTCTGAAATCAGAATATGGCAATTGGGATTCCGAAGCTACAGTTTCTTGGAAAAGTTTGTGAAGCATGCTGCTTCGGCAAACAAAAGCGAACCAACTTTGTCAGAAGTACCTCTCGTGCACGAGGTATTCTTGATTTGATTCATACAGATGTATGGGGTTATGCCCAGACCCGCAGCATCAATGGTTCACTTTATTACTTGACCTTCATCGACGACTACAGCAGATATTGTTGGGTCTACTTTCTGAAAGAGAAATCTGAAGTGTTTGCTAGATTTCAAGAATTCAAAGCCATGGTAGAAAACCAAACAGGCAGAAAGATCAAGGTCATGAGATCAGACAGAGGAGGTGAATACATGTCTTCAGCCTTCATGAATTTTTGCAGAAATCACGGCATTCGAAGACAATTCACATGTGCAGATACTCCTCAGCAAAATGCAATAGCTGAAAGGAAGAATGGGACTTTAGCAGACAGTGCTAGAGCAATGCTTAGTGAAAAGCATCTTCCGAATCAGTATTGGGTAGAAGCAATAGCTACAGCTAACTACTTGCTTAATTGGCTTCCTACCGAACCGATACAAGGTATGACTCCTTATGAAGCATTCACTGGACACAAGCCACGCATTGGGCATCTCCGCATATTTGGTTGCATAGCATATGCCCACATACATGATGATCATCGCAGGAAATTGGATGCGAAGTCACGCAAATGCATCATGGTTGGCTACAGTGAAGAAAGCAAAGCATACAAATTGTATGATCCCATCAACCGCAAAGTCATTATCTCCAAAGATGTAATCTTCGATGAGGAATCAAAATGGAAAACCTCACCTACACAGGAGATAGAAGCATCGACTTCACAGTCACCTATAGAACAGGTTGATGAAGAAGAGCAAGAATTGCCAGCAACACCCCAAGCAGCGCCACAGCAGCTCAGACTCGGGGGGGTCACTATGTATAAACTCTCTATATCACGTGCGTTCAAGGCTTATTTGTAAAATCCCTTATCGGTATATTTTTCATTAATAAAATGTACCCTTTTTCTATACAAATCTGTAATTTTTTTCGAAAAACATTTTAAATAATCCCTTATGTAAGTTAAATTATGTAAATTTTCAAAATTAAAAATATCCTTCTGTTGAACTCACGTGATAGGGTTACATAAGATGAGTGACCCCCCTGAGAGCTCAGACGGTCTACTAGGGAAAGCAGACCACCAGCCAGATTGACATATGCTCAGAAAGGCAAAGCAATTCACGTGGAAACCACCAACTATGCTCTTATGACTACCATCATGGCTACAGAAGAGCCAGTGTATTTCGAAGACGCAGTAGATAAGCGAGAATGGCAAACTGCTATGAATGAAGAAATGGATGCTTTGTATAAAAATAACACTTGGGAATTATGCGACCTTCCACCAGGAAAGAAGGCCATAGCCAACAAATGGGTATACAAAGTGAAGTACAATCCAGATGGCAGTATTCAGAGATACAAAGCCAGATTAGTTGCAAAAGGATTTGCACAACAATATGGCCAAGATTATGATGAGACTTATGCTCCAGTAGCAAAGATGGATTCCATACAGTTCTTGATATCACTAGCGACACTCAGTAAATGGAATGTGTATCAGCTCGATGTCAAGAATGCATTTCTCAATGGTTATCTAGACGAGAAAGTCTACATGCAACAACCAGCCGGTTATGCTGAACCAGGAAAAGAGAACAAGGTTTGCCATCTCAAGAAAAGTCTCTACGGCTTAAAGCAAGCACCCAGAAGTTGGTACAGCAGAATTGACAAATATTTTACTGATCTGGGATACATGAAGTCCAATGCAGATCATACTCTCTACTACAAAGTTCAAGGGGAAGATATTACTATTGCACTTTTGTACGTAGATGATCTGATTATGACAGGAAGCAAGGATAGCTTCATCAAAAAATTAAAACAAGACTTATCTGCAGAGTTCGACATGAAAGATCTTGGACTTATGCACTATTGTCTTGGAATTGAGTTTTGGAGAGATTCAGATAGCACATTCATGAGTCAGCTCAAATATGTTGACAGTCTCCTGAAGAAGTTTCATATGGCAGATTGCAAGATTGCAGCCACTCCCATGGAACAGAGTTTGAAACTTACTAAAGATTCAGAAAAGCCTACAATCAATGACAGATACTACAGGCAACTCATTGGATCGCTTATATATTCGACAATCACACGGCCAGATATTTGTTATGCAATAAGCTCACTAGCACAGTTTATGGCAAATCCAAAATAGTCTCACTGGAATGCAGCCAAAAGAGTCTTGAGATACATCAGAGGTACAAGACAATTTGGGATAGAATACAGAGGAAGTCATCCACAGTTGCATGGATACTATGACAGTGACTATGCTGGAGATCATGAGACCAGGAGATCGACACAGGGATATGCATTTTTCCTTGGTCAAGGTGCTATATCATGGTTTTCAAACAAACAGCCAACTGTTTCTTTGTCTTCTACTAAAGCAGAATATAGAGCACTCACTACAAGTGCATGTGAGGCTATATGGCTCAGAAGACTATTGTCAGAAACAGATTACTTTGATGAGTCAAAGCCAACAACAATATACTGTGATAATCAATCGACATTGGCCAAAAATCTAGTATATCACTCCAGGACAAAGCACATTGATGTCAGAGAGCACTTCATCAGAGAAAGAGTGTTACTTGGTGACATCACACTGCAGCATTGTGATAGCAAAGAAAATGTTGCAGACATCTTTACCAAACCACTCGGTAAAGAGCTATTCGAGAAACACCGACTAGCTCTTGGTTTGATGCAGAGGAAGGACATTCCCATTAAAGGGGGGTGATTGATGTAATGCTCAGTCCTTCTTCGATTCCTCAGAATCATCATCTTGAGGGAAGGCCTACTTCATGATGTTGATCTTGAGGGAAGGCCTACTTCATGATGTTGATCTTGAGGGAAGGTGTTGAGAGTTCACGCTCAACATCATGTGATCATGTGTGCATAGCACCATCACGTGATCATATGTGCATAGCACTAACCTTATAGAGTGCTATAAAGGAAAGGGTTAGATCCCCTAACCCTAACCCTAAAAGGGTTTGTATATATTCTATTTTTTCAACTAATTCTAGTGTACAGTGTCATTTGTGGTGTGCTCTCTAGCTGTGCCCTCTCTCCTCATCTCCACTCTTCTCCTCTCCCCTCTTCATATTTTGTCAGTATATGCAACCTGTTGCACAAATCGAGAATTTTATTGATTTGTGTAACAAATTGGATATACCACCCAACCTGTTGCTCAAGCAACAGGTTGGGGGATATATCCAACAACAAGCCTCCAACCTGTTGCTTGGGGGATATATCCAATTGTTGAACCTGTTGCTTGGGGGTTGGGGGATATATCCAATTGTTGAACCTGTTGCTTGGGGGATATATCCAACTACTGCTCAACCTTGCACAAATCAAGATTTTTCAATTGTAGGTTGGATATATTTCCTAATTGTATATCAAATTGTTGCACAAACAAGAAAAATTCTTGATTTGTGCAATAAGTTGGATATATCCCCCAACCTCTTGCTTGATATATCCAACTGGTTGCTCAAGCAACAAGTTGGGGGATATATCCAACCTATTGCACAAATTAAAAAAATTCATTAAATTTTGGTTGAATTTTAGGGTTAGGGTTTAAGATTTAAGATTTAGGGTTTAGGATTTAAGATTTAGGGTTTAGGATTTAGAGTTTAGGGTTTAGGATTTATTGTTTAGGAGTTTAGGATTTAGGGTTTAAGAATTAAATGTTTAAAGTTTAGGATTTACGGTGATTAAGATGTTTTGGTATTAATTATTTAAAGTTTAGGATGTAGGGTTTAGGTTAATGCCTTCTCTGCTAGTTTTAATATAGAAGTTATTAAGTAATAATAAGCTCAATGATTATTTATTAAATGTTCATTTTGAGTTGCTAATTTACTTTTATACATAAAACAGGTATTCACCCTAACAGAGGGTATGGATGTGGTGTTATATAAGAAGAATGAAGTGGTGGCTTTTGGACGAATTCATAGTCTTGATCCTATGAATGTGCGTCATTTTCAACGTTGTGGTGAGAGAAGATGTGTAGTGATAATCACCAACGTTGTAAATCCTGAAGTACATTTAAAATATCCACATGGAGACTTTGAAACATTGGGAGATATCTTACAATGTGATATATTTGATATGCAAGCACACAGAACACTCTGGGACCAAGACGAAATTGTTCCAAAGACATACTTTCAAGATATCAAGAAAACTTATATCCAGGGGGAAAAAGTACAGATGTTATCTCGCTCCGGAGAAGTTTTAGCAATTGGCAACTTTAAGGGCTATGCTCAAAGTTTTCTCTGTATAGTGGAGATAATTAAGTTGACTAGTGCAGGTGTCATTCAAAATGCAATGGATAGTACTTCACAATTAGACGTCCATAATACTACGTCTCAACTACAAGTTCATAGTACTTGTAAATGGGGGTTAGCTTTCTTGAAATCAAGTTTGCCCAAGACAGTTTCCTTCAATGTCATGGAAGACACAACAGAATATTATCAGAAGAAAAAGACTATAACACAAATGGGATCCAAATTGATAAGAAGCTATAGTAGTAATCAAGAGTATCATAGTGGCATGCTCACAGGTATCGAGGACATTATAGTAACAGATGTTGATGCAGAAAAGGTTTCTTGTGTTGCAAGTGACTCAAATATACTCACTGGTATAGAAGACTTGTCTTGTGTTGCAAGTGACTCGAACAGGCTCACTGGTATAGAAGACTTGTCATGTGTTGCAAGTGACTCGAACAGGCTCACTGGTATAGAAGATTTATCCTGTGTTGCAAGTGACTCAAACAGGCTCACTGGTGCTGCAAGTGACTCAAACATGCTTATTGATATAAAAGACAGAAGATGTGTTGAAAATAATAAGATGGGACCACAAAGAAAAATACACGCAAAGATCAATGGGATAAGTGATGCAATAACAAGAATTGATGATATTAGTGACAATGATCATGATGTTACCACTCGAATACAAGGCAAAAGGGGCAGAGAATCTGAGAATATTGTTGCTAGCATGCCAGAGAATATAGATGGGAGAATCTTGAGTTACGAAGGAGAAACAGTTCAACCACAAAATTCAAGAGGCATTGGCAATAAATTGACATCAATGAACATGTCGACCAGATTGCCATTTCCAAGATATTATAAGGTATCAAATAATTCTCAAGCCTACACAGCATTTGATTATAAAGATGAAGATTCAAGGGAAATGGATTCGAGGTTTGATGGTCTTACAACTAGAAAACGCAAGACACTATTTACAAAAAGAAAGTATGTGAGTGTGAAGAGGCGAAGAATCATGGCATCAATTCCAGAACCAAAGAGACATGTGATGCTATCCGAGGAGAATATGGAAAGGATGCTTATGCGAGTTTGTTGCAAGAGACTTTGCATTAGAAAAGTTGGGAAAGATGATTGTGCAGCCATACGCCTTGGTATTTGGAGTAAGACAGTGCCTAATAGACATAACTATCTTCTTCAAGAGTTTTCATGCTTTCTTCATCAAGGCACTAATCAAGATTTGAGCACAAGACACTGTAAACCTAGATTGAAACCCATGGTTAATGGGAGACCCATTTGCAATCGAGGATATCAATGGTTAACTAGACTATCACATGGCACATATTGGACCATCTGGGCAGAGGTGAAAGAAAAAGTTATTCATACAATTCATGGAAATACCTACAAGCTTAAATGCCATGGAAGCACTATAAATGCAACCGCAACATTAAAGCAAGTTCTCGAAGACCATGCATTACCGCAGCCTCATCTTCAACAAACAATGCTAGATGGACGTGTCGAATGCCAACAACATCTTCCTTTGGGAATGACAAAGAAGGTCATCCTAGAGACTGTCAATAAAACTTTACAAGACAGAGACGAGAGCATGATTTCACGATCAACCTTGTACAAAATTTGGCGTAGAGATTTTTGCCATGTCAAGACACCATCAAAGCAAAGGATGTCAAAATGTAAGACATGTGATGAATTAAAAAATGCCATTGAACATAGTAAATGTGAGCAGCAGCGAGGAAGATATATTAAATGGCGATCAATCCATTTACGTCATGTGCAGGATGCTCGAAAGTTGTATGCTTCTTGGAGAGAGGAAGCTATTTCACATGTCGATAAGTCCATGTGCATCACCATTGATGGCATGGACCAGAATACAACCACTTTGCCACGATATAGACGTATCCCACCGGCATTGGAGAGCAAACGTGGACTAAAAACACACTTGTGTGGAGTATTAGTACATGGATACCGAATCTTTTGTGATGTATGGATTGATAGTTTGCATGACCATGATAGTAACCGGGTTGTTACATCAATCATGAAAGCAATAAGAAAGGTCAGAGATGCTCGCGGATGTTTGCGAATACAAGCTGATAATTGTTGGAGAGAGAACAAGAATAAATATATATTTGCTTTATGCTCTATGTTGGTTGGTTTGAAAATATTTGAAGAAGTGGAAGTTGGCTTTCTTCTTGTCGGCCATACACATGAAGACATAGATCAAATCTTCAGTGTTATCTCTGGTGAGTTGAAGGCAATGGATGTTTTGACAATGGAGGATATGCTATTTCGAATTGGGAAAAAAATTGGAGGTTCTCGTAAGGAAGAATCAGAAGTGGCTATCTTAGAGAGGATGGTAGATTGGAGAGCATTTATAGAGCCACATTTACAAACAGGAGATGATGCCCTAATAGGACACACAAATCCACACTACTTTTGGTTTCACATGCATAACAATATTCCAGTGATGCAATGGAAGCACTACTCAGTAGATGGAGATCATTTATGGAGTGAGTCATATGCTTTATTACAACGAATAATTCCATTGGAGGAAACTAGATTTGTTCTTGCAAAAAACAAATCACTTGACATAGATGAAATGAAAGGCTTGAAAGCCTTCATTAAACATCTTCAAATTATGATGCAGAAATATCCTGAGCAATCAACTAAGAATTTGGAGACAATTAAATCAACTAAAGCACTTATCCAATCTTTAGAAAGACAAGAAAACTTAATGAGCATTGAATACTCTGAATCCTTTTGGCCGGAACAAGCTAGGTCACCAAGTTTTCCTTTGGATATAAATATGTTAGTAGATATGGAGGAAGCAGAGGAATGCCGTTTACCTCGAAAATATTGTGGCAGGAAGGGAGACAAACCCTTACCAGAGTTTATACCATGTAATGAGATTGAAGAGGGTCTATTTGTTGCAGTTTGGGCATCTGATCCGGGTTCAGAGTTGGATGACCAAGGTGGCCCAATTTGGGTTGCAAAGGTTACTAAGATAGAAAGGGATGACAAGGGAACTCCTATAACATTTACAGCTTTATGGTATGAACCAAAGCCATTAAAAAATCTCTCGAGAAGATATACAATAAAACAACTCTATGAGGGATGCTTGCAAAAGAAACGTGAATGGGTTCCAAATAATGAGGGATTAACAGAGGTGGAAGTCAGTAGCATTATTCATTGCTGGAAATCGAGGACACGAAGTTTTAAAAAGAAGCATGGATACAATGTTGAAAAATGTATCACAATCCCTGATCCAAGTCATGTCCATATTAAACATCATTTGGCAAGACTTGACCCATCAAGCTCAAATACATTACATGAGTCTGATGACTCTGAACGAGATTTAGATGCATAAGATAATGTTTTGTATGCTTTTTTCCATACAAATGGTGTATCTATACACCACCAATAACGAGATTCAGATGCATAAGATAATGTTTTGTATGCTTTTTTCCATACAAATGGTGTATCTATACACCACCAATAAGATAATTTATTGTATGGTTTTTTTTTAAAAAAAGGGTGTATCTATACACCACTTATGTATTGAATTCAACAAACTCTTTTTTTTTTTTTAAATGGTGTATCTATACACCACTTATATGTTGAATTCAACAAACTCTTTTCATATGGTGTCATATTTTCACTTCATAGTGTTAAAATTGAACTTGAGTTAGGAGACTACTATTATTATTATTATAGTTATTGGATGGAGGCACCATGCATGAGTTTGGGAATTATAGCTTTAGCGAGCCATTTTTTTTAAAATTAGAGGTTACCACTTGACTTTTTACTAGCTTAATAAGGCCATATTTGTATATAAGTGACCCATTAAGTGCTCAAAAAACCCAATTTTTTAGCTCACTAAGTGAAGTTGAGTGGAAAGGATATGCTCCAAAAAAAAGTCCAAACCAAGACAGAAAGTCCAAAAATTTTGAATAGTGTGTTAAAAACTTTTAACCAAGAGGTTAATGGGCAAGTCAAATAGGACAAGGCTAGCACATCACAACTTTTGGAGTAGACCAAAGCCACACATGTAAGTACTAAGAATGCAATGAGGATAGGCAAGGGCCATGATGAAGTGATCATCCAGATGAGGATAGGCAAGGGCCAAGATAAAGTGATAATCCAAGATGGAGTGGTCATCCAAGATGGAGTGATCATCCAAGATGAGGTTAGGCAAGGACCAAGATGAAGTGATCATCCAAGATGGATTACATGAAGAGACGTCTACCTAAGCCACATCATCATCTCTGGGCAAGGCCTCCTCACGAGGTGGTCAGTTAATTCCACCACAAGCTAAGGGAGAGGAATGGGTTGGGACCCCAACCCAAGCCAATGGGACTACATCAATTGGACATTCCCAAATACCCAGTTCAAGAAATGGCACCTACTATTAGACATGTAGAACTTGGTACGTGAGTGCCAAGAAAATGTTGAGGAAAAGGATCAAGACCAATAAGGGAGATGACACAATGCATGTCCTAGTTATCAAGTAGCCTCCCAAACCACAAAGACCCTATAATTACTAGAGAGGGTAGAGGAAGAAGTTATATCAAACCTTTGTATGGAAGGTCCTACCCTAATGCAATGTGAGGAAGAACCCATCCTAATAAATGGGGAGCATATGACCTTCTATGATTTTGAAGAACCAGAGTCTATCAGTGAAGGACCTACTAACCAGAGTCTATCAGTGAAGGACCTACTTTTGGCCTTGGGACATAGCCAACTTAGCCTCATTCCTATCCATGAAAGTAAATATGCCCATTGCGAAACTTCTGCGAGGTGAACCAACCCTTTGGTTAGATTGGATGAATGGGTAGATTGTGACACCTACATCCCTAGGACCAAAAATAGTAGAGTCTCGAGAAGAGTTTCAAGGGCTTCAAAAGATGCCTACATAGGGAGATGGGGTAATACTTTGAAAGTGACGACACCAAGTACTCCCAATCTCCTACTAGAATCATAATTTCACCGCTATCCTAGATGGAGGGGCTGGAGTAAGCATCGTCACTAAGCACTGTTGGGAAAAATGGGGAAGGTCCAACGCGGAGGATACGTCCTTTGTCGTGAAACTAGCAAATGGATGCACAGCTAGGTAGGAGTGCTCAAGGAAATCAAGATTAGAGTATTTAGTTTTGCCTATCTAGTAAGGTTTTCTGTAGGTATGAAGCCATCTGAGGGAGACCTTTCTTGCATCTTGCAAGGTTGGTCCATGAATAGCACTTAAATAATTTCTACCTAAGAAGGGATGAGCAAGTCACAAGGGGTCGACCTCCACACATGGAAGACCCACCCTATGTTAGGACACTTATTCATAGGCAAATCTGACACAACACAGATATCGACATCTATGAAGCTATTTCAAGTATGAAATGACAAGAATGAGGGTGAGGATAGAGATGAACATTGGTATACACCACTTCGAGAGCCTGAGTTCTCCCACAATTGGATGCATGTGGTTGCAAAATAGATGTCTGCAACCAAACAAGCTTCCAAATAACTATCCAGAGTAAGAATTATTGCCCCACTTAGGATGTTTAATATTCTTAAGCCTAGCAAGGTCAACAAGGGGCTGATGGAGGTAAAATCAGACCTTCATTGGCTACTCTATGTCCTTGCGACCCTACCCACCATGAATTCTCATGCACGTCTAAGCTAAGTGACTACTCTTGTAGGCTATATGAGTGCAAATAAGGAACAAATACCCAAGGCCAAGCCATGACTAGTAAATACCCAAGGCCAAGTGACTACTCTTGTAGGCTATATGAGTGCAGATAAGGAACAAATACCCAAGGCCAAGACTACTAAATCCAAAGCTAAGGAGCTCTCATCCCAAACCAAATGTATATATGAGATAATAGTAAAGGAGAATGATGATGATAATGATGATTTATGTCAAATCCCTCCCCACTACAAGGCATAACTAGTCCAAGACCAAAATATCATCTTCCATCAAGCCAAAAAAACAAGTGAAGAGGGTGGGTCACCAAGGTTATGAAGGTTCTGCTAAGGTAAAGGAGATGAACCTTGTGCTGGAGGGTGCATATCCCCAACCGGTAAGTACATAGACATGAAAGGTAGAATGCCTCCCAAAGTCGTACAACACACAATTCCTATGTTGGATGAGGTTAGACCAATCAAGTAAAGAATTTACCCCATGAATTCCAAATATGCAATGATCATAAGAGAAAATATACAAAAGTTAAATGATGTAAGATTCATATATGAGATAGAGCATACGGACTAGGTATCCCCCATAGTCATCATGCTAAAACATAATGTCAAGATTAGAGTATGCATCAATCTAAAGAAGGTGAATGCCGCAATAAAAAAAGACCATTATCTACTTCTATTATGGAGCATGTGCTAGTGGAGAGGGTGGTAAGAAAAGAAGGCTACATCTTTCTTAATGGATTCTCTGGTTACAACCACATGTCCATAGCTCTACTTGATACATCAGTTACTGAACAAGACACAAGCTATTTCAAAAAAATATATATATGGTGGTTAGGCTCCTTTGAGGTATGCAAACATTCCATATTGTATAAGGCAATGCTCTTTTTCTCAATCTTAAAATAATCTTACAATGTGAATTTTATTTTTCACAGGTCAAGATAGAGGACCATGAAACTTTTTCTTGGGTATTTCACCATACTAACATACAAACAATAATTAAGAGTCAAATTCAAGGTGAACATCTCCATGTTGCCGGCAAAGGTGACTTTCAAGTAGAGTGGCATATGGCAGGCGATTTGAAAACACTTAAGTGTATGAAGTAAAGGAGGAAATTCAAAGTCTCCTTGTCTGTATTGCAAAGAGCCAGCACATGTGATGGATCATAAATGGTGGAAGAGAGCACCAAATAGAGACAAACTAGATCCATAATTTAAGGCTATTCTTGACATTCCATTAAGTAATGTTCATATATGCACATTGCATGCACTGTGTCAGATTGTGGAGAAGTTGGTCTTTCTTTATATTGGATTTGCTTGGAAGCTACATCCTGAAAGAAGTAGAAAACATGCTCTTCAAGCATTGTTGAGGTATCGAGCTCCACTCATGATATGCCAGGGTGACCATTGTGCATTTATGTCACCGACTTGTTAGCTACAGATGCGGTTGGTACACCGCCCATGAATAATAGCTGGATGACAGCTATCCTTATGTACTCTAGTTTGTGGCTCAGTTAGTATGCCACCTTAGTTAGCTGAGTTTGGTTTGAGACCCACATATAGGATTCTTCTATTTCTTTGTATGAGAGTTCTTTTGGTTTTCACAACTAAGAAGAGGAAAACTGTTTTCAGCCTCCACTTTTGTGTGTATTCCCTAATTGTGTATGTGAGAAAGCCGCAAGTGAGACTCCTTCCTTCTCTCCCACTATCTTCACATAGTATTAGAGCCTGGTTCATGGTAAGGAGCTGAAGAAAGCAAACCAAGTTCGGGGTGTCCTGGTAAGAGGACCAGTGTTGCTTTCCTTTTTCAAGTTTGGGAGCAAATCTCTGTAGGTAGCACAGCCAAAAAGTGCAAGAGTGCATTGTCTTAGATTGAGATGCCCTTTGCAGTGTGGCGAGAGAGCAATATATGCTGCGGGTGCAGGCGAAGCCCTCGGTGACTTTATTTTTCTAATTCAAGGCCATTTCGGGGCCCATTTTGGAGGCGAAAGTTCTTCGCAAGCATTAAGAAAAAGGCCCTATTTTTGCTGTGCGACCACTGCTCTGCAGGTCGGTGAAAAGTTGCTGCAGAAATTGCATCATATGCCTATGCGTGGAGATACTGGGAGTTACAAAATCATCCTTATTGCCTGTTGATGCAAAATCGTCACTAGGAAGTGACTGTGTGGTCAAGTACCACTTTCGTCAGTTTTACAGATTTGCCCGTATGAGGCAGAAGCTGTGTTTTTTGTAGTGACAGAATATTTTGCAGTGTTTTGTAATGGCGTCTGATTCTCTTTCATAGATTGTCACTGAAAAGCTTGACAAAAACAACTTCCAAGCATGGAACTTTAGAATGACAAATTTCCTTATGGGAAAAGGCTATTGGGAGTTCATTACAGGAAATGAAGAAGAACCAGTTCTTCCTAATGTTCCCAATCAACATGAAATGCAGGAATTTAAAGGATGGCATGAGAGAGCCATAAAAGTTATGTACTGGCTGTTTATCAGTATTTTAGATTCTATGATTGTGCATATTCAGGATGCAAGTATGCCAAAGGAGGCATGGGATACTTTGGCAAAAATGTACAGCACAAATACGCAAGCCAGGAAAATGTAGCTCAAGCAGGAGTTGCACAATGTGCAGAGAGAAAATATGAGCATCAATGACTACCACATGAAGGTGAAGAAAATTGCAGATTCACTTGCTTCCATTGGGTCGCCAGTGGAAGATGATGATCTAGTTTCTGTGACCTTGAATGGTCTAGGAAAGGATTATGCACAATTCCGGACATCCATTGCCGTCCGTGAAAAATTTCCTGATTTTGAGGAGTTGTTTGCTCTTCTAATTTCTGAAGAGCAGAGAAATGGTGGTGCATCTTCTTCAAGAGGAACTTCAAAAGAAACTGTCTTCTACTCAAATGCTGGAAGAGGTAGAGGCAGAGGTAGAGGAGGCTGATCTGGAGGCCATGGTAGAAATCAGAATATGTAGCAAACTCAAGAAAACCAGTCCTATGGAGGAGGACGTGGTAACTCTAGAGGCAGGGGGAGCCAAAGAGGTCGTGGTGGATGGCAAAGAGGCCAAAATGCAAACAACAATGTTGAATGCTACTACTATGGTAAAATGGGTCATATGGCTAAAGACCGCTATAAAAAGTAGAATGACATCATGAATGGAAAATTGTAGCAAGGGAATTATGCACCTTCTAGTAGACAGGGTGATGACAGAAATGAGCATCTATTTATGGTGCAGCACATGACCATGTGGGGGTTAAAGGTCACTATGCCTTTACCTCGATTATGTACAATACTCAAACACATATATAAATGAATGAAAAAGAAGATTAGGGTGTTCTACACCCACCAAAAGTTGTGTGGCTCTCTGTCTCTCTCTCTCTCCCTCTTCTGTTCTTACTTTCGTTGTGAGCACTCTCAACTGGTATCAGAGCTCGGGTGATCTAGCTGAGCGTGCGTGAATGTTTAGAAGCTCAACAGCTCTGTGGGAGGAAGGAGAAGCTCTATGGGAAGCTTTGTGGGTGACTTTACTCGCATCCGAGTGTGCAGAGACCTTGAAGGAACCTTTGGAAAAGTCACTTTGGTTTTGCGAAGTGGTTTTGAGATCCTGTTAAGTGTTTTCAAAGAAAAAGTCGTTTTTTGAGCTTTTCCCTGTTCCGTTCGATGACAGAGACTCCACATTGACTTGTAAAGGCAGCTATTACTTGCTTTTAGTATCCACTTTCTTTCAGGAGCTTGGAAACACCTTCATTCTTGAATCTGGGATCATTTCATTGGATTTCTTACTCACTGTGTCAGTTTCTATGTTTTTCTGCTTGGGTGTTGGAACTCAAGTTTAAAGCAACCATTTGCAGATCTGTCAGTTCCGGTGGACTCAGAAGGTCCTAAAACTTCTATGTTACTCATCATTCGCACTCCGATGGAGTTTACAAACAGCTCTGTTTCCAAAAACGTTTTTCAATCCGTGTGTTGGACCGAGTGATTGAGACCACGGTTTCCAAAACCGTCTGTCCCATTGCATTTCGGACGCCCAAAAACCCCTACCTGTCAGTTCTTACACAATTCGGTGGAGGATTTTTAGAGTTATAGATCTCTGTGTATTCGATTTCGTCTCTCTGTTATGCATTTTTCATTCTAAGGTTTTGAAACCTTAGATTTATGCCACATGGCAGTGGATAAGTGTTGACTCCCATTTCTCACTCATCGGTTGGGATTTTGGAGTTCTGACAGAAGAGAGATATTTGCACATTTTCTTGCTGAGTCCGATTATGCAATCGCTCCCATGTTTTGAGGCATCTCAGGGTCTATTTTCAATAGTGGTCATTACCATGGGACTATGATTTCTTGAGCATACCTTATGCAGATCACTCTGGTTGCAGTTTGAGTAGTTTGCACTCATTCATGGTGTGCATTGGGTTGCAGTGGATGATTTATAGGCCATTTGGATGCATTGTGGTCCTTATTCCAAGGATGCACTGATAGGCCCAAATTACCTTGTGGGATGCTATTTTTTATGGACGCTTTGCACATGGATGCTATTTTATGCTAAGGGACACCTTTGACACATTGCAGGTGATGCACTGATAGTGCTATGCTCTCTTGGATGAGATATTATTGATGCATATGCCAGTGGACGGTGTTTATGCTTGAGTCATTTGGCACTTATTGGCATTTTGGATTGCCATTGCAGTTGGCATTTTCTTTTGGGCTAGATTTGCTCATATGGATGCATAGTATATGCACATGAGTCAGATGCATCTTTTGATGCTTTGAGCTTTGAGTTTTGGTGATATTTCAGTCTATTGTGGCATACACATTTGGGTGCACCTGGTATTTGGTGTGATTCTCTCTTATAGGCACTAGCATTTGGGATTTTTCTTTATTTGCATCATGGCATCCTCTTCCATGTCTGAAAAGGAGTTTTTCAGCATTAAAAAGTTTGATGGGACAAACTTTTCTTTGTGGAAAGAACAAATAAGGGATGTGCTTATTCAAAAGAAGCAGATTAAACCCTTGGCAGGGATTGAAGCTAAGCCTGCAAATATGTCTGAGGATGATTGGAATGAGTTGGATGCATTAGCAAAATCTACTATTAGACTTCATCTTGCAGAGTCAGTTTATTTCACAGTAGTAAATGAGCAGACTACGGAAGATTTGTGGAAGAAACTATGTGCCACTTATGAAAAGGAAACTGCCTCTAATAAAGTTTACCTCATGAAGAGGTTGTTTGAGCTACAGATGAAGGAAGGGGTCTCCATTGCTTCTCACTTGAATGAATTCAATATTATTTTTAGCTCAGAAGATGAATTTTGATGCAGAGACTAAGGCAATATTTCTCTTATGTTCATTGCCATCCTCATGGGATACCTTCCGTACAGCTGTCAGTAACTCTGCACCTGGTGGAGTATTGAAATTTGATGGAGTATTGAAATTTGATGATGTTGTGGGTAGCTTGTTGGCTGAGGAGATTAGACGGAAGTCTATGGATGGCAACAAGTAGGATGCAGCCTTAAATGTGCAAAGGGGCAGATCACAGTTCAGGTGGAAGTCCCAAGAAAGAGAGAAGTCTCGTAGCAAATCCAAGGCATGGAACATTGAGTGTTACCACTATGGCAAGAAGGGCCATATGAAAAAGGATTGCTACAAGCTGAAAAGAGAGCAAAAGGATAAGAAAAAGAATGCAAATTAGGGTGCAAATCAAAAGGAAGAGAGTCCAAGGGAGGACAAAGGAAAAGTGAGGATTGAGGAGATCAATGCAGTCACACATGATAGTGACAATGACGTTCTCTTCATGTCTAATTTATCTACAGAGTTGCTTACCACTTCAAATGATGCATATTCCTAGGATTGGATTTTGGATTCTGGTGCTTCATTTCATGTTACTCCCCATAAGGAATGGTTCTCCACTTATGATAGTGGAAAGACAGGTTGTGTGCATCTTGGAAATGACTATGCATGTGACACAGTGGGAGTAGGTGACATAAAGTTTTCTTTTGCAAATGGGTCTGCATTTATTTTGAAACATGTGAGACATGTGCCTAAGTTGACCAAGAGTCTTATTTCAGTGGGTCAACTAGATGATGCTGGTTTTCACACCACTTTTGGCTTTCAGAGTTGGAAAATTCAAAAGGGATCTATGCTTTTGGCCAGGGGTGCCAAGTGTGGGACTTTGTATCCCTTACATGTATCAGGGGTATTTGATCATGTTGTTGCAATAATCGAGCAGCCAAGCGCTTCTTTGTGGCATTGCAGGTTGGGGCACATGAGCCAGAATGGAATGAAACTCTTATGCCATTTGGGTTATGTACCGCATCTGAGTTTCTCTGATTTTGAATTTTGTGAGCATTGTCTCTATGGGAAGCAGACTAAATCAGCCCATAAAAGAAGGGGAAAGAAAGATTTTGAAAAGCTTGATTTGGTGCATTCAGACATATGTGGTCCCATGCCTACACGGTCATTAGGCGGGGCTGAATACTATGTCACATTCATTGATGATGCAACTAGGAAAGTGTGGGCTTATGCTTTAACTCGAAAGAGTGATGTGTTCTAGGTATTTCAGAAATGGCTGGCCTTGGTTGAGAATCAGTCAGGTAGAACACTTAAATGCCTACGGTGGTGGAGATTATCTCTCTCATGACTTTCAGCATTTCTGTGATACACGTGGGATTAAGAGGGAGCTTACATTCCCTCGTACTCCAGAGCAAAATCCAGTTGCAGAAAAGATGAATTGTACCATTCAAGAAAGGTTGCAATGCATGATTTCCAATGCAAGTCTTTCTGGTGGTTTTTGGGCTGAGGCAATGAAGACTGCAGTGCATGTGATCAATATATCACCTAGTAAGAGTTTGGATGGTGGTATTCCTGACGAGGCATGGAATGGCAAGAAGCCCTCTTACTCTCATTTGCATATATTTGGGTGTGAGGCATATGCACATGTGCTAAAAGAGCTTCGAAAGAAGCTAGATCCTAAGTCTAGGAAATGCATCTTTCTGGGTTATAGTGAAAGTGGAGAGATGGGCTATGCATAAGGCACCCATGAGGGATGTGGAAATGAGGAGAATCACTTTCGAGGATGTGAATCCACCTACATATGTTGATAGACAGCAAGCTGTCCATGCACCAAATGTGTAAGAAATGGTACAACCAAGTACTCTCACAGGTATACAATCAAG
Source organism: Dipteris shenzhenensis (assembly GCF_047967505.1). Lineage (NCBI taxonomy): Eukaryota > Viridiplantae > Streptophyta > Polypodiopsida > Gleicheniales > Dipteridaceae > Dipteris > Dipteris shenzhenensis. Next base: position 10,997,424 of record NC_141621.1, on the reverse strand, counting down.
GGTAGATGATGGATCATCTATTGGTGGAAATGATGAGCCAAATGTGGCTGATATGCAGGTGGGACAGCAAGCTGAAATGCCCTTGAGAAGATCATCTAGAGTGTCTAGACCGCCTGATAGGTTTGTTCCAGGGGTAGACTATGTGATGCTTACTGATTGTGGGGAGCCTTCTTGCTACAGAGAGGCTATGATACGCGAGGATCAACACAAGTGGGAGTATGCTATGCAATCAGAGATTAGTTCACTTATGAAGAATAAGACTTGGGACTTGGTTTCTTTGCCACATGGAAAGAAAGCATTGCCATGTAAATGGGTCTACAAAATGAAGGTCACAGGTGATGATGTGCCTAGGTACAAGGACCGTTCAGTCGCTAAAGGGTTCAAGCAAGAGAAGGGTGTGGACTTTGATGAGATATTCTCTCTGGTTGTGAAGATGACCACACTTAGATGCATGCTTGGACAAGTGGCATCAGAGGATTTGGAGCTTATGCAGATGGATGTTAAGAGAGCTTTCTTGCATGGGCATTTGCATGATGAAATTTACATGGTGCAGCCGGAAGGCTTTGCAAAAAAGGGCAAAGAGCATTTAGTTTGCAAGCTGAAGAAGAGCTCTATGGTCTTAAGCAAGCGCCTAGAGAATGGTATCAAAAGTTTGATGCTTTCATTCAGTCCCAGGGTTTTAGAAGGAGTGAAATTGATCACTGCCTCTACACTAAAAGGGCTAAGGATAATAGCCTGATAATCTTGGCACTATATGTGGATGATATGCTATTGGCTAGCAACAATACTTATGAGCTAGATCCATTAAAGGCCAAGTTGCATGAGGCCTTTGATATGAAGGATTTGGGACTTGTAGGTCATATTCTTGGTATGCGCATCACGCGTGATCGGAGTAGGAAACTCCTTTGGCTTTCACAAAAAGAGTATGTTACCAAAGTATTGCAACGTTTCAATATGGAGGGGGGGAAGGTAGTGAGTACTCCATTGCCTCCATATGTGAAACTGAGTCATACAGATAGTAGTCCCAAATCAGATGAGGAAAGGGCCATGATGGCCAAGGTTCCTTATGCATCAGCGGTTGGGAGTCTTATGTATGCTATGATAGCTACTAGACCAGACATTGCATTTGCAGTGGGAGTTGTTAGCTGGTATATGGCTAATCCAGGAAAGAGGCATTGGGAGGCAGTTAAGTGCATCATGAGGTACATGAAGGGTACCAAGGAGATGTGCATCTGCTTTGGTAAAGGAGACATGCGTGTACTTGGGTACACAGATTCAGACTATGCAGGGCATGTGGATAGTAGGAGATCCACTTCTGGTTATGTGTTCACCTTTGCAGGTGGTGCAGTGTCACGGATGTCTCGCGCACAGAAGTGCGTTGCTTTGTCTACCACAGAGGCTGAGTATGTTGCAAACATAGAGGGTTGCAAGGAGGCTATATGGCTTGATCGGCTAGTGGGAGATTTGGGGATTCATACAGGTGTACCGACATTGCATAGTGATTCCATGAGTGTTATTCAGCTAGCACGGAATCCGGTCTTTCATGCAAAGACCAAACACATTGAGGTCAGGCACCATTTCATCAGTGCATAGAGCTTGTCAAGGTTCATACAGATGATAACCCTGCAGATATGCTGGGGAGGTACTTGAGGACAAGTGCATAGAGCTTGTCAAGGTTCATACAGATGATAACCCTGCAGATATGCTGACGAAGAGTCTACCTAGTCAGCGGTTTGAGTATTGTCATGTATTGATGGGCATTGGATAGTATGCTCACTGGTTGTTCTCCCTTAAAGACACATTGTCCTTTAAGTGGGAGGTTGTGGGGGTTAAAGGTCACTGTGCCTTTACCCCGGTTATGTACAATACTCAAACACATATATAAATGAATGAAAAAGAAGATTAGGGTGTTCTGCACCCACCAAAACTTGTGTGGCTCTCTGTCTCTCTCTCTCCCTCTTCCGTTCTTGCTTCCGTGTGAGCCCTCTCAGACCAATTTTGTGACAAGTGCAGAAGAAAGCAATGATGTGTGGTATGTTGACTCAGGTGCATCAAACCACATGACAAGTCATGCAGAATGGATGCAGGATGCAAGGAAAATGGAAAGACCAGGATTTGTGGAGACTGGTGATGATAGTGCACATCCTATTGTGCAGATTGGTAAAATTCCTTTGCCTATGTAGGATGGGAAAAAGAAATACCTATCTGATGTATTTCATGTCCCCAATATCACCAAGAACCTAGTTTCTGTTGGTCAAATGGTTGAGCAGGGCTTGCAGGTTAGATTTAATCCTCATGGATGCTTTGTTGAGGATATGAAAAATAACAGTTGCTTGATTGCAAAAGGAAAGAAGAAGGGCAGGATGTTTACGTTGGATGTGGACATGCCTAAATTGAGTGCAGCAATGTTTGCACATGGGACCGATGTAGTTGCAGATATTCATATCTGGCATAAACGCATTGGTCATGTTAATGTACAATGACTTAAATCAATGCAGGCCAAAAACATTGTTGTAGGATTGCCTAAATTCAAGGTTGCAGAAATGCATAAGGTATGTGAAACCTGTCAATTTGGAAAACAGGCAAGGAAACCATTTCCTAGACATGTTCAAGAGAGTAAGAAGCCATTGGAATTAATCCACTCTGATGTGTGGACTACTAAAGCTGCATCTATTGGAGGCTGTCATTACTTTGTCACTTTTATTAATGACTACAGTAGAAAAGTTTGGGTGTATTTTATGAAAAAGAAAAGTGAAGTGTTTGGGCATTTCAAAGCTTTTAAAGCTATGGTTGAAAAAGAAACAGGCCTACAAATAAAATGACTAAGGTCAGATGGAGGGGGAGAGTACCTCTCAAATGAGTTTGCAAGGTTCTTGCAAGAGCATGGCATAAAGTAGCAATATTCATGCAGTCATACCCCACAGCAAAATGGACTTGCAGAAAGGAAAAACAGGCATGTTGGAGAGGTATCTCGGGCCATGCTAAATGAAAAAGACCTACCAAATTATCATTGGGCTGAAGCAGTTGCTACAGCAGTTTACATAATGAACAGGACTCCCACTACAGCAATACGTGGCATGATGCCAAAGGAGATGTATACTGGTAGGAAACCATATATTTCTCATTTGAAAATTTTTTGTTGCATTGCCTATGTTCATGTGCCAGATGAGTTGAGGTCCACGTTGGATCCAAAAGCTCAGAAGTGCATCTTTATTGGTTATTCTCTACAGCAGAAAGGATATAGATGCTATAACCCTTCTACTCGTAAGTTTACAGTGAGCAGAGATGTTCTTTTTGATGAGATGAACAGCTAATATAAACCAGTAAATGTGATTGATGATGTAGATGCACAAAATGGTAATGCTGCACAGAATTCATAGCAGCAATCACAAAATATTAGTGGACCTACAGTGTCCTTTACCAGTGGTTCACATACTTCGCCATGGACAGGCAGATTGAGATCAAGAGAATCTCCTCAAAGCAATGCAGATAGTGGTATGCAGGTATCACAAAAAGGAAAAGAGAAGGTAGTGTGGGGGTTAAAGGTCACTGTGCCTTAACCCCGGTTATGTACAATACTCAAACACATATATAAATGAATGAAAAAGAAGATTAGGGTGGTTTTGCACCCACCAAACTTGTGTGGCTCTCTATCTCCCTCTCTCTCTCTCTCTCCTTCTTCCGTTCTTGCTTCCGTTGAGAGCACTCTCAACTGGTATCAGAGCCCGAGTGATCTAGCTGAGCGTGCGTGAATGCTGGAAGCTCAGCAGCTCTGTGGGAGGAAGGAGAAGCTCTATGGGAAGCTTTATGGGTGACTTTACTTGCATCCAAGTATGCAGAGACCTTGGAGGAACCTTTGGAAAAGTCACTTTGGCTTTGCAAAGTGGTTTTGAGAGCCTGTTAAGTGGTTTCAAAGAAAAAGTCGTTTTTTGAGCTTTTTCCTGTTCTGTTCGATGACAGAGACTCCGTATTGACTTGTAGAGGCAACTATTGCTTGCTTTTGGTGTCCACATTACTTCAGGAGCCTAGAAACACCTTCATTCCTGAATCTGGGATCATTTCATTGGATTTCTGAGTCACTGTGTCAGTTCCTGCGTTTTTTACCCGGGTGTTGGAACTCAAGTTTGGAGCAACCATTTGCAAATCTGTCAGTTCCGGTGGACTCAGGAGGTCCTAAAACTTCTATGTTGCTCATCATTCGCACTCCGGTGGAGTTTACAAACAGCTCTGTTTCCAAAAACGTTTTTCAGTCCGTGTGTTGGACCCAGTGATTGAGACCACGGTTTCCAAAACCATCTGTCCCATTGCGTTCCGGACGCCCAAAAACCCCTACCTGTCAGTTCTTGCACAATTCGGTGCAGGATTTTCAGAGTTATAGATCTCTGTGTATTCGATTTCGTCTCTCTGTTATGCATTTTTCATTCTAAGGTTTTGAAACCTTAGATTTATGCCACATGGCAGTGGATAAGTGTTGACTCCCATTTCTCACTCATCGGTTGGGATTTTGGAGTTCTGGCAGAAGAGAGATATTTGCAGATTTTCTTGCTGATTCCGATTATGCAATGGCGCCCATGTTTTGAGACATCTCAGGTTCTATTTTCAGTAGCGCTCATTACCGTGAGACTATGATTTCTTGAGCATACCTTATGCAGATCACTCTGGTTGCAGTTTGAGCAGTGTGCGCTCATTCGTGGTATGCATTGGGTTGTAGTGGATGATTTATAGGCCATTTGGATGCATTGCGGTCCTTGTTGGATGTGCTGATAGGCCCAAATTGCCTTGTGGGATGCTATTTTTTATGGACGCTTTGCACATGGATGCTATTTTATGCTGAGGGACAGCTTTGAAACATTGCAGGTGATGCACTGATAGTGCTATGCTCTCTTGGATGAGACATTATTGATGCATATGCCAGTGGACGGTGTTTATGCTTGAGTCATTTGGCACTTATTGGCATTTTCTTTTGGGCCAGATTTGCTCATATGGATGCATAGTATATGCACATGAGTCACATGCATCTTTTGATGCTTTGAGATTTGAGTTTTGGTGACATTTCACTCTATTGTGGCATACACATTTGGGTGCACCTGGTATTTGGTGTGATTCTCTCTTGCAGGCACTAGCATTTGGGATTTTGCTTTATTCGCATCATGGCATCCTCTTCCATGTCTGAAAAGGAGTTTTTCAGCATTAAAAAGTTTGATGGGACAAACTTTTCTTTGTGGAAAGAACAAATAAGGGATGTGCTTATTCAAAAGAAGCAGATTAAACCCTTGGCAGGGATTGAGCCTGTAAATATGTCTGAGGATGATTGGAATGAGTTGGATGCATTAGCAAAGTCTACTATTACACTTCATCTTGCAAAGTCAGTTTATTTCACAGTAGTAAATGAGCAGACTACGGAAGATTTGTGGAAGAAACTGTGTGCCACTTATGAGAAGGAAACTGCCTCTAATAAAGTTTACCTCATGAAGAGGTTGTTTGAGCTGTAGATGAAGGAACGGGCGGGTCTCCATTGCTTCTCACTTGAATGAATTCAGTATTATTTTCAGCCAGCTTCAGGCTCAGAAAATGAATATTGATGCAGAGACTAAGGCAATATTTCTCTTATGTTCATTGCCAACCTCATGGGATACCTTCCGTACAGCTGTCAGTAACTCTGCACCTGGTGGAGTACTGAAATTTGATGATGTTGTGGTAGCTTATTGGCCGAGGAGATTAGACGGAAGTCTATGGATGGCAACAAGTAGGATGCAGCCTTAAATGTACAAAGGGGCAGATCACAGTTCAGGGGGAAGTCCCAAGAAAGAGTGAAGTCACGTAGCAAATCCAGGGCACTGAACATTGAGTGTTACCATTGTGGCAAGAAGGGCCATATGAAAAAGGATTGCTACAAGCTGAAAAGAGAGCAAAAGGATAAGAAAAAGAATGCAAATTGGGGTGCAAATCAAAAAGAAGAGAGTCCAAGGGAGGACAAAGGAAAAGTGAAGATCGAGGAGATCAATGCAGTCACACATGATAGTGACAATGACGTTCTCTTCATGTCTAGTTTATCTGCAGAGTTGCTTACCACTTCAGATGATGCATATTCCTAGGATAGGATTTTGGATTCTGGTGCTTCATTCCATGTTACTCCCCATAGGGAATGGTTCTCCACTTATGATAGTGGAAAGACAGGTTGTGTGCATCTTGGAAATGACTATGCATGTGACATAGTGGGAGCAGGTGACATAAAGTTTTCTTTTGCAAATGGGTTTGCATTTGTTTTGAAACATGTGAGACATGTGCCTAAGCTGACCAAGAGTCTTATTTCAGTGGGTCAGCTAGATGATGCTGGTTTTCACACCACTTTTGGCTTTCAAAGTTGGAAAATTCAGAAGGGCTCTATGCTTTTGGCTAGGGGTGCCAAGTGTGGGACTTTGTATTCCTTACATGTATCAAGGGTATTTGATCATGTTGTTGCAATAACCGAGCAGCCAAGCACTTCTTTGTGGCATTGTAGGTTGGGGCACATGAGCCAGAATGGAATGAAACTCTTATGCCGTTTGGGTTATGTATGGCATTTGAGTTTCTCTAATTTTGAATTTTGTGAGCACTGTCTCTATGGGAATCTCTATGGGAAGCAGACTAAATCAGCCCATAAAAGAAGGGGAAAGAAAGAGTTTGAAATGCTTGATTTGGTGCATTCAGACGTATGTGGTCCCATGCCTACACGGTCATTAGGCGGGGCTGAATACTATGTGACATTCATTGATGATGCAACTAGCAAAGTGTGGGCTTATGCTATAGCTCGGAAGAGTGATGTGTTCCAGGTATTTCAGAAATGGCTGGCCTTGGTTGAGAATCAGTCAGGTAGAACACTTAAATGCCTACGGACTAACAATGGTGGAGAGTATCTCTCTCATGACTTTCAACATTTCTGTGATACTCGTGGGATTAAGAGGGAGCTTACATCCCCTCGTACTCCAGAGCAAAATCGAGTTGCAGAAAAGATGAACCGTACCATTCAAGAAAGGTTCTTTCCAATGCAAGTCTTTTTGGTGGTTTTTGGGCTGAGGCAATGAAGACTGTAGTGCATGTGATCAATATATCACCTAGTAAGAGTTTGGATGGTGGTATTCCTGAAGAGGCATGGAGTGGCAAGAAGCCCTCTTACTCTCATTTGCGTATATTTGGGTGTGAGGCATATGCACATGTGCCAAAAGAGCTTCGAAAGAAGCTAGATCCTAAGTCTAGGAAATGCATCTTTCTGGGTTATGGTGAAAGTGGAGAGATGGGCTATCGTCTCTGGGATCCAGAAGCAAAGAAGATCATACGCAGCCATGATGTGGTCTTCAATGAGAAGAAGATGCATAAGGCACCCATGAGGGATGTGGAAATGAGGAGAATCACTTTTCAGGATGTGAATCCACCTGCCTATGTTGATAGACATCAAGCTGTCCATGCACCAAATGTGCAAGAAATGGTCCCAGGGGATTCACTCTTGATTAAAGGGGGACATCACGTGCGTGCATGAACTTCAAGAAAACCCCCTATTTAAGATCCATGTAGGATGATAAAACACCCCTATTTAAGCTTAAATAAGATACCACCAAAATTCTATTGTCTCCCCCTTTCCTTAAATCTACGTTCTTTCTCAAGAATTTAGATCACACAATAAAAAATTTAGATTACTTTCCCTATGACTATTTAAAACCAAACTTGTTTGGACTAGTTACCCAAGGTAGCCTATACTATGTCCCCCCTCTTAAATGTGGCATGGCCCCCCTAACTTAAATTCAATATTAAGAAAAAATAAAAAGGGCCCCCACCCCTAATGTATAAGCTTATGCCTCATTTCAAAAAACCCCCCTATTGTACACTCACGTGATATCATAAGTTTCCCCCTATGAATCCCCCGGGGAAATGGTACCACCAAGTACTCCCATAGGTATACAATCAAGGGTAGATGATGGATCATCTATTGGTGGAAATGATGAGCCAAATGTGGCTGATATGCAAGTGGGACAGCAAGCTGAAATGCCCTTGAGAAGATCATCTAGAGTGTCTAGACTGCCTGATAGGTTTGTTCCAGGGGTAGACTATGTGATGCTTACTGATTGCGGGGAGCCTTCTTGCTATAGAGAGGCTATGATGCGTGAGGATCAACGCAAGTGGGAGTATGCTATGCAATCAGAGATGAGTTCACTTACGAAGAATAAGACTTGGGACTTGGTTTCTTTGCCACATGGAAAGAAAGCATTGCCATGTAAATGGGTCTACAAAATGAAGGTCACAGGTGATGATGTGCCTAGGTACAAGGCCCGTTTGGTTGCTAAAGGGTTCAAGCAAGAGAAGGGTGTGGACTTTGATGAGATATTCTCTCCGGTTGTGAAGATGACCACACTTAGATGCATGCTTGGACTAGTGGCAGTAGAGGATATGGAGCTTATGCAAATGGATGTCAAGACAGCTTTCTTGCATGGGGATTTGCATGAGGAAATTTACATGGTGCAACCGGAAGGCTTTGAAGAAAAGGGCAAAGAGCATTTAGTTTGCAAGCTGAAGAAGAGTCTCTATGGTCTTAAGCAAGCACCTAGAGAATGGTATCAGAAGTTTGATGCTTTCATTCGGTCCCAGGGTTTTAGAAGGAGTGAAATCGATCACTGCCTCTACACTAAAAGGGCTAAGGATAGTAGCCTGATAATCCTGGCACTATATGTGGATGATATGCTATTGGCTAGCAAGAATACTTATGAGCTAGATGCATTAAAGGCCAAGTTGCATGAGGCCTTTGATATGAAGGATTTGGGATTTGCAGGTCATATTCTTGGTATGCGCATCACGCGTGATCGGAGTAGGAAACTCCTTTGGCTTTCACAAAAAGAGTATGTTACAAAAGTATTGCAGCGTTTCAATATGGAGGGGGGGAAGGCAGTGAGTACTCCATTGCCTCCATATGTGAAACTAAGTCATACAAATAGTCCCAAATCAGAAGAGGAGAGGGCCATGATGGCTAAGGTTCCTTATGCATCAGCAGTTGGGAGTCTTATGTATGCTATGATAGCTACTAGACCAGACATTGCATTTGCAGTGGGAATTGTTAGCAGGTATATGGCTAATCCAGGAAAGAGGCATTGGGAGGCAGTTAAGTGCATCATGAGGTACATGAAGGGTACCAAGGAGATGTGCATTTGCTTTGGTAAAGGAGACATGCGTGTACTTGGGTACACAGATTCAGACTATGCAGGGCATGTGGATAGTAGGAGATCCACTTCTGGTTATGTGTTCACCTTTGCAGGTGGTGCAGTGTCGTGGATGTCTCGCGCACAGAAGTGCGTTGCTTTGTCTACCACAGAGGCTGAGTATGTTGTAGCCACAGAGGGTTGCAAGGAGGCTATATGGCTTGATCGGCTAGTGGGAGATTTGGGGATTCATACAGGTGTACCGACATTGCATAGTGATTCCATGAGTGCTATTCAGCTAGCACAGAATCTGGTCTTTCATGCAAAGACCAAACACATTGAGGTCAGGTACCATTTCATCAGGGAGGTACTTGAGGACAAGCGCATAGAGCTTGTCAAGGTTCATACAGATGATAACCCTGCAGATATGCTGACGAAGAGTCTACCTAGTCAGCGGTTTGAGTATTGTCGTGTATTGATGGGCATTGGATAGTATGCTCACTAGTTGTTCTCTCTTAAAGGCACATTGTCCTTTAAGTGGGAGGTTGTGGGGGTTAAAGGTCACTGTGCCTTAACCCCGGTTATGTACAATACTCAAACACATATATAAATGAATGAAAAAGAAGATTAGGGTGGTTCTGCACCCACCAAACTTGTGTGGCTCTCTGTCTCCCTCTCTCTCTCTCTCTCCTTCTTCCGTTCTTGCTTCCGTTGAGAGCACTCTCACGTAGATCAGCCCATGTTTGATGTGAATGCAGGTCACTCTTATGTGGATGGTGAATCCAATGGCTCAGAACAGAGCATTGATGATGAGTTGGGTTTTTCTTCTATTGTTACACCTAGAGTAAGGAAGACCAGGGATGTTTTGAGAGCACCTGGAAGTGAGCCTATTTTGCGCAGGCCTACCAGAGCTAGGTATCCTGTGGATAGGCTGAAATATGATGGATTTATAGCCATTCACTATGCCTATATGGTCAAAGTGATACAGGAACTAGAACCCACTTCTTTTGAGCAAGCCACGGGAAAAGAAAAATGGGAGAAAGCCATGGATGAAGAAATGGATGCCTTGGAAGCAAATGCTACATGGGAATTGGTGCCTTTGCCTAAAGACAAGAATGCAATTGGCTGTAAGTGGGTTTATAAGATGAAGCACAATGTAGATGGTTCTGTGAACAGATACAAGGCAAGATTAGTTGTCAAGGGGTATTGTGACACCAAAAATTGATATTTTTAATTTGGCATTGGTATTGTTTTTCTCTATGTTTGATAAGAGTTTGAGTATCAAGTGATATCCTAGCGGCTCTCACTTATTTCTATTTTCTATGATATTGTATGGGATGGAGAGGATGAGTGGAATGGCTCATTGTAAATACCATAGGTATGAATTATAAATACCTTGGTATGGGGTGAGAGTTATTTGTGTATGGGATATTATGGAGTTTTTTAGAAAATAGGAAGAGTGAGTCATATAAAGAGGTGGGCTCATGTCCATGTGTTCCAATAATATAAGAGAGGCCACATGCCAAGAGTGTGGAAGGCATGTGGAGGAGTGTGAAGTCAAGAGGAATCCTTCTAGAACTCCTATGTGGAATAAGGAGGATGTGGACATGTGGAAAAGAGAGGGTCCCTATGGGCTCCATGTGAGGAGACTCTTGACTTTCTCAATATTTAAGAGTCTTGAGCATCTTGTGATGGGACACATGGCAAGAGTAGCCAAAAAGGACATGGATGGTGACATACGTGCTTATGTGATTGATGGGGAAAGGAATCTACAGGTAGCAATTGTAAATGGGTGAAGGAAAAATCTCTATAAAAGGAGACCTCCTCTCCCTTGTTCATCAATCTCTTCCACCATTAGGCCTCATGTTGCTGTGGCTCTAGTCTCCCTAAGCCTCTTCCATGAGCCTTCTCTCCCTCTTGTAGATATTCTCTTGTGTAGACTCTTGAGTCCATCTCTCTCTAGTTTATCCTCTCTCTATGAGTAGTCTTGGAGCTTCCGCTCCCTCTTGTATGTATGAAACCTCTTCTTCTCCCTTGTGTTTGTAGTGTTGGAGTGGATTCTCACTCTATTTGTAATGAAGGTCACTTCAGGTTCTCTCTCTCTTAAGTGTCTCTTCCCCTTTCTTTCTTTCAAAGCCTTAAAAGTCCTTTCTATTCGGCTGCTCACCGTGCACACATCGTCCATTTGTTTCCTGAGTCACCTTGCAAACTTCTTTCCCTCTTCTAGGCAAAATCTATGAGGGGTGGATCGTTGATGAAGGTGGAGTCTTGAGGGAGCATCTTGCTCAGGCGAAATTAGCATGGGTGAAGGGCAGTTTTCATGATAGTTTGACCCCTATTAGTATTTTGCTCATAACTTTCTGCTCGATAGTCTGATTTTAATAAAATTTATATTAGCACGAAGCTTTCTTTAAGACGCATGTTTGTATGTGAACAGATCTTGAATCAAATACCGGTGTAAAAAGTTATGATTCTCTGTGTCTGACAGCCTGTTTTCATGATAGTTTTTACCCCCGTCTAGTAAACTATCCATAACTTTTTGGCCGCTTCTCTGTTTCTTATGAAACATATATCATCACGAAGCTCTTTTTAAGGCGCATGTTTGTATGTAATCAGATCTTGAATCAAATATTGCTGTAAAAAGTTATGATTTTCTGTGTTTGATAGTCTGTTTTCATGATAGTATTTACCCCCTTCTAGTAAACTGTCCATATCTCTTCAACCGTCTGTCTGTTTTCAATGAAACTTATATCAGCGCAAAGCTCATATTAAGTTGTATCTCTTTATGTTCTTGAATCTTTGATATCATGTCTCTACTGAAAGTTATAGGCCTCTGTGTCTAATGACAGTTTGTAGAGTGTTTTGAGCTAAGTGTAAAGGTGTCTATGAAGGAGGTGCAATGTTTCCTCGGAATCTACCCATCCGCCGACCTAATCAGCCCCTTCAAACTCCTTGATATATATCAGTTCATGTCATGTTGAGCCTCAAGATCTTCTTTCAACAATGTATCGCTCTTCTCTTTGGCATAGACCGGCTCGCTGAGATTATGGCCTCTGCTGATCCTTTCCTTCTCCCTATGCTTGATTACAACATCACTTGGGGTGTTACCATCTTCATTCTCATCTGAGGGAGGAAAGTATGGTGTGGTATTTTGGCATAAAAGCTTCTTTCTAATGTCCCATTCTCAATGATAAATATCTTTCTCAGTCAGTTCGAAAGCAGCAGGAAGTGAAGAGGTGCGTGAAGTTTATTACCCCCAACTTCATGTCACATCTTTTGGTGGAGATGCCGGGTACATTTGGTATTGGATTCATCCCACCTTATAAAAGGTCTCGGGTGTACTTGATTGCATGTTATGCCTAGAACAGGCATGTGTTTTGATGAGATAAAGAAGATGCCTGGAAGAACTCCGTTAGAAGAGATTGCAACCCGTTTAAGAGAACTTGAAGATTGTGAAGGTGATGCTCAAGCTATTCGCACAGTCACCATGATCATATCCTTTATGTTTGCACTGTTGAATATGTTGGTGAATCAACAACACCGGCAGCAGGCACAATGATAGATTGGGAATTGTTCCATGCACTAGCAGCTTGGTGTGAAGAAGAGTTGAGTCTTTGGGTAGTTTTCGACTATAATAGTGGAGTGGTGATTCTTAATGCTTTCAACTTCTTTTGCTATGCAAATGATGAAGAGTACAATATCTTGAAGCTTTTATGTGCACTTCCTATTGTGAGAAGGGTGATTCTAGAATGCATGTATACACAATGTTTTCATGGTGCTGGTTGGTCACTTATTTTTGAAGATTTTGTTGAGGATCACATTGTGGAGGGTTTTCAATAAGTGTTTATGCATAATAAGTTAGTCTTGGTATACTAAGGCTATGTGGGATCTTGTTTGGGATATTATTTGGATCTTGGTGTTTCCTTTTTGTGTTTCATCATGGTGAAGATTCCAGTGTTTCGAGGGACCCAAGGGGAAGACCCGGAGTCTTATCTTTGAGATTTTATTCGAGGATGCCAGCTTTCTAAATGGTCCATGAAGGATCGGGCAGAGATCTTGCCTAATTTTCTTGAAGGTATAGCCTTGAGTTGGCATGAGACCTTGCCAGACTCTACCAAGGAGGACTGGGACCAAGTGTTGGCAGCAATGAAGCAGAGATTTGGGGTAGTGGAGTCGCCAAATGCTTTGATGTTGCAGTTGGACCGGTTCTATCAAGGAGAGGGTGAGTTGGCATTGGCAATCCGATATGAAACTTTATGGACAAAGTATGAAAGGGCAGCTTTGCGAGCTGTGGCATCTACATCATCGGCCCCTCAAAGTCTCTCAGGGATGGAGCACTTAAAGATGAGCAAATTTGTTATGGCTTTGGAGCCTCATCTTTGCTCAAAAGTAATGAGTAAAGATCCAACAACATACGTGGAGGCACTTCGCATTGCGACCAAGAAAGAAGCTTCTCTAAAGATCGAATCCTCTTTTGTGTCTTCAACAGCTTCAACTTCTAAGGTGGAGGTAATGGGCACTCCTCGTTAGATCATAATATCTCCCAATTGATGGCAGAGTTTGCTGATTTGAAATTTCATTTGGTTAATGCACGACAACCTAGTGCACCAAAGAGTGAAGATAGGCCTCGAGATAGGAGTGGGGTCACTTGCTATGAATGTAATGAAAAAGGTCACTATCGCCCCGAGTGTCCTAGATTGAGAAAGAAAGAAGAAAATCAAGTATCCTTGTTAGAAGCTTCTTCAGGGGATGAGGAAAGAGAGGTAATGATGGCTAAACGGGGGCGTGGTAAAGCAAAAGAAGAAGAAGAAAGCAAGGAAGAAGTAGATGAGGAACATCAGGAAGAGGAACACCATAGTAAGAAAAAGAAGGCATCTAGAAGGAGAATTAGCCAGTCAGACTTTCCTTTAGGACAAGGAATTGGAAGCTATGACTTCTTGTCCGACCTTAAAGAAAAGGAAGCTCATATCACCTTTGGTCAATTACTTGCTTTGTCTCCAAAACTACGGAAGGAATGGGGAAAACTAGCAAGCACAAGAGTGTCAAAGAAGAAAAAGAAGAAAAGTGCCATTCCTATTGTTCAAAAGGTAGATATAGATGTTGGTGATGATGTACCTATGGTTGATGTGATCATTGATGGTCAAGTGATTTCTAATGTGTACATTGATGGAGGTGCATTGATTAATGTCATGAGTGAGAAGACCATGATAGATGTTGATTTAAAATACTCTAGTACTACCTCTCCTTATCGCATCAAATTGGCTGACAACACTAGGGTTAAGACCTTGGGAGTTGTGAAGAATCTAGAGGTGGATGTATGTGGAATTTCTGTGCCGACTACTTTTCAGGTGATCCCTACCAAGCCAGATGCATGTGCCTATCCATTGATTTTGAAAAGGCCTTGGCTACGCAAGGTGAAGGCTGTTCAAAAGTGGGATATTAGAGAATTGATTTTGTAGGGAAATGATAAGAAGGAGCACTACAACATCAGAAGCTACAAAAAGGAAGTTGTCAAGGAGGAGTCTTCAACATCAGAGAGTACCGATGAAGAAGAAGAGACAGGGTGTAGCTCCAAGGAGTCCAACTCAGAGGGTGAGGTGGAAGGAGTGGCCTTTGGTCTTTGTCTTGGTGCTGATCAGGATGAGTCACGAAGGAACAAGGTGGTGGTGCAAGAAGATCCTATAGAGACACTTCATGTGGAGGATGTGGAGCACACTAAATGACACCAACGCAATGAAGAGCTTCTTGGTGATTCTCTATCAGGTAGTGAGAAGCTCTAGTACTTGGATATGCTAGATGATTTTCCATGTCTCTTTGCAACAAGCTATTCACAGGTTCAACCAGTCTCTCTCATGAAGCACAAGATTGAGTTGAAGCCAAAAAGCAAGCCAGTTGTGCAACGCTTAAGGCGATTGGGGGTGATCCAAGCTGAGGCACTAAAGAAAGAGGTAACACAACTACTTGAGGCGGGATTCATCTTTCCTGTTGATGATTCAGAATGGATATCTCATGTAGTTGTCACACCAAAGAAAGGAAATAAGTGGCGAGTTTGTGTGGACTTTTGTCCTTTGAATGCATGCACTAAGAGGGATCATTTTCCTTTGCCATTCCAAGATGAAATACTAGACCAAGTAGTAGGGCATGAGATGTATTCTATATGTGATGGGTATTCTGGGTACTTTCAAATTCGTATTCAGGAGGAAGATCAAAAGAAAACATCATTTGTCACACCTTGGGGAGTTTTTGCTTACAGAGTGATGCCTTTTGGGTTGACCAATGCACCAGCTACATTTCAAAGGTTCATGAGTCAAGTCCTAGAGCCTTACTTGGGAAAGTTCATACGGTGTTTTTGGATGATTTTTGCATTTATTCTCGGTGCATAGATTACATGGAGAAGTTAAAGATGGCCTTAGCTAGGATTGATGAAGCAAAAGGGTGTCTAAATCCTAGCAAGTGTCATTTGGCTCAAATAAAAGTAGTCTTGTTGGGGCATATTGTGTCTCAAGAATGCCTGCAAATGGATCCTGACAAGGTTCAAGCAATCATGGCATTGCCAAGTCCTAAGAGTGTCACTGGTGTTCACAGAATTATAGGAAAGAGCAAGTATTATCAATGCTTTTGTGATGATTTCATAGAGATAGTGCATCCCATGAACTTGTTGACAAGAAAAGGAGTTTCTTTCCAATGGGGTGTGGAGCAACAAGAGTCTTTCCAGCAACTTAAGGAGGCCATGAGTAAGGGCCCAATATTGAAGCCCCCTGACTTTTATGTAAATCCAAGTGTATCTTTGCATTCAGTTGGTGTTGTATTGCTACAAAAAGGAGAGGCAGGTAGAATGCAACCCATCTATTATGCCAGCCGATAGCTTACAGATGTGGAAACAAGGTATGAAGAAATGGAGCAGCAAGCTCTCTCTTTGGTGTTTTCCGTCAGAAAGTTTCGCTCCTATTTATTACCTCGACCATTTTTCTTCCTTACCTCTCAATCTATATTAGCATATCTAGTTCGCAAGCCTAATCCTGGGGGGAGATTTGCAAAATGGTTGTCAGAGCTTCAAGAGTTCTCTTTCTCTTTTGTCACTGAAAATACCACTAGGTCCACTATGGTAGATTTGCTCACAGGACGGGAGGATCTAGGAGAAGAAAAGAAATGGAAGGAGAACATTAAAGATGAAAGGGATACACCACCAACAGCTTTTATTTTGTATTTTGATGGGGCTTTTAGTCCTTCATGCCAACAAGGAGTCTTGATGAATCCTGAAGGTCGAGAGGTATGGGCAAGAGGACAAGAGCTTCTAGGTATCACAACTAACAATGCAACTGAGTATAATGCTTTGATTCTTGGTTTGGAGGGTTGTCTTCAAAGTCAAGTTAAAGAATTGGAAGTAAGAGGAGATTCTCAGCTTATTATAAAGCAAATGCAAGGGCATTACAAGACAAGAAGTCCTCATTTGAAGGAGCTTAATCAAAAGGCTATGGCACTATGTAGTCAGTTTGATTTTTGCAAGTTTGTTCATATAAACAAAAAAGAAAATCAAAGGGCAGATGAATTAGCTACTCAAGCCATTGTAGTACAAGACCGGGGGGTGGTTTCTTTGGTAGACATTGGATGGCCAAAACTGTAAGATGTTCAGCAATATGTGGAAGAAGGCATGTTTCCTCGAGGGTTAACTCCACAACAGAAGCAAAGATTGGTAAGGAAGGCTTGTCCCTATACTATTGTTGATGACATTCTTTATAAATTGGGAAAAGACAAGGTGTTCCGGCGGGTGGTTCATCCCATGGAGACTAGGAGAATCCTAGAAATGTGTCATGAATGCTCTGGTCATTTTGCTTCATCAAGCACAGTTAGGAGAATTCTTAATGCAGGTTACTTTTGGCCACGCCTCCATAAGGATGTATATGAATGGTGTCGACGAAGTTGTAAAGTATGCCAAAAGTTTGGAAGGCGATAGTTGATTCCTGGGCCCTTAAAGCCTATTCCAGCATATGCATCATTTGAGAGGTGGGGGTTGGACTTTGTGGGACCACTCCCTCACTCATCTCAAGGCAAGCATTATTTATTGGTGGCCACAGATTATGCAACTCGATGGGCAGAGGCCAAGGCCATAGTCAATAGCAAGGCAAGTACAGTTGCAAAATTTCTCTTTGATCAAATTTGTTCACGCTTTGGTTGTCCTTTGGAAATTCTCACTGATGGAGGAACCTCTTTTAGAAATGAACTAATTGAAGATGTGGTGCATAAGCTAAAGATAAATCATAGCATGTCCACACCATACTATCCCTAATGTAATGGCTTGGTTGAGAAAACAAATGGATTGTTGCAATTCAATGGAAAGCTTGTTGACACCAAGAAAAGGCATTGGGATAGGCACTTGGCAGAAGTTTTATGGGCTTACAGGACCACACACAAGCTAGCTATTGGGTTTACACCATTCCAACTAGTGTATGGAATTGAAGCCATTTTACCCATTGAATTGGAGATACATAGTCTTCGCACAACTGTTGCAAGAATAGAAGGATAGGAGGATGCCTATGCTCAAGGCTTGGTACAGCTAGAAGCCTTGGATGAATGCAGATTATAGGCCTTACAAAACTTGGAATCTTCTCAAAAAAAGGCGCAAGGCCCATTTTGACACCAAATTATACAAGAAGAAAGATATTGCAGAAGGAGATTTGGTAATGAGATTTGATAGCTGTCTGGACAAGCGGCTAGACAAAAAGTTTATCGGTCGATGGGAGGGACCATATCGAGTCAAAAAGTTCACGAATGGAACCTATCAGCTTGAGGAGGTTGATGGCATGGTGATACCTGGATGCACCAATGAGTATCGCCTTAAATTCTTCTATGCTCGACCACCTTGAGGGCCAATAGACCCTCTCTATACTAGAGAGGATCTGCTAGGGGGGGAAAGATGTGACGCCAAAAATTGATATTTTTAATTTGGCATTGGTATTGTTTTTCTCTATGTTTGATAAGAGTTTGAGTATCAAGTGATAGCCTAGCGGTCTCACTTATTTTTATTTTCTATGATATTGTATGGGATGGAGAGGATGAGTGGAACGGCTCGTTGTAAATACCATAGGTATGAATTATAAATACCTTGGTATGGGGTGAGAGTTATTTGTGTATGGGATATTATGGAGTTTTTTAGAAAATAGGAAGAGTGAGTCATATAAAGATGTGGGCTCATGTCCTTGTGTTCCAATAATATAAGAGAGGCCACATGCCAGGCATGTGGAAGGCATGTGGAGGAGTGTGAAGTCAAGAGCAATCCTTCTAGAACTCCTATGTGGAATAAGGAGGATGTGGACATGTGGAAAAGAGAGGGTCCCTATGGGCTCCATGTGAGGAGACTCTTGACTTTCTCAATATTTTAAGAGTCTTGAGCATCTTGTGATGGGACACATGGCAAGAGTAGCCAAAAAGGACATGGATGGTGACATACGTGCTTATGTGATTGATGGGGAAAGGAATCTACAGGCAGCAATTGTAAATGGGTAAAGGAGGGTAACAAACTCTCTATAAAAGGAGCCCTCCTCTCCCTTGTTCATCAATCTCTTCCACCATTAGGCCTCATGTTGCTGTGGCTCTAGTCTCCCCAAGCCTCTTCCATGAGCCTTCTCTCCCTCTTGTAGATATTCTCTTATGTAGACTCTTGAGTCCATCTCTCTCTAGTTTATTCTCTCTCTATGAGTAGTTTTGGAGCTTCCGCTCCCTCTTGTATGTATGAAACCTCTTCTTCTCCCTTGTGTTTGTAGTGTTGGAGTGGATTCTCACTCTATTTGTAATGAAGGTCACTTCAGGTTCTCTCTCTCTTAAGTGTCTCTTCCCCTTTCTTTCTTTCAAAGCCTTAAAAGTTCTCTCTATTCGGTATGGCTTGAAGCAAGCACCTAGAGCATGGTCTGACAAGATAGGATAGTATCTTATCACTATTGGCTTTCATATTTCCAAGGCAGATTTCTCACTTTATGTGAGAAAAATAGAGAAAGGTATTATGCTGCTTGTCATTTATGTTGATGATTTGATCATCACAGGTGATAGTGATGAAGATATCCTTCATGTGAAAATGCTATTGAAGCAAAAGTTTGAGGTGAATGATTTGGGAGAGCTACATTATTTCTTGGGCATTGAGGTGATTAGATCACCAAGTGGGATACGGCTCTTGCAGAGGCAGTATGGATTGGACATGTTGTCCAAATATGGGATGACAGGCTATAAGCCTATTTCAGTTCCTTTGGAGCAGAATGTGAAGCTGAGCGTAGATGCAGGTGAGCTTTTAGAAGACCCTACTATGTACAGATGCATAGTAGGAAGTTTGATTTATATGACTATTACCATGCCAGATTTGAGCTATGCTGTTGGATTGGTAAGTCAGTTTATGCAGGCTCCAAGGAAACCGCATTTGGATGCGGCTAGACGCATACTTAGGTATGTGAAGTCCACATTGCAGTATGGACTATTTTATGAGGCTGGGGTTCAAATATAGTTGCATGGATACACTAATGCTGATTGGGCTGGTAGTATTTCTGATAGACGATCTACCAGTGGATATGTGTTCTCTTTTAGGAGTACTGCAATCACTTGGAGTTTGGAGTAGCAAGAAACAGCCTACAGTTGCCTTGTCGAGCACAGAGGCTGAGTACAGGGGTGCAGCAATGGCTGCATGTGAGGTAGCTTAGCTGCATAAGCTACTTTATGATATGCCTCAGTCTACAGATGGGCCAGTTGTCATTTATTGTGACAACATGAGCAGTATACACTTGGCAAATAACCCAGTCTATCATGCTAGAACAAAGCACATTGAGGTGCATTATCACTATGTGTGGGAGAAGGTTTTACTAGGTCTTATTGATCTAGTTTATGTCAGCACAGAGGATCAGGTAGCTGACGTATTCACGAAGGCATTGGATGCAGAGAAGCCACGCAAGTTCAGAGACCTGCTTGGTGTGTAGGAATTGGGATTGAGCTCAAGGGGGAGTGTTGAGATATCGAGATCCACTCATGATATGCCAAGGTGACTGTTGTGCATTTATGTCACCGACTTGTTAGCTGTAGATGCGGTTGGTACACCGCCGTTGAATAATAGCTGGATGATAGCTATCCTTATGTACTCTAGTTCGTGGCTCAGTTAGTATGCCACCTTAGTTAGCTGAGTTTGGTTTGAGACCCACATATAGGGTTCTTCTATTTCTTTATACGAGAGTTCTTTTGGCTTTCACAACTAAGAAGAGGAAAACTGTTTTCAGCCTCCACTTTTGTGTGTATTCCCCCATTGTGTATGTGAGAAAGCCACAAGTGAGACTCCTTCCTTCTCTCCCACTATCTTCACAAGCATTGGAGAAAGTGTTGTCTGATATGGGTCTCCATGGAGGCGATGTTCATATAACAAAGGATTTGAAAAAATCTACAAATGGCAAAGAGTTACCAATCAAGCCATCTATTGGTGGTGTCAAGGCAAGGAGATTTTTATCCCAGACAACAAACAAAAAAAAGCAAGTGAAGAAATGCACAACACTTTCAAGGATAAACTATGGATTATGGAAGCAAGTCCATAATGTTGTTAAAGATCATGAGGCTGAAGGAAAAGCATAGACTATCAAAGCAGAGGTTTGGAAGTCATTGGACAAACTCTTCATTTTTTGTGACAAAAAGACATGGACAAAGAATGATTACCAAGTTTTTGAGGAAGAGGTGAAAACATTTGGAAAGTCTATGAAAGAGGCTTGGACATCATGCAACATTACTCATTATATGGTAACTATCAAAGTTTTCTTTCTTTCATTGTGCTTTTTGCATTTGTTTCTTTCATTGATACTATTAGCTGGAAAAGAAATTAGGACTAGAGGCTAGAGGCTAAGCATGGCGACGCTCGAGGGCCATAGAGGAAAGGAGATCGTGAGGGCGAAACGTTATCATGGGAGGGGAAAAGGAATTAAAAGGGGAGAGAATGAAAAGGGAGACTATGACACAAGGGGAAAGGGAGAGGGGGGAAGAGAAGCATGTACATGATAGGAGGAGGAATGTAAAGATGGAGACATCAAGGGAAGAGGACCATGATTTATTTGAAAGAAAGGATGAGAGGGAAATATCAAAGTACTAGCTAGGTGGCTTTACAAGAATCAGTGTGTCTCATCAAGGAATAGCCCCCTCCTTTTATAGCTAAAAGAGGGGGTCTCTCCCAATTAATGCATCCTCCCACATGCATGGTGTGTGTGGAAAAGTCTCCCATGTGGGCTAGGCGGTTACGCACTCTCAATTGTGTGCGACAACCCTTTGCCTCAATTTTCCACATAAATCAAGCCCCATATCTCAAGTCTATGATACTCCGTTGGTCTCTTCCCAATTTTATAATATGTTCAAACCTCTAGGAGGACAAGTGGAGGGTTGGCACAAGGAATCTTGCCACCTCATCCTACTTTCCCCATTATTTAACTTGCTCTCTTGGACCTTCTATACCTCCCGCACATGGGCCTATCCTATATGGAGGGAATAACCCAATATAATATCCATCTCCACCTATTTTATATTACTTCTCCCATGGACTTTGAGCCATAACTCACTAAATGTAGCCTAGGTGGAGGGGTGCCACATGGAGGAGCCATGCCACCTTACCTTTTATAATATTGCTACCATGGATTATGTACAACACACCTTATGGGTCCTCTTACATGGAAGGGTGGCACATGGTCATGCCCTGCCACCTCAACCCTGGTCCCTATGCACACCATATTTTATTATACTATTGCCACATATACAAACACACACACATATTAATGCCTTTTTCCTTAGACAATTTTATCCATAATAGTTCCCCCCCCCAGGCAGGGAATGCACAACATTTCCATTCCTGGGTCCATCACACACAAAGAAAGGCTTGAGGTAACGCTTGTTGATCACCTTCTTGCCATATGGTTCATGCAGCTCCTGAACTTGTACAGACCCATTGCTATGTTCCTTGATGACTTTGTATGGGCCAGTCCACAGTGGCAGAAACTTCTTATCCATTTGGTGGTCCAATCTATTATCAAAGCATAGCACAACATCCCCCTCAGCAAAGTGTCTTTCCCATTCCTTGCAAATCTTAGCATCCAAGTGGGCCTTTTGTCGATTCTTTTGGATCTCTGTTTGGTGTAGTGCAAGGCATCGGGTTTCATCTAACTTCTCAAGTTGTACCAATCTGGCCTCTACATGTTCATCTTCTGTCATCCTCTGTTCTTGTTCCAATCTCAAAACTAGAATCTCTATCTCTAGTGGTAAAACGGCCTCAGTACCATACACTAACTCAAAAGGAGTGTGACCTGTAGATGTTTTATGAGTGATGTTGTAAGCCCACATGGCTTCAGTGACCTTTTGATCCCACTGGCTCCTATTCCCTATGGCCATTTTTCCCATGGTTTTACAAAGGAAGCCATTGGTTCACTCTGTTTGACCCATGGATGCTGGATAATAAATCCTAGAAGTGTGATGATCAATACCCATGCGATCCATGAGTAACTCCACTGCTTCATTTAAGAATGGACTCCCATGGTTAGAGACAATCTCCATGGGTGTCCCAAACCTTGTGCAAATACATTCAAATATGAAATTTCAAACTGCCTTACCATTTGCAGTGGGGAGGGCGATAGCTTCAGCCCACTTAGTGACATACTAAGTGGCTACCAAAAGATACTTCTTTTTGCGAGTAGTCATGGGCAAGGGCCCAACAAAATCTATTCCCCACTTCTAAAACAGATAGATGGACATCACTGAGTGATGTTGCTTAGGACGCAAATCCTTCCTACCAAAGAATTGGCATGGTTCACAGGTTTTGCAATATAAAGTGACATCCTTGAACAAGGTCGGCCAATAGTATCCAGCATGTAAAATCTTCTTAGTTGTATAGTCACTGGCATAGTGGCCTCCACAAAATCCATCATGATAATGCTTCAATACCTTAGGCACTTCATCTGCATCAATGGCCCGTCTTAGTACCCCATCCATGCCTTGATGGTACAACACCCCATCAAGGAGGGTGTAGCGCCTACTATCTCTGCGGATCTTCTTTCTCTCATAGCTAGTACTTTCTGGAGGAAAGGAGAAAGTACTCAAAAACCTATAGATACCACCATACCATGGATCCCCAACTTCTATGGCCGCTACAAGGGTTACATCAAGGCACTCCTCTAAATCAATCAAAGCATTCTTCAAGTTAGAACAACCCCCTTTTACAATTTTGAAAGAAAAATCATATTTTTGTAGAACTGCCAGCCATTTGGCCAACCGGCCCATGGGATTTGGTGATTGAAGAACCTGCTTTGCAAGACCAGTACTAGTGAGTATAATGAAGGACTTTCCAGCCACATAATGCTTAAATTTCTCAATGCAAAACACCAAAGACAACGCATGCTTGTCAGCCTCTGAATAGCATGACTCAGTGTCGAGCAATTGTCGAGAAGCAAATCGAACGGGATACATGAACCGATCCTCCCCTTGCTAGAGAAGAATACCTGCGAGAGTGTGCTTACCAAACCCAGGATTGATATAAAAAGTCTTTGACCAATTTGGATTGTGTAGAATGGGTTCTAAAGCCAGATCATTCTTGATTTGTGCAAACCCATGATCATAATCCTCATCCCAAGAGAAATCAACCCCATCTTTTAATAGCATAGTCATGGGTCGTGTCAAAGCAGCATATTGATCAATGAAGCGGCGATAGTATCCTGCTAGATTGACAAATGAGCGTACCTAACGTTTTGTTGTTGGTGGGGAGAGCTTGAGGATAGCTTCTACCTTCTCGGGGTCAAGCTTGACGCCTTTGAATGAGACAATATGTCCCAATAACCTCCCTTGAGTGGCTCCAATGATGCATTTCTCAAGGTTGAGACTGTTGTTTGCATCATTGACCCTTTGGAAGGCCAACCTAACCTTCATGACATGCTCCTTACGTGACGAGAATATACAAAAATCATCTAAAAACACCTCCAAGAAATCCCCCAAATAAGGAGCAAACACCATCTGCATAAATCTTTGAAAGGTAGCAGGAGCATTGGTGAGGCCAAATGGCATTACTTTGAATGCAAATGTCCCCCAGGGTGTGGCAAATGTGGTTTTAAGCACATCTTCTTCGGCAATTCTGATTTGATAAAACCCAGAGTAACCATCATAGAAAGTATATATCTCATGACCACTTACCTTCTCAAGAATGAGGTCTTGAAAGGGTAGAGGATGATGATCCCTCTTGGTGGCTGCATTGAGTTTCTTATAGTTGATGCAAACCCGCCACTTGTTGTTTTTCTTTGGGGTGACTACCACTGGTGAAACCCATTCAGTATTGTGAACCGGAACAATAAACCCAGCCTCTACAAGCTTCTGTAACTCTGAGCGCAAAGCATCCGTCTGCAAGGGCCCTAATCTCCGATACTTCTGAGCCACAGGCTTCGCATTAGGCTTCAGCTCTATCTTGTGCTCTATGGCAGTCACATGGCAAAGGTGGTGGTAGCTAGTTGCAAAGAGGTCAGGGAAATCTTTGAACATTTCTAGGAACTCATCTTTCTCACTTGGAGTGAGGTCTGGGGAAAGCATAGACTCAAGTTGTTGAGGACTAGCTGTTACCTTTTCTGCAGATGGCGGGGTCGGAGACACCCCCATCATGTAAACTTTCTCCTCTGAGAATTCCTCCCCCCTGTCTGATTCTTCCATTGATTCAAACACCGAGGATGAGAGAGTATCACTGTCTTGCTCCTCTTCTTCTTCTGGTTCCATGGCACCGGGTTGCACCAGGATCTTCTCCTTAGAAGCACCGAAAGACATGTGTCCTGTCTTCCAATAGCTGATTGCATCACTCTTTCTCAACCATGGTCTCCCGAGTATGGCTGGGTAACTCCTGCCTATATCTTCAATGTCCACTACATAGAAATTAACAGTGGTGGTCAACCCATTGACAGTGATGGGCAAATCCTCAATGACTCCCAGGGTGGCAAGTCATCGACCATCTGCTACCTTGATTCGAGTGGAGGAACGCCTTGTACATTTCAAATTCAATTTCTTCATGATTCGGGGCACCATGATATTACATGCAGCTCCCCCATCAACACACACATTTTTGACACGATAATTATCTATGATGACATCGACTGTGTGTGGGTGCTGATCAATTTCTTCAAAGATAGAAGATACCTCTCTTACCTTTCCCTTTTTCTTGTTCCTCCTTGTTGAGAGCCCTTGCTGTAGCTCACGTCTCACCTTAGGGCTTAATGCTATTAGTTGAGGGAGCGTGATGCTCAAAGAATGATGAGCAAGGTCTTGAACGACCGAATAGTCTTCTTGCCTTGAGCCGATGGGAAAATCCGAGGGCGACCACTTACTCCTGCGGGATCTTTTAGTCTTCTCTATTGGTGGG
This sequence comes from Dipteris shenzhenensis, assembly GCF_047967505.1. Taxonomy (NCBI): domain Eukaryota; kingdom Viridiplantae; phylum Streptophyta; class Polypodiopsida; order Gleicheniales; family Dipteridaceae; genus Dipteris; species Dipteris shenzhenensis. Next base: position 10,971,879 of record NC_141621.1, on the reverse strand, counting down.
TCTGCCATTTCAGCATCTGAGGGCTCTGAGAAGGACACCTTCTTCCTAGGGTGGCCCGGTCCATGGTTTGGAGAGGGGTCCGAGGTGGTACGACTTCTTTCCTTGAGGTTAAGGATCTCTACATCAGAATCCTCAGTGCCAGACTCACTTAGAAGATTCACCTTGGAATATTGGGGCATTCCGTGTGATAATGACCCTTCTGGTGGCACTCATAGCATACAACATTAGCACGGTCTCTTGGAGGGTGGTTGGCTTGATTTCTGATGCCCACCATCTCAAGCTGAAGATCATTCAGGGCCTTGGCTAGGTCATTGACTCCAGGTTCTATTGCAGGGGGGGCCTCTTTAGGTGGAGGGGCCGAGGGAGTAGAAAGGAGGGGGGCTCGTGGGTGAGGCTGGGGAAATCTTCGAGGCGGAGGGTGAGAGTATACACCTTGTTGAGGGTAAGCATCTAAGGGAGGACCACACATATGAGGTGGAGGCAGTGGATACATCCTTGATGAGGGGTGGGGGTATGCCCTTGAGTTAGACCCCCCAGGTTGTTGTTGCAGGAATTGAGGGGGTTGCGGAGGGACATTCGTCTTCTTTGAAGCAGGGTCATACTGAACTTTATCAAACTTTTGAGCAATCTCATGTGCTAGCACCATAGTTTCTGGATTCTCCCATTTAAGCTTGAGGTGGAATTCATCACTTGCTCCTACTACAAGGTAGCCCAGCACATGTTGAGTCATTCCAGCTCGAAATTTGGCATTGTCCTCCTGTGTGGCAATTAAACGGTCCAAGAGCACGGCCACTCGATCCACATATTGACGCGCTGTCTCACCTTCTGACTGCTTCAAGTTTGCCACCTACAGGTACACATTCTCCGGCTCCTCTTCTTTGTTGAAATACTCAATCATTGCTGCTGTCAACCTTGGCCAGCTTTGGTGAACATCTTTGGCCTGCTTCTCATACTACACTTGAGCCAAACCCTCTAGAAATGTGGGACGAACCAACAGCCATCTGTCTTCAGTAAGAAAGTTGAGAGAAACACAACGGTGCTTGAAGGCCACAAGATACTCATTTGGATTTTCTTCCACTCGTCCACAAAACACGGGAATGTCAGCCATGCTTGGAAGATGGAAAAGAGAGTGGAAAGACGAGGCTTATCTATGGACAAACAATAGAAAGAGGAAGCTTGAACTAAAAATCGGGTGAAGATACATCCACAAAGCACACAGGCAAGGTAGGGTGTGACTGGTGTATTGTGAAATACTACACGAGAAGAATTTCAGCATAGAATAGCACATAGACAATCTTAAAAGGACCAACCCTCATGATATCACATCCATCTTTAAAAGCAAGGGTTAGAGACGCGGCGCTGCATGAGGTTGTTCATCAAGGCAAACAAGAATGCCATGACAAATGTCAACAGTTGGAGAGCTTGCACATCACCTTCAGCTTCTTCTAGTTCTTGTAGTCGCCATGCTATTTCTTCAAGGGGTGTGCGGTCTGGCATCCTTCTTTTGAGCAATGTCCTTGAGGACCTTCCTGATGATCTTCCGAAGTCGATGAACTCATATCAAGTATGCCCAACACTTAGTTTCATGATGACCACAACCTTTGCATTCCCTACAAATGATCACCCTCCTTCGTGGCTTGCGGCTTTGTTGGGGTGGTGCTTCCACTCGCGTCATGCGTGATTGAAGTACAAGCTTCACGTGCCAAGAAATCAGCAACTAGATTTCGAGCTCGAGGGATATGCTAAATTTTTACCTCTTCAAATTGGTTGCAAAGTTCCAATGCTTGTTGATGTCATGGAACCAAGCCTTTGCTATGGACCTTCTACCTTCCACTAACTTGTTCACACACTAGTTGAGAATCTCCTTGCACTTCAAGTTGCTTGGCATGATGTTTTTGTGCCTTTTGTAACCCAAAAATGAGCGTCGAGTACTCAGCTTGATTGCAAGTACTTGCAGGTGCAGACTTGCTGTAACAATACTCCTCACCACCCGGTGAAGTGAGCTTCACACCCATGCCAGCAGCCTTGGTCGAAGGTTTGTAAGCTCCATCAAATTGAAGGATCCAAGATGTCATCACACCAAGACTAAAATTCGGACATCCCAAGTTTCTCGATAGTCCAAGATAGGTAGGAGAGGGTGGGGAGAATTCAACACTTGAGCCAAACGTTCAGCACCAAATAAACTTGCAATCCTTTGTTGATAGTTTATCTTTCAACCAAAAAGAATTACAACTTGAAGCTCGAAATGAGGCACAAAAGGTTGATTAGGTACAAATGGATTCCTTGGTCGAAACATTACCAACCATAGCCGAGGCCTAGAAAACTTTGTAGTGAGATTGAGAATAAACCATTCAAGACGAGCTTATCCACAGGAATTAACAAGCAGATGTTCCAAATCTCCCCCCAAGCTTGGGGAGCATCCCACCCTTTGATGAAGGACACCGTTTTAATTACCTCTGAAGCAGCAAGTAGTTTGATCACCGCACAATGAGTGGAAGTAAAATCAAAGTTCTCCCAGCGTATCAGTAGTTCTTCACCATGAATCATCCACGGTGTATCATTCCGCCTGTCATCTCCTTGAACAATGCACTGGACAATCAGCTGTTGAAGGTCGACATGAAGATCAAGGAAGAGATCTCGTGCATTGGTAGCCATAAGGCACGGAGGACCAGGCACCAAATCCTTAAACGTGTCGAGAAGTGACATAAATATCCACCCTCCTTGTGTGGCGTGCGTTCGTGAAGTGAACTTGGAGAAGTTCTAAATCGGTGATCTAGCAAGAAATGTGAATAGAGCACATCAAATGAAGTACTTTTGCTTTTTACAGCAAGAGCAAACTCCCCACGGTTAGAGAGTTACAGTTCTCGAGATTTCAATATATAAAAAGAAATCATTACATTTTCATCACTTCCAACTTGTTGGCCCAATGATAAATCTCCCTTTTGTGAAGAGGGAGGTATTGGGTACAAATCCTACTCTTTAATAAAAACAGAGGAGAGGAGAGGAGAAGGAGAAGAGAAAGAGAAAGAGAGGGAGAAGAAGAAGAGAAGAGGGGTGCGTGATCTGCTATTACAGTTTTGCAGAAACTCAGAACAACTGAGAAGATGTAGCAGCCCAGAAGACTGTCGTGCGAGTGAACACAGTAGATGCACGAAGCGAGAAAACTATCCACGACTAGAAGACGCAGCAGCCCAGAAAACTGTCACGTGGGTGAACACAGTAGACTTGCAAATCGAATGCGCGCACAGTAGCTTAGAAGGAGCACAGATGGTACAGTTTTGTAGATGCGACCGGTATGAGTAGAAGATTCACCACTAGCCGTGGAGATTTCGATCCCAGTAGCCACACCATTTCTATTAGCTAGAAAAGAAATCAAGACTAGAGGCTAGAGGCTAAGCATGGCGATGCTCGAGGGCCATAGAGGAAAGGAGATCATGAGGGAGAAACGTTATCATGGGAGGGGAAAAGGAATTAGAAGGGGAGGGAATGAAGAGGGAGACTATGACACAAGGGGAAAGGGAGAGGGAGGAAGAGAAGCATGTACATGATAGGAGGAGGAATGTAAAGATGGAGACATCAAGGGAAGAGGACCATGCTTTATTTGAAAGAAAGGATGAGAGGGAAATATCAAAGTACTAGCTAGGTGGCTTTACAAGAATCAGCATGTCTAATCAAGGAATAGCCCCCTCCTTTTATAGCCAAAAGAGGGGGTCTCTCCCAATTAATGCATCCTCCCACATGCATGGTGTGTGTGGAAAAGTCTCCCATGTGGGCTAGGCGGTTACGCACTCTCAATTGTGTGTGACAACCCTTTGCCTCAATTTTCCACATAAATCAAGCCCTATATCTCAAGTCTATGATACTCCCTTGGTCTCTTCCCAATTTTATAATATGTTCAAACCTCTAGGAGGACAAGTGGAGGGTTGGCACAAGGAATCTTGCCACCTCATCCTACTTTCCCCATTATTTAACTTGCTCTCTTGGACCTTCTATACCTCCCCCACATGGGCCTATCCTATATGGAGGGAATAACCCAATATAATATCCATCTCCACCTATTTTATATTACTTCTCCCATGGACTTTGAGCCATAACTCACTAAATGCAGCCTAGGTGGAGGGGTGGCACATGGAGGAGCCATGCCACCTTAACTTTTATAATATTACTACCATGGATTATGTACAACACACCTTATGGGTCCTCTTACATGGAAGGGTGGCACATGGTCATGCCCTGCCACCTCAACCCTGGGCCCTATGCACACCATATTTTATTATACTATTGCCACATATACAAACACACACACATATTAATGCCTTTTTCCTTAGACAATTTTATCCATAACAATACTTGCTCTTATGGTAGCATGTTATCTACAATCATCTTCCATATTTTATTTAAAAATATGGTTGCCCAGAAATTTGGTCCACACAAGGGATGGAGAAATCACATTACACTGCCTGTAATGCCTTCTTTCGACACACACAACATTTTGGAGGAAGAGAGAAGGCAAACAGCCTAAAAGAAGTATTTCAATGGTTTTATCGAGGTGTACTATAAAGACTGAGCTGCAAGACAAAAGTGAACACCTCACAAATTAAGTTAGCCTTTGCCTTGGCCCAAAAGCAAAGAAAGCATCAAATTTTGGACAACTCAAATGCTGCAGAGAAGAACGCTGAGTGGAGACATTCAAAGATCTTTGTAAACCATAAGTGGATAGATAGACTCTGAATTTTAAACAAACTTGTAACACAAAACCATTACAATGTATATATTGCTTGTGCAATGTACAATATCTTTCCAAACTTGTGAACTATTCTTCTACTGTATCAATGTCACACTTGTCTTCTGCTTTTTTTGCATTGTCTTGCTTAATTGATTCGGCTCCTTCCATTTGAAACACTTCACTTACTAATGGATTATCATGCTTGATTGGTTCAGCTCCTCCAATTTGAATTCCTTCACTTGCTAATGATGGTTCTCTATATCTAAGAAGATGGTGCTTTCCATGAACATCTAGGCCCAAAGTACTCTCGATTCCATGTGCATGAGCATATGCTGTGTATGTAAGATAGTATCCAACCCTACTGCAATCCCTGCCTGGATAGTAGCCAAAAATGTGATAAGCAAAAAAAATTTCAATCAAAATGACCTTCTCTATTTGTTGGAACATTTCATGCCCACCCAAAAACCTAGACAAAGCTTTGAAAAACCAAACTGTGGCCTCCCCATCATTGCTCAATTGTTGATGAAAAACCAAAATCTTTGCAGTAGAGAGCTGGCTGATATAGTGGGAGAGGCTAGTAAGCCGCCCTAATCTCTTAGTTCCCCTTTCATGCCCTCGAAGGTAAGGATCATCTTGGACATTCAACTGCAAAAACCAAAATAATACAATTACCTTTTTCACCTAAGATTAAGGAAAAATGAGATGACAAAAGAGATAACTTACTTGTGGATTTTCATCTCCAACTAAAACTTTATCGGTCCAAGTGATGCTGCTTTTTGTGGAGATGTTGGTGCTTCTTTTTTGCTCCTCTTGCTTTCCCATTTTGTCAATCATAAGTTCTCTCTGAAGCTACTCAAAAGTCACTTTATCAATGCCATATGAGTCCTCGCATTTCTTCGCTTCTGTAAAGCACGTCGAAAACAATTCTTCTGAATTGAAGCTGTCCTCTAATGATAGAAATTGATCCTCATTGGCAATAAAATCTCTTTCCAACGAGCAAGCTTGTGCAATTATTGCCAATGCATAGTCCTCTCTCAAATAAAATATTGCCTGAATGTCACTAAGATGAACGTACTCAACATTGTCAATAAGGAAAGAAGGCAGCAAGGGTATTGCATGGCTACAGCTCTCCACATCAAGTCCTTCAATTTTTACTGGTCCTTTAATTGTATCTGCCCTAAGTGACACAACGTTTAGTGTTGCAGCTTTAGCCATCTCATTTTTTAGATCAATTTCCTCCTTTGCATCTTGCTCATGCTCAAAATCAATTTGAGAAAGCTCTATTGTATCTATGCTCTCTGTCAATTCCTCTTCTTCAGATTGAGTTGTCTCTATGTTATAGAAATTAAGGTACATAACAAAAGCCATACTCTCCTCTAAAAGCTTGCACTTTCTATTATGCATAGTGCATTTTGCTTTCAAGTGCTCTAGAAATAAGTCATATCTCTTGGCCATATAACTTCTAATGTTATTTGTAGTAGTAACATCTTTCAGGTGGATATAGGGCTTACTTTCTATAACAGCTTTTCCATCCATTGTGAGAGTATCAAACCCTTCATAATACTCTGCCAAAATGTCATAGTGTTGTGACATTATATTTGAGTAATTTAGACTCTTATTGAACATCTCGTAAAAAATATGACACTGCTGATGTGCATTGGACTTGTGGGAGAAAGTCAAACAACATCTCATTGACAGACTTCTTCTCTTCCCTTTGAGGACTACTTGATGGCTCCGCAAATGCCATTTGCAGAGCTCTTCTTCCTACTGGTGCCGTCATAGAAGTTCTTTGCAAATTTACTGCACCATGCCATGTGTGTTGAAATGCAAATGTGATTACATAATTGAAAGTAAATTTTTGCACCATGTGTTGAAATATCAATGTGAACAATAATTCAAAGAAAGATCTTAAAATCACAATTATTCGACATACCTAGGTTGCAAGTTCTCATGGAAAATTTTCTCACACTCCGCTTTCTAGTTGTTTTGATCTTGTGAACTTCACATGGTCAAGCCAAAAAACAAAGAATAGCATTAGCAAACAATTCCTAACATATTCTTCGTGACAAAGAGATAGCTACAAAAGCATGTTGAATCTACTTCATATGCCCACTGATTTGAGTTTGTTTACAAAAAGTATCACGTATGACATGCCATGGGTCATAAAAGAATGATAAAGACAAGGAATACGAGTCCGAAAAAATCGATACCAAAGACCAAGAGTGCAACAATCAAGGGAGAAATGAAGATGACATGGATGCATGCCTCCCTTCTCCTCCACCCCCACTGCCTAGATCGCCCCCAAATGACCCTCCCCCCAACTATGAGGTAGTCAATAGAGCGAGCGAGGAAAAGCGAGCGGGCCCAATGAAGCGAGCGAGGATTTTTTATAATTCCTCCGATGAGAACAAATCTGAAACCAAACTTACTATAGCAAGATGTTGTCATAATAAGCATACCAATAATCAGACTTACAATCCACCCTATCTTTCACTTGAAGAAACTTGAAGAACATAAATTAATTATTAAACTCATAACATAGATGACTGTCGAAATACCACTTCACCTGCAAAATGCACACTAGACCAAAACTTTCCAAATGTGTCCATGGTTCACCACAACAATTATCAGTCTATGAACAAAATGGTGTTTTAAACCATATTCTAATCCCCGTGACATTCATCATCAAGAAAGTAGTTGCGTGCATGTGGTTTATCTAATTGGCACTCATCATATCTCTTGTCGGCTATCATGAATCTTGCCATTTTTTCTGCATAGCATGGTAACAAACTACAACAAAACATACATTTCAAAGGAAAGTAAGTCAAACTGGAACAATGAAAGTAATTTCCAATAAGAAGAACTTGCCATCCTTATGTGTTATACAAAAGACGATTCGCTACCAACAAAAAGCAGAAAAAATCAATTACTAGATCAAGGCCTTACAAACACTATCCAAAGCATCAAAATTTGTACTTTCTTGATTCAAAGGCACCCGTAAATGTTCACTATATACCATATTATAAAGATGCTAAATAACACTTTCAACATCCTCAATTTTAGCGTTCAAAATATATAACAAAAAAACTCAGGGCCAGTAGCATACTACTCATCAAAGGGGTTTGTGATAGGTTCCACTCTCTCTTCTTCCCCCTCTCCATCATGCTCTGACCTGATCCATTTTCTAGAATGATCTGCCACAAGTGGCTCAACAATGCTAGCCACAATACCGTTGTCTGAATCAAATGAAAAACAAGGCCTGCCAAAGGTGTGATGCCATGGGCCAAGGAAATGTCAAGTGACTGTGATCGATGGAACACGTATTGCTTCACAAGTCCCAAGATTGACTCTCCACCTATATGCAAAAGCAAATCAATTACAAGTAAAGGAACAACTACATATGCAGAACACAACAACACCCTTACCTGCACTCTCTATGTGATCCATTTCATGCCGCATAGGACTAGATGGTCCCTCATCTAGAAAGAGAACAATCATAAACTTATTAATGCAATGTCAAAACGAATTGAAGACAACATCAACAAACAATCATATTGTATCTTCCTTACCTTTTTCTATAGGATGTTCTTGTTTCTCTTTCTCTTTCTTATCTCTCATTGAGCTTCCCTCCACTTTGTCCTTACTTGCTTCATTGGCCTTTTGTGAAGCATAAGTATTGTACAAGTCTCTTTCTCGCACCAGTACTTGTCCTTTAGAAAAATCTATCCAGGGACAATGTGCTAATTCCCATTGAGAGAGCTGGTGCATGCCAGGTGGATACATGCATGCAGCATGACCAATCTCCACCCAACTCTTGCACAAATTTGGAATGTCAGAGATCCTTTTCTCTATTGCCAAGTGGGAGAGATATCTGTCAACCAAGAAACAAAAAAAAATTGGATGTCCCAAACCATCAAAAGGTCAAGAAATCAAGTGGAACAACCATCAATGATTGTTTAATTACATTAATCAATAGCACAAACATAGACAAATGAAAAATGAACCTTCAAATGAATTGACAACATACCTATAAACCACCCTATGGGCAGCCATGTCCAACTCAGATAGTCCATCTCCTTTTTTTCCACCCTTGCTCTCCATCTTTGTTTCCTTTGATCTTAGCACCACAAACATATGTTTTCTCCCCTCCAGTTTTATATCCTCCATGTATTGCTGCAATGTGTAATCCTTAGGGGTATCCAAAGGCATGCCCATTGTTGTGATCACCCTCAAATCTTCAAGCACTTTCAATGACTGTCTCTCCACCTTCTCCAAAAATATCTCTCTACTAATCCACCTAAACAGTAAAAGTTGACTCAATTTTATAATAAAAAATAAGAGTCATGCCATTGGCAAGAAACAAACAAACACCATGAAAGATGATATGTATTGGTAGAAGAAACACACCCTTTGTACTCAAGGTCACCCACAGGCATGAAGTACATGTCTTGCATAGGTTTAGTGGCTTCTAACAAAGAAAGGAAAATATTTTTTTTTTCTAATCTCAAATCAGACTTTGCAATGAGTTGGAGCTTCTCCAATGTCACGCAAGAGTCCATACCATCAAAGCACAAGGCAAACAATTTTTCCAACCAAGCCTCTCCAAGACCAGGATCTATACAGTTCAACACCTATCCAAAGATGACATGTCAGTCACTTAACTTCAAAATAAATGCAACAAAGTATAGAAATTCAATTCACACATTTCCCATCCTATCAGCAATTCTCTTTTGAATTATGGTACGCTGCTTTCCTTTTGCCTCTCCCCTTTGATCTAAAGGTAGCTTTGTAGATATTTTGTCCATTGATTTTTTAAGCTTTGTATTGTACTCAACCTACATACATAAGTTTCAATTAGAGAAAGCAAAGGAGTGACAAAAATGTAAGCATCAATACAAATGCAACATTCTACCTGGAAGACAAGCCTTGCCAGGTAACCTCTTGTCAATGGGACCATGGCTTCTTCCCTTTACTCTCTTGAGCCCTCCAATTCTCTATTGATTTGATCTCACTCGAAGACAATGTTCTTATAAACACCGTAGAGTCACACTCACAAATGTTGTGTGCATTTATAAGTATGTCCCTTAGACTGGGTTTGATAATGGCATGTTCATTCATGCTAGAAAACAAACAGCAAAGTACACAACCCAATCAATAAATGCAAAGTAGCATAAAACACAAATGTGGAGAAGATTCAAAGAGTCCATGTACTTACAAATTCATTCGTTGTAGCCCTGCCAAGAGAGCAATCTCACTAATTTTCCTTGGGTCAATTATTGTGCATACCACTCGTACATGTCTTTTCTTGTTTGTAGGAAAGATTTCCTTGATGACACTCATCCATGCAGTGGTACTATGATTGCCCTCCCAAACAAATAACATCTTTTGCGACATAAAATGAAAGTTAGTGTTAGACATCACATCTTTCTCAAACTCCCCATCCACCTCTCTCCAGGTGGGAGACCAACTCTTCCTCATATCATCTGTCACAACTATCTCCTCTCCATCACTCTTGCAGACAGATACAATGAAAGACCCTTTCTCTGGGAGATAGCCCTCCACTTGAAATGTACTTTTGAGTGAAGATACATCATCACGAAGTCCTCTCACTCTTGCATAAGGTATCAACTTACACAAGGGAATGCGAGGATACTAATCTGAATGAAGCATCCTACATTTGCCAATCACATCACCTCCTCCTTCCACGTGAACTTCACTGTCATCCAACTCATCCTCCTCCACTCTTGGACCTTCATCTCTTTGAGTTGATGATACTTCAACCTCTAGACCCACCACACTTTCTTGCTCTTCCATTCCACCTACTAATGATTCAACATTGTGATCTACTTTTATTCCTCTTGTCACCTTTGTAGAATGTGCCACTTGAACTTTTCTGCCTTTTTTTCCTATCATCCTGAAAAGACAAAAAACAAGGCATTTTTCCAATCATAGTTCTCAAAACCTTTTCAATAAAAACCAAAACTAAAAACTAATACATGTATCTACCAATGCAATTGATTTCCAGTTTAGCAAACATTCACCCAGTTGTATCCTAAAAGAAAAAGTTTCATCTCCAATGCACATAGTATATCAACTTGCAGTGGTATCTATACACTTGGATATATGGAATTGCAGTGGTAAATATGCACTTCTATGCCTACCCCTTACCCTCATGAAAAGACACCTTGAGATGCAAAAAAGGACAGCGCGTTAACGCGCTATCATTTTTGGCATCTCAAGCTGTCTTTTCATGAAGGATTTTCATGAAAGCTTTTCTACTCAATCCTCCATGTATCAATACTTTCTTTCATACTCACAAAAGGTTGCTTCAACCATTTCATCTTTTGTCTACAAGTATGCTTTGGTGTACCGGTCTAATGGTCTTTGGAATGCTATTGGAGTCTTGGAGGGATAGGTCACATGGTCTTTTGAATGCTATGCAAGGAGGGGACTATTGGACTGCTCGAGGGACCAAAATAGGCAGCACGTTAATGCGCTGCCTCTTTTACTACCCCCAACAGTCCAAGTTCCCCTCCCTTGCATGGCTCTAGGTAACTCTAGCAACCACGGGTGTACATGCCTCGTATATATGGTTTGTAGAAAAGCTTGCTTGCAGAGTAACTACCACCAAGTCCTAAGGAACTACCACCGAGTAACGAAATAAAATGGAGTAAGCAAAGGTCGTGGTGAGCCCACAAAGGGAAGCACAAAAACTAGAATATGTCGAGTAAAGAATGGAACTTGAGAAAATCAAACATCGCTAAGAGGGGTGTTCCTAAAATCAAATGACTAAGAAAATGAACGATAATCCAAGTCCAAACGACGTTAACAACAACAGAAAGGGGCATCCCTAAAAGGGGAAAACAACAGTAGCACATAATAAAGTAAGGAGCGTATGCAATATGCAAATTGAAAAGCCTTCTCTTGCGTTCCAGACTGCGTTAGCAGAGTTTATACAAAACCCAAGATTCTCAAAAATCAAACTCGACATCCATGAACTCTACGAAACACTGGAAACAGTTTCAGCGAATTGAAAGCACTAATCGTCAATGTTGGGGAAGCTCATGCACTACCCATATCAAACACAAAGTAGCGACATCATATTTCATCATATCAAACACAAAGTAGCGGTGAGCTGATCAATACAGTTAGCGCAAGCCGTCAATGTGAGACTTCACCTTCTTCAACGGTTCTGTGCAAAAGTTCCCAAACGAGATTGAAAAGCGAGTGAAGGGCAAAAGAGCCAAAACTATACACGAGTCTAGTTCGGAAGACATACCGGGAGAAGGATAGGAGTGATGGATGAGGAGAAGCTGGGCGGGTGGTGGTGTCAAGCTCAGCGATGATGGAGTATAGCTTTTCCCAAACGGCACCAGATTCTTCGAGCTAGGAATGAAAATCCTCGAACTAGCAAAGCGAGGAGGGTACGAGAAAGAGGATGATGGAGAGAAGAAGGCAAACAAGGGCAACAAGGATGATGGAGAGAACAAGGCAAACAAGGTATGCGAAGAAACAATCTAGAGCAACTGAAGGAGGACCCTCTAAAGCACAAACCTCTAAATGGAAGGAAAGCCAACTAATCTACTTCTTTTCTTCATTCATTCAAACTCCTCAAGCGCAAAATAAAGGCTTTTTGTGAACCTCCTAATCATGAACAATGCACGAAGGAAGTGGAAGCTACCAGAGCTCATACCACAGAGCTGGATAGCAAGGGAGTCGAGGCATCAAGTGAGGTTACTACATAGATATGCAGTACAAACAAAGATATACCACAGAGCTGGATAGCAAGGGAGTCGAGGCATCAAGTGAGGGAGATGGAGTGATGGAGAGGGAGAGCTGATCTTTTGCAGGTTAGAAGGAAGGACGATGCAATGGTAGGGGGAGGGAGGAGACATGGCTCGTTGGAGCTTTGGAGGTTTGGCTATGGCAGTCGGTGGTTCAAGAGGAGAATGTGCAGATAATATAGACAAGGCCTTAGGAAGATGGTAGCTATGGCGGAGTACTAGGAAGATCTTCACATCCTGCCATTGGTAGCGGCATTTTTAGTTGAAAAAGTAGAGCGCCTTCTGAAGCAACTAGCGAATAAAAATTGCACAGCCCACATCGCTTCTATTAGACGGTCCTCGCTACATTTAGCTGCTACTAGAGAACAGAAGCATCGGCGCCATGTCAGTAAATAATATCGGCCCTCTATGAGACTCACCTCATGTTGTTTAAAATTATAGCATCTCAACGTATGTGGAGTTGTAGTAGAGAAAGAGTCCACGATGGACTAGAATGAAGATCAACAAGGGTAGATCCAAAAACCTGGAAGACGTCTTGAGAATCGTTCCAATCCCTAGCAGATTCCGCTCCATCTTTTCGGCTCGAGAGGTAGAGGGTTATCACCCCTTCTATCAAAGCATTCTCGTTGGGATCTAATGCTTCCAGCCACTCGAATCGAAGGCCTCGAAGTGTGTGTTGGCTGAACTCCAAGTAATTCCCATTTTAGCTATAGACTTGGCTAAATCGTCCCAAATCTAATTTCAAAGTGAAGGTAAGAGGGCTGGACAACAGAGAGTAGGAGAAAGGAAGACTAATTGAAAGGCGAAAGCAGCAAAATCTCTCTGCTGTTCTTTCCTTGCTGGACTGCCTGGATTGCCTGGGGCTCCTTCCTTCCTAGACTGCTTGGACTGCCTTCCCAGCCTTGAGCTCCTTCCTTCCTGGACTGCCTGGACTGCCTTCCTGGACTGCCTGGGGCAGCATAATTAACGCACTGCCTCTTTTACTGCCCCAGGCAGTCCAACTGCCACCTCACCTTCTGCAACCTCACCACTTGTGAGCTCCTCCTCTTCTGCAACCTCACCACCTGTGACCTCCTCCTCACCCTCCTCAACCTACAAGTCATGAAGGTCTCTGAACCCATCGTCAACCTCACTATCTCCTTGCCTCCGAACCTGTCGTCGACCTCACCATCAAGCTCCTCAACTCCCTCCTCATCACCCATCCCGCGGTCCGTGTCCCCTCCTTCTGGGTCCTTAAGAAACTCGCTTATTCCCACTTTTGTGCTGGTCAAGACCTCGCCAAGGCCTCTGCCACCCTGTAGCATCTGTTGGAATTGGGCTTCCAGGGCATCCTCACTTATGGTCTTGAGGATGCTCCTAATAACCTCTCCTGCGATCGCAACTTGTAGGTCTTCTTGGAAACCATCCGACAAGACCGAGAGGCTTCCTCCCGCATCGATACCTCTTGCTACCTTTGCCCCGAATTTCAGAACAGAATAGAATATCGGGCTTGCATTCCGTTCCACAGAGAAACATTTAGCTCAACTCGCTTTGTTTTGTCCTGATCTAGAGAAATTGATTGATTAAGTCGATCACGAGTGTTTGATTTCCTTGTAATACATGCAAAAAAGCTCACAAAGTAGAATAGAAATCTGTCTGAGATGCTATGGATCTGCAAGAGGACTTTCTTGGGCGCTCTCTCTCACTCGCTATCAATCTCAGTGCTCTCTTGCTCGCTCGCTCTTGCCTATGGTGTCTCTCTCCCTCTCTCCGCTGCTCGCTTGGATTTTGCTCGCTTTATTTTCATGCTTCCCAGCCTCGAGCTCCAGAGGTATTCAACTTCCTTCTTGGACTACCTGGGGCAGCAAAAGAGGTAGGGCCTTAACGTGCTACCTCTTTTGCTACCCCAGGTAGTCCAACTGCCACTACAGCGAGCAAGGTTATCCAACTTCCTTCCTGGACTGCCTGAGGTAGCAAAAGAGGCAGCGTGTTCTTTTGCTGCCCCAGGCATCCAACTTTCACCATAGTGAGCCACCTTGCTTCATATTTCTTTCGGCTCACTTTGCTTCATATCTTTTTCTTGCTTGCACTCTTGCCGTTACGCTTGCCTCCCTAGGCTATGGTCGTTGAATTTCTGAAGAGAAAAGAGTACTTACCTCAAAAGCTCTTTGCTCGTTGATGTTTGTTGAAGGCCGCAAGGAGGTCGATGTCGTTGAAGTTTGTTGAGAGCCACAAGCAGCTCATGTCATGGCAGGCACCTCAGAAAGGAAGGAGTTGACATCGCTAAACTTTTGAACTGTGAGAACATGCGAGGGCAGGAATGTAAATTTTTTTGGACATTTGGAGGAGTGTGAGGAGCATTTGGGGGAAGCTTCAAGGCTGGAGAGAAAGAGAGATAAAATTTCTTCAAGGCTGGAGAGCCCACCACACCCTTCCTTTTGCAAGCGATGGTCATTATTAGACAAATTTTGCAGGCGATTTTGTAGTAATGATTTTGCAGGCGATGGTCATTATTAGACAGATTTTGCAGGCGTAGCCTTTAGAGAAATGATTTTTGAGGGATTTTGCAGGCCTGGTCATTATTAGACGGTAGGAGAAGACTGCATAAGTAACACCTTGTAATAGTGAGGAGAACAACATCTAATGACTCATGATGAAAATAGTAATATTGCTCGTTCATGCAAATGTGAAGTAAACCAACACATTTTGATAGTTTTCATTTTAGATATGGATTTGAAGATACTACTCATTCTAACTATTGCTAGTAAAATATAGTAATTAGAAATCTTTAATTTTTTTCTTGATATTTTAGTCTTTCAATACCAATATATAAATTTGAAAGTTACTTCTCTTTTTATTCATTTATATTAAATGTACACCCTTACTAAATGAAATGCATGGAGGTGTCATTCAAATGCATGAAGGCATCTTGTTCAAAGATTACCATAATTCTAAACAAACAAACACATATTGTTCAATAAAGACCTGCAGTTAAACGACCACCTTGGATGCTAATAGTGACATCCATTTGCATTTGACACTTACAGATACGAACTTGCTTCTCTCACATAATCCCTCTCAGTGGCTCTTTCAACACTTCTCTTTGCTCCATTCTCTTCGGTCTCCAACACATCTATGCCATTTCTTCTTTTGCCTCCCTGCTTTCGAACCCTTTGTGTAGCTAGCTTTTCTCTTGTTCTTTGGTTGGTGTCGTCTGGTGCTACATCTTGGCTCTAGCGTTTGAATCATGCCTTTCTCAGTTTTCATTCACTTTGGAGAACACGAATCATTGACCATTCGTTTTGACACCCCTTTCCTAGAGGTTTCATTGGTGGAGCTTAAGGAACACTTTCACATTGAGAACGAGGACATTGAGCTGCATCAAGAAATCGGAATAGATAAGCTTGACATCGTACTTCTAGTGGTGAACTTAGAGGATGGTCAGAAAGGGTTCAAGATTAGCGGTGGCCAACAATCAACCTTAAGAGTTCACATGTCCGATAAGAGAGGTACTCATGGTGACACTATGAATCATGAACTGAATAGTGTGATTTCACTTATAGAGAGGATACCTTTGAATAGTTCTCTTCATGTTGCACTCAAATCTACAGTTCGGGTGGAGAAGGTTACTGAGCTACCTCTAACTTACGATGGATATATTGTCTTCGAACTTCCACCTATGGGAAGTAGCAAGCTAAGGGTGTCCACTTTTTGTTCACTCCCCAATCCTTAGGAGGTGGAAAAACAAGCTTTTTAGCACACAAAAATGCAAATCTCACCTACTTCCCTATGGATCTAGTCTTTTAAGTCTTCTGACACAACATCACACTTGCTATTGTGCACGCAATCGTATAGTCTAATCGAAAATTCGACGTACACATAAAAAATTTCTTTGTGTCACACGGCATGGTTCCAGGGTGGTCACACGTTTGTCACGAACAGAGAGTGTCATATTAAATTCTAAATTTCTCACTCATTTTAGATTAAATGTTATTGAAACTTTGTAAGTGGTCTCTTTGCATTATGTAGAGCTTAACTTGATTTATTGGTAATTTTTTGAACGACTTATCTAATTATAAATAATTATTTATAATAAATAAAGTCATAAAATACATGCATTTTAGTAGCACACCACATTTTTTTAGTATTTTGAATAATTAAGCAAATCCAATTCGGTGGAAGGTTAGTAGGCACATAAGGGTGTGTGGTTGAATCACCAAATCCCAAATCCCCAACGGTTAGATTTAGGAAGATTGAAGTTTAATTTTTACTTTTACTCCTTAGAGGATCAACAAAGAATATTAAAAATAAATCTAGTAATTCTCAAACATGACCGAACATTTCAAAAATGTCAATATTTTTAGTCCTATGCATGATGAATAAGAGGAAAATTTTTTGGTTAAATTTGAGTAAGGGAAACGTACGATATGGCCTCCAAGAGTGAAATCTCCCTTTTGTGGGGGAAAAAGGGCCACCCAAGCCTAATACCAAGACAAGGTAGGCTTGGTATTAGGCTTGGTGAAGTAGGCTAGGAGCATCACCAACCCTAGTGGCAAGCCTTTGGAGTGTGCATGCTGCCCATGCGGAAGGTTGAGTCATCTATTTTTGCCTTGCAACCATGCCACGTTGTTAGACCATGTGGTGCCATGTCATCAAGGAGATGTGACATCACTCCTTGCCATGTCACCTTACATTGCCACACGTGCTGCCACATGTGCCACCTCATCATTCCACATCATGAGCCATGTCATCACACCTTGCCACCTTGGCATACCTCGTCAACCTTGCCACATCACCAATCCCTCCACCTCAATTTGCCATGTCAATCTACCACCTCATGAATGCCAACTCATCATGCCACATCACCTTTCCACGTCATGAGAGACTATATTGCCACATCATGACCATGCATGGTGCCACATCAGCCACATGTATACACATCACGATGTGCGAGGCATAGAATACCTCGATCGAGGTATATGACTGAGGGGTATGTGCTATGACCGAGGGGTACCTCGATCGAGGTTCATACCTGTGTGAGGCATTGAATACCTCGATCGAGGTATATGATCTGGGCATAGCATACCTCGATTGAGGTATGTGAAGGTGCAAAACTGAAATAAAATCAAACGATGCAAATATTCGAAATTAACGTTGGATTCCACCCAATTAGTTTCAATCTTAGCACCTTCTCCACTAATAATAATGAAGAGCAATCTAGTGGATGAGTTGAGGCTCTCTATAAGACACCACGTTTTGGTTCATTTCACCCATTCTTGCCTCCTCATCACTTTGTCACACCTTCCATCCTACTTTCATTGAGAATGGGTTCTCAAAGCCGTAGAGCTAGTAGACGTGAAAGATGTAGGAACCCCCCACCAAATCTCATTGACGAGGAGTGCAAGCAGAAGGCTCGTGAGCGCAAGAGAGCCTCTAGAGCTAGAGCTCGTGCTGCCACCACCGATCCACCTCCACCTCTAGCTCTACAACCCACCTCCACCTCCACCTCCACCCCCACCCCCACCCCCACCTCCATTGTCCCCCCATCCTCATCCGCTCCCCTACCTCTAGCCTCTGCCCTTCCCCCCCTAGCCACCTACATTTTGGCCTCCACCTCTACCTCTTCCCCCTCCACCCTCCCCCCTCCCCCTCCCCCTCCCCCTCCCCCTCCCCCCGTTCCCCTTGGCGCCTCCCTTCCCCCGTCCACCCTACCATCGCCCATTGATCCCCTTGCCCCACCTTGCAGCAGCAGTGTTGCTTCACGACGTGACTTGCCGAAGTCCACTATCCGTCGTCGTACTAGCAAGATTGTGCAGTCTTTTTTTTGTGACCTCACGCCAGCTTCGTAGTCTTCTCTTCTCACATACCTGATTGATCACCCTGACTTGGTAGAGTGTAGGAGGCTTGCTGGTCTTGGTGCACGTAGAGATAGGGTTGTATCTAGTGAGGTCCTTAGCAGTGTTCGACGTTCCTATGCTTCTATTAAGCATAGGAACTCCAGTGATGCATTGGCATCACGTCGTGCTATTGTGGCTGCCATGAGTAGACCTCATATGATAGGCCATGTGCGTACCGCTTCACATCTTCTTCAGATTGCACCGCGCACATTGCGAGCAGGCATGATTAGGAGGCAGAGTCTAGAGGATAGTGAGACTGATGCTCTTTGGGCTTCGAGTGGTCGTGCACCTCGCAGTGGTCGATTGTTGGATGATTCCACTAGGTCCTTCATACAACAGTTTTGGGAGGAGCATTGCAGAGCATCCCTGGTGTTCAAGAAGGCATTGCGGAAGAGGGTGTCACGCGGTGTGTACATTGAGCATGGTGCATGTTTTTTGGAGTGTACCCAAATTGAGTTGTACACTCAGTTTGTAGAGACACACCCGGAGTTCAGGATTGGGCAGAGGTCATTTGAGCAATGCAGGCCATGGTTTGTGCGATGCTCTCAGGAGCGTGACGCATGCTGTTGTCGCTACCATGTGGATTTTGGATTGATGTATGACATATTCCGTTCCCTTGATGGTCATAGGGGAGTGGTTCCTACTAGCCCTCACGACTTCATTCATTCCATATTGTGTACACGAGATGGTGATGTTTTATTCCACTCCCTTGATTGTGTGGAAGGCAGGTGTACTTTGTGTGGTGACTTTGCTAGAGTGCCACGAGTTGCACTAGATACTTGTGATGTGCAGATGGTTCGTTGGCAACAGTATGAGTACAGTACCTTGACATTAGATGGTGGTGCACAGTCGAGGAGGTTGCAGCTTGTGGGGAAGGAGACACCACGTGTTGTATTCATTGACAGTTTTCGAGGGAAGGTGGAATCGAAAACTGTCGATGATCGAGGTGGGGGAGGTGGAATCGAAAGTGATCTCGATAGAGCAGAGACCATGTGCTGCAAGGATGATGCCACTGAATGAACATCCCCCCTAATCTGTCTTCCAATAGCTTGCAATGCTGGTGTAAGGATGGTGTGCAACTCTAGTGCCTCGTGTCGACGCCAAACACCTGCAGTCTGATGCTCCTGACGCCCCATCCTACCATGTCCCGCTCCTGATCCTGGATGGGTACTAAGGTAGTCTACCCGATGGCCAAGTACAAACTCAGCGTATAGCTGCATGGCAAATGACCTGGCTATCTGACAGTTGTGAGGCAATCGACCACCATTTGCAGTGAGATATCTCGGATAAATGTGTGCTGCTATGATGGGGTGCCTACAACGTAAAATATGCAAGGGCAGCCCTGATCGTGGTCACATCGCCTCAGTGTGACCATCCCAAAACATATCCTCTAAGGCCTGCCTGTGATGTGACTCACGCTCAAACAACTGTCGAATGGCTCTCCAATCCAAGCCATGACCAGTGATCTCTGCCTCAGCCTGTGCTTGAAAGCTATCCACAACGTCCTCAACTGTGTCCAATCGACCCAGAGCCTCAATAACTGAATCTAGACTCGCAACCAAGTGAGGGGGTGCCCTAGCATCCTGCAGTGCCCTCATCTCAGCTCTCAGAATCTCTATCTGCATACGAATAGTGGTGCCAGAACCTGTGCGCTGGCTAGCGCATGCACAAAAAAACCACATGGAAATTAATATTCTATTTGGGTAATGAAAATAATATTCTATTCAATATGACTTATAATCTATTTATGTAATGAAAACTATTTGTACGTACTCCTTGATGAGGTAGGATGTCGTTGGGATCATCCTATGCACCTACCAGTAGATGGGCCAAATGTGTGGCTCAATATTATGTTTATCAAACTCAATATTATTAAAAATTCTTAATTTTGATTAAAATTTTTTCAAACTCTAGTTGTTGCATTTTTAAACTTAGATGTCTCAAATATTTTTTCCTTATATGTTTCCCTTTTTTAACTTTTTATCCAATTGATGGAATTAACTGTATGGCTCAATTATTGATGGGACTTTTTAATCTAAGCACATACACACTTTTTTTGTGTGTGTCTTTGCCCATGTGGTGTGGTGTTTTAGGGATAATGCCCATGTGGTGTTTTATACAACCTACTTACTCTACCTAAATTATGAAACAACTCTTAACCAACTATATAATCTATAATATTCCACATAAAGATTGATAAACGCACACCGCTACCTTAAACTCTTATTTTCTTTTTTTAAAAAAGATGATTTTGAAGACTAAAATTTAAACGTTTTTTTATTTATATAAAAATAGCACCAATTTCAAAAATAACATAAAACCTACTTTAATCTCTCTTTTTTTAAATAGATGAATTTAGAAAACAAAATATATACATTTTCACATTTTAATTAAAAAAATACGTAATTAAAAAAATTATTTAAAAAAACTTTAAAATGCATTTGAAATTTTGAAATATTTTATAATTAGATTACATATTCCTATAAACTAAAATAATATAAAAGCTACTTTAAACTCTTATTTTCTTTTTCTTAATACATGATTTCTAAAAATAAAATTTAAACGTTATATTTAATTCAAAACTTCAGTAATTTATAAACTTCAGTTATAATTTTTTTTTAATAGATGATTTAAAAAAACAAATTATATACTTTTTGACATTTAAATAAAAACTTCACTAACTTAAATAACTTACATAACATAAAAGCTACCTTAAACTCTTTTTTTCTTCTTTTTTTAAAGATAATTTTTAAAAATAAAATTTAAACGTTTTTTTATTTAAATAAAAATAACACTAATTTAAAAAATATCTTTAATCTCTTTTTTTTTAAAGATGATTTCAAAAAACAAAATATATACATTTTCACATTTTAAATAAAAAATTACGTAATTCCAAAATAAATTTTAAAAAACTTTAAAATGCATTTCAAATTTAGAAATATTTTATAATTATTCCTATAAACTAAAATTTAAACGTTTTTTTATTTAAATAAAAATATCACTAATTTAAAAAATAACTTTAATCTCTTTTTTTTAAAAGATGATTTTAAAAACAAAATATTTACATTTTCACATTTTAAATAAAATTATGTAATTCCAAAAATAATTTTAAAAAACTTTAAAATGCATTTCAAATTTAGAAATATTTTATAATTATTCCTATAAACTAAAATTTAAACGTTTTTTTATTTAAATAAAAATAGCTCTAATTTAAAAATAACTTTAATCTCTTTTTTTTTAAAGATGATTTTAAAAAATAAAATTTTTTACATTTTCACATTTTAAATAAAAAATGTCGTAATTCAAAAAAAAACTTTAAAATGCATTTGAAATTTAGAAATATTTTATAATTATTCCTATAAACTAAAATTTAAATAAATTTTAGCAAAAAAAAAATGCTACATTAAAAAAAACCTTACTTGGACTCTCCTGCTCTGTCCATCTCCGTCGTCGTTCGTCGGTCGCTCTCCATCGCTGCCGCAATTCCGTCGACCTCCTGCAAATCCGAAATCGGTCGATGAGGAGGAGCTCGATCGAGGTATGAAGAATGAGGGGGGTCACTCTCCTTTTATAAGAAAATTTAGGGTTTTCCTACCTCGATCGAGGTATTTCACATGCAACATACATATCGCTCCATCATACGTCGATCGAGGTATAGACATGCCACGATACCTCGTTCGAGGTATTTTGACATGCCCATACACATCGGTACATGTACCTCGATCGAGGTATTTACCTGCCACGATACCTCGATCGAGGTATGTCAGCAGCAGCCGGATGCCACATGTCTCGATTAACGTATTCGACATGCGACCAAGTCATCAGTCCAGCATACCTCGATCAAGGTATGTCAGCTGCCCTGTCGGATGGCACATACCTCGATCGAGGTATAGCTGGACATGCCACACTACCTCGATCGAGGTATAGCTGGATTGCCACGATACCTCGAACGAGGTATAGTGGCATGTATAGGTGGCATGCGAGTAGACCTCGATCGAGGTACCTCGATCGAGGTATAGGCTCGGTTCGGTGAAAAAAGCCCAGCACCTCGATCGAGGTATTGGCTTCGCTCGGTTGTCCTCGTGTGTGATTTTCATTGGAGATAATACCTCGATCGAGGTATTGCAGACCGAAGCAAAACCTTTGTATTTTCACTCGAGCGGGTGTCACACTCACCCGAAAGTGGTCCGGAAGTGGACACCCTTAGCTTGCTACCACCCCTATGCCTAAGGGTTCACCGGATGCGTCAATTTTACGAGCAAAAACCTATGAGCAGGTTTATCCGAGCGTGTTTTTCAAGAGATTTTTAAAAATGTTTTTCTTTAGGAAACATGGTTTTTACACTTTTATTTTCACTAGAACTAGATCCCTTTATCATAAAAATTATCATAAAAATATACAGACTAGTCGCTCATTCATTTTTACACAACATAATTTTCTTATTTAGAGACATCCCTTTGTACCCCTGTTATTACCTTAAAAAAGTGTTGATTCCTTTAAGAAACATTCCTCATAATCACTCTCAATGTAATAATACTATGCATATATAATTACTTATTAACACATTTATATCATATGGCAATATCTTTTTAGTGTTTTTATAGCATATTTATGGACATGTTTCTAAAGAAGTTTAAATTACTATAAATAAGTATTAACTTGGGCTTATATATCACTCTCATAAAATACATGTAATATTTAATACTATATATGAAAGATTTTCCAAAATATAACTCCTTAGATGTGCTCAAATGGGGTGTTCCGATCAATTTGAGTGGTTGAATGACTATATTTGGACATTGGATATGAAAGTTATGTCACTTTTGAAAGTGCTGTCCAAGGTAGTTTCGCCAGCGAAACTACCTTGGGAGACTTGCTTCAAAGGGGTTTCGCTGGCGAAACTACCTGGATGGCTTACTTCAATGAGTTTTCTTTAAACAAACTCTTTCATGAAGATAGGTTGATTGAGAGAGGGTTTTCAATGTCACCCCCTATTAAGTAAAAGTTGTAAGAAGGATCATAAGGGAATTTTCATAGAGAAGTCTACTCTACATGTGGGTTTCTTCAAAAGCCATCCCATTATGCTCTCACCATTCCTACAGATTCACCTAAAGATTTTTGTATAAAATAGGCATTGCTATAATACTTTGCATATTTCTAAGTGAAACTATGTTTTCTTCTGATCGATTTTTGCCATATTTATGCATAGTTGGAAGCTTTTTTTTTCCTTCGCTCGGACGCTCGGAAGATTTCGCTCAGAAAATGCTCGTCCCCGGGTTCACCAATGTCTGGAATGGAATAGAATGCTGATGGTCATGTTTGGACAAAATAATCCACATGTTCGCAAGACTGCTTCAATGGTGTTGTGAGAATGAGAAGATGTTCAGGTTATTTGAGATGTTGTAATTTGGATTGTCCTTGCCTTGAACGAATGGGAATTTTAAATGATACACAATGGAAAGGAAAACTTAGGAGACCTCCTCTACCTAGTCCCATTGATCCAGCCTTGGGGTCACTTGTGTGTAAGAATTGTGATGCAATACCAGAGTGTGTTTACCTATGCAGTGCTATTATATATTATTGCTTTCCCCATGAACGAGTGAAGACAACGAGATGCGCAGTGCATGTGAGTCTCCATGACCATCCAGTTGAAAAAGGTAGAAGTCGAGCAAAGGAAATGCAAGTAGAGGATCTCATTTCAATGCGTGCTGGGTTGAATGGAAATTCCTCTTGCAAAAATATCGAGGTGTCTGTGGCACAAGACCTTGTGATGGAGATGATGCTAGCAAAGGATGGGGTTGTTGTGGAGCCGCTAGATGATCAAAAAAGTTCGAAGAAGTGCTTGAAACCATTACACCAATGACCCAGAGAAGGAGGCTTCAGAGAGTGGTGCAGAGCGCAAGAAGTGAGGCTAGAGGAGGGGATGGTGGAATGGATTCAATACTTGATTTAAAGAGGAGATGCAAATATCCATACCTACAAAGTATCCTATTTCCTGAACAATTGCAAGATGAACAACAACCACATATCTTCAAAATGTCGACCATTGGTCCAGGATCAGGAGTTGATCTAGTGAATCGCATGTGGCCTAGTGGAAGCTTGGGATCATAATGGGTTCATTTTGACCATGTGCATCGAGTGACGGGATGGTCAACAATGGGTGCTCATGTGTATGACCCATTCATAAGGGAACTATTAACTATAGCAATATGTGAATTCAAGGTGGAGGATAACCATGCTCAAGTTTGATTTTGGGAGCTACTGAACAATACAATGGAGAAGAATGGTTTTAAAAAACCTGAATTCCATGGATTCATGGCAGATGGAGCAAGAGCAAATTGGCTGGCTGTTCGCACTGTTTACAATGGTGGACCTGAAAATGTGATGGATGGTAGAGAAAGAACTTGTGTTTTCCATTAGGAGATGAGCATGGTTGAGCACAATAGACGATGCATTAAGCCACAATTTTAGGAGGAGAATAAAGTTCTATGTCAGAAGTGGAGAGAGGCAACAACTTCAACTTTTGCAGACCAATGCAAACAAACATTGAATTTGTATTGGTCCCTGACTCATGTGAAGGAGGGTGAGCTACCAACATTGCATACGTGGCTTGCTTGGTGGGACGTTAGAGTCAACCAATGGGGGGGAATGTTCTTGCAACAAGAAGAGCACTCTGGATTTGTTCCTACAGTGAACCTTTCAGAGACAAAGCAGCACATGGATATGCAAAACACATAACATTGTATGACGCTTGTGCAGCAGATCTTGCAATGAGTGTCCTTCAGGGTGCCCACTACAATGCCTTTATGAATGGAAGACACTTGGGTACAGGACCAAATTTGGATGCTCTCCGGCAAAGAATACTTGATGGTAGTGGGCCTGGTAAAGGGGACAGAAATAGGCTTGTGGATTTATCACACACGATGATTGAAGAGGCTGGGATATAACCTCCTGAGATGAATAGGCCAATAACAAAACCGGTGAGCATAAGAAGAAAGAGGGGTTCAAAATGTTCAACATCGGTCCATGGAAATGATAGTCATCGACCAGAATACATGACAGTGACAACAAGGAGAGTGATAGGAAAAAGAAGACAATTTGATTTTAAAAGTCCATCATAGGACGTGGTTTGTAGAGAGATAGATATTCATGAAGCCAATTGGGTGATCAGGAGAACCGAACCACATAGCATTGTCACATGCTTTGGCTACTTGGCAGAGAGTCAGAGACGATGTGGGGCACTAATCAATTCACTTCATAGAAGTGCAAGTTATGGTGTGCCAGCCCCTTGTTTTAAGGGAAGAAGGCAACATTCTCATGGAGTGATAGAGCAGTTTGTATGGTTTTGTAATACTTCTATCACCCATACATGGAATGTGGATAAATCCATTCAAGGTTTTCTTGGGGCTCTCCAGGTGTATGGAAGGTTGC
This sequence comes from Dipteris shenzhenensis, assembly GCF_047967505.1. NCBI lineage: Eukaryota > Viridiplantae > Streptophyta > Polypodiopsida > Gleicheniales > Dipteridaceae > Dipteris > Dipteris shenzhenensis. The sequence continues at coordinate 10,946,062 of NC_141621.1, read as the reverse complement.
AAGTGGGACATCAATGACTATAGATGAGAGGGGTGCCCTTGTAAGGGCAGGGTTCGTATTTAATAGTGATGATTCTATTGGTGTGATGGGACCTCCTTATGCACAGCAGATCCATACACCTAGACATGTGTGCCCTTCTCATCGTGATGAAAAGCTTGTTTCATGGAGAAGTAAGTTGAATAAAGATTTCAAGGAAAGGATACACAAGGCAGTTACAGAAAATGGGGAGGCGGTGAGAGAGAACATCATTATTCCACATGAGGTGCATGTATTCCATGTTCGTACAATAGGATCAATGTCCAAGGGGCTAACATATAGTGTCTTGATTTCAGAGTTTCCACATTGCACATGCCTTGATTTCACAAAAAGGGAAGCAAGAAAAAGTCCCTACATGCCTTGCAAGCACATATACTTCGTGTTTATTGTTGTCTTAGGCTTGACTGAAATGGTGCATCAGTTTATGCATCAAGCTGCATTGACAAAAGTTGAATTGTTTCAAGCTATGGGTGGTAGAAGAAACCCATCAAGTATGTAGTGTATGGCTTGGATGCCCTTTTTTTGCATTTCCTTTAGAATCGGATAATATATGTAGGTGTGCTTCCTTGCATGAAGCTGCACTAAGTTTTTTTTTTTAAAGGTGGAAGAAACCCATCAAGCATTTAGTAGGTAGCCTAGATGTCCCTTTTTTATATTTCCTTTGGAAGCGGATGATATACATAGGTGTGCTTCCATGTTTTGGTAATGCACGAAAAAAAATTTTGTACAATCATTCCAAGGGTTGGAAGATATTTTGAAGCATCAAATTTTTATATTAATTTTTTTTTGTATGACATATGCTTTTTGTGCTATGGAGTTAATAACTTTTAGAAAAAAGGTGTCTTCTGACAACATGAAGAGCAGTTAATGTAATATGTTACTATTCTCATTATTGAAAGCATTCAATGTTTTATTTTATCATTACTTTTTCACAGCAAAGGAAACATGATTTGAACATGTACTTCTGGAAACATGCTAGCCAAGATGCAGGCGAGTGGGTAAGCTTTCTTAGAGCATAAATTGTGGTAATTGGTTGTTCTGGATGAATATGATGTGGCTATTATTAAACAGATAACACCTTGCATTGTTGTTTGTCCACGCTCGCTTATTTGGCCTCACTCGCTTTTCTTCGTTTGCTTTTTGGTAATCCTCCCCAACTATTACTATGACTATGCAAGTGTTTCTTTTTCCTAGTCTCCCTATGAGAATTCAATCTCGACTTTGATGTTCATAAAAGCAATTTCACTAAGCATAGTCATGTGCAAGCCATGCTCAAGTACAAAAATAAAATCAATTTTTACCATAAGATTAAAAGGTGTTCAGAAAAGCGATTTTATGCATGTGTGTTTGAGCACAAAGACCAAATCGCTTTTTTAAGCATGCAAAGCAAGAATCATGATTTCAAAAGCACGATGTCATATAAAGAGCTTAAGATAATTTGCAGTAGACCTTTTTTTATCGACTTTGATATGTACATGCTGAAAAATGCGATTTTAGCATAGGAAGAGGTATCTACTGCCCCAAATGTGTTTTTCAACCATTTTTTATATTCATTGCTCACACAAATCTTGGCCAATAAAAACACTAGTGGAATCGATAGTTGCGTGTAAAAAATGGAGTACCTCTTGCATCCTTGTCCATGGTATTAGTGTAAGTCTCTCATCTAGTATGCTTCATGTAAGTCTCTTGTCTGCAAATCTCGCCTTCTCACACAAGCCTTCTTCTACCTCTTCTCGCAAGAGACTTCTCCCTTCTATTTCTAGAGCCTTACATAGTGCCACTTCCTCAAGAGACTACTCGCAAGAGCCTTGTAGATCACTGCATCTCACAGGAGCCTTTTAGAGCATCACTTCCATCGCCACCAGTTGTCTCTTAGATTTGGTACATGGTGCAAGAGACCAAGGCCAACCAGTGAATCGTGACAATCCCAAACAAGGTGCACATTTGAATTAGTAGACGAATCTTGGTCTCAAGATTTGGGGAACATGCTACATAGCTTTTTTGAGCGTGTTTCAACCAAAATTAAAAAAGCGGTTTTTTAAAATTGATATCTTCCTCTGAAAAATGCGATTTTATGTAGGGAGGTGTTGGGTAATGAGCGAAATTGCTTTAATGAGCAAAATTGCTTTTGGAGACTCTAAACTCAAAGTCCGCTCGAAAAAGCGATTTGTTGCTTCTTAGCAAGCTAATTCACACCAAATCGCTTTTTTGAGCATGATTTAAAGATAATCTAAGCTCTATGTCAAGATTCGCTCACAAATGCAATTTGATGCTTCCTAGCAAGCTATCTCACACAAACTCGCTTTGTGGAGCATCTTGTATAGATATTTCTAAATAATGAAAAATGTGAAGCATCTTTTGATGATTTGAAATCTCAATCCATTAGAAAACACGATTTCATAATGTCACTGTTGAGAGTTCACGCTCAACATCATGTGATCATGTGTGCATAGCACCATCACGTGATCATATGTGCATAGCACTAACCTTATAGAGTGCTATAAAGGAAAGGGTTAGATCCCCTAACCCTAACCCTAAAAGGGTTTGTATATATTCTATTTTTTCAACTAATTCTAGTGTACAGTTAGTCATTTGTGGTGTGCTCTCTAGCTGTGCCCTCTCTCCTCATCTCCACTCTTCTCCTCTCCCCTCTTCATATTTTCTCATGGTATCAGAGCTTCCTTGTCTTCCGCTGAGACATTGAGTTTCTTGAGAGTGTGAGAGAGATTGTGAGATTGAGAGTTCTCTTGAGTGATTGTGAGCATCCTTTCACTTCCATTGAGTGATAGAGAAATTTCCGTCCATCAGAGAAGAATTTCCGTCCATGAGAGATTTCCGTTAATCTCCTTCCATTTTATTCATTGTTTCATTGAGAGATTCATTGTTTGTGAGACATTTGTGAGAGTTCTTTCAGTGTGATCTTCATTTGAGAGAAAGAGATCTCTTTGAGAGAATTTCGGAAACGAGAGAGTTCATTTGAGTGCTTCTTGAGTTGTGAGAGAGATCCTATTGTTTGAGAGAGAGCGCTTAAAGATCTACTGGTTTTGAGAGAAAGAGAGACATGAATTTCTGCAACTCTCTACCCTTTGCCAAGCTTCGACATGAAGTTGGGACTGTAGTAACCTGTTGCTGCAAGCGCAGCCGCCTTCATCGACTCAGACTCCTGTAACTTCTCCTTCCGGACCCTGCCTCTTCCACTGCTCCATTTGAGCCCCGTGTCCATCCCTCCTTCAAGTGAGCATCTGGGGAACCCTGGCGGCGAGGTGACCTTGAACTGCCCTGACGAACGAGTGCTTCAGATGATCAGAGATGAGCTCGTAAGGTCATTTCGTCGAAGCTTTCTAAGCTCGTAAGGTCGTTTGGAGAGCCGCACAGGCCGTTGTGGAAGGCAGCCGTCGACTGTGGAAGGAGCTAGGAAATCCGCTTGCTGCCTGCAATGTTTCAGACGACTAGACTCAAAATTTTACGAATCTCAGAGTGATACGTAGTACAAAACTGCGTCGAGGCTTGCCACTATGAAGTGCTTGATAATAACTATGAATCAATCCTTGCTGTTGAGATCTTGATCTTCGATGAGCCTCCTGTGCAAGGTGCTAGAAACTGCGAGCCTTCCTTCATCGGCTACTCCAACGGCGAGCCACAAAGGTTGCCTCTACCACAGCGCACGACCGCCCTCCAAGAAACTCGACCAGCACCAACTTACTCATGAGCTTCAACTCACGCGACAGCTCCAACAGCTCGACTCAATCGTCTCCATCGCCTACGACCAGCTGGCTCAGGTAGCTTTGAGCTCTTGTGTCTCCAACAAGTAGCACACGCCATCAACGAGCTCCTCGACTCTCTAGCGTTGTGCAAGGCTCCAACAACCCACGGGCTACTCCACCAGCACCCAGCAGTTGCCAAAAACAAGGCGCGCGGCTCCTCAAAGTGCCCATGCACAGCAATGCACGATCTCCAACGGCGGCCTCGACGAAATCTTCATAAATTCCATCGGAATCTTCACAAGATTCCCGTCTCCCTCGCGTTTCGACACGTGGCAGATAGCGTTGTGCCACGTGGCAACCTTATCCTATCCACGTGCCATGTCACCACATTATCCTGACACGTGGCAATCCTTATCTGACACGTCAGCAGTCCTGTGAGACTGCCACGTCACGCTACCAGCTCATTCTGCCACGTTAGCACTGCCACGTCACCTGTGCCACGTCATCAGTGCCACGTCACCTGTGCCATGTCACCTGTGCCATGTCATCAGTGCCACATTAGCATTGCCACATCACCCTGCTGACATCATCTGTGCCACCTCAGCAGTCCAGTCTCTTACCAGGCACACTGTGCACACACTGCATACTGCAGGCACAGTCTCTTACCAGGCACACTGTGCACACACTGCATGTGCACACTCCTGCCACCTCAGCACAGAGCTTCACTGGCACACCTCTTGCTAAGCACAGCCACATCATCACTGCATGTGACTCACAGTGACACATCATCATTGAGCACCATTTGCACTCCTTTTGCCCCTCCACCTAGATTAAGTCATATCTCTTGATCCAGGAAGAATTTGAGGGTGCTCCAAAAAGGAAAGTCGCTCGATTTTTTGTGCTCTACATGCTCGTTACATAATGTGTACATTTCGGCGCAAGTTACATGCACATTTGAGCCTCGCCGACAAAACCACTTCCTTCACGCACATTTGCCTCTACATCGACGCATCTGACCCAGCACTTAAAAAGAACAAAAGAAAAGGAATTATTTGCTGCTCTTTCATCGATCGACGGTTGGTTTAGATCTAGATCAGAGTAGACTAGATCGCCATAGAGGGGACGCTTTGAATTCCCCAAGCTGCCAATCTAAGCCATGCCCGAAATTCCCGACTAGTACCTACTCGGAGTCAATCCATACGCTCACATCCGATTTCACATCATTACATTACCTAAAACCTTACGTTCATCAGTTCAGTGAGCAGACTTCAGAGTTCAGAGGCATTGCAGATTGATTCAGTGGGCAGATAGCACTTGATTTCACACACACATGCCACCATTGTAAAGCCTATTTGGCTATCTCACGGCATCGTGCACATCATTTTTTCAGCCTTGTAAAGCCTCTTGGCTATTCCCGGCATCATTGCCACAAGCCTTGTAACACAGATCAGATCTTATATACTGCAGTTCTATCTTCACCGACGGTACAGAGATTTCACTTGGCATCTTCAGTGTATTTGCAGTTGATTCATACAGAGTTTTCCAGGACATTTTTTTGAGTACATTGTTTGCACCATGTCGACTAGCAACCTCAATCTGGAGGCATCTGCTAAGTTAGACAACTCCAATTATGGTACATGGAAATACCGAATGGAGACCATTCTTGTGCTTCAGGACAAATGGGAGTATGTCGATGGATCCATACCTAGACCATTGGCCGATCCAGCCACCAGTAGCTCTACTCCATCTGTTGTCACAGCACCAGCAACGGGATCTACATCGGGATCTACATCTACACCATCAGTTTCCGCACCAGTAGCAGATCCTGCCATTGCCCGAGCTCAAGCAGAATGGGATAAGAAAGACAAGTATGCCTATCACACCTGATCAAGTAGAATGTGCAAGATGTCATGCTAGGACAGCTCAACACAGTCAAGACATCAAAAGAAGCATGGGATATGTTCGCAGCTCTCTATGAGTCCAAAAACACATCCAGGATTCTCACCCTGAGAAACCAGATCAACCAGAGTTTTAGCAACAGTAGTGAAACCGGTCATGCTTATGTACTCCGCATCAAAGACTGCAACAATCAACTTGCAGCAGCAGGAGAGACTATGAATCCCGCAGAAATGGTTCAAGTAATCCTGAATGGACTAGGAGAAGGATATGAGAATCTAGTCCAGAGTATTGCCATCCAACGGCAAATTCCAACACTGGAAGAACTTCAGTCAGTTCTACTTGGTGAAGAACTCAGGACTCAGGCCATTCAAGCACGTAAAGGTCATTCTAATGATCAGGCATTCACAGCTTCAGATAGAAGCAGAGGCAAAGGTAGAAACAGAGGTAGATCATATCAGAAAAGTGGTCATCATCAACAAAATCAAAGTCAGCATCAGCCTCATCCTCAGCAACATCAGAATCAGCAAAGAGGAAATCATTCCAACCGAGGAAGATTCCAAGACGAGGGAATGCATCCACCAATGTGTCAAACATTCAATGCAACTATTGTCACAAGTTTGGACACTATGAAAGAGATTGCCGCAAAAAGCAGTATGACCAAGGCGGTCAATCCAGCAGTAATCGAGGGACTTCCCGAGGAAGAGGAAATCATCGTGGTGGACATTCTAGTCACAGTCATTTTGCAAATGAACATGGAAATATGTTTCTTGCAAGTGAGGAATTGCATCAGATTGATACAATGCACCTAGACACTGATTTCAATCCCAAAGAGGATTTCAGCTATCAAGTCGACCAAGTGGAACAGGATCCTTGGTACATCGACAGCGGTGCATCATCTCATATGACAAATCATCAGGAATGGTTCACAGAAATGAAGCCATTAGAAGGTCAAAAGAATGTCATCTACACAGTAGACAATACACCGAATCCGGTTCAAGGGACAGGTGTTATCCCTATGAACAATTTCACTGGTACAAAAGGATTAGTCAAAGATGTGCTCTATGTTCCGAAGCTCAGCAAGAACCTTTTGTCAGTAGGTCAAATGACGGAACACAACTACAAAGTCATCTTCGACGGTGATGAATGCACTATCAGAGACAAATCCAAAAGAGGTCAGCTAGTAGCAAAAGGTGTCAAGGAAGGACGCTTATACAGGATGCTAGCTACAGTACCAGATAAGCATGCCATGTCAGCTCAAATGCAACAGATGCCACTATCTGCAAAATGGCACAAGAGATATGGTCATCTCAACTTCAAGTACTTGTTAGACCTCAGGAATCAAAATATGGCAATTGGGATTCCGAAGCTACAGTTTCTTGGAAAGGTTTGTGAAGCATGCTGCTTCGGCAAACAAAAGCGAACCAACTTTGTCAGAAGTATCTCTCGTGCATGAGGTATTCTTGATTTGATTCATACAGATGTATGGGGTTATGCCCAGACTCGCAGCATCAATGGTTCACTTTATTACTTGACCTTCATCAACGACTACAGCAGATATTGTTGGGTCTACTTTCTGAAAGAGAAATCTGAAGTGTTTGCCAGATTTCAAGAATTCAAAGCCATGGTAGAAAACCAAACAGGCAGAAACATCAAGGTCATGAGATCAGACAGAGGAGGTGAATACATGTCTTCAGCATTCATGAACTTTTGCAAAAATCACGGCATTTGAAGACAATTCACATGTGCAAATACTCCTCAGCAAAATGCAAGAGCTGAAAGGAAGAATGGGACTTTAGCAGACAGTGCTAGAGCAATGCTTAGTGAAAAGCATCTTCCGAATCAGTATTGGGCAGAAGCAATAGCTACAGCTAACTACTTGCTTAATCGGCTTCCTACCGAACCAATACAAGGTATGACTCCTTATGAAGCATTCACTGGACACAAGCCACGCATTGGGCATCTCCGCATATTTGGTTGCATAGCATATGCCCACATACATGATGATCATCGCAGGAAATTGGATGCAAAGTCACGCAAATGCATCATGGTTGGCTACAGTGAAGAAAGCAAAGCATACAAATTGTATGATCCCATCAACCGCAAAGTCATTATCTCCAGAGATGTAATCTTCGATGAGGAATCAGAATGGAAAACCTCACCTACACAGGAGATAGAAGCATCGACTTCACAGTCATCTACAGAATAGGTTGATGAAGAAGAGCAAGAATTGCCACCAACACCCCAAGCAGCGCCACAGCAGCTCAGACGGTCTACTAGGGAAAGCAGACCACCAGCTAGATTGACATATGCTCAGAAAGGCAAAGCAATTCAGGTGGAAACCACCAACTATGCTCTTATGACTACCATCATGGCTACAGAAGAGCCAGTGTACTTCGAAGACGCAGTAGACAAGCCAGAATGGCAAACTGCTATGAATGAAGAAATGGATGCTTTGTATAAAAATAACACTTGGGAATTATGCGACCTTCCACCAGGAAAGAAGGCCATAGCCAACAAATGGGTATACAAAGTGAAGTACAATCCAGATGGCAGTATTCAGAGATACAAAGCCAGATTAGTTGCAAAAGGATTTGCATAACAATATGGCCAAGATTATGATGAGACTTGTGCTCACGTAGCAAAGATGGATTCCATACGGTTCTTGATATCACTAATGACACTCAGTCAATGGAATGTGTATCAGCTCGATGTCAAGAATGCATTTCTCAATGGTTATCTAGACGAGGAAGTCTACATGCAACAACCAGCCGGTTATGTTGAACCAGGAAAGGAGAACAAGGTTTGCCATCTCAAGAAAAGTCTCTATGGCTTAAATCAAGCACCCAGAAGTTGGTACAGCAGAATTGACAAGTCTTTTGCTGATAAAGGATACATGAAGTCCAATGCAGATCATACACTCTACTACAAAGTTCAAGGGGAAGATATTACTATTGCACTTTTGTACGTAGATGATCTAATTGTGACAGGAAGCAAGGATAGCTTCATCAGAAAACTAAAACAAGACTTATGCAGAGTTCGACATGAAAGATCTTGGACTTATGCACTATTGTCTTGGAATTGAGTTCTAGAGAGATTTAGATAGCACATTCATGAGTCAGCTCAAGTATGTTGACAGTCTCCTGAAGGAGTTTCATATGGCAGATTGCAAGATTGCAGCCACTCCCATGGAACAGAGTTTGAAACTTACTAAAGATTCAGAAAAGCCTACAATCAATGACAGATACTACAGACAACTCATTGGATCTCTTATATATCTGACAATCACACGGCCAGATATTTGTTATGCAGTAAGCTCACTAGCACAGTTTATGGCAAATCCAAAACAGTCTCACTGGAATGCAGCCAAAAGAGTCTTGAGATACATCAGAGGTACAAGACAGTTTGGGATAGAATACAGAGGAAGTCATCCACGGTTGCATGGATACTATGACAGTGACTATGCTGGAGATCATGAGACCAGGCGATCGACACAGGGATATGCATTTTTCCTTGGTCAAGGTGCTATATCATGGTTGTCAAACAAACAGCCAACTGTTTCTTTGTCTTCGACTGAAGCAAAATATAGGGCACTCACTACAGGTGCATGTGAGGCTATATGGCTCAGAAGACTATTGTCAGAAACAGATTACTTTGATGAGTCAAAGCCAACAACAATATACTGTGATAATCAATCGGCTCAAGCATTGGCCAAAAATCCAGTATATCACTCCAGGACAAAGCACATTGATGTCAGAGAGCACTTCATCAGAGAAAGAGTGTTACTTGGTGACATCACACTGCAGCATTGTGATAGTAAAGAAAATGTTGCAGACATCTTTACCAAACCACTCGGTAAAGAGCTATTCGAGAAACACTGACTAGCTCTTGGTTTGATGCAGAGGAAGGACATTCCCATTAAAGGGGTGTGATGGAATGTAATGCTCAGTCCTTCTTCGATTCCCCAGAATCATCATCTTGAGGGAAGGCCTACTTCATGATGTTGATCTTGAGGGAAGGTGTTGAGAGTTCACGCTCAACATCATGTGATCATGTGTGCATAGCACCATCACGTGATCATATGTGCATAGCACTAACCTTATAGAGTGCTATAAAGGAAAGGGTTAGATCCCCTAACCCTAACCCTAAAAGGGTTTGTATATATTCTATTTTTTCAACTAATTCTAGTGTACAGTTAGTCATTTGTGGTGTGCTCTCTAGCTGTGCCCTCTCTCCTCATCTCCACTCTTCTCCTCTCCCCTCTTCATATTTCGTCAGTCACACCGTATTGTTTCATATCATATCGCTTTTTTTAACTATTGGAACAATTTGAACATTTTTGACAAGGTTTTGCTCAATAGAAAAAGAGAGACTTTGCTATGGACTCGATAAATTGCAGTTAAAACACTTAATTGCATGAGTGTGAGAACATACATACTTGTTGCTTGCTGCTCCATAAAATGTGGCCTGAGATTTATCATGAAGTGTTGTGGAAAGGTAGCACTATGCCAAATATGTAGATCTTGGAGTTGTAAAATAAGACCTCTACCAATTATAAAAACGTTGTAACCGATGGGCCCCAAGAGAGCGCTTTGACCGAGATAACGGCTACCCTAGCCATTATTAGCTCACACATGTAAGCATCCAATAAGGGTCCACTTTCAACCTACCCTATATTGGATTCTAGTGGCCATTTACAACAAAGACAGAATGGCTAGCATGATTTTCCTTTATTATCTTCAACTCGTGCACTACTATCAACCCAAGATAAGGGTTGGACTGTCTCTCTTTTTCCTAAGGTAGATAATGATCATCAAGTCGATGCAAGGAAAAAATCCCCCCAAAAGACGATCAATACCCTCCAGGTTGGTTTCCTTGTTTGTTTCTTTATTTGTTATCACCGTTTGAAAAAAAATGCTCAAAGAAGCCATTTCAAGTCTTTCAAGAAGTCATCGTATAGAAATTAATTGTTTTAAGTGTATGGTACCATTACAAAAAGGCATGTGGAGGAGTGTGAAATCAAAAGTAATCCTTCTAGAATTCCTATGTGGAATAAGGAGGATGTGGACATATAAAAATCAGTTTTGTTTTCAAGGATGCCTTAAGTGTAAACACATCTAATCCTACAATAAAGGTCAACATGTTCCCTGACAAACATCACACTATTTGTAATCCTTTAACAATAATATAGCATGGGATGCATCACCATAATCCAATCTCTATGACAATGCATCATTGCGGATTCAATTTTATTGGAAGTTGTTGTGTCTTCTAGTCTATTTTTTCTATAGTGGTTGTAGATCATACGATTTCACTCTTTTGCAGAATTTCTATGTAGCAGCAACTGGCAATCAAAGTTCGAATGCAGTAGAGGATCGCCAATAATGTTAGTGGTGTCTCCAAAAGACCAAAAAACACCCTAGGAGTCAAAAGAGAGAGAGAGGGAGGGAGGGAGGGAGGGAGAGGGGGAGGGAGGGAGGAAGGGAAAGGGAGAGAGCCTAGGAGTGAGGGGGAGAGAGGATGTTGCTACTCTAAGAGTTCACCTTTACTATAATTCATAAGCTAAGAACTCAGCACAAGGTAAAAATTGGTCAAGTATGGAGTCACAGATACCCTTGAGAGAAATATTCTTGATTCATTATAGATGCACATCTATTTGTAGCCATAGAAATAGATGAAAAAGAGAATAAAGTAAAAGATGAATGCAAATGTATCTTAAGAAGGGTAGTGATGAAGCATGAGAAACATTGAATCTTAAAGGGATCTCATCAATGTGCTTTAGTAGGACATTCCTCTTCAAAACTAACATCCAAAAAAATCATTCTCGCAAAGCAAAAATGGCACACAACCACGTTCAACAAGCGAAGTCATTCTGAAATCACTTAAAGCCATACCACTATTAGAATTCCTTCAAGACTTTTGTAAACAACTTCCTCCAACGACAATCAGGGATAGCTGCCACAACACTCGAGACAAGTGAACACACTATAACAAGTGAGGTGCTTACGAAGTTGTGGCTCACAGTTAGCAACAATCAGCAAGAAGCAGATTGTACTCCAACTCTTTTCAACCATACAAGTGTGCAACAATAGTAAGACAAGCCAGCATGTATTCATAGGATTACAAGCGGATAGGCATCTGCCGACTGCGCAACAAGCACAATCAAGTATTGACAGCGGCGACAAGATCAAGAAAAGTGCAAGCAAATTGCTTATCAAACTGCACTAGAGGCAACTCAACAATAGCTAGTGACTACAATGCTCTATTTATCTCTTACATGGTGAGTACCTTGGTCCATGTCGGATAACTCTCAGGAGAAAATGTTATCTCGCCGAATTGGCTATGCTTATTTCACAAGAAACCATGCTAGACTGGAAGTGAGCACACAAACATATGATCAAGACGATATTTTCCATGATCCAGATTACACACCAAGTGGAACAAGTTCTTTTGATAACTTTGTGCATGGAACATAAGTAAGTGAAGTTCAAATAGAGCTTAGCAAATTGATGGTGCAATCACTTCTTGAAGAATTAATCAAGAGGAGTATTGCGACAAATTTCGCAACATGCTTATTTGTTCAGGCTCACAGGAAACTCGACTTCAATCCACCTCCAAAAAAGAAACAACAAGCTCCAGCTCAAAGATAAAAACAACAGCCAAGAATGTAGAATCCTTTGGTGAAGTCAGCTAAATTCACCGGTAAGAAAGGACAAGATCTAGATAGTCATGTTGGACAATTCGAAACAAGGTGGGCTGCAAGCAGATTTGGACAACTCTCGAACCTCACCAAAAAGAGCAGTTTGTAGCAACTTTTAATGGTAAGGCAATGATTTGGCTTATGCAATATGGTGTAGCTCATTTTGCATCTTATAATGACTTGAAAATTGCATTTTAAAGCCGTTTTGGTAAAGAACAAAACTCCAAAAGACATACTCAAGAAGCTTTGAAATATGAAGCAACAACATCTATTAGTTGAAGACTATGCACAAATGTTCAGAAATTTGAACAGGAGGTTGACAAACAATCAACAACCCACTGATGAGCAGTTGGGAGATTATTTTTGTAAGGGACTAAACAAAGAATTACGAACAGTAGTAGCTGGTAGAGATAAGCTTGGAGGAGTAAATGATTTTAACAACATGGTTGATGCTGCACAAAGAGTAGAATGGAGACTCGACACAAAGTCAAGGTCTAAAAAACAAAAGAAGAAAAGGCATTCCGACTCCGACACAGATTCTGAAATAGAAACAGATACTGATGCACAAGACGAGGAAAGTGATGCTATAGAAGATGACACATCAAATGATGAGAGCGAAGAGGAAGACACCTCAAAGAAAAAGAAAAGACAGAGTAAGAACAAAGAAAAATCGAAAGGCAAGAAGGAAATAGACAAGCTCTCTAAGTTAGAGCAAATGATTAAGGAGCAATTGGAAACTTTAAAAACACCCCCACCCCCACCCAAAGTTACTTACATGCATTTTGTGGGAAGGACACTCATGAGAAAGAGAGATGTTGGTATAATCCAAATTATAGGGGGAGAGTTTCTCCTCATGTACAAAACTCAAACAACCAAGCCCCACCCATGGCAGCTGATCAAATTGCAATAGGCAGGCAAGGACAACAAAGATTCAACAATGCACCACCAAGAAGACCCAATTAGTAGAATTGGGGAAATTAACAAGGACAACCAGGATCAAGCATGCACATACTATGGCATGGAAGGCCACATAGAAGGTCCCTAATGTGAGCTTTGGTGCAAGCATAGAGGAGGAATCCCCATCATCAATTATAATGCAAGAGGTAACCAGAATCAGTAGCAGTAGCCACCACCAGGTGTTCATATAGTGTACTTGGATCCTATAAATGAGGATTACAATCAACAAAATCAAAGAAGTTAGGGTAATATACATGCACTAGTAGTGACCAGATCTGAAGCTACAAAGCCCATGCCCGACCTTGGAGATGCACTAAGATGACAACAAAACCAATGAACTGGCCTAATCAAGCACAGGTCAAAAATAAAGCTCTACAACAAATACTAGAAAATAATATAGCAACAAAAGCAAGAACATCATAGCTCCAAAACAAGGGTAAGGCTCAACTCGACCTCGGACTCCAAGCATAGTTCAATGTCTTCCGATGGATAACATCCGACATCAAACAACAGCTAATCAACTTCGGCAAGGCAACATCCAACAAGTTAACAAGGTTCCAGATACACACACAATAGGTAAGCTTCTTTGAATCGGAGATATATTCCAAAAGAAAGAAACGATTTGCTGGATGGAACTACTTAGCACAACAAAAAAATAGTGGTGACAGCATCGAGTTGACAAAAATTGAAGAGGAGCAACCTGTTCCAATTGCAGACACCACACTTAAGAACATAAGTTAGATACAAAAGGCCAAACACGAACATGAAGACCTCCCACTCTTCTTGAAAGAGATTTTGGATTTAAAATCAATCTCTCTTCAAAGATAAGCTTTCCAAAACAAGTTCAGCCCCACTACAAGCAGAGGGCATCAACATGATCACTAAATTTGAGGAAGATGAGGAGGAAATTTTCCTTAGGAGAAATCCTACTGTTTTCCCCATCTTTGAAATTGATCAATATACATTCTCAAATCAACAAACAAAACCACTTAACCTACATCCCACCCCGGTAGATCAAAACATGATCGAAAAATAGCCAAAAGCAAATTCTATCAGCCACAGTATCAAAGTGACAATCATGCCCACCCACATGACACATTACATTAAGAAAATCAAAAATCAGCTGCACAGGCCATCCTAGAAATTGAAACTCAATTTGAAGAGCATATGCAAAAGAGTGCCAGGATGACTTGCAAGAGATGAACCTTGGAGACCTCGACAATCCCAAGCTAGTTTTGGTAAGTACAGGTCTTCCTCCACCTTTCAAAATGGCAAAACTTATTAACAGAGTATAAGGACATCTTTGCTTGGCATTATACTAATATGGAGGGACTAGACCCTAAGTTCTATCAACACAGGATTAACTTAAAGCAAGATGTTGTCTCAGTGATCCAAGGAAGATACAAAATGAATCCCAACAATGCAAAACAAGTCAAAGAGGAAATTAATTAGTTGTTGAGAGTTGGTTTTAAATATCTTCTCACCCATGTTACATGGCTATCACCTATTGTCATTGTGGCCAAAAAGAATGGAAAACTCAGAATATGTGTGGACTATAGAAAACTCAATGCTTCCACCATTATTGACCCTTTTCCTCTACCATTTTGTGATTCCTTACTAGATGCTGTAGCAAGTCATGAAATCTATAGTTTTGTTGATGGTTTCAGTGGCTACAACCAGATAGGAATGGCACTAGAGGATAAAGACAAGACATCATTTGTCATTGAATGGGGAGTATTTGCTTCTAATGTCATGACATTTGGTCTTAAGAATGCTCCTCCAACCTTTCAAAAGTACATCCAGGAGGTATTTTCTGAGTATCTTACATCTTTCATGAAAGTCTTCCTTGATGATTGTTTAGTATTTGGGAAAAGATTTGAACATCTACAACACTTGATTCTATGCTTTGCCAAGTGTAGAATGGCTAAACCTAGCCAAATGTGCATTTGCTATAAGTAGAGGAATTCTCCTAGGGCACATTATCTCACAAGATGGAATGGAAATAGATCCAAACAAAGTGTCAGCCATTCAACATGCCAAACCACCCAAAAACATTAAGCAGCTTTAGAGATTTATAGGCCAAATTAAATGGCATTGAAGGTTTCTTATATACCTTGTTGACATATGCTATCCTCTCACAAAACTCACATGGGAAACTGAGCCATACATCTGGGATGATGCACATCAATATGCTTTTAATATCTTGAAGAAAATATTGATGATAGCACCTATACTACAACCCCCTAATTGGACTCTTCCATTTGAGGTTTTTGTTGATGCTTTTGATGCAGCAGTATGTATAGTGCTTATGTAGTAAAAAACACCTAACTAGTTTAGACCAATTTACTATGCCAGCAAAATCTTAACCAAGCATTAAAAGAACTATGCAGTCATAGAAAGGGAATCACTTGGAATGATCTATGCATTGCACAAATTTCGACATTATTTATTGGGCAACAAAGTGCATTTTCATGTGGATCATCAAGCTCTTATTCACTTTGTGAATAAACCGCAATTAACTGGAAGATTGGCCAGATGGATGCTCTTGTTGTAGGAGTTTGACTGTAGCATTGTGCATAGGCCTAGAAAGCAACATGCCATTGCTGATTACTTGAGTAGGTTACTATCAGGAGAAGCTCCAACAGGAATACTAGATGAACTTCCTGATGCATGCATTTTCATGGTAAGAATTGAAGAACCACCAAATTGGTTTGATAAAATGATGTTCTTTCTTATTGATGGTTTGATCCTTGAAACATTAACTTAGAGAAAGAAACTTGTTTTACAGAGCCTCTACAGAGCACACCTTTCCTAGTCATTGCTGGTGTTTTGTATAGAAGAGGCATTGACCAGGTAATTAGAAGATGTGTCCAAGATCATGAGCAAAAAGTTGTCCTAGCTAAAGCCCATGAATGACCAATAGGAGGAAACTTTTCTGGAGACATTATAGGTAAAAAGATTTTGCAAGCTAGTTTATGGTGGCCTATAGTTTTAAAAGATGCTCATAATTGGGCCAAGGCATGTTTGCCATGTTAAAGAGATGATAGACCACCGGACACTAATAGGATGCCCCATCAACCAATTCTCCCCTTGCGACCTTTTAAAAAATGGGGACTGGATTTTATTGGACCCATCAAACCTCCATCAATGTTTTTAGGTAATCAATATATTTTAGGTGCCACTGACTATTGTTCAAAATGGGTTGAAGCTGTAGCACTCAAAACATGCAAGTCTAGGATTGTGGCACATTTTCTTTATCACAACATTGTCATGAGGTTTGGTGTTCTTATTGAAATAGTGTCGGATAGAGGGACCCATTTCCTCAACAAAACAATTAAGTAGATGACTAAAATTCACATGATGTTGCATAAAAAGTCTACAGTCTATCACCCACAAGCCAATGGGCAAGCTAAGAGCTCCAACAAACTGATGAAAAAAGTATATAGAAGAAATGTAGCTAATCACCCAGAGGATTGGGATCAACACTTGGATTCACTACTATGGGCACTTAGAACAATAGACAAGGTTGCAACTGGATTAACACCTTTCAGGTTGGTGTATGGCTATGAAGCAATAGTGCCTATGGAATTTTTGGCAGGTAGCTTGAGAGCAGCAATAGATAATAGACTATCCCCATAAGATTCCATCAATGCAAGGTTAGAACAACTTCTACAATTGGATAAGGATAGGCTCACAAGTTCACATACTGCTGATATTATTCAGAAAAGGAGGGTAGCATGGATTAATAGAAACATCAAGTTCAAATTGTTCAAGAAAGGTGATTTAGTGTTAATGTTTAACACAAAGTTGGGGAAAATGCTAGGAAATTTTAAGCTCAGATATGATGGCCCCTTCAAGGTGCTTGAAGTTTTTTATCAAGGTACCTTCAAAAATTAGCTGACCTTCATGGGCATGCATTTGACAAACCAGTCAATGGTTTCAGGCTAAAATGTTATATTGGACCTGACCCCACTCAAGCAAAGATAAAAACAATATCTCTGCAGCTCTGCACAAACCTCAATGAAGATGATATATATGTTTCAGCTATTCAAATTGATGGGTTTGTGTTCAACGGACTTCGATAGCAGTTCGCCGACAGCAGTCCACCAACATACACAAATGAAGCGTGTTGTTTCATCTACAGCAACATTCAGGTATGCACTAATCCCTACTAGTTCAATCCCATAATCGGTGCAAGTACGTAAAACTTAACCGATGTGTCCGCAGTGGTGAGCATGGCCCCACAATAGTCCGATGAGGAAAGATTTGACTTCGACTCTGACTCCGACTCTGACTCTGACTCCACTCTGATGGATACAACGCAAAATGATTGAGCACTCCGGACTCTGACCACTGAGTCCGATCACAATCCAACAAGCACCTGCAAGTTGCTGAATGACTCTGACTCTACTTGACACGTGCGATATTACTCATCCCATCCAACCCCACTCTGACTCAGCCAACTCTAATATCCGCTTTTGCTCTGCTTCACACAAAAGGGAACACTACACCTACGATCTGACTACTATTTTGACATATGACATTGTCTGACGTATAGAGGAGTCTCTGACAGTGCCCCGCAACAACAAGGGAATTTGTCTCACATGTGCTCCATCCTCCATACCGACAGGACAGCCAAAGGATGTACATGGTATGAATCCAACCCTTGTTAACAAGCCTATTCACTCAGATGAGGCTCACACCCCCACAATAGCCATTCTCCTCGATGAACTCCATCATGAAGGATCTCCCACAATGCCAAATGTAAGATGATAAGTAGTCTCTCACACACACCAAAAACCACTGCCAGTTCATTGCATGCGGCACTGATGGACCATCCATTGCAACAACGGATTGATAGAATCTTTTCCCACGAGCCTCCTCTACATATGGCACCCAAAAGAGGTCATCGCCACACATTTCCCAGCCCAGCCAAAGAGCCAAAGCCAAACCTCCAACTCTTAAGCACAATGTTGGCTCCTTGATGCGGCCATGGCTCCTAAGCGATCTCTCACCCTTGCACGAAAAAGCCAATGCCAAAGCTCAGATGCAGAGAAGATTGTAGACATGCTACATATGGAGGAGACAGAATTAGATGACGAACCACCACTTCCACTGCAGAAGAAGAAGATGCTCATAGCAAGCTTCACAAATTAGCTAGCAAAGACATCTCAGGACCTATGGTCCAATCTTAAAAAATGCTTGTTTGTTATTGCACATCGACCTTATGAGGCATTTGCATCAGCTGCTTATGCCTATGAAATCATGGCACAAGAATTGGAAATGGTCAGAGCTACAGCACAGGGTGCTAAACAGAGTTAGATGCCAATGGTGGATGCTGAGACATAAATTTTTGAATTGACAAAAGGGCCTGGGAAGCCAGAAGCAACATCGTAAGACCAGTCCACATAGTTTTCTGCAAAGCATGCCACTTTCAACCACTTTCAAGGATGCAAAATATCAGGATACAAAAATCATCACTACCCTCAACCAGGCCTTAGCCCCCAGTGTAGATTTTGAAGAGGCACAGAAAACACTTGAGGAGGAACCAGAGTTGAATGAAACTTGTAGGGCCGATATAGAGGAAGCAGACCCAATTGTTGCTAAGGCAACAAGATATGAACTCAACCCATACCATCAAGGTCCATATGATGAACTATTTCCAGTAAGGGTTCGAGTCTTCCACTTTTTTGCCAAAAATTTTACCACCGGGTGTGCCATGTGTTGAGGGAGACCTCTCCACCCATGTGGACCTCATCCAAGGAGGGTTAGCAGACCCCTAGTAAAGGGATGTTACATTAGTGAATAGTGGATAATTTTGTAACTATAGGGATAGTTATAACTATCCCTAATAGCTAGTAGTATTGGCCTTATCCAGCACATCATCTTTTGAACAATGTTTGTTTCTGACTGTTACACCCGACGGATGATGTTATAATCTGATCTTCATCTCCTGCATCAGGGTTGTTGTTGCCATGTGTTGAAATGCAAACTATTTGCAACATTTCTACTTTATAAACAGTTGTCTCAGTTCTTTGTATGTCTTGTACTATCTTTTCCTTTTTCCGACATTAGTCAGACTTAAGTCTGTGACCCTGGCATGTCCATTGCCAGGAGTGGATATGTGTGGGTGTTTTCTAGTCTTTTGGAGACACCACTGACACACTCTCTCGCTCTCTCTCTCTCTCTCATGCATAATACATATACACAAACATCCACACAGATTTAAAAGGGCCTAATGATCAACATAGGATAGTAATGTCTAGACTTGTGACATGTTGTATATCATGCCCAAAGGTTCGATTTTAGTGGTGATGTAATTTTTTGATTGATTGGACATTCTTATTACATAGAAAATACGATCCCTTTCCATCTCTCCCTCTCCCTCTCCCCCTCCCTCTACCTCTGCCTCTCCCTTTATTTCTATCTCCTCTCCCTCTCTGCCTCCCTCTCCCTCTCCCTGTACTTCTCCCTCTTTCTTTGCCTCTCCTTGCCTCTCTTTCTGTCTCCCTTTCCTTCTCCCTCTCCACATAGATTTAAAAATACAAACATCCACACAGATTGAAAATTACAAAGATCTATAGATTTGTCCCTCGTACACCATAGAGAGGCATTAATTCAAAGTTTTAAATGATTTAACACAATGAATGAAAAATCACTTTGTTTTATTTGTTCTGTTCATCCATCTAACAATTCCTCATGGACAAGTGCATTGTTGAAGCATTGAGAATCCAAACACTTGATCTCAAATCTCTAGAACAACAAATATGAGCCCTTGCCATCATGTTTCTATTATTTCAAGAGTATGTGGGAGACAACATTTCTTACAAATGATGTTTGTCTAATCCCTATATCTAAATTTGCGATTGTTAAGTCTAAAAAAGTAGTCTTGGGGAGGGCTTGCTATTGGCAACTACATCTCTTCTCTAATGAACTGCATGGTCCACTCCTATTCCAATTCCAACATTAGATCTACTGAGAAATAAATACTTCAACAATAGGATTGTGAGTCCCACCATGCAAATCATCATCCATGACTTCCCATTGCATATTGTTCCATCTAAACCTTCTATATGTCAAATCATCTACGTACAAAAGTCCAATAATGATATCTTCCCCTTGAACTTTGTAATAGAGAGTATAATCTGCATTAGACTTCATGTATCCCAAATGTTGTGGGTCTTGGTGATGACTCATCTGTTGTGGGGATGTTGAAGATATGCCGATGGAGCCTCTACTCCAAGCTACTCCTTGTCAGAGCAATGCATAGCACGAGTCGTCCGCAAGTGTCACTCGAGCAGCCTCTGGATTGTTACAATGTGTCTCCATGCGAGAAAGGGGGAAGGGGAAGAGGGGAGGGGAGAGGGAAGAAGGGAAGGAGAGGGAGAAGGGAAGAGGAAGAAGAAGGGAAGAGGGGAGTGAAGGGGGATGGAGTGGCAGACACAAGGGCACTACAATGGAAACAAGGGAACACCCAAAACACTCTCTTGGAAGAGAAGAGGGAGCTTGTATTCAAACTTGTGCAAACAACAATGAAGACCAAAGTCAACCATTTCGCCTTTTATACAAGTCACCTTTTGAAGGGAGAGCCAACCTTAATCTCTTTATACCACTCTCCGTTCTCATTTTTTTACCATCCTCTTGGGCCCATCTAGCTCCAAGACACAATCCTGGCTCTATGGACTTGCCATTGTCCATAAAATCACATCACTTAACCAGGTCACATATTGTTAACCAATCTGTTAACATGCCCACCTTCCTGATCTCGATCTAGTCCTTTGGATCATGCAATGGTCATGGTTGTTGGAGTGTTGCCAATGAAGATAATGCAAAGTAGTCTTTTGTGTGCACTGGGTGGAATCTTCTTTTGGTCCATTGCAGCAGCAGGGGATGTAGTGGCTCTTTGTTATGGAATGCTTTCTGTAAGAATGGATGAGTGATGCTTCTGGAACCAGCACGTCAGGGTTTGTGTTAGTCGAGTTGAGTACTTGTGACAATTCAAAGAAGGAATAAGAAAAAGAAAACGAAAAATCTAAGGGGTAATTTGGTAGGAAGAAGTGTTAGTAGTGACTGATGTAAGATCCTAGTGGTGTCAATGTTAGCAGAGTAAGTAAGGTGCATTCTCATGCTTCACTTAAGTCCCATATTTGATTTGAGTGGGACTTCTAATGGATTGTCATCAGACTATGTCTTTGTAATGCCATGTTTGAACATCCAGAGTTGTGCATGAAATTTTGTCTTACTTCTCTATATTGAAGTGCCTTCAAAATCCATTTTATGTATTTCATCGAGGGCTTTGCTTGGAAGTATTTGAGCCCAATAAGGTTGTGGCACCATTTGGAGCTTTATTTGTCTGCATCATCAATTGAGAGGAGTCGGCCATACAAACCCCTAAACTAAGGACTATGGCTGAAGAGGTTTATAGAAGGGGGATGCTAGGAAAGGCTTATAAGCTAGAATTGAAAGAAAATAAAAATAAAGAAAAGAGGATGAGTAGAAGTTAGATAGTTAATGGTGATGTTAGTAAAGAAATGTGAAAAAAAAGGTTTGAGGGTCACAAGAAACTCCTCCAAACCGATATTTGTGTAATCATCTTTACCCTAGAGTTGAATGCATCCTCAAGAGATGCTTGTGTAGAACCACTTGTCATTCCATGTGTGAACTCAAATTCAAGACGATGACTTAGGCATAAGTCAGTGCCTTGTTTTGTTTTGGCTATGCCAATGGGATTTGTTGTTGATGCTGCTTGGTGTATTGACTTTCCATAGTGTTTGTCATTGATCTTCTTGAGTAAGGAGGCCTTGGGCTGATGTACTTGTGATTTGTTGAGTGTGCCATGCAGAGGACTTGAAGAGGACTGACCGCATATTTTCACCTAGTCCTATTTTCACCTAGGACCTCCACATGTGACCAGAGTGGTAGGACTTCCACATGTTATAACTTTATTGCTCTTTATGGACACACCTAGACCTAGCAATAACATCATTTTGTAGACCCCTAGAGTAAGTCTGATAATCACATGGAAGGAGAGTTTCGAAGACATTACTAGAGATCTTTATTGGCGAGCAGTGGTCATCCCATTGGCAGCAATGTTGCTTGAAGTTCTTTGAGATCCTTGATTGCAATAGTAGGTTCTTGTGGAGCTACTCCATTTTTAGGAGTAGGTTCTTGTGGATCTACTGTTGGAATGTTTCTTGTTGTCAGTGTTGCACCATGGAAAATTGCGATCTCCCACATGTACCACTTCTATGATACTCATCGTAATAAAGTGAGATATGTTCAATGTATCAAGTGTGAGTAGGATCACAATGTCTCACATATATTTTTCTTCTGTTGAGCCCAAGTTTCAAATGAGAACGTTGTCAAGGATGAAGATAATTCGTTGTTCACATTGGAAGGTTCCTATGTGGCTTCTGTTGTGTTGGGAATTACTTGTTTGGCTGATTCTTACATAGCTTCCCTGATGGTAGATGCCAAATTTGTCAGTAAGGAAGGTTCTTGTGTGGCTCCCAATGTGGCTTCAGCTTCCATCTTGGCAGGTTCTTGTGTTACTATCTCTTTTTTCAAGATAGGTTCTTGTGTTACTACTAGTTGCCTTGAAGATGATGTAATAAATTGACATGCCTTTTGATAGACTTGTGGTTGAGTAGGTTCTTGTGTTACTATCTCCCTTTTTGAGATAGGTTCTTGTGTAACTACTCGAGAGAGGTAGATGAACTCCCTTGCATATGATCCTCTTGCATTGGTGCTTTTCCCTTATCCTTGAAAGTAAGTTCTCACTGTTCTTGGCATCTTTGCAGAGTAGGTTCTTGTGTGACTACTATTGGTGCATCTGCACTTGTTGATGCTTTCGTATTGATAGATTCGAGGCTTTGCTCCTGAGTTTGCAATGGTTATGGTGTACATTTAGGCTTAGTGCAAGCATGAATGGGCTGTTGATTGCTCTGGCGAGGCTTGGGTACCCATGTATAAGAGTTGCCAAGGTAATATCCTTGGCCCTTGAGTAGTCTTATGGGAACCCATTGGTAATGTCCCTTCCTTGTTGGATGGCATCATCTTCTTCTTTGGTATTGAGGTTTGTTGTTTACGTGAGGGTGCGGCTGGCAAAGGTGAGGCTTGATGTTTAAAGGAGGGGGTGGCTTCATCTGTTGAGGTCTCTTTGGAATCCAAAAATATGATTCACCCTCAAAGTATCCTTGAGCCTTTAATAGATCTTTTCAGACACATATTTGGTTGGCTACCGTTTGTCTTCATCCTCTTCCTTGGTGGCGTCTTTGTCAAGGTGGGGAGGTGGAAGTAGTTGCTAATGTTGATCCTTGGCTAGCAATTGGTGCATCTTGATGGGATGATTCATCACCAAATAACCCTTTGTAAGTGTTTTGGGTCCAGCTTAGCACCTGCTTTATTAAAAAATTTTGTTGCTGAAATGATACTTGTCATGTTTGTAGCATATTCTCTATCCACACATAGACGATAGTTTGTATAGAATTGGGGCCCTTTTTCCATTTGGAATACACAAGGCATGGAGAAGTTGCACTAGTAGGGTACCTACTTGTCCCCATGTGTACTTCTAATGCTACTTACAATTCTACTATAGTAAAAACTTTTTAGTGCTTCTTTTGATGCCCTCATTTTTTCAAATTCATTGGAATCAACATGATATGTAATAGAGGCACTCTACGCTATTCTTACAATCTTCTTCAAGAATTCCATCAATAATTTGTTGCACCAAAGAAATCAACCATGTCGAAATTAAATCTCCCAAAAGAACAATTCAATTTCTTTGTCCTCCATCTTGCACATTGCTAAAGTCAAGCTGTTACTCAAGCTCCCTACCAATGTTTTAAAAAGAATGAATTCAAAGATATCCAATGTACTTATCTCTATAAGAGTGCTCAAAGGACCCAAATAACTCCTCATTCAAAGAGAATTATTGGCATCAATTAAGTCCAAGCCTTCATAGAGAATTAAGGGCATCAAATAGTGATAATTGGACCCAAATAACTCCTCAATAAATAGAATTAGGGGCATCAATTAAGTCCAAGCCATCGAACACATTCCAAAACCTCCAACCCTTCCAGTTCTTGTAGACAGGCTACCACTAATGACAAATCTTGAAAAATTAACCATACAGATTAGTAGTTTGGAAGGCACTGATCAAGGGAAACACAAGAAAAATGCCTGTTAGAAAAACCATCTTGTGTCTAAAGAACACAACTTATTTCCTGGGAAATATTTGGAACAAGGAAGGTGGAGGTGTATGCTTCTAGCAATGCCTTGCTCGATGAAAAAAAAAGGATACTTGCAATCACTATCACTTTTCAACATCACCCTTGATCCTGAAGCGCTGCACTCCCAAATTGGTGTTGGTAGAAGATCCTCATGGGGTCACACTTGAAAAGGGTTTTGTTGACGCGCCCTTGATTAAGGTTGTGAGAGGGAGTGGTTCTCTTGTGCATGGCATGGACACGAGCTACGGCTGGCTAGATGACATAAAGGATTGGTCCATGCAAGCAAGAAAGCCATGGATTGGCTGGTGTACGTGAGTTCCAACACATGCTTTACACTTGGTAGTGTTCCTCAATGTGATTGGTCAGTTGATCTTGCATGGAGACCTGGCTCTTCATGGACAAGGTGGTTACTTTGGCATGTGAAGGTGGCTTCTACAAGAACGACGAGCTACGTCAATTGCTCTCCTCTTTCCAAGTCGCGAGCTAGTATAGGATGATGAGAGTTGTCTATATACACAGAGTTTGTCACCATGCTTTAGAGCCGGCTAGTCGTCTCAAGTCTTAGAATATTTCTCATCACCTCACTTGAGCTGATAGTAGAATAATTGTATGATTGTTAGTCCATAGTTAGTGTCCTTGTAGTGCCTACAAGCTCTATAGAGGTGCGGCATAGTCTTGAGTCTGAGTCGTGTGTCGAGTTTGATTAATACAAAAGCTCTATCAATTTCATATCATATTGCTATAATTCTACACAAACTACACTTTGCATGTGTAATCTCGTGTCTCTGCAATCCATACCATTTGTGTGCAAAGCATCTTGATGTGAACTCATTTTGTTGGACAGTTAGAGAAATGAGAGAAACCACGAGAACTAAGTCCATTAGGATCTCTATCCCCAGTCTTAAGTTCCAATAGCTACTATATTAGGGCATTTTGCATGAAGCATAGAATACACAACTTAGTTTTTCCAAAGGGTACAAACACCTCAAACATTCTAGATAATTAAAGAGATGGAAGACCTACTCATACTCTGGGAGCTGAACTATCCTCCTCCATGAAATTCGCTAATGGTGCATACACATTTGTAACATCGAAGAGACCTACGAGTAGCTCCTTTCACACGTTGAAGAGAACCACCACCAGAAGAGGAAACACCATAATCAAAGGGATGACCATGATCAAAGGAACCGTCCTTAGCCCAAACACAGTCAGCTCTATGGTCACCAACTGGATGAAGGTTATCGTGACCACCAGAGGTCTATCTAGCACAAACTATAGGAGACTTACCTCTCCATCTCTTAGAGTGTATAACACTCATATGAGCGGCTTCTCTAGTAGGCAAGGGAGCTAGAGAATTCAAAGGGGCAACATCTACAACAACCTTGGGAAGCAAATGAGAGGAGGAATCTGGCATAACCTAAGGTTCCTGAGGAGGAGAGACTTCACCAAAACCGGTACCAAAGGCACCTCACTAGTCCCGGTCTTCTTAGATGGACAATTCCTAGCTAAATGACCAAACTAACAGCAATGATAACATGCATGTGGAAACACACCAAACCTGATAGCCATCGTGATCACCGAACCTTCCACAATAGTGAGCTCGAGATGCGTGGGCAGTTCTTCTCGACGATCCCATAAAATGCCAGCTTTCGACGAAGCACGCTTAGGCTACGTAGGAGGAACATAGAGCACCCGACCCAAAGAAAAGGCAATAGTGGAAATCTCATGCTAGAAAATCTCACTATGGGTAAGAAAGGTCACCCAAATGGGAAAAATAGTGTTGCAGAACCTCCTCAACCAAAAAAGTGGCACTCTAGGGTAGAGAATGAACCAAGTTGCCACGATAACCCATAGAGCAAGAAAGAGCCCATTCTTTCTCTGCCTAAGATGCCACAGAGACTTGGAAAAAGCCACACCCCAAGAATCTGAAATCTTGAAGAGAGCAGTGATGCTAAAAAGAAGATGAAAACCAATGCAAAAACTTGTCGTGAGAAGGCACTCGTCCCAAAAAAGAAGGAAAAGGCCACATGCATGAAGTCAAGAATATTCGCGGCATAGTTTCTGTGCCTGCCGGATGGGGACGTTCACCTTAAAGGTTTTCTTGGATTCTGCAAAAGGACCAAAAAGGAGAGGCCTTAAGGGCTAGTGAGCATTAAGGTCATGTAAGTCCTGAGACAAACATGCAATCATGACTTTATCAACAACTTCAAACCACCCTCCACTTTTGGCTTTCTCCGTGTAAGAGTCTTGGACCTGGGAAACGTCCATAGATGATAGCAGGGTCACAAGGAGACATGCTACCTTGGGCTGTCATCAACATCAAGTAAGGTAGCTAGTACGTCAAGAGCATACGGGCACGCCCCAAGATCAGACGAAGCACTGGAGGAGCTCATGCGTGACTCTTCACTATAGCTTAAACCAATTTAAGGGTGGTCCTTTGTTCTCCCTTGTATAATGTTTTGTAAGCTTTGTAATCTCTTCTATTAGGCCCCAAATGCTTTGGAAGCTCTTCTATTATTTTTGAAAATGGGAAACAAGGTGAATTACATTCAAAAGGCCTACACTACATGGAGGTTAATGATTATGTAAATAAGAGAGTGATCAAACCAATAAATGAAGTTTGTTCCAACGTTTTGTTCTTCATTTGTTGTATTTGTCCATATATGGTCAATAGTGTAGCCAGCAATAGTTGTTGGTTGATGAATCAAATGTATGAAATGTTTTTGTGTCATGAATGTGGTAAGTTGTGTTGAAATAGTTCTTGAATGATCATAGTGAATGTTGAAGTCTCCTATAATTGTAGTTAGCATTGCATGTTCTATTTTTTGGAGTAGTTTTTCCAATAGAGACACAAGTATTGAATGTGGTGATGAAGGCCCTTTGTACACGTTAATGATTGTGATGCTAGAAAGATGTGTGGTCTTGAATATTGTTAGGAAGCACTCGCAATTCTTTTCAATGATATATTCCTGAAACTCTAAGATCAAATTGTTTTTGAAACATGGTTCAATTCCAACTCCGTTATGTTTTTGTAAGCATGTAAATCCTGGCAATGAGAGAGAGTTATTATTTTTGCAATGAAACTCTTGGAGGCATAAGATTGTAGCATTTAGTAGGCTTCTGTCATGGAGTATGTCTTCATAGTGTGATGTTAATGCTATTGTGTTAAGTGATTGCAATGTCATTTTTTTGTTTGTTTTGTGAGAGAAGTTTGTGTGCTACAACTTTCATTTACAATAATCTTTTAGTTGCTGAATTTCTTGCAGAACATTGACGTCGACCTTTATGTGGTTCGATTGGATTGGGTTGATGAGAAAAATATTTTCTAAATTGTGTATGGGTGAAAGAGTTGTGTATGTAAGCCCATGTGAGTTAATGAATGATGGGTCAAAAGCGAGACAATCCATAGGCAACCCTTGGGAATGATGGATTGTCCTAGCTGCTATAGCTGGCTGTATGGGGAATTGATTTATCGAGACTGTGTTCAAGTAATTTTGCCAATTTGTAATTCCCTTATTATTGGTTGTATTGGTGTCCAATTAGGTGGAATATTGCTTTTGTAGAGGTTGGAGCTCAGGTGGAGTTGTTGTAATGCATTCTTTCTCCAATGTTTTGATTGGTAAACAATATCCAAACCATATGTTGAGCACTCGTACACGAATGCTTGAAAATTCCTTCTGCCAGTTGACCAAGCCATCTTGGATGTCATCAGTGGTGGCCACACTAGTGCCACATCAGCAATCTACCACCTCAACATCTATCTACCACATCATTAGGAAAATCCTATCTAGCACATCATCTAGTGCCATGTAGGAAAGCCACATCATCATGACATGTTATCATTGACTAGTTAGATTAATACATCATCACTAGCTACCAAATCATTCACTAACAACTACCACATCATCTCATCACATCACCAATGCCACATCACCTTGAAAAAATATGAAGAGGGGAGAGGAGAAGAGTGGAGATGAGGAGAGAGGGCACAGCTAGAGAGCACACCACAAATGACTAACTGTACACTAGATTTAGGTTAAAATGTATAATATATACAAACCCATTTAGGGTTAGGGCATCTAACCCTTTCCTTTATAGCACTCTATTGGGTTAGTGCTATGCACATATGATCACATGATGGTGCTATGCACACATGATCACATGATGTTGAGCGTGAACTCTCAACACCCTCCCTCAAGATCAACATCATGAAGTAGGCCTTCCCTCAAGATGGTGATTCTGGGGAATCATCGAAGGACTGAGCATTACATTCCATCACAGCCCTTTAATGGGAATGTCCTTCCTCTACATCAAACCAAGAGATAGTCGGTGTTTCTCTAAAAGCTCTTTACCGAGTGGTTTGGTAAAAATGTCTGCAACATTCTCGTTGCTATCACAATGCTACAGTGTGATGTCACCAAGTAACACTCTTTCTCTAATGAAGTGCTCTCTGACATCAATGTGCTTTGTCCTGGAGTGATATACTAGATTCTTGGCTAGTGCTTGAGCCGATTGATTGTCACAATATATTGTTGTTGGCTTTGGCTTATCAAAGTAATATGTTTTTTACAATAGTCTTTTGAGCCATATAGCCTCACATGCACTTGTAGTGAGTGCCCTATATTCTGCTTCAGTCGAAGACAAAGAAACAGTTGGTTGTTTGTTTGGACAACCATGATATAGCACCTTGACCAAGGAAAAATGCATATCCCTGTGTCGATCTTCTGGTCTCCTCATCTCTGGCATAGTCACTGTCACAATATCCATGCAATTATGGATGACTTCCTCTGTATTCTATCCCAAGCTGTCTTGTACCTCTGATGTATCTCAAGGCTCTTTTGGCTGCATTCTAGTGAGACTGTTTTGGATTTGCCATAAACTGTGCAAGTGAGCTTATTGCATAACAAATATCTGGCCGAGTGATAGTCAGATATATAAGAGATCCGATGAGCTACGTGTAGTACCTGTCATTGACTGTAGGCTTTTCTGAATCTTTAGTAAGTTTCAAACTCTGTTTCATGGGAGTGGTTGCAATCTTACAATCTGCCATATGAAACTTCTTCAAGAGACTATCAACATACTTGAGCTGACTCATGAATATGCTATCTGAATCTCTCCAGAACTCAATTCCAAGATAAGTCCAAGATCTTTCATGTCGAACTCTGCAGATAAGTCTTGTTTTAGTTTTTTGATGAAGCTATCCTTGATTCATGTCACAATCAGATCATCTGCGTACAAAAGTGCAATAGTAATGTCTTCCCCTTGAACTTTGTAGTATAGAGTATGATCTGCATTGGATTTAATGTATCCCAGATTAGCAAAATACTTGGAGACTTCAAAGACTTTAGATTTCAATATAGATGTTGATCAAGTAAGATTCATTACCAAAAAATCTAATTCTTTGTTTGTACTTAATAAACATTATATAAAAGCAAAAAGGTCTATTCATATTTTAATTGTCAACAAACTTTTTGATTTCATTAGACCAGAAAAGGCTTTTTTGGAATTATTTGATACATTTGAGATTAAAAAAACCTTTTCCATATTTAAAATCAGCTTTGGTTGAAAATATTCCAAAAATATTACTACAACTTTCTACAGACCCTTGGACACATTTTGCAATTTTTCAATAGATTCCTTATCTTGTATTTGTGCTTCTTCTAAAAGATTCAAACCTTTTTTACAAAACTTTGATAACTTTGGGACTCATGTGTTATCAATAGACCCACAGCTTTTTAGACACCCAATTCTTCAAGACTTTTTGAAAAATGGGCTTAACCATATTCCCTCTCTCCCAGTGAATCCTTATCTAGTTATAAAAGAATTATGTTTGGCATGGTCCAAACTTAGTAATTGGATGTGCTTCAATGCCACTGTAGACCACAAGAATTTCATTAAGGAGATTCTCCTTAGAGACTTCAAATCACTTTTTCCTAACCATAGATTCAATAAAAAACCTTGGTTCTTTGACCAAAATATTATGGATGAAGTGGAGTTTCTTAATCAACACCTCTATATTTCCAGGCTAGATAAATCCACGCAAACCTCGACCTTTATGTGCAAAAAGTTAATAAGACTTGTTGCTTTACAAAGACTTAAATCCCTTTTCGCCTTGACCATAGCAACAGAAAAAGAAATCTCTGATATGGTAGCAATCTATTCTCTATCTTATGGGATTACTCTCCCTACTAAACTTACTTTTCCCTATCTTATGGGGACTTATAAGATACATAAGAATGCTTTTAGGTGGCTAACCAATGCCCATAATTTGCATTTCTCCAATATTACTAACCTCATCACCAAGCTACTTAGAGCACTTGATTGTGGTATTCGAGAGTACTCGAAAAGACTTCATAAAGATATTTGGGTTTTTACACGAATACGTAACAATGCCTATTGGGTTATCCAAAATAAATATGACTTGTTGATTAATTTACCTAAACATATCTTCTCTGTTTATATCTTTGACATCAAATCCTGTTATGGCGCGATTCCACACCAAGGAGATAAGAGCCTTATTGAGTCGCTCCAAAATTTTATCAAACTCTTACAAACCTTTGGCTATCTTATGTTTAAAAAGTCTAAGAAAGGTTTTGTGCTTACTAAGAAAATTAAAGAATGTACTATTAATTTTAAGAATTTTATTAATCTTAACATCCTTATTTTGGAAAATTGTTATACAAAACTTAGGGAAACTATCTTTCTACAAACTAAAGGCATCCCCATGGGTTACTCTTGCTCACCTCTATGGTGCAACTTATATCTAGCATGGTTTGAGTTGCAATTTATCATGAAATTGTCTAAACTTAGAGAAGTGGAAATGCTTAAAGCATTTTATTTATTTGCTCGTTTCATGGATTATCTAATTTTTATTAATAATGACTTTGTGGTAAATTGTCTTTCCCATTATAGATCTATTGACCTGAATGACCCATTGACTATTTACCCCTTTGAGATCATCACTATCAAACCCACTTATGGCACTTATTATACCACTTTTCTCCACACTTCTATTACACTTTTAAGAACTTTTATTGGTGATTATGATATGCACACTTTTTGAAAAAAGGATAAATTACCTGGTCCTAATGTCTCTTTCATCCATGTTGCAGGTAATCGACCCATAAGCTATGCTTATAAAGTGTGTGTTTCGCAAGTTCTTCCACTTATTTACAATGCTTCACAATGTTCTTGGGCTTATATCAATTTAGTTAGACTAATTGGCTTATTTGCTAATAATGGATTTGATCCTAACTTAATCACCAAGAATATCCTTAACCTCTTGAAAAAGAACAAGTTTCCTGGGTTACACTTTGACATTGCTACACTTATAATGCTCTTTGGTGAGGGGTAAGTTCCACATGGTGGGCTTACCTTTCACCATGTGGTCTTATCCTCTAGGTTGGGGGTGCGCCACACACACACACACACACACACACACACACATACATACAAGTTTACTTCTTCTCACACAAACATACTTACACACACTAGCACTAGCCGCACACACATAGTGCTTAAATTTTATATTAACAGTGTTTTCAACTTGTATGGTTATTTGTGTAGGGAACTACCTCTCAATGATTGACATCTTATGGCTTTCAAGCACATGGATCCTTGGTTTTTTATGATGTATGGGAACTTTTGCTTTGATGAATGATTGATAGCTAGTACTTGGATCCAAATTTTAGGGTGTGATATTTAGTTATGTAGCTTCTTCAATTTTAGTTGTAATCTTACTGGTATAAAAAACTCTTTTTGCTTTAACTTGGGCAATGCATCCTCATACCTCTCATTTGGGTTAAGTTATTGGTCCAATCCCTTTTATTCTGGTAATTAATTATCTTGGTTTTTCAAAATAATAATTGACCCTTCTTGGGGATGATTCCCTCCATTAGATTCTTTGATTTTCCCTTGATTTACTTTCATGTTTTCTTTAAGTAACCTTTAAACTGATACTTATAGATCCTCTCTAGGATTATATTTTTAATTTGTACAATGGTTACTTAAGAATATTAGTACTCACATGTAATTTTATAATATTATTTGGCAATTGGATACATAGTATTATCTTAAACAATTAACCCTATAAATTAGTTTTGTTTAACATCTCCAATTTCCCCCTATGGAGAGTAATAAAATAATTGAAGCCAATTGTCCTTCTTTAATAGTTGTTTATGTATTTATTATTGGTATACTTTAATAATGTTTTTTAATCCCAATAATCTCTTCTAAAGTTGTCTTAACCTGGTAGTTTTCTTCCCGTTTCCCTTCTTGCACTCTTTATGCTCTATGGCAAGATTGGCTATATAAATTAAACTACTCCCACATGCTTAGACCTACTAATTATACATACCCATGCACATGAATGCATCCCAAACACTCGAATTTGCTTTCACAATTTTTAAATCTCATAAACTAACGTTCAAACCTAACCTTTTCGTAAACCTAACCTATAGACCACCTAAAAGCATAATGGAACCACCACCCTCCACGACCTTGCAAAGATGCGTGGTCTTGTAAAGTTTATATATTCTATTTAATCATAGTCTCTCACTTCCTGCCCTACCTTCTTTTCCTGCTCTAACTTCTCATTTGTAGCAAGCTTGCAATCCTTCCTGCTTTGTACGAGAACCCTTATCCGTGATATGGCATCAGCTAACACACAGGTCCTTGCCACTCCCCCTTCTCTACAATAACAGCACCTTCTCCCAAACTATTCCAATTGCATTGGTTTGCATGGTTGTAGTCTTGGTGGACTGTGCATGGCTAAGTCTTTATTGTGTAGCTCTTGCACTACCCCTTTGTTTATTGCTCTGGCTCTACTGTTTACTCATTAAAAAAGTATCTCTTGTGTTGTGCTCTTTTGCTCTTTGTTGATCTTGGCTATGGACAGCTTCCTTTGCCTTCAATGTTTAGTCTCTTGGTTATAAACAGCATTGGACAGCTTCCCTCCCCTAGGCATAGTAGTGATTTTTTCTAACGCTTACTGCATTTGTGTGTACTAGCTGGTGATGGTAGCCCTCTTACACTACCAACGAGTGTTCGGTGGCCTGTAATGATCCCTTCTCTATTCCCAATTCAAGGCTCTTGGTTGCAAGTTCTTAGCGACGTCAATAGCTTCTTGCTTATTGTCTTTTTATGCTCCTTATAGTGTTTAACTTGTTGTAGCCCGTCTCCTAGTTTTGTTGACGATGGTGTTGCGCCTTTGTTGTAACCTTCCACACTGGCTCAGTGCCTTTTTTTGCCATGTTGTAGCAGCTCTACATAATGTGGCTCTTGTGTAGTAACTGTACTTTCCCTGGTTCGCAGCTTGGTTGATTTTTTTTTCGGCCTTTACCTTTGCCTGGTTTGGGCTCTCTGATGTTTTTAGTTCTGGCTTTTGCCTAAGCCTGTTAACCCTTGCTCACATGGTTTATTCTCCTTCCTCTTTACAAGGTCTCGGTGTACCACATGGCTGCTCTTCTCTCCTTGAGTAAAAATTTTAGGGACAACTCATCTAGTAGGTTTGGTCATTTTTTGTAATTCACATAATACCCTTTACCTCATGGTTAGATTATTTATTGTGCAAACTACTTGACTTATTAAGTTTGTTTTCCTTTTTTAAGATTTTTTTTTTGTTTAGTTTAATCCCATGCCTCCCTTTTTCCATCCAAAAGATCTAGAGTGTAACTTAACTAGTGGAAAGTTGCTCTTTAATTACTTGACAAACAAATCTATGATTTTCCAATTGCTATAGGATGTAAATTGTTTTTGCAAGGGTGTGGAGTACCCCCCACTTCTCTTCTTTAGGGAAATTTCTTCCTAATTCTTTAACCAAGGTGTGGACTACACCCCTTAAGTTTGTTTAACCAAGGTATGGACTAAGTCTTTAACTTAAAGGTGTGGACTACCCCCTTTAAGTTTGTTTCTTCTTGAG
This sequence comes from Dipteris shenzhenensis, assembly GCF_047967505.1. NCBI lineage: Eukaryota > Viridiplantae > Streptophyta > Polypodiopsida > Gleicheniales > Dipteridaceae > Dipteris > Dipteris shenzhenensis. The sequence goes on along the minus strand of NC_141621.1, from coordinate 10,911,619 downwards.
ACTTCTGACTACCCCCTAAAATGTTATCTTTTTTTGGGTGTGGACTACCCCCCTTCTCCTTAATTATTTTCCTCTTTATGGGTGAGGAACACCCCCCATGTAGAATAGGTTCTAGGTTCTCTAGCATGGTGTTTATTAAAATATGTGATATTCAATCTTAAAATAATTTGTAACACACACATTTGCACACATACTTAGTTAGGCCCCATCACAACTTTGCACATATTTGCCCATAGTTATGCTATATTAAATCCCTTTCAAGTTTTTTGCATTACCTAATGCTCTTTTAATTAATAAATACATAAAATAAAAATTTATTTAGCACATGGGTGTGGATTACCCCCTGGATCTTAAAAATTTTTTGATTATACTTTTAATTATGTTTTGGTCATTGTTAAATTTCTTTTAGGTGTAGTTAACCCCTTTTCTGTAATAGTTTCTCAAGTATGGGAGTGGAGTACCCCCCTAGGATTTTTATAACACAATTAATCCCCATTAATTTTGATTCATTTTCTTTAATGCACTTAGTTACTAAAAGTAATTATGTAATAGTTTCTTTTCTTCACATGGGGGTGGATGAACCCCCTTAATTAAAAGGTGATTACTACACAATCTCAAAGGTTTAATCTCCAAAGATTTAATTTTTCACAAGGGAGTGGATGACCCCCCTTTGTTTTTAGAGTACACTTTTGTTAAAAAAATAAAAAAAGTTTTTGGTCTCTTAAGCTTGATTTTGATTTAATGTATTCCATAGTAGCGGACCACCCCTCTAATTTGGTTGATAACTGAATTTTATAGGAAATTCTGATGAAGAACTGAATTTTATAAGAAATTTCGGTGAAGAACTCAAACAAATTTTGTAAGACCGCTAGGATGTCCGCTTGTTATGACCCTGCCAAAATTGCCTTTATTTGTCAAAAGTTGGTAGAGGGATGAAGGGAAATGGAAACTACTAGACCAAAAACTAGAACTAGACCTTTTTTGTATCGTAAAGCAAAAAGCGAGAAACAATAGTTTACTTGTGACATCCAAGTTTTCTTTTTGTGGTACACAATTTGAATCTTTCTATTGTCTTTGTTTCTTTGGTATAAGCGATAACAAGTTGGGGGACACAGGCATTACCTGTCTTCCTACATGATACCAATTTGTTCTAACAAATGGTTTTCTATGGATGGTGGTAAGTAAGTGAACCCCAACCATGGCACCTCGAACTTCGGAAAGATTTGGCACTTTAAGTTATTCCTTTAGTAGTTTCTCAGAGGCATTTGGAACCTTTTAATGAAAACATTTTTTGGATAATTCTATTGTGTTCCTTGTCTCACTATATAAATCTTGATTTTCATAATCTTATTTTTAACAAATTATCTTATGGATGGATTTAATTGTATGACTCAATCAATGATGGGACTTTTTAAATTTAAACACACACACACACACACACACACACTAACACTTGTATCTACATGATATTGACTGGCTAGACTATCATTGCTAGACCTTGACATTTTTCATATAGCTTCATCTCTTCATGGTTTAAATCTAGTGGAGAATTACATCTTTGAAAAGAATGGGTGGTATACATTAAAAAAGCATTTTTGAAAAGAACAAGTGGATGTCACAAATAAGTTATATACATTAAAAAATGGTTTGTGGCCCATACTTTTCTTGCCACACAAAGTTTTCATGACATAATTTTAACCAACACTTAGGACTCGACTTGTCGGGCATTTTTTATGACTATAGACCATTATGAGCTCATGTTTGAAACCTTTTTTCATGCCTTCTACATAAATGGGTTTCTTGGTCATATGATATGCTCTACATAGGCAAGGATCACATTAAAATGCTCTATTTCATGTTTGAAATTAAACCCCCATGACTAGACAATTCACATCCTAAACATGTGGTTATCCAAACGATGGTGCAAGAAGAAGCAAGACTGACTGAGTCAGTTGAAGATGAGTAATACACTATATAAAGACAAGGAATTCATATGAATATCCTACTAATCCTAGGTCTTTGCAAGAAGAGGAGTCTGTGACACTTCAATGTCTTGAATGCATCTTAGCGTGGAGAGTACCATGAGCGATCCCAAGGCATGAACAGCCAGTGATGCAAATGTTGCGTTATGCAGTAGTACTCTAGCACAAGGTATTTATAGTATTTTTGAGCACAAGGTGGCTATTGTGTTCGGCTGTATGAGCTACTCTCCATCACATAAGCTCGAGCAATTAGCATCTACACTGGTGGGCAGTATTACTTATGGAGGCAAGCGAGGACTCAATAAGTGGTGATATGTACATAGCTCTCCCATATGCCATGAAGGAAAGAATGACTATGCAAACAAAGATCTGATCACCTCGTGTATATGAGACTACAAAAGTGGTAAAATGCATGCATAATGATCTATCAATAGAGGACGGAATGGCACTTGGATAATCAGATACTACAAGACTGATCTAGTAAGTGGATCTCTCAACATGGGTAGAAGCTTGCAATTATGACTAGCATGCACATGCCTACTATGGAGTATAGCTTATGGTGGTTAAGTCTCCTTGATTTGAGTCGAGTATTTTAATGATGCCAGACAATGTAGTTTACTAGACTCGACTAAAGGAACCACAAGATCTAATGGTAACTTGAATCCCCTCCACGTGTGATCATAAGGAACAATGGCGATCATAGCTTTATGAAGGTATCATTCCACTTATTACTGGTGGTATTCCAATACTTAACATGAATAGTCACATGTGATGGGCAGCATACTCTTGCATATCAACGGTTCGTGTACCCAAAAAAAAGTGACATTCAATTTTTGACCATCGACTCCCAGCTCTCAACCCAGATATCTCTTTTGAGGATTAGTAAGGTAAGAACTTGTTGCAGATTGAGTATACAAACCAGTCTACCATGATCGAAAAAAAGGGGTATGAAATATAGTAGCTATAGTAATACATACCTATATGTCATATGTTGGGTTGGGCTTTCTAGGCCTGATGACTTGAGAATGTCTATTGGAAATTCCAAACTTATTTAGTGCCATTTGTCATTATTCTGCCAGCTAGTATGTGTGTAAAAAAGAAGTGATAATGACTTGGATAGAGTGACCTTCACCAAAAATATATATAAGCTAAAGGGTTTAGCCTCGACATATGCTAATGACCTGAAAATATCGGTTTCATGATATAATACTCTTTATTTGGCCCCTACTTAGGGTGATATCTATAATTGTGTTTCAGAAAGGGTGATAATCTTACAGCATGGAACATGCAGATACGTGTGACTCAAACACTAAGGTGCCACTCAATGCACCGCAATCCAAGGTGGATACTATTTGCTTGGATAATTTATGATGTTATGACATCGACAACAAGTGGAGCGCGCATTGAAGCTTGTAGTCCCTCAATTAAGGCTTCTTGTTCTAACTTGTCCCTGTTGTGGATGGATGCAAGAGAGTGGAGCTTCTTCAATATCATCCGGTATCTATAAATTAGCAATTTGCATGTTTTTTTCCCCATAAAACCCTCCTTATAAAGATTATCTTATCATGTACAGTCTTGAATTGATAAGTCTAAAATGGATAATGTTTGTCTTAAAATTGTGAAGAGAGTGGGAGAGAAGTAAGGAGTCTCATTGCAGCTTTCTCACATACACAAAGGGGGAATACACACAAAGGTGGAGGCTGAAAACAGTTTTCCTCTTCTTAGTTGTGAAAGCCAAAAGAATTCTCTCTCTCTCAGTACAAAAGGAATAGATGAGCCCTATATGTGGGTCTCAAACCAAACTCCACTAACCTAGGTGGCATACTAATTGAGCCACTAACTAGAGTACATAAAGATAGCTGTCATCCAGCTATTATTCATGGGTGGTTTACCAACCGCATCTGCAGTTAATTAGTCGGTGACATAAATGCACAACAATCACCCTGGCATATCACAAGTGGAGCTCGATATCTCAACACTCCCCCTCAAGCTGGATGCGTCAATTTTACGAGCAAAAACCTATGAGCAGGTTTATCCGAGCGTGTTTTTCAAGAGATTTTTAAAAATGTTTTTCTTTAGGAAACATGGTTTTTACACTTTTATTTTCACTAGAACTAGATCCCTTTATCATAAAAATATACACACTAGTCACTCATTCATTTTTACACAACATAATTTTCTTATTTAGAGACATCCCTTTGTACCCCTGTTATTACCTTAAAAAAGTGTTGATTCCTTTAAGAAACATTCCTCATAATCACTCTCAATGTAATAATACTATGCATATAAAATTACTTATTAACACATTTATATCATATGACAATATCTTTTTAGTGTTTTTATAGCATATTTATGGACATGTTTCTAAAGAAGTTTAAATTACTATAAATAAGTATTAACTTAGGCTTATATATGACTCTCATAAAATACATGTAATATTTAATACTATATATGAAAGATTTTCCAAAATATAACTCCATAGATGTGCTCAAATGGGGTGTTCCGATCAATTTGAGTGGTTGAATGACTATATTTGGACATTGGATATGAAAGTTATGTCACTTTTAAAAGTGTTGTCCAAGGTAGTTTCGCCAGCAAAACTACCTTGGGAGACTTGCTTCAAAGGGGTTTCGCTGGCGAAATTACCTGGATGGCTTGCTTCAATGAGTTTTCTTTGAAGAAACTCTTTCATGAAGATAGGTTGAGAGAGGGTTTTCAATGTCACCCCCTATTAAGTAAAAGTTGTAAGAAGGATCATAAGGGAATTTTCATAGAGAAGTCTACTCTACATGTGGGTTTCTTCAAAAGCCATCCCATTATGCTCTCACCATTCCTATAGATTCACTTAAAGATTTTTGTATAAAATAGGCATTGCTATAATACTTTGCATATTTCTAAGTGAAACTATGTTTTCTTCTGATCGATTTTTGCCATATTTATGCATAGTTGGAAGCTTTTTTTTTCCTTCGCTCGGACGCTCGGAAGATTTCGCTCAGAAAATGCTCGTCCCCCCTCAAGCTCAATCCAATTCTTGCACACCAAGCAGGTCTTTGAACTTGTGCAGCTTCTCTGCACCCAATGCCTTCGTAAATATGTCAGCTACCTAATCCTCTGTGCTAACATAAACTAGATCAATAAAACCTAGTAGAACCTTCTCCCGCACATAGTGATAATGCACCTCAATGTGCTTTGTTCTAGCATGATAGATTAGGTTATTTGCCAAGTGTATACTGCTCATGTTGTCACAATAAATGACAACTAACCCATCTGTAGACTAATGCATATCATAAAGTAGCTTACACAACCAAGCTACCTCACATGTAGCCATTGCTGCACCCTTGTACTGAGCCTCTGTGCTCGACAAGGCAGATGTAGGCTATTTCTTGTTGTTCCAAGTGACTTCAGCACTCCCAAAAGAGAACACATATCCACTGGTAGATCATCTATCAGAAATACTACCAGCCCAATCAGCATTAGTGTATCCATGCAACTATATCTGAACCCCAGTCTCATAAAATAGTCCATACTACAATGTGGACTTCACATACCTCAGTATGTGTCTAGCCACATTCAAATGCGGTTTCCTTGGAGCCTGCATAATTTGACTTACCAACCCAACAGCATAGCTCAAATCTGGCCTGGTAATAGTCATATAAATCAAACTTCCTACTATGCAGACATTTGTACATAGTAGGGTCTTCCAGAAGCTCACCTACATCTATGTTCAGCTTCACATTCTGCTCCAAAGGAATTGAAATAGGCTTATAGCTTGCCGTCCTATTTTTGGACATCATATCCAATCCATACTATCTCTGTAAGAGCCATATCCCACTTATGGATCTAATCACCTCAATGCCCAAGAAGTAACGCAACTCTCCCAAATCCTTCATCTCAAACTGCTGCTTCAATAGCATTTTCACATGAAGGATATCTTCATCACTATCACCTATGATGATCAAATCATCAACATAAATGACAAGCAGCATAATACCTTTCTCTGTTTTTCTCACATAAAGTGAGAAATCTGCTGTGGAAATCTGAAAGCCAATAGTGACAAGATACTATCCTATCTTGTTAGACCATGCTCTGGGTGCTTGCTTCAAGTTATACAAGGCTTTCTTTAACCTACAAACAAACTCAAGATGAACAGCATGAACATAACCTGGTGGCTGCTCCATATAGACCTCTTCTTGCAAATCACCATGCAAGAAGGCATTCTTTACATCCATCTGATGTAAAGACCATCCCTTTGATGGAGCAATAGCAATGACTGCTCTTACGATTGCCATCCTTGCAACCGGACTGAATGTTTCTTCATAATCAATGCCATATGTATGTGCATACCCCTTGACAACTAATCTTGCCTTGTATCTGCTCACAGAACCATCTGCATTGTGCTTCACCTTATAAACCCACTTGCAGCCAATTGCATTCTTGTCTTTAGGCAAAGGCACCAATTCCCATGTAGAATTTGCTTCCAAGGCATCCATTTCTTCATCCATGGCTTTCTCCCATTTTTCTTTTCCCATGGCTTGCTCACTTGAACCATATAGGCATAGTGAATGGCTATAAATCCATCATATTTCAGCCTATCCACAGGATACTTAACTTTGTAAACCTGCACAATCTAGGCTCACTACCTGGTGCTTTCAAAGCATCCCTTGTCTTCCTTACTCCAGGTGTAACAACTGAAGGAATACCCAACTCATCATCAAGGCTCTATTCTGAGCCACTCGATTCACCATCCACATAAGAGTGACGTGCATTCACATCAACCATGGACTGATATACTTTCTCTTTTCCCTTTCGTGATACTTGCATACCACTATCTGCATTTCTTTGAGGAGATTCTCCTGATCTCAATCTGCCTATCCATGGCGAAGTATGTGAACCACTGCTAGAGGACACTACAGGTTAATATTTTGTGATTGCTGCTGTGAATTCTGTGCAGCATTACCATTTTGTGCATCTATATCATCAATCACATTTACTGGTTTATACGAGCTGCTCATCTCATCAAAAACAACATCTTTGCTCACTGTAAGCTTACGAGTAGAAGGGTTATAGCATCTATACCCTTTCTGCTGCTGAGAATAATCAATAAAGGTGCACTTCTCAGCTTTTGGATCCAACTTGGATCTCAGCTCATCTGGCACATGAACATAGGCAATGCAACCAAAAACTTTCAAATGAGAAATATCTGGTTTCCTACCAGTATACCTCTCCTCTGGCATCATGCCATGTATTGCTGCAGTGGGAGTCTGTTCATAATGTAGACTACTGTAGCAATTGCTTCAGTCCAATAATAATTTGGCAGGACTTTTTCGTTGAGCATGGCATGAGATACCTCTCCAATATGCCTATTTTTCCTTTCTGCAAGTCCATTTTGCTGTGGGGTATGACTGCATGAATATTGTTGCTTTATGTCATGCTCCTACAAGAACCTTGCAAACTCATTTGAGAGGTACTCTCCCCCTCCATCTAACCTTAGGCATTTTATTTATAGGCCTGTTTCTTTCTCAACCATAGCTTTGAAAGCTTTGAAATGCCCAAACACTTCACTTTTCTTTTTCATAAAATACACCCAAATTTTTTTGTTATAGTCATCAATAAAAGTGACAAAATAATGACAGCCTCCAATAGATGCAGCTTTAGTAGTCCACACATCAGAGTGGATTAATTACAATGGCCTCTTACTCTCTTGAACATGCCTAGAAAATGGTTTCCTTGCTTGTTTTCCAAATTGACAAGCTTCACATACCTTATGCATTTCTGCAACCTTGAACTTAGGCAATCCTGCAATAATATTTTGGGCCTGCATTAATTTAAGTCACTGTACATTAAGATGACCAATGCGTTTATACCAAATATCAATATCTTTAACTACGCCGATCCCATGTGTAAACATTGCTACACTCAATTCAGGCATGTCCACATCCAACGTAAACATCCTGCCCTTCTTCTTCCCTTTTGCTATCAAGCGACCTTTATTTTTCATATCCTCAACAAAGCATCCATGAGGATTAAATCTGACCTACAAGCCCTAATCAACCATTTGACCAACAGAAACCAGGTTCTTGGTGATATTCGGGACATGAAATACATCAAACATGTATTTATTTTTCCCATCCTACATAGACAAAGGAATTTTACTAATCTGCACAATAGGATGTGCAGTATCATCACCAGTCTCCACAAATCCTAGTCTTTCCATTTTCCTTACATCCTACATCCATTCTGCATGACTTGACATGTGGTTTGATGCACTTGAGGCAACATACCACACATCATTGCTTTCTTTTGCACTTGTCACAGAATTGGTCATGTGCTACACCATAAACAAATGCTCATTTCTGTCATCACCCTAGGGTGTCTACTAGAGGATGCATAATTGCCTTGCTACAATTTTCCATTCATGATGTCATTCTGCTTTTTATAGCAATCTTTAGCCATGTGTCCCATTTTACCATAGTAGTAGCATTCAACATTGTTGTTTGCATTTTGGCCTCTCTGCCATCCACCACGACCTCTTTGGCTCCCCCTGCCTTTAAGGTTATCACGTCCTCCTCCATAGGACTGGTTTGCTTGAATTTGCTGCATATTCTAATTTCTGCCATGGCCTCCAGATCAGCTTGTCTACCTCTGCCTCTACCTCTTCTAACATTTGAGTAGAAGACAGCTTCTTTTGAAGTTCCTCCTAAAGAAGATGCACCACCATTTCTCTGCTCTTCAGAAATTAGAAGAGCAATCAACTCCCCAAAATCAGGAAAATTTTCACGGATGGCAATGGATGTTCGAAACTGTGCATAATCCTTTCCTAGACCATTCAAGGTCATAGAAACCAAATTATCATCTTCCATTGGCGACCCAATGGAAGCAAGTGCATCTGCAATCTTCTTCACCTTCATGTGGTAGTCATTGATGCTCATATTTTCTCTCTGCACATTATGCAACTCCTACTTGAGCTACATTTTCCTGGCTTGCGTATTTGTGCTATACATTTTTGTCAAAGTACCCCATGCTTCCTTCGGCGTGCTTGCATCTTGACTATGCACAAGCATAGAATCTAAAATACTGATTGACAGCCAATACATAACTTTCTTGGCTCTCTCATGCTAGCCTTTAGTAGATGCCTGCAACTCCTGTTGATTGGGAACATTAGGAATAACTGGTTCTTGTTCAGCTCCAATAATGAACTCCCAATAGCCTTTTCCCTTAAGGAAATTCATCATTCTAAACTTCCATGCTAGGAAGTTGTTCTTGTTAAGACTTTCAGTGACTATCTATGAAAGAGCATCAGACGCCATAACAGAACACTGCAAAAGTATTCTGTCACTACAAAAAACACAACTCCCTCACAAGGGCAAATCTGCAAAATTGACGAAAGTGGTATTTGACCACACAGTCACTTCCTAGTGACGATTTTGCATCAACAAGCAATAAGAATGATTTTGTCACTCCCAATATCTCTGCGCATAGGCATACGATGCAACTTCTGCAGTAACTTTTCATCGACCTGCAAAACACAGCAAAAACAGGGCACCTTTCTAAGTGCCTACGAAAAACTTCTACCACCAAAACGGGCCTCAAAATGGCCTCGCAGCATATATTACCCTCTCACCACACCACAAAGGGCGTCCCAATCTGTGCACTCTTGCACTGTCTAGTTGTGCTACTTGCAAAAATTTGCTCCTAAACTCGAAAAAGGAAAGCAACACTGATCCTCTTACCAAGACACCGCAAACTTGGTTTGCTTCTTGAGCTCCTTACCACGAACCGAGCTTTAATACCATGTGAAGAGAGTGGAAGAGAAGTAAGGAGTCTCACTTGTAGCTTTCTCACATACACAAATACACACAAAGGTGGAGGCTGAAAACAGTTTTCCTCTTCTTAGTTGTGAAAGCCAAAAGAAGTCTCTCTCTCTTAGTACAAAAGGAATATATGAACCCTATATGTGGGTCTCAAACCAAACTCCGCTAACCTAGGTGGCATACTAACTGAGCCACTTACTAGAGTACATAAAGATAGCTGTCATCCAGTGATTATTCATGGGTGGTGTACCAACCGCATCTGTGGCTAACATAGATGCACAACGGTCACCCTGGCATATCATGAGTGGAGCTCGATATCTCAACAAAAATGCACACACAAAATTGGGGGGTGGAGAAGGGAGTATAACCCTCATCTATTTCCATCCATAGCATTTATCCAATCTTTTTGTTGTTTGTCCAAATTAAACAGAACTATGCTTGGCACGGTGATCTTTTAAAAATGGGATATATTGATCCCCTTCGGCTCCTTCCATTGGAATCCAAGGATTTTAATCCATCATTTCTAGCAAGGAAATCCATAAATTCATCCAACAACATGACAATGGTTTACTTTCTATAGATTCGGAGAACCAACACAACTAGTATTGATCTAGTTAAGTATTCCAAATTGGTGCTGCATTTGGGAACTTTCTGCAAAATCTTCTGACAATGCCCTTTCCACTATTCGAAAGATATCAAAAGTTATTGGAAAGATAATTTCCAATGATGAATCACAGTACGAGGAGTATAAAAGAAAATTTGACGGGGTGATCAAAGCTTTTTACCGCTACCAAAATGCGAAATATTGTTTGGATAGTAATGGAGGAAGGAAACGTAATGCCATTGTTATACCTTTCTCCACAAAATTACACTCTCTTATTCCATTTGATACTTTATCTCAGGAAGAGAGAAATGCCTTTACATAGGAATTTCCTGCACCATACACTTTGGCTCTTAATATCAAGGATATTTATGTTAATCCCCTTATACCAGGAAGAATACGAGAAGGCACATTTTCACACCAGGTAGACCATAAGTTGTGGTCACTCGTCGGTGACTTTAGCATTGCAACACCCATCACATTTGAAATGTGGGGAGTTTTGGCAAGGATCATTGAGAATGTTGATACTGTTAAAAAAGAGTATAAGAACATGGCTATTGAAGGGAGACTAGCACATACTGATAACAGTATCTTACCCGAACTCTTTGCACTAAATGATATGGAAGAATATTTTTGCACATCACAACAACGAATTTTTTGTAGCCACAAAACTTTACTACCTCTGCAAAAAAGGTACTAGATGTTTGGAAGTATATGCAACCCTGCTTAAAATGCAACTGTAACAATATAGGGTTACAATGCCCAAACAAGGTAATGTGGTTTGACCATGCTGTATGCTAAATACTCAATCATGTACACCTATTTATGCATGGCAACACCCTCACAGTCAAAATGTATGCCGTCATATAGAGGTGCTCATCTTTTCTTCAATTCTAAGTTAAGCAAGCCATGATTTTCTCCTGCTACTATCAAGAGTTCGTCAATGAAGGTGTGAAAGCTACAGTAAATGATCCAGACATTGATCCATTTCAAGAGATTAATGGAAAAGGGATTAACTTTTTTGGTCAGATCTCTCAACCCAAAATAGGCTAGAGTTATGGATGAAAGGCAACCCAGAAGTTCTAGAGGTGGTGGCAACTCAACACATGGTGGGAGACATGGTAGCGTACCAAGAAGAGGAGGCTACCACCCCCCCATGGGTAGAGGTAGAGGTAGAGGGCAACATTCAATTGATGCCTATGATTTAATAAGGGCAATGATGTTGGGAGAAGATAGGAAACTTTTGATTTCTCCCCTGGTCGATCATCCATGATGGACAACTCAAGACATGGTAACATGAGATATGATACAGAGGAGGGAAGTGAAAGCCCTTAAAAAATATCTCTTGTAGAGGAAGGGGATCCTACTAAAAGGATTCTTTCTTGATATAGGTTCATAGATGTATCTTTTTTTCAGCTCATAGAAGGAAGATGTTGGAAAGTACAAGAGAAAGAAACTTTTCACACCATCCATGTTCTTTTTGATAACCCACTACTTGAGGGCATAATTTTGAGAGGCTTTTTTCTAAATGCCTGTGATTTGTGCACAGTGATAGTGGAAAGTACTATCTTTGATGAAATCTTATTTACGTGGAAACTCCGCAAAATTCTACTTGGATACATTTGTTCTCCAAAAGAGACCTTCTGTAATAATGTTGAGTTACAATGCTCATGCCACAAATTTGAAAAATTTATCGATAAAAAATGGGTCATGTGGTTACTTGTGATTTAAGTATAACAGATTACGAACCATTAAGACGTGAGCTCATAAAGGGATCAAACCACATACCATTTAAAAGACCTTGAATACGTGATGCTCATAAAGCTCTTGAACAATCTTGGAAAAAATTGCACCACATACTTGGCATGTTCCTACATGCTATATTACAAATTTTTAGAAAATTATCTTATGATTGACTTTAGAACCAATTCAGAAAGTTACCCAACCATAAGAAAGTTGTGAAAGATGTATGGGGTGATAAACATTTTTGGGAAAATTTAAGAACTTTCAAGGAACATTTTTTCATGCATGGGATCGACAAAGCTTCTAATAACTTGGCATTGGCTTGTCGGAAATTTGCGTGTGACTCGGCCTATAGAAGACTTAATGATGGAGATTTCGCAATACTAAATACATTGAATTTAAAAATTACAATAGAAACCAAGCTCTAATCATTTTCTACGACACCTTTATCCACCAAATTACCATTTATTATGGCTATATACAAAGCCCATAAAAACACTTTTGGATGGATTACCAATGCTGCTGGATGCACATATGATGAAATTGGACTTATCAATACATGCTTACTAAAAACATGCAACTCACAACTTAAAAATAAATGTGCTAAAAATCAGCATGAGCTCTTTCTCATAAGTGGAGTTAATTGTTCTTGTTGTTGTGGCATTGAATCCCTTTACGACTACACTCTAAATCTTCCCGACAACATATTTAGTATTTTTTCCACTGACATAGCACAATGTTATGAAAGCATTCCTCTAGAAGGAGAAAATGGTCTAATTAACATCATGAGGAAAATAATCACTATGGTGTTTAGGGATAGTAATTTCAAATTCATCTCTTTTCAAAAGAAGCCCCATTATCCCATTAAAGGAATTTGGATAATGACGGATGGACTTGATCTGAACTATGATATGGAAACTGTTATTAAAATTAATTCATGGCTTATTTGGTGCAATCTATACCTAGTTTACTTTGAGTACAAATTCTGTATTAATTTGGCTAGACAGTACAAATGGGATATTCTAAAATGGTTTCAATATCCCCTTAGATATATCGATGACATTTGCATGGTCAATATACCTAACCCTATGAGCTTTTATTATATGATGGTGATTATTGTATTTACCCTCTAGATTTTGTGGAGATTATCACTAACACCACAACATTTTTTGACTAGAGAACGGTTGCATAATGGGTACCAACCTGAAGTTTTTTAGCACAGAGTTCATTATCACATCCGTACATGATGGGACTTTCTTCATCTCCTTAAATATGATAAGAAGGATTATCTCCCTTTTAACATGTCAAGATTCATCAAGGTGGACAACAATAGACTGTCAAAGCTATGTTATATGGGTATAAACTCTCAAATTATGCCTATCATTTACGTTTGTGACAATCTTAAACAAGCTACTTATTTTATCCGTAAATTGTTCAGATAATCTTGTGATAATGGATGCAATAGCCTAAGGCTTAGGAGGATTGTGTGTAACTTTCTCAAGGGTGATTTCCCTGGCACTTTGATCAATATTGAGGATCTAATAAAATTTGTATAAATTCATTTTCCCTTTTAAGGAATCAAGATTCATTAAAATTGCAACAATAGACCCTCTAAACTCTGCTATATGGGTATTTGCTCTCAGATTATGCTGATCATCTACATATGTAAGAATACAAAGAAAGTTGCTTATTATATCAGGAAACTTTTTCAAGTACTTTTCTAAAAATGGATGCAATAGCATAAGGCTTTGAAGGATTATGCTTAACTTTCTCAAAAATGATTTTCCTAGAACATTGATCAGAATTCATGATCTAATAGACCTTGTTTAAATGTCATTCATTTCTAAAGGTGGGCACCATGACCCCCTCCCTATGAGGTGGCATGGTGACCCTCATAGGGTGTGGGATTGTGATTGTGCGGGAGGACGAATGCACACACGCACACACACACACACACACACATACTGTAGGAAGTGTTTTATTGTAAGTACATTGAGTTAATCAACTCTAAGGTTGATGAAGGGGTCAAAATGGACTTGACATGTGGCATTATTGCATGCAGCCATCTACATGATTCTATAGTGGTGACCTCTTGTCACCTTGAGGAGATCTTCTCCTTGGTCGGCTCGTGAGCTCTTGCCTCTTCCATGAGAGTCAATGGTGCTCCCTCTTGGCTAGAGCGAATAAGGAAATTGATGGCGACTATTGGTGGATCTCGATGGTTGACTTCATGTGGCTGTTGGTGCTTCCATGGTCTTAGTGGATTATCTCTAATGAGAGTAGAGCATTTTAGCAGTGTCTAAGCTCCAACAAGGTCAGTAGACCTGATGAGATAAAGTAGAGCCTTTGTGGCTGTGAGTCGGGTGCTTGTCGCCCATAGTAGAATTTGGCTTGTAAGCCTTTGTGGCTTAATACTTTGGTTTATATGCTACAACAAACTCGGTAGGGGTGAGTAGTAGTGTCTTGCAATATCAAGTCAATTTGTAGCTCATCTTTTGGTTCTTGTTCGTCATTTTATGTGAAGCCGTTATCATTTTATGTGGAGACTTCTTTTGCACAAGAGATAATGACTTCTAGTTGCATGCAATACCCTTCATATGGTATCATAGCAGGCTTTTTGAGTGTCTATAAGATTTTGAGAGAGGCACTGTGATTCATACATGTCTAAGCTAGCTATTAATAAAAAGTCAATTATTCCAATTATAAGAAGATGTAGAAGTAATCGAGGTCATAGAATGAGATCTTCTCTTGGTATTCTAGTTGAAGGTTTCTTTCGAATACTCCTCAATCCTAGAGGGTTCTGACAATGGATACGTCAAAGAAGGACAATCGTGGAGCTATACTGGTGACTTTCAATGGTTAGAATTTTCCATCATGGCAATTAGCAACTCACTTGTTATTTATGCAAAAAGGACTTTGGGGAGTGGTCTCTAGTTTAGAAAAGAAACCCAAAGAGTGCTCCCATGATGCTGAGAAGATTCCTGCATGGGAAGCTAAGGATGAGAAAGCACTAGGATATTTGGGTCATGCCCTAGCTCTCGAATACTTTCATCAGCTCGATGTGAAAGTCACCATTGCTGAGAAGTGGAAGATGCTAGAGACCCTCTTTGGAGTATGCATGAAGCACTTGAAGTCCAACTTGAAGTAGGATTTGTTCAACCTCCAAATGAATGAGTCGAAGACACTGGGAGTGTTTTTAAATCGTATGCAGGATCTACTGAGAGACAAGTTAATGATTTGGGAGCATGAGTTACAAAGGATGAAGACAAGAAGGCCAATGCCACAATGCCAATACATACACACCTGACAACCAAGATGAGGAAAAAAATCAGCACATGCTCTAACTAGCTAATGACGAGGTATGCTACTATTCGGAATTCAACTCCACTACATTTCACATAGTCGACCCTACCTTAGGTGCGTGGTCATCAAAATCCACGTCTAGTTGAGTTAATAGGGTAGGCATATCACCCACATGAACGAACAACTCACAAGTCCTTGATAACCACAATGCACACACCCAAATTCATGGTCAGCATTAGGTGAATACAGCCGACACATTTTTGCATTATCCTTGCATGCTGACCTCACAAGTCTATTCATCATCAAGATTGTCTGCCCTGTTTCCTCTTCTAAATATCACCCTAAATATGTGACAACCCCCCTCAACAACTCTAACAACTATCAAAATCCCCATTTTCAAGCTAGATCGTCGCCTTAGTCATCCCACCGAATCATCACCTTACTGTCATCCTATTGAATTGTTGCCTTAGTGATCCCCGATCATTTCTTTCCTGTCATCTTGTCGGATCACCATCTTACCACTACCCCAATGGATCATCGCTTTATTGTCATCCAGTTGGATCATTGTTTTAAGGCCATCTCCCTGGTCGGTGGGATACTGAAAACTATTAAAGGACCCCTTAACCCCCCGATTTATTGCCTAAGCAATTTGTGAAATGGCACTTGAAGCTCATAAAATTTTAGAGTGTGTATAAATGACTTACTATATTGTTTTATTAAGGGTTTCTTATACATTATCTAAGCCATATCTTAACTTTTGAATGTCCATCTTTATTATTGAAACCAATTTTTAAGCTAATGTGGAAGCTTAGACTGTGTATGAATGATCTTATACATTCTTATTTTTTTGTGTTTTTTACACATTATCTAAACTATCTTTCAACTTTTGAATACCAATATTTCATTAATAAATGGCATTTGGAGTTGAATGGAGTTGTATAAAAATGATTTATTGCATTTGTGTGTCAAGGATTTGTTTGTAGTATTCATATATGATTTGTGTTTGTAGTTATTTATGATTTACAAAGTCAAGTGGGCCTCTATATTTGCTAAATGCAAGTCAATTTATATATTATTTGTGTGATATCTTTGTACGTGATATTAGTTTTGTTTTTTATCACTTTACAATGTATATGTGTTGATGTTATTGATATTATTTTTCAAATCATGTTTGATATAGTTAGTTTTAAATTTTGATTTATTTCACATGCAATAGTTTAACAATGTTTGTGATCTTAAATTGTATTAGGTGTTTTAATTGTATTATGTTTGTGTATTTAATTGTATTATGTTATGTGTAATTTACTACGTCAAGTGTCTTACTATGTTTTTCTAAGGCAAGGTCAATTTATTTATTATTTACATGATTTGTATATGTGGTATTAGTTTTGTGTGTTGAATATATATGTTGTTTTCTGATGCAATATTAACTTATGCTAGGTGTAAAGTGTATGAAATAATGGAGTCCCTCAAGAAAAACACAAAGGTGGACATCCATTTTCACATTGATGCATAAATTGCACCATTTCTAAAGAGGAATGAATCCTCCTTGGCGAGTGAAAGTGATTTGGTAGCTCTTTGAAATCAAGGAAAAACTTGTATGGATTTGTGGCTAGATGGGAAGATATATCCAGTAGATCCACAAACTAGTAAGGCCCCTCCATTCCATAGGTTGACCAGTTTAATAAATTTTTGATGTAAGGGTAAGAATGGTTTGTTAGGATATTGTAAATGGTTGATTGCTCGTGAAGCAAGGAGCCTTCACACCCACTATGAATCTTTTCTTAATAAGAGACAAAAGGATTGCACTGTTAGAGTCTTGGAATCAACATTTGGTATCATATATGCAAGCTACATCTATACAGATTTCTATGAAAGAAAAATGGTATGATGGCATAGAGAATAAAATTCAGGATTTACAAGAAATGGTTCAAACATTAGACGTTTAGTTGGGAGAGCACACTTTAATTATAATTCACTTAGAGATGCAAAACACATCTCTTAAAGATGAGATCAAGAAATTGGAAAAAACATTGGCATTCATGAAGGATACTCCTATGGATCCAAGACTTCGTAAGAGAAAATTGCGTCCATATTCAAAAAAATTGGTCACTAAAAGCATCGAGTGAGAGCTTGCAGGACTATTTCATAACTCATGTCTATCCATGATGAACACTTCGGTGCTATGGATGAACATGAGATTTGGTGGATGGCTACATTTGAGGTACCATGGAAATTTGAATTTTGATTTGGTAATGAAAAATTCTTAGAGCATTTTGGAATAGAATGTGAGTTGGTTTTGTACGTGCCAAAGGAGTTACATTCAATGTTGAAGTGGTTCTTTGACCAAACTGATATCCCAAGTGTGATCAAAGGTCATAACAATGGTGAGCTGCTTGAAGTTAAGGGCTCTGGATCCTATAGTGTAGAATGACATCTAGCTGCTAACCTCAAGACTATTCAATGTATGTTTCATGTGGCACATGGAGAAAATACAATCCATCCTTGTCCGTTGTGCATGCAAAAGAGAGTATCATTGCAGGCAGGTTAAAAAAACCAAAAGCAATGGGCTTGTGAGCTTGCAGAGATTGATCAAACTAAGGCACCGGATCATGATGTTCCAGGGAAAGATCCATCATGGAGCCCGATTATTGGGATTCCTCTTAAGAAAGTACAATTTGTGCCCTTCATGCTATTTTTAGAATAATTGAAAAGTTGGTGCCCTTATATATGCATCTATGATGTAAATGAAAGCCCCCCAACAAGAAAGTGAGGATGATTGCAAGAATTAAAAAGGTGCTTTTAGACATGGCACTACACTCTGGTTAGGTCAAGATTACAAAAGATGAGGAAAGGTCTAAAAAAACAAGCAATGTTTCTTGCAAGCCAAGTTTTGGAGATGTCAAGGCTTTAAAATTTCTTTCTACAAAGAAAAGGAATGATAGGCTCAAATGTGCTCATGAGTTTGATGTATGGGAAAAGTTACACAGTGCCTATTATGACCAAGGGGGAAAGGGGAAAAATAGATTCAAAAAAGCACGAGTTTTGGTTAGCTCTTGATAGCTTGGTACCTTTGCTACAAAAGAAAAGATTCAAAGATGAAGAAGCACACTAGATGTGCACTATTTCAATAGTGCTATGAATGACTTTAGCCAGAATATGGAGATTGCTTGGGGAGAGAATCATTTCACATAGTACATGGTAATCCCTAGCTTGCATATAGATGTACATATTGATTGGTCCCATACTTGTTAATTTATTATTTTGTTTGCAGCACATTTTATATGCCCATGCACCATACATGGCATGGCATTATGGAAGCATTGGAGTGTGGTTCACTCAGGATGTGGAAAGATTGCATTGGCAAGCATGTTCTTCATATAACAGAGCAACCCAACATGGGCGTGGTAGAACTACCGCTGGTTCATTTGGTTCAATGGTGGTACATGCATATCAAACTAAGAGCAGCTACAACACTAGCATTCAAAGAGTCCCTAGTATCCCATGTAGTGTGAGACGTCAATGCTGAACATAGAAGAAGAATATATAATTCATCAAATGCAAGAAAAAATCATGCAAGGTAGCATGTACCCCGTCATAAAGAAGGGCACATATGGGTGGAGCCAGATGAAATTGATGGTGTAGACTCTTCCAATGTGGATGTCCATTCATAAATTTCAAAATTTATTTGTAATTTTAAATCTATGATATACAGTAACATTAGTGTATTAGGCTATGAAAAGGAAAAATTTGAGTTGTTCCATGTTAATTATAGGTTTCTAGCTGTAGGTTGTTGAGACACCATGCTCAACATCATGTGATTACATGTGCATAGCACTAACACATATAGAGTGCTATAAAGGAAAGGGTCAAATGCCTAGCCCTAACCCTAACCCTAACCCTAACTCTAAATGGGTTTGTATATATTCTACATTTTCAACTAAACCTAGTGTACAATTAGTCATTTGTGGTGTGCTCTCTAGCTATGCCCTCTCTCCTCATCTCCATTCTTCTCCTGTCCCCTCTTCATATTTTGTCATGGTATCAGAGCTCCCTTGCCTTTCGCTGAGGCATTGCAATTAGAGAGCGATAGAGAGTGTGAGAGATCGATTGAGAGTCCTCGAGTGATTATGAGCACATTTAATTCTCTTCCATTGAGAGAAATTTCCATCCATTTGAGAGAAATTTCCATCCATTTTCTTTAAGAAATTTCCATTTAGCTCTTTGAGAGAGAGATTTAGTCACTTTGGGAGTAAGGGAGGAAGGGTGCATGGTCGAGTGAGGCATGGCGGGCATGGTCGGTAGGATCAACGATAGCTTGTGCTTGGTCGCCACCTACTTCAAGGTGGCACATGGGAGTTGCAGCTCCTTGAAAAGATGTAGAAGGGACCCTGAGTGTGCATTGTGAGTAGTGATGAAAGTAGTGTGTTGAGAGATGTGTCTACCATGGGTGAAGATGCAGGAGAGTAGGCTAAGGAAGATGTCAAATCGATGCCCTACATGGAGGCATTGGACAAGAAGCTACAAGTGGAGTTTACTCCATTGGAAATGGCGGAGGCTAAATGGACCTTACATGCAGAAGCTACGAGGCATGCAAGGGAAGTATCTACCATTGAAAGGCTGGTACAAGGCGAGCCAAAAGCATGCAGTCCAATGTGAGCTCCAAGTGGAGATTAGACCAAAACTAGAGTGGTTGGCTAGGGGAAGTGCCTACTTCTTCTTCAAAAGCTCACGAGCTGACCAGGGAGAAGATCTCTTCTCACACAGGAGCGCATGGCTGGGAGGCAATGCCATCTATTGTATCAGTTTTACAATAATCAGATTTTTGATTCTCCATACCCTCTTGCATATGAGATCCTGTTATCTGTTGAGCACAAATGTTGTATTGTTTTCTTACATGGTATCAGAGCAAGGGCTCTAGCAAGAAGATTTGGTAGTGTGTTTCTGTTTGTGAGCAGATTGTGAGAGATGGCCCAGCTCGCAAGACTGTGAATCCCACCGTTTGACGAAAGCAGAAAGTTGGACGGCACTAACTATCCACTCTGGAAGTTCAAGATGAAGACCACCCTAAGCACATACGAGCTTTGGGATACTGCTATTGGGGTGGACATGAAGCTAGTTGCAAGACCGAATCTAGCCAATGTAGGACAACAGATAGTACCAACTGCGGATGAGATTCTTGCATGGACAAGAAGAAATGCAGATGCACTGTGTTCTATTGTCTGCAGTGTAAGTGATTTAGTCATGGCGTTAACTCAGCATGTCACCACAGCGGAGGAGGCATGGACGGTCTTGAAAAATCAGTATGAGACCACGAATCAGACACGGATTCAGAATTTGGAGACTCAACTCGTGAATGAGAAACTGTCTGAGTCTGAAAGGGCAGAGAAGTTCATCACCAGGGTGAAGAATCTGTGCGATCAAATGACTGCAATTGGCATCACCATCACCAGCAAGAATCTAGCACAAAGGTGCATGCGGATTCTCCCACCAAAGTACGATGGTCTTGTTACGGCGCTGAATACGCAGAACAGAAATCCGCCCCTCAACTTTGAGAATTTCAATGCAATGCTTCTAGAGGAGGAGATGCATCAAAAGGCAAGGACTGGAGAAGATTCGGCTTTCTCGATTGGATCAAAAAAAGGTAAGGGTAAGGACTCTGGTAACCCATATTCTTTTGATGATAAAAAGACAAAGAAGAAGATCAAGTGCTTCTATTGCAACAAGGTAGGGCACAAGCAGAATGAGTGCCGAAAGAAGATTGTAGATGAGAAGAACGGAGTAAAGAAAGAGTCCAGCAACAGCATGCAGGCAGTACCAGTAGAGCTATTTGTAGCAATTGAGGAGATTTGCACAGAGGCAGTTCATGTACCTGCTGATGAACCTTGGATTATTGACAGTGGTGCATCGCGCCACATGACCAGTCATAAGGATTGGTATACCTCTCTACATCCGATAGGGAATGACGTCCTGGTAGCAGTCGGCAATGATGCAAAATGTCTAGCAAAAGGAAAAGGTATGATTGCTCTCAAGTCAGATGTAGTTGTAAAACAATTGTCCGATGTTCTTTATGTGCCAGATATCAAGAGGAACTTGTTGTCCGTCTATGATCACGGATCGGGACCTCAAAGTTCACTTCGATAAGAATGGCACACAGATTTTGGATCTTCAAGGGAAGGTCGTTGGTAAAGGTACACAGTGCAACAACATCTACGAACTCTTAGCTTTCAGTGCTCGAGCCGATGTCAGCAACACTAAGCTGTGGCATGAGAGGTTTGGTCATCTAAACCTTAGTTCTTTAAAAGAGATGCATAAAAGTGGAATGATTGCAGACCTACCAGAAATTACAGATATGCCCGATGTATGTGAAGCTTGCATGATGGGCAAGCAGCATCGGCAGCCCTTTCCTAAAGAGGCCAACAGGGCAAAGGCTCCTCTAGAGCTCATTTACACGGACCTTGGTGGAAAGATGGAGACAGAAGCTTTGGGGGTTCCTACTACTTCATGACGCTGATCGACGACTACAGTAGAAGGATATGGATATACTTCCTGAAGACTAAAGATGAGGCTTTTAGTAAGTCCAAAGAATGGCATGTAATGGTCGAGAAAGAAACGGGAAGGAAAGTAAAGAAGTTGAGATCAAACAGAGGTGGTGAGTTCACATCAAGTGAATTCGAAAGTTACTGCAAAAGTCACGGGATCAAGAGGCAAAAACCCCTGCTACATACACCATAGCAAAACGGAGTGGTAGAGCGCAAGATGCACATCATCTACGAAATGGGCAAGAGTATGATGAAAGGGAAAGATCGGCAGTTTACATTCTGAATCGTAGCTACATGAAGGCTGTGAACGGGATGACTCCACTGCAGGCCTTTTCTGGTAAGAGACCTTCAGCTGCACATTTCAGAGTTTTTGGATGTGACTGTTTTGTGCATGTCCCTAATGCTAACAGGACCAAATGGGAACCGAAGAGCCGGAAGTGTATTTTCTTGGGCTATAGTGAAAAGGCGAAGGGTTACCATCTCTATAATCCTGTTACCAAGAAGGTAATAGTAAGTCGCGATGTGGTCTTCTCAGAACAGCCATATCAATTGGAGGATGCTTCCTTCCCAGACAACCAGGACCAGGATATCCATCCAGTACAACCACCAATAGCAAACTGAACTCCCCCAACGGTGCTTGGGAGGATTCAAGATAAAGAAGAGGAAGAAGAGCCTGCAGAACCACAATGGAAATGGCCATTCCTAAAGTGGGTAAAGTAGCTTTTGGATGGCAAAGAACCTCTAGCTATTGAGGAGGAACCATCCGAACACCGCCGGTCCAAGAGATTAGAGGAGCAAAGAAGGACGTAGGAACACTTGGTCAACTATGCTTTGATGACAAATGTGATCCGTGCTGAAGAGCCCAAGTGTCTTGAAGAGGCATAGGGTGATGATAGGTGGATGGAGGTTATGCAGTCGGAGTATGGCTCCATAATGAAGAACAACACTTGGGACCTTGTGGATCGACCACCAAAACGCAAGGTAATCAGCACCAAGTGGGTGTACAAGACCAAGTACAAGTCTGATAGTATGTTGGATAAGTACAAGGCTCAGCTCATGGCAAAAGGATTTGCACAGGTACATGGCTTTGATTATCAAGATACTTTTGCTCCCATAGCTCGACTAACCACAATTCGTAGTGTTTTGGCTTTAGCAGCATAGGGAAGTTGGCTCGTGTTTCAGATGGATGTAAAATCTGCCTTTTTGAATCAAGATCTCAAGGAGGAGGTATACGTGGAACAACCACCGGTTCTGAAGGTAAAGTATGTAAACTAAAGAAGAGACTTTACGAGCTGCAACAGGTCCCATGAGCATGGTACCAGTGGATTGATGCCTACTTTTTGCAAAACGGGTTCAAGAGGAGCCCATCTGATGCAAATTTGTATATCTGCAGAGAAGGAGGTAGGTGTATGATCATGGTCCTTTATGTGGATGACCTTGTCATAACATGGAACCATGAAGAAAAGATCTTGCAAACAAAGCAGTTGCTAGGAAGAGAGTTTGAAATGACAGACCTCAGACTGATGCATTTCTCTTTGGGGATTGAAGTTTGGCAAGAGCCAAAATAGATCTTCATTTCACAGCTGAAGTATGCTGGAGAGATACTGAAGGCATTTGATATGGCTGAGTGCAAGACAGTTGGCACCCCTATGGAGGTTGACGTGAAGCTCTCAAGTGAGGATTCATCACCACTGGTGGACGAAGCGAAGTACAGAAGGCTTGTGGTAGTTTGATTTACTTGTGCAACACACGGCCGAACATCAGTTTTGCGACTGGTGTACTAAGCAGGTTTTCCAATAAGCCTCGAGAGAACCATTGGAGGGCAAGGATGCGGGTGCTAAAATACATCAAAGGCACACTTGATTATGGCATCACCTATACCAAGGGCAACACCTTGACCAAATTCTGTGACTTGGATTGGGCAGGAGACGTGGACAGTAGGAGATCAGTAACAAGTTACTGTTTCTCACTTGGATCTGGAGCTGTGTCATGGGTCAGCAAGAAGCAACCTATAATTACTCTTTCTTCTACCAAGGCTGAGTACAAATCAGCATGTTTTGCTTCTTGTGAGGCAGTGTGGTTAAGGAGGATTTTAGGGGACATAGGTGTAGTGCAGAACAAGCCTACGCAGTTATCATGTGACAATCAGAGTTGCACGGCAATTGCAAAGAACCCTGTGTTCCACGCTCGCACAAAACACATTGAGATTCAATATCACTTTATACGCGAGCTCATCATGGATGGAGAGGTCGACTTGGTGTACTATCCAACTACAGAGAATGCTGCGGACATCTTCATGAAGGCTCTTGGAAGAGACTTGCTGGAGAGGCATCTTCATCGACTTGGCATTGGGCCGAAAAAGTAAGTTCACTTGTGGGTGGACATTGAGGGGGGGTGTTAGATATCAATGCTCCACTCTCGTGTAACTACATGAGAACTAGCTAACTCTACTTGTAAGCCCCCCATATGAGGAGAAGGCATTTGAGTAGCTCGGTTATCTGGTAGGTCCTGGTTTGGACACCAAATGGGGGCCATGTGTGGCTTGATGGCTGGACGGCTTCAGATAGAGTTGGCACACTACCAACTAGGCTACATGCAAGTGTGGGAAGGCATCCCATGACTGACTGCACTGAGGGTAGATGGAGCATTTCTTGGGGCAGCCCACTCTCGGGTTGCAGGGCCCATTTGGAGCCCCAGATGATCCCGGATGGCTTTGGGCCGAATGGAGTACATAGGTTAGTTGCTCTATTTTGCGCCACAGTTCTATTGTGTAGTCGGTGGCCTATTTTGGGACCGACCTCCAGTCAGCCATTTTGGGTAGACTGGGTCGGTCTCCCAATTGGGTCTAACTGACTACGACTGGTGGCTATATAAGAGCAAGCCCATGAAGCCCATTATCATCACTAGCTACAGCAACCCTGATTCCTTAGCATCCAGCCTCCGTCCTCTACTGTTTCCAGCATGCCATCAAAGCTTCTCACACAGGAGCGCATGGCTAGGAGGCAGCACCATCTATTGTATCAGTTTTACAGTAATCAAAATTTTGATTCTCCATACTATCTGCTTTTCTCTCTTGTATACGCGATCTTGTTATTTGTTGAGCACAGACGTTGTATTGTTTTCTTACAAATAACTCATCTTGAACCAGAACCAGACCCTGCTCACACAAAGAGCCAACAACAATGACAAAATATCACGCACACAAAGAGCTCAACACAAACTTCTCACAAAGAGCATACTGATACTAGTGTCCACAAAGGACCCGTCAACCAACAACTATCCAATCATCATTTGCTCACAAAAAGCTCAAACGAAAACAAACGTAAGCTCTACCATTCCGCAAACTAGAAAGCGTAGTCCTGATCTTTGATATGATCATCTTCTATCAACATAGTGTCTTCTTC
This sequence comes from Dipteris shenzhenensis, assembly GCF_047967505.1. Taxonomy (NCBI): domain Eukaryota; kingdom Viridiplantae; phylum Streptophyta; class Polypodiopsida; order Gleicheniales; family Dipteridaceae; genus Dipteris; species Dipteris shenzhenensis. Next base: position 10,886,233 of record NC_141621.1, on the reverse strand, counting down.
CTTCTTGTCCACTTATTGTAAGTGCCTTGTCCTTTCCCTTATCCATCCACAATAAATCATCACGTTGCTTGGTATAGAATAACCTTTCGATGTGCTAAACTTTCCCACAATAATTGTATTTTTTATTATCATGAAGTGTCTTCTTCCTTCTATCACTTGCAACATACACCCTATTGTCAAATAATGGATTACTAATGCACTTCTCTTGACTTATAGCATCCCTACACAGTCTAGGAACTCTAGATCATCATCAAGGAACAGTATTCAAACTATTTCACCATACTGTTCCAAAGGCAAGCTTTTCAATATCTTCCATGAGAGTCGGTGGTGCCACCTCTTGGGTTTGGAGTGAGTTAGTAAACTGATGGTGACTGTTGGTGGACTTCAATGGTTAACTTCATGGCTGCTAGTGCTTCCATGGTCGCAGTGATTATCTCTGATGAGACTAGAGAATTTTAGTGGTGTGTAAGCTCCAACAAGGTTAGTAGACCTGAGGAGATAGAGTAGAGCCTTCTCTTCCATGAGAGTCGGTGGTGCTACCTCTTGGGGCTAGAGCGAGTTAGTAGATTGATGGCAACTATTGGTAGACCTCGATGGTCAACTTCATGGCTGCTGGCACTTTCATGGTTGCAGTGATTATCTCTAATGAGAGTAGAGAATTTTAGCACTGTGTAGACTCCAACAAGGTCAATAGACCTAAGGAGATAGAGTAGAGCCTTTGTGGTTGTGAGTCAAGTGTTTGTCACCCATAGAAAAATTTGTCTTGTAAGCCTTTATGTTTTAATACTTTGGTTTGTATGCTACAACAAACCCAGTACGGGTGAGTAGCAGTGTCTTGCAATATCAAGTCGGTTTGTAGCTCGCCTTTTGGTTCTTGTCCATCATTTTATGTGTAGCTGTTATCATTTTATGTGGAGACTTCTTCTGCATAAGAGATAATGACTTCTAGTTGCATGGGATGAGCACAATTTCTATGCAAAAACCTATTAGGAGAAAAGTCCGAGCAATAATTTTTGCCACTGACCATGCTAGTATATTTCTCAAAGGCATATACAATTCTTTCTTAATTTATGATTTATGGAACCATATACTTACTTATTATCATTATAACCCTCATTTTAGAGAGCATCAACTATATATGAACAAATAGTGAACACTTTAGAAACTCCTATAAATCCCTCCCTACCATACTCTCTTTTGAGGATTATGGTAATTCAATCGATTTAAATGAGTTTCCCTTAGCTTTAACACTCCCATATTTGAAGTATTGAGAAGCTCTCATGTAACACTGTATACCATATTCCTTGGATGAGTCGAAAAAATATCATAGAATAATCTATAATACATTATCAAATATGGGAAGGAAATGGAGGGATTTTCAAAATATTGCCAATTCTCCAAACCTTTTTAAGGAAATGTGGTCCCTACTAAACTCCTTCCTACCATAATATGAATTAGGGAGAAGTTGTAACTCTCATGTACATCTTGAAATTTCCAATTTATCTCTTTTATACCTATAAAAATTATGACTTTAAGCCTATCATTGCATAGATCATGAAATTTTGAACATTTTTCCTTTTTACAGCTTCTCAATCCGAGCTAAGGAGCAAAAGTTATGACTCCTTTTTTGTAGGCTCTCCAAGGGTATTCTGTCAGTAGAAAAGGGTTGGTGCAAGCTCTTCGAGCCTTAAGTAGGCAAAGATACAAACCAATCGACATCATTGATGAGCTCATAGTTGAGCATCTAGATCCATAAATCACGTCTAGATTATCTCCATCATTCCTACCAAATGAGTCGAGCTCTATCCACTCCAACCACGCATCTATCAAACCCAACTATGGTTTGCAATCACCAACAAACCCCCCCTCAATCCAAAGATGGGGTAGGTCATACAAAAGCTGTTATGGCCAAAATGACTGCTTCTGACAAAGCTCCAAACAAAAGAGCAACAAAAACAAGTCCAAAGAGTGGAGTCATACAAACTGAGACCTATCTCATAGCCAAAGAGAGTCGATTTCCCAACAGTAGACCTCCTACCCAAACTACCATCAGGAGGATAAGTGATTGCATCCACTACTAAACTCAAAAAATGGGAAAAACTAGAACTTAAAAGAGGATCAAAACACATAGTCCTTGCTCCCATCTTTATCTTCAACACATAAACCTGCAAACTCTTCAACAACTACATTTGCAACATCCTTCTTCTTGGTTTGTGCCTTCTGCTCTTCATCCTTCTTCTTCTTAAAACAAAATCTTTCTTTGTACCATGGCTTGCCACAGTAATGACACTTGAATTCATTGCTCCTAACTGCATAATCTCTTTCTCCCTTGATCTCGTGGTCTTGTCATCTATCTTCATTAAGAAGGGTTGCCACAGTAGTTCGTCAAAGCTTATTTTTGCATTCACTCTGAGTATCTTGCCTATTTCATCATGATTCGGGGGCAGAGTGGAGAGTAATACAGCTTTAGAGTCGTCTTCTTCCACTTGTACACCCATATCAGTCAGTTGGCATATGATTGACCGCATACAATTGAGATGTTCCCCAAGAGTTTAAGTTTTAGACATCTTCAAATTGAATAACTACTTCAACAGAACCTTTGAATTCTTGAGACGTGCACCAAACAATGTTTCAATAAAAACCCAATTTTCACGTGCAATTTTTGTGAGATCAAGATGATGATTATACTTCCCTCCTAGAGCTCATCCGAGGATACTGAGGGCTTTTTTGTTTTTTCTCTCCCAAACCTAGATCTTTTTAGATCCCTAATTGTTGCTAGGCTTCTTTTCTGTGCCTGCAACTACTGACCATAGTCCTTTCTCCATGTACTAGAGATGTAACGGTAGCTACCAAGATGAGAAATTCAAACGAGCAATGACGGTGCAACTTGATTTGTCCTCCACACTTGTGTTACATTGTTGCAACTTACAAAAACCCCTTCTTGTAGAGCTAGGTGATCTTCACAGAGAATCAGAAGCAAAGACTTGTGGATTTGGCTAACTAGTAGCAGTAACCTTTAGAGAGCAGCAGTTCATGGATGATTAGCCATCGACGTTATGTATCTTCACAGGCAACGTAAGCAAGTCAGATAGATATTTACGTAGAGCAGTGTGCAGCCTTCAAGAAGCACATGGAGCAAAACAGAGTGAACGATGTGAAGCTATAGGAAAGGAAGATGGAAGACATGAGGCTATAGGAAAGGAAGATGGAAGACGGGAGGCTATAGGAAAGGAAGATGGAAGGCTGTAATGGCAAGAATTGTGCGAACAATTGCATGCAGAAGGAGAATCGCTAAACAAAGGGACTTGCCAATTGCAAAGATTACAAAATGTCGATCATAAGGACAATAAATATGTAGCTAAAAGCTAGATGATAGGTTGCTCAAAACCACAGAAGCTCTGATACCACATGTAGGGAATTGAGAGTAGCATATTCCTTGAAATAAATTGGAATTTTGTGCTCCCCAAAAATGACTTGAGCCTATATATTTTGACCCCTCCCACCTTTTAAACCCCCTAGTTGCATGCAATACCCTTCATATACACATACATATACATATACTTCTACATGTACATGTACATGTACATAAACATATACATATGCATACACATACACATACGCATACGCATATGCATATGCATACACATACACATACGTATACGCATACGCATACGCATACACATACGCATACCCATATGCATACACATACACATGCACATGCACATGCACATGCACATACACATGCACATACACATACACATACACATATGTTGAAGGCATAGCCTCCACCCACATGGCACCCACGTGGACACTAACCATGGGATCGGTTAAATACACCTCTGGTAAGAGGGGAGTTATTAGAACAAGGTAGTGGGATCATTCTGTAACTCTGGTAAGAGGGGAGTTATTAGAACAAGGTAGTGGGATCATTTTGTAACAAGATAGTGGGATCATTTTGTAACTGTCCCTAACAGCACTCCTTAGTGGCCTAATCCACCATATAATGTTTTTGACTACTAGGATTGTTACATTTTGAAACTTATTGTTGCCTTACAACAGTCGTACTGATCTAGGATGGCTATAAAACCTTGTATCAGCTCCTGTTGAGAGTTTGAGTTGTTGAGTTGATGTATTCTCTATCAAAACATAATATACAAGAAGCATACTACCTTTTGCAAGATTTCCTCTCTATCCTCTTTACATCTTATGATAGTCTTTTATAGTCTACTTACTTTTTGACTATACTCTGACTGTTGGCACCCTGTTGTTAGGAGTGGGATGTGTTTATGTTTTTCACTTATCTGAAGACACTTTGAACACTATTGGTGATCCTGCTAGCGTTCCTACCCAGAATTGCCGATTCTCGCTCAATGCACAACAAGAACCACTGTCGATTACGATGTGAAACAACAAACACAGAAAGATACAAACCGCAACTTCAAATAACATCAAGCTCTTAATTGTGTCATAGGATCGCACATGCATGCACAAAGCTGACGAATATGCTAGCGATTACAAATGACATTAGAAACCGCATACAGTAGCAAATGTTGGAAAACATAGGAAATTCTATCCTTCGAGTGAACACTAGTAGAGGAGGACCTCATAGTGCTACTTTAGCATACGTGCATATCCATATCAAAAAGCAATTCTCCACCAAAGCGAACTTGGACTAGGCTCCATTTTGTTGTCATTCAGTAGCAACTGTAGGAACAATTGTTTCAAATCCAGAAAGGCTAAAGGCTTCAGACCGCAACTCACAAAGAAAGACCCCAACAACCGCATCAACAATCAACAACAAAGAGCTCACAGTCAAACTCCTATTGGAAAAGTGACATACGACAGCAAGATCAACAACACACCGAAACAAGCATAGTACATCAAGATCGGCAAAGAAGATCACAGCATCAACATCACAATTCCATGTGAAGACCGCACGCAGAGCTTAGCTTGATAGCAGCACATTTCTACCACCTGGTAAGCTACTGTAATCCTACCTCTCTCATTTTCCTTTCATGGAATGACTATCCCATGTTGAATAGCTTTGGAGAGCAAATGTTGCCTCGCCATATTGGTATAGCATATTTTACACGAAATCGAGCTCAAGTAGAGGCTGCTGATCCAGAAGATATCTTTCACGACCCTGATTATATTCCTAGTGGGACAAGTTCCTCTGATAATTCCCTACATAGTCAGGACATGCACAAAGCAAAAAGTGAGCTAGAAAGATTAATGCTATCCACTCCAACATAGGAATTACTCCAAAGAACACTTGCCACACTAATATTGTAGCCAGTGTCTTTGTGACTGCAAGGAAGCACCTGAATTTCAACCCTCTCCCACCACCTCCAAAGGAGAAGAAAAAGAAGCCTGTCAAAGTTCAAGTTCAAATTCACGCTCAGCACACAATGCAGAACCCATTGGTCAAAGTTGCACGTGAATTGAATACAGGGGTTGTACATAGTCCATACAAATAGTATAGTAAAAGGGGAAAGTATGATTGCTCCTTCTTGGTCTCATTTAGCAGTTGTCCAAATCCACTAGCTATCCACCTTATCTCAAATTGCCCAACATGGCTGTCAGGGTCTTGACCTTTCTTGCCAGTAAACTATGTGAGCATGCATTTTGAGAGAGGGTGTCTTGTGGTGATAGTAGAGGGGGAGGGGGGGAGGGAGAGAGAGAGAGCTGGAGGGGTTGAGGGGTGTTAGGGGGAGATAATAGAGGGGAGAGATTTGTGAGTGAGAAAGAGAGAGAGAGAGAGAGAGAGAGAGAGAGAGAGAAGTGTGTCTGTGTGTGTGAGAGAGAGAGAGAGGTAGAGAGTGAGAGAGACAAATTGATTAGCCCATTAACATCTTTCTTTGCTTTCTATGTAAATATCTTTCCCTCTACCAAAGTTGAAACCTAGCCTCTAGATAGTCTCACGGGAATATTTCAAGCTTTCCATTCAAATATTGGGGAATTAATGTTCTCAGGATGGAGTGCTACCTCCTTGACAAAGTCTAGTATTTTTTTCTATAATTCATGTTACCAAGCTCCTCAAAGAGAAGGTGAATATGGAAGCCTACGTCCTATTCCTCTCCCTAACTTTGATAGTCTAGAATGGCCTCTTCCTGATCCATTCTCTATAAATGCATTTAGAATGAAGATGAGATTAGATATTCAATCATCAATGAAGTTTACTTTCGGTTCAAAATCTGTGGGTGTTAGTTGGTTCATGCCCTCCATTACATTTATTTGTTTTTTCAAATCAGTCTTCATTCATAAGACAAAGACCATGTGGGTATGCAAAGGCCTAGAAAATGAATTTCTTGATAATCTTCTATACCCAATGTGGGATGTTAGGGAGGGTTTGTAGAAGGGAGACCATTTTTTATGTATACTTACTAAAGAAAGTATAGTAATAAGATATCAAGTAGCATGGAGTATTTGCTACATGAGATACACTTACAGACGTTGGAAAAATAATCATGGCACATGGATACCTATGGATTGTGATGTAGTGGACACCACAAAGGTAGAGGTACATATGCCCAATGGGGATATCCAATATCTTGAGGTCACGGGTAGTTGGAGCTTGAAGCATGTTCGAGAATGCATTGCTGTCACCTTTGATGATAGTGATTTTTTCTTTACACTAAATGGGAAGATAGTAAGAAGGCAACTTGAAGGAACATCAATGCTTGAGAAATGGAAGCCTCCTTGTAACTTGTCCATTCATACTAGTATTGAATAAATGTAATAGTTTTTGAAGTGTGATGTCATTTGTATTGGCAATGAGTATACTTAATAAAATTAGTAGTTTTTTATGTGTGTTGTAATAGTTTTGAAAATATGATATAGTTTTTGAAGTGTGCTGTAATAGCACTTGAATAAATGTAAAAGTTTTGAAATTGTGTTGTAATAGTTTTGTTAAGTGTGATGTCATTTGTACTAACATAGGGCCCCCTAAATTCCAAAAAAAAAATCCATTATTTTGGGTGGTGGGGGAGCCTAGGAGTGGAATATGATGGCAAATTATTTAGGTCAATATATTACATTGTCCAATATTTTATTACCTAAATTGTAGTCAGACTTTTAAGGTATTTGAAGAGACTAAAGTCAAGTATATCAAGGGCCATTAGGTATGACATAGCCTTTATTGTCCTCATCTCCTAGACAGCCTGTTCTTGCCATCTTCCACATGGCACTTGTAAACACTTTGGAGCATCATATCTTAACTGTGTGGGAGGAAATGCATGACTCTACTAATGCAGCAATTACAAAGATGGAGTTCTGTGAGGTCCAAGAAAGATTAGAGGTAGAGAGGGCACAGAAATGCCAAAGACTTGAGAATACTATAGAGGCCTCATCATCGGCACCACCTCTAGCAATTGATGAGAGCAAAAGCTCCATCGATATAACTCGGTCGGGAATGGATGAACAAGATGCTGCCCACGTTGTAAGTTCATGATATTTTTTCATTTGGACCATGAGGAACAACATAGTCTATAGGAGGGGCTCTTTTGTTTTAGCAAACATCTGATGAAATCAAGAGGCATGCATATTTTGCTAGGTTAGTAAGGAGTTATGATTACTAATAAGAGAGCGCTCTATCTCTCTTGTAGGATTGATGTAGTGTTTCATCAGCTTCCCAGCACTTTTCGAGGACATATGTTTCTTCACCTTGATCTCTGCCAAATTTGGTTAGTAGTCAAAGAAGTAACTCTCTTTGCTATTTGGACTATGAGGAACAGCATAGTCTTTAGGAGGGGCTCTTTTGTCTTAGCAAACAACTAATGAAGTCAAGAGGGATGCTATGAAATTTCCTAGGGAATGTTAATTTAGTTTTTGAAGGAAAGTAAGGTGACTTAGCTAGGGATGCATTAAAGGGCTAGTCAAGGCTTTGAGATCTTGATCTTTTGCTTAGTAGGGCTTTTGAGGTCTAAAATATAATCAAGGCCTTTTTTAGTTTGATCAACGTCTAACACAAATTGGTAGTTTTTTTCATTTAAAAAATTACTTTTGTAGTCTCTTGGGTTTTTAAAAATATTATGCATTCTAATAGTATAAAAATGGTTAACTAAAGAGGCATCACCTCTAACTTTTAGATTTCATTCTAGTATGATATATTGCCTAGTGCCAATAAAGCCTCTCATCAAATTCCTCATGATGGAGAAGAACAAAGCCATTGAATGGAAAAAAAGTATGCAGCGTAAATCGAGACCTCCCAAAATTAGGATCTAACATGTGGCCCCCTCCCCAAGCCTTTGACGAGGGGGGGGGGGAGTTCGCCTTCCCCCTCATAAAATGGCCGCGTGCTTGGAAAGGCATCCGCGCCCCCCTTCCCTACTCTATAATGAGTGTTAACAATTAACAATGTAGTGACAAAAAAGGGCCACACACCCAGAGCCTATATGGTCCTGTTTTGGGTGTGATCAATACATCCGGCATGTTTACTTTATAAAACAAGTGAAAAAAGATAAATGACACATGTCATTCAATAAGCTTGCCCAAAATAAATGGGGAGGTGAAGGGGGGGGGGCTAAGGACGAGTGGTGGATTGAGGGAAGCTAAGAGAGAGACTAGTGGTGGAGTGAGGGAAGCTAAGAGAGAGAATGGGGAGTAAAGGGTGGGTGCGCTAGGGACGAGTGGTGGAGTGAGGGAAGCATAGAGAGAGAGAGAGAGAGAGAGAGAGAAACCCAAAATAGTTAGTTGTGCATAATTGCCCCATTTATTGGGCTGACAGCTTTAACAAAGACCAATGAGAAAAATCTAGAATTTAAGAAATTTAAAAACTCCCTTATTTTAGCTTTGCCAAAGTAGAACCTTATTTTAAAAACTCCCTTATTTTAGCTTTGTAGGGCATGCCAAAAAGAAAAAAAAGCTTTGTAGCGAGTATGAGGAGAGGCCTATTGCAAAATGGAAGGGCAACCAATCCGAGAGAGAAAGGCGTACGTGAAGCGAACAGGTGAATGTAAAAGTAAGCAAAGGGGAAGAGGCAAGAAGCAAAAGAAAGTCTTTGCGAAAATGCAAGGTACAATGTCCAAGTTAATGGAGGGGAGCACGCGTGCTGTTGTACGTTTAGAAAGGTGCAACGGAAAGCTGATAGAGACTATTAGAGAGATCGCAATCCAAACAGCTTTTCTGCCAACTGGCCCCCCTTTGAAACACGCAAAGTACTATTAAAAGAAACCCAATAAGAATCTCCTCCAAAGACCCTGCATGTAACACATTATGCTTATGGACAATCTGGCCCATCCCACACATCAGTTTCAATCATTTCATGCATTCACATCTATGCATATATATACATGCATCTCCTCGACCATCGCCACTTGATGTTGACATCGGACAGCTCATCTTGCACGTGCGGTATCTGTTCCCCGCCAAATTTAGGTCATCGTCATTGACCCCGCTAAACAGCGTATTAGCTAAAATAGAAGAAATGTCCTAGCGGCTCGGAAGCCGATCTGTCAGGGGACAATTCCTTGAATCAATAGATTGTCCAGCTAATCTGTCCGTTAACCAAAACCTCCCAGTGTACACTGTCTAGTTGAGCCCCGAAATTGCGTCACAGCTTGCGAATGATGAGCTGCACAGCTGGCTCGGTCCTGGCATGACGTGGCGTGCTAATGGGCCCAGCCTTACAAGGACGTTCATTCGTCAGACAGCCCTCTCAATTTCCAATAAAACCACCCTCTCCCGAGTCCCCACTCCCCAGCCTCATTTTCAAAGCTCAAAGCTCCTCGCTTGTTCCCTTCCCAAATGAATGCTCATCCCCGGATCCAACCCCCCAACGAAAAAAATTGGAATGCTCTTCGTCTTGGGCATAGTCATGGTTTACTTTGAGCAAGATTTGAGAGAGTACTTTAAAAAAGAAAGAGAATTAAAGAAAAGAAGGTAGTAAAGACACTCTCATCTAAAAATTCTCCCCCCCACTAAAGAGCTAGGATTGCATTTGCAAGGCCTAACAACACTAGCTCATACTTCTAAGATTACACTCAGAGATTTCAAGTGGAAGGTCTTAAGCCAACCTCCGGATCATTACCAAAACCTCCCGATTTCTACAACACTTGACGGCCACCACACCTCTTTCACCACTGGACACAGCCAAATTCTTTCAACGGAGCATCCAAATCTAGGAGACACTTCCATAAGATTCAACTTTTTTGGGGATTGACCACCCTATTAATATATTCAGCATTTAATCATTTTTTAAAAAATCCTCCCCCCCTCCACCAAAAAGGGAATGCTCAAAGAATTGAGAGAGTAATAAGGACACTCCTAGACTTTTGGTGGGCTCCCAATCAATATAGGGATGGACAAGGATGTTTATAACTTTTCTCTGTTCTCACATATAGACACAGACATCATGCATGCACTTGACTCTTAAGCATGTAGTTATTCCCATGACTATGTCATCATTCGTATTCTAGCTTGTGTGTGTGTACAGTTGCAAGCATGCATGCTTGCATATGTATTGTGTGCACAAAGGGTTCATCCATGATGTAAGGTTGCACATGCAATGTAATTTTTATACGTTATTTGCTTCTTTCAATTCATTTATTTGTTCACAATACAATGATATATTACTTCAAAAACTAGGATTAAATAAATTGAAGGGAAAATGGTACCATAGTTTGATCAAAATAAAGAAGAATTTAAAAATTGGGACCGAATTCTTGAGAAGGTGAGAGAGAAGTGGAACACAAACAAATTGGGACCAAATGACTGTAAATTTGGGTTTAAATCCTAGAAGGAGAGAGAATTGGAAGACGAACAAACTTGGGCCAAGTCCCTTGAAGTTTGGATTCAAGGCTCTAAAAGTAGAGAGACGCGGAAGAAAAACGAATTAAGAAGTGCCAAAGTTCTAAGAAGGATCCTATGCAATTGGAAGAAGCATTCAATGAAGAAACCTTATCCACATCTAATCCTCAAAAGGGAGGTCAAGAGATGATATGACCTCATGAGGATGTAGAAGGATTCGAATGGAAAAACACAAGTATGTTAAATGTCCTCATGTTGAGGGGAGTTAATGGTTAATTGCACATAAGAGATAGATCAAGGTGAATTGTTTCATTTGTGATCTACTTACCTTTTAATGTCTTTAAAACTTTGAGGGGCAAAAAATCGAAAATCCATCCATTCAAGTGGTGGAGGGATACCAAGCTCATTAGTAAGTATATAGAGAAACTTTCTTGTCATCATAAAAAACAATTGTGTTTGAACAAATGCATACAGAATGCAATAATGCTACAAGAGCTAAAAGTAGATAAGCACATCTTGTCTAGTTTTGGAGCCAATTCCAATATTGTGTACGTTCTTGCAATAGCATAACTAGGTGGCACAATGAAAGAAATATGAGATATTAAATTGTTGGTGGTAATGGAAATGTAAGGAGAAAACAAGGGATATGGAAAAGGACCTTCGACTTGTAAAAACTTTGGGAATTGGCGGTTTATATAATTTTTTGAAAATGCATGCAATATGTGGTAAGAGAACATTAATGCATGGTGTTGAAGAACATAATATATCAAGAATCCTAGACATTGTTCAAACTTAGAATATGCAAATATAGGGAGGGAATACCACACAAGAAGAGGACCCTTATGAGAGAGAGAGAGAGAGAGAGACTTGAATTGATCTCAAAGGAGAGGAGATTTGTGGTCTATAAATATGTCAAAGGGGGTGATGGTATTTCCCTACTTACTCAAAGCTCTTGGAAGCATAAGCTAGACCCTCTACACTTTGGGTTAGGTTATAATTGCGAGTTACATGCTTTAAAAGGGCAATCAAATAGGGATTTATCAAATAGAGTGCCTTAATCCCCCACACGTTGAACTCTTGGAAAATCGGACATTGAGATAAAAAATTTTAATGTCGAGAAGATGTATGTAAAAGACTCCCCCTTGGAAGCGCTTGAAGAAGAAGTATTCAAAGGTATGGCCCTCCTCCACCTATGCAACTCAATTTGATGACACGAGTACTGAACTCGTGCTTTGGGCAAGGATGCATGACCATCCTCAACCACTCCCCATCTGAAGGTGGATCTTTGATTCTTAAATTTTGGCTAAGTCTTAACCCATGGCTCTGAGACCTTCCATCTCCTCCTTTCATTCCATTAACCTTCCATCTCCTCCTTCCTCCCAAATGTGACCTTCCGTCTCCTCCATTCCATTGACCTTCTATCTCCTCCTTGCCCCTAAAGCTGCCTCTTGTCTTTCCACCTCCTCCCTAAAGCCTGCCTATTGTCTTTCCACCTCCTTCCCCCTCCAAGCCTCCATGTCTGTACTAAACCCGTGCTTTTCACAGGCAATGATGCATGACCATCCTCAACCACTCCCCATCTAAAGGTGGATCTTTGATTCTTACATTTTGGCTAAGTCTTAACCCATGGCTCCTTTCATTCCATTAACCTTCCATCTCCTCCTTCCTCCCGAAGGTGACCTTTCATCTCCTCCATTCCATTGACCTTCTATCTCCTCCTTGCCCCTAAAGCTGCCTCTTGTCTTTCCACCTCCTCCCTAAAACCTCCCTCTTGTCCTTCCACCTATAAGAGTGCGCATCTTCTTGCTAAGCTTCTCACAACCATTAGAGCTTTACTTAGCCTCTATAAGAGCACACGCCTTCTTGGCAAGACGCAAATGGATGATCTAAGGTAGATGGTTCACACTAACAACTAGCTTTCAAAAATACACCAGTCAATTGGAATCAATTATACCCCAAATGCATCTCCATTCCAATTACTGACCATCCCAAGTTATAAATGTATGCTACATAAGACTACTTAAAATAACTTAAACTGATGCTAGACTCACCCCCACTTTGGAAAGATTTGTCTCAGTTAAAAACATGCATGTTCTTATTGTTGTATCCACACGCCCTTGATCAAAAACCAGATTCTATTTTAAATATACGTACTCGTAGCTCACAAGGATTTCAAAACTAAGATATGCTACTACATCAATGAACCACAAAGCTAGTCACTCCCCTTGATTTTAGTAGGAAATACCTTCAACACATCCTCCCCATATCCTTATAGCATCGTCATCCATGAAATCAATAGAAAAAGAGATGAAAGGATTATTTTCAAGGATAATGTAACTTTTCAAGTGTGCATGATGATCAAGATACAAGAAAGTATCTTCAAGAGCTTATAGCATTGACCCAAGCATAGAAATGCTTTGCATCCTATAGCAAATCAGGTGGAAATGTGATTTGTAAAAAATGCCCAATATTGTGTTTATATGAATTTGTACAACATCATGCATCAAAATAATATAGAATAGGAAGGCATAGGGCTCATGTTTGAGGTAGCAAGATTTCCCATGTGCCAACCCTTGCTTGTGGATGACCCCATGTGTACAATGAATAGGTGGATGTGCATAGTCCAAGGGATACTATCATAGAATTGGAAAAGTAAAATGAGGTGGTAAGTATCTTTGTGCCAACCCTCCATTTTTCTTCATTGGGAGGATCCATGCATATGAGTCACACAATCTCGAAATCAAATATCGGGCCTTGATTTATGTGGAATGGGGGCTAAGGATTGTTGCACACAATTGAAGATATTTAGCTATTATGCTCACATAGAAGATGCCCTAAAGTAGAAAAGGGAACTTCCTCTACCATCTCTCTCTCTCTCTCTCTCTCTCTCTCTCTCTCTCTCTCTCTCTCTCTCCACACACACACACACACACACACACATATATCCATCTATCTACTATCTATCTATCTATCTATCTATCCATCCATCCATCCATCTATCTTTCTTTCTTTCTTTCTTTCTTTCTTTCTTTCTTCCTTTCTTTCTTTCTGTTTGTATGTCTGTCTATTTGTCTCTCTGTCTATCTGTCTGTTTTCCTACCTCCTATCTATTGTCCATATATGTATGTATACATCCATACATACATAGATGTATGTGTGCACGCACGTGGGCATGGGCATGCGCGTGCGCTCGCACACGTGCATGTGAGAGTGTGCAAGTGCGTGTGTGATTCTATTTTTTTTGTTTTTGTGTGTGTGTGTGTGTGCACGCGTGCATGTGTGTGTGTGTGTGTGTGTGTGTTTTGCAAGACACTTGACATACCCCACTTTTAACTTCTGCAAAAATAGACAAATGCACCAATGAATGACAGAGGAGACAAGACAAAATATGGTTCATACACCACTTGACAATAGAATCTTGCATTGCTAAGGAATATCAAATCTGACAAGTGTTGTAGCAAATGATATCAAAGGAGCTCAACCCACCTCCATCCATCCACAAAATAAGATATGTTAGAACAAAAACCTTTTATTGTGGTACTACAAGCTTCAATGCAAAGCTCCACTTGTTATCGATGTCACAATATCGGACCCCATCCTTTAGTGCAGATGAGTTTCTGTACCATGAATATCTGATATTGGTTGATTTTTCCAATCTGCTGCTTTTGTTACGAGATGCCTGAAGATTGAAGTCGAAAGGACGATAAAGCACTTTCTTTGCGCAGAAGGTGGTGGTAAGGGAAGTGTGCATTACGTTCCGAGGGATGCTTATCAATTTTGTACCATGGATAGTATGGTTGAAGGGAGAAGGGTGCAGAGTTGGGATCTGGCAAGATCTTGATTGATATGGCAGAATCCTTTCATGGTTCCCTTGAAATTTATAGCTCTGAATCCTTAGGGGACTGGTGAGAGCTTGGAAGGACGTTGGCAGTGTCCTCATGTGGAAAACGTGAGATGGACTTAGGGGGGATGCCAATTTCCGAGAGAAGTGTGGTGGAATAGGGCTATGGTGTCCGATGGGAAACCCTAAGGCGAGTTGGATATGTCTAGCACTCTGAGTCTTCAAAAGAAGGCTATTAGTATGTGGGAGTAGCAATGAAATATAAGTATTATTGACTGGAGATTGGTCGTGGGGTTGATTTTAAAATGCCTTCTTTTTGCCCCGATGAAAGCGCTAGATTAAGTCCAAATATATAACCTCCATAAACTAGAGGGGAACCAATGGGTGATTGGAGGTGAAGTGGCATTCACAAGGCCTAAACTATAAGTGTTCTCTAGAGACATATGTCATCTCAAGGCTCTCTGGTGCCCACATTGAATTTAAGAAGGAAGTGGAACATAAATAATGTTGAATACCAAGACGTTCTGTCAAGTGGGAAAGGCTAAGTTCCTACTTCGGAAGGAAGTTCATGCACAAATGGTTCCCCATTCCAAGGGCGCCCAACCAAGTGGTTTGACATTAATCCCTTGTGTTTGATGTTGTGTGGCAGCTCAATTAAACCTTGCGACCCCTCTTCTAGATTTGTCCAATAGCTAGAGGAGTTTGGTGACCTCAAGAAATGGATGTGAGAAGGTTTAGCCTTATGATGGCCTTCCCATGTGCGTCTAGATGCAGAGCACTCTAAGGGGGTACACAGGGACTCATCTGTATAGTAGCTTCAATCTATCCTACTCGAGGCATGCGATAGATCAAGCAATCTATCCCTACTCGAGGCATGCAATAGATCAAGCAGTATGTGGATCTAGAAATAGACCTGTAATCAAAGAGGTGGACGCAAATAGTCACTTTCTTTAGTGTACTTTCTTGCATGATCATTGTTGAGCTCTAAAGATCTCGCAAGTAGTTCTTCATTGTTTGAGGTTAGTTCTGTCCTCCATTAACCTTTTCTAAGTTCAAACTTTGTTGTACTATCAACTCTTATTCATCATCTTCAAACATAGTCATTCAAGACTCATTTCTTGCAAACCTAACGATACACCAATAAAAGCCAACTTTTATTTTTTAGCATATTAAATAAAAATAAGTTAGAGGCTGCTTCTTAAAAATGTTCGGCTTATACTATGAAAGAAATATTCAGCTTTTGCATTAAGGAATAATGAAAACCCTTTATTTCCAAAACCCCTCCCCAAAAATGTGGTACAATCGAGGGCAAGGTGTGCAACTCCATTGTCTTTCCACCCGAAGTGTTCATCTATTGACTTATCAACGAAACAAGACATTGCCAAACCTAATTGTGATTTTGGAAATAGAGGGACCTCTACTACAATTGGAGTGCTGGGAGACGTCTATAGTAAATTCCTGGCGAAGATTTTCTTCACCGTTTTTTATCATTGGGAAAGGGTTAATTTGGTGTTATGAAGCTGTTATGTGAGTTTCAATGGATTGTTTCTGAGGGGGTGCGTTGGTTAACTGAAGATGCACTTGGAATTTCCTGCAATGTCGTGCTTTGCTGCTGCGTTCATGTTTGGGGGTAGCTTGATGAAGCGTGCAACTGCCTCATGTTTGGAGGTTGGAGGGTATAGCTTTGCTGCTGCCTAATGTTTAATGCAGCAGCGTGCTTTCTTGCAATTGTTCTTGGAGTTGACAATGCACAGCAAGCAGGGTAACAATAATGAAATCCAGAGAGGGAATGAAATTTTGGAGCAAGCTTTGAAAGCAACCAAAAGCATGGGAATGAAATTTTGAAGCAAGCTTTCAAGGCAACGGATAATCAAGAAGCTACTGCACAGAAGAACAGAAAAGAAGAAATTGCTTGTAGGAAGCAACTTACCACAGAGAGATAGAGAGGGTCTTGCCGCAGTGCCTCTGATTAAGCTTCACAGATGCACATAAACACCCACCATTCTTTTGTGCAGGAGCTCCTCTCTTTCTCTCCAAATGCATGCAGTAAAATCTAATCTAACAAGCTCCAGAGATGAGAGCTACCTAAAACTAGCGCATGCATCATCACCCTTCTTCCCTTGAGGCTATGCTCCAGAGAAATCAGAGAAGGTTTTCCTTTGATTTTGTAGCTCGTTCTTCGGTTGCTAAAACCTTCGTTGCTCTCCGTTCGACGAACTTCTTTCTCGCCCAGAGTGCAAATTTTATTACACTGAGTTTGCTGGTAATTTCGTCCCTCTTCTCACCCCACCTTCCTTACGGAATGCGCAGGAGGAGCTACTACTCCAAACAACTCGCCGTAAGTTCCCAGCGATGTGTGCTCCGTAGAGAAGCCCTGCCGCGGCATGCAGCTCGCAGTTGCCTGCTGTTGCTGTTGCTGCCCAGAGGAAACCATGTACTTCTGCACTTCTTTCGCCACCATCTCCCTCATCACCGCCAACATGCCAGCGTTCAGAGCTCCTTCCCCGCTCAGCCCGACCGCTGTCCATCCCGGCGGGGTCTGCGTCATTGGAGCTAGCACCTGCGCTACTGCCGCCTTGATCGCGGCACTGATCAACTCCATCGCGTCTTCGGCTTTCAGGTAGCTTCCCGCTGGTAGCACTGGAATCATAGGGGGCTGTTGTGACGTCGGAATGCAGGAGATTACGGGAGAAGGGATCTGCTCCATCGGGCGATCGGGCACAGACGTCAGCCAATGCTTTTCCTTCTCCTCTGATCGCGCATGGCCGAAAGGGCAAGCTTGCTGCGGATCAATGTCGGCTTTGGCAATGGAAACCACGCCCTCCATCCTATTGGTGCTGCTGCCAGGCAGGGAAAGCGACAGAGACGTAGGAGGATCAGTACTTGAGCTTGAGGCTTCCGTTGCTTGTTTTACAGGAACCGGCCCATACGACGAGAATGCGGAGGGCCTTGGCACCGGCTTGAACACCTGCGGCATATTCACATCGCTGCGATCAGAGCCAACCGGAGAGTCTGCGCTAAAACTCAGCTTAATCAGCTTGCGCGAATCAGCTTCCCAGCTGCTATCGTCTTGCAAACTTCCGTCATGGGAAACCTCATTGCTGCTCCGTTTCCGTCCGTCAAAGCTGCAGATCTCCTCCTCCTCTCTGCTCCCCGGCTTGCCTACCCAGTAAGCCACAGCCTCCTCCGTTTTGGCTACTTTCTCCGCCATGCAGCGGCGACGCAGCGTCGAATTCCAATGATTCTTGATGGCGTTGTCGGTGCGGCCCGGCAACAAGCGGGCGATCGTCGCCCACTTGTTGCCGTGCTGCGCGTGGGCATCGATGATGGCCTTGTCCTCTTCAGGGGTGAAGGCCCGGTGCTCCACCTGGGGGCTCAGCTGGTTGCACCAGCGGAGGCGACAAGATTTGCCAGAGCGACCGGGTATACCTTTACTGATAAGCGACCAATTGCGAGGTCCATGCTTCTCAACGAGGCGGTGAAGGCAGGCATCTTCCTCAGGGCTCCAGGGGCCCTTAATTCGGTCAAGCTCATCGGAAGCGGAGGGCTTAGGGGAAGCAAGAGCCATGGGAGGGTACGGGAGGAGGGAGGAGGCGAAGGAAGGAGAGAGAAGGGTGTGGGGAAGGGAAGGGATCAAGGGGAAGAAGAGAGGAAAGGAAAGGAAGGAGGAAGGAGGAGGAGCTCCATGGGGGAAAGGTGGAATTGTGGAAGCTATGGAGGAGGAGGAGGAGGAGGAGGAGGAGGGGGACTATGTACAGAGAGGGGAAGGGGAAGGGGAGCAAGCAGCGAGGAGCTGCGTTGCGTGGGCAGGGAAGAAATTTTGAGAGACAAAGGGTTTAAGGAAGGAAGGTCGACGGACCGCCAGCTATGGCGGAACAAACTGCGTAAACAGAGGCGGGCCTTATGAAGAAGACGACCAAAAATCAAAAGTGCTCAGATTGCATGGGGACCCTTCCCCCCACCACCATCCATCCATCCATCATCATCATCATCATCCATCCCATCCTCGCCGGCTGCTTAGCTGGCGCGACCCACGTGGCGCGCCGCCATTGCCGCCTCCCCTTGACCTCGCCAGCCTGGCCTCCATATTATTGGCGCGCGGATGGCGACGTGTCCCCGCGGCCCCCCTGCTCGGCCGTTGCTCCCCCCATCCGACGGCCCTCGCAACTCCAGCCTGGTTCCTTGGCCCCCCTGCACCGTCCGATCCCACCCTTCCAGCCTGGCCCCGCCCCGGCCCCCCGCCCCCGAACATAACGGCGGCCGTTAGCGGGACCGCTGGCGTCGCGCCCCGTACCTAACGGTTGCCGTTAGTGCGTAGGTCTTGAGTCTTGACCCCGTCTAAATTGCAATTTGCCACCCCTTTATATTAACCGCTATCGCTTTTAACTCACCATTGACCATCTCTTCAAATTTCTTTTGATCTCATCTTGCTAATCTACAATCAACGTCCCTCTAAATTAGACTCCGCTACACCCCTATCTCCCTACCTAGGCCGCGGCCTGCATTTGACTCTTGTAGTGTGGTGCGTAGGTTTAAGGTCGAGTGCCCCTAGATAGGACCAAATGTGTGGGTATAAAGTTCCTTATAAATTTGTCCATCTTGCCACAAAAACCCTTCATTAGAGTAAGCTAAACTCAATAGGGGAAACTTTTTTCGAAAAAAGAAAGTAAATTATTTTTTACAAATAAAAGAATAAGGTGGGCAACGCTTTACAAGCAACGTTCAGATCGTACACCAAAGCCTCCACAACCGAACTTAGACTCTAGTTAGCTGGTCCACCAACCTAGTCATCAAAACAATTGCCCTACCTACCCGTTGAAGGAAACCCACCACATACAATTATGGAATCAACCTTTGGAGCAAAACCACTGCCAAAACCATGCACTCTTTATAGCAACCTGTAGCCTTGGTAGTTGGAAACAACTAGAAGTTCTCTAAACCCTCCTTCTACTATTCATTCTCAAACAAGGACACATACTTACTCCTCAACAAAAATTCTTCATTTGAATACAATTAGAGTAAAAAGATAGACTCAAATAATCAAAAGCTTTCAACTCCTTAGGACTCACCTAGAATTCCCTAACATTCCACCATGTGCTAAAATTTAATAGTCTTAAACCTTTTGTACCTCCATTTTTGAGGGTCCATGAATTGTATCATTTTGTTGTGCCACTCCACCTTTTACACCTTCTATCGTTGATAACATAGTGTGGTACCTACTCAAGAGCCCCTCATTGGTCATTGGGTATGGTGGTAAATCAAAATTTCACTTTGCGTTGCCCAATGAGTTTCAAGTCCCATTAAATGTTAATACTCATAGTACATGATAGATACAGTTAATCAAAATTGTCTTTAAAAACAAAACATAAATCATTCATAGATTAATTGTGGAATTCTTCAAAGCGTTATGGGACTTGATTGGTGGGGACATGGCCGAGATGGTGAATGCTACAATGCTAGAGACTACCTTTCCCTGGATGTGAATGTTGGGCTCGTAAAGTTGTTCCCTAAAAGGCAAGTCCGCTTGAAGTTGGGGGATTGGTGTCAAATATGTATGTGGAATACTTCCTACAAAGTTATAGTGAAAGCACTTGCCCTAAGGATTCGAGAGCTATGCATGTCTGTAATAGACCGGGAATAGTGTGGGTTTGTCAAGGGGCAGGATATTTTTTAGAATATCCTCAACATCTCTCTGGCTCTTGATCAAGCATGCAACTCTAACCAAAGTGTCTTGTTACTCGGATTTGACCTAGATAATCCTATGACAGAATTAGATGGGACTACCTCTTGCACGTGTTGAGCAAGCTTGGGTTTGGAAAGAAGTTTCTAGATATGGTCGTCGCTCTCTTCGAAAATGCATTTGCCCTTCTTTGCCTCAATTGAGGCATAGTAGGTTGCTATGATTTGAAGAGATATGTTCCTCAGGGGTGCCCCTTGGCTCCGCTTTTGTTTGCCATTGAAACGGTTCCTTTAATACATTTGTTTAAGCACAATATCTAGTCGGGTCAAATTAAGGGAGTCAAGTTGCCCTCAAAGGAGCAGCTTTCCTCCCAATTTTTTGCGGATGACCTAGTTTCTTTTTTGGTGGAGGATGGAACCAAGTCGTTTTTCATGCTTCAATTGGGTAGGGTTTAGAGAGTTTGTTATCATCTCACAAGTCAAGGGTCTCCTAAGAGACATGGGGTGCCTGGTGGGTAGGAAGGATCTGGTAATTAGCTAGTGGTTGTTAGAAGTCGATGTAGTGTGAACGTGGGAACTTTTTTTAGGTTGCTTATAGCATAAGTCGAGGGTGATAAGCCCATTCTCATTCGACCAATTTTTATAAGTGGTATTTTTCCCGGGCCCGCCGACCAGCCCCATAATATATTTAGCATTTATTTATTTAATTAATCAAAAAAATATAAATGATTGCAGTAAATTCCATATCAAGAGATGTCACAAACCTAACCTATTTCACCTTGCATTGCCAAATGGGTTTCAAGTTCCATTAAATGGTTAATAGTCATAGCACACGATAGAGTTTGGTCAATGAAAGTTGTATTTAAAAATAAAGTAGAAACCATTGAAGCGAATTCTAGTATCAAGAGATGTCACTGACCTAACCATTTACGAAAATCACTAGCAAGGTCCCCATTCATCTTTGATGTCTCTTCGAGCATTCTCAATCCCCCACTTGGTCTTCATCCTTGCAAATCACATCATTGTCATTGGAAACCAAAACATCTACTTGGATTTCTTTGAAACGGTTCAAAGACTTAAAAACTATATGATTTTTCGATTTTAAAATTAGATGTCCCTATATCAAGGCGTGGCATACCAAGCGTGTCATCATGTCAACCACAAATGATCAAATAGAAAAAACCAATGATAAGCTTTGTCCACTTATGACACAACAAAGAATTAGTGTTCCATGATCAACTTGTAATGAGGAAAGCAACTTGAAGAATGCTTATATTTCTTAGCCTATGTGTAAATCAAGACCATGTTGAATCAATGTTAAGTAAACCTAGTGCATGCACTTCTTATGGTGATATTATATTAAATGTCATGTGAATCTCTCTTATAGCATAGCTCTAGATTTTGAAAACAAGCGTGAATGACACGACATCCACACTTATTTGTGTGGATCGATAAAGTACGCAGGCATTTGATGTCAATTGGCATTTTTAAAATCACTCATACCTGTCATGTTCTTGATTTTAGCACAAAGCTAGGATTATCATCTACAACAACATTACATTAAGCAGAGGTCAATATAAAAAGGAATGGCATGGACAAACATAAAATTTGATCGTGCACATATTAAAGGGAAGATTCAAACAAAGAAAAATTACTCACAACCTACTCATGTCATTGCATTGGTGAATATATAATATGGTTGATGCGATTTTTTGAAGCATATATTGAAAGAATCTTAAGCACGCGCACCATTCTATAACTCATATCAGAGTCGTTGATGTTACCTGCTCACCTTTTGTAGAGCTCAATCTCAATCAATTCTAATTTTTAAATCCAAAAAATACAAAGGTACCCCCTAATGTTCACCATTATCATTTGTGGATATTGTCGAGAATAAGTTAGTATTTACCTTACTCCCCAAGGATCCTCGCATGCAAGTATGCGCGTGCATCTGTTCTTACAATGAGCCCCAAGAACTGTAAGATGTAAAAAAAATAGATGTTCTAGAGGAAACCAAGACAGTTTCCCTATAAAATGATTTCACATTTACGAAATTTGGGGGTAATCACCATACCACATCTTGAGTCAGTTGCACCTTCGAACCAACACACGTGCATACACCATCAAATCTAATATGTAATTGTGTGAATAAATCGTGATATATTAAAATATTTTATTATCTTTTAAGACCCATGTCTTCAAATTTCACAAATTTAGGAACAAGTTGCATATGTGCCAGGACACATACACCCAACAACTCATCCTTCTCCGACAAAACCTTAGGTGCTTGTGCAAACATATAGGGCTCTTATTCTGATGAGGTCCCCAGTGGTTGCAAAACGGCTATAAAACCTTGTTTATTCCAATCGAAGCAAGATCATGGTAACCAAGATCTTTTCAGAATTCTCACTCCTTGAGTCTATCGAAAAATGCATTGACTTGTAAGAGATGGTCAAAAGGCTAGGAGTAGAGTTCTCTACTCCGAAGCGATCAAGTACTCATGATTTCTAAATTCTTGTTTTCAATTGATTGAACGATGGGTGGGTGGCAACTCGAGACCTTGTCGGAGCAGGACTTCATGCATCTTGCAATGAAGCACATGGAAATGACTCCTATTTGAGAGGGAAGAGTGATGGAAAGATTGTAGCAGGGGCTAAAGACATAGAAGGACTTTAACGTGAAAGTGAGGGACTCTTTAGAGTAAAAGAAGAATAAGGATGATAAGGCTGAGAAAGCGCAAAGAAAGTTCCAACTTTTGCTTTGTAGAGAGAGGGGGTGATGATTCATGAACTATGAACTATTGATTCTGCGGCGGGAATATGATTGAGCTGACGTTTATAAAGGATCCCAAATAGCTATAGAGTAACGCCAAATTTGAAATTCGAGAAATCAAATGCAATGAACAGCCTGAGTTTGATGGGCGGCTGAGAAATCAGAGTCGAGAATTGCCTGTTTTATGAGCCCTCGTCAATTCCTTGGAGTGGATCAAAACCAACAGCAGTTAGCTATTCGAATTGGCTCATTAAGTTGTAGTTAAGTCCAATGCAAGGTGCGAAACTTTATCGGTTTGGCGGATTTGTTTGTTGCTTTGGGAAGACCGTCGTGATTCTGTGAACAAACAGACGCCGCGATCGGAGCCTTGCAGGAAGGCTTTTTGGCCACACCAGTCCCGGCAAGTAGCCTTCAGTTTCAAACGCAATGGTTATTGTCACCTGGTGGGCGTTTGACATTATTCGCCTCAATCTCATTAACTGTAATGTTTCGCGGAAATCTCATAAAAAGACCTACACGTCTTTGATTTGAAGGAAAAGCGCTCATAACAGCCAAATCGCGATGACGGATACAGAATCTTGAAATATATTCCACAGCATTTTCTCAAATATACTCAGGCACAAAGCCTGAAGCAACGCCTGCTTTTTGGCAAAGCAGAAAATATTGATTTTCTGGATTTTTGGCGTGCTTAATTTTCGATTGGTCCACGCGTGTTCATTGTGTTGGTGTGCAGGAGTTATGCATGTACACTTAAAGAGTTTTCTTGCCTTCGTTTTGACGTCATCTGCATGGCGATTAAGGGTTCTCTAAGTTCTCAAATGTATCGTTGGTGTCCTCTACATGCGATGCAGGGTTTTTCTCCCTTGGCGTCCTCTACGTGCAATGCGGGGTTTTGCTTTGTGGTATGCTGCTTTCAATGATAGGATCCTGCATATTCTCTGTATTGAAGGCAGGGATGTTTTTCGATGGATTTTTGGACTGTTGCTCTCATGAATTTTGTTTAGCACTGTTCCTCCTGCAGAGATTTAATTGTAAGAAATCTATCAGTTGTGAAGATGGAAACGATTTTGTTGCAGTCCCTATCACGGAGTTCTTGTGTGGGGGAAATTATGACTTCCTTCTATTTAAGTGCACGTGGTCGAACTGCTGTGTAGCGATTTCTGTTCTTTGTTTCCTCGTATACCGAATCGGTGCAATGGCTAGTTCCACTGACTACATGGAGACAACTAGTTGTGCATTTGTGAGAGGTTTGCAGGAGGAAGCTGCCTTTTCTTCGTTCGTTGCCTTCATGATATCGTTTTTCATTCTTTCCTTTTGCACTTTTCAAGCTTACATGGTTGTTATTGATGGCAAGTCTTGCCAAAGCCTACCCTGAGGTATTGGAATCTCCTTCCACCCCGTGTTTGCGAAATTATCTGCAGGTCAACAAAGGGAAAATATTTCGAATTCACATGATCGGATCGAAGGTATTTGCATGCAATGAATTCGCTTTGCTTCACAAGTATTTTTTACTCATATCTATGTTGGCGGATGGAGGCGCGTTTGCAGGCAGATGTGTGGGGGTTAAAGGTCACTGTGCCTTTACCTCGGTTATGTGCAATACTCAAACACATATATAAATGAATGAAAAAGAAGATTAGGGTGTTCTGCACCCACCAAAAACTTGTGTGGCTCTCTGTTTCTCTCTCTCCCTCTTCCGTTCTGCTTCCGTTGAGAGCACTCTCAACTGGTATCAGAGCCCGGGTGATCTAGCTGAGCGTGCGTGAATGCCTGGAAGCTCAGCAGCTCTGTGGGAGAAAGGAGAACCTCTGTGGGAAGCTTTGTGGGTGACTTTACTTGCATCCGAGTGCGCAGAGACCTTAAAGGAACCTTTGGAAAAGTCACTTTGGTTTTGCGAAGTGGTTTTGAGAGCATGTTAAGTGTTTTCAAAGAAAAAGTCATTTTTTGAGCTTTTCCCTGTTCTGTTCGACCACAGAGACTCTGTATTGACTTGTAGAGGCAACCATTGCCTGCTTTTGGTGTCCATTTCACTTCAAGAGCTTGGAAAAACCTTCATTCTTGAATTTGGGATCATTTCATTGGATTTCTGACTCACTGTGTCAGTTTCAACGTTTTTCTGCTCGGGTGTTGGAACTCAAGTTTGGAGCAACCATTTGCAGATCTGTCAATTCCGATGGACTTAGAAGGTCCTAAAACTTCTATGTTGCACATCATTCGCACTCCGGTGGAGTTTACAAACAGTTCAGTTTCCAAAAACGTTTTTCAGTCTGTGTGTTGGACCCAGTGATTGGGACCACAGTTTCCAAAACCGTCTGTCCCATTGCGTTTCGGACACCTAAAAACCCCTACCTGTCAGTTCTTGCATGATTCGGTGGAGTATTTTTAGAGTTATAGATCTATGTGTATTTGATTTCGTCTCTCTGTTATGCATTTTTCATTCTAAGGTTTTGAAACCTTAGATTTATGCCACATGGCAGTGGATAAGTGTTGACTCCCATTTCTCACTCATCGGTTGGGATTTTGGAGTTCCAACAGAAGAGAGATATTTGCACATTGTTTGCTGAGTCCAATTATGCAATGGCGCTCATGTTTTGAGGCATCTCAGGTTCTATTTTCAGTAGCGGTCATTACCATGGGACCATGATTTCTTGAGCATACCTTATGCAGATCACTCTAGTTGCAGTTTAAGCTGTGTGCGCTCATTCGTGGTGTGCATTGGGTTGCAGTGGATGATTTATAGGCCATTTGGATGCATTGCGATCCTTATTAGATGCGCTGATAGGCCCAAATTGCCTTGTGGGATGCTATTTTTTATGGACGCTTTACACATGGATGCTATTTTATGCTGAGGGATAGCTTTGACACATTGCAGTTAATGCACTGATAGTGTTATGCTCTCTTGGATGAGATATTGTTGATGCATATGCCCATGGACGGTGTTTATGCTTGAGCCATTTGGCACTTATTGGCATTTTGGATTGCCATTGCAGTTGGCATTTTCTTTTGGGCTAGATTTGCTCATATGGATGCATAATACATGCACATGAGTCAATTGTATCTTTTGATGCTTTGAGGTTTGAGTTTTGGTGATATTTCACTCTATTGTGGCATACACATTTGGGTGTACCTATTCTCTTTTGCAGGCACTAGCATTTGGGATTTTGCTTTATTTGCATCATGGCATCCACTTCCATGTCTGAAAAGGAGTTTTTTAGCATTAAAAAGTTTGATGGGACAAACTTTTCTTTGTGGAAAGAACAGATAAGGGATGTGCTTATTCAAAAGAAGCAGATAAAACCCTTGCAAGGGATTGCAGCTAAGCCTGTAGCTATGTCTACAGATGAATGGAATGAGTTGGATGCATTAGCAAAGTCTACCATTAGACTTCATCTTGGGGAGATAGTTTATTTCACAGTAATCACTGAAAAGACTACGGAAGCTTTATGGAAAAAGTTGTGTGCTACATATGAGAAAGAGACTGCCTCAAACAAAGTCTATCTCATGAAGAGATTGTTTGAGCTGCACATGAAGGAGTATCCATAGCTTTGCACTTGAATGAATTTAATATCATTTTCAGTCAGCTTCAAGCTCAAAAGCTGAATTTCGATGTGAAAATGAGGGCAATATTTCTCTTATGATCATTACCATCCTCATGGGATACTTTCTGTACTGCTATCAGTAACTCTGTACCTGGTGGAGTATTGAACTTTGGTGATGTGGTTGGTAGCTTGTTGGCCGAGGAGATTAGACGGAAGTCAATGGAAGGCAACAAGCAGGATGCAGCCTTAAATGTGCAAAGGGGTAGATCACAGTCCAGGGGGAAGTTTCAAGAAAGAGGGAAGTCCCGTAGCAAGTCCAAGGCATGGAACATTGAGTGTCACTATTGTGGCAAAAAGGACCACATGAAAAAGGATTGTTCCAAGCTTAAAAGAGAGCAAAAGGATAAGAAAAAGAATGCAAATTGGGGTGCAAATTCGAAGGAAGAGAGTCCAAGAGAGGAGTGAAGATCGAGAAGATCAATGCAATCACACATGATAGTGGCAATGACATTCTCTTCATGTTTAGTTTATCTGCAGAGTTGCTTACCACTTCAGATGATGCATATTCCCACGATTGGATAGGAAATGGTTCTCCACTTATGACAGTGGAAAGATAGGTTGTGTGCATCTTGGAAATGACTATGCATGTGACATAGTGGGAGTACGTGACATAAAGTTTTATTTTGCAAATGGGTTTGCATTTATTTTGAAAAATGTGAGACATGTGCCTAAGCTGACCAAGAGTCTCATTTCAACGGGTCAGCTAGATGATGTTGGTTTTCAAACCATCTTTGGTTCTGGGAGTTGGAAAATTCAGAAGGGCTCTATGCTTTTCGCCAGGGGTGCCAAGCGTGGGACTTTGTATCCCTTACATGTATCAGGGGTGTTTGATCATGTTGTTGCAATAACCGAGCAGCCAAGCACTCCTTTATGGCATTGCCAGTTGAGCCATATGAGCCAAAATGGGATGAAACTCTTATGCCATTTGGGTTATGTACCGCATTTGAGTTCCTCTGATTTTGAATTTTGTGAGCACTATCTCTATGGGAAGCATACTAAATCAGCCCATAAAAGAAGGGGAAAGAAAGAGTTTGAAAAGCTTGATTTAGTGCATTCAGACGTATGTGGTCCCATACCTACATGCTGGGGCTGAATACTATGTGACATTCATTGATGATGCAACTAGGAAAGTGTGGGCTTATGCTATAGCTCGGAAGAGTGATGTGTTCCAGGTATTTCAGAATTGGCTGGTTTTGGTTGAGAATTAGTCAGGTAGAACGCTTAAATGCTTACGGACTGACAATGGTGGAGAGTATCTCTCTCATGACTTTCAGCATTTCTGTGATACACATGGGATTGAGAGGGAGCTTACATCCCCTTGTACACCAGAGCAAAATCTAGTTGCAGAAAAGATGAACCGTACCATTCAAGAAAGGTTGCAATGCATGCTTTCCAATGCATGTCTTTCTGGTGGTTTTTGGGCTGAGGCAATGAAGACTGCAGTGCACGTGATCAATAGATCACCTAGTAAGAGTTTGGATGGTGGTATTCCTGAAGAGGCATGGAGTGGCAAGAAGCCCTCTTACTCTCATTTGCGTATATTTGGGTGTGAGGCATATGCACATGTGCCAAAAGAGCTTCGAAAGAAGCTAGATCCTAAGTCTAGGAAATGCATCTTTTTGGGTTATGGTGAAAGTGGAGAGATGGGCTATCATCTCTAGGATCCAGAAGCAAAGAAGATCATAGGCAGCCATGATGTAGCCTTCAATGAGAAGAAGATGTATAAGGCACCCATGAGGGATATGGAAATGAGGAGAATCACTTTCCAGGATGTGAATCCACCCACATATGTTGATAGACATCAAGCTGTCCATGCACCAAATGTGCAAGAAATGGTACCACCAAGTACTCCCACAAGTATACAATCAAGGGTAGATGATGGATCATCTATTAGTGGAAATGATGAGCCAAATGTGGCTGATATGCAGGTGGGACAGCAAGATGAAATACCCTTGAGAAGATCATCTAGAGTGTCTAGACCGCCTAATAGGTTTGTTCCAGGGTAGACTATGTGATGCTTACTGATTGCGGGGAGCCTTCTTGCTACAAAGAGGCTATGATTCGCGAGGATCAACGCAAGTGGGAGTATGCTATGCAATTAGAGATGAGTTCACTTATGAAGAATAAGACTTGGGACTTGGCTTCTTTGCCACATGGAAAGAAAGCATTGCCATGTAAATGGGCAAGATGGTCACAGGTGATGATGTGTCTAGGTACAAGGCCCGTTTGGTCTCGCTGAAGTGTTCAAGCAAGAGAAGGGTGTGGACTTTGATGAGATATTCTCTCTAGTTGTGAAGATGACCACACTTAGATGCATGCTTGAACTAGTGGCAGCAGAGGATATGGAGCTTATGCAGATGGATGTTAAGACAGCTTTCTTATATGGGGATCTGCATGAGGAAATTTACATGGTGCAGCTGGAAGGCTTTGAAGAAAAGGGCAAAGAGCATTTAGTTTGCAAGCTGAAGAAGAGTCTCTATGGTCTTAAGCAAGCGCCTAGAGAATGGTATCAGAAGTTTGATGCTTTCATTAGGTCCTAGGGTTTTAGAAGGAGTGAAATTGATCACTGCCTCTATACTAAAAGGGCTAAGGATAATAGCCTGATACTCCTGGCACTATATGTGGATGATGTGCTATTGGCTAGCAAGAATACTTACGAGCTAGATGCATTAAAGGAAGTTGCATGAGGCCTTTGATATGAAGGATTTGGGATTTGCACGTCATATTCTTGGTATGCGCATCACGCGTGATCGGAGTAGGAAATCCCTTTGGCTTTCACAGAAGGAGTATGTTACAAAAGTATTGCAGCATTTCAATATGGAGGGGGGGAAGGCAGTGAATACTCCATTGCCTCCATATGTGAAACATTATGTGTTCACCTTTGCAGGTGGTGCAGTGTCATGGATGTCTCGTGCACAGAAGTGCGTTGTTTTGTCTACCATAGAGGCTGAGTATGTTGCAGCCATAGAGGGTTGCAAGGAGGCTATATGGCTTGATCGGCTAGTGGGAGATTTAGGGATTCATACAAGTGTACTAACATTGCATAGTGATTCCATGAGTGCTATTCACCTAGCACGGAATCTGATCTTTCATGCAAGGACTAAACACATTGAGGTCAGGTACCATTTCATCAGGGAGGTACTTGAGGACAAGTGCATAGAGCTTGTCAAGGTTCATATAGATGATAACCATGCAGATATGTTGATGAAGAGTCTACCTAGTCAACAGTTTGTGTATTGTCGTGTATTGATGGGCATTGGATAGTATGCTCATTGGTTGTTCTCCTTTAAAGGCACATTGTCCTTTAAGTGGGAGGTTATGGGGGTTAAAGGTCACCGTGCCTTTACCTCGGTTATGAATAATACTCAAACACATATATAAATGAATGAAAAAGAAGATTAGGGTGTTCTGCACCCACCAAAAACTTGTGTGGCTCTTTGTTTCTCTCTCTTCCTCTTCCGTTCTGCTTTTGTTGAGAGCACTCTCAAGATCCACGCACTTTCATTTGAGGAAGCCTGTGTTTTGTGTGTTCGCTCAATTCTCCAAGTCTCTCAGATTTCTTTTGCCCCAGTTGTAATAGGCCGCCTTCTGCTTCGCCTTTGTTTTTTGTCTATTCATTTTGTCGGTCCTCCGTAATATGAAGGCCAAACTTATTCGATGGTAGTTGCTTTCGTCAGTCCTCCCGTGATCTGATGTTGGTTTCATTCGCTTGTTGTTTTCTAGTTGATACTAATTCGTGCTTGAGACCACTTGATTTTTAAGTGATAGAAACGTGCCATACCAAACACATGCTAGGAATATCATTTCAAGAGCCTACTGTGATTTCTGCCTCTCCACCATATACACGAAATTTGTTTGTTTATAGCAAGGGCTTATTGTGTGTTTGAGTTGTTCTCAATGGTCATGCCAAAAATTCTGCTCCACTAGTTAACTTGAGCAGCAGTAATGAATTTGATGAAGCTGCAGCTCGTCGTGTACCTGCCACAGTCATTCGGACCTGCATGTTTTCTTTGTTTGGGTTTGAAAGTCCACGTCTTGTAGGAACTTATTTACTAGCAAAATCTCTTTACAAAACTTGTAAGACTGTTGGAACCTTTTGATCGTGAGAAAATTGGTTGTTTTGGTTTGAAATTTTTTTATTTATGTGTTAGTATTTGTGGAAGAGATATTTTAGTTGTGTTGAAAACAACAAGTTCAAATAAAATACAATTTCATCTTCATTTTCCATCAATTAAAGATTGTTTTGAAATAGATTGCTTGACAACATAGTGCTTTTTAAGGTCTCCATGCCACCTCTGCTTGCTCCTATGCCGAAAAGAACACATTCCCTCCTAGTCCAAGGTCTACTCCAATGTTGTTAGGTACTTCAAGCAAGCCCCCAAAGGAGAATCTTTTGAAGAATTCTCCAATCAAGAAAACACCACGCCAAAGAACTCCTTCCAAGAAGTGGCCCAAGAGGCCTATGCTCAAGGTGATTGCATGACTTTGTTTTTTTGCTTTAATTTTTAAAGAAAAATGGTGTTTGATTAGTCTTTTTTTTTTCTTTTGTGTATCAGTGAAGAAGCTTCTTCGCGAAAACCCGGACCATGTTAGCTTTAAGTCTACTATAACCTCTCATGTGCAACGTAGAAGTTCATCTAAAAAATCCAAACATGAGGACCACAAAACTTCCACACCCAAAAGAGGCATTAGCGATGTTATTGTGATAGATTAGTCATGTCCAATGTCAAAATTGCACAACTTTGAGTTCATTGACAACAACATAGTCTTTGAGAGTTGCTTATGCTTTCATATGAACAAATCTTCTCTTTTATGATATGCAATTTTATTTGTATGGAATTTGTTTAGAATATATTCATTGTGAACATATTGAACAATCAATACCATGTCAATGTAAGAATTGATTTATTTAATAAATTTAAAAATTTGCATTTAAACATTGTTTGTTATCATGTGACAATATAGATGTGCTTCAAAAACAAAAAACAATTACAATGTGCATTATAAACAATACTTTGCAAAACTATTTGATTTATTGAAAGATAGTATTTTGTTCCATTTCAAATAATGTTACTGTAACAAATAGCACCTCATTTGGCCACACATTTGTCTTTGCAGCAAAGCAAGCAATTGATATGCAAGGAAGAAAATGATGAGGTGAATTCTCACTGTGGTCCTAATCATGCTAATAATTTGCGACCATCACCCCACTCTTTCCCATCCAATGCAAAAGCAATCATTCCATCTAAGGAGAACTTTGTAGGAGGAGGGAATTCATTGATATCTCTAACCATTATGCAACTATTGGATTGCACCCCTCAAAGATTTGTTTTTGAGGGGAAGTTGCTTTGTAAGTATGGAACTTACAAAGTAGCAAATCCAAAGTATCGAAGAGGTTTTTAAAATTGCTTCAATAAGATCCACACATCTTCAAAGCAATTGACAAAAGACACCGGATATGTAGCAAAACAATAACAATTCCAACAAGTCCAAAGAATACAGCAGGATTGCACTAGGCCCTACATCTAAAGCCGGGAATGATAGTAGCAATATGCTCTAGGAACTTGGGTGTGGGTAAGGGTAGTGCCATGTGTCAAGGGATTAGATTCGCTAGAATCTTTAAAGATTCCATCAAAATCTAAGAAGATTCTATTTGGGTCAGGATTTTATTAAGGCATTGAACTTTTGTCATGTAGCCGATGGCGTTCATGAGCACTGCCCATTGGTCTTTGCCATCCATGAGTTTGTTGTGTAGGCCATTGGAGTCATAGGCGACCTTGTTGTTGCCGCTATGGATAGGTTAAGGTCGTTGGTGATGCCATCAGTTGGTGAAGGCATTAGTTGGTCATAGATTTGCCTCGTAGTTGTGATGTATCTTTAGGTAGGCTGAACCTTGGTCAGACATCTGCTGAAGAAGAGCTGCACTCAATCAAGGCTACTAGAGGGCTATTGTGTGTTGCGTGTGGAAGCTGTCAGAATGTCATACTTGAGCAGAGTTTGAGGTAAAGGAGTCTACCATTCATTTTACTATTGTAGGTCGGCAGGAGTTATTGAGTTTTGTTAACATAGAACTGGGTGTTGATCGTGTTGTAGGACGTGTTGCTCATTGTTGCCTGTGGTGGGCTGGCTCACATTTGCTTTGCTATAGTAGTAGCATTGCCATTTTGGGTCGTTGGAGCTCATCGAAGAAGTCGATATGAGAGCAGCGATGATACGTAGGTAGCTGCAATTTTTAGTAGATGTCGTTAGCCTATTTGCTTGTAGATGGCTAGTAGACGATGTTGTAGATAGGGTAAACCGCCCTTGATTTGGTTCACCTTTGCTTGGAATGGCACTACGCTATAGGCTTTAGTTAAGGCTATCGTGGTTTTGCTAGTTGTGGAGTCGATTGTTTGCTTTGGTGTCCATCTATAGGTTGAAGCTTCCCGATTGTTGAAGGGTCATTGCCTTCCTAAGATATAGCAGTCGGTTCGCCTAGGATGCCTTAGTCATTGTAGGAGCCTTTGGGGTGTTGCGCTAATTGCAGTAGCTTGTAGGTCGGTGTAGATAGCCTTAGGAGCTTCCTTGAAGTTGCCTCAGGCTAGCTTTGCTACGAGCTGGAGGAGCTTTGCATGCTGAAGTAGGGTGGCAAGAATGCCACAATGCCTCAGTAGAAGGAATAACCATGAGCTCTGATACCATGAACAAATATGGAGAGGGAGAGGAGAAGAGTGGAGATGAGGAGAGAGGGCATAGCTAGAGAATACACCACAAATGACCAACTGTATAGTAGTTTTAGTTGAAAATAAAAAATATATAAAAACCCCTTTAGGGTTAGGGATAGGGTTTCCAACCTTGTGCCTTTTAGCACTCTATGTGTTAGTGCTATGCACATATTATGACACATGATGTTAAGATGAATCCTCAACACTATGCCCCTATGGGACTATGTGTACAAGGGCACATACTCACCACACACCATGTGAAGGGGTCTGTATATACGCTACATTTTCAATTAAATCTAGGGTATAGTTAGTCATTTGTGGTGTGCTCTTTAGTTTTGTCCTCTCTCCTCATCTCCACTCTTCTCCTCTCCTCTCTCCATATTTGTTGATGGTATCAAAGATTCCTTGCCTTCCGTTGAGGCATTGTGATTCGTTTGAGAGTGTGAGACATAGTGATTGAGAGTTCTCTTGAGTGCTTCCGTTCACTTCCATAGAGAGATTTCCATTCATTTCTCCGTCCATTCATTTTCTTAAGGATTCATTGAGAGTTCATCTTTCATTCTGATGATAAAAGATTTCCTTTGAGAGAAATTTCTTTCACGTAATTCCGTCCATGCGAGAGAGAGGAAGACTATTCTCCTTGAGAGTTTTTTATTACCTCTGAGAGAAATCTTAGAGAAGTTCTTTTGCTTTTCACTAAGAGAGAGCTCCTCTCTTACTTCTGAGAGTTGTACTCAATGAGAGGAGTGTGTAGCGAAAATAAGCTCATCTAGAGCACCCTGACTCCTTAGGAGAGACCCTACAGCAAGCAAGTCTCTACAGCGCCTTCTCCATCCAGCACTACTGTTGCAGACTCGGCTCCTCCGCATACACAAAAAAGGCTCCCTCGACTCTGGAACGGCTGTCAACACACAAGCTAGGCATGCACGAACGAGCCTTACTGGCAGCTACTCCCAAGTGACTTCAGCATGGTTGCTTCATCAACCTCCTACAACCAAAGCGACTCACGGCTTGCTCCCACAGTAGCTACCCGACTAGCTACTCCTACGAGCCTCAAGGCAAGCGGCTCTTGCAGCCAGCCACCAATGCCTTCATCAACGAGGACTCCTCATAGCAAGCGGCTCTATAGCTCGGGACTCTACAATGATACTAAACACCCGACGGACCAGAGCTCACAGCAAAAGGCGGCAGCACCCGCCTTCTACCGCTCCAAACGTGCATGGAAACGACTCCTTCTCAAAACGAATCCAAATGGCCTACCTTGGCTGCATCACATTCACCCTCACGTCTCTATAGCGACCTGCACATGTGATGGCTCCTCAAGCCCACGGGCTCCTAAACGATGTCAAGCCTCGACTCTCTACCCTGCAAATGAGTCGACGATAGCTACTTTACAGCCGATCTGCCTAAGGCAAGGTTTCACGGGCTCATAGTCAACCACTGAAACGGACCAGCGGCTCTAACGAGCTTACGAGCAACGCACTCCTCCCACAAAAAGGCACATCCACGAGCTCCATCACAGCCAAGAAGCACACGGCTCCTTCACAGCTCCGTTTCGCTCACAAGTCGGACGTCTCCACATCCAACGATGCTACAGTGAGGGAATCCATTACGTCAATAGAAATCTTTGCAAGATTTCGATGCTCCAAGAAAGATTCTGACCTTATCACCTAAGGGTGGCCAATTGGCTGACACGTGTTAGTCTCTTGACCCTACATGTAGATTAGGAGTTGAGTCAAGCTACCTCAAGTGAAGTTAACCATGGGTCATTTTTTGTGTGGATAGGGTTACTTAATATCTTGCCATGTGGCATCCACAGCCCTATCTACCATGTCGATTGCCACATCATCATCTACCACCTAAGCATTAAATACCATGTCATCAAGAGCCATGTCATCAAGCCATGTGGACTAGCCACCTCATCTACCACCCAGCCTCTTACTAGCCACACTTACCTCTTGCAAAGCACTACATATGCACACATTTGCCACATAAGCACAGTGCTCCACTGGCACATCCCTTGGCACGCACACCTTTGCATGTGACTCACCCTGGTACATCATCACTATGCATTTTGCACCCTTTTTTGCCCCTCAACTTAGAGCAAGCCGTATCTCTTGATCGAGGAAGAATTTGAGAGTGCTCTAAAAAGATAAAACGTTTTATTTTTTGTGCTATGTGCTCATCACATCACGCACATATTTTGGCACAAGTACCACACACTTTTGAGCCTCGGCATGACAACAAATCTACTTCTTGCATGCACATTAGCCTCTACATCAACGCATCTGACCCAGTACCGAAAACTAACAAAGAAAATGATTTATTTGATGTTTACACCTCTTTACGAGTCTAAGAACACTTCCAGGATTCTCACACTGAGAAACCAGATAAACCAGAGTTTTCGCAATAGCAATGAAACTGGTCATGCTTACATACTCATAATCAAGAATTACAACAATCAACTCGTAGCAGCAAGCAGGAGAAACTCTAAATCACAAAAATGGTTTAAGTCATCCTGAATGGACTAGGAGAGGGATATGAGAATCTGGTCCAAAGTATTTGCATTCAACAGCAAATTCTAAAAACTGAAAGAGCTACAGTTAGTGTTACTTCATGAAGAACTCAGGACTCAAGCAATTCATGCACGCAAAGTTCATTCCAATGATCAAGCATTTACAGCTTCAGATAGAAGCAGAGGTAGAGGAGAGCATTTTAGCGAAGTGGTCATCATCAACAACAAAGTCATTAACAAAATCAGCATCATCATCAGCATCAGCATCAATAATGGCATTCGAAGACAATTCACATGTGTAGATAATCCTCAGCAGAATGCAAGAGTTGAAAGGAAGAATGGTACTTTAGCAGACAGTGCTAAAGCAATGCTCAGTGAGAAGCATCTTTTGAATCAGTATTGAGCAAAAGCAATTACCACTGCAAACTACTTACTTGATCAGCTTTCGACCAAACAGATTCAGGGTATGACACCTTATGAAGCATTCACTCGACACAATCCACGCATTGTGCATCTCTGCATATTTGGTTTCATAGTGTATGCCCACATACATGACGATTATCACAGAAAATTGGATGCGAAGTCACACAAATGCATCATGGTTGGCTATAATAAAGAAAGCAAAGCATACAAGTTGTATGATCCCATCAACCAAAAGGTCATCATCTCCAAATCCAAGCCACCTAACCCTACACGACTTGACCTCTCATACAAATTGTGTTGTGCCAAAGGGGCCATGTGTCCCAACGACATGGATACCCTCATTCAATGTGACTAGGTAACATGGTCTCTAGGGCTCTCATCCCATTAACTAACTCCCTTCAATAGAAAAATAGCTCGTAGGGATATGAGAAAGGGGGTTATACCATTTATATTATTTCATCTTCATTTGAATGTGGGGTTTATAGTCAACTACCATTGCGACGTGGCGCTCCTCGTGCTAAGGGCCAGGATACTATTATTCTATGATACTAGCCATTTTAATTTCGACATTAGGCTATGAGGGGTGGGCCTACACCCAAGAACGATGTTGAGAACTATTAGCACCTTGCACAAGATGACATATCATGCATGCATTAATTATGGATCCCCTAAAAAAATATAGACATGACCTAAATTGTGGGAACCCTCCTTAATTCCTATGCAACTACAGGTACAACTAATTTGACTTCTTCCGATTACTAGTGGCTTTGTTAAGAGCTATATTCACTTGCTCGGTTGAGAGGACTATGGACTAGTTGCTAACAACATCCCTCCAAACAATTTCTAAGGCATGTGAGCCTAAGCTCAGAATTACATTACCTATGTCAATCTATATCAAGGGTAGTCAAGAATGACATATTACCTATGTCAATCTATATCACACAATATTTCATTGCATTATCCTACGAGGGTTGTAGTATCAAATGTTTTGCAGGTGCTTTGAAACTTAGGGACCTGTCATTAATCTCAAGTATGCTAACGTGCTTTGAAAAACGCAATGGACTCTTCATAGCTTTCAAGTCTGCTTCAATATATTACATATCAAATTTTACACACCAAAAAAGTGCTTTAACTAGAAAAACATGCATTGGATTTGTTCAACAAACTCTAAACTGAAAATAGGTGATCAAGAGTAGAAGTTACCTAGAGTGACGATCAAGATTGTAAAACCATCATAAATTTTTTTCTCGAATAAGCAAAACCAAGTGTAGATAAGTTAAGTTCAAAGTTGGCTTACACACACACACTTTTTTTTTTGGTGAAATCTTTGATTGATTATATTATATGAGTAGCAACCTCAAAATAAGGTGCTACAATTACATCAACTGAAAATTTCAGTATATGCCAAAAAGACTTCATGATCTATGCAATGGGTCTGCAAGCAATCAAAGAAAGATTGCTGCAAAGAACGCCTAAAAAAGCCAAACAAAGAGAAAGTAGGATGACCAAAGACTTCACAATCCCAAATGAACAGATGGGAATCTCGCTCGCAGGCACTGTCGAAGCATATCAAAAAACGCACGATAGCACAGACAATGCCAAAACAAGTGAGGCACAGTCTTCGAAGAAGCAAAACATCTGTGGCAAAGTGGAGGAGCAATGTGTCGATGAGCTAATAGCTGTCCAGATGAAAACACTCCCAAAAGAACTCGCCAAAAGAAAACCTATTGCCGAAGTAGTACTAGGTTGCTGTAATCTTTTTCTCCACCACTTGGCTGGGCGATGCATTCGCCAAACAGAATCACCTCTCTGAAACCCAAGGTTGAGGCAAAAGGATTTTATACAATGCAGGTACAGTAATTTGAGATAGCCTCAAAGGATGAGAAGAGGACCCTGAAGAAGTCAAAGTCCAATCTTCCAGCCGGTCCTGGAGTTCCAAAGAAGGAATCGAAACAAAAGGCGAAAGCATAGAAGTAATTTGTCACCACAAAGGACGATAACGAGAGTCCAATCCATATGTAGTGGCTACTAGAGAAAAAGGGAGCACAGTACCAGCATTATCTATAACATCAGCAACCGAGGTGATGCCTTTAAACGAGACAAAGTAGGAACGTCGAGATTCCTGTAAAGCCAAGGGAGGCTAAAAGACTTTCGATCAGTGAATGCTTTCAGCTCTCAAAGAATTCCCAAGCAAAGATTGCCGTCCATTCCATTCCAAATGAGAAAGAACATGCTTCCAGTCAAAAAGCAAGCGGAGACAAAAGGGTAGCCAGGCAAAGTGCCATCAGTGCAGCCAAAAAAGAAATCCCATTGATTGAGTTGCCAATGACCAAACGCAGAAATACTGATATGAGTGACCAGAGTCCTAATCATAAGAGCCCAAGGCTGATCATCTTGCAGAAATTGGAGCAACATTTTTCCCCTATGGGCAAGAATATGCACATGAATATCTGTGATGTTCAATCCACCATGCATCTTGGGAGAACAAATGTGATGCATCGAAAACAGCCTGAGACTTTTTTTGCCATGTTTAGATCGCCAGAAGATTTCCATAAAGACAAACATGAAAGATGTAAGATCTGCCTTAGTGAACATGATCAATGGCAAGTAAAATTGAATATATGCCACAAGGATGGACTTCACTATTCAAAGACGAACGTGCAAAGCCAGGTTGCCAGTTTCCAATACTCAAGCTTTTTCCGAAGCTTAGCCAAAACCCAATCACTTTGTTGTCAACGAGTGAGTTTCCACCCCAAAGGGTAACCAAGATGATGAATAAACTGAGTGGGTGGAATGATATCCCCGGGCCATAATAGACTATGCCAGTCTTTGGAATGCAAAGGGAGCAGCTTAGACTTCTGAAAATTAACATGAAGACCAGCTACCAAACCATAAACAGAGGGGGCCTGCATCAAGGCACCGAGATCATGGGTCGTATTCTTCGAGGTAAAGAAAGAATCATCAGCATAAGCTTGAACAACCATGCTGCGATTAGCATCCAATTCCAAGCCATGAAGTGATCCTGTAACCACAAGATGATCATATTGCAGCATAGGATGAGTAGCAATGGCATATAGTAAAGCACTGAAAGGGCATCCCTGGTGGACCGAACAATGAAGAGTCCACTCATCAGAGATATCCCAAGAAAGAATGCAAGCCGCATTGTTATCTCTGTAAAGCCAGTAAATAACTTGCTGCATTTTTTGTCCAAACCCGAAAGCTCGCATAGTTTGCGAGATGAAATCCCATTGAACTGTGTCAAAGGTTTTTGCAATATCTACCTGCAAGAGTAAAACATCCTGCTGCGTGTATTTGACATATTCAATCCTAATATAAGCTTTGACAATGTTATATGTGATATGGCAACGTGGAACAAAGCCATATTGGGAGGGATGCAACCCATCATGCAAATAATCTTTAATCCAATCAACCACCATTTTGGCAAATGATCTTGTAAATGACTGGCATGAGCGTGATTGGCCTCCAATCACCAAATGAATCACATAGCTGTTTTTTTGGAATCAGCTTGAGAAGACCCTTTTTCCATGACACAGGCATCTACTAATTTTGCCATGCTGTATTTACCATTTGTAGCAAGGTGAATTTAAGAAGATCCCATAATGCAAGAAAAAATTCAACAATGAGACCATCCCATCTTGGAGATTTCCATCTGCCACAGGATCTCAGTGCATCAGACAATTCCCTTTCAATGAAGGGATGTTCAAGTTCCAACGCCTGAGCATCAGACAGAATTGGATGAATATGCTGCAAAAGAGGCTGACCTGCAAACACGACCCAAGGAGAAAGAGTATCCACATGCCCAAAATGAGTAGAGAAGTGCTGCACACATAAATCAGCAAGCTCTGAACGAGATGTTGAACAAGAGCCATCAGGCATCCAGATTCGATAGATATTGGCAGCCTGTCTTTTGTAGTGTAAACTCTTAAAAATTTGCTTGGAAGAGCAGTCTTTATCCAAAAATTCCCGTTGTCTGGATCGAGTTTCCCATTTAGCAAGCTTTCTATGATCATTGGATTGAAGAGAGAATTGAGCCTGACATAAGAGCATGCTTTCCTCTGAAGACGAAGGGCGAAGATGAGCAAGCTCAGTCAAACTCTGACAAGTAAATTTGGCATGTGCTACAGTCTCCCTTGTGGCTTGCATATAGGATTTGCCATAATCTCGAATAACGGCTTGCATCCGAGCAACAAAAGCATGCCACGCATAATCCAAACCAATATGTATCTGATGAGAGAGAGGCTGAATAGCATCAGAGACCAAGGCTTTAAAGTCAACATGCTCCATATAACTATTATTAACTAGCAAAAGCCTTCGGCAAGGCAATCTGTAAGTGGGAGATTCATGTAAGGAAAGCCTCGATGATGATCTTTTTTGTAGTATTATTAAAATATGTAGCAAATCCATCCCACATCAACACCATATCTCCTTCATGTATAGAGCAAAGCCTAAACATTGACTCTCACCAGAGATACATACCAAAACTTGTCTCTTCACTAAACTTGCTTGCAAATAATTATAATGCTACAAAAGATTTTAAAATATATTTTGAATCAATTCTTACACCAAATAAGTGAAACTAAGGGTGAACAATCAAAATTCATCCAAGTCTCTAGTAGTCTTAAAAAAAGTTTACAATGTTTGTATAGAAGTGACTTTAAAAGTCAGGTTTCACTAAATATTACATCTTTAAAAATTCAAATCTACTTATTTTCAATATACTTTACTGGTGGTAGCCTATGAGAAGAGTAACAAAACATAGGACAAGGTTATCTCCAACAATAGACAATAGGTCCTCTCTTTTGCTGAAACTTAATGTTCTTACGACATTTGTTAGCATGTCCCAATCTTGCCAACTACAAAATCTTGCCTTTCATCATCTAGGGTGATTGAGAGCAATATACAAAAAACGTGACTCGATACTTGCCATGTAAGTTGCAAAGAAAGATGTGTTCATGACTAAAGGAT
Source organism: Dipteris shenzhenensis (assembly GCF_047967505.1). Classification (NCBI taxonomy): domain Eukaryota; kingdom Viridiplantae; phylum Streptophyta; class Polypodiopsida; order Gleicheniales; family Dipteridaceae; genus Dipteris; species Dipteris shenzhenensis. Next base: position 10,844,968 of record NC_141621.1, on the reverse strand, counting down.
TTTTTCTTCATAATTTACATGATATTTTCCTGCATTTTCTCAACCAAGGCGAGAAGCACTCTACAAAATCATTTCCTCCAGATCACTCAGCTGATCTTCGAATAATAAAGTAACCGATATTTTGATAAAACACACTTGTATACATAAAAAATGTAGCTATGAAGCCATATCTCAATTTTCAAGATTTGATACCATGCATTATTTACATTTACAATGTCATGACAAGCTGGTTCACCGAAATCTCCGAGGCACGGAAGCCTCCCTTGTGGCAATTCCTCCTAGTGCATATATATAATTTCCAAAGAGCTTTTTTGCAAAGCATAGAGTCCTTTTTTTGTGACAAAAATGTTGGAATTTCTGAAACTTATAGTTCTCATGATGTTTGTTAGCATTAACCAATGTTGCCATCTAAGGAGCCTTAATCTGTTGACATCTAGTGTGACGGAGACAAAGCAACATATAGAAAAGGTGACTTCAGCTAAGGATGAGGAGCTCTCTACAAAATCATTTCGTAAGGATCCAGGTGATCATAGAAATAATATAGGAACCTATACTTTCATATATGCTGTAAAGATTTCTAAAGTATATAGAAGCACAAGAAAGAGGATGAACACGTTCGATGCCTGTCTCCCTGCACACCACCAACACGTTAGTTCACATAGTGAAATAAGCATCTTAATTGAGTTTTCGCTTATACACTGACCAGCCCATGTATCATGAAAAAAGTACATGCAGAAACTCCTTTAAAAGAGAAAGGAACTGCTTACTCAAACTACCAGATGTGTCGAGAACTGGGAGAGCAGGTAGAGAATCTCCTAAAAAAACATAATTTCAACAGCAAGTTAAATAACCATCATTTTATCAGAAGCACACAAAACTATTTTATAAAACGTGCACATCTATGGTACATGGCAATATTGAAGCCCAAGTTATTATATTTTCCATTCTGGATAGATGGGTGGTGGGGGGTACTGTTTTGTGCGAAAGCACTTACTGGTAGCACACAGTGGGAAAGATGACAAGGAGGAAGACGCAGGCCAAGGTGCAGGGATATTGTCATTCAAGTCGCATGTAAAGCTGATGCCAGAAGCATTGTCATAAACGACATCCGTGGGTATGGACCGAAGCAAACAGCCTGGAAAAAGACAAATTCAACCAAATGATGTAACACACAGAAAGCAAAACAAACAAAGATTTAAAAATGTAAATGTAACAAACGATAAATGCTTTAAACTATGTCACATGCAGAAAAACTGATTCTCAATCAACAAGCAAAAATTAAAGAGTAATTGAATTGAATGAAGAAGAAAAGCATATGCACTCTGAGCCAATCTCTCTCTCTCTCTCTCTCTCTCTCTCTCTCTCTCTCTCTACATTGCTTTCTTCTTTTACTACTCTCCCCCAACCCCAAGTCAAGCAGGCTTTGCACTGGACACTACAACAGAGCTCTAGGCGGCTTGATATAGAGGTATCCATCATGTTACAATAGGTTCCGAAGAAAGGCATTGAGCCTATGATGGCTTTGGTGTGCTGTTCCACGGACATAGACTATTCCCCCTCCAAAACCTCATCAAAGTTGCAGAAATCTGTGATTGTCGTTAAGGCTCCCACTCAATGCTCATAGGAGGTCTTTGTTCTCCATGCCTTCCCCCTCCCCATGAGTTGGACCATGGTGAGTTGGAACGTACACAAGCATCACATTCGTACACGACAGCAGTCATAGCACATGGTACTTCGTCAAGAGCTAGAGAGGACTGTGGTAGAGCGAGCAGCGAATTTTCACTTGATTCAGGAACACATTTATCTCAACACTACATATCAGACACCGACGCCACGTTCACTTGGGGAGGGGCCCTCCAATTTGGTCCCCTGCATTAGGCACGATCGAAGGCTCCCACTCAATGCTCATAGGAGGTCTTTGTTCTCCACGCCTTCCCCCTTCCCATGAGTTGGACCATGGTGAGTTGGAACGTACACAAGCATCACATTCGTACACGACAGCAGTCATAGCACATGGTACTTCGTCAAGGGATCCTAAAAGTGTACATCTTGGCTTCCAAACAGCAACGCACTGCTTTCTGGAGAGGCGGCTTACTGAGAGCCTCTTGGATGTTGACTCTTGGATTGCTGGAGGGGACTTCCATAACGCAAAGTTTGAGGAGGACAAGCAAGGTAGAGCCTCCCTCTTAGGGATGCTCGTGGCTAAGAGGAGCACATGAGAGAAATTCATCTTTGCGATCAATGGTCATGACCCGTGGAGAGAGATGGAGTTCTTCAAACTTCTAGCAACCTCTCTTCTCCTTCAGCCAGCAAAGGCACGATGGCCTGTTAGAGAGTCTTGATAGGTTCTATGTGGAGGATTGGACGATGTACAGAGGGATTGTGCCAAGTTTGAGGATGTCAGATCACTCCGACGTCCAACTCTCTCACGATCCTTGTGTCTAGGTTGGATTTGTCTCGAAGGGAAGGGATAGGTCTAACATTCGCCAACGGAGACGATCACTTTGTTAGACTTCTCTAACAAGATCTTAGCCACATTCTTGAGCTTAAAAGACTTTGTTGGACACCACTTACAAAACTAAGCCAAGGTCTTGAGCTTGCGGTGGTGGCACCACCTCGTTGATATCATCCACAACGCATAGATGGGTTTTCTTCAGGACCACAATATCCTAGACAATATCTTTACTTTTTGGGAGGCAGTTGATTGACTTGGGAGGAGTCTCAGCCTAATGCAATCCTTCTTCTGGATTTCAAGAAGGCTTATGACAGGGTGGAGTGGTCTATTTTAAAGGGTACAATGTAGAAGTTGAGCTTTTAAGATACACGGCTTTGGAAGTTTCGCTATGTATGCAGGGACCACCAGCTAGATACTCATTCGTGGTCACACAGGAGGCCTTTGCTCTTCATGCTCAGTTTGTCCAGGTTGCAAGCTCGCTCCCATCTTCCTTTTTGTGATAGAGGATCTGGGTTACTTTTTACGCTCCCATTTAGTAGGGCCTCGTTGGGATGTGACTCCAGATTCACATGGAGGAGTTGTTGGACTCAAGGTTTGCAGATGGCATGGCACTCTTTGTGGAGGGCATGCAGAGAGCCTAAAGGGAGTCCGGGGAGCCCTAGAGACCTATTGTTTGGCCTCAAGGGCCAAGGTCAACTGGACTAAATCAATTGACTTCCTCACAGTGACTAAGAAGCTTAAGAGACCAAGGATTAGGAGGCTACACTTGGCTTTCGGTTGATTCTACGAGGGCACACAGCAAGGTACTTACGTTGTCAGGTGGACATTGATATTTCAGCAAAGCAACAAGTGGCCCTCGCGCTTGGAGAGTGTGAGGAGCAAGATTTTGTACCGTGGCTCAACCAAACTCTCTCTAGCAGGGAATGTACGCCTCTTGTTGGTGCGTGTATGTGTGTGTGTGTGTGTGTGTGTGTGTGGTGAATGCTGCATGGCAAAATCAAAAAATGCCAGACACATGGAAGAGAGGTCTTGTTAAACTCCTTCCAAAAAAACAAATTTGTGAATCTTTGGCAGATTGGAGACCTATCACCCTTATGCCAGTCATTTACAAAGTCACTACAAAAATGATTGTCGATTGGCTAAAAGAGTTTTTACATGATGGGTTGCATCCTGCTCAATATGGTTTTATCCCGCGTAGGCATATCACAGATAACATTGCTAATGCCTATGTTGGAATTGAATATGCCAAATACATGCAACAGGATGTTTTATTATTGCAAGTTGATATTGCCAAAGCCTTTGATACTGTTAAGTGGGATTTTATTTCATCGACTATGTAGGCATTGGGATTTGGCACAAAAATGCAGCAAGTCATCACTTGGTTATATCAAGATAGTAAAGCTGCCTGCATACTTTCAGGGGATATTTCTACATCCTGGACTCTTGGTTGTTCTGTTAGGCAAGGATGTCCCCTAAGTGCTTTACTTTTTGCCATAGCCACTCATCCAATGCTTCAATATCTGGACCACCTTTAGGACACTGACTAGTTGTATGGTTTGGAGATTGCTGGCAGTCACAGCATGATCGCTCAGGCATATGCTGATGATTCATTCTTTACCCCAAAAAATACTCGGAGTGATCTGTCCATGATTATGCAAGCTCTTTCTACATATGGATTGGCTGCTGGTCTTCGGGTAAATTTTCAGAAATCAAAATTCTTGCCGTTGCATGAACAGGAATGACACAGTCTTCTGTGGCCTGAGGAAATTGTCCCCGCTTCTTAATTTATTCGACATCTTGGCTATCCTCTAGGTTGGGAACTCACCCGTTCCCAACAAACTGATTGGGTGTTGACAAAGTTGAGGGCGAAACTTGAATATTGGAAGCTTGCAACTTGGCCACTACATGTTCGTTTGTGAATCGCACAATCCATTTTGATAGCATACATACAATTTTATCTGCCTCTCATTATGTTCACTAAGGCAGAGCTGACTTCCTTTATGTCAGCTATCATGGAAATTTTCTGGTGTGCAAAAAATGGTAAGAAAAGTCTCAGATTACTCTCTATGCATCGTCTCTGTTCTCCAAAGATGCACGGGGGTCTGAACATTCTCAATATTCAAATGCATTTACTTGCTCACAGGGGAAAAATGATGTTGCAGTTTATGCAAGGAGATCAGCCTTGGGCTTTCATGATCCGCTCTCTCTTATTACATATTCATACTTCTGCCTTTGGGCATTGGCAGCCTACTCAGTGGGATTTCATATTTGGCTCTATCCAAGGCAAGATCAGAGGCTGCCCTTTTGTTTCTCACCTGCTTCTCGATTGGAAACATATCTTATTCCACTTGGAATGGCATGGTCGAGATTCTTTGTCGGGAAACTCTTTGAGGGCTGAGAATCTTTATTGGTCTAAAGTATTCCACCCTTCTTTGGCCATTCAAGAACCAAGACGTTCTTATTTTCTCTCCTTTAAAGGCATTACATCTGTGGCGGATATACTTCAGGATGATGGCACACTTTTATCTTTTTCTATGACTGCCAGCAAATACGGTTTAGGAGCTCATTATCGTCCTTTATGGCATAGGATTTCAGCAATGCTTCAACCGTTTTGCCGGTACCTCGCTTGGAACTTCAAAATAGGCTTGAGGATTGGATTTTACGCTCTTCCTCCTCTTCAGCCTGTCCCTTGAAGCTCTCACATATCACAGTGCCATCACTATATAAAGTGCTATTATTTCCGCCTTGGATCTCTGAAAGAGCAAATACTATTTGGCATATGGATCGCCCACTAAAGTGGTAGAGAAAAAGACTGTGTCTCCTTTGGCATTACAAAGTCCCTCTTCGACAACAGCTTTTCCTTTGGCGAGTCCTGCTTGGCATTTTTCCATCCGGTCAGCTACTTGCACACAGACATATTGCTCCGGCTGTTTGTCACAGATGCTTACACCCTACTGAATCTGTGCTGCACATCTTTTGGTTATGTCCACATACTTGTGACTTCATCGCTCTCATCCGACAGAGGCTTCGAGCGAGATTTCCTACTGTTACATTTGGCAGGCTTTTCTGGTTGTTTGGTTTTCATCCAACGAGATAGGGTTTTGACTTATTTTTTGTATGGGTACGCTACTGGGCACTATGGACTTTATGGATGGACAGAAATCATAGAGTCTTTGGTGATCCACTTTTTTCATCCTTTATTTTTTTCAAACGATCTCTGCAGCAATCATTCTATGATTGTGTTCAGACTCGTTTGATTGATCAGGATGTGTATACAGCTTATATTGAGATCTTTAGTTGAGTAATAGTTACTCCATTTTCGAAGTAACTATGAATGTAATTATTTTACAGCAATAAAAGATTTCTTCTCACAAAAAAGTGTGTGTTTTGTTGGAAATGAAGGATAGAATCACTCTAATCTCACAACCTCTATGGAAAAGGAACAGCTCCGTCTCACGCACTCAAGGATGTAGAGCACACAAGAGAACCTCACTCAAAAGGTAGAGTATAGACAGCATATACAAGAGAGAGAATATGAGAGAGAACTCAGATGTATTCCTCCACAAAACTGTGGGCAAAACCAAGCTCAGGATGAGCACAAGAAAACCAGCTAAGGGCTGGATAGCAAGAAGGCTGAGAACTCTCCTAATCTTGCTCCACGCTGCCTCTGTAGGCTTCAGTGGCTATGTGGCTGATGCCAAAATGAGGAAGTACGGCGGACTTTACATAGCCCCTGAACCAAGCCTGCAAAACCGACCAGCAAGGGACCCGACCCCCTGCCTTTTCCTTGAATTGAGCAGCCTAAGGGCCGACTAGGAGGTCGGCTCCTGGCCTGCCTTATCTGCCATATAAAAGGGCATCTTTCAGGGCCCTTTGGGCTGCTGCCTTCCTGCGCATATGCAGCCCCTAGATGTGCATCTAGAGGTGCCTTCACACAGCCCTAGATCCTCCCCAAACCCCCTAAGATCCAATGCACCTTTGTCCCAACAAATCGGGTGCTCACAAGTGGGGTCATTGATCTCTAACACGCCCTCTCAATGACACAACTATGGGCCGATCCCCATGTGTTGAATGAGGTGCTCCATTTGCTCCCATGGGAGAGCCTTCATGAAGACGACGGAAAGGACATCAGCTCCAGGACGTCATCGATGATGAGCTCCCGTGCTAAGTGGTAATGGACTTCGATGTGCTTCATCCATGCATGAAACATTGGGCTCTTCGCGATGGCTATGCAACTTTGGTTGTTGCACATGACCACCATCGCTTCATCCTAGTTAACGTCTATTATCTCAAGTATCCACCTGAGCCACAACGTCTCACATGCTGCAGTGCAAGCAACTCAGTACTCCGCCTATGTAGAAGAAAGGGCAATTGAGGGTTGTTTCTTGCTCAGCCAAGAGATAGCCCTTGATGCAAACACAAAACAGTACCCTGAAGTCGAACGCCTGGTGTCACTGTCACCTACCCAATCTGAGTCACAGATTCCGCCTAACTCAATCCCTGTGATGCATGTAATCTCGTATGTGCAAGTACCCTTTCGATACCTCAGCACCCCTGGATCTGTCTTCCAGTGATTCGCCTTGGGTTTAGCTGAAAACTAAGAGCCCACCAGCAAAGGGATGTCTGCCCTGGTGCTGGTTAGATAAAGCAGAGTACCCACCAGCCGTCGATACCTGCTGGCATCTACCAAATATGAAGAGTCATGAATGATCAACTTCTGCCCGACATCCATCGGTATCACAGCCTCCTTGCAGTCCTCCATCTCAAACCGCTTTGATATCTCCGGACAATAAATCTCCTGCAAGATGAAAATATGTCCATGTTCTACCCGACCTCGATCCCAAGGAAGTAGTGGAGGGATCCCAAAACTGTCGTCTCGAACTCTTCATTCTTGACCTGGGAGATCTTCCTGATATGGTCACCGGTAAGGATCAGATCGTTCATGTATAGGATCAGAACCAGCCTTTGTTCCCCCTCTGAAAAGAGATAGAGGATTGCATCAGATGGACTTTGATTCAACCCGATCTTCGAGAAGAACGCATCGATGCACTGGTACCACGCTCTTGGGGCCTGTTTCAGCCCGTATAACGCCTTCTTTAGTCTACATGCCTTTGAAGCAAACACTAAAACCTGAAAACCGGGTGGTTGATCTACATATACTCCTCCTCCAAGGTCCCGTTCAAGAGTGCTGTGGGGGCAAAAGTCTCGTCGAAGTCAAGTCCCTCTGACTAAGCATAGCCTTTCACCACCAATCTTGCTTTATACTTGTCCAAGCTCCCATCAGACTTGAACTTTAGCTTGTACAACCACTTGGTACGGATTACCTTCCGCTTGTAGGGTCTGTCCACCAAGTCCCAGGTGTCATTCTTCAGAATGGCATCCCTCTATGCCTTCATGGCAATTTACAACTCCGGTATAACTTTCGCCTCCTCAAAGATCCGCTGCTCGTCAAGCAGAGCCACCATGGTGAGTTGGCCAAGGGTGCGGGCACATTTCGTCATGACCATCGAACTCCAAAACTCAACTCAGGAATTTCCATGACCTGCGCATCCTACAAGGTCTTTAGATACCACGTCGGCAACTTCCTATCACCAGAAGTTGACTTTGGAACATGGCTTTGGTGCATCTGGCTCTTCCTCTCGTTCCTTTGGTCCCTCGGAATCTTCAGTCATCTCTACCTTTGTAATGGTCAACTTGGATGTCGGAACTTTGGGAACTTTAATGACCTCTTCTTCGGCCTGGGACGTTGCTTCCTCAAAGACCATGTCCCTATTGATCAATATATGTTTCTTCACTGGGTCGTAGACACGGTATGCCTTAGAATCTTCGCTGTCTGAGAAAGACGCACTTCCAACTCCTGGAATCCAGCTTTGACCTGTCGTCTCTATGCATGCATGTACGAATGCATCAGAACCAAAAAATTCTCAAATGAGAGATAGTCGGCTTCTTACCGTAGTATACTTCATAGGGCATCATATCTGCAATTTCCTTAGTCTTGGTCCTACTGAGGATGTGAACTGCAGTATTAACTGCTTCACCCCAGTAAGCTCTCAAGAGATCCCTCCCTATCATAGTCAATCTCATCTCTGTAACTGTTCAGTGCTTTCGCGCGAGCACAAGTAAGCTAACGCTTGATCCCATGCTTCTTGCAGAACGTGTTAAACTCTGTGGAGGTTAACTCCCCCCCTTGATCAATGGGGAATGCTTTGACATCCTTCCCTATTTCCTTCTCTACCTTGGCCTTCTATTCTTTAAATTTCTCAAATGCCTGAGACTTCTTGGCCAGGTAGTATATCCAAGTCATCCACAAAAAGAACAAAATACCTGGACCCTGCAAATGAGTTAGTTGACATCAGTCCGTAAATGTCGGAGTGGGCCAGCTCTAATTGTCCCTTAGCCCTCAATGTAGCCTCCTGTGGGAATTGCAAATGTCGGAGTGGGCCAGCTCTAATTGTCCCTTAGCCCTCAATGTAGCCTCCTGTGGGAATCGCTCCCAATGTTACTTGCCCTCCAAGCAAGCTGGCAGACTTTATCTACACTTTTGATAGGTGCAAGTCCCTCCACCATCTTGGACTTTTGCATTTATGTAAGAGTACCGTAATTGACATGACCAAACCTTTCATACCACAACTTGGAGTGCCCGTGAACAACTAAATCATGTAACTGGTATGCCATCCTCCTCAACACCTTGGGCCACCACGTGTCCGTCTTCCTTGGAAGTGACGGTGACTTTCCCATTTGCGAAGAATACTGACATCTTATGCTTATCCATCTGACTCACTGAGAGCAAATTCTTGCAAAGATTTGGAACAAACAGCACACCAGATATTACCTTTTGAAAAACAAGAAAACACAAGAAATCTCTCTGTCGCGCTAGTTTTTTTCTCCAAAATGCATGCAGGGCTCAACATTTTAAACATACACTATCATTTGAAACATACACTATCATTTGAAAGCTACCATGATACTTACTTTTGCAGCTCAAAGGGAGCCATGGATGCATATGCTGGCTGGAATGTTGCACTAAGGTTCGTACACATGCTTTTGGTTATTGGGACACCAGTTTCTAGGAAACATACCCGGTAGTCCTTTCTTTAGCCGACTGATTGTTGATTGGCAAGTGATCCTGCAATACATTTGCTGGTCTGGAGTCTCGACATCCACCAGATATGGGAAACAGTATGGCATTGGAAAGTATGCATTGGAGTATTTTCTTGCTGTGGTAGAGCCCCGAAAGGCATATTTTCTTAACTTGTGTGTACTTCACAACTCATATATGTGTGTGCAAGCCAGTAAATAGACAATGCATCCATGGCAAATCTAGAAGCTACGAGGATATATTTCCGTCCAAACCCAGACACAATACAAAAAGAAATGCGGAGCGCCACCAAACCGCGGTCCTCCGATCTTACCAAAAGTTCTCCTACTATCTACCTAGCACCTCTAGATCTCTGAGCCCGTGTGCTCCTCTGAGCTTATATAGACTCTCTGTCCAGTGATCCCTCCGCCTTACTGCTTGGGTAATCAGCCTAGGTGGGCCGCACCTTCTGAGCTAAGTCTACAGCTCTCCTCAGCCCAATTCACCTCCTAATCATACGCCCATTTGAGGCTGTTCTGCTGCTCCCTCTTGCTCTTCAATGGCTGCTCCATGTGATGCCAATGGAGGCCCCAAGGGCCCCCTTTTATAGGCCCAAAATTCACCCCCCCCCCCCTCGAAACCAACTTGGTAGGGGATTTGGCTGACTTTCCAGGCCCTCATCCCGACCCCCGGGGTCTATTTGGCTGATCTGGTTGGGGGCGGGTTTACCAGCCTGTTTGCTGGCCCCTGCATGTTATGCTCTAGCCGAGATAGCATGACCTCGGAAAGATCAGTGGGCATTTTCTCTTAGATGACCGACTTTTGTAATATTTCATGTGGGTAAATTAAATGGTCAAGGGAAGTAACTGCCAAGGACCTAGGTGAGGGTGTAATGGCATCGACTAGGTGGTTCTGAGTGCTAAGGCCTAGGTGCACCTAAATGTGTAAAAATGCCAAGGGGCAAATGGTTTAATTGTGCCCCAAGAGAGGGGTAAATGGTGTACCAAGCTAAAGGTCTAGAATGATGACATGTGGCAGAGGGAACCATCTAGGGAGTTGTGGGCTTGTGGATATGCATGAAAAGAAATTGAATTACGTATCTGTTGTAACATGTGATCCATGAGATAGGATGGGAGGATATTCGTGATGCCTACGCCTGTGCATCTTAGAACGTGAATCGATAGATAGGCTGAGAGATTAGTCAGTGTTCGTTTTATTTGGTATTAGAGCCGTCAGGCTGAACGAAGGGATTACGTATAAAGGCTTTTGACGAAGCAAAACACCCAGTGGGCGTACGAGCTTCCATTGATGGAGCGGGTACAGCTACAGGTTTGTAAGATGGCGCAGGGCAAGGTTTCCGGAGGCAGGTGATAGAAGAAACCTGGGAAATTAGAGAAGGCGTGACGCTCGACGATGATACGTGATCCGACGAGAACCAAGAGAAGGAATTCTGATTCCGGGATATAGCTGAGAAGTGACGAACAATAAGGCTCGTGAACGGAGACGCGATAAACGATGATAGAACGTGAGATCAGTTGTGAATGTATCATTTGGTTCCCGTAAGGAAGGTTGACGAAAATCCAGAGGCGATACGTGGAGCTGGGTGAAAAATCTGCGAAACAGCAGCAAATTGAAGTTGGAAAAGCGTAGTTTATGAAATGATCAGAAAGACATGGACAGGAGTGGTATATCGGAGGTGATCAGACGAAAGCTATAGGTATATCGGAGGTGATCAAACAAAAGCTATATTTTCCCGTTTGGCACAGGCCGGAGGATCTCAAAGCATCGTGGCTACCGAGGCCAGCCATTTGCTTCAGCATTGACAATGAACCTTTTTATGCTGATTTTGGACCACTCGATCTCGCTTGTACCTATCACTTTGCATGAAGCCCTGCGCGTGAAAACAAGCCCTCAGTTTAGCAGGAGGAGTGACGGGTGATTTTTGGGTCTCAGCATCGTCTCCGACGATTTACTCCAGGGAGCATCCTTTTTTTTACGTCTATATCAAATTTTAGTTTCCAGTTTGCAGGCGATTTATTCCTGTACAGCAGAGGTTGCAGTTTATTATTCCTGTACAGCAAAGGGGAATCTGAAGTGGAAAAAAAAAAAATATTTTTCCCCTTTTGAAACAATGGAGGCAGAGGGACAAGATTCCAGGGTGAATCCTAGTGAATCTAGAGCACGGTCTACACAACAAGTGTCCCATCACACAACACCTACTCTGGTGGGTAGGATTTCTGTACTAGAAGATGCTTTACAGCAAATCATGAACCAGCAGCTTCAAGTGAACACTGGTCAAAATGAAATTAGGGAGATGGTGCAAGCCTCGTCAGCTAGACCATCTAGAAATGAAAAGGGCAAAGCTCCAGCGAAGCCAGAGCCCAGTATACACTCATCAGAGCGTGCGAAGGTCAAGGTACCTAATATTGCCAACTATAGACCGGAGAAGTACGCTGGTCGGATGACCGAGCACAGTTCTAATGTGATCAAGGTTTGGTTACACAAGTGGGAAGAAGCCTTCGCCATTTGTGAAATCAGATCTGATATAAAGAAAATCCGCGAGACCACTCACCTGTTTATTGAGGCAGCGGATAGATGGTGGATAAAGCAACAGAAAGATCAAGTTGCCCCTACCACCTGGGAAGGGTTTAAGGCTGAATTTAAGAAACACTTTCTTCCACCTGACAAAGAGTCCCGAGCTTGGGATGCTTATAGAAACCTTCGCCAGAGGAATTTGTCGGTGGCAGAGTACACTGACAAATTCAGGGAATGTGTTATGAAGATAACATACCCTCTCCCTATGTCGGTTCAGTTAAAATACTATATATATGGACTAAATGACAAGATTAAAATGGAAGTTCGGGCTAAATATGTGACTACATTAGATGAATCTATTGCAGTAGCCCTGAACTATGAGGATGCTAGAGGCAGATCTAGTGGATTTGTGCAGGCAGGGACTCAGCATGAGTACCCGAGAAAAGGGGGATTTCAGAGGAAATGGACTTCAAAGACAAGTGTCTCGCAGCCAAGTGGTCAAACCAAGCACGTGAAGCCGGTTGAGGGACTAGCAAAGACAAGTACCACCGTTGGAGTGAAAAGAAAAGTAACTCCAATGGCAGCCCGGGCTTGGTCAAAGTCCTCGTTGACCCCGGAGCAAAAAGAGAAAGCTAGAAAAGAAGGATTGTGCTTCGGCTGCCTTCAGCGACATCGGTGGAAAGATTGTCCACTGAACAAAGACCGTCGCATGGCCAATATGATAATACCTGAATGCGACGCGAAAATGCAGGAGAGCCCCAATGCAGAACATATGCAGATGCAATTGGCGGGACCTTCTCAGAGGTTAGTACCTGTGTTGTTAAGTGTGTCTGTTACTAAGTTAGTAAGCAGTGCACCTGATAACATCCTTTCAAAGCCCGCAGCAACGGGGTATACGTTTTTCGATGAGCCCGAGTTGATTAAAATGAAAGGACAAGTAGCCAATCATGATGTGATTGTGTTGTTTGACTCAACGTCAACGCACAATGTAATTAACTCGAAGCTTATTAAGAGGCTCAAGTTGAAAACTAGTCCGTCTGACTATGCTTATACAGTCAGGATGGCGGACGGAAGTTCAACTGAAGTATGGGACCAAAGGGTTACCCAGTTGGAACTTTGAATTCAGGACTATGTCGAGAAGCTGGACTTTGAACTGACCAGGCTTGCTCACACAGATATAGCCCTAGGCATGGCTTGGCATTTTTGAAAAAATCCAGCCATTGATTGGAAAAAGCACATTTACCAGTTCAAGATGAACGGGGTAGAATATGTTTTGTGAGGTGAAAAGGATTTACCTCGAGGACCATTGATTTCAGCCATGGAAATTTGGAAGACTCCGAAAGAGTTTCTGTGTCTGTGTATAGCATCGGTAGAGTCGATTGATGATGCGTCGACTAGCACTGAGGCTACCCAAGATGGGAAAATGGCCGAGTTGGCTAAAGAGATATCCGAGAAGTTCTATGATTGTTTTAGGGATGAGTTATCTTATGGATTACCTCCAGAGCAGAATGTTCAACATAAAATTGAGCTTATCCCGGGAGCAGAACCTGTAAATAGACCTCCCTGTAGATTAAGCTTTATAAAAGAAGCTGAGGTGCGAAGACAACTGGAAGAATACCTCAAGCTGGGGCAAATTCAACCCAGGTTTTCACCTTTTGCTTCACTAGTGATATTAAAGAGGAAGAAAGATGATACTTTTCATCTCTGTATAGATTACAGAGCATTGAATAATATCACTATTAAGCACAGGTATCCGATGGCTCGGATCGATGATTTGCTAGATGCATTACATGGGGCCGTAATTTTCATAAGATAGATCTTAAGTGTGGTTACCATCAGATCCGCATTAGAGCCGAGGATGTGCATAAGACCGCTTTTAGAAGCAGGTTTGGTCATTATGAGTTTTTGGTAATGCCCTTTGGACTTACCAATGCTCCACCTACATTCGTCATGCTTATGAACGATTTACTACATCCGTATATCGGAAAGTTTGTAGTACATTTTATTGACGATATTCTAGTATTCAGTAAAAGTATTACTGAGCATCGCGAACACTTAAGAATAGTGTTCAGTACTTTGAGGAAAGCCAGTCTTTACGTAAATAAAAAGAAAACTATACTGTGTATGGTTAGACTTGAATACTTAGGATTAATAATTACTCCAGAGGGGGTAGAAATGGATATAAAGAAAGTGGTAGCGATACTGACTTGGCCAATCCCTCAGAGTTTGACCGCTTTGCGATCATTCTTGGGATTTGTCCAATTTTATCGAAGGCATATCAAAGGATATTCCGAAATAGTATCACCATTGACTGATCTGACCTCAAATAAAGTACCTTTCATATGGGGACAGAATCAACAGGAAAGTTTTAACACCATAAAACAAGCTGTGGTCACAAGACCGGTGTTAAAAATAGTTGATCCCCAGAAACCGTTGTTTCTTGAAACCGATGCAAGTGGCATTGCGATAGGAGCAGTTCTCCTCCAAGAGGGAAGGCCAGTAGCCTTTGAAAGCAAGAAGCTTTCTCCCTCTCAAAGGAATTGGCCAACTCATGAATTAGAGTTGTATGATGTTGTCCATGCGCTTTGAAAACATGGCGACTTTTATGTGCATGTTGATCATGATACTCTAACTTGAAAACCTGACTTGAGAGGCCGCCAAGCTAGGTGGGCAGAACTCATGCAGGAGTTTAATTTGACGATTCGGTACCGAAGAGGAAAAGATAATAAAGTTGCTGATGCGTTGTCACGCATTATGCATAACATGAGTTTCACGGTATTAGAGAGTGCTCTAATGGCCGAGATTAGAGAAACTCAGAAGGTGGACGAGTTTGTCCACAGCCTTTGGCCTAAGGCTCATATGTTAAAACCCGGGGAAAACGAAAAGGATGACCTGGCATCCAGAAAAGGCCAAACGTATGCAAGATATGCCATAAGGGATGGTATGCTGAAAAGAAATGGCAATGTAGTAGTACCTAATCAGAATGATCTCAGGTAGAGAGTCATTTGACAGTGCCATGATAGCCCATGTGCGGGACATCCAGGAGTCGAGAAGACATGATCTCGTGAAGCGAGATTTCTTTTGGCCAAAGATGAAAAAGCATATTCATGAATATGTGACACGTTGTTTTTCGTGTCAGGTAAGTAAGGCAGAGCGGGTGAAGCCACCCGGCCTTTTACAGCCCTTGGAGATGCCACTAAGTAAGTGGGAGAGCATTTCCATGGACTTTATTATAGGTCTGCCTACGACACAAGGTAGATATGATTCTATCCTTGTGGTGGTTGATCGTCTTACCAAGATGGCTCACTTCATTCCAACTAGGGAGTCTGTTAGTGCCCCGCAAGTAGCGGATTTGTTTATTAGACATATATTTCGTCTGCATGGATTACCCAGATCCATAGTGTCAGACAGAGATGTCAAATTTACCGGTCATTTTTGGACTGCGGTATTTCAGACACTAAGGACTGAGTTGGAAATGAGTAGTGGGGATCATCCAGAAACGGATGGTCAGACAAAAAGAATCAACCAAATTTTAGAGGACATGCTTAGAGCATATGTGTCATTAAGGCAACATACATGGGACAAGTGGTTGCCATTGTCGGAGTTTGCCTACAATGATAGAAAACATTCCTCTACAGGGTTCAGTCCGTTTGAATTGAACTATGGTTATAGACCAGCGAATCCAACTATAGTTAGAATACCTCAGAAAGTACCTAGTGCCGTGAACTTTGTGGTTCAAATGCGGGAGATGCTAGCGCTTGCGAGAGCTAACATCCGCCAAGCTATGGATAGAGCTAAGGCATATGCGGATGAAAACCGATCCAGTAGAGAATTTAAGGAAGGAGAAAAAGTTTTTCTCAGAGTTCCTTCGCACTCTAAGTCTTTGACTGCAAGAGAGTGTCCTAAGTTATCACCTCGATATTGTGGGCCATGGTTAATTCTAAAAAAAATAGGCAAGGTAGCCTATAAATTAGAATTACCACCGGGGTGTAAGGCGCACCCAGTGTTTCATGTTTCTCGTTTAAAGAAATTTTTGCATACTGGTGACTCACTAATCGAAGGTATAGTTTTGTTTCAGGAGATAGAGGATAATGCAAGACGCAAGCCAACAAGAATCCTGGACCGAGGAACAATGCAAGTGCACAATCGGAAGATACCCACGGTATTGGTTGCATGGCATGGTCTATCTCTGTCGGAAGCTAACTGGGAATCCGTATACCAGTTACAAAGAGTGTTCCCCGATTTCATCATCGAGGACGCTGATGCTTGAAGAGGGAACGAATGTTATGCTCTAGCCGAGATAGCATGACCTCGGAAAGATCGGTGGGCATTTTCTCTTAGATGACCGACTTTTGTAATATTTCATGTGCGTAAATTAAATGGTCAAGGGAAGTAACTGCCAAGGTCCTAGGTAAGGGTGTAATGGCATCGACTAGGTGGTTCTGAGTGCTAAGGCCTAGGTGCACCTAAATGTGTAAAAATGCCAAGGGGCAAATGGTTTAATTGTGCCCCAAGAGAGGGGTAGATGGTGTACCAAGCTAAAGGTCTAGAATGATGACATGTGGCAGAGGGAACCATATAGGGAGTTGTGGGCTTGTGGATATGCATGAAAAGAAATTGAATTATGTATCTGTTGTAACATGCGATCCATGAGATAGGCTGGGAGGATATTCGTGATGCCTACGCCTGTGAATCTTAGAACGTGAATCGATAGATAGGCTGAGAGATTAGTCAGTGTTCGTTTCACTGCACCCCCGACGTGCCATGGCATTGCATTACTGGCTTGCCTCAATCCCAGACCTGTTGCAGGCCCTATGCCTTGCATCAAACAGGCACCTATGAGCAAACTGTATTGCGCCTCTGTCCAAGGCCTTTTTAAGTCCCAGACAAGGTCCATACCTTGCATGCATCACCTATCTTCTGGCTCTGTCCAGCCCAAGAACTGCCTCAGAACTTGCACCAGGGATCCCACCATGTGTCCGTACAGTTGTGCCACCTCAGCCCCGGTCTGCAGCAGTCTGTTCTGCCATGTAGCATCCGTACAGCCTATGTGGCCTCTCCATACCTTTGCTGATGTTACCCGCAGTGTATTTGTTGTGAGGTGCTGCCCATGTGGCAGCCCCCTCTTTTTCTTTTCCTTTCTGGGCATGCTGCCGACATGGCATCCAATCAGATGTCCATGTGGCAGCTCTTGCCCTAGGTCTCCCTCCCCCATGCTCTCTTCATTTGGGGGCTGACAGATGGTGAGGTGACCAACCCTAATCCAACAATGACAGCCTGAAGTCAACAAATCGGTAGAATATGCCTTCTCCATTGCAGTTGACTCTCTGCTGCGAGGATACCTAGAATCTCAAATCTTCTGTCACTTGCACCTTGCAGAAACCATCTTGCCCTTGCCTCTTTTCTGATGACATTTGAACCCATTGGCTGATTTCCCCATCCATGACAATCCTGGACAGCTTGGACATCATCAAACTAGCCTTGATCAATTTGTAATGCTCAATTGATCTTGTTCGCATATTAATGGGCTTGATCTAGGTTTTTGTCAATGTGGGCAGGAATATATGGATCAGTGTTAAAGCGAGAGATCAATTTCTATACTGAGGCACATGGCCCTAGATCACATTTTTACCTTACGGGCGGTCATTAAGGAGGCGAGGTCCAAATCCCAGGAAGTCTATGCCTGCTTCCTAGACTTTCGGATGGCTTTTGATGCAGTTCCACGAGCCCGATTGATATTGAGGCTTCTCGAGATGCAGATATTAGAGGACATGATCTAGGGTGTGATGAGCCTATATGAGTCTGTCAGAGGGAGGGTACGAGCACCTGGAGGTCTGTCAAATTGGGTTGAGAGCACAATTGGGGTGAAGGAAGGATGCCCACTCTCTCCGACCTCTTTGAGCTCTACATTGACGAGATCACAACATTCATTGACCGCCTAGGAGGAGATGGATCCCTGCCTGCAGATTTGATGATACAGATCCTACTATATGCAGATGACATAGTTCTCATCTCCTCCTTTGGAGTAGGCTTACAGCGGCATCTTGAGGCTCTAGAGGTATTTTGTAGAGAGAGAGACCTAACGGTTAACCTTGGTAAGAACAAGGTTATGATCATCAACACCTCAGGAGCAGTACTTCGGCAACACAACTTCATGTATCAAGGAGAGCCAGCGGAGATAGTACAGACATATACATATTTCGGAGGAGTTTTCGTAAGGCCTATCTTCACGACGACACATGCAGCTAGTGCACAACTCACATGAGGGCAGGGAGCCTTAGCTCGGCTGGAAAGACAGTGCTTCCAGGCACACTTCTAGGATCCCCCGACAAAGGGGTGGCTTTTTTGATACACTAGTGTGATCGACGGCCGTGTACGCAGCACCCTTTTGGGAATGTGACTTGCCGACATCTGAGTGGCGGAGATTCACAAGGGTACATGTTGTCATGGGGTCTAGGATGATCAGGAGTAAGGCATCAGTTCCTCACCAGATCATACAGGCTGAGCTCACCATGACACCATTGCAGATTGATGCCATCTTCCAAACAATGACATATCTACACAGGGTGTGGGCCTTACCCCGATGGAGATTTCCGAGGCTGGCACTAGAGTAATTCATACGGCTAGCTGAGAGCGGGATCAGCAGAGACTAGTATGTACATATCTCCAAATGGTTCAGTCTCAAGGCATTCATATGGACCATCTCCCCCCTTTCAGTATAGTTTGAACTCCCCATCCCTCCAGATCCCACAAGATGAGATCAATTGCATTATACGGTTGTATACATCACGGACTTGGGGAGGGGACCAGGAGTTTCCTACCAAGATCCAAGTTTACCGGCACCAATTCCTAAGGGTATCAGATGCTGGACTGATACCCTAAGGAAGGATAGGTGAGTTACCCATGAGCTGAGGATTGCCATAGGATAGATGCGCGTCTTGTCTCACCAGTTAAGGATCGAGGCAAGAAGAGCCGCAAGCACACCTAGGGAGCAACGAATTTGCAGGTTATGCACACTGGTAGTAGTGGAGACAGAGGCATAGTTCTTATGCATTTGCCGTGGTTATTATGAGATCCGAGGACACTACCACTGCTTCTACTAGGAGGGGCGCGGATTTGGACCACTCTCCCGAGTGATCCACTTCCATGATCAGGTGCGTGTTGGGCTCTTTTTGAGAGATGTGGCGGCTCAAGGAGACTTTGCTACACGAGATCAGACAGCAGGAGGAGATAGCACCACGAGGCACTGATCAAGCACAGAGACACGCCACTGATTTTTATTTCTTTGAGTCAGCTCCGAGACTTGTGCACTAGGTGCCTGAGTTGACCCATGGAGCATGGTTGTTAAGAAACCCGTGTCTTATGATACAACACTTAAGACACGTATCTTATGTTAAGACATGTTTAGACACTCCTGAAACTATGTGAAAACTTGAAAGCCCTAAACTTTTGCACTTTGGCACTTTAGACTTTGAAAATTGCACTTTGGCAATTTGGACTTTGCAAATTCTCCGTCCACTGATGTCAACATCAAAGTCGAGGTCGATAGTGTCAGTATCGATGGTGACTTTGGATCAGTGGAATCTTCCAAATATCCAAAAGTGCTTAGGAAAACTATGCGAAGGGAAGCGAATCCAAAGGCCGGTGGATAGGGTTGCAAGGAGAATCTTAGTAGCTGAACAGGTCCACAAGAGATGGAGGACTGTTTCTCTGGCAGAAGAGCAACAAAAACAATGTGCAGGTGCAATACGGCAAATGAAAACCTTTTGATATCCAAAAGTGCTTAGGAAAACTATGCGAAGGGAAGCGAATCCAAAGGCCGGCGGATAGGGTTGCAAGGAAATTCTTAGTAGCTGAACAGGTCCACAAGAGATGGAGGACTGTTTCTCTGGCAGAAGAGCAACAAAAACAATGTGCAGGTGCAATACGGCAAATGAAAACCTTTTGCTTGAGAGGAAGCCCATTCTTCCATATGGTACGCAGGCAATCTTGTCCACCATTTGAGAGATTTATTGAACCGCCAAAGCTCATTGGCACAATGCTGTATCCATGGCGGGGGGATCAGTAGCCGATAAGCTCTTGCAGCAGTCAATTTCATCATCAGAAGGTTCTGGCAACCAGTCCCAACCCTCTAACCTCATCTCTTGCAACATGTATCAGCCTTCTTTCATGACATACTCTTAAGAACAGAGGAAACAGGATCACGTCAAGTATGTCATACAAGCTCTGCATCAGTTTTAAGCTAAAAGGGTGCCTCTCATAGACTACCTTGTTTCTGCAAAATGTTTACAAGGCATTATGCAATGCCATGAACCTCTCATAAATCATTTAAGAGCTGTCCAGCCCTGGTCCAATGATGCACATGCCAGCTTTTACGATCTGAAATTGGCCTTGTTTACAAATACAGAAGCCTACACCTTGATTCTCACCGTTGATAATTCAGGCAGATGCCAGTGAAATGGTTCGGGGTCCGCCCTCAAATGGCAGGATGAGGTAATTGCATTCGGGAGTAATGCCTTGATAAAAAGTAAGCCTCTTATCATGATAATCAGTCAACCGTAGATCCTTACCTTTATGGTAGTAGAACTGAAGTTAAGGTAAATCGCATGAAACCTGGGAATTTTATAACACTGCAAATAGGTCAAAAAATCAGAATCTTGGGCACTACTGCAATCCTATGATTTTGGCAAAGAACAAGAATTGGCACTAGTTCTTTAACATTTCTTTTCTTCTATTTTACTCTCTACTTGGACCCTTATTCTCCCCTCTTTATGGCCCATTATCCCACCTTCCCCTTGGCTCCCATTAGATTTGCAAACCAGATTTCCAAAGAAAAGGCATCGCTATATCTACACATCCATAGACAAGTACACAATCCCTAAAAGGAAAAAGAAGAAGAGGATGACTAGAGCAGCAACCAGCACTAGTGGTCTGTAACATATCTTTCTCTTCTATTACGTTCTGTCCTTCCACCCCTATCCTCCCCTGTTTATGGCCCATTGTCTCCCTTTCCCCTTGCCTATCATTGGGTTTGCAAACCAGATTTCTCCAAAAGAAGGCATCTGGGCTAAATCTACACCTTTGTACACAATATAGCAATTTCTAGAAGCAAAGCAGAGAAGAAGATGAAGAACAAGATGAAGGCAAGAACAGCAACAACAAACAGAGAAGGAATTGAAAATGAGGAGAGGAATGAAAAAGCTAGCAAGTATGCAAAGGGGAAAGCCACCTGGACAAAATACCATCTACAAAAACCCATCCCATGCTTTTACATTTACTCAACATTACAATCAGCTGAAATGCTTCCACTTCATGATACACAGAAATACTTTCGACACAGAAATACTTTCGAAGAACTTTCAACTACAATGAAAGTTGAACTTTTGTGCATACCTTGCTCTCCATATACTGCTCCAAGGAAAATGCCACACCACATATCCATGCATGTCAAACAATGAAACAAGTCACATACAAATTCACAAAAACTTCAAAGTGTTATAGCAATGCCATTTCATTATAAAACCAATACTAAGATATTTGAGTCAGAGGTAGGAGTGCAACTTACAGCTCATACTTTGAAGACTGAAATCTTTAAGGTCAACTTTGCATAGGTTGTACACATTGGCAGTGACACCGTTCTTTTGGAGCATTGAGCCAAACAATGTCACACAATCTAGAGCTTGTACGTTTGTAATGAGCATTTGTTGTTGCATCCTTGAGATGTAAGCATATAGAGAGCTACAACAAGTAGACTTGGACGGAGACACACCCATACAAGCTTTTGCCACTGATGAGACATCATCAAAGGCGAGTGGACATACTGCAAATACATGAAGTAAGCAAAGGTTACTCTCTCTCTCCCTCCTCTCTCTCTCTCTCTCTCTCTCATCAACACCACGCTATCGCGCTCTTATGCCTGCACTCTAAGTGGCATTCGTCACCAGCCGTCACTTGACCTCTTACACTTATCCAGTCCTACCTCTTCATTTTTCACAGCCAACGGTGTCACATATGCAGCTTTGAAGCTTCAGTATGGGAAGCGAAAGATCATGAGGGACATACCAATTCATTGCATATGGAATAAATACTGTGGCCCCAATCTTAGCAGTTTTAAGGAGGCACTTTGCACCGGTTTCCCTCACATCTGGACCTTTAACACCATCACTCCCATTGACAAGGCAAGGGATCCCATGATCCCGGAAACCTATGCATGTCATGTCCAAAATCTATGCATCAATGCTCGACACAGAGTTTAGCCGGTTTATAGAGCTCAAGATCATTTGGGCAGTTATGTACTCTATGAGAGGGTCTCAGGTAGGGTACGGAGGGTGTGGGACAGCCAGAGGAGATCAGGGTCTACACAATGGGTATGTATGGCAGTCCTTGTTGGAGGCCTCATCTATTAGATGTAGAAGTGGAGCAGCTTCAGGTTCTCTTGTTGTCGCGGCTGATCCGTAGTAAGCCATAGTAGATAGTTTCAGCCAAGCTCAACGCATCCCCATCATAGCTTGATGCAGCATTCTAGGTTATCATGTACCTCTACTGAGTTAGGGATTACAGCTCATATATCTAAGGCCGACATATTTTACCATCATTGGCCCTATCTTCATCCATAACTTTAGGAGCTAAAGGCGATCAAGGTTGTTGGTACGCACATACACACAAATGGTTTGAGAGTCTCGAGCTCCACATTGATAGTTTTGGCCAAGTTCAACACATCCCCACCATAGCTTGACGCGGCATTCTAGGTTATCAAGTACCTCTACCGAGTTAGGGACTATGGCTCTTTTATCTAAGGGCGACGTATGTTACCATCATTGGCCCTATCTGCATCCATCTGAAGGCGATCACAATTGTTGATACGCACATACACGCAGATGGTTTGAGAGTCTGGGGCTCCACATGGATAGATTACATCCTTTTCAGCATAGCATTGAGGCCCCTTCTGTTCTGCTCACCTATCACAAGGTCAACTAACATTCAAGACTTGGTTGGCACATAGCAAGCTTAACAAGAAGCTCAAGTTCTTCAAGGACCACTGCTTGCGGATCTCAAAGGAGGGCTTCATTGACACACCAAGCCTCTCTCTCTCTCTCTCTCTCTCTCTCTCTCTCTCTCTCTCTGAGCAGACAAAGGTTTTGTACAGCAGCTCAAATGCTTCCTACTGTGTGCCTTGAGTTTTTACAGATTTTGAATGTGTATGAGGTGCATGTGTTGTGAGCTCTCCCCCCCGACTAGCCTCTCTGCCTCTGCCTACCGCCTAGCCTCGTGGCCCCTTAGCCTCTCTCTCCGCCTCTGCTCCCCCTGTGCGCTGCGCACTGCCCTGCCCCTGCTCCACTGCTCCGCCTCTCCCACTGCCCCGCTGCCTCTCGCAGCTCCGCCTTGTCCCGTCTGCTTGCGCCGCAGCTAGCAGCAGCGCCGCTTGGTACACGCAGGGCCACCAGCAGCAGCCGCCTGGTACATGCAGGGCCACCAACAGCAACGCTGAGTGCCACCACCAGCAGCCCTGCCATTCAACACACCCCCCCGCCCCCCCCACCAATTCAGCTCAGCTTCACTCCAGGGCTCCCACCACTTCATGACATTCAGCCCCTCCTTGACCTCGAATGTAGACCAACCATGTCAGTGAATGCCAGGAAAGGAAAAAAAAATGCCAGAAATGCAGAAATGAAGAAGAAGATATGACAGCATGTAAGTCAATTTATTTTCTGCTTTCACAATAAAGTACAAAACAGGGATTACAGTTGCAGCTATCAGCCGACACGAGGTTGTGTCGAAGACAAATGGGGAAAACAGGCCTTGTACAGCGCTATGCAGACATATTCATCTGGCACAACTAATAAGACAGCAGCAAATGTCCTAGCTAGCCTCAGTAAAATCTGCACTACTCTTATTGAGAAAATAGAAAAACTGGAAGCAACTAATGTGGCCCTACTTAGTGAAAAGTCAGCCGTGGATAAAGTGCTAAACGAGGTGAAGAAACACAAGGGGAAACTCCAGGAAGAATGGAGAAGAGAAATATTTAAGAGAGACGAATGGGAGATAGAGAAAACATGCCTCACAGATAAGATGCAAGCAATGGAGTTGGAAATACAGCAGCTCAAAGAATTGAAAGGGATTCCTGAGGACACATGCAATGAAATGGATGAGCTGAAAATTGAGAATGCCAATCTCCGCAAAGACATAGCGGCTATGCAGTCCACTATGCAAGGGAAGCACGTTGAATTAAAACTGCAAATCAGCAAGGGGGAAGCCAAAATGTTAGAATGGAAGGACGTGGTGAAGAAAAGCACAGCAGCCCCTAAAAAAGAGATCATCTCAGATGCCCTTGAAGAGACAAAAGGCGGGACAGCAAGGCATTAAATGCACTTGTTAGAGGCCTACCATTGGGCGACACCCCTATGGATGATGCGAAATCTCTGTTTACCAAAATGGGAGTCAATATCACATGCGAGGCTGCTTGGAGGGTAGGCAAAGCAGATGCCCCCACAAGGCCACTAGTGATCAAGTTCCGAACTAAAGGAGACAGGTCCACTTTCATGAGCATAAGAGCTACGCTGAAGGGCACGAGGACCTTCCTAGACGATGATCTCACCATACTACAGCAGGAACATCGTAGGGAGGGTGAAGGTAATGGCAGCAAGACAGGAAGGAAAATGGGCGGTCTACAGAGATGGGAAAGTGGTCATACGCGAGAGGACAATAAGATCAGATAGAGACGATGAGGAGGATAAAGAAGAGGGGGAATTATGACGGTTCAGAAATGATGGGCTGGGCACACAGAAGTTGCTGAAATTAGCAGTTTGGAACTGTGATGGCACTCTCTGGTCTGACCCAGGAGGGTTCTTGGAGACCTACGCTGACCGTGATATGATTTTCTACACAGAGACACATGAAAGCCCAGAGAGAGGGCTACCCACGGTGACAGGATACCCGGCTGATATATCTGATGAAAATCAGAATTTTCAGATACCTCCACATGCTCCGATTCAGCCACAGGATGTCATACCACCTCCACAAGCCGTGGAAGAGGTTGTTCAGCAAGAAATTGCAGATATACATGCAGCAAAAACAGTCCCAAATTAGCTGTTACAGACCCTCAGGGAGAGTAAAATTGATGCTCCATTACCTGGCAGAACTCGGAGTGCAGTAAGGCATGGGGGAGGTGCTCTTTCAGTTGAATCAGCTTATGCAGGTACCCTTCTTGATGAGGAGGAACCTGAGACATTTGAAGAGGCACAGGATAATGTGCATTGGATGAATGCCATGCACGATGAGTTGCAGTCCATTCAGAAAAATCAGACATGGGAAGTTGTCCATTTGCCACCAGGTAAACATGCCATAGGTACACGGTGGGTTTTCAAAGTTAAAAGAAAGCCCGATGGCACCATTGACAGGTACAAGGCAAGGCTGGTCGCAAAAGGATATGCTCAGAAAAAGGGCCTAGACTATGAGGAGACTTTTGCTCCTACATCCAGAATGACAACCATCCGGTCAGTCATAGCAATGGCTGCAAATTTTCAGTGGAATGTTCATTAGTTGGACATAAAAACAGCCTTCCTTAGTGGAGACTTGTTGGAAGAGGTTTATGTCAAACAACCTCCAGGCTTTGAAATTTCAGGAAATGCACTTAAGGTATGCAAGCTAAATAAAGCTTTGTATGGGCTGAAACAGGCCCCACATGCATGGTATGCAAAGATTCATGCCTTTCTGACCAGCAAGGGGCTGCACAACAGTCCAACTGAAAGCACCCTCTACATCAAGAAGGATGGGGGGGATATTTTAGTCATCATTCTTTATGTAGATGACTTACTGCTTGAGAGGGAAAGAGTGAGGGAGTGGAACAACGGGGAGAGAGTGAGAGAAAGGGAGACACAAAAGATGTGGGTGTGAAGTGTTGAGCCACACCACAAACTCATAGGTTTTATTAGGATTAGGCTTTTACCCTATGACTGTCTTAAGACAGTCATAGGTGTCATATTTTTAATAAAAGGGTGGCAATGTGCCTTTACCCCAACAACCTCCCACCTAAAGGCCAATGTGCCTAAAGGGGAGAAAAGAATAAAAATTACAGCAATATACAGTTACTGTATACAAGACCATAAAATAAGAATGGTCTCATCCTAATCCCATGATGTGGCGGCAATGTGCAAACCGCTCTGTAGGCAAGCTCTTAGTGAGCAAATCTGCAGGATTATCATCAGTATGCACCTTCACAAGCTCAAGTCGCTTGTCTTCCAGTACCTCCCTGATGAAATGGTATTTCACATCTATGTGCTTGGTCTTTTGATGAAAGACCGGATTCTTTGCCAACATGATAGCACTCTGACTATCACAATGCAAAACTGGCATATCTCCTGTAATGCCCAAATCTCCCACCAGCCGAGTAAGCCATATTGCTTCCTTGCAAGCCTCAGTGGCTGCAACATATTCAGCTTCAGTGGTTGACAGTGCAACGCATTTCTGCAACCGAGACACCCATGATATAGCACCTC
The DNA here is from genome assembly GCF_047967505.1 of Dipteris shenzhenensis. Taxonomy (NCBI): domain Eukaryota; kingdom Viridiplantae; phylum Streptophyta; class Polypodiopsida; order Gleicheniales; family Dipteridaceae; genus Dipteris; species Dipteris shenzhenensis. Next base: position 10,818,405 of record NC_141621.1, on the reverse strand, counting down.
CTGCAAATGTGAAAATATAACCGGTAGTAGATTTCCGGTTATTTGCATTCCCTGCATAGTCTGAATCTGTAAAACCATGCACCAATGCATCCTGCCTACCATAGCATATGCACAAGTCTTTGGTACCCTTGAGATACCTCAAGACACCTTTCACTGCTTCCCAGTGCCGCTTGCCTGGATTTGCCATATACCTGCTGATGACTCCCACCGCAAAAGCAATATCCGGACGAGTGGCAACCATGGCATACATCAAAGAACCAACTGCAGATGCATACGGAACCTTGGCCATTTCAGCCTTATCATCATCTGATCTGGGGCTGTCCTTACTGCTGAGTTTTAAATGTGGAGGCAACGGGGTACTAATAGACTTCCCCCCCTCCATTTTAAACCTCTGCGGTACTTTGTCAATATACTCCTTCTGTGACAGAAACAAAAGTCCCTTGGACTTGTCACGAGTAATCCGCATGCCAAGAATATGGTTTGCATCACCCAAGTCTTTCATGTCAAAAGACTTATGCAGTTGTTTCTTCAAAGCACTAATCTCCTGCTAAGATTTACTGGCAATCAGCATGTCATCCACATATAGAATGAGGAGCATCAAACTGCCATCCTTTGCCCGTTTGGTGTACAAGCAATGATCGGTCTCACACCTATGATACCCTTGGGACTGCATGAAGGCATCAAACTTCTTGTACCATTCTCTTGGCGCCTGCTTGAGTCCATACAAGCTCCTCTTGAGCTTACACACAAGCTGCTCTTTCCCTTTAACAGCATATCCCTCTGGCTGACTCATATAGATCTCATCATGGAGATCTCCGTGAAGAAAAGCAGTCTTCACATCCATCTGACATAAATCCATGTCCTCATGAGCAACAAGAGCTAACACTGCTCTCAAAGTAGTCATCTTGACTACAGGGGAAAAGATCTCATCAAAGTCAATGCCCTTCTCCTGCTTAAATCCCTTGGCAACCAATCTGGCCTTATACCTCGGTAAAGCATTTGAATCCACTTTGACTTTGTAAACCCACTTGCATGGCAAAACCTTTCTGCCTGCAGGTAGCTGCACCAAGTCCCATGAATCATTTTGAAGTAGGGAGTCCATTTCTGACTGCATGGCTTTCTCCCACTTCCTTTTCTCTGTTCTTCCCATAGCTTCCTTGAAGCTGGAAGGCTCACCACAATCTGTCAGCATGATAAAATCAGCCACATTATTGGCTCTTGGAACAAACCTGTCAGGAGGCCGTTGTACACGGGTGCTCCTCCTAACAAAATGTTCCGGATTAGGCTGCTGTCTAGCCTGTTCGTCATGCATGACGGGTGGCTGTACCACCATATTCGGCTGTTCTACAGCCCCATTTGCTGGCATTTCCAGTGGTGCATCATTGGCAAAATTGTCTGGCTGATTTTCAGCCTGTATACCCTCTTGAACAGGGTTATCTACAGCAGCCTGCTGCTGCATATTAATGGGCATTCTTTGCTGTCCGACATCATCATAAACAACCATCCTGTATTCCACAGGTTGCACGGGTTCTTTGTGTACACTATCCTCTTTAAAGATGACATCATTGCTGCGTATAATCTTCCGTTTGACGGGATCCCATAACTTGTACCCCATTTCACCTTCGTCACCATAACCCATAAAGATGCATCTGGAAGACTTTGGCTCCAATTTGGTGCGCAGTTCTTTGCGTATATGAGCAAAGACTGTCCTCTGCTGCAACATTCACTGCATCCAAGTCATCTGCCTTGGCCTTGCCTTTGCCTTTGCTTCCACTGCCTGCATCCTTTGTCTCAGCCTTCTTGGCTTTCTGATCCCGTATAAACTTGAAGCACTTAGACTTCACATGTCCCTTCTTGCCACAGTAAAAGCATTCAATATCCTTTTTACCTCGGGACTGACTGCGGGATTTGGACTTTCCAACAGATCTCCCCTTCTACTGAGTCCTGCCTCTTTCCTGTACCTGCAAAGCATTTGAAGACTTGCTGCCCGCATTATTCTTCCTGCTCATCTCCTCCATAAGGAGAGAGCTCTCCACATCAGCATACATAAGAGTGACATTTGAATTAGACAGGGTGGTCTTGAAAGTGTCCCAACTCTCAGGGAGGGTACACAACAAGAAAGTAGCCTTGAACTCCTCATCAAGGTTCAACCCCTGTGCAATCAGCTGTCTAAAGATGGCATTGAACTCACTCAAGTGTGAGGTCATAGCTGTACCTTCCTTCATGCGAAGATCAACCAGCTTCTTCAACCAATAAACCTTACTGGCTGAACTCTTTTGGGCATACAACTCTGCTAGCCTCTGCCATAGGCCATAAGAGGTCTTTTCAGCCTGAACATTGAACACAACAGAATCACTGAGAGTAAGCATGATAGCAGCCCTAGCGGACAAATCAAGCTCCTCCCACTCATCATCTGACATCCCAGATGGCTTGACACCCTTCACCCTTATGGGCTTAGAAATCTTCTTTAGCAGAAGTACATTCAAACACTGTTCTGCCCATAATGCATAATTGTGTGCCCCTTCCAATTTCTTTATGTTCAGAATTGAAGATTCACTTCCCCCTGATGTCATATCAAATAAGGAAAGTACCTGACTCCCTGTAGGTCAAAAAATGACTAAATAAAATTCTGATTTCTCAGAAAAACCTGCTCTATCAAGAGCCAGGAGCACTCACAATAGTGCTGTCTTTACTGTCAAAAAATCTGCAGCAAAACAGAAAATTTTCCCTCTAGTTACTGTACCTTCTGACACACTGTACCGTGCTCAAATAGGCATAAAACAGTAATTTCAGAATGCTGCAGCTGTTCCACAAGTGCTTTATCAGTGCATCATCAGATGACGAAGCTCAAAACACTGCTGTCCTGGACACTTCTCCCACCTCAGATGAGGTATTGCACTGATTTTATATGCATAAACCACTTGTCATACACTGTTTTGTTCACTGAAAAGAGGCTCCAGACACTTCAGCCTGTCACAAACCTGCAACAGAGAATGGGACAAATCCCAAGCAATCACCCTTCTGCCAAGGGGATAAAAGGCATCTGAAGGTCTCAAACAGTAACTCAAGTGCTCACAAGCAAAATCTGGGCAAAAGCCCCTTGATTTGACACCTGTACCAAGTGAAAAACACCTCAACACTGAGGTAGCATACAAAATACAGCGCTTTCCTGGTACTTTCACCTGACAATGTGATGCATAAGCAGCCCTGTGTACACAGTAACAACACAGATCGCAACGTACAAACACTGAAGAGAAAATCTTTTGAGCACTGTCAACAATGGACAGTTAGGGACCGAGTAAACTCGATGCGCCCTGGCCAAGCGTGGCTCAACTGAGATTTTTCAAGGTGTCGTACACAGAATGTGACCAGCAGAAATGTCACTGAATACACTGCGGAAACAAGACCAATGTGGGCACCCTGGCTCCACACTGCCTCAAGGCATACACTGCATAAACTTCCAGGCAAAAGCCCTTTGAAAATGTCACCCAAAAGCTGAGATTTGCACTCAGCAAAAGCATAAAAGCCCTCTGCAAAATCAAGGCATTTGACCTTCCCGAAACAAGATAACTGTGCAACCACCACACACTGTGGTACTAGTCACCTCAAGCACGAGGGACACGAGGGTACTTGCTGTACCTTCAACACACAGTTGTGAGAACTGAACAACCGGGAATGTAGAGCAGAGTGCTCTATCTTTTTCTTCTTCCCCCAAAAAAAAATGCCTGCTGTACCTGCTGTACCTGCTGTACCAGCTGTGCTTGCTGTACCTGCTGTACCTACGCAGGGTACAAATCCAAAGAGAAAAAAAAATCAATCTGTTCCTCCCTAACGCAGCCTCCTCCCTGATGCAGTGACCGTACGGCGGCGTCCGTACAGTACGGCCACCTGTACGGTGTCCGTACGGCGGTACAGACGGCCGTACCTGACCGTACAGGGTGTGCGGTGCGCAGCTAGCAGCAGCTAGCTGCTGCTGCGTATGCGAGCTCCCCCGCGCTGCCCCGCGATGCCTGTGCGCTGCCGTGCACGCATCGCCTGCGCACTGCCCTGCTGCTGCCCGCGCGCGCTGCCTGCTCTACCCGCGTGCTCTGCCTGCGCGCTGCCCCGCTGCTGAGCTCGCTGCTGCCGCTGCTGAGGGCACGAGGCCCGAGGGGATAGGGAGGGGTAGAGGGAGAGGTAGACAGGAGTGGAGAGGGAGAGGGAGAGGTGAAGGCTCTGATACCAGTTGAGAGGGAAAGAGTGAGGGAGTGGAACAACGGGGAGAGAGTGAGAGAAAGAGAGACACAAAAGATGTGGGTGTGAAGTGTTGAGCCACACCACAAACTCATAGGTTTTATTAGGATTAGGCTTTTACCCTAAGACAGTCATAGGTGTCATATTTTTAATAAAAGGGTGGCAATGTGCCTTTACCCCAACACTGCTCACTGGGTCAAATGAAGATAATATTGCAGATTTTAAAGCTGAATTGCAGACCACTTTTGACATGTCAGATTTGGGGCTGCTACACTTTTATTTGGGGATCCAGTTCACTCAAGAGCAAAGTGGCATCGGTATGTCTCAATCCAAGTATGTGCAAAAACTCTTGGACAGATTCAACATGCAGGATTGTAAGCCCATAGCTACTCCCATGGAGCCGGGGCTGAAGCTTACAATGCATGAAGCAGGTGAATCATTTGATGTCACACTCTACAGTCAGGCTGTTGGATGCCTCATTTATCTCTGCAATACACGACCTAATATTCAGTTTGCAGTTTCTCAGGTGAGTAGATATATGCACAGCCCAAAGACTATGCATTGGCAGGCTGTAAAACGCATCTTCCGTTATTTGCAAGGTACCAAGTCTTTTGGCTTGATGTTTCCCAGGGGGGGTGACTTGCAAATGCATGCCTACAGTGACTCAGATTGGGCTGGAGATTATGACACTAGGCAGTCCACAAGTGGCAATTGTTTCTTTTTGGGCAAAGCTTGTATTTCTTGGTTGAGCAAGAAACAATCTACAGTGGCTACCTCTTCATGTGAAGCTGAGTACAGGGCAGCTTTCACAGCGACAGTTGAATGTGTTTGGTTGCATCATCTATTTGCTGATCTTCATCTTTCATTGGAGGGTCCTTCTCCAATTCTCACTGATAGTCAGAGTGCTATTGCAGTGGCAAAGAATCCTGTGTTTCATGCTCGCACGAAGCACATTGAGGTTCATTATCACTACGTCAAAGAGAAGTTGCATGTAGGAGAGATCAGCATGATCTATGTGTCAACACATGACAATGTTGCAGACATTTTCACCAAAGCACTTCCACGTGAAAAGTTTGAGGCATTTCGCAGTGCCCTGAACTTATCTCCTTTTGGTGATTGATCATTTCCTTGTACATGACATTGGCACTGCAGTGGGGTGTTAGAATTATTGCTATAATTTAGCAGTGACCAATGTAATGTAATAAGTAGGTTAGGGGCACTTTTCCCTCACTTAGAGGTTTTTTCCCCTAACCACTGTTAGTTCACTAACTATGGTTAGTGAAGTGATAAGGTTTTGTCACTTAGACAAAACCCATCACTCCTTTCAGTTGTATCTCACTCATCTATTTGCAACTAAGCTTTCAGCTCTCACTCTCTCCTGCTTCTTGCTCTCATCTGCTCTCTCTCTCCCATTCTCACACTTTCTTGGTGGAAGTATGTACAGTGTTATTATAAGCAAACTCTAACATGGGTAAGAACTCTGGCCACCTTCTAGGTTGGTCATGGACATAAGCTCGCAGTAAAGTAATTATGGTTTGATTGTCATTGTCACTTTGTCCGTCTCCTTGGGGATGGAAGGCTGTAGTAAATTTTAGTTTGGTTCCGAGATTCTCTAATAGGCCTGTCCAAAAGTTGCTAATGAAACGGCCATCATTATCGGATACAATGGATTTTGGTAACCCATGTAACCTAAAGATTTCCCTAATGAATAACCTTGCTGTTTCAGGAGTAGACAACTCCTTTTTACAAGGAATAAAATGAGCTTGTTTACTCAGCCTATCTGTAACAGTGAAAATCTGCTCAAACTGACCAATCTTGGGGAAACCGGACACAAAATCCATTGTAATGCGTTCCCACCTTTCTGAGGGAATAAGCAAAGGCTGCAAAAGACCAGAGTCTTACTTGTGTCAGATTTAATGCGCTGACATACGTCACATTGTTGAACAAAGGTCGAAACTTCTTTGCGAAGTTTAGGCCAATGGAAGTATCTTTCAATATTGTCAATGGTCCCTCTAATGCCTCTATGCCCAGAATATGGACTCGTATGTAACTCACTCATGACTAGATACCGAAATGTTTTGGGTACACATATGGCACATCAATAAGTATCCATCCACGATGGAATAAGCCTCTAAATCCCCAACCTCATTACGCTGAATCTTCCCATAAATGTCAGCGAAGTCCTCATCTAAAGGATAAGCTTCAACCATTGCTCCTAGTGATTTCTCCTTAATCACAGAAATGTGATTAACTTGGGGCCGTCTACTCAAAGCATCAGCTACTAAATTCTCCTTTCCTGACTGATATTCGATATTTGGTTGCCCAAAAGATTGAATATATTCAGCCCATTTGATTTGCCTTGAAGAGACAATGGGTTGAGAAAACAAGTGCTTGATACTTTGATGGTCAGTCTTAATCTTGAAAGCAGAACCATATAAATAATGCTTCCATAACTTTAGAGCATGAATGATTGCCAATAACTCCTCATACGTGATATATTTCAATTCAGCCCCTTGAAGTTTTCTACTCTCATAAGCAATGGGATGCCCTCCTTGCATCAACACTGCCCCAATCGAGGTACCACTCGCATCCGTACATACAACAAAGAACTCTTTGTCCATGTCCGGAAGTGTTAACACTGGTGGAGTGACCAATGTTCTCTTAAGCTCCTCAAAAGCTACTTAGTGAACCTCTCCCCACTCATATAAGGAATGCTTCTTCAACAAATCTGTTAGTGGGGAAGCAAGACGTGCAAAATTCTTAATGAGTCTGCGATAGTAACTACACATCCCTAGGAAGGATCTCAGCTCATGTATGTTTTTGGGTATTGGCCATTCAATTATGGCCTTGACCTTTTTTGGGTCAACCCGAATTCCCTCAGTAGACACAATGTGTCCCAAATACTCTATTTCTATCTTAAAGAACTCACTCTTCTTGGTATTTAGGAACAATCGATCCTTCCTTAGGAGCTCCATCACCTTAGCAAGGTGATCCTTATGCTCTTCCTCATTCTGGCTGAAAAGTAAAATGTCGTTAAAAAAAACTATGACAAATTTTCCCAAGTAGGGTCGCAAAACCCTTCTCATCAGCCTAAAAGTGGCTGGAGCATTAGTTAGGCCAAAAGGCATGACCAAAAACTCATAATGTCCAGTGAGAGTGCGAAAAGCAGTCTTATGTTCATCCCCAGCTTTCATACGAAGTTGATGATAACCAGATTTCAAATCCAATTTGCTAAAAACTTTAGCACCTTTAAGCATATCCAATAAATCATCCACTCTTGGAATCGGATACCGGTTCTTAATCGTAAGTTTATTCAAAGCACGGTAATCTATACACATATGATATGATTCATCCTTCTTCTTAACCAATAATATAGGTGCTCCAAATGGAGAACTGCTTGGTCGAATCAGGCCTTTTTGCAACAGATCTTCAATTTGTTTTTCTACCTCCATTTCTATCCTGTTCATCCTGTATGGGGCTCTACATGGAGGAGAAGCTCCTGGCTCTAAGTCTATGGCATGATCATCTTCTCTCTCCATAGGCAATTCGAATGAGTCATCTCTTGAAAATCGATTCTCATAAGCTCTAAGGAACTCATTTCTCTTCCGATCTTCTTTTGAGATATGAAGATCTCGTGAATTCCGTATATACACAAGATTACAATCTACCCCTCTTTTTACCAATCTTTTCGCTTCGGTAGGAGTAATCAATGGAATTATATACACGTCCTGATCCCCTACGATCCTTATGTTTTCATCCTTATGTACAAAGCAACAATGATGAGTATGAGGATGAATAGCAGGGTTAAAATTCATATCGTCATGGTTTACCTAGCATCATGTCAACGTCTTGTAAAGGGGCTACTAGAAAATCCCTTCGATCTCTATATTTTTGTATACGAAAAGGAATATTCCGTACTATGGATGTGTCTTCTTCATTGTGTCCCCTAAAAGCTCCTGAAAGCGACATGTTTTTTATAGGTTCTGGTTTAAGATGGAGTAATTTTACCAATCTATCACTTACTAAGTCATAATTACATCCATCGTCTAGGAGAACCACTATTCTCTGTCCATTCACGAATCCATACACCTTAAAAAGATCATGAGGCCCAAAGGTATTGGCTGAATGGACATCATTCACTATTGGCTCAATAGTCACAGTAGATTTCGAGGGTGACAAGGTAGAAGCCTCACCCTCCTGCTTGGATGCCTTGGCTTTCCCTTTTATTGAATTCGTCTTTGCAATCTTAGCCAAGAGAACGGGACACTTATGCCATATGTGCCCTGGCTTATATTCCTTACACCCGAAACATTTTCCTTCCTTAATCAACTTCCTCTTCTCTTCGTCAGTCATAGAAGGAAATGGCACCCATCTAGGATGTGATTGGCTGTTCACATTCCTTACAAGAGCTTTACCCTTCCCTTTATTATTTTGGTTTCCTAAAAGTGGGTATATTGTTGGTCTTAGATGATGACCCATCCTCCTTATCGAAGGGTTTACGAGGATTCAATTTCCTCTCGTCTATTTCAGCCAGCTTAGTGCGGTCCTTAAGTGTGGTCGGGTTAAACATTTCAACCTCGTACCTTACTTTTGGGCTTAAAGCTGCTAAATACTTCTTTCTCCTATCTTCCTCACTCTTTTCGGGTAAATCTAGAGAGAGTTTCCAAAATCTGGCTGTAAAATCTGCATTATCGAACTGCCTAAACCTCTCCCAACGAAAGGTTAGATTCTCTTCATGTCTCGGTGGCATGAAAGTGGCTTTCAGTTGCTCCACGAATTGAGCCCATTCATGAATAGGCTCTTTTCCTGTTTGTGACAAGGACCACCACATCAGAGCATCCTTCTGCAGATGCAATGTGGCAAGAGCAAGCTTCTCTTGCTCGGTCTTGTCTTGATGGGCAAAGTATAGCTCAAAATGGCGAATCCAATTGAGGATTTTGTCAGCCTCCCTTGCCCCATCATATTTGGGGAACTCAATTCTCTCTCGTGGTTGGAATTTGGACCTCTTAGAAGGGGTACTCAACTCTTCATCCCCGAAGCTTAAAGTCCTCTTAGTCCCTAATCTTGTCATAATGGACTGCTCAATCATATTGCTAAGCTGAAAAATCAGCTTATCAATAGGAGTCTCCTCTCTTCCTTTTGCACTTGGATTATAATCCATGTGTACTGGGTTTTGAGTTGAAGGCATGAACTCATCACCTTGTTCTTGGCTGGTCTCATTTCTTCTTTCATTAGGAAAGGAGAACTCCCTATCAAGAGGTTCTTGAAGGACAGACTGCTGTAAATCTATTTGTGGGTTATCATACTCAAGATGTGTATAACTCTCACCTAATCCATCCTCTTCAAGAGGGGGTGAAGGTGTTCTTTCTCTCTCTCCTTGGGGTAATGGAGGAAAAGGAATAAGTTCATTGTTATATGTCCCTTCCCCTTCCATTCTTTCCTTTTAGTAATACAAGAGAGAAAATGTGTTGCTATAATTTCAAAAAAAACAGAGGTTTATTTTACAGCAAAAGTCAAGTGTTGTAGAGTTGGTGGTACTTATCCGACTCCCGCTTCGTTTGTGTTGAGAAGACACTTAAAATGACCTCCTTTCCCTTCTCTTTCAAGATTTTCTTCTTGTATTTTTGCTGTAAACTGGTATGTTTCAAGCTTTTCTTCTTGTATTTCTGCTGTAAACTGATACGCTCCGTTTGGGCTACTTGTTTTGAGCAGATTGGAGCTCTAGATACCGTTATAGGGGGTACTTGATGGGTGGATCACCCCCTTAAAATCTTATTCCGATCCGACTTTCCGTTGGGGAGAACGGGGGATCCCTTTTCCTCACGGTTTAAGGACTTTAAGGGTACATTCCGTTCACCATTCAATACTAGAAATTTTCAGAAAAAATCCCTTGTCTCAGAACCTTGGAGATCGGTCGGTCGTGATCCTCTTCCGCAACTTCTCTTGCGACTTCCATCGTCCGCAACTATCGCCCTCTTCTCGTCCCGCTCGTGGATCGTCACCGCTCTGATACCAAATGTGAGAAATCCCTACTTTTCGAAAATGCAAATGTGTGCAATGCATGCATAATTTGAATGTCGATTGGCCCTCCAATGGGGAAGAGCGCCCTCGTGAGAGTACTTGTTTCTTTTTCGACCTACATGCAAGGTGGGAGAGAGATGACAGATGAATGCAATGTGGTAGAGAGAATGCTACGTGAGATTTCCAATGAAAGGGTGATACCCTTTCATTAATGTCCCTTGAGATCACTCAAGTCCCATCTTCCCATTTACACCTACCCTTATCCTATGACCCATGCACCTACCATTCAATGCACTCTAATGCACCCTTTCCCTTTCCTATTGCCCCTAGGACCTAGACACACGTGTGCACATCTTTATTACTAATCATTGGCCAATGTTACATAGTTTTGGCGGTACTATTTACACTGCTTGATCGATCATAGATACAAACATATAACCGCACCATCAAATTGGCGCCTAACAATAATAAGGTTCTAATGACTATTAATTAACTAAATAATCATTTCTCTTGTCATGACATAGACCCAAAGACTTGAGAGGCAACGCCGACAAGTACACGTGAGTGAGAGAGTGAAAGCTAGGAGTGATAGATCCTATAAGAGAGCTGAGAGATGACTGAAATAAAGAGCTGAGAATGAGCTGTGTAAAACTAAAAGAGATAACTGAAAAGAGCTGCTGAAACATACCCCAAACCTTACTCTGTTCGCTGTCCCGACTCCCCATCTGATGTGCTGTGTGAACACTTTCCGAGAAGGCTGAACTGATGCCAAAGGCTGAGGCTGGTTAGAGGGCCACTAGGGGTGTGCGTCGGGCTGTTTAGAGGGGGTTGAGGAGGAGCTGTAGGGGGTTGAAGTGCTGGGAGAACTGAATGAGGAAAGAGGGCTTGGAGGCCCCCTATTTATAGGGCTTTTGGGGCTGGTTGGCTGGCCCCATAAAGGCAGCCCTAGGCCTGATAAAAGGCAGCACTAGGCCCCATAAAGGCAGCCCTAGGGAGGGGTGCAGGGTAGCCTATAAAGGCAGCCCTTCCCTTGCCATTCTCTTCACTTGTTCCAGCCCTGAGGGGGCCCAGAAGGGCTCCTATTTTAGATTGGACCTAAACCTAAGATAGAAACACTATCCTACGGTTCTCTAGTGGGTACTAGTAAACAAGGACTAACCTTCTGACTTGACCTAAGGCTGAGAGACTGACTTACGTAGCTTGTGCTCGACTGTCCTTGGACAAGGGCTCACAAAGGGGTCACAGCATATGACAAAATCTCCTATTAGGGAACTAATACGCACTTGTCAATGTAGCCAATGTGTCACTTTGCGCCCAAGTGCAGGGGTGTGACATTCCCTCCTTAACTTGGCGGTAGGTTCATTGCTTCTAAGTAGTCCACCAATATTTGGGGAAACTCCTGGAGAAAATCTTCGTCCAACCACACTACTTCATGGATACCTCGATCATGGAATAACTCCCGGATCCTGCGTCCTGACCCATGCTTGAATTTATGAAGAAGGATCTGTTATGGCTGCAAAACTTCGGCTTCATTAAGAACTTCAGGTTGTTGCTCGTTGGAAATCTCTCTCAAAGAGGAGGTACAAAATATGGCTTCAACCAAGCTACATGAAACACATTGTGCATAGTCCAACTGTCTGGAAGACGTAACTTCATTGAGACATCATTGATCTTTTGAATAATAGGGAATGGTCCGAAGCTCCTAAAGGACAGCTTAGGGCATCGCTTGCCCACCTGCATCAATCTTTGCTCGATAATGCGTAAATACACCCATTGCCCCTCTTTATACTGGACATCTCGTCTAGATTTGTTAGCCTAGCGCATATACGATGCTTGAGCTTTGGCGATGTGGCTTTTCACGGACTCCGTAATCTCTGCCATTGATTCGGCTTCAAGTGATGGAGACACGATCCGGGTGAGAAGTGATGTAAACCGCCGTCCAAAGGCCACTTCATAAGGTGTGCGACTCGAAGAATAGGTATCGTTCATAATGGCTTGTACAAGTGAAAGAAATTGCTTCCACTTTCCTTGAGCATCATGACAATATGCTTTCAAAATATCAAACGCCACACCATTATACTTTTCCGTCTCGCCGTTCGATTGCGGATGGAAAATGCTGGACATCTGCAGCTTAGTACCAAAATTATCAAACAAGGCTCGCCAAAAGATAGACATAAATTTGGAGTCCTTGTCGGATGTGATGGTCTTTGGCAACCCTCCACTAGGATACCAATACTTGATAAACAAAAGAGCTACATCTTCAGCGCTGGCCGTTTATTTGTTTGCAGGGAATAAGCAAACAATATTTACTGAAGCGACAAACAATAGTAAGACATTGAGTATTACGCGTACGTGCGGATGTTGGAAGTGGCCCCATGAAATCCATACCTATGTCTTGAAAAGGACCGTCGTTCGATTGCGGATGGAAAATGCTGTGGACATTTGCAGCTTAGTACCAAAATTATCAAACAAGGCTCGCCAAAAGGTAGACATAAATTTGGAGTCCTTGTCGGATGTGATGGTCTTTGGCAACCCTCCACTAGGATACCAATACTTGATAAACAAAAGAGCTACATCTTCAGCGCTGGCCGTTTGTTTGCAGGGAATAAGCAAACAATATTTACTGAAGTGACAAACAATAGTAAGACATTGAGTATTATGCATACGTGCGGATGTTGGAAGTGGCCCCATGAAATCCATACCTATGTCTTGAAAAGGACCGTCGGGGATTGGCAATGGCATTAAGTAAGCCTGCCGCTTTCTTGTGGGAAGCCTTGACCTTTTGGCATATCTAACAATTTTAAACATAGCCGTATACATCCTTTCACATCTTTGGCCAATAGAAATAGCGCTCTAACTTCTCCAAAGTCCCGTTGATACTTGTGTGACCACCGGTAAGGGCGTCATGGGCATCATGAAGAAGCAACTGCCGTTTGTCTTTGAGTACACATAATCTTTTCTTATAGAAAAGCCAACCGTCCTCTAATGAGTAATGGCCTGGAGCAAGCGTTGCCGCTAACTGGAACTGCGTTCCAAACTTTGCTGACTCCGCGTACTGTGCCTTCATGCTATCACGATCCTTTACTTTGATTTCGAGCACTGTGGCTTGCTCAATGGTCTAGATGGAACCTTTCCGACTAAGAGCGTCGGCACCCAGGTTGTTTTTGTCGGGAACGTACTCGATCATTCTCCCAAAATGTGGGAATATCTGGCTCCACCATTGTTGCCGATCGCTCCATTGTGCACTAGGCATTGTCTGAAGCCACTCAAGGGCTTGGTGATCTGTCTTAACCGTGAAAGTAGGAAAGGCTTCCAATGTTTTAATGCCTGGATGACACCGAGGAGCTCTCTATCAAAAACTGAATAGTTCTTTTCGGCATCGTTAAGTTTTCTGCTGTAATATGCCACGGGGCTGTAAAACTGCCCCAATGGCGACATTGCTAGCGTCTGTGATTACCAAAAATGGGATCATCCCAAGAGGCGATCTTCATAACTAGTGCTATCGTGGCCAGCCATTGCAAGTCATGGAAGGCCTGCAAAGCTTTGCCTGTGACTTGAACTTTTTGTCTGTGTGTCTTTACCCCCTTGAGTAAATCTATAAGAGGGGCTGTGTGTGTCGAGAAACCATCCATGTGTGAGCTGTATGCTTGACACAAACCCACAAAGCATCGGATCTCATGAGCCGTCGTGGGGATAGCGTAGCCCAAGTATTGAATTTCCAGCAAGCTGAATTCACTTTTCTTTGCGTTGAGGTATAGCTGGTTATCACGTAAAAATTGTAGGGTACATCGCACATCCTTAATATGCTGCTCGGCTGTAGCGGAAATGATAAGGATATCATCGAGAAAGATGAACATGCACTTCCCAATATACTTTGCAAATACCAGTGACATCATCTTGTTGAATTTTGGTGGTGCATTCTTCAGACCAAAGGGCATGACGACTAACTCGTAATGAGCTCGCTCTGTTCGAAAAGGTGTCTTTGGGATGTCAGCTTTAAAAATTCGGACTTGATGGTAGCCACTCTTGAGGTCAATCTTTGGGAAGATTTTTGCACCATTGAGTCGTTCCAAGCTGTACTCGATGCGGAGCATAGGAAACTTGTTGCTTACTGTAAGCTTGTTGAGTGCTCTGTAGTCGACACATAGTCGTGCGGACTTATCCTTCTTTGCCACAAATAGAATGGGTGTAGTAAAAGGCGAAGAAGAAGGTCTAATAAACCCTGCGCGCAGTAATTGAGACAATTGTTGCTCGAACTCCTCCTCCATAGACTTGGAAAGTCAATACGGGAACTTACTTGGAGGTGTTGAGTCCGGAAGTAGATCAATGTGATAATCTTCTAAGATTAAATATGCGAGATTAACGGAATCCGTGATCGCCGCGTATCACGGCGGGCTCAGGTAAACCTTCCACAATAGTAAAGGTGTCTTACCACCAATCAGGCATCGGTACATACTCACAGAACCATTGAATCCCAAGGATCATGTCGCATCCCATCAAAGGAGTCAAAATAAAATCCTGCGTAAACATGGCCTTCTGAACGGAAAAAGTGAAATGGATGGCCTTATGCGTGATGTGTGTGCATAAGCCAGGCGTGAACTTATCCATTGCAAGCTTGGAGGCACCAAGGTGCACCCCATTGTCTTGGCAAGCTGAGGGGAGATGGCATCTTCTGAACTCCCCATATCGAACAGGACAATGAAATGATGCCCGTTAGCTGCACCGTATGCTCGAATGAGCGCCTTCTTTTGATATGAGAAATCGCTCTTCTTCTTACCTTGAAAGTCCACCGTGAGAATGGTGTTCAAAGCAGGGAAGAAGGCATTCGTAGTTGAGGATGGAGGCGGGATTAGAAGCGCCAATACATTGGCAACAGACGAAGTAGGTGCTTTCGCAGCCTTCTCGGCAAGCCACTTCGGACAATCCTTCTTGCCATGCCCAGCGATGTGGTGGCAATGAAAGCAGCGATGTTCTTGATGGTACCACTTTTGCTCGTCGGGCTGTAGATAGCCTGTAATGCCTGCTTTAGCCTTCTCATCCGAAGTCATCTTGGGCTTGGACTTTTTCTTTTGACCAAAAGCCTGGCCGTCTATCTTTTGGAACTGGTTGTCCTTCTTCTGATCCTTACCTGCTGTGTTGTTTGACTGCTGTTAGGCTTTGGAATCTTTTTGGACCTGCTTGGGCTTTCCCCCGTTCAGCATGATCTTCTGATTCTGTGCGACAGTCAGTGCTCCCTCGTCATCCGGCGGGTCGAAGTTTTGAATGGTATAGCGGATGTTGGTGTCCAATCCTCGAATGAATTGCTTCATCTTGGTGCTCTCCGTCATGCCGAACTACTGCGCCAGCGTGATGACATTGTTACTATATGTCAACACAGACAAATCATTCTGGGAGAGACGAAAAAACTCATCCTCTAGGTTAAGCATATATTGGGGTGGGAGAAAACGGGCTTTGAGGTTGGCCACAAACGTTGCCCAAACGAAATTCGTCTTAAACGTTGTTGGATTAGTATGCTTACTAGCCCAATGTTGCCACTAGGTCACCGCCTCACCCGTAAGATGAGGGGTTGCGAGGTGGACTTTGTCTTGCTCATCTTGAATCCGTGCTACCGGAAAATGAGCTACAAACTAATGAATAAATTGCAAAATTGCTGAATGGTCACACTTACCATCATACTTAACAAAATTTGGAGTGGACCGAGTGAGTGGTGTTACCTTTGTCGATGACGAAGCTGTGGCGGTGATGGCTGCTGTGCTCAAACTTGCTTGCATAGTGGCTAACATCTCTGTGTTGGAGAAGCATCGCCTCTCGGTCTAGCTTTTGTTGCCTCTCTGCTTGGGCGAGCTTTGCGCGTCACAGTGCCTCCTCATTTTTGCGTTCCTCACGCATCAACAAGAGTAGTTTTTCAAAATCTGTGGTTCCTCTTTCTTCCAGTGGCTTTTCTGGTTCTTTTTCTTCCAGATGTTTTTTTGTCTGGTCCAGCTGTCTTCTTCTTTCTTCTAGCTGGGATGAATGTTCTTTGAGTTGCTGTAGGAGGACCCAATTCTGCTCTAGAAGGTTCGCCATCACCTCTTGAGCACTTGGTGGAAGTGGATCTTGTTAGTAGCCTTTCTCCTCTTCAAAGTCTTCAAGAGGGAATCCATTTTTTGACCCTTCCATGGCGCTTGATTGTGTGTCCTTTTTGGATCTCAACACAACCATACACTCGCGGTAGTCAAGCTGGATACAGACCGAAGCTTTGATACCAATGTAACATGCAACGGTAATCTGATCGTGTAATTCACAGCAAGACCTTCTTTAAACCTTTAGCGAGGAATTAGCGTTGTACACCATAGAGAGAGAAAGGAGATGAGGATAGAGACAGAGTAGAGTCGACAACCGATTGGGTTCTTGTACTCACTGAGGGCCCCCTCCCCCAATCAGGGAGAATTTGCTTTATACTTGGAGAACTGAGAAATACAAAGAACACTCTTCGAGAGAGCACGGAAAACAGGCTTCTGAAGAGCTCATTGTGCACACGTATAGCAGACCCAAAGACTTGAGAGGCAACACCGACCAATACCAAGACCTTGATGCTGTCCACACTGACGATGTAGGACACTTCTGCAAGGCAAGGGAGAGGCTTGTGGTGTCCACCGGAATGCACGGTTACTGCGTGAGTGAGAGTGAAAGCTAGGAGTGATAGATTGTCCACACTGACGATGTAGGACACTTCTGCAAGGCAAGGGAGAGGCTTGTGGTGTCCACCGGAATGCACGGTTACTGCGTGAGTGAGAGTGAAAGCTAGGAGTGATAGATCCTATAAGAGAGCTGAGAGATGACTGAAATAAAGAGCTGAGAATGAGCTGAGTAAAACTGGAAGAGATAACTGAAAAGAGCTGCTGAAACATACCCCAAACCTTACTCGTTCGCTGTCCTGACTCCCTGTCTGATGAGCTGCCTGAACACCTTCCCAGAGGGCTGAACTGATGCCAAAGGCTGAGGCTGGTTAGAGAGAGGGCCACTGGGGGTGAGTGTCAGGCTGTTCAGAGGGGGCTGAGGAGGAGCTGTAGGAGGCTGAAGTGCTGGGAGAACTGAATGAGGAAAGAGGGCTTGGAGGCACCCTATTTATAGGGCTTTTGGGGCTGGTTGTTTGGCCCCATAAAGGCAGCCCTAGGCCCCATAAATGCAGCCCTAGGCCCCATAAAGGCAGCCCTAGGGAGGGATGCAGGGTAGCCTATAAAGGCAGCCCTTCCCCTGCCATTCTCTTCACTTGTTCCAGCCCTGAGGGGGCCCATAAGGGCTCCTATCCTAGGCTGGACCTAAACCTATCCCTAATTTTAAGACGGAAACACTATCCTACGGTTCTCTAGTGGGTACTAGTGAACAAGGACTGATCTTTCTACTTGACCTAAGGCTGAGAGACTTACTTACCTAGCTTGTGCCTGATTGTCCCTGGACAAGGGCTCACAAAGGGGTCACAACATACGACAAAATCTCCTATTAGGGAACTAATATGCACTTGTCGATGTAGCCAGTGTGTGTCACTTTGCACTGCCGACAGAAACTCAGTACGAAAACTTTGTATAAATGGATGCTCAAGTATGTGTGGGTGTGGATTTGTATGTGTGAGAGCATATTTTTATACTATGGTCTACACCCACTGTTGGGCGCTGATGACGTTAGTGGGGATGTCATAGTAGCTAGTCCCTGCTATGCATGATGGAGTTTATGGTTTTCAACCTTGTGAGTGACTATCATGAGATTGAAACTGTACTATGTTGTGTTTTTAAAGGATGAGTTTCGGAATGTTCTTGGATTCATCTAGGTATAAAGCTAGCCAATCTATTAGGTTTTGTGTCCTTTGCTTAGCCAACTGGTTTTTATTTCCACTACTCACAATCTTAAACATTCTTAAATGCAACGAGCTAGTTGGTTCATCATTTTTTTTTATGTTGACTGGTCAAGTCGGCAAACCTGGTGCTAGGGTCTCTGGGGACTCTCTCGCGCATGTGGTCTCTGCATCCCTCTCTCGGTGGTACCGTGTCAGCTGCTAATCTAGACTGCTCTCATGTCGGCTAGCTCCTCCTCCTCCACTTCATTGTGTCCTCGGGTTGACTCAAATGTATAGAAGTTTGTGATGCGTCGCTGTGCCCGGTCATCCTCTATGTCTTGTGGTGGTCTGACCATCCCTGCTGCTCTTTGATCTGTTGTAGTAGTGTCTTCCTGTGCCGACACATCTCCATCAAATGGAGCCCGATACACCTGGTCATGGAAATGGAGTAGTTGTGATAGAGAGCCGAAGCCAGTCCTCTCCAGGTTGAGTCAGTAGTAATGCCCCCGGTTGGGCAAACACAAAGAAAATGCTCCTGTGTTTCAACCGCCCCTAGAGTACATAGTGTGCAGACCCGCTGCTCTCTGGGTATATCTGTTGTTCTCCCTATCTCGATCCTCAACTGATGGGACAAAACCTGCATCTGACCAATGGCAATCCTTAGTGCATGGGAGACTCCTTTGTCCTCGAGATACTGGGGTCTGATGATGAATCCCTCCTCTGATACCCTTAAGAAGTGGTCGCGGTAGAATTGGGTCTTGGTGGGGAGCTCCTGGTCCCCCCCCCCCCCAGTTCGGGATGTATGAAGATGGAGGAGGTCTAACCGTATGATATGGTTGATCTCATCTCATGGGATTGACTCATGAGACACATCCATGCTGTACTGAAAGGAGGGAAGTCTATCCATCTGGATACCATGCTTGGCAAGCCATGTAGATATGCGTGCATACCATTGTCTGCCTCGCTCTCTGCTAGCCCTCTGAATGACTCTAGGGCCAACCTCGAAAGTCTCCAGTACTACGCCCTTGTGTGAGCCGTGCCTGGGCTGCATGGGTCATTGTGAAAATGGGTCCTGTGAAGACTGCTCCCAAATATGTGTACTATCTCCACTGGCTCGCCACGATAAGCGAAACTAAGTCGGCGAATCACTACTCGTGAGGTGTTGAAGATCATAACCTTAGTTTCACCTTGTGAAGTTTTTGTCCAAGTTGCGGCCTGCTGGTATTATGATAATTCTTTCTATCATAAATGGTGCGTTGTCCTATCAGCTAGATTTAGATTTAGATGCTTGTTGGGGAGAGACTAAAATGAAAACGTTTAGACTTCACAAGCAGTTGTAGCTTGAATGAAGAGATTTTGGACTACCTTTTGATTAGCCTTCTCCTTGTGTAGCCTTCGTCATGGCTGAGTCTGCCCTTCACCTCCGAAGTGCCGACAGAAACTCAGTACGAAGACTTTGTATAAATGGATGGTCAAATATGTGTGGGTGTGTGGATTTGTATGTGTGAGAGCATATTTTTATACTATGGTCTACACCCACTGTTGGGTGCTGATGATGTCAGTGGGGATGTCATAGTAGCTAGTCTGTGCTGGTTTTCAACCTTGTGAGTGACTATCATGAGATTGAAATTGCACTATGTTGTGTTTTTAGAGGATGAGTTTGGGAATGTTCCTAGATTCATCTACTTATATAACAATATTTGTATGAGGAGATCACCCACTAATGAACCCTCACCCCCTAGGTGATTTATGAAAGATGTGATCTAATCGATATAAGTCCAAAGAGAGTCGGTGAGAGAGGGCAGCCCTGCTTCACCCCAATTGTGCTCTCGACCCAATCCAATAGACCGCCTGGAGCACGGACCCTATCCGTGACTAATTCATATAAGTTTGTCACACCCTAGATCAACGTCTCTGGAATTTGCTTCTCCTGTAGTCTCCTGATCATACGAGATTGTGGGACAGTGTCGAAAGCCTTTTGAAAGTCTATGAAACATGTATAGACTTTCTGATGTCTGGACCTCGCCTCCTCAATGACAGACCCTCAAAGTGAATGTGGTCTAGAGTAGAGTGTTGCCTCTTGAATCCTACTTGCCCTGGTGCTCGCTGCCCCCGTGCCTCTGTATGACTGCTGATCTCCCTCTCTAGTACCGATCCATAGATCTTGGCCAATGTGTGGCCAATCATGAGGGTGCGATAGTTCCTAGTGTATTGGTACGATAGTGGTGGTGCTCCATGCTGATCTCCCTCTCTAGTACCGATCCATAGATCTTGGCCAATGTGTGGCCAATCATGAGGGTGCGATAGTTCCTAGTGTCCATGAGGTCTCTTGCTTTGTGTATCGGTACGATAGTGGTGGTGCTCCATGCTGGTGGGAAGCCGTGACAAACTGCAAGGTTAAACATTTGTGCAAGAATCGGGGCTAGAACCTCCTACCCTCTGTATGACTGCTGATCTCCCTCTCTAGTACCGATCCATAGATCTTGGCCAATGTGTGGCCAATCATGAGGGTGCGATAGTTCCTAGTGTCCATGAGGTCTCTTGCTTTGTGTATCGGTACGATAGTGGTGGTGCTCCATGCTGGTGGGAAGCCGTGACAAACTGCAAGGTTAAACATTTGTGCAAGAATCGGGGCTAGAACCTCCTACCCATGTGCGAAATGCTATGTCTGTAGGCCCTCGTGATCCTGTGCTTTCCGGTTGTGGAGCCGGCGAAGTTCAGCCTGCACATTTTGTGTAGTGAATAGATGGCAGGTAGTGGGCTTGGGCATAGAGGACATGTCTGGCAGTGTCTGCCTCGGGACATCATATAGGGAGCATGCATAAATGTGCCATACTCCTGGAGAGAGGTCATCCAGTGGTCATGACTTCTCCTCGAAATGATCTGATGATCTCATCCATCCTGTGTGTGAGGAAGTGCTTGTGTCAACCGTTGAAAGATCCGCTATGCCTCATATGACGTAACCTGGCCCAAGGCTCGCTCCTGTGTGAGGTGGGCTCGCATCTCTCTACACTCATCATCGAACCATGGGTTTTGAGGCATCTTCCCATCTCGTACCCGTGCAGATCGGGTCGTAGGAAATGATCTAGTGGCAGCATCTTGTATCACTGTGACAAGGGTGGCTGAAGCGTGAGTGAGGTCTTAATCACCCTCTAGTAGGGCCGGAAGCTCTCTGGCTAAGTGACACACATACACTGGATCAAGGGCACGGTCAAAGTGGATTTGGGTATGGGCTATGGTAGAAACTCTCCCTGTGACTGGCGTAGTAGCAAGAACACTGAAGGCCAGATATGAGTTGTGTGTGTGTGTGTGTGTGTGTGTGTGTGTGTGAGAGAGAGAGAGAGAGAGAGAGGGGGAGGGAGGGAGTTTTGAGAGAAAGAGGGAGAGGGAGGAGGGGAGGGAGTTTTTAGAGAGAAAGAAAGAAAGATATATTAACGTCCGCAGGAGGCCTTGCGGGCCTATGGGACAAGGTATGGAATCAAGTAACTCATATAGACCACTGTGGGCTGGGGCAAAGGGTTCACTAAGGCCCTTGCTGAGTACTAAAATGCTATACTAGTACAAAATAGTAAAAAAGTAGCAAAATAGCATGAGGGTGGCATGAAAATATTAAGTGCTCAGAGCTAGAGTCCCAAGTGCATGAACCGGCTCCACGTATCCAGGCTCTGTGGTGGCTCTCTGATGAGATGCAAAGAGCTCACGTATCTACATCTGTCAGGTTGTCTCCCGTGGTGGTGGAGGGCGTGGTCTCCACGATCTTTGGATCCGATGGGCTATGTCAAGGGTGACACCTCGCCTCAATCGATCTCCCCGAGGAGAGCTGAAATAGGTGGAACCTCGATCGTGTGTGGTCTGGTCGCCTATCGCATCATGTATGGTCTCTGTGTTCCTCATCCAGCAGTGTTGTGTCGGCTCTCTCCATCGATTCGTATCTCTCTCATGTCGGCTAGCTCCTCTTCCTTTATCCCAGAGTGCCCTGGAGCTGAGTCAAATGCATAGAAATCCGTGACTTGTATGTGCACTCGGTCTACCTCAGTACCCTGTGGTGCGGTGTGTTAGAATTATAGATATAATTCAGCAGTGACCAATGTAATATAATAAGCTAGTTAGGGGCACTTTTCCCTCTTTAAGAGGTTTTTCCCCCTAATCGCAATTAGTTCACTAACTATGGTTAATGACTACTAAGGTTTTCTCACTAGGACAAAACCTTATCTTTCTCTCATTGAGTTGTACTCTCACACTCTTCTATTGCAACTCAGCTTTCAGCTTCCAAGCTTCCAGCTCTCACTCTCTGTTGCTCTCTCTCACTCACCATCTTCTCACATTTGGTATCAGAGCGGGTTCAAGAGCTCCGTGCTCCCTGCTCCTTTCAGCTCCTGCTCTTTGCCTTCAACTCCAACCTCCTCGTTCAGCTCCAGCTACAGTCTGCGACACCTCGTCCGTACAGTCCGTACGACTGTACGGAATCCTACCGTACTGCACCGTACTGCTTACCTGCTCACCGTTCTGCGCCAAACAGCACCGTACAACTCTCTGTGGTCGTTCGTACAGAGCGTACCGTACTGCTCGTCCGTACACCCGCGCGCCGTACAGATTTGCGACGTACAGCGCCGTACAGCTTTGCTCCGTACCTCGCCGTCCGTACTCCGTACCTCACCATTAGAGCGTCGTACAAATCTGTGCCAAACAACTCCGTACAGATCTGCACCACGTGTGTAGGCAGCGTCGTTGTCCGTACTCCGTACTCCGTCCATACTCCATCGTCCGTACGCCGTCCATACTCCGTACTCCGTCGTCCGTACTCCGTACTCCGTACGAATTCTGTACCTGACAGTTCCGTACACTGACAGTTCCGTACTGTTAGCACACTGTTCGTACATTTCTGCTACAGGCATTCTGTGCAGAGTTTTACTTCTGCAGGTACTCGAGCAGTTAGTTTTTTGGGCAAGCTTTGTTTGCAGATAGCCATTGTTTGGCTGTTATTTTGGAAATACACTTGGAGCTTTGACAGACACATTACAGATTTGGGGCTTTTGCAGACAGATCTGCAGATCTAGTCTGAAATTTGGGGCTTTTGTTCAGAAATTGCAGATTTGGGGCTTTTAGTAATTTTGCCCCTTTCTGGTTGCAATTTCAAGCCACAAATTGGGGCTTTTGTGTTGGGAGAGCAATTTTTGGAGTATTCAGTTCATACTGTCTTTCCTGGAGTGTTTGAAGCACTTTTGGCAGATTTTGGAGAGATTTTGATGCTTGGACAGATTTCTGACAGTGCAAGTACAGAAATCTAAGTTGCATTTACAGCCCGTGCTTGGCTGTGTTTTTTGGGAGTTGTGCATTTCATTCCCAGTAAGGGAATTCAGCTTTGTATCTGCTTCAATCTTTTTCTCAGATATGGCCCATCAAAGTCAGAATGAGTTCCAGTTCGGTGGTCTTTCACAAGAAGACAAGTTGGATGGTACCAACTACTCCCTCTGGAGTTTCATGGTACGTAATATTCTGATTTCTCGCAATTTATGGGATTATGTCAATGGGGATGAGATCCGACCAGCAGATATTGCACCTGCTACCCCTCCCCAGCAAGGAGGTGGAAGAGGGCGAGCTTCCCCTCCCCCGCCGTATCTCTACCTCCCCCTAGCCCCTCCTTGCCTCGCCCTCTCCCGCCCCTACCCCTCCACCCTCACCTCCCCTCACCCGCTGCTGCCACCGCGCCATCCCTCGCCTCACCCGCCCCTCCTCCGTTTCACCCCCGCCTCCGCTCTCACCCCCCCCCCTCGCACCTCCGTCTCTCCCCCCCCCCCTCACCGCAGCCCCTCCCGCCTCCCCCCTCACTCCCCGCCTCACCCCCGCCTCGCTCCGCCCCCCCTCGCCACGCTCCACCCCCGCCCCACTACCCCCTCCGCTCACCCCCACCCCGCTACCCCCTCCGCTCCACCCCGCTACCCCCTCGCTCCACGCCTCCCGCCCCGCTACCCCCTCCGCTCACCCCCACCCCGCTACCCCCTCCGCTCACCCCTGCCCCGCTACCCCCTCCGTTCCACCCCGCTACCCCCTCGCTCCATGCCTCTGCCCTCCTCCGTTCCGCTCACCCCCGCCGCCCATTCCGCCCCCTCACCCCTCGCCTCCCGCCCCGCCCCCTCCCGCCTCTCCGCCCTCCCGTTCCACCCCCGCCTTCCCCTCCCGCCTTCACCCCCGCCCCCCCGTCCATTCGCTCCACCCCGCCCCCTCCGTCCCTCCATTCCCCCCGCCCCCCGTCCGCCCCCTCGCCCCCGCTCCGCCTCTCCCCCGCCCCCGCTTCCGCTCCCGCCTCCCCACCTCACCCGTTCCCCGCCTCCACGCCTCCACCTCGCGCCACCTCCGCTCCCGCCACACCCAGGCTCCACCCTCCCGCTTCTACCCCCCCCGCCTTTTTTGGGTGGCAGCCTCTTCCTCATCGGAAGCCTCGCAGTTTGTCTTGGCGGTATGGCGGCTCCCTGCCCGAAACCGGAGGCCCAGACGGTCGCTCCCTCTCCAGATGCCTACCGCGTCATCCTGATAGAGCAGCAATCATCTCGGGTTCACGAGGTTGCCAATGACTTTGCTCTTACCTCTGTCTATGGCAGAGTCATTGGACATTCCCCCTCCAGATCAGCCATCAGGGACTGGCTCCAGTCCACTCTCATGCTAGAGGACGGCCATATTGAGGAGGTGGCCCTTATGGGAAGGGGCATCTTCTGGCTTAAACTCTCCAGTGCGAAAGCTGCGAGCAACCTGATTGCTGGCTCCCCCACGTCAGTGGATGGAAAGATTATCATGATAGTCCCGTGGTACCGTGGATTCAGCGCAGCAAATTTTGATGCCCGGTTCCGTATACCTCGCCATCCAGTGACGCTAGTTTTTCCTGGTCTTGCTGCTGAGCTGCGGCCGATTGTTAGGGACCTGGGCTCCCACTTCGGCTGGGTTATGCACGATACTTTCGCCGATGCGGTGACTACGGCAGGAGCCCCCCGAGTCCGTGTGGCTGTGGCGGATCCTGCGACTCTCCCGACAGTGATCGAGATCGTGACAGGTGCCGACAGCATCACCCAGAGCATGGTAGTCACCGGACAACCAGGACAGTGTCTGAGGTGTCACGGCTTTGGGCACCTGGCGGCTGTTTGCCCACATTTCGCCAGCTCTTCTCGGCCTCCCCCCTCTCCGCCCCCTTCCCCCCCCTCCGGGCAGCCACGCCAGGAGGAGCAGAGGCAGCCGGAGCCCGGACCAGAGATAGCTGGCGGCTAGACTGAGGTTAGAAGGAAAAGAGGAAAGAACAAGAAGATTTCTGATAAAGGCAAGGAGGCAGAGGTTACCCCGCCTGTAGCTGCACCTCAGAGACCCGACAGGCAGCCGCCCCAGGGACATGGGAGAGCATCTTCTTCGACGGTAGCCCGCCCTCCACAGCCTCAGATCCCCCTCTCTTCCTCTCCCCAGCCTCTTCCCATCCAGCCCCAGCCCATCCCCCAACTGCACCCCTTGTCTCCCGACCCGCAGCTTCAGTCCCCTCGTCCTCCTCAGTCTTCTCCCCCTCCTTCTCAGCCCTAGTTCCAGATGCAGCCCCATCCCTCCCCCCCCCGGCCTCTTTCAGCTCTCCCGCAGAGCTAGCTGCTCCGACGGTTCCTCAGCCGAGGGCAGCCCCCGCTCCCCCTCCTCCTCCTCCGCTAGCCGCCCCTGAGGAGTCTGAGCTGCCTATTCCCCAGCCTCCTCCCCCTCCCCCTCTGCTGGCAGGACACCCTGAGTCTACACCACCACCAGAGCAGGCTTCTCCGTCTGCTAGCCCCTCAGTGGCAGACTCTGACGGGCCTCAGCTTCAGGAGAGAGCTCCCCCGCGACTTTTACAGATCTGGCCCCTGGGACTACTTGGATGTGGCCGACCTCGGGACCTTCCCTGCTTGCCTCGACATCAGTATCTTCCTGCTCCGCAAAGGGGCGGATGGGAAGATAGCCGCCTTGGCCCCTAGGGATGGCCCTAGCTTTGCTTTCACGTTCCTTAGCGACGGCACCGAGACTTGGACAGACGACTCGGTCTGGGAGGCTCTCAGGGAGCAGACGCATGCTCAGATTTGCTCCTGGATAGGCCCGTCCGGTGGGCAGCTTCTCGAGACTCAGTGGTCCGAGGGTGACGTGCACCTGCGATGGCGCTGCGCCGCCAAACGATTCAGACTGATTGTGATCCTCAGGCCCCCCCTGTCTTGGCCCCTCCCCCAAGATGTCAGAGCCTGGACTCCTCAGAAACTCCGTGCCTTCTACGGGATATCCACCTCAGAGATCTCGAGCTGGCTCGAGAAAGCTTTCGTTCATGGTACCAAAGGCCTCTCGCCTTTGCTGAAGGTGTTGAAGGACGGGCAGGACGACCCCGCCTCCCCCTCCAAACCTTCCCATAAGCCCCAGCCCCTCCACTCCGAAATGTCAGCTTCCTCTTTGACCTCGACCACGAGCAGACAGTTGTTCGCTGCCTCCCAGTCCTCACCATGAGCCTACACCTCGTATCCTGGAATGTGAACGGGTTTCACTCTTCTGGCACCCGTGGTCCTAGGAAGCTCATTTTGAGACAGGAACTTCAGCCAGCAGTGATTGGACGTTTGGATGTACTTCTGCTCCAGGAACACAAGCTTTCGGCGGCTCACTCCCGTAGATGCGGGAAGCTCCTCCCTGGTCGCTCTCACACTTATTGGGAGCCCTTGATCGGCGCACTGGGGAGGAGTGGTGGTGTCTGTACTTCCGTGGGAGAGCAGCTAGCCCAGGGAGTTTTCGGTCATGGCACGTTGATTCCAGGTCGTGCCCTTTGGGTAGGCCTGGAATTGGAGGGCTCCAGAGTTGGAATCCTCAACATTTATGCTCCCACAGATCTCCGTTGTAGAGCCACCTTCTAGAGGACACTTACAGGGATTCTCCCAGACATGGATTCCTCGATTGTTGGAGGTGACTTCAACAATTTGGAGACCTTGGAGGACCAGCAGGGCAGAGGACCGGAGTTTACAGGTATGTCTCAGGCAGAGCAGTCCGCTTGGGACTCTTTTATCTTTGCGACAGGAGGAAGGGACTGTTGGCGAGACCCGTCCTTCCAGCGTTGGCACGGGAGCTTGGACTTCTCGTGGGGTTTCCGCAGGGAAGGAGGCAGACTCCTGGAGAGGCTGGATAGATTTTATGTTAGTGATTGGGCCATCAGCAGAGGCGGTCAGGCCGGTATAGTTCCAGGGATGACACTCTCCGACCATGCGCCTGTGCTCTTATCATTCCCGCTCATGCCGGATTCCCGACTCCATTTTCTCGAGGGAGGATGTGCGCAGCAGTATTTGCAGTCTTTGGGATAGAGACTGGGGCGAGTGCGCGGATTTGGTTGATTCGGTGGCGCAGGCTCTGCAGGAGTCCAGCCAGATCTGCCAGCTTGCAGCCCTACAGGTTCGACAGGAGTGGTGGGGTAGAGAGAGAGCTCTTCGAAGGGACCTCGCCTCCATTCAGCGGCTCCAGCAGGCATCCCCGGGCTCGGAGGAGCTTCGGATCCAGGCCCTTCGAGCCAGAGCCCTTCTTGAGGAGACACTCCAGCGTCGCTCAGAGTTTTCCTATCACGCCTCTCTCTCCTTCTGGGCTCGAAAGGGTGACCGGATGTGCAGGGAGTTCTTCAGGACACATGGCCACAGAGCTGCAGGTGATCAGCTTCGGAGTCTCAAGACAGCGGAGGGACACATCGTTACGGATCCGGGAGAGGTCTTGGGATTGGCCACCGACTTCTACAGGACCCTTTTCCAGCAGGAGCCGCTTGCTCCTCGTACTCGTCGTGCCCGTGAGGAGGTGTGGAGACACACTCCTTCCTTGGTCCAGCCTAGCATGCAGGCGACGCTGTTGGCACCGTTTACCACGGATGAGATGCTAGAGGCCTTGATGGCCATCGATGGACAGAAGTGCCCAGGTGAGGATGGGCTATCCCGGGCATTCTTCACCTCCTTCTGGGACCAGATCCATCAGCCCCTCCTAGCAGCTCTTCAGAGGATTTTCAGCAGCGGTTATATGCCAGAGAGCCTCTCCTCGGGACTGATTTAACTCATCCCGAAGGGAGGAGATAGACAGGAGATCCGTCAGTGGCGCCCGATCACTCTCCTTACCACTGCCTACAAAATCCTAGCCAAGATGATCAGCGCCAGAGTTCGGCCTCTACCTCCAGACCTCATTCATGACACTCAGACAGGCTTTGTCCAGGATCGCAGTATCCTGGATAATGTCTTCACCTTTTCAGAGGCGGCGGAGTGGGCTCAGCACAGCGGATCACACCTTGCCATCCTACTTCTCGACTTTGAGAAGGCCTACGATCGGGTGGACTGGTCCTTTCTGGAGGGGACTCTGGAGCGGCTAGGTTTCCCAGCAGGTTGGATTCAGGGTATTTCAGCTTTGTACAGGACAGCTTCTAGCAGAGTCATCATTGGAGGCAGGATGGGTGAGCGTTTTAGCTTGGAGAGATCAGTGCGTCAGGGCTGCCCCCTTGCTCCTTACCTGTTTCTCTTCTTCGCCGAGGCTATGACTTACTACCTCCGGGGGAGGTCTACAGGGATCAGGGGTGTTCGCCTTCCCCTCCGGAGGACACGGAGCTCTTGGACTCGGAGTACGCGGATGACACAGCCCTGTATGTCCAGGACGATGAGTTGATGCTGGAGAGGGTGAGGATGGCCCTGGAGGTCTTCTGCTCGGCTGCTGGTGCTAAAATCAACTGGAACAAATCAGTTGGTTTTCTCACAGACCCCGGGGCGCGTTCTCAGTGGGGGATGTTTTTGGGTTTCAGGTGGATCCCGCGGGGACAGACAGCTAGATACCTGGGTTTTCAGGTCGGCCTGGACATCACGCCAGCTCAGCAGTTTCTCCCGGTGCTAGATTCCATCCGACGGAAGCTGGCTTTCTGGAGCATTGCTAAGCTTTCCCTTGCAGGTCGTGCCTTGGTAGTCAACCAAGTCCTCCTTGCCACGGCTTGGTATGTGGCTTCCTGTTGGTGTTTCTCGAGATCCAATGTGGCACAGCTTAGGAGGCTGGTTCGGAACTTCCTTTGGTCCGGGGAGGATGGCCTCAGAGATACCAGAGCCAGGGTTGCTTGGCAGACAGTTATTCTTCCGCAGGCTGAGGGAGGCCTGGGAGTCATCGATCCAGAGCTGCAGAGTCAGGCCTTGTTAGGCAAGTTAGTCATCCACGGTTTGACCCCGGGGGGGCAGACGTGGAAGATGCTACTTCAGCAGGGGGTCGCTTCTTGTGTCCCGCGCCGAGGTGGAGAGTGGCTCCCGTCCCTCAGGTGGATCTTCACTTCCGCCCCGCTTACTCAGCCCCGTTCCCCACTCGTTCGTAGCCTCCTCATGGTTTGGAGGCGGCTCCGCCTCAGTCTCATTCAGTCCCCTCCCCGCTGTCAGGAGGAGATCGATCGCCAGCCGCTTATCTGGAATGATCAAGTCAGAGATGCCGAGGGCCTTCAGTTGGGGGAGAGATCACATATCAGGTGGGATGATTGGATGAGGGGGCCAGCCCGGTCCCTTCGAGTTTGGAGGGACACGTACAGACATTTGGAGACGGCTGATCTCGCAGACGCAGCTGGAGGTGCACGTGGAGCCCAGGCGAGATGCACGGAGATCGATGGCGCGATCCCAGCTGATTGGTTGGTTCCACCTGAGCCTCAGATCCTCATGCCTGGTGACGACCGTTGGCTGGGACAGTTCACCCCCCGTGGCATCCCACTGGTGGTCGCAGGACGTATGGACGACTCCTCTATTTCTTTCTTCGCGGTTATGGGGGATGGACGACTCAGGAGAGAGGATGCACTCATCGACCCCCTACTCCCATGGCAGAGGGTTCGGATCGTAGGCCTTTTGGGGAAGGTCTGGCGTACCGATCCTAGCATTGAGCAGGATCAGCTGCAGCTTTGGCGACTCTGGCTCTGGGAGGGGCGGGCCTTGTCAGAGCTTGATTGGGACCCAGGAGAGTGGAGCTGGCCAGAGGTTGTGACAGGACAGGGGCCGACCTCCTTTGCCTACAGCACGACTTTGGGCAGGCGAGTTCTTGGGAGGATGCAGAGCCGCCCCCCCACCCAGCGGCCCAGTTGGTATACACAGGGTATTTCCAGATTCTTTTTGCAGGCCTTCTGGAAGGCCTTGTGGGAGAGCTGGCGGCCGCGGAAGATCTCCTACTTCCTGTGGCTTCTCGCCCACAAAGGTCTTCCGGTGGGGAGCTGGTTGAGACAGATAGGCCAGGACGGACGCTGTCAGATCTGCCATGAGGTTAAGGAGTCACCAAAACACTGCCTGTGGAGCTGCACTCGCGCCCAGGAAGTGTGGAGGTGGACTTTCGGGATTCTCACTCGCGCAGCACCAGAGCTAGGCTTGATCACGTGGGGCGCGTTCTGTTGGTGCAGCACCGCACCTGGTCTACATCACTTATTCGAGGCATGCCAGCAGGACCCCACTTTCCTTATCACGCAGGGTACATGGGGGCCGCTCGAGGGTATCCCGCAGCACCTAGCAGAGGCGGATACAGGAGTTCAGGAGAGGCAGCCAGTCTGGGAGATTATTAGCAGCATAGCAGGGTGGCACATTTGGACCTCGCGTTGCGCACAGATCCTCGGTGGCACCTCCTTATCGATTGCCCAGATCATGACTGATATTTGGTGCGAGATTATTCATACCCTCAGAGGCCAGTGGGACCAGATTCAGGGAGATTCCCG
Organism: Dipteris shenzhenensis; assembly: GCF_047967505.1. Classification (NCBI taxonomy): domain Eukaryota; kingdom Viridiplantae; phylum Streptophyta; class Polypodiopsida; order Gleicheniales; family Dipteridaceae; genus Dipteris; species Dipteris shenzhenensis. The sequence goes on along the minus strand of NC_141621.1, from coordinate 10,787,635 downwards.
GTCCGGTCAAGAGAAGCGGAGACGCTTCCTCCGGGCTTGGAACACTCAGGGCCTCTTCTTCGAGCAGACTTCGCAGGGCCTTCGGTGGCGCTACTCACCACCCCGATGGCTGTTCATTCACACTCGCCTTATCCCGACGTGAGAGAGTGATTTATTGTGTTACCTTTTAGGGCTGTGTCCGATTTGTGAACGCAGCCCGTCAGCTACAAGCTGACCTTTTCTATCTTGTTCTCGAAGTAATATAATTAGCACTGTTTTTTCGGCAAGGAGGTGGAAGAGGTCGTGCACAGGGTGCAGCTGCAGGACAAGTTGTTGGTGCAGCTACAGTCACTACTCCAGAGCAGAAGAGATGGGATTCACGGGATGCCTTAGCTTTGTCATGCATCTCTCTTTCAGTAAAAAGATTTATCATTCCGCATATCCGGCCGTGTAAGACCTCCAGGGCAGTGTGGGATATTTTGGAAAGCATGTATGCAGCTCGGAATGATGCAAGGGTATCTTTCTTGAAAAGAGAGTTGAGTAATACACATATGGAAGAGGGTGACTCCATGTCAGTCCATCTCACAAAGCTACAGGATCTCAGAGAGCAATTGTTAAACATAGATGAAATTATTCCTGATTCCGAGATGATTACAACCACTCTGAATTCTCTTCCTGAGTCTTATCTCAGCTTTCATACCTCGCTGAACTTATCATTGAGGGGGGTGCAAATCCTCTCACTTTTCATGAGTTGATAGGACTTCTGCTTCAGGAAGAGCAGACCAGGAAAAATTTGGCCTCACGTGCAGGTGAACAAGCCATGCTCTCAAAATTTAAATCAAAAACAAAGGGACAGGCAAAGACATCAGTAAATCAGCCTTCGAGTGGGTTAGGACAGCCTTCACAAAAGGCTAAAAATGATGCAAGTAAGCCCAAGAAGAAGGGTTTTTGTCACTACTGCAAAAAGCCAGGTCATCACATAGCAGAATGCAGGAAAAGGCTTGCAAAAGAAAAGAAAAACAGCTCAGGTATGGCTGTTTCAGATTCAGCTCCTCATGCATCTGACAGTGCAGCCAACTTTGTTGGACAGGATTATGCCTTTTTATCTTGCATTTCAGATTCTAGGTTGGCTGTTCCAGATGCTCGGGATAGTACAGCCACTTGCAGTGATGATACATATGCATTTTTGACTTGCAGTTATGACTCTTCTACAGATGCATCCGCTTTCAGTGTTAATGAAACACTGAACACTTGGTATTTTGACAGCGGTGCATCCAAGCACATCACTTCTAGGAAGTGTCTCTTTACTTCCTTGCATCGACCTCCCGTTGGTAAGAAAGTCACTTGTGCCAACAACTCATCATATTCAGTACGTGGCACAGGAGAGGTTGAGCTCACTGCCATTGATGGCTCAATTTTCAGACTTTCAGATGTCTTATATGTGCCTGGCATAACCAAAAATCTCCTTTCAGTGTCCACTCTTAACAGAGGGGGATTTCAGGTCATCTTTGAGGATGACAAATGTGCTGTCCGAGACAGGGAAGATGACTATGCCTTAAGGTTATCTGGTACTCTGCTGCGTGGGCTTTTTCAGCTTGATATTTTTGAGAAAAGAGCAGCCCATGCTCTTGCAGTTTCTACCCCTACAGCTGCCATGCAAAATGCAGAATTATGGCATGCCAGATATGGTCACATGCATTACAACAGCTTGATGACACTTCAGAAGTTTTCCATGGTTGATGCATTGCCACCTCTTGAGGTACCTCCTCCACATGCCTGTTAAGGGTGCATTTTAGGTAAGATGCATAGATTCCCCTTCAAGAAGGATGGTTCAGTTAAACCTGTCCGCAAATTACAGCTTATACACAGTGATGTCTGTGGTCCCATGAGGACTCCATCGTTGGGTGGTCATCTCTACTTCGTTACATGTATTGATGATTACTCCAATTTTACTTGGGTTTATGGGCTGAAACAGAAATCTGAAGTGTTCACGGTGTTTAAACACTTTTCAGCCATGGTTGAAAATGAGACTGGACTCAAGACACAGACATTACGCACATATAGAGGTGGGGAATACTTGTCTGCAGAATGTGATGCTTTTCTGAAAGGCAAGGGCATTGTGCATCAGCTCACAGTCAGGCTGACCCCTCAGCAAAATGGAAAAGCTGAGAGGAAAAATAGAACCCTCATGGAGATGGACAGATGTATGCTGAAAAGCAAACACATGCCTCACAAATTCTGGCTAGAGGGTTTGATGTGTGCCAATTACATTTTGAATCGGGCTCCCACTAAGGCTTTAAAAACAAAAACTCCTTATGAGGTCTGGAATGACAGGAAGCCTTCAGTGGATCACTTCCGAGTCTTTGGATGCCTTGCTTATGCACATGTGCCAGTTGAATTTAGGCACGAATTGTCAGATAAAGCCATCAAATGCATATTTGTTGGCTACAGTGCAGAAAGCAAGGGGTACCGTCTCTATAATCCTGCTACACGCAAGATCATAGTAAGTAGAGATGTGATATTTTCTGAAAATTCAGCTCACACTCAGGCTGAATTTCAAATGCCTTCGTCTTCAGAGGATGTCTTTGAGGGGTTACTACCCATTGCCTTGGGTTCCCCTGCTGATTTTTCTGATGCAAATCAGAATTTACAGCAACCTCTAGATGCTTCAGTTCCGCCACAGGATGTCTTGCCCCCTCCACATGCAGTGGAACAGGTGGTGCAGCAAGAAATTGCAGACATACATGCAGCAAAAACAGTCCCAAACTGGCTGTTACAGACTCTCAGGGAGAGTAAAATTGATGCTTCATTATCTGGCAGGACTCACAGTGTAGCAAGGCACATGGAAGGTGCTAATTCAGTGGAATCAGCATATGCAGGTACTCTCCTTGATGAGGAGGAGCCTGCCACATTCGAAGAGGCAAAGGATAATGTGCATTGGATGAATGCCATGCACGATGAGTTGCAGTCCATTGCAAAAAATCAGACTTGGGATGTTGTAGACTTGCCACAGGGTAAACATGCCATTGGCACACGATGGGTCTTCAAGGTCAAACGGAAGCCAAATGGCTCCATTAACAGATATAAGGTAAGGCTGGTTGCTAAAGGCTATGCTCAGAAAAAGGGCATAGATTATGAGGAGACATTCGCTCCTACATCCTGGATGACCACCATCCGATCACTTATTGCAATGGCTGCACATTTTGAGTGGAATGTTCATCAGTTGGACATAAAAACAGCCTTCTTGAATGGGGACTTGCTGGAAGAGGTGTATGTCAAACAACCTCCGGGCTTTGAAGTTACAGCAAATGCACTTCAAGTATGCAAGCTCAACAAAGCTTTATATGGGCTGAAACAGCACTTCAAGTATGCAGGCTCAACAAAGCTTTATATGGGCTGAAACAGGCCTCTCGTGCATGGTATGCCAAGATACATGCCTTTTTGACCAGCAAGGGGCTGCACAATAGTCCTACTGAGAGCACCCTCTACATCAAGATGGATGGGGGGGAAATTTTAGTCATCCTTCTTTATGTCGATGACTTACTGCTCACAGGGTCCAATGAAGAAAAAATTGCAGATTTCAAAGCTGATTTGCAGACCAACTTTGACATGTCAGACTTGGGGCTGCTTCACTTTTATTTGGGGATCCAGTTCTCTCCTGAGAGACGTGGCACTGTTATGTCTCAGTCCAAGTATGTTCAGAAACTCTTGGACAGATTTAACATGCATGAGTATAAGCCCATAGCCACTCCCATGGAGCCGAAGCTGAAACTCACAATGCATGATGCAGGAGAATCAGTTGATGCCACACTTTACAGTCAGGCTGTTGGATGCCTCATATATCTCTGCAACACTAGACCTGATATTCAGTTTGCAGTATCTCAGGTGAGCAGGTACATGCACAGCCCAAAAACTATGCATTGGCAGGTAGTTAAGCGCATCTTCCGTTATTTGCAGGGCACAAAGTCTTTTGGCTTGCTATTTCCCAGGGGGGGTGACTTGCAGATGCATGCCTACAGTGATTCAGATTGGGCTGGTGATTATGACACTAGGCAGTCCACTAGTGGCAATTGTTTCTTTTTGGGTAAATCTTGCATTTCGTGGCTGAGCAAGAAACAATCTACAATGATGGCTACCTCATCATGTGAAGCTGAGTACAAGGCAGCTTTCACAGCAACAGTTGAATGTGTCTGGCTGCGACGTCTATTTGCTGATCTTCATCTGTCTTTGGAGGGTCCTTCTCCAATTCTCACTGATAGTCAGAGTGCCATTGCAGTGGCAAAGAATCCAGTGTTTCATGCTCGCACGAAGCACATTGAGGTTCACTATCACTACGTCAGAGAGAAGTTGCATGCAGGAGAGATCAGTATGGTCTTTGTGTCCACACATGACAACGTTGCAGATATTTTCACCAAAGCACTACCACGTGAAAAGCTTGAGGCATTTTGCAGTGCCCTGAACTTATATCCGTTTGGTGATTGATCAGCCTTGTACATGACATTGGCACTGCAGGGGGGTGTTAGAATTATAGATATAATTCAGCAGTGACCAATGTAATATAATAAGCTAGTTAGGGACACTTTTCCCTCTTTAAGAGGTTTTTCCCCCTAACCGCAGTTAGTTCACTAACTATGGTTAGTGACTACTAAGGTTTTGTCACTAGGACAAAACCTTATCTTTCTCTCATTGAGTTGTACTCTCACACTCTTCTATTGCAACTCAGCTTTCAGCTTCCAAGCTTCCAGCTCTCACTCTCTTTTGCTCTCTCTCACTCACCATCTTCTCACACGGTGGTCCCATCTTGCTGCTCTCTAATATGTTGTAGTAGCGTCTCTCAGTGTCGTCGCATCTCCATCAGGTAGAGCCCAATATAGACGTGATCCTGGAAGTGGATCAGTCGTGAGAGTAAGCCAAAGCCGTGGCCCTCCTGAAAAAGGCACTGGTAGCGCCCTCAGATCTCATAGTAGGTTGGGTAGACACATAGGAAGTGCTCCTCTGTCTCGCGTGCCCCCATCGTGCACAACCTGCAAGTCCGTTGCTCTCTGGGTATGCTTGTAGCTCTCCCTGCCTCGATCCTCACCTGATGGGACGATACCCGCATCTGTCCGATGGCAATCCTCAGCGCATGTGAGACTCCTCTGTCCACAGATATTGAGGTCTGATGATGAGCCCATCCTCCGATACTCTCAAAAAATGGTCATAGTAGAGCTGGATCTTGGTGGGGAACTCCTGGTCCCTCCCCCAAGTGCGAGATGTGTGGAGCTAGAGATCTAACCGTATGATGCACTTAATCTCATCTCGTGGGATCAACTTGGGCGCATCCATGCTATACTGAAACGAGGGAAGCCGATCCATCTAAATGCCATGATTGGCAAACCATGCGGTGATGCGTGCATACCATGCTGTACCTACCCCTCTCTGCTAGTCGTATGGAAGACTCTAGTGCTAGCCTTGGAAGTCTCTCGCGAGGTAGGTCCCAAACTCTGTGGAGGAATGTCACTGTCTGAAAAATGGCATCAACTTGGAGAGGGGTCATGGCAAACTCTGCCTGTACTATCTGATGGGGGACCGAGGGCTTACTCCGAATCATCCTAGAGCCCATAATCACCTGTAGCCGCTCAAATCTCCTCCATTCTGCTGTGCTGAAAGATCACACCCCCAAAAAGGTGCACATACATGGCAGTCAGCCTCACTAGAGTGTCGAAAAGCCAACACTTCGTCGGTGGATCCTGGAAGTGCGCTTGGAAGCACTGTCGCTCTAGTCGAGCCAAAGCACCATGCACCATGCCAGAGAGAGAGAAAGAAAGAAAGAAAGATATATTAACGTCCACGGAAGACCTCGCAGGCCTATGGGACAGAGTGATACAGCATCATAAAAAAGAAACTCATACATGCCACCAAGGGCTGATGCAAAAGGGCGCGCTAGGGCCTTTTGCTGAAAACCAAGCTAAACAAAACTCCTAGCTCGGACTTAGAACTCAAGCTCAAATTCTCCAACGGAGCTAAAGCTCAAGCTAGGGCCCGGTATCAAGATCCGGCACCTGGTATCAGAGCGTCCCTCCTGTGGGCCGTGAAGATGTCGCGGATCTGTATCTGTCGAGTAGTCTCGCGTGGTACGCGATCGTCTCGATCTAAGGACCCTACGGGCTATATCTACTGTGATCCCACGCCTTTGGCGGTCCCCTCTGAGGAGGGTAGCAATGGGTCGTATCTCAATGGTGCGCGGTCTGGCAGCTATGCGCATCGTGTGTGGTCGTCGGTGGCTGAGCCATGCTGTCCTCGTATCAACTATCTCCTCCTCCTCGATCCCACTATGTCCTGGGGCTGACTCAAATGTATAAAAATCCGTGACTTGCCTCTGGGTAGGGTTTGCCCCTACAACCTGTGACCCATCTGGTGTTTGCCGTGCTCGGAAGACTGCTCCAGGGGTGGTGCAGACTCGGGATGCCCTGCCTGGGGTGGGGAAGGGGAAGGAGGCTAAGGGGTAAGGCGACTCAGACTCCACGGAAGCGACTAGCGGGGGGGGCGGAGGAGGGGGAGTGGGGGCTGCCCGCAGCTGAGGAACCACCGGTGCAGCTGGCACTGCAGAAGAGCTGAGAGGGGCGGGGGAGGGAGAATGGGGCTGGAGCTGGGACTGGGGCTGAAGAGGAAGAGGAGGGGGCTGAAGAGAAAGAGGTGGGGGCTCATGCTGCGGGTCGGGAAGAGGGGGCTGCCGCTGGGGTAGGGGCTGGGGCTGAGTGGAAGGGAGCTGGGAATCGAAAGAGAGGGGGACCTAAGGCTGCGGAGAGCGGGCTATAGACGAAGAAGAAGCTCTCCCAGGACCCTAGGGCGGCTGCCTGTCAGGTCTTTGAGACGCTGCTGCAGGTTGGGTAACCTCTGCCTCCTTGCCTTTGTCAGAAGTCTTCTTATTCTTTCCTCTTTTGCTTCTGACCTCGGTCCAGCCGCCAGCCACCTCTCGGCCGGACTCCGGCTGCCTCTGCTCCTCCTGACGTGGCTGCCCGGAGGGGGGGGAGGGGGCTGAGAGGGGGGGGGCGGGGGGGGCTGAGAGGAGCTGGAGAAGCGTGGACAAGCAGCAGCCAGGTGCCCAAAGCCGTGACACCTCAGGCACTGGCCTGGCTGTCCTGTGACTACCATGCTCTGAGTAATGCTGCCAGCATCTGTCACGATCTCAATCACTGCAGGGAGGGACGCAGGGTCTGCCACAGCCACACAGACTCTGGGAGCTCCTGCTGCAGTAACCGCGTCAACGAAAGTGTCATGCATCACCCAGCCAAAGTGGGAACCCAGGTCCCTGACTATCGGCCGCAACTCAGCAGCAAGGCCTGGAAAAACTAGCGTCACTGGGTGGCGAGGTATGCGGAAGCGAGCATCAAAGTCCGCTGCGCTGAATCCTCGGTACCAAGGGACTATCATGATGATCTTTCCATCCACAGATGTGGGGGAACCAGCAATCAGGTTGCTCGCAGCTTTCGCAGTGGAGAGTTTAAGCCAGAAGATGCCCCTTCCCATAAGGGCCACCTCCTCGATGTGACTGTCCTCTAGCATAAGAGTGGACTGGAGCCAGTCCCTGATGGCTGATCTGGAGGGAGAGTGTCCAATGACTCTGCCATAGACGGAAGTGAGAGCAAAGTCATTGGCAACCTGTTGTACCCGAGACAACTGTTGCTCTGTCAAGATCACGCAGTAGGCATCTGGAGAGGGAGGGTCCGGCTGGGCCTCCGATTCCGGGCAGGGAGCCGCCATACCGCCAAGACAAACTGCGAGACCTCCGATGAAGAAGAGGCTGCCACCAAAAAGGGGGGAGATAGACGAGGGATGGAGCCTGGGTGTGACGGAGAAGGATAAGGCGAGGCGAAGCGAGGCGGGCGGAGGAAGCGGAGGCGATGGCGGGGGCGGAGGGCGGAAGGGACGGAGGGCGGAGGTCGAAGGCAAGGGAGAGGGGAAGCGGCAAAGGCGAGGGCGGAGGGCGGAGGGGGGAGGGGCAAGGGCGAGGGGCGAGGGCGGAGGGGTGAAGGGCGAGGGCGGAGGGCGGGGGGGTGAGGGGCGAGGGGCGAGGCGGGGGGACGAGGGGCGAGGGGCGAGGCGAGGGGCGAGGCGAGGCGGAGGGACGAGGCGAGGGGCGAGGCGAGGGGCGAGGCGAGGGGTGAGGGCGTGGTGGCAGGGCGAGGCGAGGGGCGAGGGGTGTGAGGCGAGGGCGAGGGGTGTGAGGCGAGGGCGAGGGGGGTAAGGCGAGGGCGAGGGGGTGAGGCGAAGGGGGGTAGGGAGGTAGAGGCTAGGGAAGGAGGGAGGAGGGCTCGCAGGAGCCAAGCGTATCCTTAGTGGGGAGCTCTTGGCCCCCCCCCATATCCGTGATGTGTGAAGCTGTAGGAGATCTAGTCGTATTATACGGTTGATCTCGTTGCACGGGAGTCGCTCCAGGGGTGGATCCATACTGTACTGAACGGGGGGGAAGCCTATCTAGCTAAATACCATGCCTCGCCAGCCATGTGCCTATGCGTGCATACCAGGTGTTTGCGCCGCTCTCTGCCAAGCGTATGGAAGCTTGTAAGGCCACTCTTGGTAGTCTCCAGTGAGGTAGGGCCCAAACTCTGTGGATGTATGTCACTGTCTGGAAGATGGCATCAATATGAAGGGGTGTCATCGTGAACTTTGCCTGTATGATCTCATGTGGGACTGAGGGCTTACTCCGAATCATCCTGGAGCCCATGAGAACCTGCAACCTCTCAAATGTCCTCCATTCCGCTATCGGGAGGTCACACCCCCAAAAGGGTGCATCATACATGGCTGTCGGTCGGACGAGGGTGTCAAAAAGGCAGCCCTTCGTTGGAGGGTCCTAAAAGTGGGCTTGGAAACACTCTCTCTCTAGACGGGCCAATGCGCCTTGTCCTCATGTGAGCCGTGCTCTAGCAGTGTGGGTCATCATGAAGAGGGGTCTTGAGAAAACCGCACCCAAATATGTGTAGGACTGCACTATCTCCACTGGGGCATCTCTGTATGTGAAACTGTGTCGGTGAAGCACCGGCCGTGAGGTGTTGAAGATCATAACATTGGTTTTCCCAAGGTTGACTGTCAAGTCCCTCTCTCTACAGAACACCTCCAAGGCATCCAGATGTCTCTGTAAGCCCTCTGTTGATGATGATATGAGTACTATGTCATCTGCATATAACAGTATCTGCATCATGAGATCAGCCAGCGGCGAACCCTCCCCCCCCCCCTAGACGGTCTAAGAAAGATGTGATTTCATTAATGTAGAGTCCAAAGAGCGTCGGGGAGAGTGGGCAGCCCTGCTTCACCCCTATAGTACAGTCCACCCAATCTGATATAACTCCTGGGGCTCGAACTCTCCCTCGAACAGACTCGTATAGGTCATGACTCCCCAGATCATGGAGTCCAGGATATGTAGCTCACGTAGTCTCGTGATCAGATGAGATCGCGGGATGGTATCGAAGGCCTTCTGAAAGTCTACAAAGCATGTCTAGACTTTCTGATGTCTGGACCTAGCCTCCTCAATGATAGTCTGTAGAGTGAAGATGTGATCCAAAGTAGAGTGCTGTCTCCGAAAGCCTGCCTATCCTAGTGCTCGCTGCCCCTGAAGCTCCATGTGGCTGCTAAGTTCCCTCTCCAACACTGATCCATAGATCTTGGCCAAAGTATGACCAATCATGAGGGTGTGGTAGTTTCAGGTATCCATGGGGCCCCCTGCCTTGTGTATCGGTACGATGGTGGTAGGTGGAAAACCGAGGCATATTGCGTGATTGGACATCCGTGCTAAAATCGGGGCCGGGACCTCATCCCCATGTGAGAAATGCTATGTCCGTAGTCCTTCATCATCCTGTGCCTTTGTTTGTGTAGACGGCGTAGTGCAGCCCGTACATTTTGTGTGGTGAACAAATAACATGTGGTAGGCCTGGGCATACCAAACATGTCAGGTTGTGCCTGCCCGGGGACATCATATAGGGAGCATGCATATGTGTGCCACACAGAAGGGTCAGTCACCAGTGATGGGAATGGGTGGTTTCCCTTCTGATAGGAACCCCCATCCGATGGTGGGGTCTCCCCCCCGGAACAAGCTAATAATGTCATCCATCCTGTGTGTAAGGAATGCACGTCTCTTACGCCGTGTCAGGCGTCGATAAATCCGCAGATGCAGACAAATGGCCCAAGGCGCGTTCCCGTATCAAGTGTGCTCTCAGAGCCCTGCACTCGTCGTCAAACCATGGGTTCTGTGGCATCTTCCCATCACGGGGCCGTGCGGGCCTGGTCACGGGGAAGGACCTTATGGAAGCCTCCTGCACTACTGATACCAGCACGTCTGAGGCATGTGCTAGGTCCATGTCATCATCGTCTCTGAGTAGGTCTGAGTCAAGTACTCTATCAAAATGGACCTGGATAGCTGGCGGTTTCTGCGGGGCCCTCACTGTGGTGGATATAGTGACAGAAATGCAGAAGGATAGGTACATGTGGTCTGCTCTGAGTGGGGGCGGAGGCACTGTGAAGTCGAGTATCCTCGGCGCAAAGGCTAGTGGGCCGTGGCCGTAGTATATAGTTTATAGTGCTCGATCCTCCACCATGGGGGAAACATGTGAGTCCCCTAGATGATGGCCATCTTTGAAGGCCATTGTAGATGATCAAATCGTCTACTGCGCCCAACTCTAGTAGGTGCTGTCCATATCCTGTCATAGATGCAGTGTCTGCTGAGTGCCTCAGTATCCCAAGCTCCTCTGCATCGAGCTCTGGAACTAGGTGGGGGTCCCCCTCATGTGCGAAGTCCAGGAGGCCTACCTGTCTATCCCCTGTCCGTGCATTGAAGTCTCCCAAGAGGAGCGTGTCACCCAATCGAGACGTCATGGGAGGGAAGTAACAGATTGCAATGAAGAGAGGATGGGAGTCTGGCAGCTGGATCCGTATCCACATATGTCGGGCATGTTCCTCTTTCTGTGCCACCGATATAAGCTGTATCAGATGTGTCTTGAAGAGGATAGCTACCCCTCCTGAGCCTCGAACCCCGTTGTCTCTCCTCAGCTCCATCCGGTGGGCTGACTCCCATGACAATGGGTAGTAACCCCTCAAAGACATCACCGGAAGAAAAAGACATATCAAATTCAGCTTGAGTGTGAGCTGAATTCTCTGAAAATATTACATCTCTACTGACAATGATCTTGCGTGTGACAGGATTGTAGAGACAGTAGCCCTTGCTCTCTGCACTGTACCCAACAAAAATGCATTTGATTGCCTTAATAGACAACTTATGCCGAAACTCAACAGGCACATGAGCATAAGCAAGGCATCCAAAGACTCCGTACGGAAATGATCCACAGAAGGCTTTCTCCCTTGCCAAACTTCATAGGGAGTCTTGGTCTTCAAAGCTTTTGTGGGTGCCTAATTCAAAACATAATCGGCACACATGAGACCTTCAAGCCAAAATTTGTGAGGCAATTTTTTGCTTTTCAGCAAACATCTATCCATCTCCATAAGAGTACGATTTTTTCTCTCAGCTTTCCCATTTTGCTGAGGAGTTAGCCTCACTGTAAGCTGATGTACAATGCCCTTGTCTTTCAAAAAAGCATCAAAATCTGCAGACAAGTACTCCCCTCCTCTATCTGTGCGTAATGTCTGTATCTTGAGTCCGGATTCATTCTCAACCATGGCTCCAAAGAGTTTGAAGACCATTAACACTTCTGATTTGCATTTCAGCCCATAAACCCAAGTGTAGTTGGAGTAGTCATCTATAAAAGTGACAAAGTAAAGATGACCACCCAATGATATAGTCCTCACGGGACCACAGACATCACTATGGATAAGCTGTAATTTTCGAACAGCTTTAACTGATCCATCCTTCTTAAAAGGAGATCTGTGCATTTTACCAAGAATCCACCCTTCACAGGCATGTGGAGGAGGTGTTTCAAGAGGAGGCAATGCATCAACCGGCTCATTGTCAGATGCATGAGGAGCTGAATCTGAGACAGCCATACCGGATCTGTTTTTCTTTTCTTTTGCAAGCCTTTTCTTGCATTCTCCAATGTAGTGACCTGGCTTTTTGTAGTAATGACATATTCCCTTCTTCTTGGGTTTACCTGCATCACCTTTAGCCTTTTGAGAAGGCTGTCCTGAACCACTGGAAGGCTGATTTGCTGAAGTCTTTGCCTGTCCCTTTGCTTTAGGCTTGAATTTTGAGAGCATGGTATGTTCACCTGCTTGTGAAGCCATGTTTTTCCTGGTCTGCTCTTCCTGCAGCAGAAGTCCTATCAACCCGTGAAAAGTGAGAGGATTTGCACCCCCCCTCAAAGACAAATTCAGCGAGGTATGAAAGCTGAGATAAGACTCAGGAAGAGAATTCAGAGTAGTGGTAATCATCTTTGAATTAGGAATGATCTCATCAATATTCAGCAACTGCTCTCGTAAATCCTGTAGCTTTGTGAGGTGCACTGACATGGAGTCACCCTCTTCCATATGTGTATGAGACAATTCTCTTTTCAAAAAAGACACCCTGGCATCATTCCGAGCTGCATACATGCTCTCCAAAATATCCCATGGTGCCTTTGAGGTCTTACACGACCGGATATGCGGAATGATGAATCTTTTCACTGAAAGAGAAATACAAGACAAAGCTAAAGCATCACGTGAATCCTATCTCTTTTGCTACGGAGTGGTAGGTATAACTGCACCAATAACTTGTGCTGCAGCTGTACCCTGTGCACGACCTCTGCCTCCTTGTTGGGGAGGGGTATTAGGTGCCACATTTGCTGGCCGGAACTCATCCCCACTTACATAGTCCCACAAATTACGAGAAATCAGAATATTGCGTACCATAAAACTCCAGAGGGAGTAGTTGGTACCATCCAGCTTGTCCTCTTGTGAGAGACCACTGAAACCGAAATCATTCTGATTTTGCTGGGCCATGTCTGAGAAAGAAAATACAACAAATGCAAATCTGAATTCCCTTGCTAGGAATGGAGTGCACAAATCCCCAAAAAAAAAACACAGCCAAACACTGGCTAAAAATGCAACTCAGATCTCTGTAATGTCTCTGTCAAAAATATGCCAGAGCATCTAATCTCTCCCAAAACCTGCCAAAAGCGCTTCAAAGCACTCACAAAAAAGGCAGTGTGAACTGAAACCTATCAAATTGCTCTCCCAACACAAAAGCCCCAATTTGTGGCTTGAAATTGCAACCAGAAAGGGGCAAATTTACTAAAAGCCCCAAATCTGCAATTTCTGAACAAAAGCCCCAAATTTTAGATTAGATCTACAAAAGCCCCAAATTTCGAGTTGAAATTGAGCCAAACTTCACCCAAATAGCTAATCTCCTGCAAAAGCCCCAATTTCTTGGCCAATCTTTGCAATTTGCTTGCAATGTGTGCCAAAAAATGGACAAAAGCCCCAAATCTAACAAAATGCCCAATTCACAGGTTGTGCTCAAATCTGTCCAAAGATTGCTCTGCCAAACAATGGCTTCTTGCAAGTTCAAGAGTGCCTGCAGGAAAGGTCAAATGCAACTGTACGACTTGTACAGTGGCTGCACGCAGAAAGTACGGAAGGTACTATACGGTCGATGCAGGTTGTACGGCGCCACACGCGCAGGTTGTACGGACGAAGGTTGGCGACGATGTATGGAATCTGGTGCAGGAGCCGTACGGTCTGTATGGCGAAGATACCTGCGGAGCAGGTAGTACGACGTAGGTACGTACGGGGCTGCAGGCTGTACGACGCCTGTGTACGGAGCTGTACGGCTGTAGGCTGTACATCGACGATACCACCAACGAAACAGATAGTATTGTGTGCAGGTACGTACGGGGCTGTACGGCCGTACGTTGATGCAAGCGCTGATACGGCGATGGAGCTGTACCGGCGCACGTGAGCTGAGCGCAGCTGTACGGAACAGGTACGCACATAGAGGCTGTACGGATGGGATGTAACAGCAGGAGCACCAACTGTACGGGCACGAGGAGCTTGGGCTGGAGGCAAGAGCTCAACGAAGCTCTAATACCAAATGTGAGAATGGGAGAGAGAGAGAGCAGATGAGAGCAAGAAGCAGGAGAGAGTGAGAGCTGAAAGCTTAGTTGCAAATAGATGAGTGAGATACAACTGAAAGGAGTGATGGGTTTTGTCTAAGTGACAAAACCTTATCACTTCACTAACCATAGTTAGTGAACTAACAGTGGTTAGGGGAAAAAACCTCTAAGTGAGGGAAAAGTGCCCCTAACCTACTTATTACATTACATTGGTGCTAAATTATAGCAATAATTCTAACAAAAAGCCCCATTTGAAATCATCTATGGGCAATGTTTACCCACTCCAATAACACACTTGGGGGAGCGAATTTTTGCTGCTGACCAGTTTGCTGAGGATATGTCACAAGTTATTGAGCAGGTAAAAGAACATATTAAGAAGGCCCAGGTTCAACAATCCAAGGCAGCCAATAAAAAAAGAAAATAAACAAGGAGGATGATTGGGTTTTATTGAAGATTGATAAAAGAAGAATCAAGTCAGTGAGAGGAAGTACAAAACATGTCAAGTTAGCACCGAAGTTTTATGGTCCATTTCAGATTTCAGCAGCTTTATATCCAGAAGAAGGATCCAGAGCGTATGAGCTGAAGTTACCAGCCCACTGGCCTATGAAGAACATCTTTCATGTGAGCAATTTGAAGAGATACCATGGCGATACTTTTGCGTTTTTGGATACTCAGCATCAAGAAGAACCTGAACTTGAAGATGGGACTGAAGTTCTTACTCCGGAACAGATCGTGTACCATAAAGAGAAGAGTACTCGTGGAAAGAAGAGATATATGTATTTACTGAAGTTTAAAAACCAGCCAGCTAGTGATGCACAATGGATGGAAGAAGAGTTCTTTACAGATTTTCCACAGATACTCGCAGATTATAAAGAGGCGATGCAATTGCGGAAATAACAAGAGAAAGTGCACGTAAGAGGAAGAGACAAGCAATAATCCAGAAGAGGACTTCTGCTCATTCAAGCAGGAGGGAGTGTCATGACAAGAGAAATGATTATTTAGTTAATTAATAGTCATTAGAACCTTATTATTGTTAGGCGCCAATTTGATGGTGCGGTTATATGTTTGTATTTATGATCGATCAAGCGGTGTAAATAGTACCGCCAAAACTACGTAACATTGGCCAATGATTAGTAATAAAGATGTGCACACACGTCTAGGTCCTAGGGGCAATAGGAAAGGGAAAGGGTGCATTAGAGTGCATTGAATGGTAAGTGCATGGGTCATAGGATAAGGGTAGGTGTAAATGGGAAGATGGAACTTGAGTGATCTCAAGGGACATTAATGAAAGGGTATATACCTAGATGAATCCAGGAACATTCCCAAACTCATCCTCTAAAAACACAACATAGTGCAGTTTCAATCTCATGATAGTCACTCACAAGGTTGAAAACCATAAACTCCATCATGCATAGCAGGGACTAGCTACTATGACATCCCCACTGACGTCATCAGCGCCCAACAGTGGGTGTAGACCATAGTATAAAAATATGCTCTCACACATACAAATCCACACACCCACACATACTGGAGCATCCATTTATACAAAGTCTTCGTACTGAGTTTCTGTCGGCACTCCGGAGGTGAAGGGCAGACTCAGCCATGATGAAGGCTAGCACTAAAGGAGAAGGCTAATCAAAAGGTAGTCCAAAATCTCTTCATTCAAGCTACAACTGCTTGTGAAGTCTAAACATTTTCATTTTAGTCTCTCCCCAACGAGCATCTAAATCTAAATCTAGCTGATAGGGCAACGCACCATTTAAGATAGAAAGAATTATCACAATACCAGCAGGCCGCAACTTGGACGAAAACTTGGACATTAATGAAAGGGTATCACCCTTTCATTGGAAATCTCACGTAGCATTCTCTCTACCACATTGTATTCATCCGTCATCTCTCTCCCACCTTGCATGTAGGTCGAAAAAGAAACAAGTACCCTCACGAGGGCGCTCTTTCCCATTGGAGGGCCAATCGGCATTCAAATTTTGCATGCATTGCACACATTTGCATTTTCGAAAAGTAGGGATTTCTCACAGTCTACTATGTGTGTGCACAGTGAGCTCTTCAGAAGTGTGGTTTCCGTGCTCTCTCGAAGAGTGTTCTTTGTCTTTCTCAGTTCTCCAAGTATAAAGCAAATTCTCCCCCTAATTGGGGGAGGGGGCCCTCAGTGGGTACAGGGACCCAATCGGTTGTCGACTCTACTCTCTCTCTCTCTACCCTCATTACCTTTCTCTCTCTATGGTGTACAACGCTAATTCCTCGCTAAAAGTTTAAAGAAGGTCTTGCTGTGAATTACGCGATCAGATTACCATTGCATGTTACAATCATCTCTTTTGGCACAACTGGAGAGCAGCTGCCAAGGGTTGAAAGTCCCAAATCATTGCGCATGTAACAAAAACGAAAGAGAATATACAAATGCTGATTAGGCAAAAGGTTTAACGTGTAGCCACACTCCACATATTTGCAAACCTCAAAAGAATCTCAATTCCAAATGGATGGCCACATGGGTGGGGAGCAACATTTTAAGCTATTTTTCTTTGCACAAACTACAGAGTTCTCTTAGAAGAAGTCTAGGTGTATGCAAGTGTCTTTCAAGTTGTCATGGGATTAAATGTGATAAGAGTGTGACAAACCAGAAGATGAGTATGAAGAACTTCGAGGGTACATGATAGTAATCAGTCCAAAAGTGTCTTTCAAGTTGTGATGGGATTAAATGTGATAAGAGTGTGACAAACCAGAAGATGAGTATGAAGAACTTGGAGGGTACATGATAGTAATCAGTCCACCAAGCTTGAGCTAATAAACAATACAAGAAGAGAACATTGGAGGATTGCATAGCCAAAGAGGAGGGATCTGGTGTTGACACATCAAGCAATGACGAGGAGAGACCTACAAATCTGAAAGCTTGGGAAGATGGGAGTGTTTCCTTTGGAAGATAGACCTCTTCGTGAAGCTTTGACAAATCTTTCCAATCAAGATATCTGAATACGTGTACATTTGACCGATCCAAAGACAACAACATGGCTCATTGGGAGTCCAGAGCATCGAAGTAGCAGAGAGAGGCATGTAAATTCTATAGAGAATTTGAAAATGTTTTTGCAAGCTCTGGCATGACTTAACAAGTTAGCGTAGATTAAGACAAACCTTGATTAACTTTGCAACTGAAGATGATTCGAAAAGCCGAATTAGACACCTCTGGCCCAAGCTTTCTAGCTAACCAGGCCAGTACAACACGTTGGCAATCGTCCAGCGCTTCTTGTATGCCAGGGGGTGCTAAGCTCCCATTTGCTTCAAGTGAACTAGACACTTTGGATGCAAGCCGCACTGCAGCATCCGTAATGGCTGGTTGGCAGACAGACTTGCAGCACTCCTTTAACGGGTCGACAGAAGAACATGAAGCTAGCAGATTGCTTGTATTTACCACCTGCTCAAAGTCTTCCACTCGTGCCACAGGACATGAACCTCCAGTCAGGTTTGTGAATTGAACCTGACAAAGCTCGGTAATTGTATTATTCCCACCATTGTCGACAAGAAAACCCACAATATCTGCAAGACAGTGTGATGCGTCCGTCTTATTTAAAACCAATGAGCCAGACATCAGGCTTAGCTCTCCTTCCAAAATCCGTAACATGCTCTCAAATTGAGGGCAACAAATGACATTCCCAACTAGCGTAGCCAAAGGTGCCGTACAGTCTCCTGCTGTTCTATCAAGCGTCTGACTGATACCTGAAAAGTTGAGGTTGCAAAGACCTGCTCAAACCAAACATACACTATTAACAAGTTAGTAGCCTATACGAGCATAATAACCTGCAAAGCAATGTTCCCTCCATTTCAGGAATTGAAAATTCTTAAAGAGGGCCCGCAAAGGGGAATATTGCTGCACTACAAGGTTACACTTATAACAAGACTTGACCCAGAAAGATGGAAGTGAAGAATTGAATGCATGCATAAAAAATGCAAAACAACAGAGAGACTCGAAGAGGTTTGCTCAAACATGGAATATATTACCCGTTGTCGGAGGTCCACTGGGCAAGAAAGGATATATTGGTGAAAATGGTAAGAAAGGAACAACAGGGTCTGGAGCACTAGCCGGATATAGGCTTGAAGGTGAATCGGCGACTGCAGGAGATAGCGCATTTGATGCTTTTGCAGCTTCTCTGAGCCCAAGGATTCCTGGAGACAATATCGATAACAGGAGCAACCATGCAGATAGAGAACCTGTCACACACAGAAATCACAATGAAACAAGACCAGCATGCAATACTCGGAGTGTGAATCTGTCCCCGACAGATGTGTTACTTTGATGTGAAATACACAACAAGCATTACACCCCTTAGTTTGCAAAGCTTTGGGGCATCGTGTTCCAGTGTCATTTATTCTCTTTCCCAAAAGAATTATCATCTACATGATTTAAATGTAGACTCTTTAGAAGTGGTCCAATATAGAAGCTTTAGTCCCTGACTAATCCTCCCAACACAGGGCATGTAAGAGCCCCAACAAGGAACCACAATATGATGGAATTATTACAGCGCAAGTCTTAGACTAAATGCAGTGATCAACTTTCATGCTAGGACTGCAAATGATGTCACCACATTGAAGCATGATTGTGGCTTGCTCTGAAATGTGTCTTAAGAGTGGTTAGCTTTGATCACAATATCCATTTGCTTTACAAAGGACTGAGTTATATCCAATAGACAAAGAAATGATCAAGCAACGATATTCTGGATTGTTGCACATGGAAGCAGCGGCCAATATGAGTTTGCAGCGTTCCCACCTTAATGGGAACTCGGGAACAAGGGATGTCCCCCCTGCTGCATGTACATGTTTGAACCTCAAATTGAGAAGTTAAGACTCCACAAGCACGTCGTTGAGATATTAGAACGCCTTCATCACAACTGGAGGACAGCTCCAAAGCTCCAAATTCAGGGCTGTGAGCTTCATGATGTACCTTGTCAAATGGCATTCCCATTCGGGCTCCAACTTTCAAGATGCTGTCCCCTCTACCTTATCTTCCCATTCGAAATGTATGCAGTCAACCTAATTATTAAATGACAATCAAACGCAAGGAAGGCTCTAATTGCCATGAGTGCTACTAGCCTTTGCGCATTTGTACAGTTGTCAATACATTCTAGGAGGACCTGACCTCTTCTCCAAAGTTCCTGGAGTGTTCTCTGCCTGCCACGCAAGCTCAATTCTTGCCGGCGGATCACATGCACGCTTAGATTTGTGCTTAATAAAACAGTATGACACTGTTAGGTTTCGAAAAGCTTCACGAGTATCTGCCTGTTTTATCGTTAGTACATTTTCATAAAGTTCGCATTGTGTAGGCTATCTTGAACGGCAACTATCCGGTGCATTATATCTGCGTGCGGCAGCGGAAAAGCCGTAACTATGCCATAAGGGTCAGTAATTGG
Source organism: Dipteris shenzhenensis (assembly GCF_047967505.1). NCBI lineage: Eukaryota > Viridiplantae > Streptophyta > Polypodiopsida > Gleicheniales > Dipteridaceae > Dipteris > Dipteris shenzhenensis. The sequence goes on along the minus strand of NC_141621.1, from coordinate 10,768,230 downwards.
TAGCAGGAGGCGGGCAAGAGCTGCATTGCCAGAAACGTCGGACATCGGGGGCAAACCAGAAACAGAAACGGCAAAGAGATACCAATTCCGAGGGTTAGAGAAAAGCCTTACGCTGTGGACGTTGAGAGAGGAGCAGCCAGGGTAGAAGAAGGCGATGTTTCCGGTGCCTCATTGCGGATTCCGGCATTCGTCGCACCGAGCGTTGCGTGAAGGAGGAGGAGATTGCAGTGTTGCGGGAGAGAAGAAAAAACTAACTACGGGAAGCCAGGAGCCGGGACCATCGTTGCAATGGCTAAGAGTGAGTCGATGAAGGAGCTGCGAAACGGGGCGGGATGAGGCATTATTCAAGCGAGGTGTGCAGAGACTCTCACGAGGGAAGCTTGCCATACACGTGAAAGGGAGGAGGGAAGGGGATGGAGAATGCGAGCGGTGAGGAAAATGCTTGAGGTGCGAGCAAAAAATCAGCAGCTATGGCGGAGCAGATGGTGTTGTAGATGAAGACGAAAGTGTGCTATGGATTTGCTTCATTCCTTGCCTTAACCTGCTGCAAACGCCATAGCAGGGATGCTCTTCGTCTGCAGTCTGCCGCTGTGGTAGTCACCGTTGCACCGCTTCCTTTTCTTCGTTCCAGACTCATCAATCCGGATGCTTTTCGATTGCAGCCATGGCTTGCCTTCCCTGCTTCACTCCTCTGGTCGTATACATTGTCCACCTACACACTCCCTCGCTGTGCCTTGCCCTGTGAATCGTGATCCCTGCAGGCTGCCTCCCCCGTCGCCCCTACTTTTGCCTCTGCAGCGCGCTTTCTGAGCGACAGATGCACGCAGCAGTACCGTTGCAATCACTGCCACTCTGCCGCATCGTTCTGCGCAATTCCCAATCCCCCAGAGTTTAGACTTGCCTCACGTCTATCCATTGTCTATATCTTTCTCCTTTTAGTCCTCCTGATACTCCAGCGTCCACCGTAAAGCTCTTCCCCTAGTTAATCGCGATTCGCCGTGGGTCCCTGGCTGTCGTCCCAACACAACGTTCATTCAATCTCCTCCCCACCGAGAGATACTCAATCATTCCCGCTCTAGCACCGCTCGATCCGCCAAAACCTTTATAGCTCGCCTGCAGTCCTGCTCTTGCTCCAATCACACTTCAATGCCTGCTAGCCGTATGATGCATCCTTCAGCGTTTTCGTCGGGCAAGAAAAGCCCCTTCCCTGCTTGCTCGAATCAGGCATTCTAGAGAGGGAAGCAGAGCAACCAAAAAGCTGCAATCTTGCTCTCAAACCTGGCTCTCATGCTTATGGCAGCAAAGTCTCGCCGTCAACTGCGGGCTTGCTCTTGTTCGAAACGGCAGCTCTACACGCAGCAAGAAATCAAAAACCGCAGATCTGCAGCATTGCGCTTGCTGGAATCACCATCGAGTGGCTGCCACCTCAAGCCACTGTAGCGAGCACTCATTCGAGTCACGGGCCACGGCCGGCTGATGAGCTTCCTAGTTCTCGCCGACAGGATTTCGCACCGCAAATTCCACTGGCTCTTTGCCATTCATAGAGATTCCCAATTTTCCACCTGAGAGGAGGGCTCTGCTTCGGTTTCTCTATTAGAGAAAGCAAAGAAAAACGCTCTACGGAATTCGTGTACAGTCGCCATAGCCATCGCCATCGCCAGCGCCAGCGCCAGCGCCATCCTCTCCTCGCTTTGTTTCCATGGTGCTTGACCTTCTGTATTCTCTACTCGACCTTTCGGCCAATTCTATGTAAAGTGGTTTCATTCGGCCAAGGTTCCTTTCTTTTGCTTTCCCAATTCTATGCACATTCTTTAGAGCCAACTTCTAATAGAATGGACACACACCACACGACCCATTGGAAGGATCGAATCAAAGGACCGTACGAGCCGAAGGTCCCACCAGAAGAGTGTCCCTTCAACACACTAGTCGCCTTCTCAGTGTGATCACATTTGTTTTTCTGCCTAGACTACTCCTTAGTGTAGGGTTCACACCTCCCGCCCACCCATGGACGAGAAAATAGAAGTTGAGGATGGCCGCCGGGTGTGGTGGTCCACATGAGCCGATAGCCACCATCAAGCTGCTGATTTATGTGATTGGTAGAGTAGTTGGAGGAGATGGAATGGGCAATCATGTAGGAGTTGGAGTTGGCCTTTTAGTGTGTGGCCCATTGGACACAAATCTTTTATGCCACTGTCCCCAAAACTTCTTGTTGTCCTAGTTGGCCTAATAGGACGATGGTTGCCAGGTGGTGTGAACCTAGCCTAAGGTAGCAAACAAAGGTTGCCTCGAACAAAGTGAGGTGGAAAAAAGTTACTGGACCAGAGATCCATGTCATGAAAGGGTTCACAAAAGACCTCAAGTGGCCGAAAATGAGACACGATCGTCCCCTTTTTAGAAAAATGCCAAAGCTGCCGCTGACAAGGTGGGACATCAACCCAGGTGGGGATGCCTGGTCCTTTCTATTGGAATGCGCCAACATCAACCTAACAAGATCCAAAGACAACAGTTGTTATAATTATCACTCTTTATCATTGGAACTAATGTGGTCATTGAATAAGTTCCTAGCACGCGTACCATAAGGGAGGCCCTAGCTCAAGAAAGCTAGGGCATTGTAGTTGTAACCAATATTTGGAGAGCATGGGCTTTCTAGTAGTAGACAACTATGAGATAGCTTTGTTGGGCATTATATTGCTCCAATCAACCAATTTGCAAACCCAATCTAGCCACCACGCAACTTACGCATAGCAATGCTGGCATCCATATATGAGGACATTAAATCATATGGATAACTAAACTAGCCTCTAGGGATGTCCTCTAAGAGGACCATTGCATGCTACCACCAAGAGGGCAATAAGACGAGCAATTGGGAGGATTTGTGGTGTTGACACCACTCCGTGACTCTAATAGCCAAGAGTGCCTCCGTCCATGGTTGGGGACCATCACAAAATGCTCTAATGAGTGCTAATATGCAATGCTAAATGACATTGCACTAGCATTAAATGAGCATTCAGCTTGCTAGGATGTTGATTGTGCTTGGTTGCGAAAGCACTACTAGCACAAAATGCTCCAATGAGTGCTAATATGACATTGCACTAGCTTTAAATGAGCATTCAACTTGCTAGGATGTTGATTGTGCTTGGTTACGAAAGCACTATTAGCATTGTTGACTAAATGAGAGGGGTCCTCTAATACCACTATGCTAGTAGCATCATTTGTTAGTTTCATGCCATAGTGCCCCAAACTTATGCACATTAAATTTAATGTACTCTCCTCTAGTGTGCTTTTAGTGGGCGTGGGGTTCAAGGCTGCAAGCTTGCTTGTGCTTGTTTGGGTACCACCCAATATAGTTCACCTTAACATATTCCATTAAGTGAGATTTGAACTCGAAAAGGGCCTCTTAGATTAGGAATATGAGACATGGACTCCGTCGAATATGATGTTGATACAAATAAATATACATATATGTATGCCCATGGTGATCTGGGTAACGAAGATATTGGGACTGGAAATTTGAAGCATATTGGAAATAAGTACTGGTAATCTCTTATAATGATTCTTATTTCATAAAATATATTAGTGGGAAGGAAGCTAGATACGATAGCCAAGAAGCCACCGTATAAATTGCTTATATATGATTTGATTAAAATATACCAAGTAGCATTTTCTACAACAATGGATATCTTTTTATAATTTATGTATTGATGCTTTAAAAATATACCACTTTAGGAAATTCTGTGTGTTTAGTTAGCTAATAAGAGTTTTTTTTTAAACTAGTGATGTGTATCGTTCATAACTACTAGGTTGCGCATAAGTGAGAGTACTTATTAGGCATTGGAATCTTGTAGATGAAATATATGCGTAGGTGTTGGAATCATAGGGCATGGATTCCCTTGTAATGTGATGTCAAGAGAATGAACTTAGAGGTATGTATGCCGATGATAATACTTGATTTGAGGAGTTGAAACTTAAGTCACATTTGAAAACAATTATTCATGATCTCAAGTTGTATTTCTATAAATTCCTTACATCCAATGGAAAGTTGATAAAGAGACAATTGGAGATGACAACTATGTTCTTCGGATGACAATTGGAGATAAAAACAATGTTCATTGGATGGAAGCATCCAAGTACGTTGGTTATGCATTCTTTGATTGAATATAACAAGTATAATTTTTTATAACAATGGATATATGTTATTTGTTACATAATCTATATGGTATTGATGCTTTTAAAATTATTACTTTAGGATATTACGTGAATCTAGTTAGATATCTTTATTTGGTATTTGTTTAAAAAATCCAAGTGATGCTAATCATCCATGAAATGTACTAATTTATGCATGCGTGAGAGAACTTATTAGGTATTACATTGTGTGTGTGACTTTATAGATGAAATATGTGTGCAGGTATTGTGGAAAAAGAGTCTTGGGGCTTGCACTCCCTCGAAATTCCAAAATAGTCTTCGCACATGATTCCCTTGGAATTCAAAGCATTCATACTATAAGATAAAAACTACACACCTTATGAAATAAAGGCAATCCTTCACCTTATTAAGTATTTCAAATGCATGTTTACAATATTTGACAACAACATGTTTGGTTGTGAATTATTTGAGTAACTCCCACTAAGAGGCCATGTTCAAGCAAGAAACCCTTGCTTGATATCAAGATTTCTATCTAGGTGCCCCTCATTGGCAACCCAACCTAAGCCTTGTCGAAAACCAATTAATTTTTTGACTTTTGTAGGGCTCGAGGAGCCTTGACATTTGAAACCAACCCCAAGTTTTGCCCCCACCAGTTTGGGCCAGTTGCTTATCGACCTCAAGTAACCTCCAGGCTCTGAGTTTTGAGTTACAAGGACTCAATGATATGTTGGGTACTACCCACACGCTCAAATTCTACTTGTAGGAATGGTTATGATTTGGTTGAAGATAGCATGCCAAAGGGGTACCAAAAAAGCTAGATGTCACACTATGGATGTATAAATCCTCTACAAAGCCAAACAACCTCTCCTTGTGATGCTTGTTGAGGAAACCATGCAAAAATGCATCAAACAGGTACTCCTAGATATACTTGCTAAACTTGAGTTGGTGAAGATAGGTATGGAGAGAGAAAGAAGAAAGAAAGAAAGTATATTATAGTCTACAAAAGACTGAAAGTTTTATGAGACTAAAGTTACTTGAATCAGTGAAGGACTTGGACTAAGAGCCCACCCTAGTGTCTTTAAAGACTTATGTTTTACATCAACTATGGACCGAGTGTCTCCACATTATGTTAATATCTTAGCCAATTTGAAATCTTTAATGAGAGCAATGCCTTCATGATTTACTACCCACTTGCTTTTCTTTCACGCTTCTAAATTTCATTAGCCTTCATCTTAAGTTGTTGAGGTGTAAGATCTTCTACTACCTTGGTGCCTATTAAGGCTTTGGATTGACAAACGATTGCCAACCTGTAATCTCATATCTTGAATGTAATGACAGCATAATTTTGTGGTGTACATTGGAATGCCTCAGCTACTACTATAGTATCCCTAAGTGAGCATGGGCATGGCATCCACTATGTTATCAAGACATTCCTCAAACGACGAGGAAACCTTTAAATCCTTGCTTCAACAATCCTCAGGCAAACCCCTGATTCGCACATTACGTGCAAGGCTTTCTCCTCCTTAAATGTTAAATCCACATGCTTGTTGAGTTTTGATTAGATCAAATGTGAGATCAAATTATTAGGCTTAGAAATAACATCTGAAGAGGATCACTCACACACTAGTGTACAAGTACTTGAATGTGTTCTTGGCCAGATTGCTTCTCTAGTTGGGTATGTAATATGGCTAGGTGCTTGAGTACATCCTCCAACTACATTTTCAACTCATGGTTCGCCCTTTGGAGGTTCTTGATTTGTTCTTGTGAATGCAAAGTGTGCTTGACTTCACCTTGCCTCGTTCAGCCTATTATAAAAGAGGCCCCTAATAAGAAATCATAGCCTGTGCAAAGGACTTGACTTATGGTCAATGCCGTGTTTTTTCATCAACTATGTATTTTTAAAAACAAAGCTCAGTTCGGTCAATAGAAATTGATGTTGTAATACATGTACACACATGTGCACGTGCACACACACACGTTGTAATATATGTACACACATGTGCACGCGCACACACACTAGAGAGAGAGAGAGAGAGAGAGAGAGAGAGAGAGAGAGAGAGAGAGAGAGATTGTAATACATGTACACACGTGCGCGCACACACACACTACAAAGAGAGAGAGAGAGAGAGAGAGAGAGAGAGAGTCTTTTTTTTTTTCAAAGAAAGGAACCTTCTATCAATGCTTGAAAGATTTCATACAAAACAACAGCCCCGAAGGTGCTGAGTATGAAAAAAACCGGAAAAGGCTGAAAGAAAAACCAGTGTATTCCAGAGAAGCCCGGATCACTGCCTAGGGGATCTCTAGAACTGGGGCTAACAACCAAGTGGGGGGACTATACAGCCAGCGAATCCCTCGCGGAGTGAAGATGTAGAAAACACCTGCATGCCAAGCCTTGCAGAAATGAGCATGCCTCTCAATAGTCGCCCTGGAGCCTGGAGTCCCGCGCTCCTAGGTGGACTATAGAGTGTAGATGATATCTTGCCAGATGGCAACCAAGGTAGCTGAGGTTGGAACTAGGTGCTCTCCCATCAGAAGATTGCATTGAGCCACCCAGATGTTCCAAGCCGTGATGCTGGCTACCACCTCCCAAACACTATCCTCCCTAGGAGAAGGAGGAGCTAGGGTGTTAGGGGGGACTGCCTCATGGAGTGCAATTCTCTGAATGCTATGACCCTGTATCCGGTAGGCTGGGGAGATGAGAGAGACTCTATTATAGTTTATAGGAGACCAAAAGTTCTATGGGACTAGAGAAAACTAGGATACAATAGAAAAAACTAAAGAGTGGAACCACTAAAGCGAGCATCCACTCCCAAACCTACTTACTTATGTCAACTATAGGCTTGGAGTCTTCAGGTTTCAATTTGAATTCTCTAATGAGTTCTTTGCCTTCATGTTAGACAACCCACTTGCCCTCCCTTAAAGTTGTCTTCACCTTCACTAACTTAGCTTAAGATGTAGTGAGTTTTGCTACTATCCATATTTTTGTACCTTTAGACTGTCTCGGAATATGAAATCTATTAGCTCTTGTTGGCAAGAGTGAGTATTGCATGAGTCCCCTTTAATTGGATTTTAATTAAGTCCTCCTCTAGCCATTGAATGCTTGTTGTTGCTACCTTTATCTCATCATAGCTTGCATTGAATGTCGCTTCCACTTGATACCAATCTTTAGGTAATCCAACTACCCTAATTTTCAAGGCCTCTGCCCTTGTCTTCCTTGAGTGCTAAGTTTACTTCTTTCCCTTGCGTGGTTCGAACCTTGTTAGTGTAGAGTGTCAAGCTTATAAATAATAATTTGGGGGAGGGGGGCATATGCATTCCTTGATGTACAACTTTCCAAATTGAATCGAAGCTAAATTATTCATTGATTTAATTCCCCAAGGTGGATAGGAGCTCTACCATATATGTTTTGAGACACTAAGTTTTCTTGTTTGAGGTCTCCAACCTATTGCTGTAGACTATACAATAATGTATGTTCATTCTGGTATGAGCCTAGGGAGGAGAAGCCACTACCTGAGCAAATGGCTTGGCCTTCCTTCAACCATGACTTTGAAAGCACAAATTTATGTGTCTATTGAGCCATTGAGTGCTAGCTATTATTTTGAAGCATGTATTCAGCCAAACTGTGTAGAGGGGTTGAGTTGTTGCTGCTAGTTAAGATACTAACGATAGAGAGAGAGAGAGAGAGAGAGAGAGAGAGAGATGTGTGTGTGTGTGTGTGTGTGTGTACATGCATGCATGCATACATACATACATACATACATACATACATACATACATATATATATATATATATATATGTACACACACACACACTTGCATGCATGCACACGCACGCATGCACACACACAAACTAAATCTCATGTAAGCAATACGTTTGCTTTCAAGTTTTGGACACTTGATTCCAAACAATGTCATTTCATTTTCTACAATTTCTAAATAAATAAATGTGATGGATGTATTAAGTGGTTGATTAGGCCCAAAAAGAGAGACCATATACAAAATTTAGCTAACTTATAGGGTTGCATAGCCTCGGCCTACATTGCACGCAGCAAAGATTAAACCAAGATGAAAGAGCCCAGGACTAACTAGTCCTTGGTAACCACTGGATCCTAACTACCCAATAACCAACCAAAGTCCCTAAGTAACACCTTAACGAAGATTAAGATGATAAGTTCCCTAGACTTCCACCCCTCGCTGGCATGAAAGACTAATTTATTGCAAGTTTCCCAAATAGCTAGCTAGCATCATGGATGCACGAATGAAGGGCCAGTAGGGTGCAATTGTGGATGGCACATAGAGAATATCCCCACTGATTACCATTCTCCATTCGAATTTGATACAGAACTTCGTCATAGGTCCCGATTTATGAATTGCCATCTCCACACCCCATAAAACCAATTTGCACATCGGTTGTTCCAAATATGCTCCCACACTTTGATGCCGTTTCTAAATATTCTGTGGGGCCCCCAGGCAATGTCATGTAGGCCAAAGGGCTCCTTCCTAAATGGCATGCTCCACTAGATACTTTTTGCAAGGCTTGAATCACCTCTGAGCCCGTTTACAGCCTCTCCAAGGCAGTAGGCTAACACCAAGCCATGGCGAGCCCAGAGGCAAGACCTGAATTCACAATTCAAATAGGGAAACTAGAGCAAATTCGATCGTACTAAGAGAGATCTGATCCCTTTTCCCTTGCACTCTTCGATGAAGTCCTTACAATCACCATCAATGGGGACAAAGCCACGTACATACTAATGAAAGATTGTGAGCTTTGATATTAGCGAGGCCAAGACCTCCTTGTAATTTTGGTGCTTTAAGTGGGTCCCATAGTATGTGATGCATCCTTATAAGATTTACCTCCTCTACCCATAGGAATGATAGATTTACCTCCTCTACCCATAGGAATGATATGAACAATCTCTCAATTTTTGCAAAATTCTAAATTGCAGAAATCCATTGATGCCATAGGGATATGTTGGATGATTAGGAATCTTGCATTCCATGCAAGCTATGGGCCATCCTGATGGACTATCAATCCTATGCCCAATGGAGTGCCAAGATAGTGAACAATATGCCCTCTTGGAGGTCTTTCAACCAAGACGAGGGTGAGGTCCACAATCTGGTTTGATCACATATGTCTTGGCATGGCTACATTGTGAGCTCGACGTTTTGTAGAATTGGGACAAATCTCAAAGAATTTTTTACCACAATCTGGGTCTTCAGCTAAGAAGGATACCATGTCATCTGCAAATAGCTGCGCACTTAGTTGATGCCCAGTCGGGAGGGAGAGACTCCACGGATGCTCTCCACTTATGCGCCTTTTCATTTTCTACATTTTAGTAAGATGCAAAAATTGTTACTTAGAGCGGCACTTGTTGCTGTAAGTAGTGCCTTCCTTTATGATTAATATATGATGTGAGGTGCTACATTCTAGGCATGATATGCAAGAATTGCTATTTGGAGGTGAATTTGCCATTGTAAGTAGTGCCTTCCTTCATGATTAATATATTTATGTGCAATATTTTGTTGCTTCTTACGAGTTTAATATATTTGTGTGTGGCACTTTGGTTCTCCTTAGAAGTTTAACATGTTACCTATGACCCCCTATTATTTGGTATATAATTTAATATCATAATAGAAATTACTAGTATTGCGAAAAGGGAAAAGTTGCACATTCATATGGTGTTTACAACAATTGGATGCATTCTACTATAGAATAAAGTATTTTTTGAGGTTTGGAAGTAGGAAAAGTTTGTGCAATGTTTTTGTGGCATTGCATTGTTGCACATGTATATGATGTTTACAACAATTGGATCCATTCTACTATAGAATAAAGTGTTTTTTTTGAGGTTTGGAAGTAGGAAAGTTTGTGCAATGTTTTTGTGGCATTGCATTGATTTACAATGCAATGCATGACCTCTGTAACTAAGGAATTGAAAATTGCATTAAGACATTGGCTAAATACTCTCCTCGTGACTAGTATGAGGGAGGGGCCTAATAAATCCACATATAAATTCATACTATTGATGAGTGATCTAGTTTGTTCTTTTCTAGAGGGACTTCTATTGTAATTAGAATTAAAGACTCAAAATTTGTCTCATAGATAAGCAATCACTCTAATACATCACATTTTGTCTTTGAGTAAAAGGTGCACCTCATTTAAGATTATGAAAAATTAGTGATGTAAATTTACGAGATAGCAACCTGAAAGTCTAAATTGTGACCAAGATTATTATTCCCCTAATAATATAATATTATATTTGATGTTGGACACACATTAACATCCTCCCAAAGAATTCTATGAAGCTAGTGTAGTCCTGTGCCTTGTACTTGAGAGAAAAGGAAAGCCTATTATAGTGGAATGGAGTAAATTTCAAGTCTATTATACTTGGGAGAAAAGCCTATGTCGATTTGAATTAAGACCAATAATACTAACTACATCAATAATTAGGCATAAGACCAATAATACTAACTACATCAATGTCGACATGAGATTACTAAAAATACTGGCTATGCAATATGGCAAATCATATCCTATATAGGTCCCTTCAACCAAAACACACAAAGCACTCACTAGCATTGTTGTTGCATTTGATGTGTTCTCATGGTTACACTTGAACAAGCAATGACATTTGCATTTTGCAAGATCTCAATTGGCATCTTTGCAACAATTCCAATCTCTTGCACTAGTTCTATCACTTGTACTTTGGTTGTCAGTTACATTAGTTGTTAATGGTCAATTGGAAATGTGTTGTGATTGTTTTAGGTTTGGGGACTTAAGTATGGAATTGCAAGGTGCTATAAATAATGGAAGGTGCACTCGAGTATACTTGCATTGTCTCAACACAACTATTGGGAATCGATGCATCTGTCTGAGTTTTGTTAGTTGTATTTGCTTTTGGAAACATTTGAGCATGTTGTTGTTGAAATGCCACACTGCAAAAGTTGGGTAGCTAGATGGTCACAAGAACTGATGAGGGCTAGAAATGCTAGGAAAAATTGCTCGCGCATCTATTGTTCCAAAGTAATTGGAGAGTAATTATCGGTAATCGGTGTATTTGTTTAGACATAGTGGATTTTAGGTGTGTATATTGTTCCATAATGGAAGCATGGCATGATCATTTCAAGTTCAGTTACATAAGCATGGAATTTTAAGGTGCCATAAACGATGTCAGGCATGGAGGGAATCGATACGCAATGTAAACAAGACTATGGTCAATATGGTGTGTTTGTCCACATATGGTCAATTTGAGATCCATAGATTGTTGTTGGGTCTTTGTTTACTAAGGGAAAATGATGTTGTTCCATGAGATTTGGTAGTTGCATTTGCTTTTGACAATGTTCAAGCATGTTGATGTTGAAATCTCATGAAGCAAAAGTTAGGTAACTAGATGGTTTTGTAAGCAATACTTGTGCTAGGTGCTTTAAGAAAGTGTGAACGTGGCACGCCTTGGTCCGGTATATTGAAATAATAAACATTGATTGCCTTGGATTTGGTTGGAAATGTGTTGTAATCATTTTGAGGCCAAGGACTTTAAACATTTTATGTTAGGACAAGGAAAGCTTACATTTGTATAGGAGTCACGTACCCATTCCTTAGAATGTCGTGATTGTAGCAAACTTTTGTTTGTTTATATATTCTGTTGGATGTGCACTCTTGGATTTGGTGAGATAGAGAAAGTCAGATGCTTGGATATTATAATTTGCGTTTAAATCAACAGCATGTAATTGTTAATAGGGTTGAGTACTCTGCATTTAGTCCAGATGGAATGGGTTGCAAGGTGAAGGATTAATGTGTCTTCGTTGATCTACCATATTAATTGGAAGCATTATGAATTCAAACATAATAGAAAAAACCTCTCTCTCTCTCATTATAATTTGAAAGTTCAGAAAACAGATAATCGGAGGTAACAAATAGGTAAATACGAGAAGACAGTCATTCTTATTTCATTAACTTTTCTGAACATATTCATTCCAATATACATTTCTTCTCTGGTATTCATGATGTGAAACCATATGTGAGCGTATGGACTGACTCCAAGTAGGTACTAGTCAAGAATTTTGGGCATGGCTTAGATTGGCAACTTGGGGAAATTCAAAGCGTCCCCTCTATGGTGATCTAGTCTACTTTGATCTAGATCTAAACCAACCGTCGATCGATGAAAGAACAGTAAATAATTCCTTTTCTTTTGTTCTTTTTAAGTGCTAGGTTAGATGCATTGATGTAGAGGCAAATGTGCGTGAAGGAAGTGGTTTTGTTGGCGAGGCTCAAATGTGAGTGTAACTTGCGTCGAAATTGCGCATGATGTGACAAGTGCATAGAGCACAAAAAAACGAGCAACTTTTCTTTTTGGAGCACCCTCAAATTCTTCCTGGATCAAGAGATATGACTTGATCTAGGTAGAGGGGCAAAAGGAGTGCAAATGTGCTTAATGATGATGTGTCACTGTGAGTTACATGTAGTGATGATGTGGTACTGTGCCTAGCAAGAGGTGTGCCAATGAAGCCTGTGCTGAGGTGGCAAGACTGGTCACATGAAGTGCCTGTGGAGCATTGTGTGTGCCTGGCAGGGGTCAATGCTAACTGGATAGCTGAGATGGCAATGATGACATGGCTTAATGATGGGCTTGCTTATGTGGTAGTCGGTGATGATGTGTCAGTCGATGATGATGTGTCTGTGCTGACGTGGCTGATGATGTGGTAAAATGATGTGTTTGCTGACATGGCACAAGTGACGTGGTAGCTGAGCTGGCAGGGTGACATGGTAGATCAGATGAGTTGATGACGTGGTAGCCTCATTGGGCTACTGACGTGGCAGTGGGAGACAAGGTGATGATGTGGCACATAGGCCACGTGTCACTTGGCTGACCACACCTCAATGTGTGGTGAGGTTGAGGATAAGGGATATCCTCCCTCTCTACCACGTGGTGCTAAGAGAGCAACCATAATCTTTGGAGATTCTGATAGAATCTAAAAAGATTTCGTCCACGTGCGGATTTCCATCAATGCTCACTGTGTGGTGTCGAAGCTTGTTTTTCTGATCGCCTTGAGCATGGAGGCTATCATGTGCAGTGTTGTGTGACTTGGAGAGGCCCGTGAGGCTTGGAGATGCATTAATGGCTAGACGTAGCTACTAGAGCTTGATGATGTAGCCGGGGCTTGGCTACTCATCCGTGGCACTGTCAGAGAGCCTCCCGTGAGGCTGAATAGTTAGGTATGTTATGGGTGCAGCACTGGAGAGGCAGTCATCGAAGTATGCTAGAGGTTGAAGGCATAGCTGGCTGGCCGTAGGAGTCGCCTTGCTAGAGCACTGTTGTAGAGGTCGTCGAGGATGCGTGCAATGTTAGAGTAGCCGATCGTTTGAGTCACGGGCGTTGGAGAGCCGATCATGAGCTTTGAGCTCGTTGGAGGCTGCTTGCAGAGCTCATTGTTGACCGTCTTGAGAAGGAGGCTAGAGCTTGCTCGTTGGTGCTATTGATTAGGAGGTTATGGTCGCCCGTCTCAAGGCCTGGAGATTGTTGCTATGGGAGTGCTGATGGAGCCATGTCAGGAGACACGCTTGGAGTCATTGGCCTTAGAGAGGCATTGGCCTTAGAGCTGCTGCTGCTGCTACTGGCCTTTATGAGCTGCTTGAACTTGGGAGCTGGTAGGAGATTTCAGAGGAGTCGCTCGCATTGCAGCTGTGGTGCTGTTGACGATGCTACAACTTGCAAGTGCTGTAGTTGGTGACCCGTCCCCGTCTGAGGAGGTGCTTGGGCACTGTTAGAGTGTAGATTTGCTTGTAGGAGACCTATAGGAGTCATAGATAGAGTAGTCTTTGATTAAGAGTTTGATTAAGAGCTGGCCATAGATGCTCGACTACCTTCGAAGCTGTAGAAGGTCAAAGTAGGTAGGCTATGGCAACTGAGAAGTCAATTTGCCTCAATCGAAGGCTTGGACCACTATCTTGAAGTTCATGTTGTCACGGTTGTAGGAAGCTTTCAGGAGCTTTAGTCAAGGAGTTTCAAAAGATCTCTTTCTCCCTCATAACCTCACAAGTACCTCTGTTTCTCTCTCACACAAGCTCTTGTAAGAGCTGAGATCTTTTCTCTCACAAGAAGCAATGAACCAAATGAGTAAAGGGAGCTCTCTTCAAGAAACTCTCACAAATCTCTCGAAGGAGAACGGAAATCTCTCTCGAAATGGATGAAAATTTCTCTCAATGGACGGAAATTTCTCTCAACGGAAGTGAAGGGAAGGATCTCACAATCACTCAAGAGAACTCTCAATCTCACAATCTCTCTTGCACTCTTAGGAATCACAATGCCTCAGCAGAAGGCAAGGGAGCTCTGATACCATGACAAAATATGAAGAGGGGAGAGGAGAAGAGTGGAGATGAGGAGAGAGGGCACACCTAGAGAGCACACCACAAATGACTAACTGTACACTAGATTTAGTTGAAAAAATAGAATATATACAAACCCATTTAGGGTTAGGGTTAGGGGATCTAACCCTTTCCTTTATAGTACTCTATAAGGTTAGTGCTGTGCACATATGATCACGTGATGGTGCTATGCACACATGATCACATGACGTTGAGCATGAACTCTCAACAGTATCATCATGGTTAAGGTAATGAAGGCTTTCGTCTTCATTGGGGGTTGCAGGGTTTAGGAGGAGTTTAAGGGTTAGAAGGAGGTTCCAGAGTTTAGAAGGAGGCTCCAGGGTTTAGAAGAGGTTCCAGGGTTAGAAGGAGGTTCCAAGGTTTAGAAGAAGTTCCAAGGTTCAGGGTAGAGTACATGGTGGAGAACTCATCTCCCTTGTAGATCATGGAGATTAAGGGTTGAGGAACTAAGGGTTTAGGGGGAGCATAGGAGTGGGAGAGGAAGAAGGTGTAAGAGCATGGGGGAAAGAAGAGAGAGGAGGGAGGAGGAGGAGAGGGAGGAGGGAGGAGGAGAAGGGAGGAGGAGGGAGGAGGAGGAGGAGGGAGAGGGAGGAGAGAGAGAGAATGGGTTGCAAGGTTGGAGGAGAGGAGAGGAGGAGTTGCAAGGTTAGAACATGCTTTTGGACGTGGAGTGCAAGGAAGCATGGACACTTGAGACAATTGCTTGGAATACCAAAGTAGAACTCAACACAAAGAGACTTTTATGGATATTTTCACAAAGAGTTCAGATCCTGAAATTAGCAGTCTTCATTTTGTTGTGTCAAGGAGAGACAAAGAGTGTGGGCTTCATTCCATTATAGGGTATTTATACAAGTTGGAGAGCTCTCTCTCTGCATGTAGGAATTGTAAGACATTCTCTCTCTACATGTAGAACTCGCATGTAGGAGTTGCATGTAGAACTCGCATGTAGGAGTTGCATGTAGAACTCGCATATAGGAGTTGCATGTAGGAGTTGCATGTAGAACTCGCATGTAAAACTCGCATGTAGGAGTTGCATGTAGGAGTCGCATGTAGAACTTGCATGTAGAACTCGCATGTAGGAGTTGCATGTAGGAGTTGCATCTAGAACTCACATGTAGGAGTTGCATGTAGGAGTTGCATGTAGAACTTGCATGTAGGAGTTGCATGTAGAAGTTGCATGTAGGAATCGTATGTAGAATTTGCATGTAGAACTGCGTTTTGTCTTTTGTAAATCACATCTGGTCACCATATGATGTAGGCCATGTGATATGTGATTAACCCCATGGTACCTCTTGCAAACATGAGAAATTAGGTCTACACAAAGGCCTAAGATTCATCCTTATACATGCAAGGGAGATAACCATTTGGGGGGGTCTATCCCATTTTTGTAAACCTTGACCCTTGGGCACCTTTGTTAGCATGAGATCCTAGCCATAGATTTATCCTTGACCACCATGAGATGGCATGTGAAACTATGAGACTAGATATATCCTTGACATAGCATAAGGCAAACCCTTGAGGGGAGGTATGTTGGAATATGTGTGATCAAGGGCTTGCTAGGTGCATGCGTGCATCCACTAGCAATCATACGGTTGTGTGTGTGTGTGTGTGTGTGTGTGTGTGTGTAGAAGAGGCACACTTAGTGCCATAGGCCATGACACAGGTGATGATGTAATGCAAAGGTCCCCACATGGGGTGCTGCCTATGATTGTGGGGTTCCTATGATTTAGGAGTTACCTCCTTTGATGTAAGAGAGGTGCCATTGATTTAGGCCACCCTCTCTAACATTCTATAAAAGAGAGGACTTCTCTCAACTCAATGGAACATTTTTGCCATTTGATTCCCACACACTCTTCCATGGTGTCCTCCTCCTCTCCCACTCCCCAACATTTTCTACTTCCATAGTTTCTACCCTTGTACCATATGATTAAAATTAGCTCTTTCAACCTCTTTCTACTTCCATAGACCCTCAAAATTTATGTCTTCTCTACTCTCTTTATCCCTCTCTTTCTCTTTCTCTTTCTCTGCAACTCTCTCTCTCTCTCTCTCTCTCTCCTCCCCCCCCCCTCGTTCCCTCTCTCCTTTAACTAAACCTCTCACACAAACAAGCAAAAAATTATTTCAAAATATATATAATACTTCTCTCTCTCTGTCTCTCTTTCAAGATACCCCTCACACAAGCAAACAGCAAATTATTTTGAAATATTTAGTTTAAGATTTGCTCTAAAATAACCTAAGGTCTGGAATGGGTCTAGGGTTAAAAGTATGTCTAGCCCACAATTGGTCATAGCCAAGATTACGATTAAAATGACCTACTATTGATGATGGCTGGTGCTTAGGGCATAGTCTAACTAGGAGTTTCAAATAATCTAAGGTTGAAACTAGTGCTAGCATGGATGAGGTTTTGATCTTATGGATAGAACTGATCCAAGAAAGACAAAGCTAATCCCAAAAAAACAAGCTCTTCGGGCAAAAGCTTGGCTTTAAGACATATGGAAAGTGAAGCTACTTTAAGCATGACGTCTGAAAGTTCTTCTCGATATTTTGGATAATGAGCCCTTGGCTTCTATTTATAAAGCATGTGGACTGTGTTTCCTAGAGATGTGGACCTAGTGACCTAGGAGTAGAAGCCTGGCAAAAGGGGCATGTGGTATGGGATGTATAAGCTAACCTCCAAGTGGACTAGCTTTCCATAAGCCTCCTACCACCAGGGCCCTCTCCCAAATGTTGCTGGATAAAACAGGTGGTGTAGACTTCGACATTGCACCTCAAATGATTCAAGGCACCAAACCTGCCATGTAATGTACCACCCATGTAGTGTGGCTTACCTCACTCTCAGGGGGGTTCTGAAACAGCAAACCTATGGCTGGGAGTTCAGCTCACTAGCTCAATCCTTACAGGTTAGTTATTTTTGTGTTCCTTGCAGCTAGATGAGTCAAAATATTCTACCGAGGTTAGGGTCATATAAAATGAGTCCTATCCATAACTGCTCATATAAAATGAGGATTAGCTCAATAGCTTGATCCCAATGACTGTTAACTACAATTTGCATGTCTAGCACCATACATAAAAACAAATAAAATGCAGGAATGAATTCTCTCTTTAGAAATTGAGCCAGAGCAGCATCTATACATCTCCCTACCTTCAAGTGCTCACTACAAGAGAGAGAGAGAGAGAGAGAGAGAGAGTATCTTATAGTCTATGGGAGACCAAAAGGTCTATGAGACTGAAAAACCGAAACAATAGAAAGATTGAAGAGCAGAGCCACTAACGCGGTCACCACTCCCAAACCTACTTACTAACATCATTTATAGACTAAGAATCTTTAGCTTTCAATTTTACCACCCTGGTGAGAGCCTTGCCTTCATGATCGACAGCCCACTTACCCTCCTTTTCAGCTGACCTCACCTTTGCTAACTCAGTGGCCTTTTGCCAAACTTGGGATCCTCTGCTATCCATACTTTCGTACCCTTCCACTTGTTGGATTGTCTGAGAATATGAACTCTACTAGCTCTTGTTGGAGTGAATACTGCATGTGTACCATCTAACTGGATTTTAATCAAGTCATCCTCTGGCCACTCGATGGTTGGTGTCATTGCCTTCATCTGTTCAGTGAATACTGCAAGTGTACCATCTAACTGGATTTTAATCAAGTCATCCTCTGGCCACTCGATGGTTGGTGTCATTGCCTTCATCTGTTCAAAGCTTTAAGTAAAGGTCAGGAGTCCACCTACCCTGATTTTCAATGTGTTAGCTTCTCTTTCCACTTTGATAGTTGAATTGACCTGGTTTCAATCTTATGGGAGATCAGAGAATCAAGCTTAGCCATAAAAGTCGGGCGGGGTGTGGGGGGGTTGTTGTTACTCATGCATTGATGTACCACTTCGTTGATTGAATTGAAGCAGAGCTGCTTGTTGACTTGATTCTCTAGAGTAGATAAATGCATAAATGCATTTGTCGCTATCCCATGGAGTTTTTTGAGCTGCTGGTCTTCCACTTCAACTCCCCCAATCTGCTGTGCGGACTTGGAACCTGGGTGCTCATTCTAATACCAGGGCAGGGGGAAGCCACCACCTAAGCAAATGACTTCAATTTCGTGCCCCACATGGTGAGTTGTAATGGAGGCTAGAACGAGCTGCTGCGCTTTCGGCACTGTGCTATGGAACAACTAGGTTCAAGCTGGGCAAGTTCTGCTGAGAGGCGAGCTGGAAAAAAGCAGGTCGAACTGAGAAGACGACTGTGAGCTGAGCCAGTCAGGCGTCGCAGGTCAAACAGAGCTGGAACTGAGCAGGCAAAGTTGAGCTGGGTCGGCATGGCATTTGTAGACACACTGATAAGCCCAAGTTCTAGAGCCAATTTCTCAAACTGCACAATGTATCTTCTTTTTCCTTTGACAGTGATGGCACTACAAAGTCCAAGAAAGGCATATACCCTTTCTCTTTGATTTCAAAATTAACCCTTTTCAGCTTTGCAAAGACATCACAGCTGTCTGGAAGGCTTTTGCCTCCCACAGTGAAATCACACATGTTCTTGTCAATCTCAAGAAAGGCTTGGGCGGGTGCCTTCCATGCATTTGCACATTTTCTCCGCTCTTCTACTTTGTCTGCATACTCTTGCATGTCTGCATGGGCATAAATATATGCCATAATAATGTACCCAGTTGCTTCTCTGTAATCCATTGCAGCAATATGATCAAAGCATCGATGTCCTACGTCTACATTGCCATATACTTTACAGTGATTCAGCAAAGACCTCCACCCAATGATATTCAGTCCAAACGGCATGCTTTTGAGCAAGTCTTCTGCATCATTCAAACTGCCTGCACGACCAAGAAGATCAATCAGACAATTATAATGGTCCAGGGTTGGTACAACATTATGGCCTTTTATCATTAACTTGAACCAGCAAAAGCCTTCATTGACTAGGCCCATACGACTTAATGCCGAGAGAAGACAAACAAATGTTACTTTGTTAGGCTTCAGGCCAATATGTTGCATATCCTCAAAATACCGCAATGCAGTGATATAGTCATTCTGCTGAGCACATCCTGAAATCATTGCACTCCATACAACCACACTTTCCTTCGGCAATCTGTCAAAAACCATGCGAGCATCGTCAAGGGACCCACATTGTGCATAAAGGTCAATCAGGGTGCTCCCAACAAATACATCCTCCTCAAAACCACCTTCACAAATGCGCACATGAACCAGCTTGCCCCGACCCAGGGCACCTATGCTAGAACATGCTCTAAGAATGCTTGCAAAAGTAACTCCATCTGGCTGAACACCCAGCTGTTGCATTTGGTTGTAAAGCTGAAGAGCTTCATGGCCATGCCTACGCTCAGCATATCCTGCCATCATAGCACACCATGTCATGGCATCATGTTGGGGCAATCGTTCAAATACTGCTTGTGCATCCTCAAGGCTGCCACATTTGGCATACGTATCAACAAGGGAGTTTCCAAGAATCATATCAGACTCGAAATCACTTTCAATTATGTGGGCATGAATCAACTTGCCTTGATTTAGGTCTTCCATGCCCGAACATGCTTTCAAGATGCCAACAAACGTGACCTGGTTTGGTACCACACCATCCTTCTCCATTTGACCAAATAGTTCAAAAGCCTCTGTACAAAATCCATGCTGGGCATAGCCAGCTATCAATGCACTCCATGTAACAACATCTCGATTTAGCAAGCCATCAAATGTCATGCGAGCATCCTCCAGTGCCCCACATTTTGCATACATGTCAATAAGGGCGTTATTGACATACAGATCTGACCCAAACCCCTTCTCATTAACACGGACATGAATAGCTTTCCCTTGATCTAGAGCTTCTACACTTGAACACACTTTCAGGCTAATAACAAAAGTGGCCTGATTTGGCTCTATGCCTGCACTCTGCATTATCTGGAAATATCTTAGAGCCTTTTGGCCTTCCCCGTGCTGGGCATATCCAGCAATCATTGAATTCCATGTCACCACATCTCGCTTTTGCAGTCTACCAAACACACTGCATGCATCTTTCAAGCAACCACATTTTGAGTACATATCAACAAGGGCATTTCCAATAAACAAGTCTGACTCTAAACCATTTTCAATAACATGACCATGAATCTCCCTTAGTGTCGTTGTACTCACACATGCTTTAATAACTGCTACAAATGAATGTCCATTTTGTTTCACATTCAACTGTTGCATCTGATGATATAAATGGAGAGCCTCCTCACCTTGCCCAAGCTTTGTATGTGCCGAAATAATTGCACTCCATGTATATATATTTGGTCTATGCAATTTGCAAAATACTTGGTTTGCTTCTGACAAACTCCCGCATGATGCAAACATGCGAATAAGGTGGCTCCCCAAAAACGTGTTTGACTCAAGCCCCACTCTCACAACCAGCCTATGCACATATCTGCCTGATGCCAGGTCTTCCTTTCTTATGCACGCATGCAGAAGGTCATAAAGAATATTCACAGGGATGCTAAATCCTTGCTGATGCATAAGGTCCATATTGCACACTGCCTCTTTAAGCCGTCCCAGTTTACATAGCCTTTTCAGACTTCCAAAAGAGCATACCATAATCAACTACCCAACCTACAGGAATCACAAACGATATGAGTTCCACACAAAAACGATAAAAAAGAATTAATAGCATTCAAGGCTGGCCCTTGGTGATTACAGACATTAGCTGCAACTCTTCCATTATAGGACTAAGAACTGTCCCTCCTCAGATTTAAAAATATTATAGCAATACTAATCATTGTTCTAGCTTGGAAACTGCCTGGAAACCTCACGCTGGACCTTCTAGTATTCTTGAGAGAAGCACTAGGCTTACCCAGTTGTACCAGGCACTTTATTTCGTGCTCTGTCTGTCTCGCTCTCTCTCCCCCCCCTCCCCCACCCGCTCACCCCCTCATGCTTCGCCACTCACCTCCTGCTGCTCCTCCACTCACCCCCTCACCGCTTCCCCTGCTCAACCCCTAGCTGCTCATCTGTTCTCCCCTCACTCTCTCCACCCACTGCCCACCCACTAACCCCCTAGCTGCTCCCCCAGCCCACGCTTAACCCTCCAACCCACCCCCCCCACCCCCAAGCCACCAGCCCCAACATTCCGCCCGCCCAGTCCCCCCCCTCTCCTGCCTCTGCATTCTGCAGGATTCAAGCCTTGACCATTTCCAGCCCTTTTCTTGCCAAGAAAAGCCCCTTCAAGAAGTCCACCATTGTGCTCCTGCAGAAATGAGGGGAAGAAGGGCACTAAGCCCCTGTTCCCCTTGCAACTCAGGTTTAAATTGCAAAAAAAACAGCACAACGATATGGCAAAAGTAGAGAAGAAAGAATACAAGCCAAACAACAGCCTAAAGGACAGGTGACATCAACAAGCCAAACAACAGCCCAGAGGACAGGTGACATCAACAAGCCCCGCAATCGAAGCAGTTTGCAGATGGATAGTACGGCAGTGCAGAAGCCCACAGCTATGGCAGCATCAGCATCATCATCCATGGCAGCATCAGCAACAGCATTATCATCAACACCAGCTTCAGCATCGGCATCGGCATCAATACCGAGCCCAACATGCCCTGCTAGTCTGACCCCGACATGCCATACAGTAAACCCTCTATGAGTCCTTACAGTACTCCTCCTTATCACCCCTACCCCTCAGCCAGCCACCCGTCCCCTCTACATCCGGGCTCACCTCAGCCATATCCCAGATGTCCCCACCACTTTCAATCTTCAGCCATCCTCACCCCTATGATCCTATCCCCAATCACTCAGCCTCCTTCATGCCTTACCCATATTAGTCACTTCGGGCACACCCAATTCCACTCGAGGCTTGGAAGCAGCTTGAAGGTTCATCACCTACGTAAACAAGAGACACAGAGCAGGAGAAAATAGAGCAAGATCACTTTATATATAGCCTCAGTTAGGAGGTACTACAGCTATGTAAGGAAATTGTGTCCATAGCAACAGCCCCAAGCAGTGGGCCAGCAATGGAGGCACAGATAGCCACCATGTAGCTGACGTCTCTCCAAATGGGTGGACATCACAAAACGGGAGCCTGCGGAGGCCACCGTGTTGGCCACCATTCTAGAACAGTAGTAGAAAGCCAGTAAGGCTCTCAACGTGAGAGTCCCGAGGATCCCTCACACATCCACCACTCCCATCGGCGATGATACCAGCTTTGTGGCTTCCACCCTAGGAGTCCGGGGCATGGGATTGAGGGCACCTAGCACATAGCATGGGACCCCACTCAAGAGCAGACTTTTTCATCAAATTTAGAAACTCTCGGGCTCACTTAGGTGTACAATTCTATGGGATCACCCGTAGATCCATTTGGATAAGGACCTCACCCCTCTATGCAGCGCACCCTTCTACAGCAATAGGACATAGTCCGCAAGGAGGGGAGGTGGGTAGTGGTCCCAGATGGGCGGCTTTTGATAGGCCCCTGACAAGCCGCTAGTGGTCCCCCTACATAGGGGGATGGGGTCTATGAGATCCAAAGCACCGAGACCCTGACTTGCACTGTTTGGGTTCGAGATGAGCAGCTTTTGATATGCCCCCGACGGGCATCTGGTGGCCCCCCTACATAGGGGATGGGGTCTACGAGATTCAGAGCATCGATCTGCATTTGTTTGGAGCTGTAATAGTACCTTATGGTCAGATCCAAGGAATTTCTCTCTCCCCCTTTCCCAAAAAAGCAATTAAACTCCTCATTGTGCCAATAGTGCACCAAAACAAGTGGATATCAAATCTATGATGACCATTTAGTATTCACACATCTGTAGTTGATGAACAAGCCGTGCACATCCTCATATGCAGATGTGCTCATGCTTGCCCGCAAAGAGGTATGTACATATATATATAAACACATATATGAACATGCCCAAACTTATCATGTAGATGCAAAGACAAAGTGCAATTTTAAACCTTTGATAATCAATCACAAAATGAAAAACAATCGTGTATGACACCTTCATTCAGCCATCCACATGGAGGTCACTATAAAGATGGACACTCTAATATATAGTCAGTTAAACGTAGGCCAATATAGTGAGTTTCCATCACTTTACAGAACAGGAAGAGGTGGACTCTGGCTTAGTTGCCGGTACGGAGAAAAGCCAATCAAAAGAAAATAATGATGGACCCATGTCCTCTTAAAGAGAGATCCATCATGCAAGTAATGCGATACAAGCAAGTCATTATATTGCCAGCTGATTGGAGCCCTTTTTATGTAGCACCCAGTTCCTTGAAAGTCATGAACTTCATCATCGATCTTGTAGGCCTTATTGTTTGGGAGTGGCAACAAAGAGTTCCTCTCTACGGGTCTTCAATCCTTGCTCTTACAACAAAGTAAGAAGAGGATTTGGAAGGATTTGGAAGTACATCACATCACAAAGATGTCTAAATGGGTGCGAACGGCTTGACTGATTAATATTAATTCATAAAGGCATCACATTTTTTATGGAATGGTGCTTCGATTCCCGGTTTTTGTTCTTGTAAGCTGTAACAGAACGCGCCAGGATTGGAACTGCATGGAATCAAAAGCAAACCTTTTGTATTGCATTGTCTTGATATTGAACCCGAGAGTAGGGCTGATGCCACTTGTATCCTCCCCATTTATTCGCAATAGTAGTCTTCCCCGCATTGTCAAGCCCCCTGAAATGGTGGAGTGTCAAATTCATCCTAGACTCCGAGAGGGATGGCGTGAAGAAACAAAAGCGAAAGAGCTGCGATTAAGCCACAAAGACATGTGTGATGGATTAGATGTGTGACAAGAGGCAACAAGCTTACACCATTAAGATTCGCAACTCCTTTTTCTTCACCTTGCGGATAATACCAAATACGATGGGATTTTATCCTGACGGTCTTGCTTCAGTTGGGCTTTGGGGCCGATTTTGTTCGTAAGATGTTAATACTTATGGGAAATGCATCTGCCATTCTCTGCTTGAATGGAGAGGTTGTGGGTCGCTTTTCAGTGCGCCTTTGGCTCCGTTGTTGTTTGCCTTGTGTACAATTCCTTTGATTGGCTTCATTAAAGCTGGGATGAAGGATGGGTACATTCATAGGGGTGATGCTTCAGTCAGGTAAGTAGGATTGGATGCTTGAGCCTTGAGGCACTCCGAGTTTTTTGTGAGGCATCCCGGTGAGAGTGTAGCGGGAACAAGAATTTTGCTCTCAAGGGTGGCTTTGGAGAAACTCCCTAAAAGCTTCTGCTCTTCCTATCAGGTGGATCCATAGGGGAGAAATTGTTCATTATTGAGGTTCTCTCAGGTAAAGCTTGATTGGTTCAAGAATAAAATCAGCAGAAATTTCAGCTTTGGCATCGGATGAGTCTTGGTGGTTTGCACATCTTACCATTTCTGTCTAGAACTTTAGAGCTTATGAGATGAGATGCTCTTCCGAGTGTCTCTCTCGGCTTAAGAAGGTGGGGTCCTTGGATCTTCCAAGTTGCATGGAGGCCTAGGCCTTTCCGGCATTGCTCTTTGGAATACAATAGTCCCTTTGTCAAAAGATATGTTGAGCTCCGGGCGAGCAGGGGTGTCGGCCAAGTGGAAGGATCTCTCTTAATAAAGATCAACGGATCTGACTTGGTGGTGGCAGGCCTAGTATCTGCTGTTAACCACACGTCCAACTCATCCAACTGGAGATCCTATAACTTGATCGGAAGGTGTTCAAGTAACACGGCACGTCCGACCGTCGGAGTCACCCGACCCGCCTCTGACAGGCCCTTTAAAGGTGCAATCAATTGGGCGATCGCTCCGAGATAGTGCCACGCTGCTTCGTGTTCAATGCAGCATCGCCCCTGGTTAATGCAGCGCTGCCTGCGCAGCCATAGTCATTCATTCAAACGGTTGTTAGTTCAAACCCCACGGCATCTTGGCAGGAAGTAGGGGGCACCTTGCCCCTCTTTGTATGTTGTTCTTTGAAATACAAATGACTTTGCTAAGTTAGATCCGTTCGTTGAGTCATAGTACTCTGTAGGGAACTGTGAGCTCTGTATTTCTCATTTTTGTTTCCGGCTTCCAACCTTGTCTCCGTGTTTAACAGTGTTTCTTTTCAATATTTCGTCATTGTGTGATTAAGCAACTCAACTTGAATGTGTACTCTTAAACTGCCCAACCCATTTGCTTCATTTTCGGCTCGCGGCTGTGTATGTGAAACGTTGTATCGATAAGACCGCTTAACATAGCAAAACTCTCGTTAACACTTTGACAACCACATTGTTTTCATTCCCTTTTGGTACATGTCTGTGATGTGAAGCTCATTATAAAAACCATGAACTACATTGCTCTCAGGAATCCGCTGAGTCCTTGGACTACAAGGAAGCCAGTAATAGTGCTCTCACAACTCATGAGCATTCTGAAGATTCTATCTCTCTTCTCCCATGCTTTGCTGTAGCCACATCAGGTGGTATCCCTGTTGCGCCTCTGTATCCTTCGTCGATCCCCTTTCACCAGTCACCAATTCATAATGGAGGCCTATTATTGTGTTGGGCACTTTATAAGATCTTGGCAAATGGTAATTAGCTTGTGACTATAACCCTTCCTTAGATTTTATCCACAATACACAAACTAACTTTGTGCATGGCCAAAGGATTTTCAATAATATATTTTCTTTTGTGAGGCTTTGGAGTGGGATATGCATAGTAGCTAGGGTTAGCCATTCTTCTCTTACATTTCAAGAAAGCTTATAATAAAGTAGAGTATGATTTCTCAAAGGATACCCTACTATGGTTTGGTCTTTCAAATGCTTAAATCAGAGGGGTTTCTTTCTTCTACAGATCAACCCATAGCCAAGTGCTTATCACATGGGTTAGAGGAGTGAAGTTTCACAATTCTAGATCAAGCCATCATGGATTCCCTCTATTTTCTTCTTGTACTTACTAGATGCCCTATATTTCCTTTCTGGTACTTACTCAATGCCCTCTATTTCTTTCCTATACATACTCGTGGTTGAAGTAATGAGCACTCCTGAGATCTTAGGCATATACTTTTGGGCTAAGAATTTCCCTTAAGTAGGATGAGAACATTCTGGATGCCACTCCCAAACTCTTACGTCCTTCAAGAAAACCTTGAATTTATTTTGCATTTGAATAGTTGCACAAATTCATTGGAGTAAATCTAGTGGATTTTGTACTGGACACACTAGGTTGGAGAGCTGACTTTGGTTTCATTTGGATCCAAAGGGGTTGTCTTTGTCAAATATTTGGGTTGTCAAGTCGGTGGGGCATCCCTCCCTCACAGTACTTAGCTCTTGTGTTAGAGAGTATAAAACTCCTCTTTTGGAGTCCAACTAAACTTAACCTTACTTCTAGAATGGTAGTTGTTAAGCAAGTAATTGTGGGGATTAAAGGTCACTGTGCCTTTACCTCGGTTATGTACAATACTCAAACACATATATAAATGAATGAAAAAGAAGATTAGGGTGTTCTACACCCACCAAAACTTGTGTGGCTCTCTGTTTCTCTTTCTCCCTCTTCCGTTCTTGCTTCCGTTGAGAGCACTCTCAACTGGTATCAGAGCCCGGGTGATCTAGCTGAGCGTGCGTGAATGCCTAGAAGCTTAGCAACTCTGTGGGAGGAAGGAGAAGCTTTGCGGGAAGCTTTGTGGGTGACTTTACTTGCATCCGAGTGTGCAGAGACCTTGGAGGAACCTTTGGAAAAGTCATTTTGGTTTTGCGAAGTGGTTTTGAGAGCTTGTTAAGTGTTTTCAAAGAAAAAGTCATTTTTTGAGCAGTTGGGAGTCTTATGTATGCTATGATAGCTACTAGACCAGACATTGCATTTGCAATGGGAGTTGTAAGCCGGTATATGGCTAATCCAGGAAAGAGGCATTGGGAGGCAGTTAAGTGCATCATGAGGTACATGAAGGGTACCAAGGAGATGTGCATCTGCTTTGGTAGAGGAGACATGCGTGTACTTGGGTACACAGATTCAGACTATGCAGGGCATGTGGATAGTAGGAGATCCACTTCTGGTTATGTGCTCACCTTTGCAGGTGGTGCAGTGTCGTGGATGTCTCGCGTACAGAAGTGCATTGCTTTGTCTACCACAGAGGCTGAGTATGTTGCAGCCACAAAGGGTTGCAAGGAGGCTATATGGCTTGATCGGCTAGTGGGAGATTTGGGGATTCATACAGGTGTACCAACATTGCATAGTGATTCCATGAGTGCTATTCAGCTAGCACGGAATCCGGTCTTTCATGCAAAGACCAAACACATTGAGGTCAGGTACCATTTCATTAGGGAGGTAATTGAGGACAAGCGCATAGAGCTTGTCAAGGTTCATACAGATGATAACCCTGCAGATATGCTGACGAAGAGTCTACCTAGTCAGCGGTTTGAGTATTGTCGTGTATTGATGGGCATTGGATAGTATGCTCACTGGTTGTTCTCCCTTAAAGGCACATCGTCCTTTAAGTGGGAGGTTGTGGGGGTTAAAGGTCACTGTGCCTTTACCCCGGTTATGTACAATACTCAAACACATATATAAATGAATGAAAAAGAAGATTAGGGTGTTCTGTACCCACCAAAACTTGTGTGGCTCTCTGTTTCTCTCTCTCCCTCTTCTGTTCTTGCTTCCGTTGAGAGCACTCTCAGTAATGTTGACCATAATCTTGTTTGTTTGTTTTTGTTGGTGCCACTCTAGGGAATGCATCAGTCAGCTTAAAAGGCCAATCAAAGCTTTTAAATGGAGTAGGCTTGATGGTTCAATAGATGCCAGTTTAGGAGACCTTGATTCCTTAATGCAATTAGGGGATCTAAATCTTCAATGTAAGGCTTTTTTTAGGCCAAGGTCTTTTTTGATACAGAGGGTCTTGAAAACAATTCCTTTTGTGCTTTTGCATCTATGCTTTCCAAAGGAGAAGAAATGCCACCTAAAGGGATGGTGTATAGACAACCTTACCCATGTGTGGTACCGATGAGCTATATGACTTGCCTCAATTTAAAGATACATTGGGTTTCACAATGGGAGGAGAGGCATACCTCTTGACCTTTCTCATTCTAGTGTGATTCTCAATTGGAGAGTCTTTGAAAGCACCTCAACATTTGACTCCTTTTTCTCATGTCCAATATCTCCAAGAGTTGCACATATGGGAAATTGAGAAGCCCTTTCTAATTGCAACCATGATAGGTTATGTACCCATGTAACATATTTATCACACATGTACCCATGTATACACATATGTACACCCACATATACATGCATGTACATACACACATATGTACCTACATACATATGTACACATGTATGCACATGTACCTTGGTATACACTATATGTATTTGTGTGTGTGCTTGCATGTGTGTACACACATATGTATATGTGGGTATGTATGTACATGTATGTGTACATGTTTAAGGTGTGTGCACACACACACATACACATATGCATGCATGCATGCAAACACACACACAAATGTACGTGTGGGTATGTATGTACGTGTATGTGTACATGTTTACCACATGTGCACGCGTGCACACACACATGCATGTGTGCACGCATACACACACATGTATGTACATATGTGCATGCACGTACATATGTACACGTACACATGCATACATACCCACATGTACATGTACTTGTACACAGATGTACCCATGTACATATGCATGTACACATCAACACACCTACCCATGTATACATGAATGTACACACACATTTACATATACAATACACACATACACACATGTCCACGCATGTGCACATGTGTATATGTGTACACATATAGATACACATGTATGCACACATAAACATACAATACACATACACATACATTGTTGTCATTAATTTTTAACTACTCTCCCACCTTGGACTCTCATGCACATGCAACCTCACACTCTTGGCCACTTATTCATAGCATAATGCATATCTATGTACATGGGGCAGGGAAGGATGATCAAACCCACTCTTTTGTTTATGTTATTTAGGGAATGAGAAAGCATGCATAATGACCATCATTACTTGTAGTGCCAATTAGAAACTATTGATAGACATTTGATATAATTACTAAAGAAATGACATGAAAACATGCCATGAGATTTTCAATTGTCATCCAGTTACGTGGGTGATCAACCACCTTATGGAGAATTACACAAAAGGCTTCTTGTCCACATGATATCTTGATATGTGATAACATTTAGTGCACGTGTGATACAAAGAGTGTCCAAGAATATCCCATAGCTTGCAATCCAATGTGTCTTTGTTTTTGTTGCCCATGCAGCACCAAATTTCAAAATCCATCATGAAATCCAAGAAAATTTACATGCTTGATTCTTCCCATGAGGCTTGAAATTAAAAGAATTGAGGTTTGATTTAGCCAAATGCACATGTCCATCATTGCATCGACATGCAAGTTCTAGTGGCTTAACATTTTGCCTAAACCTAGCTTGGACCATTGTGGAAGGATGGGTCACTATCAAAGTGACTACAGACTGAAGAACAAACCAAAGTGTCAGCATTGCAAGAAGTTGGGACACAAGGAAAAAGATTGCAGATTGAAGAACCAGCAGGTCCACTACATGGATTCATCATCAAGCCATGAGCAGAATGACAAGAACAACATGTATTGAGAAACAAAAGCCTTTCCATCTTTAGCCCATATTCTTGTAATCAAACTTGACCACTTGAGAGTAGCCATGTAAGCACCCAAAAGAGGATTTGAACTTGTAACTCACATTTGACCACCTTGCAGTAGCCAAAGGATCATGGCATTAAGGGGAGGTGTTGAGGGTTGTGGTGCCATGAGCACATGTAGAGCAAAGTTATGAGTAAAGGGCAAGCTGCCACATGGCATGGAGGAAATATCCCATATGTGAGCATGCATATGGATGTAAGTACCCACTCCTATAAAAGGGAGGTTCATTTGAAGCAATATCAATCAAGCACTTTGCACTATCTCAAGATTCTCTTTATGAGTCCAAGCTAATCTATCTTAGAACCTAATTGACTTGAGTTATAGATCATGATCACTCTTAGGATTCATCCACCTTAGATTAGTGTTGTCATTATAGTAGATTAGGGTCCATAGGAGAGCTCGGTCCATGCACTTTCACATCAACAACCATGAACTTTGCGTGATCCAAAGGACTAGATCAAGATCAGGAAGGGGGCATGTTAACCGATTGGTTAACAATATGCCACTACTGGTTAGTGATGTCATGTGATGGATAGTGGCAAGTTCATAGAGCTAGGATTGTGCCTTGGATGCAAATAGGCCCAAGATGGTTCTAAAAGAATGAGGGAAGAGATTGGTGTAAAGGGAATAGGGTTGGCCCTCCCTTTAAAAGGTGAAATGTATAAAAGGCCAAGTTGTTGACTTTGGTCTTCATTGTTGGATACACAAGTTTGGAATGTAAGCTCCCTCTTCTCTTCCAAGAGTGTTTTTGGATGCTCTCTTGTTTCCTTTGTAGTGCCTTTGTGTTTGCCACTCCATCCCCATTCATTCCCCTCCCCTTCTCCCTCTCTTCTCCCCTCTCTCCTTTCCCTCCTTCTCTCATGGAAACACATTGTGACAATCTGGGAGTCGCTTGAGTGACACTTACGGATGGCTCGTGCTTTGCTTACGTGAGTCAGTGTTGAGACAACATGATACTATTGAAGGTAGGATAACAGAAAAAGAAATTCGAGAGTATTTGGATAATAAGGACAAAGGACTACAAGAGCCTCTGGATGTCCTCAAGATTCAAGAAAATTAGGATGAAAAGCCAAAGATTAATAGAAAAATATCAGGGTAAAAGCTCCACTAAAGAGGCCCAACGACCCAAAGGAAAGAGAGAAAATTTTCATTCCAATATCCGAATAACAGAAAGATTTAGAGCAGATGTCGGAGAAGGAAGGACAGAAACAAGATGAGCTACAGATGCTAGGGAATGATGCAATTCAGGAAATGATGGTACAACCGACGAAGCAAATGGAGGAAATTTTGCTAGAACAATCAGAAAAACCTACATCGTCACCACAGGAAGGGAACCAAGTCCTTGAAGCAGATTTAGAAGATGAACCTTCTTGTCTCTGTCCCAACATGGACTTAGGGAGAACAGAATATGTGTGTAGGAGTAGCAATAAAGCTCTGCTTGTACTTGCATAAGGCTAGAAATAATCCCTCTTAGGTACTATTCCAGGCAGAGAACCTAAAAAATTTGACCAAGTGATGATAAATAAAGTCCAAAAGACAAAGTGCTCAAAAGGCAGTGTCTTTATCTTCTACCACAAAGTTTGATTCTTCATTTTTTGATGGAGTTCTTCCTTCAGCAATATTTTCTTTGTTGTTGATGTATCTCTTTTTCACAAGATATGCTTCACTTTCCTTGGAGTTGTAGTAGGAGCCATTTCTTTCCTCTTCCAAAAGAGAAGCTTCAATATCACCAAGTTGGATGTAAAAGTGTTGCTATACTTGATGTTGTATTTGTAGAAGCTCTTCTTGAAACCTTTGTTGATGTAGTTCTTTTCCTTGTTCTCCCTGATCTTCTTCTTGTCTTCAAGCTCTTTCTCAATGTGGCCGGTCTTTCCACAAAAGCATTCTAATATTTTGTGAATAAGTATCTTCATCTTTGAGTGCTTACCTTTGGCACCAAATATCTTGTCAAGTGTCTTCCATGCATCATGTGAAGTGTCCTTCCCATCAATGTGATGAATATATTCATCAATAAGACCCAAAGCAATAATTGCTAGAGCCTTTTCATCTTTTACTGTCCATGCTATTTCACCTTTTCTTGTTGAAGGTTTCTTCTTCTTTCCACAACCAATATTCCATATCATGAGAATGAACTTGACCTTGGTTTGTGAAGTATGGAAAGAATGACCATCTATCTTACTCATGTTAGCCATTAGGAAGGTCTTACCTCTTATAAGACAGTGTTTATTCCTTCACAAAATAGTATTCAAACATATTCAATTCAAAATATATCATAAATGCATCATGGGCATATACCAAAATTGTCAAACTGCAGGACAATGCTCCAAAGATAAGACTGAAAAATGCCTCAGATCACTTCCAATGGTCAAACATTCAAAAGCCCAAAGGTAACTGAAATAATAATGAAACTTTCTAGTACTTAACCATATTCAGTGGTTCATATTAGAAGCAAATATCATTGTTACCCCCAAATTGAACAGTCTGAAGTTGGAGGGTGCAATTAAAGCTAAAGAGAAAATATTTGAGAGGGTTTTCAAAGGCAAATGGAAGCTCTTACTGAGGACTACTTCCAGCAAAGAGGAATGGTGAAATTTCGCATTGTCGTCGTGGAGAGATGCGCCTATTCCGACTGGTGTTTGTGTGATTTCTCCACAATCACTACACCATTTGAGCTTAAATTTCTTCAGCAAACTCCTTACATCATTGCCCTACTATGGCTTAAAGAAATTAGCGCGGTTGTACTCCAGTATGACGAATTCTTGAAAGTTTGTCAGACAAAGACTGTGTCGACACGTGTGGTAGAGGCGAACATTCTACAATTCCTCTGAGCCAGAGAGTCGCCCCAAGTCAAGGATGATTTAGCTCAAAGGGCTTGGCAAATGGCGCAGTAGATGGAGAGAACAAAGCTAAGAAAAACCTAGAGAGAACGAGGGCAAAATGTGGAAGGTGCAGACTAGAGAAGATGATGATGTGGCAGCTTAGGAGTCTAAAAGCTCAAGGAGGATCATAGCTTTGATACCACATGTTGGGAGTGGGAGAGAAGGAGGACACCATGGAAGAGAGTGTAGGAATCAAATGGCAAAAATGTTCCATTGAGTTGAGAGGAAGTCCTCTTTTTTATAGAATGGGAGAGAGGGTGGCCTAAATCAATGGCACCTCTCCTACATCAAAGGAGGTAACTCCTAAATCATAGGCATCACCCCATGTGGGGGCATTTGCATTACATCATCACCTGTGTCATGGCCTATGGCACTAAGTGTGCCTCTTCTACACACACACACACAACCATATGACTACTAGTGAATGCACACATGCACCTAGCAAGCCCTTGATCACACATATCCCAACAGAAAATGATAGATATCGAAGTAGTTTACAGTCTTTTGTATTGAAGAATGTTAAGGATGAGCATGGGGAATGGGTTCCTAAGCTCTACAGGAAATATTCTTAGATCACAATGCAAGCCACTAATCATGGGTGCTATAAAGTGGGTCAGAAGGATGCAATGGACATCGCCAAACATTGGAAGGAAAGGATGTTAGATTTTGAAATTTCTCTTGGCAATAACACAGTGACACATGTATATATTGAGCATGTTTTCACCCATGCAGACATATACGTGGATCTGAAACCAGGCCTTCCATATCATAGGTCCAATTGTAAGTTTTTCAGAGTATACTAGTACTTTATTTGCATTTTAGAGTCTTTGCATTTATTTGGGGACTTTGACACAACTATCTTATGCCTTGTATTTGTTTTACAGATTTATATCCATCGACTTACAAAGAGTGGGAGCTTGCAACATGCGTAACTGGTGTGTTACATGCCCTCCATGCTAAGATCGGGAGTCTTCAGTATGAAGGTCGCACGCCATCAAAATTAAAAAAGAACGGGATCTTCTTCTATGACTCAATGTTCATTGTGCCAGATTAAAAAGACTAGTACAGTAGATTAGAATCTCTTCCCTTGCCTTCTTTTGATAGTCCAGAATGGCCACTTCCAAGCATGGAGATAATTGAATCATGTGTAAATAGAATGTTTAATGATGTGAGAAATGCTATGAAGCCAACTACTGGTTGGAAGAAATGCTAGGTTGAGCTGGTTTCTTTCATTTCCATGCTTTGTTTATTTCTTTGCAAGTTGCTGAAGATTTGGTACAATGTCGATTGAATACTTCGGATGTGACATTTTGGTGAGCACATCTTACAATTCTTGTTTGTATAAAAAATGATCAGGATAGTAGGTATTAAGAGATAGTAGGTATAATTCTTGTTTGTATAAAAAATGATAAAGATAATAGGTATTAAATGAAATTTGCATGCAAATTTCATTGGAAGGCGAAATATCTGCATGACTTTTACATATAGAAGGTTTAGATGGAAGAACCTACAATGGGAAGAAATGGATGATGATTTACATGATGGAACTTAGTCCTATTGTCGAGGTATTAAGGAAATCCTTATCTAATATTGGAATTGGAGGAGGAGTGGACCATGCGATTCATAAGGGAAAAAATACAATTGGCAACAACAAGCCTCCCTAGGACTATTATTTTAGACTTGATAATCTCAAAGTTAGATATAGGGATGAGACACATATCCTTTGTATGAATTGTTTCCCCCTCCCCGCCCCACTCTATAGATAGTAGAATATCGAGTTGCTTGGATCCTTCGTGCTTCAACAATGCACTTGACCATGAGGCATTGTTACATGTATGAACAGAAATCATAAATAATACAAAGTATTGTTTCATTCATTGTTAAGATTGTATTTATTAAGTTTGCGCCTATAGATTGATGGCTTTCTATGATCTATGAATGATAAAGCGATAAATATTTGTAATTTTAAATCTTTGTGGATATTTGTATATCTGTATTATGCAAGAGAGAAGAGAGAGAGAGAGAGAGAGAGAGAGAGAGAGAGAGAGAGAGAGAGAGAGAGAGAGAGAGAGAGAGAGAGGGAGGGAGAGAGAGAGAGTAATAAGGGGCACGAATAATGCACGTGGCCATAAAACATTGTTAGATGTATGAATAGGCATTGAGAGAGAGAGAGAGAGAGAGAGAGGTCAGGGACACAAAGGGAGGGAAAGAGAGGGAGGGGGAGGGAAAGATGGAGATGGAGAGGGGGATAGAGAGAGGGATATGGAGAGGGGCACAAAGAGAGAGAGAGAGAGAGAGAGAGAGAGAGAGAGAGAGTGTTAAGATTGCATTTATTCATTTGCACCTCTAAATTGAGAAAGAGAAAAAAAGAAATTTTATTAAGGTCTTCAAGAGACTATGAGACTGAAAAACACCCAGATATAACTGATCCAAAGGGTGGAGCCACTAACAAAATACCAAAAATATATATGTAAAATCCCAGTGTCCAATGTCCATGACATAGATAACTAAGGACAATTAGGCAACAAGATGATCATCGGGTGCCGCAGAGAGAGAGAGAGAGAGAGAGAGAGAGAGAGAGAGAGAGAGAGCAAATAGGGACACAATGGGAGGGAAAGAGAGAGAGATAGAGAGAGAGAGAGAGAGAGAGAGAGAGAGAGAGAGAGAGAGAGAGAGGGAGATGAGGGACACAAAGGGAGGGAAAGGAAGGAAGAAAGAAATATTGACGTCCTTGGAAGACCTCATGGGTCTATAGGACAAAGTACAATCAGAGGGAGGGGAGAGACAAAGCGAGGGAAAGATGGAGATGGAGAGAGGAAGAGAGAGAGAGAGAGAGAGAGAGAGAGAGAGAAGAGAGGAAGGGCAACAAGAGAGAGTGAGAGAGAAATAGCTAAGAGCGATGAGAGAGAGAGAGAGAGAGAGAGAGAGAGAGAGAGAGGAAGGGCAACAAGAGAGAGTGAGAGAGAAATAGCTAAGAGCAATGTGTGAGAGAGAGAGAGAGAGAGAGAGAGAGAGAGAGAGAGAGAGAGAGAGAGAGTTTCAATATAAAAATATTTTAATTAAAAACCATTTTAAGGGTAGTGCCCCTTTTATAAAGTACGTTTCTAAGGTCATTTTCACATTGTCATTTTTCCACTCTTGAGTAACCTTGCTTTCCACTGCCTCCTCTTTCGTCTTCCTAAGCATCCTCTTGCACTCATGGCTTCCCTTAGAGGGGCGTTTGACCAGTGGATTTTATCCACTTATTCCCATGCCTCTGCAAATCAGGTTTACACTATCTTGTGTAAGGAATTCCATCTTGTGTCGCATTTGAGAGCTCTCCTTCATGCTGTTGATAATCCCTCTCTTTAGTTTTTTAATAGACTTATCCATGGGCAATCTATCGCGATTGTTGACTCCCCTCACCAATGGGTTTCATTGGATACTTTGCGCTCTTTTGACCAGAGTGCTAACTTCAAGAAGACACTAGCTAGGGCCATGGATAATGTCCCTGTCTCTCTCTATGAGTACGCTATTCCCATCGGGGATGATTCATCTTCCCCAATTCATTTGATCGAGAGAGATGTAGCCCTTAGTGTTCTCCTTGCAACTAGCAAGTTTGATGAGGATGTTGGCGAACAGCCCGAGGGTCCTTTTGCATCCACAAGTGGTGGAGCAGGTCCATCAACATGTGGTGGAGGAGATGACATAAACCTGGACATAGAACCTGAGGAGTGTACTATTAACCTAGCTGAGGAGCAAGTTGAGAGTGAGGTCATCTTATCATCTTATCCAACTTGTGCATATCCATCCTCCTCCTATAATCCAGATGAGGCATCAACCAAGACACATTGGATTGAGGGTGAGGAATACCTTACCCTATTGGGAGTGATGGAAGAAACTAGTATTCGAGAGGATGAGGTGCTATGTTGGCTCTCGAATGAAACCTTTGATGATGTCATTGACTTTGCTACTCTGGTTGATCCAACAATCGATGAGATTGCACGCTTCGATGACTCGAGACTCATCAATCTAGAGGCAATCCAATAAACAAAAATGGCAATCGAGGATGCCGCACCAGAGTATGACATGTCCGTTTATGAATTTCCAGAGGGCGTTGTTTGAGGAGAGTGATGAAAAAGTTGGTACCGCAAGCGAGCATGAGGTTCAAGACTAACCACAAAAGGGAGTCCAGTTGTATACTATAGCTGACACCATTCGCCATGAGGCAGAAAATGTATATAGCTTTGCCAGCTTCATCATGTGATTCAATATCCTCTGTATAATTCTAGG
The DNA here is from genome assembly GCF_047967505.1 of Dipteris shenzhenensis. Taxonomy (NCBI): domain Eukaryota; kingdom Viridiplantae; phylum Streptophyta; class Polypodiopsida; order Gleicheniales; family Dipteridaceae; genus Dipteris; species Dipteris shenzhenensis. The sequence continues at coordinate 10,730,917 of NC_141621.1, read as the reverse complement.
TTCCATTTTAACAAACGAAAATCCATGTTGTGTTTTCAACTGCTAGGGAATAAAAAGTTGGGTTTAGGATCTAGGAAGCAAAACCCAACAATTTTTTTCTCTTTTAGACCTAGGTTATCCTATAGGTATACTAGGTAGGTATATGTATTATCAGCCCAAAATATGCCCTGTAAGCCCTAAATCCAACATCATGCGACCAGGGCCCTGTTTTTATAAAAAGTAGGCCCTAGTCGCACGATGTCGGGGATATCATGCTTCCAGGGCATATTTTGGACTGAAAATTCACACACCTACCTGGTATACCTACATGATAACCTATGTTTAAAAGAATTTTTTTTTGTTGGGTTTTGCTTCCTAGATCCTAAACCCTATTTGTTAATCCCTACCAATTGAAATTGGATAAATTGAACTCTCCACTCTCACATCCCCACCACCTTGCCCCTGACACTCCACTTGGGGATAAAATTAGGTTAGGGTTTTCTCACATAAGAGACATTATCAAGTTTAGGGTTTTTATTCAGCCAAGAGGGGACAAAGTTAGGATTAGGGTTTTCTCACATAGGAAAAATCAACTGTTAAAAAAATCAGCTCCAGGAAGCCATTGAGGGCTTATTTTCCATGTGCATGATTTATAGAGGAAAGAATCCTTTGTTCAAATGACCTGTATACAAACCTGAGGTCAAAAAGTGATGTTTTGGACTAACGGTACAAGAAAAGATACAAAATTGATTAGAATTATCTCAATAATGTAACTTCCAATATGTGTCACTAGAATCAAAAGAAAGTGAAGTGTCACTTTAAAACGTGGGATTGCATCACATACACAACAATTCTTCTACATTCAAAATGGGTTTTATTTTCCTACAATCAAAACATCCACATTGCTTGAAATTATACTTAATAACATTAATACCACTTCACCCATATGTGGGAAAACCCAAGTGTCATTTGAAAGCATAGGATTGCATAATACATAGAGAAATATTACCACATTACTGTTAGCTCACCCATATGTCAAGAAACCCAAGTGTCATTTGAAAGCATAGGATTTCATAATACATAGAGCAATATTACCATATTCAAAATGGGACTTCTTTTCATAAGTATCACCAAGCTCTCATCAAAATGGTCATTTAAATCATATTCTGCTCCTCTTGACACTCATCATCAACAAAGTAAATGTGAGCTCGTGGCCTATCTGAATGCCTCTCATTATATCTTCTTTCAATTGACATGAATTTTGCCATTTCTTCTGCATAGCATGGTAACAAACTACAATCAAACATATATTTGAAACCATAGTAAGTCAAAACATTAAAGACACAATAACAACAATCCAAAAATATCCAAATGTCATCAAAGAAAGATCTAAGTTCAATACCATACTAATCATCATATGGATTTGTGATGGGGTCCACTCTATCTTCATCCCCATCACCATCATGCTTTGACCTCACCCGTTTCCCGAATGGTCTGCTACAAGTGGCTCAACAATGGTAGCCATAATACTGCTATCTAAATCAAAAGAAAAACAAGGTCTACTAATAGCCTGACAAGCACGCATGAGAGGAGTTGTGCCACAACCCATCTCAAAAACCAATCCTCCTGGAGCACATAAGAGAGACAAAAGGCACCCAACAAAGTAGCAACATCACTCAAGTCCACCTCGAGCCATCTGAGAAGACATAGGCACTATTGTCCTCTCACTGAGAGGCACATAGTGAGTCCATAAATCAGATAGTGGATCAATGGAAAGGTTTTGAAATAGTGGAACACTCTCTTCCAAATAAATTGATGGAGTCTTCTTAGCTCTACGTACTAGAGCCAACATAGATGACTGCATCTGTGAATCATGCATAGAGAACCACATACCAAAGAATCACCTTAGCCAACAAGTATCATAGCATGAAAGACTACATGTGACCACACATATGGAACACAAATGAAATATATGATTTTACCATCAGAACCTAGCATGCATACTACATGTAACATGGCATCTATCAATCCCACATAAAGAAACACATTAAAAAGTTCATGAATGTAGCATTACAACACACCATGCATGGAATTATAGCATACCTTAAGAGTTATACCATGGTATTTATAGTATCCATGTGGAAGCTTGTCATGAATGACTACACGTCTGATAACTTCCAAGCCTTGAACAAATGCAAAGTGCTCCAACCACAAAATACAGTGTCCTACAATCAAATGACACTATCTCATACAAGAAAAATGGGAATAGAGGACATATAACAACAATGGTGCTAGATATTGAACCTTACCTACCATAGGACATATAACTGCCAGCCAACCACTATCTGATAATGAAGCTACTGCAACGGCAAGCCCATAATGCACATGGTCCTCCAATAAGAGGTTTAAAACTGGGATGGGTTCTCTCTCATCAAGTGGAAATCTAGTGGGAAAGTCAACCAATATAAAATCTGCAGCCCACTTAATCTTCTTACCCAACCGCATGTAGTCTCGATCAGGGCTAACTACATTCATGAAAAACACATGCAAAATAGTATACTTTTCATTTTTCTTGGACTGTGAAAAGTCCATGCCCATGGTTATGTAATCACCCACCATACAAGCATATAATGGAGTGATACCACGAGTCGATAGACTATCCAGTGACTGTGCCTTATGGAATACATAATGTTGTACCAACTTTGTGATAGATTGTGAACCTACATGGAAAATTTATATCAAACACAACCAAAGGAAATTTTGAAACACCGATAGCAAGAACAAAAAATAATTAGAACCTTACTTGCATGCTCCATTTGATCCTTATCTTGCCTTGCTGGACTAGATGGCTCCTCATCTAAATGGATAGGAAAGAATAACATTAGTATACTATTCCAAATCCTCATCATAAACAACATTAGAAACTCAACATGTATGTATATTTCTTACCTTTCTTTTGAGCTTGTTCTTGTTTTTGTGCTTGTGTTTTTGTTTTTCTAGAGCTTCCCCCCATTTTATCCTTACTTTCTTCAATGTCCTTAGATGAAGCATATTTCTTATGAAAGTCTCTCTCACGCACGAAGACTTGTCCCTTGGGGAAGTCTATCCACCAAGGACAATTTGCAAGTTCCCATTGAGAGTGATTGTGCATGCCAGGAGGATACATACAAGTAGCATGACCAATTTCCACCCAACTCTTGCACAAATTTGGAATCTCTAAGATCTTTCTCTCTCTTGCCAAATGAGAAGATACCTATAAATCAACAATCACTAATTATTTGGACCTCCTATATGAAGAAAGGTTCACAAAAAAATTGAGACAAATAAAAATGATTGTCAAGTTCAATGTTGTTATAAGCTTCACAAAACAAATAGAAAAGCACCATCATTAAAACTAAAAGGGACCAACTTGTAGACAACCCTATGAGTGGTCATGTCCAACTCAGAGAGATTGTCTGCTTTCTTTCCTCCCTTACTCTCAATCTGTGAATCCTTTGATCGTAGAGCTAAGAACAAATGATTTCTTCCTTCTAATTTTATGTCCTCCATGTACTGTTGCATTGTGTAATCTTTTGGTGTCTCTAAAGGAATGCCCATGGTTGTTACAATCCTCAAGTCATCAAGAACTTTCAAAGCCTGGGTCTCTACTTTCTCAAGAAATATCTCTCTATTAATCCATCTACACAAGTGAAAAACAAAGTATTCACACAACTAAGACTTATGGCACTTCTATAATACATACAAACACTGCAAAATAATTTATTTATGAAAGGAACAACTCACCCTCTATACTCCACATCCCCCACAGGCATGAAATACATATCCCTCATTGGTTTGGTAGCCTCCAACAAGGAAAGAAAAATGATTTTTTTCTCCAATCTCAAATCAGACTTTGCTATGAGTTGCAGCTTCTCCAAAGTTACACAAGAGTCCAGACCATCAAATTGCAAGGCAAATAACTTTTCCAACCAGGCCTCACCCAAGCTTGGATCTATGCAATTCAAAACCTATCCAAGCATTGCATGTTAGATGCATAAAATGATTAAAAAATGTAACAACAAGAAGAATTAATCTCTCACCTTTCCCATCCTGTCAGCAATTCTCTTTTGAATCAGGACGCGTTGCTTTCCTTCAGCTTCTATTCTTTGGTCTATAGGCATCTTTGTGGATATCTTATCAATTTCTTTTTTAAGCTTTGTATTGTACTCAACCTACACAAAAGATTTCCTTTTATAGAAAGAAAAGGAATGAAAGAGAATAAGCACCAAGAGAAGTGTAGCATTAAACCTGAAAGACCAATCTTGCAAGATAGCCTCTTGTCAATGGAAACCAGGGCCTTTTTCCTTTACTCTCATGAGACCTCCAGTTCTCTATGGATTTCACTTCATTAGGAGACAATGATTTCATAAATATCGTAGGATCACACTCACAAATGTTGTGTGCATTTATGAGTGTGTCTCGGAGGCTAGGTTTGACGATGGCATGCTCATTCATACTAAAAGATACATCAAAAGATTAGTTCATTTGTACAAAATAAAAATAATGAAGGTAAAGAATTATACAACACAAAATAATGAAAGAAAAAAAGGTATCAAAGTACTTACGAATTCATGCACTGTAGGCCAGCCAATAGAGCAATCTCACTTATTTATCTAGGATCAATTATTGTGCAAACCACTCTTATGTGTCGATTTTGGTTTGTAGGAAAGATATAATTTATAACACTCATCCAAGTAGTAGTCCTATGATTTCCCTCCAAAACAAAAAGCATCCTTCTTGACATAAATTTAAATTCATGACTTGATAGCAAGTCATTCTCAAACTCTTCATCAACATCTCTCCAAGTGGGAGACCACTTCTCCATCATATCATCTGTCACTACTACCTCCTCTCCATCACTTTTGCAAACAGACACTATGAAAGATCCTTTCTTTGGAAGGTAGCCCTCCACTTGGAATGCACTTTTTAGTGAAGACACATCATCACGCAGTCCTCATACTCGTGCATAGGGGATCAATCTACATAATGGAATGCGAGGACAATGATCTGAATCAAGCATCCTCCATTTTCCAATCACATCACCTCCTCCTTCCACTTGCACTTCAGTGTCATCCAATTCAACCTCCTCCAATCTTGGTCCTTCATCTCTTGGAGCAGAGGATGTATCAGGCTCAGAACCTACTGCACTCCCTAGTTCTTCTGTCCCACCTACTGATGATTGGGCAGGGGGATCTATTTTCTTTCCTCTTGCTAACTTTGGAGGCAGAGCCTCTTGAGGCTTTTTACCTTTCCTTCCAATCATCCTGAAATGAAATACAAAAATGACACCTTTTCATACACTGGTCACATATGAAATGAGATTGCAAGACAATGAAAATCTAATCCAAGAGCAAATATAGCATAGCAAACTATAGAAAAAATCTATTGTTCACGGCACATGCTATTCTTCTCCAAAACATTCTATGAAGATCAAGAGTTCAATGTAAGCACAACTGTTAAATTTTTTAAACACTAACCAGAGACATGTTTACACTATCATTTTGAACACATGCATTTAGGGTCTAGTTTATCTTAGAGCCAACAGTCAAACTCCTATACTATTATAGATACATAGAGCTAATAGTCAAACTAATATACTATTATTGATACATAGAGCTAACATTCAAACTCCTATACATAGATGTGTATAAAGGAATATCTAAACATATTTATTTATCTTTATACACATGTCTTTATTTATCTTTAAACACATCTGCTTCACATATATATGCATATGTATTTATATCCTTTTCTATGTACAAATAAAAAAACACATGTAAATAGTTTTACGTATGCATGTATAAACTTATCTATGTATGAATTTATATCTGCATATACATACATAACCTCTCAATCTCTCAACCCCATATAGCACTCGTTTGCTAATGGAAGAGACCGCATCTTCCATGCATATGTTTACATTTACAACATACTTCCATATATACATCTTGACATTTTCATAGATGACATATGGACACAAATAAATGTACAATAAATGTATAACACACATACATGTCTATGAATACTTAAGCATGTCTATTTATATACATGTACTATGTAATACATGTACATGTGGCGATCTTTTGGGGGATTTCTCCCAATATTCCACAAACTCTCACCCCCTTCCATAGAGGACTTTCCTCAATTAAGGAGTTCCTCCTTTAACTTGAGGCATGATTCAAGAATGTAGATTAAAAGCAAAAGAATGTGTTGGCAAAATCACCCTTGTTGTCAAAATAACTTGCAGAATTGAAAGCTACATAGATGACATTTATGTCGACCTTATATCTACTTCACTCTTCCTCTTTGAGATCTTGTCCAACGAGCATTCATATTTAATAAAAATCTTAAAATGTATAGGTTGAATGCAACTGTGAAAGCACACATTAGTAGTGTGCATTTTAGTGCTATTTCTACCAAAATGGACAGCGTGTCAACACGCTGTCCATTTCGGTGAAAAGGGCATATAAAATGCTACCCCAATACAAGGCCACTATTGAGCAAGACTTGGACACAAGATGGCTTGACACAGTAACTCTGGGATCTAGAAGCTAACTTTATTTTCAAGTCACCATGTAGGTCAAGTGTGGGAGCATTCTTGATCCCAACAACCAATCTTATTGTAGGAAGACTGTTGCAAGTGTGGGAGCATGTCAATGTCCTAAACTGTGAAGCTCTTTCTACCAAAAAAGATAGCACGTTGACACGCTGTCCATTTTGAAGCAAAAGACATCTAAATGCCACCCCACTGAAAGCCTATTATGAAGCCTAAAAGAGGCCAATTTTGATGCTTGGGATACCGAAATGGACAGCGCGTTGACACACTGTCCATTTTGGTGTCACAAGCATAAAAATTTCCTTCTTTACTCAAATATGAAGGTGGTACATGAAAGATACAATGGAGGATTTTAGATGCCCTTTTCCATTGAAATGGACAGCGCGTCAACACGTTGTCCATTTCAATGGAAAGGGTATCCAAAATGCTCCTACAAATGCTTAACGCCATGGCTCTTCCAAATGCTTAAGGACTCACTAGAGAGGTCTTGGAAGATTGAAAAATTAGAGGATGAGGATGTGAGGAGAAGAAGGATTCACAATTTCAAAATCAATTTGAGGTGCATAGACAAAAATTGATGAAAGTTTTTTAAGTTTTTAGTATACCCCCAATGCTTTTTAGTATACCTCCTTTGACATGATTTTGATCTACTTTCCATGAGAAAGGGCAACGCGTCCTTTCTCATGGAGAGTAGGTCAAAGAGGACCAAATGATTTTGATCTACTTTCCATGAGAAAGGGCAGTGCATTGATGCATTGCCCTTTCTCATGGAAAGTAGATAAAAAAAGGATGTGTGTAGCATGAGTTACAGTTAATTCTTGTGAAGCTTGGCTAATTCTTTATACGAAGCATGATTGTTGTGAAGCTTGGAATTCCCAAAAACAAAAGCGTGGGTGAGGGAGCGTGTACCTTGGCGGAAAAACATAGCAAACACCAGCGGGGCGGAGGGGTGAAAGTGAGGCAAGCAGGCAAAGGAGAGGAAGTAGGTGGAGGCAATGAAAGAGGAGGGGGAAGGAGGTGAGGTGGCGATGAAAGAGGTTGGAGGAGAGAAGGTGAGGAGAGGCAAGGAAGGGAGGAGGGGGAAGCGGAAGCGGAAGCGGAGGAGCTAATTAGAAGGAGAAGAAGAAGAAGAGAAGGAGGATGAGAAGAAGATGAGAAGAAGATGGAAAGCACTGCCGATGCTGAGAGCTGCTCAGTTGCCGATGCTAAGAGCTGCTCAGCTGCAGCTGTCACCTTCAAAATCCAATGCTTTACACTTTGTTTTACTGGAGGTTTCACTTCCGAAGACTTGCAAACAAATTAAGCTATCCATGGTTATGGGCAGTTTAGAACCAGATGAACCAAATTAAGCTATCCGGAGGAGATGGAGAAGATGGGAGTGCATGAGACCTTTCGTAAGGGAGGTGAGTGGAGTGGGCAGTTTGATCAAGATGGAGCATGGAAGGTGGAGGCGACGTTGGGAGGAAGGTAGAGCATGGAAGGAGAAGGCAACATGGGAGGAGAAGGCGGCATGGGAGGAAGGTGGATCGATATCACAGGTAGAGGGTGGTGGCAAGCAGGGTGGGCTGCTATGGACACATTTTACTATCATCAATTGGCGATGGCAGCGATGTCATTGTAGGCTCATGCATGCAATAGAAAGCTCAAAAGAGAGTGGGAACTACCTCTGCATGAGAGGTCGAGGAGCGGACGGTGTTGCTGCTGCTGCTCTCTATGTGTGTGGGTATGAGAAAAGAGGGAGAGAGAGATGGAGAGAGATGCAAATTGTAGCATCAAATAGCTCAGCGTAGGAAAAGGCAATGAAGAGCTTAGTGGTTTCTGCTGTCCACGCCTTGTTTGCTTTTGAGAGAATTGTTTAGTCTTTCATTCGTTGAAATTCAGTAGTTCTTCCCTCAGATTGTTTCGCTTATGCTTTCCTCACGCCTTCTGTGCCCAACCTTCAGTCGCCCCGCTTCTAGATTTAGCTATTGAGTCAAGGAAGGATTTAGCTATTGAGTGGGTGGCGAGGCCGAGGAGGAGATGAAGAAGAAGCCATGGGAGAGTGCACACAGATAGAGAGAAGCTATGGAGGAACACAAGAGACTTGGCTGACCTCCATGGAAAGAGATTGCAATGCCATAGCCCAAAATCCCAAAATGGCTAGTGCTATTGCGTAGAGCTATAACGTTACAAAAGTGGCAGAGCTATAATGTTAAGATCATTTGTTAAGAGCTATAACGTTAAGAGCATTCGTGCCAGAGAGCTTGGACGTGAAGGTCAGATAGCTACGCCAATGTTTCCGCGCCAAGGTTTCTGCCAAGCTTCACTAAATCTTGACTATACTTGATTCTATTCATATTGACAGAAGGTAACGGTTCATATTGATTCTGTTCTTAAACATATTCTCTTGTTCGGTTCCTTTCTTGTTGATCCAACTAAGCTTTTAGAAGAACTAGACAAGCTAGTTGTCGATCATGGGTTTCTTGCAAGTTCACTCAGAGTAGAGAGGCTATTGCTTGGGCGTTGGAGCTCTAATCTAATGCCTTTGCATTGTTTTTGGGAACTCCATTCCTATTGTTACCTCGGATTCTTTCAGGAGATATATGACAATCATATCTCTTACAACAAATTCAACACTTCAGAGCGTCAGAGCAATTCACCTACATCATGGAAAATGAGTACAAGGGAAAGAAGAACTAGTTGGATGGGAAATAAGTACTTGGAAAAGAAGACCCAGTAATCTTTCATGGCCTACTTGTCTCCTGGCATTTTAATGAATGTGAGAGTCCAGTACACTGTACATCTTTGCAGTGCAATGTACATTGAGCATACTGAATTGCACTATGTATAGTGCAGTGTACACTGCATATTGTACACTATTGTACACTAGTGCAGTGTCCACTATAGCCCATCTTTGCAGCCCGTCTTTAATAACTGTGATCACAGCCAACCTTGCATGACTAACCCATGCGTTACTAACTAATGCTATCATTACTAAAATTAACATTCTTACATGACTAGCATTTCATGTGTAAATGTATGCATTAATTAACATTCTACCATTAAAGTTACAACGTTCTACTTTTGTAGGCAAGGATATTATATTTTTCCTCTTACCAGATTCGTGTTTGCAAGTTATGGAGCCTTTATTCAGATTACCATCTTGTGAAATGATTACCATTTTCATGGAAAAGAAACAAGATATTATGAACCATGTCATGGAGCCTTTATAAAGATAATTGTGATGGCGTCATCTAACTCGCCACCTTTCAAAGACATAATTTCTTCATGTCTTCTCTTCTTTTGTCATCTCTTCCTTCTATCAACATCTTCTCTTCTGCTTCCATGTCCTCTTCTATCAACCTCTTTTCTTCTATTTCCATCTCTTGTGCTTCCATTTGCTCTTCTGATGCCACCTCTTCTCCGGCAAAGTCATTTTTTATCACACTCTTCTACTGGCTACATCTTCTTTTGTAAATGAAGAGCTGCTAGCTATTCTAGAGCTCCGTCTTCTTTTGTGCATTCAAATTGATGAAATTGTTCTCGTAGTGGGTGGCGCCAATCCTTTAGTGTTCATTTGTGCATCTAGAACATGCCTACATCTGTGTTCATTCGCTTTGGAGAATTAGAAACATTGTCCATTCATTATGACACTCCTTTATTGGAGGTCTCCCTAGTAGATCTCAAGGAACACTTTCACCTTGCGGATGAGGAGATTAGTCTACATCAAGAAATCGGAGTGGATGACATTGCCATAGTGCTTCCCTTGGTGGATTTGGAGGACGGTCAAAAAGGGTACAAGATCAATGGAAAACAACATTCAACCTTCAGAGTTGAGGTGATAAGAAGGAAAGATTCTCATAGTGACTTTCAAAATGCTAAAGTGAATAGTGTTATTTCACTTATAGAGAAGATGCCTTTGACTAGTTCTTTGCATGTTGCATTAACTTCTGCAGTTACAGTTGAGAAGGTTGTTGAACTGCCTAAAACTTATGATGGGTATGTTGTCTTTGAACTCCCCCCTTTGCTTGATGGATCTCCAATGTCTGGAATGGAATAAAATGCCGATGGTCATGTATGGACAAAATATTCAACATGTTCACAAGACTTTTTCAATGGAATTGTAAGGATGAGTAGATGTTCTGGATACTTGAGATGCTGTAACGTTCATTGTCCTTACCTTGAACGAATGGGAGTTCTAAATGATACACAATGGAAGGGAAAGCTTAGGAAGCCACCTGTGCCTGGTCCAATTGATCCAACCTTGGGATCAATTGTCTGCAAGCATTGTTTGGAAATCCCAGAGTGTGATTATCAATGCAGTGCTATCATATATTATTGCTTGCCTCATGAAAGAGCGAAGACGACAAGATGTGCTGTGCATGTTGGGTTCCATGACCATTCTGTTGAGAAAGGAAAAAGTCGTGCAAAGAAATTGCAAGTGGATGATCTTGTTTCAATGCGTGCTAGGTAAATGCAAATTCATCTTGCAAAAACATTGAGGTCTCAGTTACACAAGACCTTATGATGGATATGTTGCTTGCAAAGGAGGGGGTTGCTATGGAACATCTAGATTACCAACAATTTGAAGAGGTTTTGGATACAATCACACCAATGACACAAAGGAGAAGGCTTCGGAGAATAGTGCAGAGTGCAAGATGTGATAATAGAGGAGGAGATGGTGAAATGGATTCAATACTGGGTTTGAAAAAGAGATGCAGATATCCATATGTGCAAAGTATCTTGTTTCCTTGGCAGTTGCAAGATGAATAACAACCACATATTTTCAAAATGTCGACCATTGGTCCAGAATCAGGGGTTGATTTGGTGAATCGAATGCGGCCAGGAGGTAGCCTTGGATCACAATGGGTGCATTTCGACCACGTCCATCGAGTAAAAGGATGGTCAACTATGGGTGCTCATGTGTATGACCCTTACATAAGGGAACTCTTAACAATAGCTATATGTGAATTCAAGGTGGAAGATACCCATGCACAAGTGCAATTCTGGAAGCTTTTGAATAGTCAGATGGAGAAGAATGGTTTTGAACCACCTGAATTCCGAGGATTCATGACAGATGGAGCAGGAGCAAATTGGCTTGCTATCCGCACAGTTTACAATGGTGGGCCTGAAAATGTAATGGAGGGTAAAGAAAGGACTTGTGGTTTTCATTGGGAGATGAGCATGGTTGAGCATACCAAAAAATGCATTAAGCCACAATTTCAGGAGGAGCATAATTTTCTGTGTAGGAAATGGAGGGAGGCAATGACAACTACTTCTGCAGATCAATGCAAGAGAACATTGACCTTGTATTGGTCTCCATTGCATGTGAAAGAGGGTGAGTTGCGAGCACTCCACACATGGTTGGCTTGGTGGGATGTTAGAGTCGACCAATGGGGGGGAATGTTTTTGCAGCAAGAGAAAAAATCTGGGTTTGTTCCTATAGTAAATCTTTTGGAGACAAAACACTCTAGCATGAGAGCAGCACATGGGTATGCAAGACACATAACATTGTATGAAGCTTGTGCTGTAGATCTTGCAACGAGTGTCCTTCAAAGTGCTCACTATAATGCCTTTTTGAATGGAAAACACTTGGGTACAGGTCCGAATTTGGATGTTCTACGACAAAGAATACTTGATGGTGGTGGATCTAGTAAAGGAGATAGAAATAGGCTTGTTGATTTGTCACACACTGTGATTGAAGAGGCTGGGTTACACTCTCCAGAGATGGATAGACTGATGACAGAAGTGATAAGTATGAGAAGAAAGAGGAGTTCTACATGTTCAATTGTGGTTCATGCACTTGATAGTCATCGCCCTGAATACATCACTGTCACTACAAAGAGAGTGATTGGAAAAAGACGACAACTTGATTTTTTAAATCCTACCAACCAGGTAGTTTGTAGAGAGGCAAACATTCATGATGCCAATTGGGCAATCAGGAGAATTGAAGCACATAGTGTTGTCACATGCTTTGGTTACTTGACAGAAAGTCAGAGATGGTGTGGGGCAATGATCAATGCGCTTGGTAGAAGTGCAAGCAATGGTGTGCCAGCGCCTTGCTTTAAGGGAAGAAGGCAACATTCCAATGGATTGACAGAACAATTTGTTTGGTTTTGCAATAGTACTGTGACCCATACATGGAAGGTGGATAATTCCATTTAGGGTGTTCTTGGAAACTCTCCAAGTGTGTGGAAGCTTGCATGTGGGACATCAATTACTGTGGATGAGAGGGAAACCCTGGTAAGGGCAGGATTTGTATTTGAGACTGATGATGCTATTGGTGTCATGAGCTTCCCATCTCCTATGCAAAAAATCCATACGCCAAGCCATGTGCGCCCATCTCATCTTGATGGAAAGCTTGTGTCATGGAGAACTAGGTTGAATAAAGAATTCAAAGAAAGGATAAACAAGGCAGTTGCAGAGAATGGGGAGGTTGTAAGAGAGAGCACTATTATTCCAAATGAGGTGCATCTTTTCCACATTCATACATCACGTTCAATTTCCAAGGGGCTAACATACTGTGTCTCAATTTTAGAATACCCACATTGTACACGTCTTGATTTCACTCAAAGGGAGACAGTAAAACTCCTTATATGCCTTGCAAGCACATACTTTGTGTTCATTGTAGTGCTAGGATTGAGTGATATAGTGCATCAGTTTATGCATCAAGTAGCGTTGACTAAGATTGAGTTGTTTCAAGCACTGGCTAGAAAAAGAAATCCATCTTCCATAGACTAGATGATGTGAAAGACATTCTGCTGGAACATGCAGATTATAGAGGTAGGGATCCTTCTATGTTTTTGTAATCGAAGTAAGGATATACTTCTACAAGCATTAGAGGCAAGATATGTCAGCCTTTAATGTGAATAGTAGAAGATGCAATAGATGTAATGTGCTTTTTTGCTCTACATGCCTTCCATTTTTTGGATCAGATGTTTAAAAGATGTCCTTTTGCAAACATGGAAGGCATGATATGTACATGTAGAGTATGAGCACGTTTTGGCTATATTCTACCTGCTCCTATGTTGTTGTCTCTCCATAAGGATTTCAGTGTGAAAGTAAGGAGAGAAAGGTATTTAATATGATGTGTAGGCTACTCCTTTTCTTTGGATGGGTGTATGGAGGAAGATACCAAGTATGGGGAGGAAGGATATGTGTAGCCTGATATTTGTCTTCATGATGCATGTATGGAATATGTAATCATATAAGCATGGCAAGCATGATATGTAATGTAAAAATTGTGTGCAATGCTAGTTCTTTTTCAAATCTCATATTCAGTACCACTATATGTTTGTTTGCCAAATTTATTGTAATGTAAATATATGAGAAGGAAGGAGATGTGCAATTCGAACAATGTGCCCTCTAAGTAGTCTTTGATTTTGTGAATCATATATTTTATATACTATTAAATCTCTCTCCATAATGAGTCTAATGTGATAGCATGAGAAGGAAGGAGGGAAGCAATATCATTTTGGGGCATGACTCCTCTCTCCAATGAAATTTGATTAATCATATAGTGGATCAAGGGCTGCTCGCTTGCTTGTTGTTTAATCACGCTCGCTTAATTGGGCTCGCTCGCTTTTCCTTGCTCACTCTTTGATAATCCTCCCACTATGGGAATGTGAATACCAATTGAAAGTTGTGACCTTGTTAAGCTCATACCAAATACTATGATGTGACTTGGAAATCAATGCAAATGCAACAAGGCATGATGGCTCCACTGCCTCATATTCAAGCAAGTATTTGTTGGTATCATAAGGGAATGGCTTGGCTACAACCTTCATGTCCAAAAGAAAAGCCTTGCTTTTTGTCTTACTAATCAAGTCTAAGCTGACCCCATGAATGCTTTGCAAGGCACCATGTGAGGTCATGGATATGAACATCAACTGTCTCTCCACCAGTTGAGACTACCAACACATGAAATGTTTCACATCTTTGATCATGCGGTAAAGCAGTGTGAAACACTATCATAGCTGAAGACACCAGAAATGGATCGTTTGGATTAGACCACCACATAATTGAAAAGGGTCTTGTGCCACAGAGTTCCATAGTCTAGGAGAAGTTGATAAAGAGGCTTCTAAGGGAAGGTGCCAAACAAATGCTTGAGCTTGGAAGAGCAATAGATCGACATTGGGTGGTAGTAAGGAACAAATAAAGCCCATTTGATGGCACGTTGGCATGCCATCAAACATGCTTTATTTGTTCCTATAGTTTAATAGATGGTCTATCTTCATACTATACATGTTGAAGTGTCTAGGTTCCCACATATCATTCAAGAGATATCATTGAACATTTTTAAATTGGAGCCATGATTTCATGCCTCGCTTCCATGATTTTGAATTGGAGACATGATTTCGTGTTGTTTGCTTGAGTGCCGATTCATTGCTCACAGTGTTGCCAACTTGACACCCTGCAGTCATGCTTATCACCTATAAATTCCCTTGCCTAATAACACTTGTAGCGAATGCTTCAGTTTTCCTATGTCAAGTAAGAACTGGTCACAGAAATCCACAAATTTTCCAGATACCTTTAACCCATTGTAGATCATGGAAACTGGCACTCTCTGCAAGGTGCACTCATTCATCAGCCTCGAGTACTTCTTCATCAAGAAGAGATGGCTTAGCTATAGTGAGGCCAAATACAATCGGAATAAAAAAGCAAGTTTGATAGCACATTGGCGTGCCATCAAACTTGCTTAAATCGTTCCTGCTATCAAGGTACGTGGGAGAAGCTAAAGGTACGTGGGAGAAGCTAAAAGGACAAAGGGGGTGGATTGCCATTGTTGAGTAACTAAGGGGTTTAAGTATCTATTGTAGATTGGCAATAAACAGATGCAGCTTTTCTTTCTTCTAAATCACCATCTAGCACTATATCTTCTAAATCAGCATGTAGCACCTTCAAGAAATCGGTCGATTGTTTTCCGTGTTGGATGAGCAATGGGCAAAGAAACTAATGCAAGGTAGTTAAGATTTAAGGTCGATAGAGGGGCCGATTTTACAGACATATAATACACTGGTTTTGTCATGTTCTCAAGCTTCCATTAGTGGATCTTGGCAATTATGAGGATGCCTCTAGAGAAGGGATTCACGGACTTCTCAAGAGTGTAGAGGTTAAAAGTTTCAACGCTCTGCCAAGATACACACTAATTGATTGGGTACCATGTTTGTAACTAATTGAATTGATTGGGTACCATGTTAGCAACTAACACACTGTTAGAAAAAATTCCAACCTTCCATGTTCAAAATTGCTAGCAGCCAAGTGACTTTGTAATTGAGCTGAAATTCTTTTTCAATGGGGAGCCTGTGAAGTTGAAGAGAGTTGAGAAATTGAAGACGTCATGACATAGTGTGAAGTGAAAGAGAAGCATGAAGCCTATCACTACTGGGTGGCAATGTCTACGTGACCTTACATAGCTTTAAGGTTCTCCCAAATTGCCTTGGTGGATTTCAGAGAATACACTAGTAGTATCTGCATGTCACAACGATGGAGTAGAATATCTAAGCTTGCATTCCGGTTTGCCTGCAAGACCCATGCTTTGTGAATGTCTAGAAGGCTGATGCCTAGGTCGACTAACGTCCCGTTGAGGACATCAGATCATTGGAGGAATGTCTCCATATTGATAGCCCACAGTCTTGATAGTTTGTATTTGAGAGTTTCTCTATTTTATAGAGGTGTTTGAAGGAGGAGCTTGATTGAGTCATTGCAATAGAAGAGAGAATGGCATTCAGGATCACACGAAACCTGTGGTGGTGTAATGGAGGAGGATTATGATGGTTTATTCCCAAGACAGCTCCCAATAGGAAGAAATACTAGGAGATCGACCCAAACGTTGATGAGGGGACTTGTCTACAAACATGAAAGAGGCCCGATGTAGAAGTTTGCTGAATATGCTGATTAGAGGGGAGACTGTCACTAGTAATCGATACCATTTGAGGTCGAAGAGAAGTGAGAAGGGACAATGTGCATTGGAGATAGAGAAAACCATAGAAGAATGAGACAAGGCCAATTGTGGAAAAAGAAGGTGGGTTATTGAACATTGCTATCGTTTTTCAACCCTAGAAGAATGAGATGATTGCAATCATGGAAAAAGAAGTATGTGGTCAATCGATTGAACGAGCACAAAATCTCTTAGGCTCATTATGTAGAACCAAGGATCATAGCAAGTGGGCTACACGTTGATGATACCCATTACAATTTAGAGCCAATAAGAAACCTTTTTAGTTTTTTGGCAGTTATACCCATGAGAAGGGAAACACAACTGCATTGAATCTGATAGGGAAGACTTGATAGTTTATGGACATGGGTTCTTGTGTAATCCAGTTATGCAATACACATATTATCCCTTAAAGATTTCAAGCATGAAAACCAAGGCTCTTCATGTGGTTTGTCTCCATTTTCTATTCCATACATTTGTAAAGAATATCTACAATGTCACCTTGTACTCATTTAAAATCTCAGTATTTCCACCTTGGCTCTATTTTTCTCCACACAATCATTTCACCTACGGTAATGAAACTTAAACCATAAATACCTAAAGGTGGTCAATGTGCCCTTGACACAGGTTTGCCCCATCTCTTAGGATCGACTAACTTGCCTCAACCTTGCTACCCTTATAGAAGAGGTTGGTTGGTTGTTTTTGTGAGTCTTTACCAAAATGACATTTGTCATCCATATTTACTATGAGAACACACACACACACACACACGTGCACGCACACGTGTGTGCATGCACATGCACAACACAGACTCACATACACAAAGATAGATAGAGAGAGAGAGAGAGAGAGAGAGAGAGAGAGAGAGAGAGAGAGAGAGAGAAGGGGGGGTAGATGAGGTAGGATGGAGTTGTTTGGGTGAAACAAATTTTACCATACTAGGAAGATACTTTTGAGATACTTGTAGAAAAAAATAGCTATCTGTACTTTCCATTTTTCCAATTCTTTGATTAAAAAATGCACTTGACCTTCAAAGGACAACATAGCGAGATTGGGAGTGGAACTTCTCTCCAATGATAAGTGGCAAGGTTTTATACTTGTTCTATAGAAAATAGGCTAAGCAAGATGCCTTGAATTTCAGAATAACTATAGGAAGGCAAACATATGAAGTTGGCATTTGAAATTTACACATTCCAAACCTTGGTTGTAGCTTTATCTGACATGGAATTAAAGTCTTTTATGCTCAACCTACAAACATGAAGTTATGATGCATGATTTTGTATCTTATTGGAAGGGACCTCCCCTACTTCATTCCTCTCTTGGAAATAAGGGGTCTGGTATTGAAAGTTATAAAGGCTCATGAGCCCAACACCTTCACAAAGTAAAGCAAAATACAAACCACTTCACAGAAATGACATGGGTGACAAATTAATACACACCCAACATGGTTAGCTAGAACTATGAAAAATGAATATTGAATCTCTATCATCACCCTAAACGTAAAAAACAATGGCTACACCCAATTATGCATTCACCCCTAAGTGATGGACCATTGTTATTCATAGTAAAGGTTTCTAACTAGCAACACTCACATGGACGTAGATTCCCAACTAGAACCAGTATGGTGGTTGTTATTTCAATCACCGAGATTGGAAAAAATGCTCTCTCTCTCTCTCTCTCTCTCTCATTTTTGTAGCATTGCAAGTCCCAGTACTAACTCATGTTGTATCAAGCATGTGCCTTGCATGTGTACCGACTTGCCATATAACAAGCACGTGTCCTCTGTGTGCATGATGTGCTCCTCGTACTACGTGTGTCTCTTTTGTAGCCTATAGATGTGCTTCTTGTTTGGAGAACTCTTGTGTTATTGTGCCAAAACAATGTCACTGCAATGATGACTTCCTCAATTCCTCTTTATAGTTAGATGATCTAAGCTATGCAATCCTTTCATATTCTTGAGGTTATCCCTTAGGCTAGAGAGTATCACACTCAATGAATCATCGGGTACACTATAAAGCTTCTAAGAACAGAAGCCTACTTGTCCCCCAAATGACATGATGTTGCTACCTCAAAACCACAGCTCATGTACTTTGTTTTAATGGCACTGCTTGAATTTGGATATTGTGTCATTGGTTTCCATGGCCTTCAACCTCCTCATACCTTGATCAAGTACATCAACTTTCCTATCTTGTAGCCTCTGTCTTGTTCTCTTGCAACCCATGACAAACTACATCACATCGTGTGCTTTCTTATTTCAAATAAAGAAAGTGAATGAAGAAATGATAAATGATTTCTATTATTAGACAAGCTGGCATGTTAAGAGAAACAAGGACTCGTTTAAAAGCTTCGTGTGATAGGAATAAAAAATTGTGCACATTCCACTTTCCAAGAGAGCCTGATGAGCACGAAGAGCCATGGGGCAAATTCCCTTGAGGAGCATGGGGAAAATTTTTAAGAAAAAAAGAAGTAGGGAGGCGAAGACATTGAGGTCATGGACGTAAGCGAATTGGATTCTGGGAGAATGTTCTAATGGGACAGGTGACACGGTAGGATATAAATGATGTGCATGGGAGAAGTCAATTTAGTGAAAATTTTAAATGCAATATTGGGAGGTGTCAAATCTTGGGAAAATTTGCGGCGGCCATGTTTTACCACCTTTGGCAATGCATGTCAACAACTTGTTCCCCCTAAATGAGTGCAAAGAGGCCCAAAATTGTTGACAAAAGAAAAATGAGAAATGACTCACTAGCAGGTTTGATGCTATGGATTAAGAAATAGAACCAACTTTGACAAGCTTATGGGCCTCATTGCAAGGTAATGAGTCTAAAAGGAGCCAATGCAAAATGATAAATAAAGTGGGATTTATTCAAAAAACATTACACATCTATGAATCGAGTTTTTTCTATTGCATCCATTTCTCATCCATTTATGGATGAACTAAGCTATAAATTTCACAAAATTATCAAAGTCTTAAGACCACCATGCACTAACTCCATAAGTATGGAGTACATTTTTTCAAAGAGGTTGTAGAAAATGAGAAAAGTTTATTAAGCTTGCCCTCAAAGTATGCACAAAATGTAGCATAGTCTTCGAGACCACCTAAACCATCGCAAAGGTTCTTAATTGGTTTCCTCCTTTGGTTTCTGGGAAGCTCAAGTAGTTCACTTTCAAATAAAAAATTGCTTCCATATATATGTAGAATGATTATTTGATATTGTAAAATTCTTTGGATATCATATACAGTCCAAGATACATGCTTCATACGCATTATTGCAATAGTTTATAGATCATTCAAGTTGCCAATAGCATTTACAATAGTTTAATGATCATTAAAATAGCCAAATTTGTAAATTTTTTATCTCAAATTCAAGTTCAGAATGTGTAGAATACAAACCCATTTAGGGTTAGGGTTAGGGCATCTAACCCTTTCCTTTATAAAACTCTATAAGTGTTATTGCTATGCACATATGATCACATGATGTTGAATGTGATCTCTCAACAGCTTCCCTTAGGATCAACATCATGAAGTAGGCCTTCCCTCAAGATTATGAGTCTAGGGAATCGAAGAAGGATTGAGCATTACATTCCATCACACCCCTTTAATGGGAATGTCCTTCCTCTATGTCAAACCAAGAGCTTGTCAGTGTTTCTTGAAAAGCTCTTTACCGAGTGGTTTGGTAAAGATGTCTGCAACATTCTCTTTGCTTTCACAATGTTGCATTGTGATGTCACCAAGTAACACTTTCTATGATGAAGTGCTCTCTGACATCAATGTGCTTTGTCCTAGAGTGATATACTGGATTCTTGGCCAATGCTTGAGCCGATTGATTATCACAGTATATTGTTGTTGGCTTTGACTCATCAAAGTAATCTATTTCTGACAAAAGTCTTCTAAACCATATGGCCTCACATGCGACTGTAGTGAGTGCTCTATATTTTTCTTCAGTTGAAGACAAGGAAACAGTTGGCTATTTGTTTGACAACCATGATATAGCACCTTGACCAAGGAAAAATGCATATCCCTATGTGGATCTCCTAGTCTCATGATCTTTGGCATAGTCATTATCATGGTATCCATGCAATCGTGGAGGACTTCCTCTATATTCTATCCCAAATGGTCTTGTACCTTTGCTGTATCTCAAGACTCTTTTGGCTGCATTCCAATGAGATTGTTTTGGATTCGCCATAAACTTTGCAAGTGAGCTTACTACATAACAAATATCTGGCCTTGTGATAGTTAGATATCTAAGAGATTCGATGAGCTACCTGTAGTACCTGTCATTGACTATAGGCTTTTCTAAATCTTTAGTAAGTTTCAAACTTTGTTCCATGGAAGTGGATGCAATCTTGCAATCTGCCATATGAAACTTCTTCAAGAGACTATCAACATATTTCAGTTGACTCATAAAGGTGTTGTCTGAATCTCTCGAGAACTCAATTCCAAGACAATAGTGCATAAGTCCAAGATCTTTCATGTCGAACTCTGCAGATAAGTCTTGTTTTATCTTTTTGATAAAGCTATCCTTGCTTCCTGTCACAATCAAATCATCTATGTACAAAAATGTAATAGTAATGTCTTCCCCTTGAACTTTGTAGTAGATCTGCATTGGACTTCATGTCTTGTTAGGCAGGGGAGAAATGGTTATAGAAGCAAAAGTGGCAAATAGTTCTAGCTACTCTACTAGTTGTCTATTGCCATTATTTTGTTAATTTTCATTTGCATTTTATGAAATTTGGGAGGGTGGGGCATGGTTGATATTGAAAGTGCTGAATGCATCAGACTTCTATTTCAAGAAGTAGATTTAGGTCTTCTTTGAGTAATCATCGATGAAGGTCATGAAGTACAAAGCCTTGCCAAGAGACGGTATAGTAGTCGAACCCCATAGATCTGAATGAATGATCTGAAGAACATTGGTAAGATGTTCGAAAGGGCTATCTGTGTTGCTTACCCATGCAATAAGCCTCACATACATCTTTTTGAAAGTACAATTGTGGAAGCCCCTGTACCATGTTTGTATTTTTGAGGGCTACAAGGCTTCTAAAGTTGTGGTGACCATACCTCTTGGGCCACAATGTACTCAAATAGGCATCTTGATTCTGCTGATGAGCTGCTAGGGCTCTCTAGATCGAAATGGAAGAAGAAAGCTTGAACATTCTTCCAATCTTGACACCCTGAGCAATGATGCATTTGGGACTCTTGAGCTCTCTCACGGTACATCCATACTTGTTTAAGACGACTTCCATATCACTTTCAGTCATCTGTGCAACTGAGAGAAGGTTTTGTGCCATTGTGGGGACATGAAACGCATCTCCAATGCTCGTTGCGGTGCTTGCATTAGTATGCAAGGGTATACTGTCGATCCCTTTGATTTTGTGGGGTGTGTCATCCCCCATCATGATGTTCTCTTTTGGATTCCGATTGGGATGGAGATCAGAGAACCATTTGCACGCACATGCCACATTGTAAAGTCACTAGAATACTATTTTGGCATTCGGCTTTTGCACCACTTCTATAAACCTTGTAAAGCCTCTAGCTATCACCGGCACTTGGTTGCTATTTGTATACAAGATTTTATTTTTGGTGCACCATGGCAAAAACACATGATGATGTCATATTTCTTGATCAAAGTAGCAAGCTTGATGATAACAACTATGGCAATTGGAAGTTCAAAATGCTGAACATTTTTTAGCTAAAGAACTTGGGGGACATAATCATAGAAGATGCAAAGAAGCCCAAGTCGACTTTGGCAACTCCTCTTATGATGGCAGATCAGCAACTAGAGCTCACAAAGAAACAGAAAGTGTGGGATACCAAGGCTCGACTTGCCTTGAATATCATTAATTTCAATGTAAAAGATACGATGATCCCTCTTCTTCGTGGACAAACCTCAATTGTACTTGCTTGGAAAGTTTTGGAAAGGAGATACAATGCCAACAACATGTCACGCATTCTCTTGTTGGAGAATCAATTGAACAACACTCCAATGCTTCCAAATGAATTAGGTCTTGACTTCTTACTCAAATTGAAGGATCTTGGTGATCATCTCACATCACTGGGACACGAGGTCAAACAAGAAAGACTAGTCCGGCTTGCCATGAATGGACTTGAATCAAATTATAGTCAGTTTGTGACTGCATTAGTCACTTGAGATTCTCCTCCAAAATTTCAACTCATGTCAAAGATGCTCATGCAGGAGTAATTGAGATGTGGTCTCAAAACAGATTCAAAGAATCATGACACTACCTTCAAAGCAAGAGGAGGTGCACAAGCATCGTCGTACAGAGGAAAAGAAAAGAATTCTGGACACTCTAGAAATCAAGGCAAAGGTCTAGAGCTTGGAATCGAGTCGTGGCCCTACTTAGCATTGAGCATCATTGTTTTAGGCACTTGCTAGCTTTGGAGCACAGGGCATGCTTTGCATGGGCTTGACTTGCTACATCCACATCATCATTTTGGGGTCCTCTTGTGTTCAAAACGTTTCCTTTCTTTCGGGGGCCGTATCTTAGAAGGCTTGCATTTGTTTACTTCAATATCTGAAGGGTACCACTAAATATAACTCACGTACCAAAGTGGAACCCATCCACTCCACTCAAGAACCATGTCACCAGAGAGGCCTCCTATAGCTCCACATGTACAAGGCCTCGTGACTTCTTGATCTATTTGGATATAACCCTTTGCACACAGCCTGGCTTTACACTTTTTCGCAATTTATCACTCTTCATTTTAATCTGTAAAACTTTTATCCCTTGCATTAGAGGACCCAATTATGCCATGATAGAATCACTCAAACATTTCAAGAAGAGCATTACTTTGAGTAACTTTACTATGTACTTTTGAAGTATGCACCTCATGTTCTATAAGGCAACTTCTGCATCCCTTGAGTACCTAAAACATTGAATGAACCATATTGTTGAATGAGCCACGAACCATGAGAAAAAATAAAGTTCTGCATCCATAAGAATGACACATGAGGTTAACTCAAAAAGCGCATGCATTATTCTATTCAAAATCATGCTATCAGATAGCATTTTGCATTATAATGGTCATTCTCGAGCAATCTAGCAAGAATTTCAATGTGGTGCAGAAGGCAAAAGTGCTAGCATCATGCAGGAAGCCAAAAACATGGAAACCCGCCAAGGCGCATATGGGGCTTGTTTGAATTGGGTATGGGGCCTGTCAAAGTCAAACAAGCCCCATATGCTGGCTTCCTGTGCGATGCAGAGCACCTTTTCCTTTTGCGCCACATCAAAAAAACTTCATTTGACCGCTCAAATTCACATGGACTTTGCATAAAGTGATGGAAGCCATCGCAGATAATGTATAATAATAGGGGAACACTAATAGAACATTAAAATATCTTTCATTAATTGTCCTTGAAGGGCAAATATTTATAATAAGATTCATAGATACCAAGTGAAATCTAAGGAAAAACATCTATGCCACCTAAGGGAGAGATCGGAGTAGATGCGCTTGGTAATAGCAGGGTCCTTGTCCATCATTATTTGGTTAAGTCATGAATTAGCTGATTAGTGGTGTGAATACTTTATGTAGTCCACACTTTGGAACATTTTTTGTGGTTACTTAGAGGAACTTCTTGTAATAGATCACTACACCCAGCAACAATTGCTTCAATTCATGACTCACTGGTTAGCATGAACCTCTCTCAATGATTGTGCTGGGTTTGGAGAGCGTGTGATCTAATCAGTAGGGGTTTCGATGAAGAGGTCTCTTCAAATACTACAAAGTTGAAATCCCAAATGTGAAATCTAAGGTGATATATGCCTAGAGTGTGAGCTAGTGATGCAATTTTGCTTTTTGGAGCACCTCCAAATTCCACCGAGATCTACAATATCTTGTCAACAATGCTGCACAGCTCCTCCATAGCTCGAAGAAACTAGTCCCCCATTGAGTTGGGATGGTAAGCATGATTTTGTCCATGTACTCTTGTCAGAGGTACCCATTTTGCATCCCTCCTTTGGAATGACAGCTCTCCACTCTAAAACATTCCACAGACATAGGTGTCTGCATCTAGAATTGTACAGCTTTTTAGAACCTCGAATGTTGTTCTCCTGTTATACATTCTTTCTATGACCATTTCCTAGGCATTTGTACACTTGACTATGTGAATGCAACCCAAATACATTTGAAGACCCTAGACGTCCATGGTCAGCAACTTGGAAACAAATTATTCATGCTGGAATTGTTGTCGACATAGATTTACCTAGAGAAGGGCCAAGAGAATGCCGATGCGTTGCATATGCAAGCATTCATCAAAGACCGAGTAGACGAGATTGTATGTGCACTTGTACCTAATGTGCTAGTTTCCTAGAAAGCAACACCACACCAGGTACGTAATATGAGTGCGAGACTTTGTCCTTTCAAAGTGATTCCACTTCATTCTTCAAGATGTTCGAGGAGTAATTCTTATATTTCTTTGTCAGAGAGAAACAAGAGGACTCATCTTTGTGAGTAGTGACAAAAATCTTCAATACATGACCTCCACTGCCTTTCTTCTTTTCACTAATGGAAAGTATGTGACGAAGGCTTCACAAATGGTTTACTGCTCTAGTGCAATGCTCGACCCCAACCAAAACTGGACCTTCTCCAAGCAACAGGTACTTCCTTAGCTCCTCCAATGCTTGCTCAAGTCCAATTCTTACAAGAAAATCCCGAATCATCATTTTGTTAACACTCATCCTTTGATCTGCATGCTTCAGGTGGACTACATCCTAGGTGAAAATCCTCTGAGGATGGCTTACACAGTTGGCTATGCGTCCAAATTTCCATAGCACTTGCATCACACCGAGGTTCATCTTTGCCATGTGTGGCATCCCATCTTGGGGAGTGCACTACTGAGAAATCCTAGATATCACAAGCATTCAAGTGGTCTTTAAAAAATGCCTCAACTAAAATCTTTTTCTCAATAAAACCACCACTCTTTACTTATAAACTAATGGAGTTTTTCCTAAAATTGAATTAAAAAACCCCTTCTATTATTGTAATCCTGTTAAATTTTTCCCAAAAGTGGGATTAAAATACACCTCCTTTTGATTGCACGTGGTACAGTAAAACTTTTGGGGGTAAATCCCCCGAGCATCCCATCCACAGCATATAGGCAGACAGTCTCCATCTTCATCGACTCAGAGTCATGGTCCTCCTGCTCAAAGAGGGACATGGAATCCCAAAGGTAGAGGTAACTCTGGAAGAGGAGGAAATCAAGGAAGTACTCCTAGACACAAGGGAAATTGAAACTATTGCCCCAAGCCATTGGGAACCAAAATGCAGAAAGAAACAAAGGGACTTATGCAATAGATGCCAATCAAACAGGTCTCACAATCCTCATCGAGAAAACCATCATCAATGGCAATTCGCCCACTATGCATATGATCAAGACAACTCTCAAGACCACAACACAAAGTTCTCATATCATAGTCTACATCTCAGATTTAGAAGGATGAGGACACATGGTGGCTTTTGACTTTGCTGCAAGCAACGACATGACAGTTGAGAAAGGTGCAACTGTCATGAATTAGGAACCCAAACTACCAAGTGACTCAACAAGAGTGAAGCTATCCTCTGTCAAAGAATGGAACAGGTGTCAATATGTGTGAGATGAATGCCGATGATAGGTTTGGCACTGACATTGTTCAAGAACTAATCGGGAATTTTTGGGTAGGGCTTCAGATTGGATTTTGTGGATTGACTCCTCTAAGGTAGCCCGGGGGATTCACTCTTCATTAAAGGGGGGCGTCACCTGCGTGCATGAACTTCAAGAAAACCCCCCATTTAAGATCCATGTAGGATGATAAAACACCCCTATTTAAGCTTATAAGATACCACCAAAATTCTATTATGTCCCCCCCTTTCCTTAAATCTACGTTATTTCTCAAGCATTTAGATTACACAAAAAGCAAATTTTGATTACTTTCCCTATGACTATTTGAAACCATAAACAAAATCAAACTTGTTCGGACTAGTTACGCAAGGTAGGCTATACTAAGTCTCCCCCTCTTAAAGATGGCATGGCCCCCTAACTTAAATTCAATATTGGGAAAAAATAAAAAGGGCCCCCACCCCTAATGTATAAGCTTATGCCTCATTTCAAAAAAAACCCCTATTGTACACTCACGTGATATCATAAGTTTCCCCCTGTGAATCCCCCGGGTAAGGTAGCTAGTCCTATAACTAGTCTACACATTGAACGATATGAAAAAGCAGAAAAATAGATTTTATCTTCATTTGGTCTATGCTAGGTTCAGAGAGGATGCGATCTGATCAAGAGTGGTGCCGATCAAGAGTGGTGCCGATGAAGAGGTTTCTGCAAATACCTGCAAGCTGAAAATCCCAAATGTCGAAATTGATGTAACAGTGCATAGAGCATGAGTTGGCAAGCAATTTTGGTTTTTGGAGCATCTCTAAATTCCACCTGCATCAAAAGATAGAGCTCACAGAAGAATATGACCTCAAGGGTGCTCAAAAATGACTGATGATGTGGCCTGTGGGTGCATATGGTGAAGCACAGTGCTCTTGTGAAGGGATTACTGTGCTTACTATGCCACGTGGCACAATTTGACCTAACAACCCCTTTGACCTAACCAATGCTATGTAACCTAACCAACCCCTTTCAACTCAAGGTTAACTAAACTTAACCACTAGGTTAACCAGGGTAGCTCATGAGTTTGTCTCCAACAGCTCCCAAGGCATAGAATAGACCTCCTAAGAGAACTCTGTAACCTTTTACTCACATGTCTCTCCTCTGTCTCTCTCAATGAAGATCTCTCAAAGAGAACACTCAATCTCTCAAGAATGATGGAAATCTGGAAGAAAGACTCTTGCTCTCAATGAACTCTCTCTCTTGGAAGAAGATCTCTCACTATTTCTCAAACTCACAAAGTGAAGATGGAGGATGCCTCACACGCGGAGGTCTTATTTCCTTGACAACATGCAAGGGCACCATTGGCTCCGATATCATGTTAACGGAAATGAGAGAGGGAGAGAGAGGAGTGCACACAAGATACTAGCTGTATTCCAAAGAAAATAGGAATATATACATGGACCCCTTAGGGTTAGAGTTAGGGGTTGTCCCATAACCCTTATGGTGCAATTTACACACCATTCTCAACAAACTCACAGGTGTTGGCTTCGTCTACTTCAACAGCGATGAGACCAATCCAAATCTACTAGTGGGAGCTGTGTCAGGTGTCCCTAATAGCCTTTATCAGTACGTTGATGATCAAGCGAAGTACCAACAATCAAAACCCACGCTCTACATCAATGCTCCACTCATTGGAGCTCTCCCTTTAGCATTGTGGGATGAATGTGTGAGTTTACTGGGATTTGTGTGTTTTCTGTGGTTTGTGTGTATGCTTTTGCGACCTGGTAACAAATAATGAGCAAATAATTTCTCTCACAATTCTATCACATTTCTTTCCTAGCGACGTAGTTGTACGAGACTTTGTACAACTTTAAGCGGTGTTTCTCAGCCTTCCAAATCAAGTCATCGTGGAGAAGTACCCTTGATGTAATGCTTGAGTAAAAATAATAGATTAAGAGGAGTGAGAAGCTCGGTTAATCCAATATCGAAATAATGAAATAATAGACCCATGATCGCTTCATTAAACAATGTCACGTAGGTAGATCTGAATAATTTGATCATCCCCATCGAACCCAAGGATCATGGGGACTTGAAGTCATATGTGACTTTGTACCAATTCAAGATGTATGCCTCAGAGATGCCTCGCCTTGTAGATTAGGCCAATCGTAGAGGAACTCTTGGATTAGATTAAACTCTGCACATCGATAGTTGTATATGGCTACATAACCCATCCTCTCAGTTTGTATCCTTGTCCATTTACGTATTCACTAATGCATGGATGTTGTGTTTAGTGTTTAGTATTCACTAGATTTAGGCGAATGTTTAGTGTTTAGGTATTCTTACTTTTATGTGAAGACTGATGTGTAAATGATGTTGTTTTGGTCAACCAAAGAGTTAAAAGGCTAACCAGAAGTGGATACATGATGTTTGTCATGGGATGAGTAGAAAGGTATGATAGCTCTCAGTGCCAATCTGACAAGGTATGAGCTGGACCTTTGATTCTTTATTATGGGTTTGTTTTATCCTTTATTTCTTTGTGCTTTTGACACAAAACACAAAAATACAGATACTATTGTAGATATTGTTACAAATATTGATATTAACTTTGCCTATTGACACGATATCATATTATACGCTTGGAAATAAATGAACAATGCTTTGATAAAAAGTTGTTACAAATGATGAAGTATTGAAAGGAGATTGAAAGATACTGTTACAAACATTGATACTGGCTTTGCTTATGTCATGATATCATATTATATGATTGGAAATAGATGAACAATATTTTGATTAGAAGTCTTAACAAATGATGAGGTAGATCCTCAGTATAGCCACAATGAAGTATTGAAAGATAGATACTGCTACAGATACTCAAATTCATATCATCTAATTTGTTGGTCTTCTTTGCTCACTATCATACTATCATAGACTTGTTGTCTTATATACTTGGAAATACTTAAACAATATTTTCTTTACAAAAACATACTCCTCATTCATAATATCAGCATGGGCACATCGAGGCCTATTGGATTGACCACATCCTTGTACACAAAGCTCGGCAATTACCACAAATTAAAGACTTGAAATTAAATCCACCCAAAACCCAACAGACAATATGATCCCCCAGTCTCTAAAACATGAGTATTAGCAATTAAACGAAGGGAGTGCATTGTGTATTAAGCTAAGCTTTGTGAAGGGGGGCACAATTAAAGCAGGTTAACCTAAGCGATTCGACACATTAATCACTAGATTCGAGAAAATTTGAGAAATGTGAAACTTTCTAAATTCGAGAAAGTGGCCACCTTAAGCGAATATATATAGAGAGGAGGGAGACGAGAGGGAGAGTCGAGAGAAGGGGGAGTTGAGTAGAGAGAGAGGGGGCTGAGCTGGAGGGCTGAGAGGGGGAAGGGCGGACAGTAAGTGGAGGGTGAGGGAGAGGCACAGAGAATAGGAGCTTAGCGGAGGGAGCCCAAGGCAAGACAACCAAAGTATAGGAGCTAAGCAGAGGGAGCGGAGCGCAAAGCATAGGAGCTGAGCAGAGAAGCAGTGAGGGAAGTTACACGGTGGCAAGCGAGGCGGCGAGGACAGAGAGAGGCAACGAAGGCAAAAGGTTAATTGGAAGAATGCGTAGGTTAATTACGAAATGAGGGAAGGGAGAGATAACTAATTAATTGAATAGAGCATAGGAGCAATTATGTGCAATCAGGAGCAATTAGGAGATACAATTTGACTACATTCACTCTAGTAGCAACAGATACAAAGATATTTTGTATGTGTCCTAATGAACTAGGAGGCACTGCGCTCGAGCATTCATGCTCTCTTGTTTTCTATCTTGCCTAAATGATAAAAGTAGACATCTTCTTGCAAATTGTACAGTTGGAATCCGGTCCACCATCCTCAAGTTGCAAATCCACATCCTTGCCCCCCCCCCTCGGGCCCCTCGCTCACACACACATGGCCATCTATGAGGGGCTGAGCCTCTGGCCTATGCTAACAGGCATCACGGAGTATCCCTCGCTCACACACACATGGCCATCTATGAGGGGCTGAGCCTCTGGCGTATCCCTCGCTCACACACACATGGCCATCTATGAGGAGCTGAGCCTCTGGCCTATGCTGACAGGCATCACGGAGTATCCCAAGGGATTCGAATACAAATGTCCAACCGCTTGTGTTGCCACTACTTTGCATGCGATTTCAATGCTTTTTTTTCCCCACCATCCCCGAACCAAGTGCTCCTACGTCTTGAGACACCATACGAATGACTTGGCTTGCATAATGCAACATGCTTTTGAGAGACTAATTAGTAACAGGTTAGTAACGTTACAAGTTTTGCTCAATTAATGAAAGGATCTCTCGGCAGGAGCTCCTTATTTTTTCACAAGCACATGACACCCACTCATATACCCATGGCCAACGACGAGGGTCCAGCAATGATCTGTGGCTGGTAGCAAAGGAGCTTCCTAAGGGAATCGAACATGGTAGCCAGCTGAATTGGGAGAATGCCGAAACCGCCTAAGGTGTCGCCCAGTAGCTCCTTACAAGATATAATGCTTAGTCTTGTACATGAGAATTCATCTCGATGCGATTAGCAACAATTTGCAACTTGACGTTCCCATCACTACGTCTCAGTTGATGCCCAATTGTTTCTTACACACTGATTTTCGATCGCCCACTCTGTCTTGTTCAGCTCTTTATCGGTGATCCCCCCATCGCTTGTGTCCTGTTTTGCGAAGGTGCCACCGTAGTGGTTAAGAAGTGTCTACCTTGAGTCTTGAGCGTTGAATGCTAGTCCTTGGACTCTAAGGGGACAATCCTTCTTCCTTGTGCCTTGGAAATTGGACTTCTATGCGGGACTTGCTCACTCCTCCCTTTCAACTAACTGCCCATCTCTGCAAAGCACACGACTTCAGTTTTCATGAGCCAGTCCTTATTTGATCCCTTATTTTTGAACAAGCAACCGATGCATCTTGGATGAGCAGTTAATCTATACTGTGGAACTACAGTAATGGATCCGCTTACCCTTATCTTTCCATCTTCAGATCCACAGTAAAGTATATCATCGTGAACAAGCAATGAAAATATTTTGCTGTTGATGCTCATACCTGCAACTTTGACTAATCTTTCTCTCAGAAATACCTGCAAAAGAAGCAATAACATTTTGTCCCTTATGCCGGGCAAGATTCCTTAGAGAATACAGACAAGGACCAAAACTAGTACGTAGCACAAAAGGTAGATGCGGACTTCAATGGAGCCGGAGCCGGAGCCAAGATAAATGAACTCATCGTTCACAGCCAGGGCACGCATATCTGAACTTGTCGCTACTGGGCCGACCAAGGATTTGTCTGCTAAGCTCCAGATCTTCACAAGGAGAGCTGCACGTTACTAGCTACGTACAAACGATTGTTGACCCAAAACTTCTCCTGAACAAGTTGATGCATACAATAACAGAAGCTTCCTTGACCATGAAATGAAATCCAGATTGAACAAGATTCAAGAAGCCGGTCAGCCTTTTGTAAAGGCCAACTTCTCTGCTAGAACCACTTCATGCAGGTAAAAGAGGACGATCCTGAGTGACGAATGCCTTACTTTGGCAGCAGTACCATCAACGAGTGACCCCGCAGAGTAGAGCTTGTTATCAAAGACCTGTAGTGAGTAGATGGTTTTTTTCCCAAGCCGCAAGGTTCTCATGCCCGGCTGCTGAATGACACCGTGCGTTCCGCTCGCCAGATCCACCTCCTGTCTCATCAAGGTCACCGGTTGTTGCTTCAATAGACACGGTCATTCACAACAACGTTCGATAACCCAATCCCTGTGATACGTCTCTGGCCCGATTAGTGGAAGAGCTTACCTGAATGCTATTGTCAGTGCAACCACAGAACAACTTTCCGTTCGTCATTGCAATGCTTTGGACGTGCTTGTTAGCTAAGAAGGAGTTAGTTCCCGAGTCCACGTGAAAGATCTAGCAATTCAGGCAAGCGTTAGTGGAATTGATACTGAAGTAATCGTAAAACGGCTATATATTATCCAAAGCAGGTAGAAAGTACTAACCCTGATACCGGTGCTTTGAGGAGCAAAGCAGAACATCGTAGAATTTACAGCTACGAGGCTCTGGATTGGTTCCTTTGTGTCGTGAGACTTTAGGCAGTATATCTCTTCTGGCCCAATAGCCCACACCTATTGATCAAACATACCCCCCAAAATATTGAACTCTGTGAGATTCCACGTAGAGTTTAGGGCGTTAGAACTCCCGATTCTTACGGCAACAAACTTGCTTTAGTAACAAATGGAAGAAACAGTAGCAACAGTTTTGTTGTAGACTCATTTGTCATCTATAGTGTAGCCATCCAACTAGTTGAAATGAGAAGAGAACAGCTAACCCGTATAGTCTTGTCAAGAGAGCCGCTGTAGAGTTTGTCGCCGGATAACGATACATACAAACACGTAACTGATTTTAGATGTTCCTTAATGTCTTGAATTAGAGTAAGGTTCTTCTTGCAATCCCACACCTTCATTGCCAGAAGCCAAATAATGAGTTTTAAACAATTACAGAATCTATTTCATTCACAGAGTTGCTAACAGGAGCTGTATTAGCATGTCTTCCAAGGATGACGTGGTGATGAGATCCAACCTTAATAGTTCCGTCTGAATGGCCGCTAAATACTCTTCCTCTCGAGTGTGCAAGGCAACGAACGTCTCCATTCGTACTTGCATCACAACTGCCTAATTCTTCATGAATCCAAAATTCGGGCTGCAAAGTAGCCACCACCAATTATGTAAAGCTACCCAATTACAATTTGCTTTAGATATATCACGATGTGTTTCTAGTAAATCAGATGGAACACCTTAAATACATTAAAAGGAGGAAGCTGGCCTAATTATGCGCTGCAATTGAGTCACTCACAGCATTGACAATGGGACTATTGATAAGTTTTTTAAGGATGTCATTTGCCATCTGTAGTGACCGCTTCAGCTGCCTCAGAGGCCGATATAGTTCCCTTGCACAACGTATAAGATCTTCCACTCCATCTACACCTCAACCATGCATGCGGTCAGGCCGAATACATGCTCTATTGAGAGATCTTACACAACCAGAACATATAACATCTACTTGTGTCATGTGGTGCCTCTAATTACCTGGTTTATCTACAAAGCTGTGCAGAGCAAGGACGGCAAGCGCCTTATCATTTATGTCTTTCGAAGAATTCAAATTACGAATGAATTCTGGCACGAAAATTTGCCGAGCTCTTTCTTGGACACCGGTATCAGGCAGCAGGGGCATCATGTGAACAAGCCACGTCACAGCAACTGCGCACAGCCTTGACAGATCCAATATCTGGCTTTTCATTCCTTTGCCCAGAGCTTCAAGTATAGCACCATTTTCAAAGTTGACAAGAACTCCTGCCACTCGCTTCTCCCATTCTTTGGCAGCGTGTTCCTCTTCCACCTAACCAATACAACAGGAATGCAACAGGGGTAACTTGTAAGCTCCAAGGTTGCCTGCTATATAATAACATTAGTGTGCAAAAGGTCCCCCGGGGCCAGCACTCACCAGATTCACGGGCAAAGCACCTTCTACCTCATTTTCTGTCCTCATCACATCAGTATACTCTTGATCAAGGCCAACAGATTTCAGCAGCCAGAGCTCCATTAAAGGTTCACCAGAGTACGTAAATCGTCCGCCCAGAGATACTATTGTCTCAGCAGCGGCTATTTGCGAGGTAAGGACGTCTTCAATCGAAAGGGCTTCTATTAGGGCCTCAAGGGCTTCTTCCCGATACATGCTTCCCTTCTTAGGCTGGATCTGTGGCATCATGCTCTTATAGAAATATTGCATACTGCGGTCTAATGTCCTAAGCCACAATAAAAAAGATACAAAGCAATTTCTTACCAGAAGATCGAGCTGAAGCAGCAGGCCTGCAACAATAGGACGGTCTTCAAAAGAAACCATTTGAAGTTGTACCAGTAAAATATGCATCGTACTAAGTGCCCCTTCTTCTTTGATAACCTGCAGAAGCTGATTGTTGATTGACCGTCTAGCGATGAAACGAATGTCTAGTTAGCACAATTCCAGCAGAACAGCAAAACATTACTTTATCGTCAAGAAATCAACTCGATGCATTGACATACCTGTTGAGTCGCACGAGCTCAGAGAGAAAAGACATTGTAATCAATCTCGCTATTTCACTGCCTCTGTACAACAGCTCCAACACTGGAGTTAAGGGCGCTCTGTGGGCTATGTAGTTCCGGCAGCTTCCCTCTGCCTGCATGCAGCAGAGCAGTATGGAAACGGCACTTACCCTCTCGTCCAAACTTTTTGCCTCAAGACTATCAACCAAAGGAGAGAGACCCTCCATGGATATAACAGTTTGAGCATTCGTGCACTTCGTAATCTCATCTCCAGATGTAAGTATCCGTTCGATCATCAGAGACGCTGCTTCCTTGGGTCCCATACACATGGGAAAAGGCTCCTCACATGGCAAGTTCTCATTCTCGCACTGCCGTAGCACACCAACAAGTGAAGGAAGAATATCGGGGACTGCCAACTGGGATGAATTTAGCACTATTTGGCACAGTAGGACTGTAGCTGACATCAACCCACTCTTTAACAAGTCAACCACACAGGCATAATCTGGATCGTGTCTTCCAATTGTTTGCCCCACAGAATCATCTCTGGCAATCAGCTCAGAGAGTATATACAATGTGGCATCGAGGACGTTCACCACTTTGGACGTAGACAGTATCTCCATAAAGCCCTTGATTACTCCCTCTTTGGTGAGATGCACCTGGATTATGTGGTTCCCCTTGGAATCCTGCCAGATGTGGGCAATGGAGAGCACAGTTGACTCACAAACCTCCAAGTCATCCGAAGTACAAATGCAGGCAATCGCAGGCTTCAGCTTATCGACAAGACCTTCAAGAGAATCTTGGCTGAGAAAATTCCTTGCGGATGCAAGAGCAATTTCCTTACTGTTGAATCTCTGAGACAGTTTTCCCTTTGTGCTGTTACTATCAGAAGAGACACTGCTAGACAAGCTCTCTGGAGATCCATTCACTTCTGGCATTGTCTGGTCGAAGAATATAGAGGATCCAGGAGCACGTGGCAAACAGGGGGAATTTTCTGTTGATCCAAACTCGAGGGCTAAGTCAGGGTGCTGCTCTTTCCAGCTCGCTATGACCCTCTTCAGGACGTAGTTTGTGTTAGGGAGGGAGGTGTTTCTTAATGTTTGACGAGTTATTGGGCATGTTGTGTTGCCTCTATCAAGCCATTCTTGGATTGCTCTCCTTTCATATGTCTGGCCTGTTTCGAGTGTCACTGGGTCGTTGAAAATTTGACTTGTGATGGGGCAGACAAAATCTTTAGGAGGCCTTGTTACTGGATTGGAGATATCAGGCAACTTTAGGAGAGAGAGGTTCTGTCCTGGGTCTTCTACATAGACTGCAACTGCTGAGCTGCATGCATGATCCACAAGACAGTAAATTACTTCCCTTGATTGTACAACAATATTTAAATATCCATTCAATCTTTTTAGTATTTTCAACTGCTAAAATGTACTCTTCTTCGTAGTAAGAGCATACAGTTGCCACCATGATATGGTACGAAATTGGTTTCAATCTAAAGCAGGTTGCAGTCTTTGTTTGACGAAGGTAGCATCATCCTGGGCTTCACCAAGCCTCCATGCGTAGAGAAAATATCAGACTTTTTGGGAGAATGAACCATAGGGACATTGTACTGTGTTGGCCTGCTTTCTATTGGCCAATGTAGACAATACAGACTAGACTGCAGTGGAAAACTACTCCTTAATTTTTCAAGCACTACCCGCAGAATACGAATGATGGGAGAGAGGCCAAAAAATTCTATTAAAGGTTCTCATCGTCTACTCAATGCCATGGCGTCATATTCAATAGAGATTTTAAATAGAAAATATGGCAAACAAATGTATTAAAGGTTCTATGGTCTATGCAAAGGCATGTCCAACTAAGAATAGACTCTCTCTTGACAAAAGCATTATTTTCTTGTTCGGAGCACCCAATTGTTCAGGTACTCTCAGATCTTCAAAAGACACGCATAAGAAGGCAACCAGGTCTGACGGCCTCAGGTTCTGATATTTTCTCCTCGGACCAGCAAAACATAAGGAGGGGTTCCCTAGCATTTTGCAGAGATTGCTATTGATAAAAAGACGGGTTCCCTAGCATTTTGCAGAAAGTCCTACTATCAACGTTAAAAAACACCATCTATGGCTAAAGGATGAGACTGCTATTGATAATCATATGGATCCCCTTCACTCGTTTTCACCTGATCAAATTCAGTTAGAGGGAACCAGAATGCATAGCTTTCCATCACAGCCAGAAGTCGTTTGCCCATTGGACGATCTTGTACTTCAGTTAAAAAATATTGCATTTGTGCACATCTCAGTTGAGGTCAAAATGTACACAGAGAGAGAGACAGACAGACAGACAGACAGACACACGCAGAGAGAGAGAGAGAGAGAGAGAGAGAGAGAGAGAGAGAGAGACCTGCATTCTCCTGGTGACGTAGGTGACCTTAAAGGATTGTCTACCTTAACCTCTTCTTCTTCTTCTTCTTCTTCTTCTTCTTCTTCTGCTTCTGCTTCTTCCTCTTCTTCTTCTTCTTCTTCTTCTTCTTCGTTTTCGTCTTCCACCTCTTCTTCATCCTTTTCTTGTTCAACTACTACTCTTTCTCCACACTCATCATCATCATCATCCTCGTGATCTACAGGATTCTCTTCATCTGTCAGTACATCTTCCTCTGTAACTCTGGAATATTGTGATTCCTTGAGGTCAATGGTATTCTTCTCATAATCTTTCTGCTTTTGTGGCAGTGCCTCCTGATAATAGAAGTCAGATAGGCATTAATAAACAATAATAGACCGTAATAAAAAATCAATGATTTCTTCTATAATTAAAAGATTTGAGCTGTTGGCTTTAGGACGTCATTCGCTTTGTTTTAACTTACCTCCACCTCCATTGCTGACTCTAAAGAGCTAGAATACTTTTCCAGAGAGCTTATTGATTGTGGGGATGAAAGCATGACAGCGTCTGAGTCTTGAAAAAGTGCTAACAAGGGCGTTGACCTCCCATTTCTACGCTTAGATGCTTTGACCTTTTCTGCAGGTGAAGTAAAACCCTTATCCTTAAGAGATCGCCTTTGAACATTGTTTCCTTTCTTAGAGTTTGGACTCTCACTTAAGGTGTCCATATTTTTTTGTGACGCTTGCTTATCGGGGAGGCTGTATGAGTAGCCTGGAGGGTTCTCATTTCGTAGGTCACGTTGGGCTCTGGTCTGAAAATCCTTAGAGTATGCATTGCCTTGTAGCCCATAGGGAAGCTCTACCGACTCATCTTGCTCTTCCCACATCGGCTGAAATTTTCAACAGGAAAAATCGACATCACAGAGTTTCCACATTCGAACATGGTGTATTAGATTCATGTTTCATGAGTTCTTGTAAGAATGAAGTAGATGCAGTAATAGGTATAGGACAAAGAAACCGTACATTATTACGGCCTTGCGTTTTCATATACAAATCTTCCTGCTCGCTTTTGCCTTCCCCAAACCTGCACTAACCAAACACCCTGGCATAACCATTTAGGCGACATATAGATGTAGACTCGGATACTTGTTCTCTATGTCCGAGGAAAGGAAAAAGTTCTTCTTCTGCAAGCTTAAAGATACAGGGAAGTTGCTTTCCGGCTTACCCGAGAGCAGGTTGACTGCTGTTGCTATATCCAATTCCAAATCCACAATTGGTGTGGGTGAAGCCTGCACTCGTTGGAGGCTGAGGGCCGAACTTCACTGACTCTGGTATGCAACTCAATTCGTGAATTGGTGTCATAGGTGGCTCCGCAATAGGCATAAGGGGCATGCTCCGCTTTGAATTGACAGCCGGATCGAAATTGAGCCAATCCTTGTAGTATCTCGCATAAAGCCGTGTGTTCTCATCCAACGAGTCTTGATAGATTTGTTCAAGCTGTTGTAACTGCGCTGCTTGCTCCGGGCTGACACTCGATAGAAGGCTCCTGAACTCGGCCACATTATACGAGAAGTCTTGAGTACGGGAGCTAGAAAAATCCGATCCCTCGGGAAGGGCGGAAGAGAGGATCTGTTGGCGCTGCTCGGTGTACCAGCCTACGATTGATGTGAGGTGAGGCAAGAAGAGATGCTCCCATAAACCAGGCGCAAAATCTACTCTGGAGTAGAGAGGCTCCACGAGAAACATCTCCAGCATGTGAGCTGCGGCGTTCCGATCGTTGTTGCGCAACTTCCATACAAAGGCCAGATTGAGATGAGCCCATGCGGAGAGATAAGAATTGGGCACTCCGGCGGTGGTGTGGCGGATGTCCAAGAGCGCGCTGACCTGCAGCATCTTCTCTGCGTGCTGAAGCCGGGCTCTTTTGGTCTCTTCGTTCGCCGTAACGATGCCTTCTTCCAGCGCATCGATGCCCCAGTCGAGGTTAGCCAGCACGGCCTGCTCGGCGTATTGCAGCACTTCGACATTGTCTTGGGCAGCGAGGCGCTCAGCGCAGAGCTCTTTGTGCTGGCGGCGTTGCTCGCTGTCGAGCAAGGCGTCGAGGGTGTAGTTACCGACGACAGAAACCAAGGCTTTGGCGACGGAAGATGAATCGAGGGAGGCAGGGAAAGCGTTCATGGCAAGGGAAGGCAGGAGGCAATATACAAAAAAGTGAAGCAGCTAAGCTACTGATCGAAGCAGGAAAATATTCGAAGCTACTGATCGAAGAGCAGGTGATGAGGAGAGGAAAGGCAAATGGTGAGGCGTGATGATTGCAACAGTGGGAAACTCGGAAGAAAAGTATTGGGAAATGGTTTGAACTTTTGCTTGTTGTTGAGTGTCGCCAAATGGCGCACAGAAAACTGCCGGCCTTGAATAGCAACAGATTCTTAACATGTACGTTCGAGACGGACGGATAAAACTAGGCAAGACTTGGAATGGTAATAATTACGAATGGATTTGTTTCTGCAATTAGTGACTAGTGCAGCGCTAAAATCTGATCAATCGATCGCCTCATCATGAAAGAAACCTAATCAATTGTACATCCGTTGTCATTGTCGACGATCGACCAGCTCGGAAAAACATTAGATTTAAGTTTAACGTACGAACTGCATGGATTACGACCCGCCAACTGCTCCACCGCAGCTCAAATTTTGATTGGTTTGCATTGCGCTGCTGCTGAATTTGCGCAAATTTAAGAAACGTAGCTCAAATTTTTTATCAGTTTGCATTTTACGAGTTTGCATTGCGCAACTTTAGAGACGTAGCAGCGATTGATTTTGATTTGAGTTTGCAAAAAGCATTGCCATCTCGATGATCTGCCGATGAATCAACACAAAGTCGATCAGCCAGTTAGTTTGCATTGCGCGAATTACGAAACGCAGCAGCGATTGATTCGAGTTTGCGAACAAAATCTCATCAATTTCTGTTGATTCATTTTTACATTTTTTTAAAAAAACGTTGATGGGTCAATCATCAATACAAAATTGATTAGTTTACTACGCATATAAATCACGCGCAATATCATGTATTTTATAATGAAATGTCAATCGGCAATGGGCATCTTATTAATATAATTTATTGTCTCTTGTATGTGCCAAGGAAGTTGCCCAACCCACAAGCCTTTGACTTTGTCTCCTCTACTCCAAGTTTCCCTTACCTCTTCTTTATAAACCAAGCTTAGTGCATTTTTAACTATTGTTAATGGCCAAAACCCTATTGACATTTTGCTCATTCTTGCCTATATTACATGTCTTATTGACATTTTGCTCATTCTTGCCCTACATTATATGTATTTTAGTTTCAACAACTAAGAATTTTCATGTTTTCAAAACCTAGAATTGACAACCCATCTCTCTAGCCTTTATTTTATCACGTCTCTCTCCATTATCTACAACCTAGATTATTACACTTTTTTGGCATGTACTTCACTCAAACAAGTCTACTATTTTTGTCTCTGCCTAAGATTCCTTAAATCCATCTCACGAGCAATTTTGCCATGTGCCCCCTACTCATGCTTGTATCCATCTTCGCCTGCATTCCCAATAGTTGTAATATAATTGCTCTTAGTGGTCCTACCGATGCTACCTCTACATCTTGTCAATGTTCTGTGACATTGAGACATGTATCTCATCTCTATTTGCGATAAGCCAATGCAGATGCTTTTTAACTACAAAAAGGTATGCA
Source organism: Dipteris shenzhenensis (assembly GCF_047967505.1). Lineage (NCBI taxonomy): Eukaryota > Viridiplantae > Streptophyta > Polypodiopsida > Gleicheniales > Dipteridaceae > Dipteris > Dipteris shenzhenensis. Next base: position 10,690,615 of record NC_141621.1, on the reverse strand, counting down.
AGAATGGCAATTCACTCAACATTAGTAATTTAATTTAGTGGGAATGCCCTCTTCCTCCATGCGACTCAACTTGCAAACAAGCTACCTTACATAAGAAAATAGTCAAAAGTGAGCAAGTGTGTGTGTACTGTATGTGTGTGTGTGTGTGTGTATGAGAGAGAGAGAGAGACAGAGAGAGCTCAAATAGACTACTAACTTGGATTTAATTGTATTTTTGACAAAATCAAGAAATTGAGATATTATTACTACATTCTAAATTGATGTGACCAACTCAATTCCTCCTAAGAGGGTCAATGTTTGCTTGGCTGTACCCATTTTTTGTGAGGTTCAAGGCATAGTTTATACATATATGTATCTTGCTTGAGCCATAACTTACACATTGCTCAACAAAGTTTGGCAAACTTGGTCTTCAAGCTGTAGTACACATTCCAAACTTACACATCAGATAAAATAAAAATGGAACAAAGATTTGGAAGGAGAGCACTAAAGCATTACAAGTGCTATGTTGCATGTGAAACATGTAGCTTCAAGAGTATACGATATAACAATTTATTTAAAAACATCAGAACTTTGTTCTACACATACATGCAACCAAGTAATTATTCAAAAGTACACTACGCTTCTCCTCAACCAAAGGACACACATAATTGAGAACATCAGGTATGGTTTAAGGAGCCTCCAATGTTGTGCTAAAATTATGCACACTTCCAGGGCATGCTCCATAACCTTTTCTTGATTCGTTGAAAGACCAAATCTGATCAACAGATTTGAATCAAAACTAGTGGGACTACTGCATGGTGGTCTTAAAACATTGATAATTGGTGATGTTGGTATCTCAATTCACCCTAGAATGGAAGAATTTAAAAATGTGTAATTTGTGTATGTGAAAAGATCTTTTAATAAATCCAACACTATTTACAAATTTATATTGTTTCTTTTTCCATGCAATTCCTTGCTATATGTCTCATAAGCATGTTAAAGTCATGCATTTCATAATACACAACATAAAAAACGATAGCATGCCCTTTGGCCTATTTGTATTTTGAAGCATTTTAGGCCACATTGCACTTGATTGGGAGTAACCGGTATATCTAATTTCACTGACGTGTGTCACCAAAGGGGCAAAACCATAGTAGTTGAAAACTTTGCTATCCCTACACACTTTCAAATTTTTACACCTCTCATCGTGCAAATCTTTGAATATTAACTTAGTACATCCAACCTACAACCTACACTGTGCAAGTCACCTCGACGTGACTTTGTTCTTGCCCACACTTTAGTTTGGTTTTGCCATGGTGTCAATGGCAAGATGCAGCTTGTCATGGCTTGCAAGAGAAGCAAGAAGAGGAAGTGAGATAGAAAAGATGAAAAGCTTAGTCAAGGCACAAGGAGCAAATTGTGAGGTGAAGAAAGAATGGCATAGTATCGGAATGGCAACCGAAGATACTTTTGCAACATTTGCGGAGGGAGCAACAATGAGCCAGAAAAAGACTCCTTGTTGAAGTGGAAGCAGGAAGTGGTTTGCAGATACATGCATTCGATCTCATTGCCATCGAGGCGAAGAACCTAAGCTGTGGTCTCATGATTGGTGGGAGCATTATAGGCAGCAACATCAAGCCATTCAAGTATATACCAATCTCAAATCTTCACAAGCTTTAGTGTGCACCCTAAAATTTGTAAAGTGACAACCCTACCAACACCTCGAGAGATGCATACCTTAGAGACGATGCTCTCTAGCCTAAGAAATGGCATATAGAAAATGAAAGTGCTGCAGCTTAGATCAACTAGCTACAAAGAGGGGGATATTAGTTATGTTGGTATTCCTTGAAACAAAGGAGAAAGGGCTTGGGCACACAACGCCGAAGATATTTTCAATCAAAAGAACCAACATGTCCTCAGTGGGGTTGGACGCAGAACAAAAGCAATGCATGATCATCCCGATCCGAGAAGTCTATGGGATTCAACATACTACAAGAAAAGGAGCGACATCATAAGTGCAAAAGTCATTAATAGAGTGACAATGTTGTGGCACAAGAATACTAGAGTTTATCCAAATAATGAAATCTACAGAAAGCAGACTGAATGCAAGAAGTGGGACGAGCAATCATACACATGCTTGATACAACGCAGGTCAATGGTTGCCGACCAACCCCATGGTTGTCTGTGATTGAGTCTTAGGAGAGTCTAATTATTTAATTTCTAAATTAGGCTGGCTTGGAGTTAATGTGATTGTTTTAAACCAACTCGGGGGTTGGGACGTCATGCAATATATCACCGTGCTAGTACAGGTCAAACTATTTCAATTATTCTAAAGCAGTGTGGTTGAGCAAAAATTAATAGCAATATATTTTGCAATAGAAATAAATAGTGCTCAATTATATATCTTTATTATCTAATTAATAACCAGCCTGGTGGTTGAAATTGATGTGTTTCCTAGTAGTTAAATTAGTTAAGTTTAATTTTTGCGTTGATTCGAGTCATGTATCAGTTAATTTCTAAACTAGGCTAGCTTGGAATTAATGTGATTGTGCTAAGCCAACCCAGTGGTTGGAACATCATGCAATATATCACTGAGCTAATGCAAGTTAAACAAGACTTATGTGATTGTCCTAAACCATCTTGATTGAGCAGAAATATATCTTGCAATAGAAATAAGTAGAATACATTGTTATTGTCTAATTAATAGAAATAAGTAGAATACATTTTTATTTTCTAATTAATGACCAGGCCAATAGTTGAAATTGGTGTGCTTCCTAGTAGTAATTAAATTAGTTTAGTTTAATTTCTAGGTTGATTCAGGTCATACATGGGCTGGCTTAGACTTAATGCAATCGTTAAAAACTAGCCCAATGGTTGGAACAGTAATATATAATTGAGTTGGTTAATTTGTGACTATCCTAAACTGATTTTTTTAATTCTCTAACTAATGACCAACATGGTGATTGAAATTGTTATGTTTCCCAATAATTAAATTGTTTTAGTTTTTTAATTTACAAGCTAGTTCGAGGCTAGCTTAGAGTTAACATGATTATCCTAAACAAACCCGGTGGTTGGAATAGCAATACATCCTGGAGTTGGTTTAGGCCAGACACCAATTATGTGACTATTCTAAAACAACCCGGTGGTTGAAATTGTTTTGTCTTCTCGTACTGAAATTGTTATGTTTTTTAGTAGCTTGATTAGACTGTGTTGTTGCACGTATCGTGTTTTTATTTTATTGTCCTCACAATAGTGCAAAAAGGAAAGTATGATAATGTTGCATGTTGCATGTTGCTCTTTACATGCCCGAGATGACTTGAAGAGTGAATACTACATGCACTATATCATACTTTCAATAGCTTGAATGCTACATGCACTATGTTGTTATGCATACACATGGAGTATACTTGTAAATATCATACATACTTTTAGTAGCTTGAATAGCTTATGCATTGTGCTATATGCATACATGTGAATACTATGAGTACTAATTCTAGGAACTGGAATAGTACTAAGTTTTGTCATGCATCTTGAAATTTTATTTTCCACATGTTAGGTGAGTAAATGAAGTTATATCTCAAGTTTCTTCTCAAAGCCATGACCTTTTGACTAGGCAAACGAGATTTGAGCACAATAAGCCCTAGTACGTCAGGAAACTCAAAGATAGGAATGTGTGTTGTTGCAAAATACACATAGACTTTGACCTAGCCCAGCAATATTTCAATGACTTGAGATCTGGTTGTGTTGGAGCATTGCTCCATGGAGATAGATGCCCATATATGAAAGTGCAATCTACAGGCCACCTAGATCCTCATCATCTGTTGCAAGGGAGGCCAAGTTTTGTAGCCTAAGGTCTCTGTGGGACCCAGTGGTCTATCCAAAGAGTGACACTGCATTGAATGGATTTATGGCACATGCACACATTCTAGTGGACCAAAGAAGAGGCAATTTGTTGTCTGTCCAAATATAATGAGGAAAGAAAATCCAATTTCTTTAAAATGGAGGAGATTTGAACATGTTCATATTGATGGCTACTATCTTATAAGAGCATTCAGTCGAGGGAGTTTATAGATTCACTTAGTTCAATCCATCCCAAAATACGTGCTTCATAATTTCATGGCCAACTAGCAAGATAACCAATGCCTTGCCAAAATTTACCCATGACACTTTTGTCTCTATTATAGATTTTGCAAAAAATTACTTGATTGCAAGAACAAATGAGATACAAAGTACTCACTAGCACAACAAACACAAATAACAATTCTATTACGTATCACGTACATTCATTTGATTGGTTCTTCTACGAATGATGCCAATCTACTTGATGACTCACAAGAGTCCACGTCAATGCAATACATATACCATTTCTACATTTTAGATTATACGAATGTGTAGCATGCTTTTCAATTGCATTGGGAATGGCTAAAAAAAGATGATCCTCATGTACAAGAAAATATATAACAACTTTGAGTGTAGCAAGTTGGTGCTTCCTCTCAATCTAGATCAACTCATGGATTCTAATTTGTCTTAACATTTACCAATCTAAACATGATGTGGAATTTCTTTGGGTCTAGCCATGGCAAGGGGGGACATGGTGGATTTATTGTTATTAAGCAAGCTCTATTTAAACACCATTTAACATACCCTTAAGAAAAGGTCAATAATTCCCATGATGATTAACATGGCTTACAACCAACCTCCTCTCCACAAGGGCACAATCAACACATAGTAAATAACTTCTCAAGATTATTGTAGTGTGTAGAGTGTTCTATGAAGCAAAAGTGAATGAAGTGCAAAGGAGAAGCAAACGAGAAGCAAACACCTGATTATGAGGCCATTAAAGAAACTCATAGTTGCATAGCACATGGGGGGTTAGTTTGCATAGTAGATGAGGTATGGGCAAGCTATGGGGCATTTCAAATAAACATCTACTCAAATCAAGAAAACTTTCTTGTTTCTACAGTGCGTGCATCACAGGGGATTGTGATGGCAATTATGAATCCATTGCAACTATGAAGGGAGATGGGAGCCAATTCAAGTTTTCCTTCTTTGTAAAGATGGAGTGCCAAACAATGGAGAGACAAAACAATGTCTCATTGACTTTGGGGAGAACAAGGAAGATGGCCTATACTTTGTGTTGCAATGTACCAAAATGAAGCACAAGGTTCAGGAAGGATTTAAGGATCAGTAGGAAATAACCTATGAGAAGTTAGATGTAGTGGTTGAAGCTATTTGGTGCAAAAAAATACCCAAGAGAGACCACAATTACATTTTGTTACATAATAGTCCGCAAACATTTGTGTACTCTCATGTCTAGTAAGAGTTATTAAGATCAATTGCAATCTATTCCTAGATGAAACCATAGGGCAAGGGTTTTCAAAATGGATTTAGACATGCATCATCACATCATAGGGTGTTTTGGAGTAGTGGACAACTAAGACAACACAAGAAAATGTATTCTCATTGCATTGGTGAAGTTAATACTAAACCAAGGAAAATGTATTCCACTTATTCTAAAAAATAGAAAATGTATTATAGTCAGCTAGCAGTAAGAGTTATTAAGATCAATTGCAATCTATTCCTAGATGAAACCGTAGGGCAAGGGTCTTCAAAATGGATTAAGACATGCATCATCACATCATGGGGTGTTTTGGAGTAGTGGACAACTAAGACAATACAAGAAAATGTATTCTCATTGCATTGGTGAAGTTAACTAAACCAAGGAAAACATATTCCACTTATTCTAAAATAGAAAATGTATTATAGTCAGCTTGCACAATCATTTGTTTTTTATAAATCTTAAACAACCACCATGCTTGTTTTAGTACATCCCAACTAGTAAATCCCAAACAACCCCTCACTTGTTTAAGGAATCCCAAATGAGGGAAAATGTATGCCACTTATCTTCTATAACCATTGGGCTAGTGACCACAGTTCCTAAACGAATGAATTGTATGCCATCCATCTTGTAATAATCAAAGGAGACCACCGCACTAGTTGCAGTTGGTGGCTATTAATTCTAGACGACTTATCGTGTGCAACCACTGTGTTGGTTGCAATCCTAAAGTAGTTTGTATAAATGCAATTGTCAATATGTCCCTTAAGGGGTCTCCTTTAGGGGCAAGTGACAGATCAACATGCCATTGGAGGTTGCACATGGCATTTTTCATATCAACATGCGAAGAATGTCATTTTTCGCTATGGCAATCACATTTTACTCACGACTTGAGCAACGGCAAATGGTATTCTATGCATCTTTGAGGTTGCATCCACAAACACCCAAAGAAAAACACATGAAGAGTTTGGCCACACTAGGGCCATCAAACCATGCACTCATCTATGATGTGCCCACTATAGAAAAAGCATGCATGACCCTGTCGCATCGCAAGAAGAGAGTCATCCAATTAAACTATTATAGCCATCAAAACCAAAGTTTGACCTTGTACATGAGAAAGTTATTTCTTGATTCCTTCCTAGCTCATCTTGAGGGTGTGTACATTCTCCTTCAATACCTCCACTTGTTTCTCAATCTTTGTAATAGCTCTATTTATTTCCATCAGTTGCTCTTGAAGCTAGTGAAATTGTTTAGTAGCATCTACATAGGCCTCTTCCAAGACATCCAATGTATGTTGGGTTTCAATTAGGAGGGAATGCTTTGTAAAACTTTTAAGAGCCATGACAAGCTCCCTGCATATCCCTACTATAATGTTGGGAATTCAACTTATCTTGCTAGTATTGCATAGTCTCATTGTATTCTCCACCATGGCTACTTTCTACCAGATTTGCATCCTTCCTGGCCTTGAAGCTCTCTCCCATTTCCTGCATCACTGCTCTAGTTTTTGCACTCTCCCTTTTTAGCCCCTTTATCATTCCATCAGTATCAATGTTCAATGCATTTTCCATGTTGCAGAGCCATTTGTATAGACCCTCCTTTTTGGCTCTCTGATCTTGAAGAAGTTTTGTCATTCTTACTAGCTCTTGCTAATGTATTACTCTCATCCATTCTAATGTCTTCAAGCTGCTGATATAGTTGCTTTATGCACTTTTCTACTACCAGCCATTTTTTAGTGGACTCTGCTTGCTCTAGTGTGTGCAAGGTATTCGCTTCTACCTCCTTGCACCCTCCCCGAGCATTCTCTCATGTAGCATTGTCTTTGTTGCATCGGTAGCTTTTATATGTAGGAAATTTATATTCTTATCATATTTCTCAATAATTTTTTTGAGGGTAGTCCCCATCGAGTGCATTGCAAGTTCTATTCATTGAGATGACAATTTATATTTGCCACCCATGAAATTCTTCGACTTAGTCATCACGATCCTAGAGATGGGCTAGCCCTTGAGAAGGAGATTGTACGTCTCCTCTTGTATCATGAAAGAATAAGCTTGTTTGTTTTAACACATCCTGAACATCTATTGGTAAGCTCGATACCTTGACTTCACCATCTGCTCTAATTTGAGCGTTGGGGCATAACTCTAAAATATCATTTCTCTTCCATGACTTCAATAAGAATTGTGCTTACAGTTCACCTCTAGGAATGCCTACTACCTTTTCAATCATGCTTTCACCGATGTTAATCGTATGACTTTGACAGACAATGTATCCCTGTCTCTTTTTAGTTGTGTTCTATGGATACCCTGTAGATGTTGATGAAGGGCTAAGAATTTTTGTGGCAGAGTTTTGTCGTCTTGTTGTTGCCCCTCGCCCCTGGATTTTGATACTTGAAATTGTGCATGGTCTTTGGACTCTCCATCAGTACCCCAGAAATCTCCACGTTCCTCCATTGTCTCACCAAAAATTCAAAATATGAGAAGAAACAAGCTAGCCTTTATGAATATGATTATTAGTATTGTTGTCTATCAACAAGCCTTTGTGGTAGCTCAGTAAAGACAGTCAATGAGGCTCTTAGTAATGATTGAGTTGTACAATATGATTATTTATATTTTTATCTATTAGCAAGGCTCTGTAGTGCTTAGTAAAGATGCAAAATTTCCTCTCAGTAATGATTGAGTTATACAATATCCTTGTGGATGTAATCTCTTTTGGTCAAATTTTTCTCATTGAGGCTCTCGACAATGGCTGAGTTGTTATCCTTATCGGATGTAATCTCTTTTGTTTCAACATTAATATAATACTATTGTCAGAAAAACTATCAAGTTGGATGTAATCTCTTTTTTTCAACTTTTGCTCAATGAGGCTCTCAACAATGGCTGAGTTATCCTCAATAGATGTAATCTCTTTTGTTTATAATACTATTCTTGCAAAGACTATCTTTGGATGTAATCTCTTTTGTTCAACTTTTGCTTGATGAGGCTCTCAATAATGGCTGAGTTGTTATCCTTGTCGTTGGATGTAATCCCATTTGTTTCAACTTTAATATAATACTATTATCACAAAAACTATTCATACTATGACTTTGGTAGTGAAAATGGTTCTAAAGAAGTATAAATGGCATACTTTTGTCCCCGTTTAGGATTTACTACAACCAGTGTGGTTATTGCACAAGGAAATATATTTTCTTGGTTTAAGATTAATTGCAAGTAGCACTAAAATATCTCAAAGAACCAGTGTAGTGATTGCAAGGAAATTAATTTTCCTTAGTTTAGGATTAACTACAACCAGCACTAAAATATCTCCAAGAGCTAGCATGATGGCTGCATAAGGAAATACATTTTTGCTCATTGAAGATTAGCTATTAATCAATTGTTTTATACTATTAATTATGCCTCACTACACTATAACAACATTACCTCAATAAACCTTTCTGATGGCATGCTAAGAACATAAATTAAACTATTAAAAAATGTAATTGTTGATATGGCTCTTGAGGTGTCTCAATGTTGATATGGCCCTTGGCCCAAAAGAGGACCCCTCAAGAGCCTTATTGACATGAAAAGTGATCCCTCAAGGGAAAATTATGTGAAATATACGAATGGGGCCCATATGGAATCTCCCAAGAAACTCCATCGTTATGGAAAATTAATCCAATGCACGTGTGAAATATATGAATGGGGCCCATATGGAATCCACAAAAAAACCCATCATTGTGGCACTCCAACGTGGGTGTCACATGTCCCAGCCAATTAAGATCTAGGTGGTTGCACAAAGACATACATTTTCCTTGTTTTAGTATTAACTACAATAGTACTAAAATATTATAAGGCAGGCTCATTGCCACTTCATCACCTAGGCCTAGTTTTGTAGAATGCCCCAGATATCCATTTTGTAAACTCCTTCTGAGTTCCTTCTTCTCTTTCATGTTGGAGTTCTCTCTCTAGAAACCTCCCTCCTAGCCTAGTGCCTACATTTGTATTTCTTGGACCTTTCACTTTGAGCCCTCTCTTGGGCCTACTAGTGCACCAGCATGGTGGTCACTCCAAGTTGAACATCACCACCTTGTTAGCACGGTGGTCGCACATGCTTTAAGCATGGATTTTTTCAATTCTAGATTTGCATACTCAGATTAATAAATTTTTTAAAACTTATACCAACACAAAAATGCTGCAAGTAGTTGATAGGTGGCAAGCTACAGGTAGATGATAGGTAATAGAGAGTTGTCCTGAGTCAACCACTAGACTATGTAGTTTGGTACTACTCACTTGGTCATGATTTTGCCAGAGGTTCATATCTTTCACATCATAATCTGCATGGTGTAGGGAGAGGAACCATGTGGACAGTGTCTCCCTTGTTGAGATTGTCATAGCCAAAAGCTTCATAGCTTTGAAGTTGATTTTTAATCATTATTTATTGTCCATATCCAACCCCAGTAAAGCCATACATTTGCAAGCTTTTGCTCGTCCCTTCATTTGTTGTAGTATTTTTTACACTCATGCATTGTTTGTTGTCTCCCTGTTTCTTCGTGATGCTTTTGATCTTCTGTTGCTTTGGCATTCCCTTTTGTGTATCCATGTTTATGGGTCCTCTCAAGCAAAGAAACCAACATTGGTGGCATAGAAGAAATTCGATTGTCACTTGCCTTTTTGCTACCCAATTTGAGCTACATCCTTTATTTATGGCCACTGCTACCGTCATTTATGTCCTCCTTAGTTTCGTTGTCTTTCCCCTCAGTGTTTTCATGAGACTTGGATCCCACATGTGACATGTGTGAAACCAAATTACAAAACATAGCTCTAGACCACTCCAAATCTACATGGACATCCTTAAAACATTTGGATGGGAACCATTTCCCCTATCATGACAGTCCTAAAGCATTGTTGTGATCTATACAATGAGAACCCATGGCCTCTTATTTTAATTCTTTATGATGATGATGATGATCTACAAGTTCAACCATTTGCTCTTCAACTACTTGGGCATTGCTATCTTCTTTTCTAGCTTCATTGACATCGTCCTAGAGGTCGCAATGGAGGATCTCAAGCAACGTATCACCATTGACCTCGGTAGCAGCAGCTGGTTCATCTGAAAGTTCTATCAATTTCTCCCAAAACATTTGCAACACAGATCCATTGCAAGGAAGGGGTCTCTTGGCCTTCAACATGGTGTCATTTTTGGAGCTTTGCCACATACTTGCCATAGTCCTATTGAGAAAGAGGATGTGATCCTTGAAATGAACATTGAATAGCTTATGGGTCTTTGTTGCCAAGCCCAACATGACATTTTTGGATGCCTTGATGGTGTCATGATCAAGCCAATGATGTTGAAATTGCTAAGAGTAGTTGCGAGGTAAGGATGGAGGCTATTAAGTAAATGTAGAGGATGCAAGCAACCAAGAGTAGGATACACTTGAATGTTAGGGGGAACTCGTAAAGGATTTGGCATTGAAAACAATGGATCAGGGAGCTATGTGTGAGCTATCATGTGTGTGAGATATCAAGCTAAGGGAGATGAAAACAATGGCACCACTCATATCCCCTCTCTTGCCTACTCTCTTCAACCCTCATCCCATAGGTTCAATAACTTGAGCTTGATCTCCTATCCCTCATTATATCTAGAGTCCATGGAGATTATCTAAGTCCTTATTCTAGGTGAATGTAAGAAGATGGTTGGTGGGAAGGTCATTGATAGACTAACTAAGTAAGAAGAAGAGAGAGGAAGCCTCCTATTGTCTCCGCCTAAGTCCCCTCTTGGCATGTGACACTCCTACCTGCCTTTTCTTCCATGTGGTAGCCTCCTCCTACCTCCACTACAACTTCTCCTCTCCCTTTACGTGGCAACCTTTCCTTAAATAAGTAGTAATATGAAACTTGGATCTTTTATCAAAATCTAAATGAAACTTGGAATGGATCTCTCTTGACTTAATTTGCCATGAAACTTGAATCTTTTATGGAAATGTTGATATGTCGAATAAAGATATCTATATCAAGTTTGTAAACAAAACTTCTTTGTAGGTGCCTCAAAATAAGCATCACAAATGATGCAATCAAGAGGGAATTCACGAAACTATAGTGACATGCTTCATGAAAATATGCAAAGTTGTGCTGTTACAATTTTAAGTGGTGTCTTAGAAAATTATGGTGATGGTATTGTAGGTTAGGGGTGTCTTGCAAAGTTATGGGTGATGGTATAGTAGTGTGAAATTTTGTTTGTATGGATCTTAGGGTTAGCTATCAAGTTGCAAGGTTTTCATGTTGTGGTTGTTTATAAGATTCGTTGTTGGTAATATAGCAAGATTTTGAGGAATCGCTCAAGGACACACATTTTTGTTTCATACATAGCTTGAGTTTTCAATGGGAAATTACATCTTATAAGAGGTTTGCTTATTTTGGCCCTCTTGGTGCTACCTTGAACAAATTTTGTGGAAAATTAGAGGTGAAGTTTGTAAGGTTATTGATGAAGACCCTTGCTTTAGGACAATGTGATCAAGCATTACATATTAGAACTCTTTCTTCTCATAGCTTCTTTGAAGTAAGTAATTAAATCTTTTATGTTTTGTTCTACTAAATCCACTTTATGGTTGTCACTTTTGTTATAAACAATACAACCTCTTGTATCAATGCATGATCATGAGTAGCGAATCACAAAACTATTTTAGGGGCAATTTTGGAACTGTGACGTGATGCTCTAGTTGATGAGATTTTGAATTTGGGGTGGACTCAGGCTTCTCATTGAAATTTTTCCTAATGTAATGATTGCCACACTTGCGTAATAATGAGATGCATTCTGTCAAAAAAACACCATAGAGCTCGATACAAATCACTACATGCATTTACTCCATGAGCATGCAGAGTAGTTTTGCCATCGGTAGGCTTTGTAGAGGAGAGGGATGCAAAGGTAACAGAATAGCGGTGGCACGAGTTGCTATACTACCACTCTATTGCTTGGGTTGTTGCTCGGCAGGTGTCTTTGAGGGTTGCCCAGTGCTACCATTTTCTATTCCCTTGGCAACCTCATCTTTGACACTACCTCGACACTTGTGGAGCAGAGCCCCATCCTCCTTGGCCCACATCTTGTTTACCTCTTTCCTTGGTATCATGGGTTCACAGTGGAGGACATGTATATGACACACCATGTTCCATGTTTTCGGTTACACTCCGCTTCCCAGGGCTCCCCAAGGAGTATTAAGCCATCCTCCCCTCCATTGGTTAGGCATTTGGCACATTGCTAATGGGAGGGCACCTCCAAGCAAAAGATAGAGAAACAACAAATATCAAAGGGGAATAGCTAGTAAGGGCAGCTCCAAGGAGTAAGGACAAGAGCAAATCTCGAAGGGGAAGTGTAGGAAGGGAACCTCTAAGGGACAATTGGTGCAATAGTCTGCCAAAGGGGTAGAGGGTAGTGAAATATTGCAACTAGATGAGAAGCTTCCATTGCATGCATTGAGCCTTAGAGGGCCATCTATTCATTAAACGACTAAGGGGTCAACGGCATAGTGACTAATGCACCAGTCGACACCTCTCGCCCATCAAATTAAGTACCTGTAACCTGCCTCCGCCTTGCAACCTGCACGCACCTCGACATGACCTAATTATAGCGACGAGCGTGGGGACCTCCGATTGTTGTCTTAAACTCATCTCTATGTTTGTGGGGATACCACCTACATCCTATCCCATCAAACACGTGGCACTACCTATCCCTCTGGCCGGTGCATTACATCCTATCCTACCATTTGTTGCTTTGAACAAAAGGTGGAAGGCTTACAAAGGTGCCCCCTGCATTACACTAAGCTTAGAAACATTCCTAAGTGGTGGATCAACAAGGGATTGGTTGCTCTTCCCCCTCATTATCTAATTCATGCCATCTCTAACTTGCCTCATCATCAAAATGTCTTGACAATCACTGACAAGAAACACACCTTGGTGGCATATACTACAAATTAGGATGACACATTAGGAAGAGTAATTAGACCATCTAGAACGTCATCATTTGTGGAAGTCTAATAGCTAGAATTATGGGAAGAATTTGCTACAAACAAGATAATCATATGGCAACACTAGTTAGAGGAAGTGGTCATAGTGGGATGATGATCTAACATTTGAGGGATGATAAACAGACCGAGCATATGGCGAAGGGTGATTGCTACTACAACAATAGCAACAAGGTGTGGAGATGTTAAACGTGGAGGAAGGATCATGGTGGGACAATGATCTTAATTCAAGTGATGGTAGACATACCAAGCATGATTGCAAGCTGCTGCAATAACAGCAACAAAGGGAGGAGATGATACATTAGTAAACGGGATGGATTCTCCCTCCTCCACAAGCAATAGTAGCAACACCACTATGTTCGATGGCAACCTCAGGGCACTAGCCTTTCGGAGGAGCATGTTATGCATTATGTTAGGATCATTGGTAGTGAAGGGTAGTGATTGCTCTATGTACCTTCAAAAGGAATTCTAGATCCATGCAATTTAGGAGATAGCTTGGCTGACCGTTAAAGATTCACCAAGAACATGCAATAGAGTATGAAACACCAATTTCCAAAAACTCTTCAAATGATTCCTCATCAGAATGATCTCGTCGATCGAAATTTGGTAGAATAATATTGCGTAAGACTCTCCTTTCCTTCTCTCATTTTGATCACACTTCTTTTATCCGTTCTCTGTAGCTTGATTCTAGAATCCACAACCACATATTCTAATAATCATTAATGAAGTCCTTGGTTCTGGTCCCCATTTTGCTCCTTCAAGATAGCAACCTGGATAAGCTTATTCATGAGGAGGTCTGGCTTTGAGCCCCCCCCAATTTGTCTGTAATTTTCTCCGTAATTTTCCTCAATCTCCCTTTTTTCCCTCTAATTCCTCCTATTTTCCCTATTATTTTCCATATTTTTTCCTTTCTAATTTCCTCTATTTATCATTAGTACTTTTCTTTCTAAATTCTCCCAAATTTTATTAAATTTTTTAAGTTTCTTTCTTGTCCTTACCATCCTAAGTTTCTTTCTTGTTACTACCATCCTAAGTTTCTTTCTTGTCCATTTTTCTACAATTGTTTCTCTTTGTCATTCACTAGTTTTACTTTATGCTCCCTAGCCTAACCAAAATAGAACTCAACACAATGCCTCAAAGGGTGTGGGGTTCATTCCATCATGGGATATTTATACAAGTTGGAGAACTTCTCTCTCTGCATGTAGGTGTTGTCTCTATACCAACATGGACTTAGGTAGAATCGAATGTGTGCATAGAGTAGCGGCAAAGCTCCGCTTGTACTTGCATAAGGCTAGAAATAATCGCTCTTAGAAATACAACTTGCATGTTCTACATGCAAGTTCTACATATGATTCCTACATGCAACTCCTACATACGAGTTCTACATGTGAGTCCTACATGTGAGTTCTACATGCAACTCCTACATGCGAGTTCTACATGCGATTCTACATGCAACTCCTACATGCAACTCCTACATGCGAGTTCTACATTAGGGGAGAATTGGGGTCTCCAAAGGGCCCCCAATTAGTGTTTCCTAATTTCAAGGGATTAGTGAGGTGTACCAATGGGAGTGCTCCTTTTTATGAGGCAATGCCATGTTGAGGTGGAGGGTGGGCAGACCTGCAAATAGCCCCTATTGGCTACTCCTCTTACACCGAGGACCACTCAAACCATCCCCCCCCCTCAACCCATGCTTGACCCTTCTCCCATATGCACCTCCCCCAAACAAACCTACAAGTCATTCAAGAGGCAATGGGCCCTTTTGGGCAAATTCCCCCCCCCTCTCACCTTGTTATAGGCCTTCCCCCTCCTCTTCTCTAGTCCAACTCCATTCTTCCTCCATTTTTCAAATGTGGGAACTCATTTGACATCTTCTTTGCCCCCTCTTGCTCTGGTCCACTGTGTTTCTCCCTCTCCAGCACCTCCTATAGCAGCTACTCATTCTCTCTCCATTCCTATTTACAAAACCTCCTATAGCAGCAGCTGCTCATCCCCCTCTGCCCTTTGTTCCTCCATTCCTAGCTATAGTACCTCCTGTAGTGGCTTCTCATCCCCCTCTTCTCTTTCTCCCTCCATTCCTAGCTACAACACCTCCTGGAGTAGCTGCTCATCCCCCTCTACTCTTTCTCCCTCCATTCCTAGCTACAGTACCTCTTGGAGCTTCTCTCAACCTTTGGTTGCACCCTCTATAACTTCTCCCTCTCTCTCCCTCTATCGGAGCTGCTCTCTCCCTCCAAGCTACACTCTCTAGTCCACTATTGTTGTTGCGACCTCTGTATAAGCATGGTGAGGAGACCATACATGTACTCTGTGTCCCACAGGAGCAAAAATTCACTGGGTGAATGGGTGCCTTGCACCTACAGCTTGAATGATTGGATAGTCGTGAGAGGATCTACCAAGGCTCCACATAAGCTTCCCAAGAGCAAAAGAGGTGATCTTTTGCATGAATTGAAGGGCCGCATCATGAAGTTCATGTTGAGAGATATGGTGCCATGAGCACATAGATTAAAGGGCAAAGGTATGTGATAAGGAATGTATTAAAGTAGCCACCCTAGGATGTGGACTACATGATGTGGAGATGTGGATTGAGGATATCCACAAGGAGAGATGTGGATGAGAGGATCACACATGTGTTGACTATTCAAAGGGCACTCTCTATATAAGAGGCCTATCATGTATGGTTGAGAATAGCACATTAGAATAGATTGAGTGTTTCATACTTCTTGTCTCTCTCCCCATGGCTTTCCGTATTTGGTTTGATCCTCCGTGATCTTTATGCTCATTAAGTGATAGATTAGGCTAGTACGATCCGCACTTTGACATGGTATCAGAGCAGGTTTAGCTAAGCCTAGATTAGATTAAGGTCATTGAGAGATAGATCTAAGAATCCTTAGGTAGATAGAGATTTCCATTCTTTGAGAGAGAGATGTTTTTTCTTAGTTAGGAAATTCTTTGATTAGCATTGAGATTTCATTGTTAGGATTCCATTTCATCCTTTGAGAAGTCTCATTCAAGAGAGTGTGTTTGTCTTAAGGAAAAGTCTCTAATCTGTGAGGCGGTTGGAAGAAAGGTTCTCCATCAACAAGCTTCATCCACGATGGATTTCCCATAGCTTGATCGCAGCTTCATCCACAATGGACTTCCCATAGCTTGATCTCTCGCAGCTCCATAGCCCATAACTGCCACAGTAGTGCTCCTTCTACAACAACAGCCTCGTTGTCCAGCAGTTTTGCGCCAATAGTTTCTACACTCCCTCGACACCTATGGCCTGAAGCTGTCCACAGAAGCTGCTGCTGCCACCTCTCCCATAGTTAAGCTCCTCCAAACAGCAGTGCAATGTGCTCAATGGGACCTGGATGCCGCCTCTGACTCCATCGAGCCGCAGAGTTGACTGTGTCGCGTGAAGACGGGAGCATGTTTTCAGGCCTCCGCCCCCTTTTGAGACTCATGCTCCCAGTGACCCAGCCTCTAAAGCTCTACCAGCCGACCAGCCTCATCCAATGCTAGTGCAAATGAGCAATGCACTAGGCCCTTCTCAGGTCCTCCAACGCATGCACCTTCAGCACACAAGGCAAGCAAGCCGACCCCCTTGACGATGAACACCAGCGCAGCCTCCTAGCTCCTACAATCACTTTGGCTCCATAGCGTGATTGCAATCACCTCCAAATGGCTCACATCTACTGTGCTGTAGCTAGCCTTCAATAGCTCTGTTAGCAGCTAGCCTCACACCTTCAACGTCGCCAGTCCGCTCCAATAGCGACACCTCTAGCATTGCTCATGCCATCGCAACCCAATCCTGTCTATTGGAAAGGCTCGAGGTGTCGGTCAATGCATCAAGGGTTGCAAGCCTTGCCCAAGCTCTCAGTTCTCTTGATTGCCAATTGAAGGGGTTGAGCCTTACATGGAAGCGGATCGGTGACACTGGTTTTTCACAGTGAGACAATGGACTCCCGGCTCGACTCTTTTGCCACTGCAGTTGTCCGTGCATACGTTGTTGTATGTCGTCGCTTCAATTTCTCTGCAAGCTTCAAAGCTTCAGTTCTCCTCAATAAAAAAGAATGACACATGGCAGATAAGCTTCCACCAAGGTTAGATCAAGCTAATCTTGAGTTTGTCCAATGGTCAAGGCGTTGACACGTGGCAGATAGAATTTGACCCAGGATAGGTTAATGTTGGTTAAGTTCATCTGACCCTGGGTGTGGAGAGGATAAGGACACGTGGCAAATAAGAGTTTTTAAACCATAGTTAAGTTAAGGTTAATTGCCACATCACCACAGTGCCACCTAAGCATAGAGTCTCTTGTTAAGCACAGTATGGAATTCAGCATGTGAATCCCTGTGCCACATCATCAAAGACCCTCTTCTTCACAAAACCTTCGACGAGCCGTAACTTGCAATCCAGGAAGAATTTGCACACGCTCCAAAAAGGAAAAGTGATCGTCTTTTCGAGCTCTACGCGCCTGTTAATGCAGAATCATTGTATGCAATTAGACAGTGCCAATATTGAAAGAATTCAATTGGTAAGACCTTTGCAACCATTGGAAAAGCAAAGCATGAATGCGAACATCGATGTAAAAAGCAAGCCGAAAGCACAAGTGTATGAGGTGACCATAGCCCGAAACATGGCATCCACACATAAAGCATTAAGGCACATGGAAGAACAAAGCATCATGCAAGAAGCTCGGACACAAGGAAGAAGTTTGCAGATTGAAGAATCAACAAGTCAACTACGTGGAGTCATCATCAACCCATGAGCCAAAAGGTGACATCAATGGAATGTATTGAAAAGAAAAAACCTTGCCAACCTTGCCTATGTTTTGTAAATCAAACCTGACCACCTGAGAGTAGCTATGAAAGCACCCAGGGGAGGTATTGATATGTAAAAGCCACACTTTACCACCTTAAGTAGCAATGCATGCACTAAGGGGAGGTGATGGAATGTAACTCACATCTGACCACCTTGCAGTAGCCAAAGGATCATGGCACCAAGGGGAGGTGTTGAGAGATATGGTGCCATGAGCACATAGATTAAAGGGCAAAGGTATGTGATAAGGAATGTATTAAAGTAGCCACCCTAGGATGTGGACTACATGATGTGGAGATGTGGATTGAGGATATCCACAAGGAGAGATGTGGATGAGAGGATCACACATGTGTTGACTATTCAAAGGGCACTCTCTATATAAGAGGCCTATCATGTATGGTTGAGAATAGCACATTAGAATAGATTGAGTGTTTCATACTTCTTGTCTCTCTCCCCATGGCTTTCCGTATTTGGTTTGATCCTCCGTGATCTTTATGCTCATTAAGTGATAGATTAGGCTAGTACGATCCGCACTTTGACAGTTCAAGCTTGGGAAGAAAGGATTGCTTATGAAGGTGCAACACATCTACATGGGGAAGGACATGCGCCTTCCTCTGTCAAGCAATCAATCGACAATACCATCACATTGTAAGTCTGCATTTTGTGTAAGATTTTGAAGTGTAATGAGTTAGCTTGAAATTGTATTTTGAAATAGAACCAGTGTAATGAGTCAGTTTGAAATTGTATTTTAAAATAGCACTTGTGCATAGCAGATGTATTTCCTTTAGACTTTGAGGAGCGAGAACCAATCGAGTGCTTCTTAGGTAAGTTTACTGCCATTCATGAGGATTTAGGAAGGCAAATGCATGCTGGAGAGAAGTCCTCTGCTTTGAAATAGAGAAATATCTATTGGTATAATGCCAAGTACATTACTCCAAGGATGGCATCAGGCTATGGCCATCTTCAATGCATTGCAACACCACAACTTGAAGACATGGATTGCAGCATGGTGGACACAAGAACAATGCAATTATACAAGGAAAAGATTGCAAAGGAGGTGGGCATGGCCATGAACTTTACATTTGGTTCTAAATGGGTAAGGTTGTCTTGGTTTATGCCTCTGCACATTTTTGCTTCTTGTTTTCAAAATATCCAGATGCATAGAACAAAAACCATGTGGTCATGCAAGTGCCTACATGAAAATGCCCTTGAGGAATTGCTTGGGGTGAATTGGGGAAGCAGGTCAGGTGAACAAAAGGGTGATCTATTTCAATGCCATGTATGTAAGGACAATGTGGTTGTCAAGTACCACATCTCCCACCAAATGTTATATTTTGCTTTTTAATACAGGCGCTAGAAGAAAACAGGTGGCAATTGGCTCCCCCTTGACTCTAAAGGGGTAAGTTTATGTATTGGTTCTCATTTGAGATGTCAAGAATGTGACTGTCACGTCACAGTGGACTCTCAGGGACGTGCAGGAATACCTATTGGTCATGGAGGATGGCATGTCTGAGTCCTTTCACTTTACCTTAAATGGTGAAAAGGTATGAAAGCATGCAGAGAAGCTCATGCATAGTGCCACTTTTATCCCTCCTGCAATATTGAAGATTGTAAACAATGTGGGGTGGAACAATTGTGGATTTTGACATTTTCCAATTAATAATGGTGCAATTAATTTTGATGTTTTGAATGGTTTTGTTTCATGTCAATGTCAAGTTTTCCCCAAAAAATTTATAATTCTTTTTATTTTTCATATTTAGAACATTTGGCTATATATAGGTTATAAAGTTGCTTTAGTTTCAAAGTTTCACTATCATAGCCATAGTTCTCCTAGCTACCAAACTACCATGGATTCTGCTAGGTCTGCCTTCCATGATTTCATCCCTCGTACTCCATTAATTGATAGAGAGGAGGAGTTATTTCCAATCTTTGATAAGAGCATAGATGTCCTAGGCACCTACTTGGGAGCCCGAGACCATTTTGAAGACCTCATCAAGTACATGCAAAACTACATCGCGAGTTTTGCATATCAACTTGATGAGTCTATAGAAAGATGGGTCCCAATTGATTATTTGAAGTACTTGTTCAATCAAGAACCCAGGTTCGTGAAGCGTTTATATCGCTTTCGAGCCTAGCTCACACCCCTAGGGTTTAGGGAAGTGGACACTAATGACCTCCTAGCATATGGAGTCATAAAAAACACAGGAAATAAGTTCCTATCTTGGGAAATGACCTTTATTTTCCTTCTCCAGGAGGGACAAATGGAAGAGGAGGCCTCGACCTCAAGCCCTGACCCTACCCCTGCACTTTTCGATCCTCTTATTTTTGTAGATGAGCCCAACATCTACAATGAAGAGCCCATAGATGAAGAAGCTAAGGAGCGAGAAGCTACATTGGCCCCAGAAGTGCTCGAGTGACCTCCTAAACCCCATTCTACTTCTCAAATTCCATCCACCTCGAGCACCACCTCTGTTGACCTCGCAAAAATGATATGGTTTCTTGCTCCCCTTCTTGTCGATGGAGAACAATACCTCTTTCTCCATGACATAGAGGTTATGTTTAGTCTCCAGGATGATGAAGCTCTTGGTATCCTGTGTGGATACGAGGTGGACACAACTATGCAAGAACCTAAGTTTTTGGGAGCAGATGATTCAATAGAAGAGGTTCTTGCTTTAAAACTGGCCCAAATCAAAGATGCAGAGATATCACTCTACTCCGACCTACTTGATGTTCTAGAAGCCTCCACATCTCACTCCAGACAGCAAGAGACCTCTGGATCCATCCTCATTGACAAAGAGGAAGGGATTGAGCATGATGACTCCATAGTGGTAAGAAACTATGAGCTTTGAATTTCTTCTCTCTTGGTATACTTTTGCTTTAATGGAATTCTAATGTAATGTTGGACTGTTGCAAGAGGCATTTGAGGTCAACCTATTCTCATCTCAGCAATGCCTTGTTTGTAGTAGCTTCGGCCGAGCTCACTCACTGGCACATTAACTTGGCCAAGTAAAAGGTCGCTTTGTGGTTATCCACAAAAAGTTTTCTCCACATGACACTGATGACCTCCTGAAGTGCAAGGCCTTGTCAAGAGTGATTGGTCATGCTGACATCAATCGCAATGCTGACAAGGTCATTTTGGTGAACTACATGGCTGCCCTCAATGCCTTTGGAACCAATTTTCAAGGTATGGCATTGATGGCAGCAGCCATGTCCGTGGCCAGCAATGACAATAGTATTGACTCTCTATCGACTAGGTTTAGAGCTAGGAGTGTATTTTGGAATTCAAAGCCTGATGTTCTCAGTGTTTTAGAGAGGAGAGAAAGCTCTGAAGCCTTATTGTATAGAAAATTTATTTTATATGAATACAGCTATACTTTTTATACAGTGCCCCATTTTGTGTTCTTTTACAAATTCTATTTTATATGGTCATTATATTTTGTAACTTTAATTTTTGTTGGCATTAATATTTTCATTCACTATTCTATTCAAAAGCATGCAATCAGATAAATATTTGCACTATAATGGTCATTTCTGAGCAATCCAGTAAGAATCTCACCGTGCGACAGAAGGAAAATGTGTTTGGCATCGCGCGGGGAGCCCAAAAATGGTAAAACCCACTATGGCACATATGGGGCCTGTTTGACCAAGTCAAACAGGCCCCATACGTGCCACTTGGTCAAACAAGCCCCATATGCACCCTGCATGATGTCGAACACATTTGCCTTCTGTACCATGGTGAAAAAACATCATTTGACCACTCAAATTCACATTGAACTTGCATAAACTGATGGAAAGCATCAAGTAACATGTATAATAACATGGGAACAGTAATAGTGAGAGTGCTCTCAACGGAAGCAATGAACGGAAGAGGGAGAGAGAGCGAGAGAGAGAGAGACAGAGAGCCACACAAGTTTTGGTGGGTGCAGAACCACCCTAATCTTCTTTTTCATTCATTTATATATGTGTTTGAGTATTGTACATAACTGGGGTTAAGGCACAGTGACCTTTAACCCCCACAACCTCCCACTTAAAGGACAATGTGCCTTTAAGGGAGAACAACCAGTGAGCATACTATCCAATGCCCATCAATACACGACAATACTCAAACCGCTGACTCGGTAGACTCTTCGTCAGCATATCTGCAGGGTTATCATCTGTATGAACCTTGACAAGCTCTATGC
This sequence comes from Dipteris shenzhenensis, assembly GCF_047967505.1. Taxonomy (NCBI): domain Eukaryota; kingdom Viridiplantae; phylum Streptophyta; class Polypodiopsida; order Gleicheniales; family Dipteridaceae; genus Dipteris; species Dipteris shenzhenensis. The sequence continues at coordinate 10,668,330 of NC_141621.1, read as the reverse complement.
GCTTGTCCTCAAGTACCTCCCTGATGAAATGGTACCTGACCTCAATGTGTTTGGTCTTTGCATGAAAGACTGGATTCCGTGCTAGCTGAATAGCACTCATGGAATCACTATGCAATGTCGGTACACCTGTATGAATCCCCAAATCTCCCACTAGCCGATCAAGCCATATAGCCTCCTTGCAACCCTCTGTGGCTGCAACATACTCAGCCTCTGTGGTAGACAAAGCCACGCACTTCTGTGCACGAGACATCCACGACACTGCACCACCTGCAAAGGTGAACACATAACCAGAAGTGGATCTCCTACTATCCACATGCCCCTGCATAGTCTGAATCTGTGTACCCAAGTACACGCATATCTCCTTTACCAAAGCAAATGCACATCTCCTTGGTACCCTTCATGTACCTCATGATGCACTTAACTGCCTCCCAATGCCTCTTTCCTGGATTAGCCATATACCGGCTAACAACTCCCACTGCAAATGCAATGTCTGGTCTAGTAGCTATCATAGCATACATAAGACTCCCAACTGCTGATGCATAAGGAACCTTGGCCATCATGGCCCTCTCCTCATCTGATTTGGGACTATCTGTATGACTCAGTTTCACATATGGAGGCAATGGAGTACTCACTGCCTTCCCCCCCTCCATATTGAAACGCTGCAATACTTTTGTAACATACTCTTTTTGTGAAAGCCAAAGGAGTTTCCTACTCCGATCACGCGTGATGCGCATACCAAGAATATGACCTGCAAGTCCCAAATCCTTCATATCAAAGGCCTCATGCAACTTGGCCTTTAAAGCATCTAGCTCATAATTATTCTTGCTAGCCAATAGCATATCATCCACATATAGTGCCAAGATTATCAGGCTATTATCCTTAGCCCTTTTAGTGTAGAGGCAGTGATCAATTTCACTCCTTCTAAAACCCTGGGACCGAATGAAAGCATCAAACTTCTGATACCATTCTCTAGGTGCTTGCTTAAGACCATAGAGACTCTTTTTCAGCTTGCAAACTAAATGCTCTTTGCCCTTTTCTTCAAAGCCTTCCGGCTGCACCATGTAAATTTCCTCATGCAAATCCCCATGCAAGAAAGCTGTCTTGACATCCATCTGCATAAGTTCCATATCCTCTAATGCCACTAGTCCAAGCATGCATCTAAGTGTGGTCATCTTCACAACCGGAGAGAATATCTCATCAAAGTCCACACCCTTCTCTTGCTTGAACCCTTTAGCAACCAAACGGGCCTTGTATCTAGGCACATCATCACCTGTGACCTTCATTTTGTAGACCCATTTACATGGCAATGCTTTCTTTCCATGTGGCAAAGAAACCAAGTCCCAAGTCTTATTCTTCATAAGTGAACTCATCTCTGATTGCATAGCATACTCCCACTTGCGTTGATCCTCACGCATCATAGCCTCTCCGTAGCAAGAAGGCTCCCCGCAATCAGTAAGCATCACATAGTCTACCCCTGGAACAAACCTATCAGGCGGTCTAGACACTCTAGATGATCTTCTCAATGGCATTTCAGCTTGCTGTCCCACTTGCATATCAGCCACATTTGGCTCATCATTTCCACTAATAGATGATCCATCATCTACCCTTGATTGTATACCTGTGGGAGTACTTGGTGGCACCATTTCTTGCACATTTGGTGCATGGACAGCTTGCTGCCTATCAACATATGTAGGTGGATTCACATCCTGGAAAGTTATTTTTCTCATTTCCACATCCCTCATGGGTGCCTTATGCATCTTTTTCTCATTGAAGACCACATCATGGCTGCGTATGATCTTCTTTGCTTCTGGATCCCAGAGACGATAGCCCATCTCTCCACTTTCACCATAACCCAGAAAGATGCATTTCCTAGACTTAGGATCTAGCTTCTTTCGAAGCTCTTTTGGCACATGTGCATATGCCTCACACCCAAATATACGCAAATGAGAGTAAGAGGGCTTCTTGCCACTCCATGCCTCTTCAGGAATACCACCATCCAAACTCTTACTAGGTGATCTATTGATCACATGCACTGCAGTCTTCATTGCCTCAGCCCAAAAACCACTAGAAAGACTTGCATTGGAAAGCATGCATTGCAACCTTTCTTGAATGGTACGGTTCATCTTTTCTGCAACTGGATTTTGCTCTGGAGTACGAGGGGATGTGAGCTCCCTCTTAATCCCACGTGTATCACAGAAATGCTGAAAGTCATGAGAGAGATACTCTCCACCATTATCAGTCCGTAGGCATTTAAGCGTTCTACCTAACTGATTCTCAACCAAGGCCAGCCATTTCTGAAATACCTGGAACACATCACTCTTCCGAGCTATAGCATAAGCCCACACTTTCCTAGTTGCATCATCAATGAATGTCACATAGTATTCAGCCCCGCCTAATGACCGTGTAGGCATGGGACCACATACGTCTGAATGCACCAAATCAAGCATTTCAAACTCTTTCTTTCCCCTTCTTTTATGGGCTGATTTAGTCTGCTTCCCATAGAGACAATGCTCACAAAATTCAAAATCAGAGAAACTCAAATGCGGTACATAACCCAAACGGCATAAGAGTTTCATTCCATTCTGGCTCATGTGCCCCAACCTGCAATGCCACAAAGAAGTGCTTGGCTGCTCGGTTATTGCAACAACATGATCAAATACCCCTGATACATGTAAGGGATACAAAGTCCCACACTTGGCACCCCTGGCCAAAAGCATAGAGCCCTTCTGAATTTTCCAACTCTGAAAGCCAAAAGTGGTGTGAAAACCAGCATCATCTAGCTGACCCACTGAAATAAGACTCTTGGTCAGCTTAGGCACATGTCTCACATGTTTCAAAACAAATGCAGACCCATTTGCAAAAGAAAACTTTATGTCACCTACTCCCACTATGTCACATGCATAGTCATTTCCAAGATGCACACAACCTGTCTTTCCACTATCATAAGTGGAGAACCATTCCCTATGGGGAGTAACATGGAATGAAGCACCAGAATCCAAAATCCAATCCTGGGAATATGCATCATCTGAAGTGGTAAGCAACTCTGCAGATAAACTAGACATGAAGAGAACATCATTGTCACTATCACGTGTGACTGCATTGATCTCCTCGATCTTCACTTTTCCTTTGTCCTCCCTTGGACTCTCTTCCTTTTGATTTGCACCCCAATTTGCATTCTTTTTCTTATCCTTTTGCTCTCTTTTCAGCTTGTAGCAATCCTTTTTCATATGGCCCTTCTTGCCACAGTGGTAACACTCAATGTTTCGTGCCTTGGATTTGCTACGAGACTTCCCTCTTTCTTGGGACTTCCCCCTGAACTGTGATCTACCCCTTTGCACATTTAAGGCTGCATCTTGCTTGTTGCCATCCATAGACTTCCGTCTAATCTCCTCGGCCAACAAGCTACCCACAACATCATCAAATTTCAGTACTCCACCAGGTGCAGAGTTACTGACAGCTGTACGGAAGGTATCCCATGAGGATGGCAATGAACATAAGAGAAATATTGCCTTAGTCTCCGCATCAAAATTCATTTTCTGAGCCTGAAGCTGGCTAAAAATAATATTGAATTCATTCAAGTGAGAAGCAATGGAGACCCCTTCCTTCATCTGCAGCTCAAACAACCTCTTCATGAGGTAAACTTTATTAGAGGCAGTTTCCTTCTCATAAGTGGCACACAGTTTCTTCCACAAATCTTCCGTAGTCTGCTCATTTACTACTGTGAAATAAACTGACTCTGCAAGATGAAGTCTAATAGTAGACTTTGCTAATGCATCCAACTCATTCCAATCATCCTCAGACATATTTGCAAGCTTAGCTGCAATCCCTGCCAAGGGTTTAATCTGCTTCTTTTGAATAAGCACATCCCTTATTTGTTCTTTCCACAAAGAAAAGTTTGTCCCATCAAACTTTTTAATGCTGAAAAACTCCTTTTCAGACATGGAAGAGGATGCCATGATGCAAATAAAGCAAAATCCCAAATGCTAGTGCCTGCAAGAGAGAATCACACCAAATACCAGGTGCACCCAAATGTGTATGCCACAATATCACCAAAACTCAAAGCTCAAAGCATCAAAAGATGCATCAGACTCATGTGCATATACTATGCATCCATATGAGCAAATTTGGCCCAAACGAAAATGCCAATAAGTGCCAAATGACTCAAGCATAAACACCGTCCACTGGCATATGCATCAATAATATCTCATCCAAGAGAGCATAGCACTATCAGTGCATCACCTGCAATGTGTCAAAGTTGTCCCTCAGCATAAAATAGCATCCATGTGATCCATGTGTAAAGCGTCCATAAAAAAAGCATCCCACAAGGCAATTTGGGCCTATCAGCGCATCCAATAAGGACCGCAATGCATCCAAATGGCCTATAAATCATCCACTGCAACCCAATGCACACCACGAATGAGCGCACACTGCTCAAACTGCAACCAGAGTGATCTGCATAAGGTATGCTCAAGAAATCATAGTCCCACGGTAATGAGCGCTACTGAAAATAGAACCTGAGATGCTTCAAAACATGGGCGCCATTGCATAATCGGACTCAGCAAGAAAATCTGCAAATATCTCTCTTCTGCCAGAACTCCAAAATCCCAACCGATGAATGAGAAATGGGAGTCAACACTTATCCACTGACATGTGGCATAAATCTAAGGTTTCAAAACCTTAGCATGAAAAATGCATAACAGAGAGACGAAATCGAATACACAGAGATTTATAACTCTGAAAATCCTCCACCGAATCGCGCAAGAACTGACAGGTAGGGGTTTTTGGGCGTCCGGAACGCAATGGGACAGACGGTTTTGGAAACCGCGGCCTCAATCACTGGGTCCAACACACGGACTGAAAAACGTTTTTGGAAATAGAGCTATCTATAAACTCCACCGGAGTGCGAATGATGAGCAACATAGAAGTTTTAGGACCTCCTGAGTCCACCAGAACTGACAGATCTGCAAATGGTTGCTCCAAACTTGAGTTCCAACACCCGGGCAAAAAACGCAGGAATTGACACAGTGAGTCAGAAATCCACTGAAATGATCTCAGATTCAAGAATGAAGGTGTTTCCAAGCTCCTGAAGTAATGTGGACACCAAAAGCAAGCAATCGTTGCCTCCACAAGTCAATACGGAGTCTCTGTCATCGAACGGAACAAGGAAAAGCTCAAAAAACGACTTTTTCTTTGAAAGCTCTTAACAGGCTCTCAAAAAACCACTTCGCAAAGCCAAAGTGACTTTTCCAAAGGTTCCTCCAAGGTCTCTGCACACTCGGATGCAAGTAAAGTCACCCACAAAGCTTCCCACAGAGCTTCTCCTTCCTCCCACAGAGCTGCTGAGCTTCAAGCATTCACGCACGCTCAGCTAGATCACTCGGGCTCTGATACTAGTTGAGAATGCTCTCAACGGAAGCAATGAACGGAAGAGGGAGAGAGAGCGAGAGAGAGAGAGACAGAGAGCCACACAAGTTTTGGTGGGTGCAGAACCACCCTAATCTTCTTTTTCATTCATTTATATATGTGTTTGAGTATTGTACATAACTGGGGTTAAGGCACAGTGACCTTTAACCCCCACAAATAGAACATAAAAATATCTTTTATTCATTGGCCTCAAGGGCAGAGATTTACAAAATGATTCAGGTTACACCAAATGAACCTAAACAACATCTAGGACCTAAGGGAGGGATCAGAGCGGATGCACTTGGCAAGTGCAAGGTCCTTGTCCATCATTGTTACTCTTTTGGCATGGATAGCACATAAGTACACGTCTTCCAAAAGACCTACTATCATCTGCTCCGTTGCCTCCTGAATTGCTCCCATAGCACCTGAAGTGAAACACACATCACTCTTGTAATGCTGTGCTATTTCACGTACAACACGTTAGAAGGGTGCACGGGGAATGAGATTGTCCACAGTGGTTTGGAACTTGCGGATCTCCTGAAGTGCCTTCACGCCTGATTTTTTACACCTCTTATAAGATCTTTGAGGGACCTTGCACTGGCCTTTGAACATGGCTCCATGGTCGCTTGTCTGCTTTGAACTTCTTTCGCCTCTCCTCCCTTGCAACCACCTCTTTAGACTCCTCTTCTTGTGTCTAGTAGGTCCTTCAAGGTGGCTTGTCGCGCCTAGGGGTTTGCTTTGTCCTTGGTCTCGTTTCCTTTTCATGAGGCTATGAGATAGCAGGCTGAGGCTCTTGCTCAGCTTGTACTAGAGGCTCCTCATATCTAATAATATCAAGGCACAAAGGGTTGATGATGCTCTTCCGTGCGGTCTACTTGTTTGGAGGATTGGGGCCAAGGTTCATTATATCTATGAGCCCACCAAATACTTCCTCTTGTTGTGGCCCCTGTAATCTCTCCATCTCCTCTCTTTACCTTTCTTGCTCCCCTTGTTGGTCTAGATGCTCCATGCCAGGACCCCACAGAGGAGGGAGGGGCAATTGATCAGGATTGACTGGACTATTTTGCCCCTCTTGGGAGACCTCTCTACTTCCACGATTAGTTGTGTGTAAGGACTGAGAGGACCCCTGATCGTGCTTGGATACTTCATCGTGCTGGAATTCCTCATGGTGCTGAGATCCCTGGGATCCCCCATGAGAGTCGGATGGTGGGGACTCATGTTGCTTGGACTCCTGATGACGACAACTGCCTTCAGATCCTTGGTGATCATTGCCCTCTTGGCCACTGGGGCTTGCAGTGTGTTTGGAGGCCATGGCATTGTGAGGAGGACAATGGGTAGCATCTAAACGGTGTCTAGTAGGTCTAGCAGTTTGTTTAACTCATGCCATAGAAATGAGGGATTTTAGGGTTTTGAAGTGCTTTATATACTCTTTTTTGAAGCACTTTAGTGTTTTTCTTTTAAATTAGGGTTTTTTGAGTGCACCTCCTCCCCCCCAGTCTTTTGTCACCAGTTCAGTAATACTTAATCTTCACCACCCTCCCTCCCAACCCACTCACCTCTCCACCCTGCCCTATTGCACATGCAATTCTGCAATTTCCAAACAAATTTGTGAATTTTGGAATCTATAATTGACTCAAAATAGTGTTAACTTTATTCATCAAACATTTTACATTTGGGGTTCTCTTAGGACCCAACGCCTCCCCTATTTGACTCTACGTTGCAACCAAAGTGCAACCCCTTGGCTCCCTATTGAGGACTTCCAAGCATCACATCTCCTTGTGTTCTTGACATGTTGAACCGCTTTTGCGAGACTTGCGACCTCTACCTTATTGCGCTTGAGAGTCCTAGCCTCTAGACATCCATAAAACCAATTGAACATTTCGTATAGTGCATTGCTTCGTGTGATACCACCCCCATGCCTTGTATTCTTGAAGTATGCTACCTTTGCTCTGTAGTGTGATTTCTCCATTCCTTGAGTATTCCAAATGGACAAAGGGCCCCATTGCTCCACAAACCATGGTGCACGTGCGTAAAGAATATGCTCTAGAGAAAAACATTGTATTAGAAACATAAACTGACTTAAGTTTAAAGCACAAAATTTCAACCTGAGGAGGATTACCATGTAATGTGTAATATGTGACTCCCCCCATGCTTCTACCATCAATGATATGAATTTTCCCAATGCTGTCTTGAATCTCTCATAATAAAGCTCATATGTTTGACCTTGTCTAAGCAACTTTATAAATGCAGCAAGCTTGGTCCATAGTGTTTCTCTCAAAGTAGCAATTCGTGGATGTGAAGCTTGATTTGTGGTGCACTCACACAAATCTTTCTAGTACTCCCAACCTAGAGTGCTTTGAGCCAATGTATGTTTTTCTTTATCAGCATTGTGGTTGGACAAGGACCTCCTTGCCTTTCCTCCACCCATGGACACTTTAGCAGGAAGATTTTGTGTCTTTCTTGATTGTTTCTTGTCCTGCTTAAGCTTCACATTGCCTCTGTGAAGTCCCATTAGTGAGAGTAGTTCTTCAGCTTTTGCAATGGATTGTGCAAATACTTGCTGTGGCCTCAAATTCCAAGCATAAACTAGATGGAGATAGAGTAACTTATCAAGTATACGCAGTTTAGCATGCAAAGTACACACGTGTACCCACTCCAATGGAATTGGTAGAATGGGGTCCCACTTAGGATCCTTTTTGTGACGATCAAGGGCTGCACTTTGGTTGCAAGAAAGGATGCCATTTTCCCACTGTAGGCTTCCCTTTCGCATCTTTTGAGAGTGGGTGCAATACAAGCATGTCCATTTTGCATCTGCACCTGTATCGCAACCATACAAACACTTGAGGGTCTTCAAATCACTAGCTAGATGCCACTCAACTTGAAACGTTCCATGCCGATCCACAATTAATGTTTGCCTTGCCTCTTGTCTTCGAATAATCGACGGGATGCCAGTTCCCTCCAAAACCCACTTCAATGTCTCATGGCACTCCTTTGGGGTCTCAAAGGCTGCAAGCCACCATATGTCCTCAGATTGGACTGAGAAACCCTACTCAACTTCCTCATCCCCTTGAACAAAACACAAGGCGTCATTCATAATACAAATGCTCACCCTCTCTAGCTTGTGCTCTTTTACCAACTTAGCTTCATCCATTTTTATAACAAATACTAGCTTGCTATCTATACAATGAGTAAGAAATTCAGTAAGGATATAGAAATCAAAAGAAATAAAGTTGAATGTGAAGAGGAAATTTCTCTTACCTTCTTCTCTCATCCCATAGAATTTGACCATGGCTCTCTACAAATTCTTTACATCCACATAAACATTATTGAAAGCATCCATCATAAATGTTTGGATGCTAGATTTCTTTTTACTCTTCCAAGTCATTGTGCCACTTACATAATGGTATCCTTCAAGCTTTTCTGTAGCACATTGGTTTGTTTCTTAACGTGCAAGCCTTATAGACCACAGTGTTGGCAATGGCATTGTAGATATCTTATACTTTTCCTCCATAGCAGACTTGAAAATTTTAAAAACAAAGTTGTAAGCTTCACGACTTACACTAGCAACATCACAAGCTCCAAGCACCTCCTTTGCTTAGACGAGGCCCTTGAAATCCTTCATTACCTCTCTAGCAACTTGTTTACATAGCTCTTTTTGTCTAGGGTCCTTCAATACTTCCATGACATCACTTGGCTTTATTAAACTTCTTGGTGTGGGGGTTAAAGGTCACTGTGCCTTTACCTCGGTTATGTGCAATACTCAAACACATATATAAATGAATGAAAAAGAGAAGATTAAAGTGGTTCTGCACCCACCAAAAACTTGTGTGGCTCTCTATTTCTCTCTCTCCCTCTTTCGTTCTTGCTTCCATTAAGAGCACTCTCAACTGGTATCAGAGCCCGGGTGATCTAGCTGAGCGTGCATGAATGGTTGAAGCTTAGCAGCTATGTGGGAAGAAGGAGAAGCTCTGTGGGAAGCTTTGTGGGTGACTTTACTTGCATTCGAGTGTGCAGAGACCTTGGAGGAACCTTTGGAAAAGTCACTTTGGCTTTGCGAAGTGGTTTTGAGAGCCTGTTAAGTGCTTTCAAAGAAAAAGTCGTTTTTTTAGCTTTTCCTTGTTCCGTTCGATGACAGAGACTCCGTATTGACTTGTAGAGGCAACTATTGCTTGCTTTTGGTGTCCACATTACTTCAGGAGCTTGGAAACACCTTCATTCTTGAATCTGGGATCATTCCATTGGATTTCTGACTCACTGTGTCAGTTTTTGCGTTTTTCTACCCGGGTATTGGAACTCAAGTTTGGAGCAACCATTTGCAGATCTGTGAGTTCCAGTGGACTCAGGAGGTCCTAAAACTTCTATGTTGCTCATCATTCGCACTCCAGTGGAGTTTACAAATAGCTCTGTTTCAAAAAACGTTTTTTCAGCCCGTGTGTTGGACCTAGTGATTAAGACCACGGTTTCCAAAACCGTCTGTCCCATTGCGTTCCAAACGCCCAAAAACCCCTACCTATCAGTTCTTGCACGATTCGGTGGAGTATTTTCAGAGTTATAGATCTCTGTGTATTCGATTTCGTCTCTCTGTTATGCATTTTTCATTCTAAGGTTTTGAAACCTTAGATTTATGCCACATGGTAGTGGATAAGTGTTGACTCCCATTTCTCACTCATCAGTTGGGATTTTTGGAGTTCTGGCAAAAGAGAGATATTTGTAGATTTTCTTACTGAGTCCGATTATGCAATGGCACCCATGTTTTGAGGAATCTCAGGTTCTATTTTCAGTAGCGGTCATTATCGTGGGACCATGATTTTTTGAGCATACCTTATGCAGATCACTCTGGTTGCAGTTTGAGCAGTGTGCGCTCATTTGTGGTGTGCATTTGGTTGCAGTGGATGATTTATAGGCCATTTGGATGCATTGCGGTCCTTATTGGATGCACTGATAGGCCCAAATTGCCTTGTGGGATGCTATTTTTATGGACGCTTTGCACATAGATGCTATTTTATGCTGAGGGACAGCTTTGACACATTGCAGGTGATGCACCGATAGTGCTATGCTCTATTGGATGAGATATTATTAATGCATATGCTAGTGGACAGTGTTTATGCTTGAGTCATTTGGCACTTATTGGCATTTTGGATTGCCATTGCAGTTGGCATTTTCTTTTGGGCCAGATTTGCTCATATGGATGCATAGTATATGCACATGAGTCAGATGCTTTGAGACATGAGTTTCGGTGATATTTCACTCTATTGTGGCATACGCATTTGGGTGCACCTGGTATTTGGTGTGATTCTCTCTTGTATGCACTAGCATTTGGGATTTTGTTTTATTTGCATTATGGCATCCTCTTCCATGTCTGAAAAGGAGTTTTTCAACATTAAAAAGTTTGATGGGACAAACTTTTCTCTATGGAAAGAATAGATAAGGGATGTGCTTATTCAAAAGAAGCAGATTAAACCCTTGGCAGGGATTGAAGCTAAGCCTACAAATATGTCTGAGGATGATTGGAATGAGTTGGATGCATTAGCAAAGTCTACTATTAGACTTCATCTTGCAGAGTTAGTTTATTTCACAGTAGTAAATGAGTAGACTACGGAAGATTTGTGGAAGAAACTGCGTGGCACTTATGAAAAGGAAACTGCCTCTAGGGATTAAGAGGGAGCTCACATCCCCTCATACTCCAGAGCAAAATCCAGTTGCAGAAAAGATGAACCATACCATTCAAGAAAGATTGCAATGCATGCTTTCCAATGCAAGTCTTTCTGGTGGTTTTTGGGCTGAGGCAATGAAGACTGCAGTGCATGTGATCAATAGATCACCTAGTAAGAGTTTGGATGGTGGTATTCCTGAAGAGGCATGGAGTGGCAAGAAGCCCTCTTACTCTCATTTGCATATATTTGGGTGTGAGGCATATGCACATGTGCCAAAAGAGCTTCAAAAGAAGCTAGATCCTAAGTCTAGGAAATGCATCTTTCTAGGTTATGGTGAAAGTGGAGAGATGGGCTATCGTCTCTGGGATCTAGAAGCAAAGAAGATCATACACAGCCATGATGTAGTCTTCATCAATGAGAAGAAGATGCATAAGGCACCCATGAGGGATGTGGAAATGAGGAGAATCACTTTTTAGGATGTGAATCCACCTGCATATGTTGATAGACAGCAAGCTGTCCATGCACCAAATGTGCAAGAAATGGTGCCACCAAGTACTCCCACATGTATACAATCAAGGGTAGATGATGGATCATCTATTGGTGGAAATGATGAGCCAAATGTGGCTGATATGCAGGTGGGACAGCAAGCTGAAATGCCCTTGAGAAGATAATCTAGAGTGTCTAGACCACCTGATAGGTTTGTTCCAAGAATAGACTATGTGATGCTTATTGATTGTGGGGAGCCTTCTTGTTACAGAGAGGCTATGATGCGTGAGGATCAACGCAAGTGGGAGTATGCTATGCAATCAGAGATGAGTTCACTTATGAAGAATAAGACTTGGGACTTGGTTTCTTTGCCACATGGAAAGAAAACATTGCCATGTAAATGGGTCTACAAAATGAAGGTCACAGGTGATGATATGCCTAGGTACAAGGCCCGTTTGGTCGCGAAAGGGTTCAAGCAAGAGAAGGGTGTGGACTTTGATGAAATATTCTCTCCGGTTGTGAATATGACCACACTTAGATGCATGCTTGGACTAGTTGCATCAGAGGATATGGAGCTTATGCAGATGGATGTCAAGACAGCTTTCTTGCATGGGGATTTGCTTGAGGAAATTTACCTGGTGCAGCCAGAAGGCTTTGAAGAAAAGGGCAAAGACCATTTAGTTTGCAAGCTGAAGAAGAGTCTCTATGGTCTTAAGCAAGCACCTAGAGAATGGTATCAGAAGTTTGATGCTTTCATTCGGTCCCAAGGTTTTAGAAGGAGTGAAATTGATCACTGCCTCTACACTAAAAGAGCTAAGGATAATAGCCTGATAATCTTGGCACTATATGTGGATGATATGCTATTGGCTAGCAAGAATACTTATGAGCTAGATTCCTTAAAGGCCAAGTTGCATGAGGCCTTTGATATGAAGGATTTGGGATTTGCAGGTCATATTCTTGGTATGTGCATCACGTGTGATCAGAGTAGGAAACTCCTTTGGCTTTCACAAAAAGAGTATGTTACAAAAGTATTGCAGCGTTTCAATATGGAGGGGGGGAAGGCAGTGAGTACTCCATTGCCTCCATATGTGAAACTGAGTCATACAGATAGTCCCAAATTAGATGAGGAAAGGGCCATGATGGCCAAGGTTCCTTATGCATCAGCAGTTGGGAGTCTTATGTATGCTATGATAGCTACTAGACCAGACATTGCATTTGCAATGGGATTTGTTAGCCGGTATATGGCTAATCCAGGAAAGAGGCATTGGGAGGCAGTTAAGTGCATCATGAGGTACATGAAGGGTACCAAGGAGATGTGCATCTACTTTGGTAGAGGAGATATGCGTGTACTTGGGTACATAGATTCAGGCTATGCAGGGCATGTGGATAGTAGGACATCCACTTCTGGTTATGTGTTCACCTTTGCAGGTGGTGCAATGTCGTGGATGTCTCGCGCACAAAAGTGCATTGCTTTGTCTACCACAGAGGCTGAGTATGTTGCAGCCACAGAGGATTGCAAGGAGGCTATATGGCTTGATCGGCTAGTGGGAGATTTGGGGATTCATACAGGTGTACCAACATTGCATAGTGATTCCATGAGTGCTATTCAGCTAGCACGGAATCTGGTCTTTCATGCAAAGACCAAACACATTGAGGTCAGGTACCATTTCATCAGGGAGGTACTTGAGGACAAGCGCATAGAGCTTGTCGAGGTTCATATAGATGATAACCCTGCAGATATGCTGGCGAAGAGTCTACCTAGTCACAGCAGTTTGAGTATTGTTGTGTATTATTGGGCATTGGATAGTATGCTCACTGGTTGTTCTCCCTTAAAGGCACATTGTCCTTTAAGTGGGAGGTTGTGGGGGTTAAAGGTCACTGTGCCTTTACCCCGGTTATGTACAATACTCAAACACATATATAAATGAATGAAAAAAAGAAGATTAAAGTGGTTCTGCACCCACCAAAAAACTTGTGTGGCTCTCTGTTTCTCTCTCTCCCTCTTCCGTTCTTGCTTCCGTTGAGAGCACTCTCACTTAGAACATATGAAGGATCACTATCATCCATTTCCATTGTACCCATCACATCCTCCATGAAATTCCTAAAATAGAGTACAAATAAGTCTTAGTGAAAAAAATGCAAGACCACAAATATTTTGGAGTAAGAAATTTCATTGAAAATTTGGGGAACTAACCTTGCAGCCCGTATTCTCCTCTTTCGGGCACCACTATTGGTTGACAATGCATCCATAGATTGCAATTGTCTTTTCCTCGCCTTTAGTTTCAAAGGTGTTCCCTTCAACTTTTGTACTTGTTCTATCTACTTCTCTCATTCCTTCTCCACAGCATGTTGAACTTGGCCATAGATTGACCTTTCCAAATCTTGTTTGCTTTTAGCAAGCTCCTGGATTGATTCTTCCAATTCATGTCGCTCCAAGTCTAGTGCATGTGCTTTGTCACTGAGTTCTTTGTTTTGCAATTGGAGATCCTGCATACTATTATGCATTGCCACAATAGTAATATTTCCCAAATGTGCAAGTTCTTCTACTTGGGCTCTCTGCACCTCGCTTGCTTGCATAGCCAATGGTTCAATCGATTGCAATAACCGAGCAATCCAACATATCCCTTGCCAACAAACCGAACAACATCATGCACTGTATGAAACAGAGGACTCTTTTGGGTGGCAGGTCTAAAGGATACAAGTTTCCATCCACCCAAAGGTCAAGATGCTTCTTCCCTTGCAATCGAAGACTGTGGAGCACACTTTGAGGAGTTCCACTATATCCCAAAGAGCGTGTGCTTGCATATTCTGCCTCCAGTTGTAGGTTCACATGGTACTTGTTGGATATGTCCTTGAATGGTGCCATGAGTACTCAAAGAGAGGTATCAATGATGCAGGCTAAAATGTAGGGGAGAGCTGGCAAAGATGGAGCAATGAGAGGGAGAGAGTAGCAAGGAAGAGGGAGGAGGAGAAGTAGATGAGGGCAAGAGGAAGAGGAGGAGAAGAGTAGGGCCACAGGTGTAGGAGGGAGGGAAGGAGCTGCTGTAGAAGGGTGGAGGAGGGGAGAGATGCTATAGGAGGGAGGCGGAGGGGAGAGATTCTGCAGGAGGGAGGAGCAGAGGAGAGGGATCCTGGGTAGTTGGAGAAGGAGGGGAGAGGAAGGAGGGAGGAGGAGCCAGAAGGAAGAGGAGGAGGGGAGAGGGAGGAGGGAGGAGGAGGAGCAAGACGGAGGATGGGAGAGGAGGAAGGGGGAGGGAGGGAGAGGGAGAGGGAGGAGGAGAAGGGAGGGAGGGAGGGAAGGAGGGAGGGAGGGAGAGAGAAGGAGGGAGGGAGAGAGAGAGAGAGAGGGAGGGAGGAGGATTCGAAATTTGAAATTCAAATTTCAAAAAGTGGCCCCCTCCCCTCATTGATGGGGGGGGAGGTGGGCTCATTGATGGGGGGAGAGGTGGGCTCAAATGTGGAACCCACCTAGGTTGGGCTAGTTAGGCCTCTTTGGGATCCTTTAAGCCTCTTGCATTAGCCCACTAAGCATTCCCTAATCCATTCCTTATGAGGCCCTTTTGAGACCCCAATTCTCCCCCAATGCATGAAACTTCTATATGCAAGTTCTACATGTAGAGAGAGAATGTTTTACAATTCCTACATGCAGAGAGAGAAGCTCTCCAGCTTGTATAAATACCCCATAATGGATTGAAGCCCACACTCTTTGGGGCATTGTGTTGAGTTCTACTTTGGTATTCCAAGCAATTGTCTCAAGTGTACATGCTTCCTTGCACTCCACATCCAAAAGCATGTCCTAACCTTGTAACTCCTCCTCCCCTCTCCTCCCACCTTGCAACCCATCCTCTCCCCTATTGAGATATCGAGCTCCACTCGTGATATGCTAGGGTGACCATTGTGCATTTATGTCACTGACTTGTTAGCTGCAGATGCGGTTGGTACACCACCCATGAATAATAGCTGGATGATAGCTATCTTTATGTACTCTAGTTAGCGGCTCAGTTAGTATGCCACCTTAGTTAGTCGAGTTTGGTTTGAGACCCACATATAGGGTTCACCTATTCTTTTTTACTAAGAGTTCTTTTGGCTTTCACAACTAAGAGAGGAAAACTATTTTCAGCCTCTACCTTTGTGTATATTCCCCCATTATGTATGTGAGAAAGTTGCAAGTGAGACTCCTTACTTCTCTCCCACTCTCTTCACATGGTATCAGAGCTCGATTCGTGGTAAGGAGCTCAAGAAAGCAAACCAAGTTCACGGTTTCCTAGTAAGAGGATCAGTGTTTCTTTCCTTTTTTTCGAGTTTGGGAGCAAATCTTTGTAGGTAGCACAGCTAGAAAGTGCAAGAGTACACTATCTCAGATTGGGATGCCCTTCATGGTGTGGTGAGAGGGTAGTATATGCTACAGGTGGGGGCAAAGCCCTTAGTGAAATTATTTTTTTGATTCAAGGCCATTAAGGGCCCGTTTTGGTGGTAGAAGTTTTCTGCAGGCACTCAGGAAAGTGCCCTGTTTTTGCTGTGCGACCACTGTTCTATAGGTCACTGAAAAGTTATCTCAGAAATTACATCGTATGCCTATGCACAGAGATATTGGGAGTGACAGAATAATTCTTATTGCCTGTTGATGCATAATCATCACTAAGAAGTGGCTGTGTGGTCAAATACCACTCTCATTAGTTTTGCAGATTTGCCCTTGTGAGGCAGAAGTTGTGTTTTTTTGCAGTGACAGAATATTTTGCAGTGTTTTGTAATGGCGTCTGATGCTCTTTCACAGATAGTCACTGAAAAGCTTGACAAGAACAACTTCCAAGCATGGAAGTTTAGAATGGTGAATTTCCTTAAGGGAAAAGGCTATTGGGAGTTCATTACTGGAGCTGAACAATTATTCCTAATGTTCCTAATCAACAGGAGTTGCAGGCATTTAAAGGCTGGCATGAGAGAGCTAGAAAAGTTATGTACTAGCTGTCTATTAGTATGTCAGATTCTATGATTGTGCATATTCAGGATGCTAGCGCACCGAAGGAGGCATGGGATACTTTGACAAAAATGTATAGCACAAATATGCAAGCCAGGGAAATGCAACTCAAGAAAGACTTGCATAATGTGCAGAGAGAAAATATGAGCATCAATGACTACCACATGAAGGTGAAGAAGATTGCATATGCACTTGTTTCTATTGGGTCTCCAGTGGAAGATGATGATTTAGTTTATGTGACCTTGAATGGCCTAGGAAAGGATTATGCACAATTTTGGACATCCATTGCCATCTATGAGAATTTTCCTGATTTTGAGGAGTTGATTGCTCTTCTAATTTCTGAAGAGCAGAGAAATGGTGGTGCATCTTCTTTAGGAGGAACTTCAAAAGAAGTTGTCTTCTACTCAAATGCTGGAAGAGGTAGAGACAGAGGTAGAATAGGCCGATTTGGAGGCCGTGGCAGAAATCAAAATATGTAACAAATTCAAGAAAACCAGTCCTATGGAGGAGACATGGTAACTTTAGAGGCAGGGGGAGCCAAAGAGGTCGTGGTGGATGGCAGAGAGGCCAAAATGCAAACAACAATGTTAAATGCTACTACTATGGTAAAATGGGTCATATGGTTAAAGATTGCTATAAAAAGCAAAATGACATCATGACTAGAAAATTGCAGCAAGGCAATTATGCATCCTCTAGTAGACATGGTGATGACAGAAATGAGCATCTATTTATGGTGTAGCACATGACCAATTTTGTGACAAGTGTAGAAGAATGCAATGATGTGTGGTATGTTGACTCAAGTGCATCAAACCACATGATAGGTCATGTAGAATGGATGTAGGATGCAAGGAAAATGGAAAGACCAGGATTTGTGGAGACTGGTGATGATACTGCACATCCTATTGTGCAGATTGGTAAAATTCCTTTGTCTATGCAGGATGGAAAAAAGAAATACCTGTCTGATGTATTTCATGTCCCGAATATCACCAGGAACTTGGTTTCTATTGGTAAAATGGTTGAGCAATGCTTGCAGGTCAGATTTAATCCTCATGGATGCTTTGTTGAGGATATGAAAAATAAAGGTCGCTTGATAGCAAAAGGGAAGAAGAAGGGCAGGATGTTTACGTTGGACGTAGACATGCCTGAATTGAGTGCAGCAATGTTTGCACATGGGACCGGTGTAGTTGCAAATATTGATATTTGGCATAAATGTATTGGTCATGTTAATGTACATCGAGTTAAACTAATGCAGGCCCAAAATATTATTGCAAGGTTGCCTAAGTTCAAGGTTGCAGAAATGCATAAGGTATGTGAAGCCTGTCAATTTGGAAAACAGGCAAGGAAAACATTTCCTAGACATGCTCAAGAGAGTAAGAGGCCATTGGAATTAATCCACTCTGATGTGTGGACTACTAAAGCTACATCTATTGGAGACTGTCATTACTTTGTCACTTTTATTGATGACTACAGCAGAAAAGTTTGGGTGTATTTTATGAAAAAGAAAAGTGAAGTGTTTGGGCATTTCAAAGCTCTTAAAGCTATGGTTGAAAAAGAAACAGGCCTGCAAATAAAATGCCTAAGGTCAGATGGAGGGGGAGAGTACCTCTCAAATGAGTTTGCAAGTCTCCTGCAGGAGCATGGCATAAAGCAACAATATTCATGCAGTCATACCCCACAGCTAAATGGACTTGCAGAAAGGAAAAATAGGCATATTTGGAGAGGTATCTCATGCCATGCGCAAGGAAAAAGAACTGTGAGATTATTATTGGGTTGAAGCAATTGCTATAGCAGTTGAAAGTTTTTGGTTGCATTGCCTATGTTCATGTGCTAGATGAGTTGAGATCCAAGTTGGATCCAAAAGCTGAGAAGTGCACCTTTATTGGTTATTCTCTGTAGCAGAAAGGGTATAGATGCTATAACCTTCTACTCGTAAGCTTACAGTGAGCAGAGATGTTGTTTTTGATGATATAAGCAGCTCGTATAAACCAGTAAATGTGATTGATGATGTAGATGCACTTACTTCACCATAGATAGGCAGATTGAGATCAGGAGGATCTCCTCAAAGCAATGTAGATAGTGGTATGCAAGTTTCACAAAAAGAAAAAAAGAAAGTAGATCAGCCCATGGTTGATGTGAATGCAGGTCACTCTTATGTGGATGGTGAATCGAGTGGCTTAGAACAGAGCCTTGATGATGAGTTGGGTATTCCTTCTGTTGTTACACCTGGAGTAAGAAAGACAAGGGATGTTTTCAAAGCACTTGGTAGTGAGCCTATTTTGCAGAGGTCTACCAAAGGTAGGTATCCTGTGGATTGGTTGAAATATGATGGATTTATAGCCATTCACTATGCCTATATGGTCGAACTGATACATGAACCAGAACCCACTTCTTTTGACCAAGCCATGGGAAAAGAAAAATGGGAGAAAGTCATGGATGAAGAAATGGATGCCTTGGAAGCAACTGCTACATGGGAATTGGTGCCTTTTCCTAAATACAAGAATGCAATTGGCTGCAAGTGGGCTTATAAGGTGAAGCACAATGCAGATGGTCCTGTGAATAGATACAAGGCAAGATTAGTTATCAAGGGGTATGCACAGACATATGGCATTGATTATGAAGAAACATTCAGTCCGGTTGCAAGGATGGCAACCGTAAGAGCAGTCATTACTATGGCTGCATCAAAGAGATGGTCTTTACATCAGATGGATGTAAAGAATGCCTTCTTGCATGGTGATTTGCAAGAAGAGGTCTATATGGAGCAAACATCAAGTTATGTTCATGCTATTCATCCTGAGCTTGTTTGCAGGTTGAAGAAATCCTTTTATGGCTTGAAGCAAGCACCCAGAGCATGGTCTGACAAGATAGGATAGTATCTTGTCACTATTGGCTTTCAGATTTCCAAGGCAGATTTCTCACTTTATGTGAGAAAACAAAGAAAGGCATTATGCTGCTTGTCATTTATGTTGATGATTTGATCATCACAGGTGATAGTGATGAAGATATTCTTCATGTGAAAATGCTATTGAAGCAGAAGTTTGAGATGAAGGATTTGGGAGAGCTGTGTTACTTCTTGGGCATTGAGGTGATTAGATCCACAAGTGGGATATGGCTCTTGCAGAGGCAGTATGGATTGGACATGCTGTCCAAATATGGGATGACAGGCTGTAAGCCTATTTCAGTTCCTTTGGAGCAGAATGTGAAGTTGAGCGCAGATGCAGGTGAACTTTTGGAAGACCCTACTATGTATAGATGCATAGTAGGAAGTTTGATTTATATGACTATTACTAGGCCAAATTTAAGCTATGCTGTTGGGTTGGTAAGTCAGTTTATGCAGGCTCCAAGGAAACTGCATTTGGATGTGACTAGATGCATACTAAGGTATGTGAAGTCCACATTGCAGTATGGACTATTTTATGAGATTGGGGTTCAGATACAGTTGCATGGATACACTGGTGCTGATTGGGCTAGTAGTATTTCTGATAGATGATCTAAAAGTGGATATATCTTCTCTTTTGGGAGTGCTGCAGTCACTTGGAGTAGCAAGAAACAGCCTACAGTTGCCTTGTCGAGCACAAAGGCTGAGTATAGGGGTGCAGCAATGGCTGCATGTGAGGTAGCTTGGTTGCATAAGCTACTTTATGATATGCATCAATCTACAGATGGGCCAATTGTCATTTATTGTGACAACATGAGTAGTATACACTTGGCAAATAACCTAGTCTATCATGCTAGAATAAAGCACATTGAGGTGCATTATCACGATGTGTGGGAGAAGGTTCTAGTAGGTTTTATTGATCTAGTTTATGTCAACACAGAGGATCAGGTAGCTGACATATTCACGAAGGCATATGGTGTGCAGGATTCGGGATTGAGCTCGAGGGGGAGTGTTGAGATATCGAGCTCCACTCGTGATATGCCAGGGTGACAATTGTGCATTTATGTCATCGACTTGTTAGCTGCATATGCGGTTGTTACACCGCCCATGAATAATAGCTAGATGATAGCTATCCCTATGTACTCTAGTTAGTGGTTCAGTTAGTATGCCACCTTAGTTAGCTGAGTTTGGTTTGAGATGCACATATAGGGTTCACCTATTCTTTTGTACTAAGAGTTCTTTTAGCTTTCACAAGTAAGAGAGGAAAATTGTTTTCAACCTCCACCTTTGTGTATATTCCCCCAATGTGTATGTGAGAAAGCTGCAACTGAGAGTCCTTCCTTCTCTCCCACTCTGTTCACATCCCCCTCCTCCTCCCTCCTCCTCCTCCTCCTTTTCTTCCTCCTTTTCCCCCCTCCTCCTCCTCCTTCCTCCTCCACCTCCCTCCTCCTTCTCCTTCCTCCTTCTCCCTCCTCCTCCTCCTCCTCCCTCCTCTCTCTTCTTTCCCCCATGCTCTTACACCTTCTTCCTCTCTCACTCCTATGCTCCCCCTAAACCCTTAGTTCCTCAACCCTTAACCTCCATGATCTACAAGGGAGATGATTTCTCCACCATGTACTCTACCCTTAACCTTGGAACCTCTTCTAAACTCTGGAATCTCTCTCTAAACCTTGGAACCTCTCTCTAAACCTTTGACGTCCTTGTAACCCTAGAATCTCTTCTAAACCTTGGAACCTCCTTCTAAACCCTAGATTCTCCTTCTAACCCTTAAACTCCTCCTAAACCCTGCAACCCCCAATGAAGACGAAAGCCTTCATTACCTCAACCATGATGATGCACATTCCTTTTACACATGCATGCACTATGTTTGCTTACCACACTTAAGCCTATGTCTCTCATCGGAACACGACTCAAGGTCCTAAGCTACATGTATACTACAAACAACAACCTCGATATATCTATAGGTGACAAAAAGCCCTGAAACCCTGCATACTGAGAATACCAGGCTCTTCTCGTGGAAGTCGTGGGAAAGAGCCAACATTTGGCACCGCTGTCGGGGAGAGTAGCATCTCAAGTAATGAGAGTAAACATACACAAGTATGTGTAAAAATGAAACTACTTCATACTTTCATGAACATATCACTCAAGAGCTAGGAGAGCTAAAATTTTTCCAACTCAAGTGAAAAATAATAATAATTTCCTAGTTGAAACTCATCGTTATCGATTTAGGAAAATGCATGTTTTTTGGAAAAACAACACCTTAAGCAATAAATCAGACCATGTGATGGTTGTCAAAGTGTAGATTGAAATTTTGAACATTTCTCCTTTTTACAGAAGCACATTCCGACACAACCACCAAAAGTTATGGGCAATCGATGATTAAAGGTTCTAAATGCCATAAGCCAAAAGAAAAATTAAAACCACCTCCCTAGTCAAACTTGGACGAATTCAAAGGTGTACATGTGTTTGACTAAATCCAGCACTGCCCCTCCTTCCCTATAAAAGAGCACCCATCCCTCTCATACTTTTTCTTTCACATCTTGCCTCCATCCTCTTCCCCATTTTGAGCCCTACGCAAGAAACTCCTCCCTCTCCATCGACCACCACCCTACTCCCATCTGCACATGGTAAGTTACTTCGAGCCCATCTCGCAGTGATAACCTAGCCATCCACTGATCGTCCATTGGTCCTCAACAATCCCGTTACATCGAGAAAGACTTGGAGAGCATTCAGGTGACCATCTCTTCCTCCCTTTGGATTTCCATCAAAGTTTTTCATTTTTCGTCCGTCAAGTTTTTTCTTTTTTCAACCTCCCCCTCCTCCATCTCCCCCTCCACCCTCCCCTCCATCTCTACCACCCACATCCCCTCCCCCTCCACCCTCCTCTCCATCTCCACCACCCACATCCCCCCTCCCTCCCTCCATTCCCCCCCAACCCCCCTCCATCTCCACCACCCCTTCCCCGCCCCCCCCCTCTCCCTCCACCACCATCCTTTCTTCCCCCCCCCCAACCTCCCTCCTCCATCTTCCCCTCCACCCCCCTCCATCTCCACCACCAACCCCCCCTCCTCCATCTCCCCCTCCACTACCACCCCCTTCCCCCCCCTCCTCCATCTCCACCTCACCCCCTTCACCACCCCCCTTCCCCCCCTTCCCACCCCCCCACCGCTCTCTCTCTCTCTCTCTCTCTCTCTCTCTCTCTCTCTCTCTCTCTCTCTCTCTTTCTTTCCCTCCCCCTCCCTCTTCTCTCTCTCTCTCTCTCTCTCTACCCTCTACTCACAGGCCTCTCCCTAATCTAAGGGCCTAAGGCCCTTTTAATCCTAAGGGCTTAAGGCCTTTACATTGGGCCTGGCTGCTACGGGCAGGGATGCGCCGGTGACGCTTGCCCCCGCCAACACCTCCCCATTCTCGCCTACCCTTACCAACTCAGCCGCCCGCCCCCTCCACCTCCTCCTCACACCGCAGGCCCCTGCCACCTCCTCTCCACCCTACCCTCCCCTCCACCCTCCACCCTCCCCTCCACCCTTCCCTCCCCTCTACCCTCACTTCCACCCACCCTGCACCGCCACTCCAACCCCCCCCCCTCGGCCATCGTGCGATAAAATCCCCTCCCCCCCTCACAAACTTCTGTCGACCCCCCCCCCCCCCAAATTTTTTTTAATAATTAATTTTTAAAAAAACCTAATCTTACCCTCATTCTACCCTAGGTTAGTTGAACCTAGGTTAGGTTAGTCTAACTTAGTTAGGTTTAACCTAGGTTAGTTACTAACAGCTAGATTAGTTTAACTAACCTTTAGTTTTAGTAAATAACTATAGTAGTGAAACTAGTTAGGTTAACATCCCAGTTACAATAACTGGGAGGATATAGGCTAGTGGGTGTGATTTTTTTGTGAGCTTTTTGTCACGAGCTTTTTTTCAATTTTCATGAATATTGTGAGCTTTTTATTCACTCATCTCGCTAGCATCTCTATTCCATCCAAGAGCTGAGAGGGGGTGTTAGAGGCCGACATCTACTGATGTCACCTAGAGAGAGAGGGCCTTGCTTATGGATATGAATGAACCTGACATGACAACTTCATAAAGTAAGGCTTATGGAGTAATGGAAGGATCCTCATGCAATACTATGTGTGTACAATAATGTGTGCATGGAATTTGGAAAAACCTTTCTTTGAAATCAAAATGAAGGTATCACGGCTTAGATTGGGAGGAGATGAGGAGAAATCGAAAACCAACATGAAGAGAAGTCCCATCCACACAGTGCACTATCAACAAATAAAGAGTTCAAGAGACTTTTTTTCACCTGCATTCCACTAAACAGTTGCAGGGCTACCTTGCCATGCCCATTCTAAGCACAACCAGAACTTATGTCACTCCAGGAGACCACATTCCACTGTGACATCTATGTGAACACTACCCTTGCATCATTTAGGTTCATGCACTTGCAATACATATGGACGAGGGCATTCCCCACAATAACATGTGACTCCCGTCATTGCCACCAACAGTAGCATGGGTCACACGACCCTCTTCTAGGGATATCATACAAGCTAAGCATCCACAATGCATATGAAGGTGATCTTGTCTCTGGCACAAGACCTTCAACCTGCATTTGGCCAAACAGTTGCAGAGATTCTTTGCCATGCCCTTTATGGGCAATCACTCAATCCTCTGCTAGGGCAGTCACGATGGCTCACAAATCCATAAGGCAAAGAGTCGCAATGCCTCCTTGCCAATCAGGGCACTCCAGGAGATCACATCTCATTGTAGCAACTCTGTAACAAACACCACCATCACATCCTCTCTGCTACTGCATTTGCCATACATATTGATGAGAGCATTCCCCACAACAAAATCCAACTCCCATCTGTTGCTAACAATAGTAGCATAGATTACTCTACCCTCTTCTAAGGCTCCCATGCATCGTAGAGATTAGCGCCTTCACTTCGCATGTAGTTAGTACTCATCTCTGTAAAAAAAAACATCATTCTAAATATTTCACCATCTACCACTTATTTTAAATTTGGCTTATGAAGCATTCATCGCAAAACTACTACTTTAAAATGCAATTTCGTAATTTGGATTTCAAGATACTTCTCACAACATCACTTCTTAAACATAACAGCTGAAAATGTAAGAATATTTTTAGCTTTTACATTTAAATATCCTTGCCACACAACATTATAATAAAAATATCGAATATTAAGCAAGAGATGATAAGCTTATTGTATTAACACCGGTCATAACAAAGTTCTGTTGAGAATTGTGGTGCCATGAGCACTTGTAGAGCAAAGGTATGAGTAAAGGGCAAGCTGCCACATGGCATGGAGGAGATATCCCACATGTGAGCAAGCAAATGGATGTAAGTACCCTCACCTATAAAAGGGAGGTTCATTTGAAGGAATACCAACCAAGCACTATGCACTATCTCAAGATTCTCTTTATGAGTTCAAGCTAATCTATCTTGGAACCTAATTGACTTGAGATACATGTCATGAGCACTCTCTTCATCATGTTTCCACATAGGTTCCATCCACCTTAGAGCGCTCCATAGATCCTGAGGCACTCATGTTTTGTCATGGTATCAGAGCATAGGTTTAGCTCTCCTAGTTTAGCTCATTAGTAGTACACTAGGATTGCTCCCATTCCTAGATTAGTTTTAGAATATTAGTTTTAGAATGTAAGATTAGTTTTAGATCTTGAGAGTTCTTGTGAGAATTCATTGAGAGAAAGAGCGAGAGAAATCCATCTTCTTGTGGGAATTCCGTTCTTTCTTATTGTGAGAAAGAGGCTAAGCATTGAGAGAGATAGATAGATCTATTCTCTACAACGATCTCGGAGAGGAGAGGTTTCCTTGAGAGAGAAGTTGGAGAGTGTTCCATTGTGAAAGAGTCTTCTACTCACCTAAGGCTTCAACATATCCAGGCTCTCAGACGACTGCTGCTCCTCCTACAAATGCAACATACTCTACAACCTCAACTATCAGCTCATGGGAAAGCTTCACAACCGCCATATCTTCATCAAAGACAAGCTAAGTGAGCTCAAGAAGGCTGACTGCAAGGCGGCCAATTACACACCTCGGAAAGATTCAAAACGACGGCCTTCCCTGCTGCAAGTGCTGCAACGAGAGGGTGCGAACCTCCATGCTAAAGCCAACGATCAGGGTGGGGAGGTAAATGGCATGGTTGATGAGGTAGTGGTAGTCGAGTTTAACATTTGAGTTCGTCGGCAGGCTTGTAGGAAGCGAAGGCCACAACATACACAATGCCTATGCCAACGGCCGGAAATAGCTAGCCAACATGTTCCACAGTCGACTTCCATCTTCACGGCTCCTCTGTAGCCCCGAATTGCTCTAACAAAGACGACGCCTCACGACGCCCTCTGTGCAATGAACTGCAGATAGCCCTCGCTTCCTTAACACCGACGGGCACATGCTCTAACGCTCCTTCAAACGGCTCTCCATACGCAATTCCAGACGGGCTTCCAGCAGCTCAAATGATGGGTGCCTTACCAAACCTACGAGCTCCAAGCTCCGTCTACAGCCTAGCTCATCCTGCACAAACACACAGTCGGCCGAGCCACACCTCTGTCAACGAAGGCCTCTTCTACTAGCACGCAGCTTCACCACAGCAGATGCGATTGATGACAGGTAGAGAAATGATTTGTGACGCAGACGAGATCTCTGCTCAGAATTCTCTCTTCACAAAGTTCAACTAAGGTTCACCACATTTTGACACGTGGCAGATAAGTCTTTGACCTGGGTTAGCTCAAAGCAACCCTGGCTTAGTTGGTTTGGTCAGTGCTCTAGTGTATGCCACGTGGTAGATAAGGTTGGATGTGGTTAAGTTAAATCATGGTGAAGGCTTGTGGTTAGGGTAGGATTAGTTAAGTGCCACCTAAGATCTCTTCCTAAGCACAGTGTGAGTGCAACATGTGAATCCCCCTGCCACATCATCAGGCCCCCTCTTCTTCACAAAAGCTTCAACAAAGCGTAACTTTCAATCCAAGAAGAATTTGTGCACGCTCCAAAAAGGAAAAGTGATCGTCTTTTCGAGCTCTACGCGCCTGTTAGATCAGAATCATTGTATGCAATTAGACACTGCCATTGAAGCAAAATAAAGCTCATGGTAAGACCTTTGCAACAAATGGAAAAACAAAGCATGAATGCAAACATCGATGTAAAAAGCAAGCCAAAAGCACAAGTGTATGAGATGACCATAGCCCGAAGCATGGCATCCACACAAAGCATCAAGGCACATGGAAGAACAAAGCATCATGCATGAAGCTACACCAAGCAAAGAAGCAAACGTATTGTCATCAAGCCATGAGCCAAAAGATGGAATGTATTGAGAAGCAAATACCTTGCCAACCTTGCCTATTATGTTTTGTAATCAAACCTGACCACCTGAGAGTAGCTATGAAAGCACCCAGGGGAGGTATTGACATGTAAAAGCCACACTTGACCACCTTAAGTAGCAATGTATGCACTAAGGGGAGGTGATGGAATGTAACTCACATCTGACCACCTTGCAGTAGCCAAAGGATTATGGCACCAAGGGGAGGTGTTGAGAATTGTGGTGCCATGAGCACTTGTAGAGCAAAGGTATGAGTAAAGGGCAAGCTGCCACATGGCATGGAGGAGATATCCCACATGTGAGCAAGCAAATGGATGTAAGTACCCTCACCTATAAAAGGGAGGTTCATTTGAAGGAATACCAACCAAGCACTATGCACTATCTCAAGATTCTCTTTATGAGTTCAAGCTAATCTATCTTGGAACCTAATTGACTTGAGATACATGTCATGAGCACTCTCTTCATCATGTTTCCACATAGGTTCCATCCACCTTAGAGCGCTCCATAGATCCTGAGGCACTCATGTTTTGTCAAGTTCATCTTCTCTCCATTAGTTTTAGTGATGTGTACAACAATATGTACAAAATATAACACTTAATCCAATCTAATTGCTTGAAAGTATTAACCGTACAAGTGCATGTGTACTCATAAACTCTAAAAAACCTAATGCCCTTGTGGTTTCGTAGTACTAGGGGAAATAGATTGCCAATAAAAAACCTACTGGTTAATTACATCTATTATGCTTTCAGTAGCCAGGACAATGAAACATTGATTGTGGCACCTGTAAATCGTTACATTGCCGCAATGGAAAATCAACATTCCTTCCAAAAAATGTGTGATATGAAAGCAAGAACAAATACAGACTCATAGGTAGGACATTCATGAAATGAGATTAAATACTCCCTAGCAATGATTAGTGCTTTCAGTAGCTAGACAATGATTCATGAGTCTATACCCAAGTTATGGATTGTTTACTCAAGTTGAAATGAAATTAAGAGAGGTTTTGACATACAGTCGGGTGGACATGTCCAAAAAGTAAAAGCTATAGTCTATACCCAAGTTATGGACTTTTTACTCAAGCTGAAATGAAGTTAGGGTAGGTTTTGACATATAGGAAGGCTGCAAAAGTTTCAAGGATGCGAAACTTGGAAAAACAATCTCTACAATAGAATCTAGCTTCATGCCACTATGTTGCATTTTCCCAAAAAGCTCGAGCAAGAACAGCATGCACATGTTCAGTGCATCCTGCAATCAAAGCACCCCATGACACTACATTCCAATAGGTCAGTTCATAAAATTCTCTGTGCACCTGAACAGTTGCAGGGATGTCTTGCCATGCCCATTCTGAGCACAACCAGCAATCATCGCACTTAGGAGACCACAACCCATTGTGGCATCTCTGCAAACACTGCCCTTGCATCATCTAGGTTCACGGAATGGGCATACATATTGACAAGGGCATTCCCCACACAGTAACCTCTGACTATGGATCCAAAAAAGAGCAAAAAGCATAGAGCAATAAAGACATTCTTGTGCCACACAACCACCATGACCAAGGACATAGTATGTGTTACATGATAACCTCAACAAGAACATCAAAATTGATGATCACAAGTATTACTGTCAATACTACATAGTTTATGGAAATGCTATTCTGTACTGATTGATCGCAGACACATGTCAACAACAACATTGTCATTCTCTATGGAAAGACAATGGCGACCTAACTCTTCACAAAGCCTTGCCATCCCAAAGCAACCTGCAAAGACATCGATGATGCAATCACCAGGGTCTGTGAATGTTCTGAGTATCCACCTACAAGAAGCACTAAAAGGGATTAGAGGATGTTTGATAATCCATATTTGTTTTCCTTGAAAGAACTTTAATTATACCCCATAAATTCAATCTGTGCTTGTATAGGATCTTACTCGTGCAAGTAATCTGATCTTTCTGCCCCTCCTCGTAAGTAAGTTGATGCAACTTGTGTCCTTTTGCGACATGTTTACGGTCACACTCATGTAGCATTGATGTCTTTGCTGGAAAAAGCTTATTAGAGACATTTACACCTGCTCGTCGATCCATGTGTGGGAGGTCAGATTTTCCATGCCAGAAGATACCCATTTGTAGATTGCGAACCTATAAGTTAGATACAAGCAAATCATGCTTATTAGACCAATATAAACAAACATTTAGGTGATTTAATGTACCTCCTCTCCATCATCACGTAAATAACCAAAGTCAAGAAGCACTGTATATGATCGATGGAGCTCGAACTCGGCCTTCTTCGCATGTGCAAATATATAGCCCCAATGTTCTGGGAGAGAGCAAGTCACATACCACCCCTGGTCTGCTACGAAGTCATTGGCAAACTCTGCCACCCTTGCAGAGAGCTTGAGGGAGAATCTATTCCACTCTGGGCATGTAGTACTACTTATGAGTTCCACTGCCAAACTTGTGGGAAAATCTGCCCATACTAAGCGAACCACCTCGCCACAAGAATTACCATTGTGTGACAGACCTGGTGCTTTCACTTTTCTTAAAAATTCATCAACCCTACAATGTACAATTCAATCTCCCTAGATCAATGACTTATAATCCAAAATAGATTCTTAAATGTACGCATTTCTTAAAAAAAGAAACACTTACAGCTTTGGTGCATTCGACAACTAAATGATATCCTCTGTAATTACATCCATATATGCAAACAACTTTACATCTGCATCAAATCCTAGCTTGAAAGCTTTAGTTTGGCTGCAAAATCAAAAAATCATAACCAAGAAAGAGAGGAGTGATACTCACTAGATAAACTCGGTTGTTGATTAATGGAACTGGTTCTTGAAGCATGAAAATCGAGTCGTTGCTTTGTTCTCAGCTCTCGAGTCTTAGAGGACTCTACATTCTCCGATAGAACCTGCTTGTAAGAATTACAAAGGACAAGACTCTAGGTTATGCTATATTTTCTTTAGTGTTAGTTGTTAACTATTACATAAGTATGAGGAGTAGAGGTCTCACAGGTCTTTTCTTGATAGCTGACTCTCCGTCCGTTGATCTAGGTCATAATGTGATATCCACATAACGGTTCTCTGCATCCAATTCATCCTCATCCATATTGTCTTCCATGTTCTTCTCAAAGACTGAGCAGCAAATGTTGCAAACTTAAGTATATGGTAGATACCCGCATATATAGACATTGGTCTAGATGCCTATGGAATAGGAAACTTTGGAGTATTACCTTCACGTCTATTTTTCTCAGTGGGATGTACTTTTCCCAGTGGGTAATCCAACCACCAAGGACACACATTAATCTCCCAAATCGTTGTGCCCTTATCTTTCCAAGATAAGGGATACATGCTTCCCTCTTTCTCCATGTTTGTCCATGCCATGACCTCATATGGCATCCTTGCAGATGAATTGGTATCATGCAAAGACCGTATCCACCTATTATGTATGAAAGAATGCAGAGATATGAGTAAAATAGTTTATTAATCCTAAGAGAAAGGAGAGGGTTGCTATTGTACCACCTATACACCAAGCGTAAGGATGACTCCTGCATTTCTATCTGCTTATCTGCTTCAAGAGTAGACTTCATATCCTTCCAAAGCATAGGGAAGGCTTCTTGGAGGTGAAGTCGTCTTTGCTCTCGAGCAAATGTCTCAAACCCATCGGGTAATTCCAAATCATGGCTTCGCAAATTGTTGATGATGGAAATCCCTCGCTCAAACAAGTATTGCCAATATGTTTCCTTTTTCACATGTAGTCGAAACTTTTGGGCATCCCCATACTTAGCAGATGCAACTGGATCATTTCCACATGCCATCATCAATTGTTGTAGAAGCTCTTTTTTCCTATTAATATCATGGCAAAGGAAAAAAATATTGGCATCACTATGGAGTGATTGTGCAAAAACATTAATTGACATTACCTATTAGGATTGAGACGTGATGAGGCTAATATATGCACTTTGTCCTTAGTCGTGGCACCCTTTTGATTCCAATCATAACTAAATAGAAGCTCAAAGAAGCCACCACCATTTGCGGGATTGGCAACAGGTACCATCTTGTATGCTTGATCACGAAAGATGACTTCCACATTCTTAATAGCCTTACTAAATTTATTATTATACTCCTCCAGACTCATCTTCGATTGATCAAGATTTTGAGTAGCTTTCTTGATCGCACGTGAAAAATCATCCTTCCATGAAAACAAGAAATCAAAACATTGTATGCTCGATCACGAAAGATGACTTCCACATTCTTAATAGCCTTAATAAATTTATTAGTATACTCCTTTAAACTCCATCTTCGATTGATTAAGATTTTGAGTAGCTTTCTTGATTGCATGTGAAATATCATCCTTCCATGAAAACAAGAAATCAAAACATTATCCTTTTTGGGACACCTTTCATAGAGCAAAGGGATATTTATAGTTCGCACAGATACCTTCCAAACAAGTTGTGCCAAGACAATAGCTGGTGCTGTGTACCATGGGTTACCATTCTTCCTTTCTATTGCCATCTCCACTTCCACCCATCTCTTATCCTCTTCACTCAATAACTCAAGAAGTGAGGATTTATCTGCCATGCCAAATTTTTGAAAGAGGAAGACCTCGTGCCCATATGAATGCTCTACATGCGCTCGAACAAGTCTGCAATACCAACATATATTCACATGGGGATTACTTTCTAAAGAGGAGAAGTTAAAGACATAAATACCAATAGACTTAGTTTCTAAAGAGAAGAAGTTAAACTAGCTATACATAGAAGTATTATAAAAAGTTATCTTACTCATTGGTTGATTTTAAGGCAAGAAGTAGCTCTCCCTCTTGAGATTTCTGCACCTCTATGAATTGGCATCTCACTTGGATATGGCAAGTTGGCATTATTGAATAAGCTACAACATATCAATTCCACAAGTAAGCATGACATAATCATGTGCAATGCAAACTATAATAGAACATTTCCTTATGCATGATAGATTTATCAAAAGAGTACCGTCTTTGATCCGAGAAAACCATGCCTTCAACCTATGATTTCCATCCCAAATGAGGAACTTCTTTCCCTTCAAGTCTTGCTACTCATTACTTAGCTAGTTGTCGAAGTCCTCACTTATTTTATTCCAAATAGGTCCCCATTCTTGACGATCAAGTGCCATAACATAGAAAAATTGATCACTTCCTGGCCATTGCAAGGATACTAGAAAAGGTGCACTATTTATAGCATAGCCTCTAGAATCAAAACTATCTCTCAAAATAGTAATCTCAGACATTGATGTTCGAATAGCATCATGAAGAACCAATCTACAGAGAGGAATCAGAGGGGGTTCAATTCTTCTTTGCATCCGAAATTGATCAAGGACATCTTGCAAAAGTCCAATTTGAATCTCCTTCCCAAGTACTCTTACATGTGTTGGAGCTTTTTCTTTTTTCTTTTCTGCACTCTCTTGCTCTCCTTGGCCTCGAGGCTCTTCTTGCACCTCTTGTTGTTCAAGACTAATCACGGGATGAGATGACGACTCTTCTCGAGTGATAGTAGCCTCAGTTTCTGCAAGTGTCTCCATGTGTGGGCTATTTGCATCATTTTGTGGAGTACGAGACGTACACTCCTCACTCACAGATCTTCTTGATGGTCCAGATTTCAATGCATAAGTTTTAGTTCCTTTGAATACATATCACAACCAACAAGGATGAGTTATATATTGCTCATGTCCATCATAGATATGCCAAGGTTATCAGTACCAAAAAGTTTTAGAATTACCTCTTGTAGTTGATTTCTTTCGCCTTGGTGCCATCTTGTCAGGATGAAAATGCTCACTACTATGAAACCTGTATATACAAAATGTTTCAAATCCTTAAGATAGTAGAATATAAAATGCATAAGCATATATAAATGATTCAAATCCTTAAGATAGTGAAATTTGTAACCCTTGAGACATTGCAATGCAAACCCTTAAGACAATTGAGATACATATCAATTCCTTGAAAGAAGTCCTCGATACCAATATCTTTAAATGAATGCTAATCCTAATTCAATAATAGGAAGCGGAAAAGTAAAATCAAACTCTACCTCTTAGATTGAGCTATCAATTCCTTCCATGACCGATCAATCAATGGTAAGCTCCAACTAAACTCATTGTCCCCGAGTGACCCCCATGAAGCATGTTTCTGTAAAGATCCAGCTCCATCTTTCTGATCCCGCTACCTTGTCATCTATGTGGGAACACATTAATAAAATGCAGGGCCTCCATCAAGATATACTTCACGTTGGGAAAGAGCTCTCCTCAAAAGATATGGCTATCACACTTTTGTCTCGTGTGGTCCTGGACAGCCAGTACTCTGCCTTCTACTCCTTTCTAATCATGTCTGGCCACCTCAACACCATTACCTGGAAGGAGCTTGTACCTATGGTCTTGAATCAAGAAGAGCAGTTCCTGAAGCCCTCTAACAAAAAACAAGCCAATGCAGTTGCTACAACTGCAGTCTTTACACCAACCCCCGCCTTCATCCATCTTGAGCTGCTTGATCCTTCTTCCCTAGAGTCTCTAGTAATTCACATCACAGATGCTCGAGAGTGGATCCTGGAAGTGGTGCTTCCCACCACAAGTCTCCCTCTTGTTCTCTCATGCAAGACATTACCACCCATCCAGGGTGGCTCTGTCTTGGTGACAAAACCTCTATTCCTGGTGTCTCTAAAGGAGCACTAGATATTGTGCCAGACGGCATAGGGGAGAAACTTTCCTCTCGGGTCCTCAACGTTCCCTCGCTTGGCTTTCAGCTACTGTCAATTCACCAAGCGTGTCAATCTAGTATGCAGGTGGAGTTTGAGGAGAATTGTGTCAATATTCGAAACAAAGCCATAGATCAAGTGGTTTGGCATGGCACTTCTCAATATGGTATTTATAAACTCACTGCCCTTTCATCTCTTACTAATTCTTTTCTTAGGAATTTATGGCCCTACCGTTTGGGTCACCTCCATCTCGAAGCCCTCGAGTGTGCCTTTCACAAATAGATGGTCATTGGCTACTAGATCTTGGCACTAGACACGGTATCTATCCTTCCTACATTCTTTGGAAACAACGTCGGGAACTCTTTTCGAAACAGGCTTCACAACGAGCCACGGCTCCTCTGGCAAACATTCGCCTTGACCTTTGTGGACCCATGCTGGCTGTCTCCCTGGGAGGTGCTTCGTATTTCACGCTCCTTGTCGATGATTTCAACCGCTACTCTTGGATTTACTTCCTCTCCCACAAGCATCAGGGCTTCAGTAACTTCCGATAAGTTAACACAGGTGATGCGACAAAACAACAAGTGCAAAAGAAAAGGGGGGGGCTCAGCAGCCCCCCAGAGTCTGCGTGGGGACTGCTAAGCCCCCCCCTTTTTTTCCCTTGGACGAAAGGACATAGCATATGGTTTTTCCAAATGGACGAAAGCATGCCCAAGTTCATGGGTTGATCACAGAATATACATTAGCAAGGGAAAAAAAGGGGGGGGGCTCAGCAGCCCCCCAAACTCTATGAAACCGAAAAAAAGGGGGGGGCTCAGCAGCCCCCCAGAGTCTGCGCTAGGCAATCCAACTCCATAAACAACATAGCTGTATATACATACACAAGTTCATTACTGCAATGACTCCAAGATGCTGTCCTAGGTGAGACGCTCACCTGAGCAAATTAGTGTGGACTAGGAATTTGAAATACTACCATGAGTTCCAGGTAAAGGACAACGAAAGCTGAGGAAGAGGGTCGAATGGATGCAAAGCAAGAACTAAATTACCGGCTGAAAGAAAGAGAGCAACCACTTCATGCTAGCACACTGACTCTTGTTGTGAAGTTACAATGATAAACATTTTGAGGATGCTGTCTTAGGTGAGACGCTCACCTGAGCAAATTAATGTGGACTAGGAATTTGAAATACTACCATGAGTTCCAGGTAAAGGACAACGAATGCTGAGGAAGAGGGTCGAATGGATGCAAAGCAAGAACTAAATTACCGGCTGAAAGAAAGAGAGCAACCACATCATGCTAGCACACTAACTCTTGTTGTGAAGTTACAATGATAAACATTTTGAGGATGCTGTCCTAGGTGAGACGCTCACTTGAGCAAATTAATGTGGACTAGGAATTTGAAATACTACCATGAGTTCCAGGTAAAGGACAATGAAAGCTGAGGAAGAGGGTCGAATGGATGCAAAGCAAGAACTAAATTACCAGCTGAAAGAAAGAGAGCAATCACTTCATGCTAGCACATTGACTCTTGTTGTGAAGTTACAATGATAAACATTTTGAGCCAAATGTTTTGCAACTTTGGCCGATCATTACACCTATGCACTGTAGTTGTGGAGTTGGATTGCCTAGCGCAGACTCTGGGGGGCTGCTGAGCCCCCCCCTTTGCTACTAGTGGCTCCACATGTTTACTAGCTGATTGATTCGTAGAAGGCATGGCTATAACTAGTTGAGCTCAATTTGCATAACTACATACATCTGTCCACTAGGCAAGCTTCAATGGCTTAGACCATGGAAACATGAAATGCATCCAATACTTAGCCAGTCATGAAAGGAATCTCCATCACTCACTGCACTCATGCTTGCATGCAAAAGATCAGACCTGGTTCCAAGAACACACCATCCACAGGTCCATGCAAAGGAGGTAACACCAGTTGAATTTCCCATCGGCATATTTGCAGGGGGGGCTCAGCAGCCCCCCAGACTCTATGAAACCGAAAAAAAGGGGGGGGCTCAGTAGCACCCCAGACTCTATGAAACCGAAAAAAAGCAGGGGGCTCAGCAGCCCCCCAGAGTCTGCGCTAGCCCCCCCCTTTTTTTCCCTGAACTTGGGCATGCTTTCGTCCATTTGGAAAAACCATATGCAATCCAATGAGTTAACACAGGTGATGCAACAAAACAACAAGTGCTTCATCAATATCATAAACAAAAATGGGGTTGGACAGCAGTCACATAGAGACTTAGACTACCTAAATAGAAATTACAAGAGGTTACCACCACAAAAGGAACACATTGCACACCTCTTCGACACAAACACAATATAGAGGTTTTCCACATGGCATCTACAACCCTTCACACACTCAAAGCAAAAGATGTTTAGCACAAAACATGTAGCTAATCCAAAACTATGCATCATCTGTAAGACTTTGCTACTAGTGGCTCCACATGTTTACTAGCTGATTGATTCGTAGAAGGCATGGCTATAACTAGTTGATCTCAATTTGTATAACTACATACATCTGTCCGCTAGGCAACCTTCAATGGCTTAGACTGTGGAAACATGAAATGCATCCAATACTTAGCCAGTCATGAAAGGAATCTCCATCACTCACTGCACTCATGCTTGCATGCAAGAGATCAGACCTGGTTCCAAGAACACACCATCCACAGGTCCATGCAAAGGAGGTAACGCCAGCTGAACTTCCCATCGGCATATTTGCAGGGGGGCTCAGCAGCCCCCTAGACTCTATGAAACCGAAAAAAAGGGGAGGGCTCAGCAACCCCCCAGAGTCTGCGCTAGAACACACCATCCATAGGTCCATGCAAAGGAGGTAACGCCAGCTGAATTTCCCATCAGCATATTTGCAAGGGGGGCTCAGCAGCCCCCCAGACTCTATGAAACCGAAAAAAAGGGGGGGGATCAGCAGCCCCCCTGTTTTTTCCCTGAACTTGGGCATGCTTTCGTCCATTTGGAAAAACCATATGCAATCCAATGAGTTAATACAGGTGATGCGACAAAACAACAAGTGCTTCATCAATATCATAAACAAAAATGGGGTTGGACAGCAGTCACATAGAGACTTAGACTACCTAAATAGAAATTACAAGAGGTTACCACCACAAAAGGAACACATTGCACACCTATTCGATGCAAACACAATATAGAGGTTTTCCACATGGCATCTACAACCCTTCACACACTCTAAGCAAAAGATGTTTAGCACAAAACATGTAGCTAATCCAAAACTATGCATCATCTGTAAGACTTTGCTACTAGTGGCTCCACATGTTTACTAGCTGATTGATTCGTAGAAGGCATGGCTATAACTAGTTGAGCTCAATTTGTATAACTACATACATCTGTCCGCTAGGCAACCTTCAATGGCTTAGACTGTGGAAACATGAAATGCATCCAATACTGAGCCAGTCATGAAAGGAATCTCCATCACTCACTGCACTCATGCTTGCATGCAAGAGATCAGACCTGGTTCCAAGAACACACCATCCACAGGTCCATGCAAAGGAGGTAACGCCAACTGAATTTCCCATCGGCATATTTGCAGGGGGGGCTGCTGAGCCCCCCCCTTTTTTTCCCTGAACTTGGGCATGCTTTCGTCCATTTGGAAAAACCATATGCAATCCAATGAGTTAACATAGGTGAGCGACAAAACAACAAGTGCTTCATCAATATCATAAACAAAAATGGGGTTGGACAGCAGTCACATAGAGACTTAGACTACCTAAATAGAAATTACAAGAGGTTACCACCACAAAAGGAACACATTGCACACCTCTTCGACACAAACACAATATAGAGGTTTTCCACATGGCATCTACAACCCTTCACACACTCAAAGCAAAAGATGTTTAGCACAAAACATGTAGCTAATCCAAAACTCTGCATCATCTATAAGACTTTGCTACTAGTGGCTCCACATGTTTACTAGCTGATTGATTCGTAGAAGGCATGGCTATAACTAGTTGAGCTCAATTTGTTTAACTACATACATTTGTCCGCTAGGCAAGCTTCAATGGCTTAGACTGTGGAAACATGAAATGCATCCAATACTTAGCCAATCATGAAAGGAATCTCCATCACTCTCACTGCACTCATGCAAGAGATCAGCCAAGAACACACCATCCATAGGTCCATGCAAAGGAGGTAACGCCAGCTGAATTTCCCATCGGCATATTTGCAGGGGGGGCTCAGCAGCCCCCCAGACTCTATGAAACCGGAAAAAAGGGGGGGGCTCAGCAGCCCCCCAGAGTCTGCGCTAGCGGAAAAAAGGGGGGGGCTCAGCAGCCCCCCAGAGTCTGCGCTAGCGCAGACTCTGGGGGGCTGCTGAGCCCCCCCCTTTTTTCCGGTTTCATAGAGTCTGGGGGGCTGCTGAGCCCCCCCCTTTTTTTCCCTGAACTTGGGCATGTAGCTAATCCAAAACTCTGCATCATCTGTAAGACTTTGCTACTAGTGCTTCATTTCCTACTTTCCGGCTTATGGAAGGGAAGGCTTACAAAGCTTCTATACTTACCTACGCCTGCCATACAAAGTTGCTGAGAGAAGTCATACGAATCACTTTACTTGTTGCTCTGGCAGTCGTGTGAGTTTTTAGAAGAGCCGACTCCCTAAGCCACGCCTTTACAAAGCTTCTTGAGATGAGACGAAGGAGGGAGGAGAGAGGAAAGGTGGAAGGAGGGAGTAGAGTGGAAAGGTGGAAGGAGGGAGGAGAGAGCCGAGAGAGGGGATGAAGGAGGGAGGAGAGAGCTAATATCGATAGGATGGGAAGGAAGGAGGAGAGTGGAAGGAGGGAGGAGAGAGCTAATATCGATAGGATGGGAAGGAAGGAGGAGAGTGGAAGGAGGAAGGAGAGAGCCGAGAGTGGAAGGAGGGAGGAGAGAGCCGAGAGAGGGGACGAAGGAGGGAGGAGAGAGGGAGGAGAGAGCTAATTCGATAGGGTCATCTAGCCGCATAAAATCTGGATCTGCCCATTGTAGCCGAGTTGCCTTTGAGCAGTGGGAGACAGTTGAGTCTGTCTGGTCGCCTTTAGAGGCTCAGTTATGTGGAGTGCTCACAATTGATGTAGCTACTTTAGGTTGTCTACGTAGTCTAGAGTTTTGAGCTTTTGGGTTTTGCTGTTAAACCATCGACCTGCTCTAAGCTTGTATATCCTTACGTTTGAGCTTTTCGGTTCTGCTGTTAAACCATCGCCCTGCTCTAAACTTGCATAGTCTAAAGTTTAGAGCTTTTGGGTTTTGGCGTTAAACCATCGACAGCTTCGAGAGCTGTATAATAGATATACACTGTTAAGTGCCCTGTTGATGGAGAATCAACAGTGAAAAGAGTGATGGGTAGAAGGTAAAGAGATTGATCCTCTGCACTGTGATCAAAGACCTCCACTTGCTCAGATTTCTCCACTGCACAATTGCAGAATGAACAATAACTCCTCCTTCCAGGCATCACGATCTGAGCTTAATCAACACCCTTGCACCAATTTTGGCTTGTCGCAACCTCCACCAAAGCTTTAATGCACCTGGGTCATCATCCCTGACTGATTCCCATTGCCATCCATCCTTATTAATAGCTCTCTCCTCCCCTTCATCAACACAAAACGGCCTTCACAATTTTGCAAAACCAAACAAACAAACCCAATTACATAGCACGGTAGCTAGTGGCAACCCCCTCTTCAATTCGAACAATCAGTTACGCTAAAATGCATCAGCCCATATTTGTAAAGCAAGGGGCAACTCTAAATGCATGACCTCAGTATTAAGTATAGATTATTACTGCGCTAGATATGAGAATCGCATGCCTACGGCCTTGATGGAGGAATCGCCGCAACTTTGGCATTGGAGGAATCGATCCTGGACTGTGGTGAAGCAGGGGGGCAGTGGTGAAGCAGTTTTGGACTTGGAATGCTGGTGCTACTAGCACGATTGCTAGTAGATTCATCGATACTTTGAGCCTTCCAAAATGCAGGTGATGGAATTCGGGCAAGGTGGAGGCGATGTAGTAGTGAAGTTCTTACCTCGAAACAATGTGGTAATAGAGGCATTGGAGTCGAGGCAAGGATGCTGAAGTGCGGTGGAAAGGCTAACCTTGGGCAAACTAATGCTACATCCCTCGATACCATCGCAAGCAAGGATGTCTCCAAAGCGTCATCAGTGTGCGATCGGCCAGCGTGCATCGATGATGTACCCACTATCTTCCTGCTAGATAGCCCACGTTGTTTTGAATGCTAGATAGCCCACGTTGTTTTGAAGGAGTCTCTCCTCCATCTCTCTCCAATCATTAATCGTCCCTATAATAGCATGTGGCTTTTAAGGCTTAAGATTGTGGCATCCTGGCATAATCCAAGTTTGTGAAAGAATCTCGGCCGCCACCTTTCTCACCATCATTCCAGCTCAATGGGTTGTAATGACAGCCACATGGCTACTTCTCATTGTGGTGTCAGGGCATCATCGACATTGGAATTAGCTCAAACACCACCTGTTTCACAATCCTCTACCCATTCTCTATCCATTTTCAATATTTGCACTCTGCTTTCTCGTGACCACGCATCCTGATACTACTCTCTTGTCATTTTCTCCTCTTCATTCTCTCCCACCATTACTTTCTAAGTCTCTTTGGTTGCCTTCTAGCTTTGCATCACATTGCATTTCTCTCTTTCATCCCTTTTTATTTTATCCGTGTTGGGTTATCATCCCTTTGCTCTCAATGCCATGTTGGATTACCATCCCTCTACTCTCAAGATTGCCTGTTTCTCTGAGCTCCTCTAATAACCACTTTCTCTGAGCTCCCTCTGTCTTTGGTACCTTTTGTTGTGTCATCCAAAATGGCTACAGAAGAGGCTTCTATTGAATGGCTTATTGAAGGAGTGAATCTATCACACTCTATCCCGCTCAAGGATGGAAGAAGGATTGTTAGTAAACATTTCCTTCAAAGCCTTCTTCCCCATACGCACAAGCTCATCTGCCTTAAGGCAGTCATTGAAGGTGAAGCAACAATGAAGGTAAAGTTCTCATCTGAGTGGGATATTGATGGTCAAGAGCATTACGTACTAGATGCCTCCTTGACAAAAAGGTATGCTCTCATCCACAATACAATCATGGCAGCAAGTACTATTAGTGATCTTGAAGAGCCTGGTTCATCATCACGTTGTGTTGCTAGTAGAGTTTACTCCGAAGAGTTTGGCAAAGAAGGAAAGAAAACCTCTCAACCATCTCCTTACGTGGATCTTGAAGAGTTAAATCCTATTGAGAAGCCTCGTATGTACCACAATTCTTATAAGTCGAGGACTGATGTTGACATTGAGATGATGCAGACTTCACAAATTGACCTTGAAGGCTCAAATGTGGACCATTCAAAAGATGAATGTCAGATTAGCAAAAGCATCATACCTTGGATCATGGAGAACAAGCAAGCCAATATACTCAAAACACGGATTGCAAATATAAAGCAAAGGAAGCAAGTCACTGAATTACCAAGGGTATATAATGGAAGTATGCTATTGGAATTTCCTCCAACTTTTGGAAGCATCAATGGCATGAATGGCATGGAGCAAAAATTTGATGGCCACATATGGACTAAACCATCAACCACCAACATGGCTATCTCATGTACAGTAAGGCTTAGCTACTGTGTTGGCTCATTAGAATGCCATAGAATTACTTGCCCTTATTTTGCAAACAATAAAAAGTTTAACACATCCTTTTTTAGAGGCTACCTACAAAAGAAGATTGCTCTTGGACTCTTGACTGAAGAGGAGAGGAACAAGATTGTTTGTCACTATTGTCGTAAGCCTGCTTATTGCATTGATACTTGTAATTGCATAGTATATTACGTAATGCCATTTGATGAAACAATGACTAGATTGATGGTCCATGTTGGTGAACATCAGCACCCCGTGTAGCCATGAACATCTAAGGCAATGATAGAGAAAACAAAGAAGCTTGTTGCAGATGTTTTGAAGGTGGATAAAAATGCTGGACCACGCAAAGCTCAAATGAGTGTTGCCAAGGAGCTCTTGAATTCATCATTGATGAGAGGAGACAATAATGAAGGGGCAAGTGTGGGAGATATAGAGTTGACCAACTTTCTTGAGCAATTGGTACCACTAGTTGAGAATCAACGGTATGTTTGTTTGTAGCTAAGTGATTTTTAGTTAACTTTAGAATGGTATAAAGACCTTCTAAATAGTTGACTTGTGATGTTATAGGTTCAAACGGATTTTTGCACAAGAGAAGAAGGCAAGGTTACCTGTTGGGGAAGGTTATGATAGCCTTCTTTTACTAAAGAAAAGGTCTATGTATTCATTCTTCCATGGAAGTCATTTTCCAGGGCAAGGCTTGCCAGATGAAAAATGTTTTGTTTTTAAAATGTCAACCAATGGTCCAGCATCTGGTGTGGATCTTGTCAATCGCATGAGAAGAGGAGGAAATGGTGATTTGAGGAATTCATGGGTACAATTTGATCACACCCATCGAGTGATTGGGTGGAGCACAATGGCATGTCATGTTTATGATCCTAGGTATAACTTCCCTCCATCCTTATGTATCCATGTTGCTATCATCAAGAGAGTTGTGGTATAATATTTAATAATGTTGGCTTTGTCTACCAGTGTGCAGGAATTAATGACCATCGCCACATGTGAGATGAAAGATGAAGATGCTGCAAGCCAAATCCTATTTTGGGAGATGTTGAATGCCACAATGAAAGAATGTGGGTATCCCCCTGTAGATTTTCATGGTTTCATGTCTGATGAAGGTGGAGCGAATTGGATGGATGTGAGAACTATTTTCAATGGGGGTCCAAACAACATAATTGTTGGGAGAGAGCGCTCATGTCTCTTCCATTGGGAACAAAGCTTGCATAAGCACACAAGGAAATTCATCAAAGAGGATATGAGGAACGAGCATATCACCATGTGTGAGAATTGGAGATTATGTAAGACAAAGCAAGAAGCTACCAACCAAGCAAAGCTCATTCGGAAGTGGTGGCATGCAGGACATGTCTGTGTGGCCGACATTCCTTCAATGGACATATGGTTTAGTTGGTGGGATGTGCGGATTGCCCATTGGGGGAATCTCATGAGCGCGGTATGTATTTTGTAGATAAATGTAGTAAGCTAAATAAATGTAATAAGCCAATCTAATTACCTCCCTTTTTACCACAGGTAACAAAGAGTTCCTTGGAGGAGGCACACACTCCAAGGTCAAATCTAGCTGAAAGCATGCATGGTAGTTGGCTAGCAGGAGAAGGGTTTAAGACAAAGATACAATTATATGATTGTTGCGTCTCGGACATGGCAAATGCCCTATTACAAAGTGCCAAAGAATATGCATATATGATTGGAAGGCATGTTGGGGATGGTCCTAACTTGGAAGCCTTGATGCAAAGAGTGGCCTCAAGGAGTACACCTTCACCAGCACAAGTTGCACAAATGGTGCATGAAACAGTTGCAGGGACACCAATGTATGAAGAACCAAGACCATTACATGGGGATAAGGTAACAGTCCAAAGAAAGAGAAGCAAGTCATCAAGTATACATTTAGAAAACACCTCACATAAGCCAGGGTATGTGATGGAGACCAGAGATCGTAAGCGAAGAGGGCGGCCGAGGAAAATTAGGTTCGAGACAGAAGGTGGAGATTGGCATTCAATAACCCAACCAGTGGATGTTAGGGCTTCCACAATGGAGCAAGGTGGAGTTCAAGGGGAGTCTACAAATACATCATGGGAAAAACAAGGCAATGTAGGGGAAGCTGAAGGAGCTCAGAATGAGACCATGCCCACAAGAGAACAAGCCCCAACGGCTCCACCTATGAGACAAGGAGGCCTTCCTAGTGGCCTCTCTATTGTTGAGGTGCCTATCCACCGTACCTTTTGGGCAATTCGAAGGACCTCCAAAAACTCTAAAGTGAAGTGTCTTGGATTCATAGATGGAAAGGTTAAGTGTAATTGATATATACAAAGCAGTTTACAAGGAGTGGTGGCACTCTGTTTCTACTCTGAACGGTGGCATCCAGGGGTAGGAGGACCAAAAGCAAATGGATGTGGTTTTGTAATGATGATATAACTCATACATGGCACCTAGATCATAATATCATGCATGTTCCTGAACGTCCATCTGTGTGGAAGGTGGATGTGGAAACAAACATCATAAGTGAGGAGATAGGCAATCTCATCAAGGCTGGTTTTAGACTGCAAATAGTGGATCAACCCCATGTAAATTGGAGGACACCAAATGTACCTCAAGAATCAGCACCGATGCCAACTAATTTTTGTGATGCACATGGAGGGTCGGCATCCATACCAAGGAATTTAGCTCAACACACATTGGTAAGAACCACAAAATGGAGGCATGGCATATCTAAGGAGGCTACAAAAATAATAGCTAGTGCTCAATCTATGCACGCTGTTGTCATGGGAGAAATGACAGTGGAGCTTCTTCATCATAGTATTTTCCATTTGAGAACAACAGGGTCTGACAAGGCTCAGATGTCTTACGATGTGCACATCAAGACTGAACCCATGTGTACATGTCCAGATTTTCAAAAAAGAGAGTTGGGTCAAAAACCTTACCTGGCATGCAAACATATCTATTACATCTTCATCCGTGTGTTGGGATTGGATCCAAATCAACACATGCTTATTCATCAACCAACCCTTTCCACTATGGATGTTTCATCAGTGCTTAGCCGCAATCCATAGACCTGAATGCAAAATATAAACTTGGTTGGTGTTATGATAGCCCACTTTTTGATGTGACACTTTTTTTTGCTCAAAATTTGTTGTGTTGAGTCAACAC
This sequence comes from Dipteris shenzhenensis, assembly GCF_047967505.1. NCBI lineage: Eukaryota > Viridiplantae > Streptophyta > Polypodiopsida > Gleicheniales > Dipteridaceae > Dipteris > Dipteris shenzhenensis. The sequence goes on along the minus strand of NC_141621.1, from coordinate 10,624,067 downwards.
AATGTTCTTAATGTGGGACATTTTACTAATTGCTTTGGCCTTTTCAAATAATAGAACTACATGAAAATTGGCATATGCTTACTTGAAGTTTCATTAAACCTTTGTTGCCTTAGCAACAATCCATAGACTTGAATGCATAATACATATTTGCTGGTATTGTGATGGCTCATTTTTATATATGATATCATTTGTTACTGACTTGCAATATAAATTACTTGGATTAATATCTTTGTCTTTTTTAGTCCATAGAATTGCTAATTGCTTTGGTATTTCCTAGGATAAATCCATAGATACAGGATAAGTAATTACTTTGTTATTTTTTGATTAGTAGGTCTTTTTTTATGGGACTCTAAAAAAGCTCACAAACTTTGATAAATTTCCAAAAAAGCTCGCATTAAAAAGCTCACAATAAAATTTTCCCCTAGGCTAGTTACTCTAACTAGAATTAAGTTGCTTCAAACCCCTCAGTTGGACTTAAAGTCCATTCACACCAACCTTAAGAGCCCCCTCCCCCCCAAAAAGCCAAATTTACCCCTACTTTAACCCCTCGTAACTCATCCATTTGGGACCCAAACTAGACCCCGTTTGCACCAAGATTTCACACATAGAAACACCATGCTACGGGGTATTTTTCTAGCCCATTGCACACCATTTTGGCATCCCTATAACTCGCTCATTTGTGCCCCCGTGTGGGCCTCGTTTCGCACAAATCCGCTCATCTCTTCATGCTGTGACTCCGATTAATGATCTATCTGCACCGGCACATATCCCTACACACGCAGGACAATCTTAGGCAAATTATTAACACAATGGTCCCTACACAAACTAACACCACTCTAACCCTCCCAACAAAATTATCCACAACCACACTTGTGGACAGAGACACCCTTTGCAAATCTCACCCAATCTACATGCACGTTTTGACCAATGCCTCTAACTCCAATGCTCACCAAATCCACATAAAACTTTGCTGCAACCATCACCCTTGACAATCCTCTATCCGAATCCCCCTTGTGATTCAATCAATCTGTTTAACTCCTCTATGCCACAACATGGTTGGTCGCCATCGCAACAATAATGGGGATATTGACTCGATGCAAAGGCTGGCAATTTCTTTAATCGAAGAAATAATAACACTCAAGGCAGGCGCCCCTTGGGAAAACTGAAACTTCCCAAATATAATGGTAGGGGAGATCCAGCCCGATTCCTCTAGCAGTTTGATGTTGCATGCCGAGCACGTGGAGATCAATCCCATGAAACCAAGGTAGCTTGGTTTCCCATGGCCTTAACTAATAAAGCGTCTGAATGGTACCTAGACCTTCTAGTGGAAGAGCATGCCACATGGGACCTAATTCAAACAGAATTTAAATGATGCTTTCAAATAGAGAGGCTACAAGATGATCCCGCTCTCCAACTAAGCAAGATCGAACAAGGCTATCGAGAAGATGTACGCACGTACCTAGGTAAGATGAAAAAATTAATCACCAAATGTGACCCACGTCCCAATGCAAAGTACCTCACAGCTTGGTTCATTGTAGGACTAAGAAAGAAAATCCAAAAGGATACGAAAAAGATAAGCAGCTATGAAATGTTTAGTGATGCTCATGCGGCAGCCATTGACATCGAGGAGGGCATGACTGACTTAGACACTAGCAGTGATGACGGCAAATCTAGTACTTGAGATAAGCACTCGAAAAAAGGCAAAACCAAGTCCACTACCAAAACATCAAATGAAGATCACCTAGAGGCCATGACCATGAAGATGAAAGAAGACATGATGCAAGCCATGGAACAAAAACTTCACTTGTATGAGCCACCAACTCAGACATATCCACGGCAAGAAAATGTCTGGTGTCCACATTGCATGGCCAATCGGTCCTAAGATCCAGGATCACTACACAAGCAAATCCACTGCCAAGGTTGTGGTGCCATATTTGCATCATCGGCAGCCATGATGAAAACAGTTGCATCTTCAACATGTGCAACAACCCGCCTCAACCTCAACAATACCAAGCGACACCCATGCCAATGTACAAGCAATCGGCACTTGCACAAGCACCCCCAACTCCAAATCCACAACCATATCTGAGAGTACCAAATCTAGCTCCTCGGGCAGTTCCAATACATCAATTGCAAGCCGAGGAAGTAAACTCATCATATGAGTATGAAACAGAGTACCCAGTGTACTATGTAGAAGATGCAGAGGGTCTAATACCAATTTATGCAAATCAAGTACGTCCCAACACATATCGAGCACCAATCAAGTGCTACCAGATTGTAGAGTGCCCTCATCATGGTAGCCCCACTACTTTCCAACCACTCTATAGAGATTGTGGCATAGGACATGCCTGTATGGATTGTGCCATGAAAAATAAAGTCTCACAACAAACAGAGGTTAAGCCTGACATCCCAATGGGCATCATTGGGATGGACCATCAAAGTCTGGGTCTGGCAAGTGTAATATCACAACCTGTAAATGTAATTACACGCCAACAAAAAGAGGCCACCAAGGACCCTAACATTCCAATCCAACCAAAGCAACTTTTTAAAAAGAAAGCACAAGTGCCTCCACCTCCGCCAAGCAATAAGCAACCGAGCTCATCCACACCAACTCCTGAGCCTCAAATAAAAGAAGCTCCATACCCAAATGCAAAGGTGGAGAAGGCTCGTTTTCAAGCACTTCAACAATGGGTACAAAAGGAACAAGCTCAATTTGATGCTGAGAAACAAGCTCAATACCCAATCCATGAATTGGGCCCACAAAGTATTGATACTATACTTGAGCCTCTATTCCAACAATAGACTCCACAACATAATGTACCGCCATGTCAACTTGAAAGAGCCGCACTCTCTAGCATCCTGAGTTGCCCTGAGTCAATTCCCATCTGAATCCTCCTACGAAATTGTCCCAATCTCTGGGAGAGTTTCAAAGGATGGATTGAACTCACAAATCCTCCTCCACCTATGAACAACATCGAAGATATCCCTATGCAAATGGGTAAGAGAGATGACATATGCAACACTATTGTGCCTTTGATCCACAAAGCATATAATGAAGTCCAAGCCATAGTGGATGGTGGAGCAGGTGTAAATGTCCTATCAAAGGAGCTCTATGAAGAATGGAGTCTCCCACCAATGCAAAAGGCTAATTTCAACATATGACTTGCTGATCATTCATGGGCTAAAGCCTTGGGAATAGTAAATGGCATGTCCACAAAGGTCACTGGAGTCCACTTTTCCTTCAATTCACAATCTTGGATCTCGCCAAAAAATCCTATCAAATCTTACCGAGACGTCCTTGGTTACGAGAAGCATCAGTCCTCCATGACTGGAGAACTGATAGACTGACAATCCAAAAGTAGTCAGGGTGAATGTGGGGACAGGCATTATAAAACCAATTGTGCCTAGAGCATTGGTTGACACATCTTCAATGACAATCTCAAGCAAATCAACTCCCTTGCAACAGCATGCCATAGCAGGCGATTCACAAAGCAATGTCAATAACTAGATACAAACATAGGCAACCATCGGCAATTTCCATTCATTAAACCCCATCTTCTCACAAATAGATGCTAAGGTGCTACAAGTAGATCCTCCACCGACACATGAAGAACCAATCGATCTAGAGATGCCATTCTTTATGGCTGACCTTGAGTGGGATAATAAACCTAAAGAAGGTACCCATACCAATGATGACTCAGGTTTTCCTTGGGACCTTGAAACAAAGGCTGAGAATGCTGAAATTGAAGATCAAATCTTTGATAATGACTTAGCCATTCTGCATGCCCTAATGGCAGTCGAGCTCCCAAAAGTTGAACCTCCAAAGTTGCAACAAAAGATCCTGTAAGAACGCTGAAGGAGGAACTCGCAGAAAAGCCAAGGCCAAGCACTTCAATGAATTCAAACGAGTCCAAACAAGGATTGTCGAATTGTACCTTGCAAAGCCAACTCCCTCAAAATCAGAACCACCACCTCTTGAATGGTCCCTGAGGGACTAGAAGGAGTATGTGCAGCAAATGAACCCTTACTTGGAAACACCTTATCAGTGGAAAAGTTACCCCAAAGTTCCCAATGTGAGAAGTTTTGGAAATATAAGCCACATGTGTGGATGAAGCTCGATCAAGAGACTTCAGCAAAAGTAAGTCAACAAGAGCCTAACAAATTGGTAAATGCAACTATGCCAACCGGTACACAGCACATTTCAGGCTAGTTCAACACCATTAGAGGCTGATCTTTGAGAAGCGCCAGAATACTTTAAGAATTACACAAGTGGAAATGCACCAATAGCAATGCCAATACCATTAAGGGAATCTGAAGTTCAAGAAACCGATAGCATTGGAGAAACTCCAATCTATGAGGGACCGGCAAAAACATGCACAATAAACCTTGCCCTTGAAGGGGAGGAAGAAAATTTGGTTTTCATTGGGAAACAGCTTCGACAAGAAGATGAAACCAAACTCAAAGCACTCCTAATGTGTTGACTCTGTGCCAACATGGACTTATGTAGAAAGAGAATGTGTAACAACTTCTATATGCTAGTTCTACATGTAGAAAGAGAATGTGTTACAACTTCTATATGCAAGTTCTACATGTAGAAAGAGAATGTGTTACAACTTCTACATACGACTTCTACATGTCGACAGAGAATACATATGAATTCTACATGTAGACAGAGAATGTGTTACAACTTCTACATGTAGAGAGAGAATACGTTACAATTCCTACATGTAGAGAGAGAAGCTCTCCAGCTTGTATAAATACCCCATAATGGAATGAAGCCCATACTCTTTGGGGCATTGTGTTAAGTTCTACTTTGGTATTCCAAGCAATTGTCTCAAGTGTCCATGCTTCCTTGCACTCCACATCCAAAAGCATGTCCTAACCTTGCAACTCCTCCTCCCCTCTCCTCCAACCTTGCAACCTATCCTCTCCCTCTCCTCCTCCCTCCTCCTCTCCTTCTCCTCCTCCCTCCTCTTCCTCTCCCTCCTCCTCCCCCCTTCTCCCTCCTCCTCCTCCCTCCTCCTCCTCCTCCTCTCTCCTCCTCCCTTCTCCTCCTCCTCATCTCTCCTCCTCCCTCCTCCTCCTCCTCCTCCCTCCTCTCTCTTCTTTCCCCCATGCTCTTACACCTTCTTCCTCTCCCACTCCTATGCTCTCCCTAAACCCTTTGTTCCTCAACCCTTAAACTCCATGATCTACGAGGGAGACAAGTTCTTTACCATGTACTCTACCCTGAAGCTTGGATCCTCCTTCTAACCCTAGAACCTCCTTCTAAACCTTGGAACTTCTAACCATGGAACCTCCTTCTAAACCTTGAAACTCCCTCTAACCCTGGAAGCTCTCTAAACCTTGGAACCTCCTTCTAAACACTGCAACCCCCAATGAAGGCAAAAGCCTTCATTACTTCAATCATGATGATACATGTTCCTTTTACACATGCATGCACTCTGTTTGCTTACCACACTTAAGCCTACGTCTCTCACTGGAACACGACTCGAGGTCCTAAGCTACACATTTACTACAACCGACAACCTCAATATATCTGTACATTTCAAAAAGCCTCAGAACCTTGCATACTGAGAATACCCAACTCTTCCTACGAAAGTAGGAAAGAGCCAACATTTGGCACCGCTGCCGGGGAGACTAGCATCTCAAGTAAGAGTAAACATACGTAGGTATGTGTAGAAAACAAACTACTTCAAACTTTCACAAAAATAACACTCAAGGGCAAGGAGAGTAAAATTTTTGCAAATTCTAGCCAAATATATCAACCCCAACATCAACCTTGGGTTACTACCTTAAGAAATTTTCTTTATTTCTTAAATAGAATCCACTTGGTAAACAATCAGGCTAAGTAGTGGACATGACTGCGTAGATCTTGCAATTTTGATCATTTCACCTTTTGCAGAAGAGCAAACCGAGCTATCCATAAAGAGTTACGGCTCGGGAAGAGTTTAGGGTTTAACACTAAACCTAAACCCTAAACCTAAACTCATTTCCTATAAAAACCCATTGCACCCCCTCATTCTTCATCTTTCACATTGTGCCTCCATCCTCCTCTTCATTCTGAGCCCTACGCAAGACACTCCTCCCTCTCCATTGACCACCACCTTACTCCCATCCTCACATTGTAATGACTTCGAGCCCATCTTGTAGTTATAACCTAGCCATCCACCCACTGTCCATTGTTCTTCAACAATCCCATTACATCGAGAAAGACTTGGAGAGCGTTCAGGTGACCACCCCTTCCTTCCTTTGGATTTCCATTCGTCAAGTTTTTTCTCTTCTTTTTTTCCCCCCTCCCATTTCCACCACCCCCTCCCCCCCCTTCCCCCTCTTCCCCCTCCATTTCTACCACCCCCTCCCCCCTTCTCCCCCCTCCATCTCCACCACCCCCTTTCCCCTTCCCCCCTCCATCTCCACCACCACCCCCTTTCCCCTTCCCCCCCTCCATCTCCACCACCACCCCCTTCCCCCTCCCCAACCTCCATATCCACCACCTCCTCCCCCCTTCCCCCTCCCCCCTCCATCTCCACCACCCCCTCCCTCGCTCCCCCCCTCCCCCTCCCCCCTCCATCTCTACCACCCCCTTTCCCCCCCCCTCCATCTCCACCACCACCCCCTTCCCCCTCCCCCCCTTCCATCTCCACCACCATCCCCTCCCCCTCTCCCCCCTCCCCCCTCCCTCCCTCCATCTCCACCATCCCCTCCCCCTCTTCCCCCTCCCCCCCTCCATCTCCACCACCCCCTTTCCCACCCCCCTCCATCTCCACCACCATCTCCACCACCACCCCCTTCCCCCTCCCCCCCCCTCCATCTCCACCACCATCCCCTCCCCCACTTCCCCCTCCCCCCTCCATCACCATTCCCTCCCCCCCCTTTCTCTCTCTCTTTCTCTCTCTCACTCTCTCTCTTTCTTTTTCTCTCTCTCTCTCTCACTCTCTCTCTCTCTCTCTCTCTCTCTCTCTCTCTCTCTCTCTCTCTCTCTCTCTCTCTCTCATTCTCTCTCTTTCTCTCTCTCACACTCTCTCTTTCTTTTTCTCTCTCTCTCTCTCTTTCTCACTCTCTCTCTCTCTCTCTCTCTCTCTCTCACACACACACACACACACACACACACACTCTCTCTCTCTCTCTCTCTCTCTCATTCTCTCCCACCCCCCCCCCTCTCTCTCTCTCTCTCTCTCTCTCTCTCTCTCTCCCCACACCCCCCCCTCTCTCCCTCTCTCTCTAACTCCCACCCCCCTCCCCCTCTCTGCTCTCCCTCTCCCCTCACCCCTTGCTGCTCGACCCGCCCCTCGCCCCCCACCTGCCACCTTGCCCACCGCCGCCTGACAACGATCCGTCATGGCACTACCCCGTCGTGCCACCCCGTCCCTCCTCTCACCAATCGCCCCCTCCCCTCTCACCCCCCTCCCCCTCCCCTCTCACCCCCCGTCCCCTCCCCTCTCAACCCCTGCCCTCTCCCCCTACCCCCTCCCCTCTCACCCCCCGCCCTCTCCCCTCGCCCCCTCCCCTTTGACACCCCGCCCATTGCCCCGCCCCCGATTATGCAAATCAAGTCCATCCCAACACATATCGAGCACCAATCAAGTGCTACAATTGTGGAGAAATTCACCAGATCGCAGAGTGCCCTCATCGTAGTAGCCCAGCTACTTTCCAACCACTCTGCAGAGATTGTGGCATAGGACATGCCTATATGGATTGTCCCATGAAAAATAAGGTCCTAGAACAAACAGAAATTAAGCGTGACATCCCCATCGGCATCATTGGGGTGGACCATCAAAGTTTGGGTCCGGCAAGTGTAAAATCACAACCTGTAAATGTAATTACATGCCAACAGAAAGAGGCCACCAAGGACCCCAACATTGCAATCCAACCAAAGCGACTTCTGAAAAAGAAAGCACAAGTGCCTCCACCTCCGCCAAGCAATGAGCAGCCGAGCTCATTCACATCAACTCCCAAGCCTCAAATAAAAAAAGCTCCATACCCAAATGCAGAGGTGGAGAAGGCTCATTTTCAGGCACTTCAACAATGGGTACAAAATGAACAAGCTCAATTTGAGGCTAAGAAATAAGCTCAAGACCCAATCCATGACTTGGCCCCACAAAGTATTGATACTATACTCGAGCCTTTGTTCCAACAATAGACTCCACAACAGAATGTACCGCCACATCAACTGGAAGGAGCCGCACTCTCCAGCATCCTGAGTTGCCCTATATCAATTCCCATCGGAATCCTCCTATGGAATTGTCCCAATCTCTCAGAGAGCTTCAAAGGATGGATTGAACTCGCAAATCCCCCTCCACCTATGAACGACATTGAAGATATCCCTGTGCGAATGGGTGAGAGAGATGACATACACAACATTACTATGCCTTTGATCCACAAAGCCTATAATGAAGTCCAAGCCATAGTGGATGGTGGAGCAGGTGTAAATGTCCTATCAAAGGAGCTCTACGAAGAATGGGGTCTCCCACCAATGCAAAAGGCTAATTTCAACATACGCCTTGCCGATGATTCATGGGCTAAACCCTTGGGAATAGTAAATGGTGTATCCACAAAGATCGCAGGAGTCCACTTTTCCCTTCAATTTACAATCTTGGATCTCCCAAAAAAATCCTATCAAATCTTACTGGGATGTCCTTGGTTACGAGAAGCATCAGCCCTCCATGACTGGGGACCTATAGACTGACAATCCAGTATCGAGATACTGCAGTCAAGGAGAATGTGGGGACAAGAACTATTAAACCAATTATGCCTAGAGTGTTGGATGACACATCTTCAACAACAATCTCAAGCAAATCAGCTCCCTTGCAACAGTATCCCAAAGCAGGTGACTCGCAAAGCAATGTCAATAACTGGATACAAACATTGGCAACCATCGACAAATGCCATTCATTAGACCCCATCTTCTCATAGATAGATGCAAAGGCTCTACAAGTAGATCCTCCCGTCCCACATGAAGAACCAATCGATTTAGAGATGCCATTCTTTATGACTGACCTCGAGTGGGATAATGAACCTGAAGAAGGTACCCATACCAATAATGACTCAAATTTTCCTTGGGACCTTGAAACAGAGGCTGCAAATGTTGAAATTGAACGTCAAATCTTTGATAATTACTTAGCCATTCTGCATGCCCTAATGGCAGTTGAGCTCCCAAAAGTTGAACCTCCAAAGTTGAATAACAGCAGAAGATCCCGCAAGAAAGCTGAAGGAGGAAATCACAGAAAAGGTAAGGCCGAACACTTCAATGAATTCAAACGAGTCCTCGTCAAATTGTACCTTGCAAAGTCAACTCCCTCAAAATCAGAATCACTGCCTATTGAATGGTCCCCTGAGGGACTAGAAGGAGTGTGTGCAGCAAATGAACCTTACTTGGAAACACCTTACCAATAGAAAAGTTACCCCACAGTTCCCAACGTAAGAAGTTTTGGAAATAGAAGCCACATGTGCGGATGAAGCTCGATCAAGAGACTTCAGAAAAAGAAAGTCAAGAAGAGCCTAACAAATTAGTAAATGCAACTATGCCACCCAGTACATATGACACATGTCAAGCTAGTTCAACACCATTAGAGGCCGATCTTCGAGAACTACCAGAATACTTCAAAAATTATACAAGTGGCAATGCGCCAATAGCAATGCCAAGACCACTCACAGAATCTGAAGTTCAAGAAAGCGATAACATTGGAGAAACTTCAATCTATGAGGGATTGACAAAAACATGCACAATAAACCTCTCCCTTGAAGGGGAGGAAGAAAATTTGGTTTTCATTGGGAAACAGCTTTGTCAAGAAGATGAAACCAAACTCAAAGAACTCCTAATGGAATACCATGACTGCCTAGCATGGTCATACAAAGAGATGAAAGGAATTTCACCAGAAGTGGTAGTACACATGATACCTATAAGGGAAGGTGCTCACCCTAAGGTATGTGGACCTTATCGCACAAATCCTAAATATGGCACCATGGTTTATGATGAGCTGGAAAAACTCCTAGATGCCGGATTCATCTATGAGATAGAGTACACTGATTGGGTTTCACCCATTGTCATTGTACCTACATGTAACAAGAAGCTTAGAATATGCGTAAACTTAAAAGATGTGAATGCCACCATAACTAGGATCACTATCCCCTACACTTAACAGAAACAGTGTTGGAAAAAGTGGCAAGTTCAAAAATATATAGCTTCATGGATGGCTTCAGTGGCTATAACCAAGTGCAAATTGGTCCTCAAGACCAATCAAAAACAACATTTGCTATAGAATGGGGTATTTTTGCATATAGAGTCATGTTCACAGCTTTCAAGTCATTTTTGAATAAGTTTTTGTTGAGATATTGAGCTCCACTTGCGATATGCCAGGGTGACCATTGTGCATTTATGTCACCGACTTGTTAGCTGCAGATGCGGTTGGTATACCGCCCACGAATAATAGCTGGATGACATCTATCCTTATCTACTCTAGTTTGTGGCTCAGTTAGTATGCCACCTTAGTTAGTTGAGTTTGGTTGACCCACATATAGGGTTCTTCTATTTCTTTGTACTAGAGTTCTTTTGGCTTTTACAACTAAGAAGAGGGAAACTGTTTTCAGCCTCCACCTGTGTGTGTATTCCCCCATTATGTATGTGAGAAAGCCTCAAGTGAGACTCCTTCCCTCTCTCCCACTATCTTCACATGGTATCAGAGCCTTGTTCGTGGTAAGGAGCTCAAGAAAGCAAACCAAGTTCACGGTGTCCTGGTAAGAGGACCAGTGTTGCTTTCCTATTTCGAGTTTGGGAGTAAATCTCTACAGGTAGCACAGCCAGAAGTGCAAGAGTGCACTGTCTAAGATTGAGACGCCCTTCACAGTGTGGCGAGAGGGCAGTATATGCTGCAGAATAGGGCAAAGCCCTAGGTGACTTTATTTTTTTGATTCGAGGCCATTTTGGGGCCCATTTTGAAGGTGGAAGTTCTTCACAGGCACTCAGAAAAAGGCCCTGTTTTTGCTGTGCGACCACTGCTCGACCGGTCGGTGAGAAGTTGCCGTAGAAATTGCATTGTATGCCTGTGTGTAGAGATATTGGAGTTGCAAAATCATGCTTGTTGCCTGTTGATGCAAAATCATCACTAGGAAAGTGACTGTGTGGTCAAATACCACTTTCGTCATTTTTGCAGATCTGCCCGTGTGAGGCAAAAGCTGTGTTTTTTCGTAGTGACAGAATATTTTGCAGTGTTCTGTAATGGTGTTTGATTCTCTTTCACAGATTGTTATAGAAAAGCTTGACAAGAACAACTTCCAGGCATGGAAGTTTAGAATGACGAATTTCCTTATGGGAAAAGGCTATTCGGAGTTCATTACAGGAAATGAAGAAGAACCAGTTCTTCCTAATGTTCCCAATCAATAGGAAATGCAGGCATTTAAAGGATGGCATGAGAGATCCAGAAAAGTTATGTACTGGCTGTCTATCAGTATTTTGGATTCTATGATTGTGCATATTCAGGATGCAAGTACACCAAAGGAGGCATGGGATACTTTGGCAAAAATGTACAGCACAAATACGCAAGCCAAGAAAATGCAACTCAAACAGGAGTTGCACAATGTGCAGAGAGAAAATTTGAGCATAAATGACTACCACATGAAGGTGAAGAAAATTGCAGATGCACTTGCTTCCATTGGGTCGCCAGTGGAAGATGATGATCTAGTTTCTGTGACCTTGAATGGTCTAAGAAAGGATTATGCATAGTTCCGGACATCCATTGCCGTCCGTGAAAAATTTCCTGATTTTGAAGAGTTGTTTGCTCTTCTAATTTCTGAAGAGCAGAGAAATGGGGGTGCATCTTCTTTAGGAGGAACTTCAAAAGAAACTATCTTCTACTCAAATGGTGGAAGAGGTAGAGGTAGAGGTAGAGGAGGCCGATCTGTAGGCCATGGTAGAAATCAGAATATGCAGCAAACTCAAGAAAACCAGTCCTATGGAGGAGGACGTGGTAACTCTAAAGGCAGGGGGAGCCAAAGAGGCCATGGTGGATGGCAGAGAGGCCAAAATGCAAACAACAATGTTGAATGCTACTATTGTGGTAAAATGGGTCATATGGCTAAGGACTGCTACAAAAAGCAGAATGACATTATGAATGGAAAATTGTAGCAAGGCAATTATGCATCTTCTAGTAGACAGGGTGATGACAGAAATGAGCATCTATTTATGGTGCAACACATGACCAATTCTGTGACAAGTGCAGAAGAACGAAATGATGTGTGGTATGTTGACTCAAGTGCATCAAACCACATGACAGGTCATGCAGAGTGGATGCAGGATGCAAGGAAAATGGAAAAACCAGGATTTGTGGAGACTGGTGATGATACTGCACATCCTATTGTGCAGATTGGTAAAATTCCTTTGTCTTTGCAGGATGGGAAAAAGAAATGCCTGTCTGATGTATTTCATGTCCCAAACATCACCAAGAACCTGGTTTTTGTTGGTCAAATGGTTGAGCAGGGCTTGCAGGTCAGATTTAATCCTCATGGATGCTTTGTTGAGGATATTAAAAATAACGGTCGCTTGATAGCAAAAGGAAAGAAGAAGGGTAGGATGTTTACGTTGGATGCAGACATGCCTGAATTGAGTGCAGCAATGTTTGCACATGGGACCGGTGTCGTTGCAGATATTGATATCTGGCATAAATGCATTGGTCATGTTAATATACAGCGACTTAAATCAATGTAAGCCCAAAATATTGTTGCAGGATTGCCTAAATTCAAGGTTGCAGAAATGCATAAGGTTTGTGAAGCCTGTCAATTTGGAAAATAGGAAAGGAAACCATTTCTTGGGCATGTTCAAGAGAGTAAAAAGCCATTGGAATTAATCCACTCTGATGTGTGGACTACTAAAGCTGCATCTATTAGAGGCTGTCACTATTTTGTCACTTTTATTGATGACTTCAGCAGAAAAGTTTGGGTGTATTTTATGAAAAAGAAAAGTAAAGTGTTTGGGCACTTCAAAGCTTTTAAAGCTATGGTTGAAAAAGAAACAGGCCTGCAAATAAAATGCCTAAGGTCAGATGGAGGGGGAGAGTATCTCTCAAATGAGTTTGCAAGATTCCTGCAGGAGCATGGCATAAAGCAACAATATTCATGCAGTCATACCCCACAACAAAATGGACTTGCAGAAAGGAAAAACAGGCATGTTGGAGAGGTATCTTGGGCCATGCTAAATGAAAAAGATCTACCAGATTATTATTGGACTGAAGTAGTTGCTATAGCAGTTTACATAATGAACAGGACTCCCACTGCAACAATACATGGCATGACGCCAGAGGAGATGTATACTGGTAGGAAACCAGACATTTCTCATTTGAAAATTTTGGTTTGCATTGCCTATGTTCATGTCCCAGATGAGTTGAGGTCCAAGTTGGATCCAAAAGCTGAGAAGTGCATCTTTATTGGTTATTCTCTACAGCAGAAAGGGTATAGATGCTATAACCCTTCTACTCATAAGTTTACAGTGAGTAGAGATGTTGTTTTTGATGAGATGAGCAGCTGGTATAAACCATTAAATGTGATGATTGATGTAGATGCACAAAATGGTAATGCTGCACAGAATTCATAGCAGCAGTCACAAAATATCAGTGGACCTGCAGTGTCCTCTAGCACTGGTTCACATACTTCGCCATGGATAGGCAGATTGAGATCAGGAGAATCTCCTCAAAGTAATGCAAATAGTGGTATGCAGGTATCATGATAAGGAAAAGAGAAGGTAGATCAGCCCATGTTTGATGTGAATGCAGGTCACTCTTATGTGGATGGTGAATCCACTCTCTCTCTCTCTCTCTCTCTCTCTCTCTCTCTCTCTCCACCTCTCTTCTCTCCTATAACTCCACTAAAAAGCTCCAAGTTAAGCTTGAAAACTTGTGCAATGGGTATATAATGAAGGGAGGAGACAAGTGCAAATGCAAAAGCATACCTTTCCTCCCTGGCACTGATTCCAAAAATGTGGTGGGTCTCAGCAGAGTGACTCACATGTCATGGGGTAGTTGAAGATATGCAAACAGAGCCTCCACTCCCGGCTACTCCTTGTGGGAGCAATGTATAGCACGAGCAATCCCCGCAAGTGTCACTCAAGCGACCTCCGGATTGTTGCAATGTGGTTTCACGCGAGGAAGAGGGAAGGGGAAGAGGGGAGGGGAGAGGAAGAGGAGGGAGAAGGGAGGAGGAGGAAGGGAAGAAGGAGAAGGGAGTGAAGGGTGATAGAGTGACAACCACAAAGGCACTACAATGGAAACAAGAGAACACCCAAAACACTCTCTTGGAAGAGAAGAGGGAGCTTGTATTCAAACTTGTACAAACAACAATGAAGACCAAAGTCAAACTTTTGGCCTTTTATACAAGTCACCTTTTGAAGGGAGGGCCAACCCTTTTCCTTTTTAGCACTCTCCCTCACTTTACAACCATGGTGTTGAGAGTTGCGGTGCCATGAGCACATAATTAGAGGCTAAAGGTATGGTATAGGAAATAATCAAAGTAGCCACCCCAGGATGTGGACTACATGATGTGGAGATGTGGATTGAGGATATCCACAAGGAGAGATGTGGATGAGAGGATCCCACATGGTTTGACTATTCTAAAGGCTCTCTCTATATAAGAAGCCTATCATGTATTGTTGAGTACACATATTGCAATAGATTGAGAGTTTGCTACCCTATGTCTCTCTTGTGGTTCTTTGATCCCCCTTGATCCCTCACTTTGTCATGGTATCAGAGCTCCCCTGTCTTTCGCTGAGAAATGGTGATCCCTACGTGAGAGTGTGAGAGATCTAGAACAAGAGAAATTTCCATCCATTCTTGATTGGAATAATTTTCGTTTGGGAGAGAGAGTGAGTGTTCCTCTTGATTCATTATTCTTCTATAAGAGAGATAGGAAGAGACTCATACTCCTGTGAGAGACTCTATTAGTTCTAGGGAGAGAGAGAGAGTGCTCTAGTTCTTCATGTCATAGATTTTGAGAGAGAGAGAAAACCAAAATATCCATCCTAAGGTGGCCTAGATAGCTTGCCAAGATCGACAGAGGGACTACAGCAATGCTCAACTGCTACTCCAATAGAGAGACGACCGTGAACAAGCTCTACCTATGTCAAGCTACCTCCCAGACCTGCAGACAAAAGCTTCTCCAATGCCACCATCCAACAGCATGCATCTAGGGTCTCCCATGTCAAGTTTTCAACCGAATGTGGATGAGGCATGCGTTCCAAAGAAGCAAGTCTCTTGTCGATAAGCTTAGCTCCAGCTGCCATAACTTCCAGACCTGCGCAATAGTCGACCAAGCAGCCAACAACTACTCAAACAATAACCTCCAGCAGCCGGTAGCATCGAGCTCTCAGTAGCAACCGGCAATGCTTGCTCTTGCTCCCTGCAACAGACACCCGCTCTTGCTCCCTGCTCAACGAATGACACCGAGTCCATAAGCCTCAACGTCCTCTCCATCACCACGCCCATGCCTCTACGAAGTGTCCTCTCCATCACTGCAGAGAAGCAAAGCTCTCTCTTCTTTTCCTTCCCTAATGCACATGCTCTAAAAAGAAAAAATAACTAATTTTTTGAGCTCTACGCACTCTCAACTGAGATTTTTTGTATGCAATTAGACACTGCCATATTTGAAAGTATCTTCAACTGGTAAGACCTTTGCAATGGCAATATGCACCCCAACTGTTGAGAAGTTCACTAGGGAAGGATTCCACATGTGGTCTACACAAATGAGGTATCTCCTGATGCATCAAAAGCTTTGGAAGACTGTAAAAGAAGAAATACCCACTGCACAAAATGATGCGTGGAAGGAAAAAGATGAAGCAGCACTATCACTCATTGGTTTGCACTTGGGTCCAAACATAATTCATCATATAGACTCCAAGGATCATGCCAAGGATGCATGGGATGAGTTGAACACAATGTTTGGTGCAAAAGCCAAAAACCAAGAAATCCATCTTAAGATTGAATTCTATGGTATGCACATGGGCTTCAATGAATCCATGGCACAATTTGTCAACAAAATCAAAAGCATTATGACCCAACTAGAGGGCATAAATGCAAAAGTAGGAGACAAAGATGCACTTGCAATTCTCCTTAAAAGCATGCCTATAGAGTACAATGCACTGACAACCACTTTGAAGAATTTACTAGATCCAAATATTGAGGAATGTGTATCCTCTCTTCTTGAAAAAGAAATAGAGTTGAAGGCATCGACATCGACATCGACATCGACATCGACATGCAACAACTATAATGAAGAATAAGCACTATTCAGTAAAACATCAACGAAGTGCTACCATTGCGGAAGGATGGGTCACTATCAAAGTGACTGTAGACTAAAGAACAAACCAAAGTGTCACCATTGCCAGAAGCTGGGACACAAGGAAGAAGATTGCATATTGAAGAACCAGTAGGTCAACTACATAGCATCATCATCAAGCCATGAGCCAAATGGTGACATCAATGGAATGTATTGAGAAACAAAAACCCTTGCCAACCTTGCCTATATTTTGTAAATCAAATGTGACCACCTGAGAGTAGCTATGTAGCAACCAGGGGAGGATTTGATCTTGTAACTCACATCTTACCACCTTGCAGTAGCCAAAGGATCATGGCACCAAGGGGAGGTGTTGAGAGTTGTGGTGCCATGAGCACATAATTAGAGGCCATTAGGTATGGTATAGGAAATAATCAAAGTAGCCACCCCAGGATGTGGACTACATGATGTGGAGATGTGGATTGAGGATATCCACAAGGAGAGATGTGGACGAGAGGATCCCACATGGTTTGAGTATTCTAAAGGCTCTCTCTATATAAGAAACCTATCATGTATTATTGAGTACACATATTGCAATAGATTGAGAGTTTGCTACCCTATGTCTCTCTTGTGGTTCTTTGATCCCCCTTGATCCCTCACTTTGTCACATGGGCTCTTGGGCTCATAGGGTGCCAAGGCATATTGCTCTTCTTACCGACTATCCCTACTAGCAGAAATAGTGCTTGTGTTAACCATATTAAAGCACTTGGGACATACCTAGTATTAGGAGGTGATCCTAACCTATTCCCAAATAGCGCTTGTGTTAATCTCACCACTCTTAGGCTTGGGTGATTTGGGGCTCAAACTCCCTGAGTGCCCTCACACCTTCACTTGTTTAGTGTTGGAACCTCATGAACGCAGCTCAAAACTTGGAGTGATGAGGCTAGGCTTCCGTGAGACACTTAAAGGTAATCTTGAATGTTGTTGGGAAGCCTTGTCTTCGAAATATTTGGGGAACAAACTCCCTGAGTTCAAGCTATCTTCTTTCATGGCTATTTCCATTGGCGTCGCTATTTCCTGTGGATGTGGAGCTAAACATATGCAGTCTAAAGTGTGCATCTCCTTGGTCCAACACCTCCTTGTTCTGGGCAGGGGCAGTTGGAACGTGCAACCTGTGCACATTGCATGGAATCTTTGGACTTTTGGGTAGGCTTGGGTATTTGGGGATCAAACTGCCTGAGTTTGAGCTATACTCCTTCCATGTGCACATTTCTTGTAATCATTAACATTGGTGTATTTGGGTATCAAACTCCCTTGAGCTTGTCCTGTTGAAGTAGATCATTCGGCTTAGTCACCTTTACTCATTGATTACCTTGCATTTGGTGGTTGTACTCTCTAGATGTTAACACAGTTCCAAAACTTTCTGGATTTGGTGGATTCTAGAAGAATCCACCGCCATAGTCCCCGCTTAAATCGTTAATTTACCATCTCGGCCCCCCGAAACATTGAGAAATTAATTGGTTTTTCTTGCTAGGTCCCTATTAACTACTAATGGGTCGCACTAATTCAAAAATCTGTAACTCATGGAAGAAATAGAATTTTTACTTACAATCAATTGGGGATAGCTTGTAATTTTACAAAGAAAATTCAGGAAGCAAATTTATAGCTTACTACATTGCATGTTTTACAACAGAGAAATAAGGCCATAGAAAACAATATTATTTATGTGTGCACTAGAGTGCATTTGCATTACAAAAGTTTAGGGACGTTCTACTATACAACTGTATGCATTTCATGCTATATGTATTCCTATGTTGGAAGCTTTTACAAGGGGTATAAATTCAAGCAAATCTACACTATCACTGGAGCTAGTTGGAGTTGATTCCTACATAAGTTCCTTCTCAGGTCTGCGATTGCACCCCATGCTCTTAGTTGATTCTATTAAAGCACTTTCATTACACAACAAGAAATCTCCATTTGGAATAGCCGAAACATCCACGGGGGCACCAGTATTAACCGTGAGAGGAGATCTTCATTCTTCCAAGTCGAAGTACCTAGGAGCTTCCTGACAAAATATGAAGAGGGGAGAGGAGAAGAGTGGAGATGAGGAGAGAGGGCACAGCTAGAGAGCACACCACAAATGACTAACTGTACACTAGAATTAGTTGAAAAAATAGAATATATACAAACCCTTTTAGGGTTAGGGTTAGGGGATCTAACCCTTTCCTTTATAGCACTCTATAAGGTTAGTGCTATGCACATATGATCACGTGATGGTGCTATGCACACATGATCACATGATGTTGAGCGTGAACTCTCAACACCTTCCCTCAAGATCAACATCATGAAGTAGGCCTTCCCTCAAGATGATGATTCTGGGGAATAGAAGAAGGACTGAGCATTACATTCCATCACACCCCTTTAATGGGAATGTCCTTCCTCTGCATCAAACCAAGAGCTAGTCGGTGTTTCTCGAATAGCTCTTTACCGAGTGGTTTGGTAAAGATGTCTGCAACATTTTCTTTGCTATCACAATGCTGCAGTGTGATGTCACCAAGTAACACTCTTTCTCTGATGAAGTGCTCTCTGACATCAATGTGCTTTGTTCTGGAGTGATATACTGGATTTTTGGCCAATGCTTGAGCCGATTGATTATCACAGTATATTGTTGTTGGATTTGACTCATCAAAGTAATCTGTTTCTGACAATAGTCTTCTGAGCCATATAGCTTCACATGCACCTGTAGTGAGTGCTCTATATTCTGCTTCAGTCGAAGACAAAGAAACAGTTGGCTGTTTGTTTGACAACCATGATATAGCACCTTGACCAAGGAAAAATGCATATCCCTGTGTCGATCTCTTGGTCTCATGATCTCCAGCATAGTCACTGTCACAGTATCCATGCAACCGTGGATGACTTCCTCTGTATTCTATCCCAAATTGTCTTGTATCTCTGATGTATCTCAAGACTCTTTTGGCTGCATTCCAGTGAGACTGTTTTGGATTTGCCATAAACTGTGCTAGTGAGCTTACTACATAACAAATATCTGGCCGTGTGATTGTCAGATATATAAGAGATCCAATGAGTTGCCTGTAGTATCTATCATTGACTGTAGGCTTTTCTGAATCTTTAGTAAGTTTCAAACTCTGTTCCATGGGAGTGGCTGCAATCTTGCAATCTGCCATATGAAACTTCTTCAGGAGACTGTCAACATATTTGAGCTGACTCATGAATGTGCTATCTGAATCTCTCCAGAACTCAATTCCAAGACAATAGTGCATAAGTCCAAGATCTTTCATGTCGAACTCTGCAGATAAGTCTTGTTTTAGCTTTCTGATGAAGCTATCCTTGCTTCCTGTCACAATCAGATCATCTACGTACAAAAGTGCAATAGTAATATCTTCCCCTTGAACTTTGTAGTAGAGAGTATGATCTGCATTGGACTTCATGTATCCCAGATCAGCAAAATACTTGTCAATTCTGCTGTACCAACTTCTGGGTGCTTGCTTTAAGCCATAGAGACTTTTCTTGAGATGGCAAACCTTGTTCTCCTGTCCTGGTTCAACATAACCGGCTGGTTGTTGCATGTAGACTTCCTCGTCTAGATAACCATTGAGAAATGCATTCTTGACATCGAGCTGATACACATTCCATTTACTGAGTGTCGCTAGTGATATCAAGAACCGTATGGAATCCATCTTTGCTACTGGAGCATAAGTCTCATCATAATCTTGGCCATATTGTTGTGCAAATCCTTTTGCAACTAATCTGGCTTTGTATCTCTGAATACTGCCATCTGGATTGTACTTCACTTTGTATACCAATGTGTTGGCTATGGCCTTCTTTCCTGGTGGAAGGTCGCATAATTCCCAAGTGTTGTTTTTATACAAAGCATCCATTTCTTCATTCATAGCAGTTTGCCATTCTGGCTTATCTACTGCGTCTTCGAAGTACACTGGCTCTTCTGTAGCCATGATGGTAGTCATAAGAACATAGTTGGTGGTTTCCACCTGAATTGCTTTGCCTTTCTGAGCATATGTCAATCTGACTGGTGGTCTGCTTTCCCTAGTAGACCGTCTGAGCTGCTGTGACACTGATTGGGGTGTTGCTGGCAATTCTTGCTCTTCTTCATCAACCTGTTCTATAGATGACTGTGAAGTCGATGCTTCTATCTCTTGTGTAGGTGAGGTTTTCCATTCTGATTCCTCATCGAAGATTACATCTCTGGAGATAATGACTTTGCGGTTGATGGGATCATACAATTTGTATGCTTTACTTTCTTCACTGTAGCCTACCATGATGCATTTGCATGACTTCGCATCCAATTTTCTGCGATGATCATCATGTATGTGGGCATATGCTATGCAACCAAATATGCGGAGATGCCCAATGCGTGGCTTGTGTCCAGTGAATGCTTCATAAGGAGTCATACCTTGTATCGGTTCGGTAGGAAGCCGATTAAGCAAGTAGTTAGCTGTAGCTATTGCTTCTGCCCAATACTGATTCGGAAGATGCTTTTCACTAAGCATTGCTCTAGCACTGTCTGCTAAAGTCCCATTCTTCCTTTCAGCTATTGCATTTTGCTGAGGAGTATCTGCACATGTGAATTGTCTTCGAATGCCGTGAGTTTTGCAAAAGTTCATGAATGCTGAAGACATGTATTCACCTCCTCTGTCTGATCTCATGACCTTGATCTTTCTGCCTGTTTGGTTTTCTACCATGGCTTTGAATTCTTGAAATCTGGCAAACACTTCAGATTTCTCTTTCAAAAAGTAGACCCAACAATATCTACTGTAGTCGTCGATGAAGGTCAAGTAATAAAGTGAACCATTGATGCTGCGGGTCTGGGCATAACCCCATACATCTGTATGAATCAAATCAAGAATACCTCGTGCACGAGAGGTACTTCTGACAAAGTTGGTTCGCTTTTGTTTGCCGAAGCAACATGCTTCACAAACCTTTCCAAGAAACTGTAGCTTTGGAATCCCAATTGCCATATTTTGATTCCTTAGATCTAACAAGTACTTGAAGTTGACATGACCATATCTCTTATGCCATTTTGCAGATAGTGGCATCTGTTGCATTTGAGCTGACATGGCATGTTTATCTGGTACTGTAGCTAGCATCCTGTACAAGCGTCCTTGACACCTTTTGCTACTAGCTGACCTCTTTTGGATTTGTCTCTGATAGTGCATTCATCACCGTCGAAGATGACTTTGTAGTTGTGTTCCGTCATTTGACCTACTGACAAAAGGTTCTTGCTGAGCTTCGGAACATAGAGCACATCTTTGACTAATCCTTTTGTACCAGTGAAATTGTTCATAGGGATAACACCTGTCCCTTGAACCGGATTCGGTGTATTGTCTGCTGTATAGATGACATTCTTTTGACCTTCTAATGGCTTCATTTCTGTGAACCATTCCTGATGATTTGTCATATGAGATGATGCACCGCTGTCAATGTACCAAGGATCCTATTCCACTTGGTCGACTTGATAGCTGAAATCCTCTTTGGGATTGAAATCAGTGTCTAGGTGCATTGTATCAGTCTGATGCAATTCCTCACTTGCAAGAAACATATTGCCATGTTCATTTGCAAAATGACTGTGACTAGAATGTCCACCACGATGATTTCCTCTTCCTCGGGAATTCCCTCGATTACTGCTGGATTGACCGCCTTGGTCATACTGCTTCTTGCGACAATCTCTTTCATAGTGTCCAAACTTGTGACAATAGTTGCATTGAATGTTTGACACATTGGTGGATGCATTCCCTCGTCCTTGGAATCTTCCTCTGTTGGAATGATTTCCTCTTTGCTGATTTTGATGTTGCTGAGGATGCTGCTGATGCTGATGCTGATTCTGACTTTGATTTTGACCACTTTTCTGATATGATCTACCTCTGTTTCTGCCTTTGCCTCTGCTTCTGTCTGAAGCGGTGAATGCCTGATCATTAGAATGACCTTTACGTGCTTGAATGGCTTGAGTCCTGAGTTCTTCACCAAGTAGAACTGACTGAAGTTCTTCCAGTGTTGGAATTTGTCGTTGGATGGCAATACTCTGGACTAGATTCTCATATCCTTCTCCTAGTCCATTCAGGATTACTTGAACCATTTCTGCGGGATTCATAGTCTCTCCTGCTGCTGCAAGTTGATTGTTGTAGTCTTTGATGCGGAGTACATAAGCATGACCAGTTTCATTGCTATTGCGGAAACTCTGGTTGATCTGGTTTCTCAGGGTGAGAATCCTGGATGTGTTCTTGGACTCGTAGAGAGCTGCGAACATATCCCATGCTTCTTTTGATGTCTTGACTGTGTTGAGCTGTCCTAGCATGACATCTTGCACATTTTGCTTGATCAGGTGATAGGCATACTTGTCTTTCTTATCCCATTCTGCTTGAGCTCGGGCAATGGCAGGATCTGCTACTGGTGTAGAAACTGTTTGTGTAGATGTAGATCCCGATGTAGATCCCGTTGCTGGTGCTGTGACAACAGATGGAGTAGAGCTACTGGTGGCTGGATCGGCCAATGGTCTAGGTATGGATCCATCAACATACTCCCATTTGTCCTGAAGCACAAGAATGGTCTCCATTCGGTATTTCCATGTACCGTAATTGGAGTTGTCTAACTTAGCAGATGCCTCCAGATTGAGGTTGCTAGTCGACATGGTGCAAACAATGTACTCAAGAGTGTCCTGAAAAAACTCTGTATGAATCAACTGCAAATACACTGAAGATGCCAAGTGAAATCTCTGTACCGTCGGTGAAGATAGAACTGCAATAAATAAGATTTGACCTGTGTTACAAGGCTTGTGGCAATGATGCCGGGAATAGCCAAGAGGCTTTACAAGGCTGAAAAATGATGTGCACGATGCCGTGAGATAGCCAAATAGGCTTTACAATGGTGGCATGTGTGTGTGAAATCAAGTGCTATCTGCCCACTGAATCAATCTGCAATGCCTCTGAACTCTGAAGTCTGCTCACTGAACTGATGAACGTAAGGTTTCAGGTAATGGAATGATGTGAAATCGGATGTGAGCGTATGGACTGACTCCGAGTAGGTACTAGTCGGGAATTTCGGGCATGGCTTAGATTGGCAACTTGGGGAATTCAAAGCGTCCCCTCTATGGCGATCTAGTCTACTTTGATCTAGATCTAAACCAACCGTCGATCGATGAAAGAGCAGCAAATAATTCCTTTTCTTTTGTTCTTTTTAAGTGCTGGGTCAGATGCGTCGATGTAGAGGCAAATGTGCGTGAAGGAAGTGGTTTTGTCGGCGAGGCTCAAATGTGAGTGTAACTTGCGCCGAAATGTGCGCGTGATGTAACGAGCGCGTAGAGCACGAAAAATCGAGTGACTTTCCTTTTTGGAGTACCCTCAAATTCTTCCTAGATCAAGAGATATGACTTGATCTAGGTGGAGGGGCAAAAGGAGTGCAAATGGTGCTCAATGATGATGTGTCACTGTGAGTCACATGCAGTGATGATGTGGCACTGTGCTTAGCAAGAGGTGTGCCAGTGAAGCTCTGTGCTGAGGTGGCAGTGCTGAGGTGTCACTGATGACATGGCACAGATGACGTGGCCTGATGACATGGCAGATGACGTGGCCTGGTGATGTGGCAAATGACGTGGTAGTGCTGACATGGCAAATGACGTGGCAGTGGTGACGTGGCAGCTGACGTGGCAAAGGTGATGTGGCAGCTGACGTGGAAAAGGTGACGTGGCAAAGGTGACGTGTCAGCTGACGTGGCACTGTGGATAAGGTTGCCACGTGGAGGATAAGAGCTTGGGAAGATGCCACGTGTCGAGTGGCTATCTGCCACGTGTCGCTTGGAAGGAGGTCGACGGGAATCTTGCAAGGTCTTGACGGAATCTTCAAGATTCCGTCGACGGAATGCCGTTTGGAGTCTATGGCCTCGGAGCTCTTTGCATGAAGAGCTGGCTGGCATCGGCGTTAAAGTGAGCACTTTGGGTGCTAAGAGCCTAAAGGCTTTGGAGGTCGCGAATTCGGTGGCTGCTTGGAGAGGTGGCCGGTCGTCAAAGATGGCACAGGAGCCTGGAAGGAGCTGAGCGTGTGGATCGCTGGAGCGCGGTTTTGAGAAGCCAGGAGGTAGGAGCTTGGAGTCGGCTTTGGAGGTTCGTCTTGTTGGAGAGGCCGGTCGTCTGGAGCTGGCTGGAATAGCAATCGTTGGCGCTGGAGCTAGTCTCGAGAGGCCGTCGGGCATAGGCTGGTGGCTAGAAGAGGCCTTGGTAAAGCAATCAAGTAGACCTTCTTTTCCTTCTCCGATCGATGGTAGCGACGGAACCCAGAAGTATTGCACGTCAATGAACTCCAATGAGGCTGACGGAAGCCTGGGCCAAGTGGTATCGTCTAGTTGCGAAAGAGGCGGCTGATGGTTGGCCTTCGCTACTTGCTGGTGGAAGAGCTTCTCGTTGTAGAAGGTCACGGCCGTAAGTGGATAGCCCGTTTGGAAGAGGTCGTTGTAGCGGCTGACATAGAGAGCTCGAAGGAGATGTAGTCGTTGAAGTTGGCTGCTGTTTCGCTTGCCTTGCTTGTGAGCAGCAAGGTAGCTGCTCGTTGTTGTTGAAGACTGCCAGGGTTGATGGCGGTATTCGCTAGATAGCTCGCAGAAGGAGTGGAAGCAAGACTTAGACTAAGCTCACAGAAGGAGTAGAGGCGATATTCGCTAGGGACGGCCGTCGAAGGATCTTTGTTGGAGAGGCTTAGCTTCTTTCTCTTTCTCACAGATCTCTCAAAAACTCTCTCTCAAAGACTAAGATCTAGGTCTCTCTTTCTCTCATAAACAAGGAATACTCTCTTTCTCAAGCAATGAAATCTTTCAAAGAACTCAAAGAAAGAATAATGGACGGAACTATCCTAGAATGAGCAAAGGAGATTAACGAAAATCTCTCAATCTCTCATGGACGGAATTCTCACATGAATAGAAATTTCTCTCAACAGAAGTGAAGGGAAGGATCTCACAATCACTCAAGAGAACTCTCAATCTCACAATCTGTCTCACACTCTCAAGAAACTCAATGTCTCAGCGGAAGACAAGGGAGCTCTGATACCATGACAAAATATGAAGAGGGGAGAGGAGAAGAGTGGAGATGAGGAGAGAGGGCACAGCTAGAGAGCACACCACAAATGACTAACTGTACACTAGAATTAGTTGAAAAAATAGAATATATACAAACCCTTTTAGGGTTAGGGTTAGGGGATCTAACCCTTTCCTTTATAACACTCTATAAGGTTAGTGCTATGCACATATGATCACGTGATGGTGCTATGCACACATGATCACATGATGTTGAGCGTGAACTCTCAACACTTCCAAGACTCCTTTGATATGTCTATCGAGCCTCGGCTACAGCAACTTGTCTTCAATCATTTAAAAAAAATTGCTCACATCTGCTGCCATAAGTGCGTTTGGAGCGACCATTGCTTTCCATAAACACACCACCTTGTTGTAATCCATCCCCCTACCCTGATACAGTATTATCCCATGAAGTTGAAGTATAATATTGGCCTATACATAGCATCTTCAATAGACACCTACCAAATGACATCCCCAACCTACAATGTGTTTTAAACTTCCAGAATATGAAACACTGATCAAATAGATTTGCACTGGTAAGACAATCTCTATTTTTTATTTCATTAGCCCCATAATGGATGCACAGCTCAATACCTGCTTGTAAATCTTCCTGGGTTACATTCTTGGAAATAGTCTTAAAGTGAGACTGGGATAAATCCTTCATGCAATAACCAATCATACCCTGATACATATGAAGATTTCACTGCTTCAGACCTCGACATATTATTACTCCCCCAACTGGATGATCTTTTTCCCATCTTAAATACTTCTTCAACAACTTGTTCACGCTCTGAATACCCATGCAGATATTTGGGCTACCATCTGGAAGTGCAAGTGATAAAGCGCACCTCCTCTTTCGATTGAGCACAGACCGGACAAGCAGCATTCTTTCACAAAAGCATCGATCTTCGAAATTAGACCTACGTCAATATCCACACCTCCTGCTCCTACCATCATGCTCAACTCAAAAATCTTGGAAGACACCTTTGTCTTCTCACTCTTTCGAGGTCTCCCTCATTTCCTCTTGTATCTGCAAGACATAGCCGAATCGTTAGCTATAGCAGACTAAATTCCTATGTATAGCCAGTCTTTGCTGACTTACTCTGTCTCTTGAGTCGTGTCCTCTTCTTTTGCATCATTGTTCTCATCCTTAGCAGCTCGAGTCCTTCTTGCTGCTACTTTCCCCTTCATCATTCACTATGGTCACAAGAGTCGCTGCTCTCTCCATCCTTTATATGTGTCGTCGCAGTAAATCCACCACCATTGCAGCAATCATTCGGTCGTCGAAGTAGCCATGCTCACAATAACACAATGAAATGATTGTATAAACACACTCTTGTGGAGGCTTCTAGAGCCAGCCTACCACATGTCCATGCAAACGACACGTGGCCATTTGGCCACGTGGACCACCATGCACTATACCCCTGCCTCCCCCCCTTCTTTGCCAACACCAACTAATTGGATTTTTCACCGATTGGGAGTCCCTATTAACTCACGTTATTATGTCCTAATATACAATTGAATGCTATGTGATGTATGATGCAAGCCATTTTATCATTATACAACCTGCCATAGAAGATTCTAGAATGGAGATAATTTAGTGGTGGCTTTTGTGAACTTGGTATAGTTTGTAGATGGATGCCGAGTTCATGTCATGAGAGCTCTGTGTGAGTTGTATAAATTGTACATATGTGATGAATAAAGGTGCTCTCAGTTTGTTTTGTTCTTTGACTACTTTGCAAGGAAAGAGTTCTTTTTTACTTGTTTACTTCATGGCATCAGAGCTTGAGTCCTGAATCTTGAGCGAGAGCGAGAGTGAGAAAAGCTTGAGCACTAAATCTTGAGAGAAGCTAGGCTAGAACCTTCTCTAAAATCGTGAGTTTAGTGATGGTTGCCAACACCCAAAATGCTGAAGTGATCGCACATGCTGCTCGAGAAGCCCTCCCAACCTCTTCAACTCTTCACTGATAGTCGAGGAAATGGGTCCTTCAATAAACACAATAAACACATCTAGGTTTGCTATCATTTCATTCATCAAGTCATTAGTCATGGAGAATTTTGCCTGACCTACTGCCGTACTGATCGGATGCTGACTGATATCCTCATTAAGTGACAAAATATGAAGAGGGGAGAGGGGAAGATAGGAGAGAGGGCACAGCTAGAGAGCACACCACAAATGACGAACTGTACACTAGATTTAGTTGAAAATGTAGAATATATACAAACCCATTTAGGGTTAGGGTTAGGGCATCTAACCCTTTCCTGTATAGCACTCTATTGGGTCAGTGCTTTGTACATATAATCACATGATGGTGCTATGCACACACGATCACATGATGTTGAGTGTGACCTCTTAACAGCTTCCCTCAAGATCAACATCATGAAGTAGGCCTTCCCTCAAGATGATGATTCTTGGGAATCGAAGAAGGACTGAGCATTACATTCCATCACACCCCTTTAATGGGAATTTCCTTCCTCTGCATCAAACCAAGAGCTAGTCGATGTTTCTCGAATAGCTCTTTATTGAGTGGTTTGGTAAAGATGTCTACAACATTCTCTTTGCTATCACAATGCTGCAAGGTGACATCACCAAGTAACACTCTTTCTCTGATGAAGTGCTCTCTAACATCAATGTGCTTTGTCCTAGAGTGATATACTGGATTCTTGGCCAATGCTTGAGCCGATTGATTATCACAATATATTGTTGTTGGCTTTGACTCATCAAAATAATCTATTTCTGAAAATAGTCTTCTAATCCATATAGCCTCACATGCACCTGTAGTGAGTGTCCTATATTCTACTTCAATTGAAGATAAAGAAATAGTTGGTTATTTGTTTGACAACCATGATATAGCACCTTGACCAAGAAAAAAAAATGCATATCCCTGTGTCGATCTCCTAGTCTCATGATCTCCAGCATAGTCACTGTCACATTATCCATGCAACCGTGGATGACTTCTTCTGTATTCTATTTCAAACTATCTTGTACCTCTGATGTATCTCAAGACTCTTTTGGCTGCATTCCAATGATTCTATTTTAGATTTGCCATAAACTGTGCTAGTGAGCTTACTACATAACAAATATCTGGTCGTGTGATAGTCAGATATATAAGAGATCCGATGAGCTACCTGTAGTACTTGTCATTGATTGTAGGCTTTTTTGAATCTTTAGTAAGTTTCAAACTCTGTTCCATGGGAGTGGCTGCAATCTTGCAATTTGACATATGAAACTTCTCTAAGAGACTGTCAACATACTTGAGCTGACTCATGAATGTGCTATATGAATCTTTCCAGAACTCAATTCCAAGACAATAATGCATAAGTCCAAGATCTTTCATGTCGAACTCTGCAGATAAGTCTTGTTTTAGTTTTCTAATGAAGCTATCCTTGCTTCTTGTATTCAAAGATACAAAGCCAAACTAGTTGCAAAATGATTTGCACATCAATATGGTCAGGACTATGATGAGACTTATGCTCCAGTAGTAGCAAAGATGGATTCTATTCAATTCTTGATATCACTAGTGACACTCAACAGATGGAATGTGTATCACCTCGATGTCAAGAATGCCTTTCTCAATGGTTACCTAGACAAGGAAGTCTATATGCAACAACCAACAGGTTATGTTGAACTAAGAATGGAGAATAAGGTTTGCCATCTCAAGAAGAGTCTCTACAGATTAAAGCAAGCACCCAGAAGTTGGTACAACAAAATCGATAAATATTTTGTTGATCTGGGATACATGAAGTCCAATGCAGATCATACTCTCTACTACAAAGTTCAAGGGAAAGACATTACTATTGCACTATACAAAGCATCCATTTCTTCATTCATAGCAGTTTGCCATTTTGGCTTGTCTACTGCATTTTCGAAGTATATTGGCTCTTCTGTAGCCATGATGGTAGTCATAAGAGCTTAGTTGGTGGTTTCAACCTAAATTGCTTCACCTTTCTAAGAATATGTCAATCTGGGAGGTCTGCTTTCCCTAGTAGACCGTCTGAGCTGCTGTGGCTTTGCTTAGGGTGTTTCTGGCAATTCTTGCTCTTCTTCATCAACCTTTTCTGTAGATGACTATGAAGTTGATGCATCTATCTCCTGTGTGTTTGAGGTTTTCCATTCCGATTCCTCATCAAAGATTATATCTCTAGAGATAATGACCTTGTGGTTGATGGGATCATACAACTTGTACGCTTTGCTTTCTTCACTGTAGCCAACCATGACGCATTTGCATGACTTCACATCCGATTTTCTGCGACGATGATCATCATGTATGTGGGCATATGCTATGCAACCATGCTATGTAACCAAATATGGGGAGATGCCCAATGTGTGGCTTGTGTCCACTGAATGCTTCATAAGGAGTCATACCTTGAATCGGTTTGGTAGGAAGCTGATTAAGCAAATAGTTTGCAGTCACTATTGCTTTTGTCCAATACTGATTTGGAAGATGCTTCTCACTAAGCATTGCTGTAGTACTATTGTCTGCTAAAGTCCCATTCTTCCTTTCAGCTCTTGCATTCTACTAAGGAGTATCTGCACAAGTGAACTATCTTCGAATGCTGTGACCTTTGCAAAAGTTCATGAATGCTGAAGACATGTATTCACCTCCTTTGTCTGATCTCATGACTTTGATCTTTCTGCCTGTCTGGTTTTCTACCATGGCTTTGAATTCTTGAAATCTAGAAAAGACTTCAAATTTCTCTTTCAAAAAATAGACCCAACAATATCTGTTGTAATCATCGATGAAAGTCAAGTAGTAAAGTGAACTATTGATGTTGCGGATCTAGGCATAACCCTATACATCTACATGTATCAAATCAAGAATACCTCGTGCACGAGGTACTTCTGCCAAATTGGCTCGCTTTTGTTTGCCGAAGCAACATGCTTCGCAAAATTTTCCAAGAAAATATAGCTTAGGAATCTCGATTACCATATTTTGATTCTTGAGATCTAACAAGTACTTGAAATTAACATGACCATATCTTTTGTGCCATTTTGCAAATAGTGGCATCTGTTGCGGTTGAGCTAACATGGCATGCTTCTCTGGTTCTATAGCTAGCATTCTGTATAAGCATCCTTCCTTGACACCTTTTGCTACTAATTGACATCTTCTGGATTTATCTCTGATTGTGCATTCATCTCCATTGAAGATGGCTCAATAGTTGTGTTCCGTCATTTGTTTGACTGACAAAAGGTTCTTATTGAGTTTCGGAACATAGAGCACATCTTTCACCATTTTTTTCCTACTAGTGAAATTGTTCCTAGGGCTAACACCTGTCCCTTGAACTGGATTCGGTTTATTATTTGTGTAGATGACATTTTTTTGACCTTCTGAACCATTCCTAATGATTTGTCATATGAGATGATGCACCGTTATCGATATACCAAGGATCTTGTTCTACTTGGTCGACTTGATAGCTGAAATCCTCTTTAGGATTGAAATCAGTGTCTGTATCAGTTTGCTGCATTTCCTCATTTGCAAGAAACATATTCCCATGCTCATTTGGAAAATGACTGACTAGAATGTCCACCATGATGATTTCCTCTATCGTGGAAATTCCCTCAATTACTACTGGATTGACCACCTTGGTCATACTACTTCTTGCGCGGCAGCAGTCTCTTTCATAGTGTCCAAACTTGTGATAGTAGTTGCACTGGATGTTTGACACATTGGTGGATGCATTCCCTCGTCCTTAGAATCTTTCTCGATTGGAATGATTTCCTCTTTGCTGATTTTGATGTTGTTGAGGATAATGCTGATGCTGATGCTGATTTTGACTTTGTTGATGATGACCTTTTTGTTGATGATGACCACTTTTTTGGAATGATCTACCTCTGCCTCTACCTCTACTTCTGTCTGAAAGCTGTGAATGCCTGATCATTAGAATAACTTTTACGTGCTTGAATAGCTTGAGTCCTGAGTTCTTCACCAAGTAGGACTGACTGGAGCTTTTCCAGTGTCGGAATTTTTCGTTGGATGGCAATACTCTGGACTAGATTCTGGTATCCCTCTCCTAGTCCATTCAAGATGACTTGAACCAGTTCTGTTGGATTCATAGTCTCTCCTGCTGTGCTACAAGTGGATTGTTGTAGTCTTTTATCCGAAGTACATAAGCATGATCGGTTTCGCTACTATTGCAGAAACTCTAGTTGATTTGGTTTCTCAGTGTGAGGATCCTAGAAGTGCTCTTGGACTCATAGAGAGTTGCGAACATATCCCATGCTTTTTTTGATGTCTTGACTATGTTGAGCTATCCTAGCATGACATCTTGCACATTCTGCTTGATCAAATAATATGCATACTTGTCTTTCTTATCCCATTCTGCTTGATCTTGGGCAATGGCAAGATCTTCTACAAGTACAGAAACTATTTGTGTAGCTGTGGATCTCACCGCTAATGCTGTGACAACAGGTGGCTCTGGTGGCTGGATCATCCAATCGTCTAGGTGTAAATCCATCAACATACTCCCATTTGTCCTGAAGTACTAGAATGGTCTCCATTTGGTATTCCATGTGCTGTAATTGGAGTTGTCTAACTTAGCAGATGCCTCCAAATTGAGGTTGCTAGTCGTAGACATGGTTCAAGAAATGTACTCAAAGTGTCGTGAAAATCTCTGTATGAATTAACTACAAAAACATTGACTATGCCAAGTGAAATGTGAACTGTCGGTGAAGATAGAACTGCAATATATATAATCCGATCTATTACAAGGCTTGTGGCAAATGATGTCGGGAATAGCCAAGAGGCTTTACAAGGCTGAAATGATGTGCACAATGCCGTGAAATAGCCAAATAGTCTTTACAATGATGGCATGTGTGTGTGAAATCAAATCATGTGCTATCTGCCCACACTAAACAATTGACAATGCCTCTGAACACTCTAAAGTCTGCCCACTGAACTGATGAATGTCAAGTTTCAGGTAATGTGATGATGTGAAACCGTATGTGAGCATATCGACTGACTCCGAGTAGGTACTAGTCGAGAATTTTGGGCATGGCTTAGATTGGCAACTTGGGGAGATTCAAAGCGTCCCCTCTATGGCTACCTAGTCTACTGTGATATAGATCTATACCAACCATCGATCGATGAAAGGATAGCAAATAATTCATTTTCTTTGGTTCTTTTTATGTGATGGGTCAGATGTGTTGATGTAGAGGCTAATGTGCGTGTAGGAAGTGGATTTGTTGGCAAAGCTCAAAAGTGAGTCATACTTGCACCAAAATGTGCACATGATATGATGAGCACGTAGAGCACAAAAAATCGATCAATTTTCCTTTTTGAAGCGCCGTCAAATTCTTCCTGGATCAAGAGATACAACTTGATCTAGGTGGAGGGGCAAAAGGAGTGCAATAGTGTTCAATGATGATGTGTCACTGTGGGTCACATGCAGTGATGATGTAGCATTGTGCCCTATGCCTAGCAACAGGTGTGCCTATGGAGCCCTATGCTGAGGTAACAGGAGTGGTCACATGCAATGACTATGGAGCACTATGTGTGCCTGCAGAGGGTTAGTGTGCCACTTGGCAAATGAGGTGGCAGTAGTGATGACTCAGCTTTGACCGGTCAACTATTGATTGGTCAACTGTTGATTGGTTAACTATTTATTGATGAGGTGCCAGAGGTGTCCCACATCAAATTTTTAACCAAACCTTGTTGTGGTGACCCAACCAGGGGTTAACTTGACCCAAGGTAACTTGACCAACCCTATCCTCTCCTAACCCTACCCAGCTTATCTTGACTTAGTCTATGGATAAGGTGTGGTTTGTGGAGTTAATGAGGTGAGGTGCCACGTGGAGTTATTTGGCTCAATAGAATCTTTGTCAGATTTTGATGGAATCTGGAACATTCTGTCATCTTCCAAGGTTGCAGTGGGAATTGCCGATTGGAGATCTGGAGGAGCGTCATGTCGATTGGAGATCTGGAGCATTGTAGATGCAGTCCCGGGTGGAAGGAGCCTTTGGAATCAGTGAGTTGCCGCCTTGATGCTTTTGCATCGGTGGAGTAGCCTGATGGTTGTTGGAGCAAGCGTTGGACTGTGGGCTATTGTAGAGAAGTGTTTGCATGCGGGTGTAGAGCAAAGAGAGCCGTTGTTTTGGAGTCCAGTTGCATGGAGGCCGTAGAGCAGTGCATAGAGCTGGATGCTCTTGTTGTAGTCCCGTTTGGACTTGGCTATGAGCTTGGGAGACTGTGAGCTCCGTGTGCTATCGTGCAGTTGTGGATGCACCGCTCGTCTAGAGGTTGGAGCAGAAGGGTTGTGGAGAGCGTCGCTCATCTGCTAGTGAGTGACTTTGGTGCAGCAATCGTTTAGGAGGTGGTCTGGACTACCATGGTAACCCAAGCCTCATTCACGTAGGCAGAGCTTTGGAGGGTGCGCTGCACGTCGGTGGTGGAGCTAGCTGCGAAGACCATAGCTTGGAAGCTGCTCAGGTCGTGGGAGTTGCTCAGCTCTTGGTTTGAGTGGACTGCATAGGGAGCTAGGTGTTCCTGGAAGGAGCCGGTTGGAGCAAAGGAGCACTGGTGCCAGGCGGGATGGCATTGGAGCCTTAGGAGGCATTGTTTAAAGAGGCTCCCATGATGCGATGTAATGGAGCAGCTAGTCACTCGGGTCGCTGGCCCATGTATGAAGACTCTGGTCAGCCTGTGGAGACTATGGATGCACAGAAGGAGGCTCAAAGTGAGTCGCAGTGGTGCAGTGGAGGTCACCTTAGTCCAAAGTAGAGTCTTTGCTATGGGGTCTCATCGGTTCAGCACAGTTGCAAGCCGTGTCGATGAAGACCTCAATTGGAGGAGTCACAGAGGATACCAAGGTCGTAGGAGGCTGAATAGTCATTGTAGAGGCTGTGGCTGGAGCCTTAGTCGATTTAGGCCTTGCAGAGGTCGATGCGCAGCTCGGAGATATGGAAGATACCGTACTTGGAAAGGCTGTAGTAGATGGAGCTCCTTGTAGAGGCCGACTATGCCCATGTGCTCTTGCAAAGAGAGCTTGAGCTCTCTCTCTATCCCTCGAGAGAAATTTTTCTCTCTTTCTCTTTCGTAGCAAATAGGAGTAGAACAATAGTTTCTCTCTCTCATTAGGATCTTTCATCTGAAGAAAGAGAATATCTCACAAAGAAGACCACAAGTAGAACTCTCTCTTTCTTTCTCGCAAACTCGGAGTAGAACTATGAATAGAAATGGATGGAAATCTCTTGCAATGAACGGAAATTCTCTATCACTCTATGGAAGTGAATGGAACTCTCAATCTCTCTCGATGTCTCTCACACTCTCAAGGATCACAATGCCTCAGCGAAAGGCAAGGGAGCTCTGATACCATGACAAAATATGAAGAGGGGAGAGGAGAAGAGTGGAGATGAGGAGAGAGGGCACATCTAGAGAGCACACCACAAATGACTAACTATACACTAGATTTAGTTGAAAATGTAGAATATATACAAATCCATTTAGGGTTAGGGTTAGGGCATCTAACCCTTTCCTTTATAGCACTCTATTGGGTTAATGCTATGCACATATGATCACATGATGGTGCTATGCACACATGATCACATGATGTTGAGCGTGAACTTTGCCCTTACTAGCTAATCGTCATCATTCCCTTGTCATCTTCTCGGTTGTCTATTGAGTGGGAGATCGTCACAAGACAACGCAAAACAACAATAGCTAATGAGATGACAACAAACACTTCGAGAGCAAACAATTGATAACTCCCTTCATGCTTTATTGTTCAATTTTTGGATAGGAGTCCTAGGTAGTTAGTCATGGCTCATTTTTTGGGTAGGAGACCATGGTGGGATGTCTGATGAGGTAGGAGTGATGTAATAGGTCATGATGCAAGCCATTGATTCATCAAGCAACCCACCATAGCAAATTCTAGAAGGGTGATAATTTAGCATCTAGTTTTGTGAACTTGGCATATTCTGTAAATGGGAGGCCGAGTTCATCTCATGAGCACTCTGTGTGAGAGAGCTCTATAGATTGTATGTATGTGATGAATAAAGGTGCTTTGAGTTTGTTTTGTTCTTTGACTACTTTGCAAGCAGAGAGTTCTTGTTTACTTGTTTACTTGTTTACTTCATTATGCATTTGGAAGCTTGCAGCATGGATGAGTTGTGGTGGCTCCTTAATTCTAAGCCAAACTCCAAGTCGAACTCTGTGTATCATTCCAAAAGAGAGAGCTTTGGATGTTAGGAAGGATGCCACACTCAGGCAATTACGGAAACCTCAATGAGTGATTTGGAGAGGCAGAGGATGAATTCGTTCATAAGATCTTGTCCAGCCAGATGGCAAATCTCATAATTGGCCGCAATTCAACAAAGCATTCACCATCCAATTTGCAAAGTCTCATTCATATGGGTCAATGTCATGCAGAGCTTCCTGGCAAGAGGATCTCCATCCATAGAATTGATATGCAAGATATCAATTTTAGCTAGGTACATTGGCAATCTAGAGGCAATTAGACAATGTGCTAGTTTGTTGTGAGAAAGAATCTGCGATTAAAGCAGACAGTATGGAGAATCAAAAATTTGATTACTTCAAAATTGATACAATAGATGGTGTTGCCTCCCAACCGTGCGCTCCTATGAGAGAAGCTTCGATGGCGTGCTGGAAACAGTAGAGGACGGAGGCTGGATGCTAAGGAATCAAGGTTGCTGTAGCCAGTGATGAATATGGGCTTCACGGGCTTGCTTTTATATAGCCACCAGTCATAGTCAGTTAGACTCAATTGGGAGACCAACCCAGTCCGCCCGAAATGGCCAACTGGGGGTCGGTCCCGAAATAGGCCACCGACCACACGATAGAACCGTGGTGCAAAATAGAGCGACTTACCTACGATTTCCGGTTGGCCCACAGCCATCCGGGATCATCTGGGTCTCCAAACAGGCCCTGCAGCCCAAGAGTGGGCTACCCAAGAAATGCTCCATCTACCCTCAGTGCGATCAGTCATGGGATGCCTTCCCGCACTTACATGTAGCCTAGTTGGCAGTATTCCAACTCTATCTAAAGC
This sequence comes from Dipteris shenzhenensis, assembly GCF_047967505.1. Classification (NCBI taxonomy): domain Eukaryota; kingdom Viridiplantae; phylum Streptophyta; class Polypodiopsida; order Gleicheniales; family Dipteridaceae; genus Dipteris; species Dipteris shenzhenensis. Next base: position 10,587,719 of record NC_141621.1, on the reverse strand, counting down.
TGTCTAGCCATTAGGCCACACATGGCCCCCATCTGATGTCCAAACCAAGACCTATCGGATAACCGAGCTACTCAAATGCCTTCTCCTCATATGGGGGGCTTACAAGTAGAGTTAGCTGGTTCCTGCGTAGTTACACGAGAGTGGAGCATTGATATGTAACAGAATTATCAAAAACCAGTCAGCAAAATTGTGTGTCTCTATCCCCACGGGTTACACGATAGTGCTATCCCGTCGACCATTGCCATAGCCGTATGCCACTGGTCAAACTTGTGTTGACCCATCGCCATAGCTCTATCCCACCGGTCAAACTTGCATTGACCCGTCACCTTAGTGCTGACTTGCTATCCCATTGGCCATTACCTTATCTCTATCCCGCCGACTTGACACATGTCAGTACCTAACCCACCACCCTAATTAATCAATGTTAGTTTGCTATCCCATCAGTCAAACTTGTGTTGACATGGTGCCATAAGGCTATCTACTTTAGCCCTATCCCCACGGGTCATCGCCATAGCTCTATCCCATCGGCCATTGCCTTAACTTTACCCCGCAGACTTGCTATCCCCACGGATCGTCGCCATAGCTCTATCTCGTCGATCAAATAAGCTTTGACTTGTTGCTATAACTTTACCTCATTGGTCGTTGCCATAGCTCTATACCCACGGTCATGGGGATAGCTATGGGAATACAAAAATCAGGAAAGAACACATGAAAATTGGGACCTCGAGAATCAAGAAATGATGAAATTTGCATGCAAATTGCCTTAACCCCGCATCAATGTGGACTCAACCTAGAATTGGGACCTCAACTACGCCAATGAAGACATGATCTTGAGTTCAGGAAGAGTCCTACAACCTCACCCTGAGTCTAAAGACACTGCTTCAAATACCATCTGGTAGACCTCCATACCTAGCTTGGCATCCTCAGGGTCAGTAAGCTCAAAAGCCGGTTCTCACTCATTGCAAGAACCACCACCAGTTGAATTGTCCACAGCTCGAAAGAGTCCATGAGTCAAGATAGAGACATGGGTGAACCCTCTAATGTTAGAGCCCCAATGGCTCTGAATTCCATTCCCACTGATCTCCACTCCCTACCCCATCTACATCAGCAACCACATTAAGGGAAACCTTTTCCAATATCATGGGAAGGTTTGGATTGACAGACCCAGTAGAGTGGCTAAACCCATTTGCTGGATAGACTAGGGCAATGTCAAAGGCTCAAATGCCAACCCAACCACTGATGTCAGAAGAAATACTCAAGGAGCCATGTCCCACGATACCTAATGTTCTACTGGGGCACATCATTTCTGAAGAAGGGATGGCAATCGACCCAAGAAAAGTGGTGGCATTCAGGAACGAAAAGCACCACGAAATGCAAAGGAAGTCATGCGATTTATTGGCCAAATCAAGTGGCACAACCGATTTGTGCGTGATACCTTTCCCATGTGTGTCAACCTCAAAGTTGACAATGAAGAATGAACAATACATCTGGAAAGAGGATCAGGAGGAGAAAGTGTTTCAGTTAACTAAAGAAAATGTTAGTGGTAGCACCAATTCTGGTTCCATTGGATTGGAACCTAGAGTCTCACATGTTCGTAGATGCATCAGACGTTGCTATTGGATCAATACTGGTGGTTCCAACCAATATATTATGCAAGCCGACCTTTGTCACCACAACAGAAAATAATTAATCGGTCACCAAAAGAAAGGGATTGGGTATGATTGACTCACTACGAAAGTTTTGACATTACCCTCTAGATATCAGGTGGTGTTCCATGTAGACCATCAAGCATTGTTGTACCTAATAATAAGCCTCAACCATCAGGAAGGCTGGCTTGATGGTTATTGTTGCTACAAGAATTCCAATACCAAGTGGTACATACACTAGGAAGACAACACTTGGTGGCAGATTACCTGAGTACATTAGAAACAAGAGAAAGTCTAGGTGAAGGCATCCCAGATGATTTACCGAATGCTGCGTTGTTTGCGGTACAAGTGATAAGGGCAACACACTGGTATGACCTGATGTTCCTCACAGAATGGGTCTCCCTTACGAAGGATCAACGACAAGGAGTAAACCATTTATAGTCATTGACACATTGTATAGACATGAAATCGACCAAGTAATTCGACGCTATGTCCTAGCACATGAGCAGCCATGCAGTATTACAAGAAGCTCATCAGTAGGCGGCAGGCAGACATTTTGTCGATGAGATCATAGGAAAGAAAAATTTTCAGGCCGGGTTTTGGTGGCCAATGGTGCTCAAGGATTCTCATGAATTTGCAGCCAAGTGCTAGTATTTCCAAAGAGATAGACAACCTACTAATGTGGACCGATCATCTTTGAATCCCATCCGCCCACTCGATCCATTTCAGAAATGGGGATTAGATTTCAAAGGGACGATAAAGCTTGTGGCACAGATCACAAGGAATCAGTATATTCTAGTGGCAACAGATTATTGCACCAAGTGGGTGGAGGCACAAGCACTCAAAGATAACTCCTCGGCCAGTATGGAAATTTTCTATATCAGAAGATCTAAACCCATTTTGGATGTCTGATTGAATTGGTATCAGATCAAGGGGGGCACTGCTTGGGAAGGGTAGTAAAGAAGTTAATCACATGATTGTACACACAGCAGCATCAACATATCACCCACAATGTAATGGGCAGGTAGAAAGCACCAATAAAACAATTAAACACATTCTAAAAATGACAATGTCAAAAAATAATGACTGGGATACCAAACTTGATTCAACTTTGTGGGTATTTCGAACAGCGTATAAATCACCACAGGGATGACACCATTCGAACTGGTCTATGGGTTGGAAGCCGCCGTCTTGATGGAGTTCATTGTTGGTAGTCTTTGGATCACAACAAAGAAATTGGGTCTGAAAAAGTCAGTGGAATTTTGCCAAGAGCAATTCGTGCATCTCGAAGAAGAATGGTTAAAAAGCTGGTATACAACACAAATCATTTAGTCAAAAAGGCACGCATGGGTAAACAGGAGCATAAAATACAAGTTTTTTAAAGAAGGGGATTGGGTTTTGATGTTCAACTCCAAGTTGGGCAAATTCCCAAGCAAACTAAAGTTGAAGTATGATGGATCCTTTAAAATCATTGAGAGCATGGGAGGTAATTTGACACCGAACATGCCAATCATGCTAGGGTTAATCTCTAGGGTGTTCTAGTTGCCATGAGTTCTGATAAGATTTTGACTCATCCTTCAATGCAAGTCTTTGTTCCTCATTTCCCATCAATCGCATCAGAATCTAATTAGATTTCTGTTCTAATTTGAAAGGGTCCTCTTCATGCTCCCTCAGCATGCAAGGTGCATTACGTTATCTTCCTGAACACGGGCCAGAAGTGCAGTCTAGGGTAACAACAATGACAGCATTGTTGGTGTAGAGTAGCAGCAGCAAAGCTCCGCTTGTAATATCTTGAGCGTGAAAGATGGTATGATGAATCTTAAAGGACGAGGATAGCCAAAATACTCTCTAGAAAGGATCCAATCATACTTGCAAAATCAAGATCTAGAGAGAGAAATTCTAAATCTAGAGAGAGAAAGACTAAAAGCCTACATTTTTTGAGGTCCGCCCACTTTATGTAGAGACCCAAAAGGTCCCCCAAAAGTGGAGGGACTCTTTTCCAAAAGGTCTCCTACAAAAGAGGTCCCACCACAGACGTACCTATGAATTGTGTAGAGACCAACATGAATAAATATCTCTCAATGGAATGAAGCTCCCACTCTTTGGGGTTCAATTTTCAAGCTCGCTATTGTGTTCATGTGATTGATCTCCATTGCCCCCATGCTCTCTTCCATTATCATGTTCTAGCATTCCCTTACCCTTGCACTCCCTACCTTGACGCGATGGTCACTGAGGAGTCAAGCCCCCAAGAAAATGGTCAAGCAGTAAGAAGAACAAACTGTGGAGTCATCTGTGAGCAGTAAGAGGTTGTCTTTGGATACTCCAACTCGCTTTACAAATTTCATATTCAATTTAAATGATGGAATGGTGCAAAACACAATTTGGTTTTGCAAAATGCAACTTCATGCATATCACAAGCTTCCGTGGTGTGGACATGGCAATGAATATGGAAGCGGAAGAACAATTTGACCATCTCCAAAGTGCAGGAGATAATTTGACACCAAAAACTCCAATCATGTTGGAGCTAATATCTAGGGTGTTCCAGTTGTTGTGGGATCCAGAAGCCCCAACAAAACCCCCAAACAAGTATGCGAATGAGATCATGATGAAAGAATTCAACCCACGGGTTCGCTCAAAGGGTTATTTTCTAGTGAAAAATGCATAGGGAGAGCATCGCAAGGAGCAATGCCTGTGGTTTCTAGAGAGGGTTTTACTTTTGATAAAGTATGATTATCCATGGTGGATGACGAAACTGAAATTCTGGAAACTTTTATGCCAGATTTGGAGGTTGAAAACCTGAAAGTACAGGTCACAAATTATATGACTAGTTTGTGGGCTCAAATTCAAAATAGATTGGTACATTTGGAAAAACAACCCCTGCAGGTGTGGGATCATAAAAAAGAAGCTACAACAAATTTCCTTTTGAGAAAGCAGGTGGAAGAGTTATAGAAAGAAGTTTATAACCTGAAATCAAAGATCCCAGTGGTGGAAAGTTCATGCTTAATAGATTCATTGATGGAGGAAGACCCACCTTTGGAAACTGAGGAGGAGGAATTATCTTCAGCACGGTTAAGTTTGACCTTTAAAACTTTACTGTCACCAGAATTTAGTAATAAAACTATTGTTTTGCCTAATGTATTATCAGATCTTACAGATCAAGAGAATCAAGAAACTCAAGACAATTTCTTGATTGAGGATAGAAAGGATGCAGAAACACTAACCACGCGATTTCACAATGCTAAATCACTTGAATCTCACGTTGAATCTCACACTGAGGGTTTTGAAAAAACCACCTTGCCATCTGAAACAATTCATACTCTGGACACCCTGATTGATACAATAACTGAACAAATTAATGAACCTATGACTGTTGACGACTAACACATGGAGACAGTACATAGGCCTATCACTCATCTAGTATCATATTCTAAAAGTCGGGATGAGGAACAGAATATTGCAGACAACGCGGGCTTGCAAGATACTCTGGTTGTCGAATCTGCTCCAATTGAACCAATCCTCTAAACTATGCTTTAATTGTGACTTGTTTTAAAAACATAATGTTATCTGACATTTTGGAACTTCGGCACAATTTTGTATTGAACTTAAACTTGAAACTATGGTAGACAGCTATGTTTGGAGGTAGTGGGAATCTTGGTATTGCACCAAGCTCTTCTCTCTATTTTTTGGCATAGTCCTGGACTGGTGAGATGTGGCACTAGAAAGGGGGTCTACTATTAGCTAGAGGATAAGGATCAATAGCATCTAATCAGGCTCTTATGAGATCAAGTCAACAAATTTGTTCCAAAAATTTATAGCCACCAGGATGTGCCAGGTGTTAACATAGTCAAAATGTCTATCCAGATACAAATAAAATATATGTGATCCGAAAAGGTATAGGCAAAAAGGTTATAACTATTGGGATCAACCGTAACTGAAAAACGACAGGTAATCCGCACAAGGTGAAAAGAGGGAGTATTAGGAAAAACCAAACATAAGGGGATGAATGTGTTCAAAAAGTTAATGAAATCTTAATGACTATCTTGTCGTATTCATCTATTTGTTGGATTGTCTCTAATTATCTGTTTCCTGAGTTTTCAAGTTATGATGAGAGAGAGTGTGTGTGTTTTTCTTGTTGTATATGAGTTCATAATGCTCCCAATTGAGATGAGGGATCCACACATAAACTTTAGTTGTTCACCTTGTAACCCGTTCAACCTGAACTAAATGCAGAGTACCGTTAATGTACTTTTGACTTCCGTTAATAATACTTATGATCTTGAGGGTGGATTCTAGAGCCAAATTACAATAGGTCGCAATATGCAAGAGCATCAACCCAATAGACTCGGCCCTCGACTTGGACATCGGCCCTCTCTACAGGATTCGTATATTTTAGATCGTTAAGGGCAACTTGCTATGGTGACAAGTTATGACAATTTAAGAAAAATACATGTGAATGAGTTTGACATGAATGCAAGGGGCGTGGAGCACATACCATTGTTCAGCAACGGTAAGCAATTTAATATGTGATGGACGTTTCTCATCTTTGTGCTTAACCATGCCACAAGATGGAAGCAATATGTACCTTGTGTAGTTTGGGAGCAATAAGCAATACTATGTGGCTTTAAGGTCATGGCATCAATTACCCAAAAGCTCCCTTACAAGGCACAAGATACAGGGTGAAGAGATCATGGTGACAGGACTTTAGTTTGAACCACCGGTAGATGCCGCTGCACAAGTTACATTCAACTCAATGGGAAACATGGATGATTTTTTGAAGCTAGTTTCATAAAGAAACTAAACTTTTATGTTGGTGTCTAAAATTTCTATGCCCTAATAAAAGTAAACATTTGAAACTTTTGCCAAGATTTGAAACTTTTATATTAAAACAATTAAAGTTTCTCCAAGATTTATATTTTTTATTCAAAATTTAAAAAAAATCGAAGTATACTACATTTTATCAATATTGTGAAACTAAAAAAATGAACTCAAAAACTTTTGCCAAGACTTGATATTAATATATAAGCATAGCTTCGCAGTCATTGAGGCTCAAGCTCTATGGATGCAACTTTCAGTGGGCATGTCTTTAAGGAAGTCAGTGTGGTTTGATTTGCATTGACATCCGAATAGTTGTCTTGGAATTGGGCAATAGCGTTGAGCAACTACGATTGTTTATATGTTTGCCAGTATGTTCTTGTGCTTTCATCGAGGGAATTGACCAAAGAGCTTCCATCTATCGTTCTTTGTTTCAGCTAGCAAATTGACGTGGTCCATTCATCGGCCAAGTAAAGTATAATTAAGAGGATCTCATTTATTGAAGACTTACCAAGCTTCCACATCAACATCCTTCATATTGTTCCAATTATAGTGTAAGCAAAAGCTTTTTTGTCATGACTGATAGCATCTACTATCATCTAGAGCATACGCTCCTTGAGCTTGATGACCTGTAATAACGTGGCCTTTTCTCCGCTTCCAAAATCAAAGAAATTGCTAAAAGAACATAAGAACTTGAATTTCGCCTAGCGTGCCACTCGTGATTTTACCGATGTTCGACGACTATTGACATTCAAGTAATATGCCAGTACCTAATCCATTCGCGAGACTTATTCTCAACGCTAATATTCTTGAGACTCTCAATCTCAATGCAGAGGGAAGGGCCCGTTGCCTCGGATTATAATTCTTTGGGAAAGGAAGCATGCCACCTATCTGCCCACACACTGTGTGGTTATAATAATTATATTATATATTATCTTTTTTTTTTAAATTGCTCGTCTATTAATTTTTTGTTTTCAATCTGAATTCATACAAGATTCCTCTCTTTTGATGCATGTTCTCCATGCGAGGGAGCAAAGAACTCCAAGCTAGATGCAACATCGAAGGATGATGACACCTTTATTTATATGGTTCTAGGCCAAAGTTGTGACAATATTATAGACTACAACGAGGATCAATTATGACATGTTGTGAGCATGGATGTGTTGGGCTTCAACTTTCAAAAAATAGACATCACGAAGTCAGTAATAAATCACCTTCCCCAACATTTGCAGGGAGGATCAGGTCCTAATGGACCCTATGTCACGTCTCATGTCCTTATTTTCTCGTTCATTTTTTTAGTTTAAAATTTTGATTGAATGCTAGGATTCAAGTTCGAGTTCACGTGCTCAACAACAAAAAGGCTACCTGCCGCAACTCTAGTTTTGGGATACTTGCAGTACTCTAGAATGGTTCCCCTTACCCAACTTCTCCAACAAATGGAAGCCGAGATGATGCACAACTCTAGAGCAATATCGACAGAATGCAGATGGTTTGTCAATCAAAGGAGGCAAACTTATCAAGCAACAAGCAATCGCTATGTGAAACAAATGAGGCAAGCTTGCACATTCTTGATTAGTCAAGCTCGACGCTTTAAGGATGAATCCTTCAATCAGACAACAAGGGCCTTGAGACACAGGGTTCGAGCTAGAGAGGAGTCTGCCATAGCTGATGCTAACTATGATGAACACATCAATGCATGGTTGAGGATCATGTGCAAGGATTGAGAGATGAGTAGGAAGCTCAATAGCTCGATAGCTAGGATGCAGAGCAAATTAGATCAACACACAGCATTCAATAAGAGTCCAATGGGAGAAAGGAGCTCACAGGATCACATCATTTGTCCACACTAAGTCTCAATAGGGGTGCGAATCCACAAAGACAATGCTCACAATCGAACGGAATCAGGTGGCAACCTTAAGCAAAAAGAAGCATCTGAGGTAGCTCTAAATTTGGAATTTGGCAATTTGGCAAGATTGATCAATTGACACCGTGCTCTACAAAGGAGGGGGGAAGGCGGAGAGATCACCGATCCCGCATTTGGATTTGGGTGATCTTCAAAGGGTTGACAAGTTTAATGGTTGGTAAACCTCATTATGCAAGACGACTAAGTTGCTTCCACTTGTGACAGGCAGTGATCCAGCTTGATTGCACATCAAGGTTCTTTTAGTTCACCATGGAAATATGTCCTAAAATATAGGTCTATTTCCATGTATTGGGATACATGAAATGCTGTGATCCAAAAAACGCTGCATGTGGCATTCCAAATCTAACCACTTGCATATGGGTGAGCGTGATATAGAGTATCCTAACTTTGCACAAACGTAGACACATAGGTGCGTGAGTTCACAAAGGAGCTCTGTACATTAGTCAATATAGAGATTGAGAGCACAATGCATTGACGGAGAGAGACTCTAAAATCTCTCCTTCCCTGTAACAAACTGCAAACACAGTTCTCCACATACTGTTATAATGTAATGGAACTTGCACTGAAGAATGGCTAGCATTTCCGGTGGTGAAAATAATGTTGTTGAAGTCGGAACGAATCATGTCTCTATTCACCCTCCAGGTCTTCCTTTCCTGAGTCTGTGACAAATACAACATGTCCAAGAGAGGAAAAGGAGCAAACACAGTAGGCATATCCATGCTGGTATTAAGTCTTGAAAGGCAAAGATCTTAGAGAGTTTCAACTACCCGTCCACTGCTGATTCTAGTCGATTCGTAACATTCAACTCTGTGATTTGGAATAACATGCAATCTCTGGCCTCCATTGTTTTCTCCACAAAAAGAGTCAACTCTCTTCAACCTATACCATTAGACGCAGCAAAAACAGGTACACAGTTAGCACATGCCTCACCCAGAGGTATGGCAGATGAACCAAATCCAAAAGTCTATGCACAAGCTTCAAAAGCTTCAGAAGAAACAGAAATTTTATCTGCAACAAGATGAAGACAAAACTGACCTCCACTTGAAAATCTTTAACCAGCAACTGACCACAGTATTTGTCCCCTTTCTCCGAGGCGTACCCATTCAGGAAAATTTCAAATATATCCCTTTCGTGCACAAACCCTAACTGCTCTTTTACTACAAGATCAGGTAAAAGAACATTTATGCTTTCAGCCAGCTTCTTTTCCAGGATCTCATAAGAAACATTGAGAACCTTTCTAGTCTGCAGCACGCACCTGATTCAGGCATTTAGGAGCCAGAAAAAATGACATCTGTATTGACCACTTTGGGCGAGAGAATCCTTCCTGCTTGCAGACCTCACCATCTCAGTATTATCTTTTTCTATAAGATTCCAAAGCTTCTTAAATCTCTGTAGTATGCCCATCAGGCACGGGGGACTTTCCATCCTCAAGGAACTCAATGCTCACTTTACCTCCCCACACATATGCTGTAAAGTCTTTATTTTTAAGACTTGAGACTTCAGGTTCCATAAAGGACATCAATTCATCCACTTTAGTTGTCCATTCCTAAAAGGCCACTTGCTTGGTTTGCATTTTTGACAAGGATAGTTCAATCCTCTATCTTTGATATAATTGTAGTGGCTGCATGACAGTCATCAAACCCCTGAAGATTTTTGGGAAATGTAGACGTGCCCTCTTGGGTGTATTGAATATGGCACATGCAATGGCCAGCTTCTTGCTGTCCCCACATAACCCACCTTTCTTTGCAGCATATCTTGTTGCGTACAATGCAAATCTGGGACATATCCTCCACTCCACATTTTAAGGGAAAGATCATCTAGCTTCACATATGTATCTATGTCTAGGATCTCCCACAGCAAAGGTATGCACAATTCTATCAACATCAGTCCGACTCTGTGCTGGTTTATTGCAAGTGAGTTGTCTCTCTCTCATTTCCTCAACCTTTTTCTCATCCTCATGCATGTGAGCATCTGCATAAATGTTAGACATCAAGATATAAGCTGCCGCATTCTTTTCATCCAATCGCATTGCAAATCTAAACGCCTGTCTTCCTAGCTCCACCTTGCCCCACTTTCGGCAAGCACCCAACACAGTAAGCCACACTGCAAGATCAGGTTGAAAAGGCATCTTCTTCACCATTGCTACAGCTTCATCTATTTGGCCTGCACGGCAAAGAAGGTCAATAATGCAGGTGTAATGCTCAATCGTTGGAGTGATGCCATAGTCTTTGCTCATCGCCTCAAAATAAGTCTGGCCATCATGCACTAAACCCGCATGACTGCAAACAGTAAGAACATTAAGGAATGTGAACTCATCTGGCTTTATGCCTTCTTCAATCATGCTCTCAAGCATATGGAAAACCAATTCACTTTCTCCGAGCTGGGCATATCCTGCGACTAGTGCAGTCCAGGAGACGGAATCTCGAACTGGAAGCTTGTCAAACAATTCCTGTGCTTTTGCAAGGGAGCCACATTTGGCATACATGTGAACCAAAGTGTTGCCAACCTGGTGATCTCTTCCCAACCCCATTTTGGCAATATCAGCATGTATTTCTTGGCCCTTGTCTATAGCTCCTATAGTGCCACAAGCTTTCAAGCTGCAAGCAAAAGTGACAGCATCGGGAGACAAACCCTCCAACTGCATCTGTGCGAAACATTTCAGTGCTTTCTCATTGAACCCATGTTCTATATATCCTGTGATAAGTGCAGTCCAAGAGACTACATTTCTGACTGGAAGCTTGTCAGAGACATCACGTGCTTTCGAAATTGAGCCACATTTAGCGTACATATCAACCAAAGTGCTGCCAACAAAAATCTCTTTTTCCAACCCTTTTCGGGCGATCTCAGTATGTATTTCTCGCCCCTTGTTTACAGCTTGTATGCTGCCACAAGCTTTCAAGCTGCAAACAAAGGTGACCACATTGGGAGACAGACCCTCTAGTTGCATCTGCTTGAAACAATTCAGCGCTTCCTCACCAAGCCCATGTTCAGCATATCCTCCAATTAGTACATTCCATGAGACTACATCTCGAACTGAAAGCTTGTCAAACAATTCTTGTGCTTCTGCAAGCGAGCCAGATTTGGCATACATATCAATCAAGCTGTTGCAAAGAAAAGGGTCTCCTCCCAACCCCTTTCTGGCAACCTGGGCGTGTATTTCTTGGCCCTTGTCTATAGCTTTTATGCTGCCACAAGCTTTCAAGCAAGAAACAAAAGTGACAGCATTGGGAGATGTACCTTCCAGTTGCATCTGTTCGAAGCACTTAAGTGCTTCCTCACCAAGCCCATGCTCAGCATATCCTGTGATTAGGGCAGTCCATGAGACTACACTTCGAATCGGAAGCTTGTCAAGCAATTCCCGTGCTTTTGCAAGCGAGCCACATTTGGCATACATACTGACCAAGGTGTTCCCAATCGAAAGATCTCTTTCCAAACCCTTCCTAGCAATCTGGGCATGTATGTCTTGGCCGTTTTCCGCATCTTTCAGACTACCACAAGCCTTTAATAAGGCCAAAAAAGTGTACTTGCTAGGATGTACAGAATCCTCTTGCATTTTCTGGTAGAGCTCGAAGACATGTTCTGATTCCCCACATTCAATATAACCCGTGATAACAGAAGTCCAGGAATACTCATTCGGATCAACCAACTGATAAAAAACGTGTATGGCGTAGCACATGCTTCCACATTCCACCAGCATTGGGACAAGGTAGTTTCCAAAATATCTATGCGTTTCCAGCCCACTTTTGCACATGTATGCATGCAAGCGCTTGGCATAAGCTAGATTCTTCTCTTTTCTGCACTTGTGCAGGAGGTGAATAGAGTTCTCACCAGAAGGCAGCTGGGGCATCCGTTCCAAGGACGTGAAAGCCTCCTCTAAGCTCAGCATCTCCCAGCCACTGTTGTCTCGAAGTTCGAGTGCTCTAGGTGCGTTCCCCTGTAATTCAGACGACCGTGCAGTTGCTGACACACTCAACAAAGCCATTTGTCCAGGCCTGGCCAGCCGCCAGTGTATGCATTCCCTCAATTCTGGATTCCAGTTGCTCGAGCATATCCCAACTTCGATTGCACCACCCGTCTATCCCCTTGGTAAATGTGCACGTTGAAACTGCCAACAGACTCGTCAGACGTATTCCACAGCTTTACCTGTGCAAATAGTTCTGTAGGAGCCGTGAATGACCATAATTGTGTCGGTGCGCAAGACGGCAACATGAGATCTATGGTGCAGCACATGGACTCAAACGTCTTGATGTTTTAGGAGTGGAGCGGTCTAACATCGGAAATCTCGCGTCCTGAACTCCTGGCAGACTATCACTCTACTGACTGGATGGCTTCCGGCCGAGGTCTCTTGGGAAGCCATCGACATCACCCAGTTTGGCGTTAACGGCTGCCCCATTTTAACATTTTGCTGGCCTAGTAGGTCATGGGTTCAAGTGTCGGTGGTTCAGGCATGGAGTCCTAGCTTGTGGTTGCGTGAGTGTGTGGTGTGTTTGTGAGTGCCACAATTATGGACCCATTGCCCACCGGTTCAGGCGAGGTGCCCCTCGATAGGACCACAAATGCTTGAGTGTAAAAAAAAAAAAAAAAAAAACTCTTCAAACTAATTAAAAACTTACATATACTAACATCACAAAATCAAAAACCAACACAAATAATAGCCAAAAGATATCACATTTTTATTTATATATCAAATATTTACATAAAATCGGACAAACCACCCCAAAACTTTGCCGACAGACAAATCCACCATCCCCCAAAACTCCGTTGTCTGACGTCCACACACCCAGAAAAGGTCCAAGAACCAGCAGAACCTAATCTTTCGTAATGAATTGAACACAGCCATTGTTAAAAACTGCACCATGCAAGACTGCAACAGGACCGCCACGATAGGTAAGCCCCAAATTGCGAGCAACCACACAATTTCTCTGATATTATTGACCATATTGAGAGACTCCCAGAGAAGAGAGAGAGAGAGAGAGAGAAACTAAGATCGATAAAAAAGAAGAGAGTGCATGTTAGTGAGAAGAGTAGACAATGGACATGAATCCTTGTTTGTGTGAATGTGAGAAGGATGGCGGTTATTTTTTATGGCGTGAAAGGAAATAGCAAGGAGAGGAGAGGAGAGGAGGGGAGCAGAGCGGAGCGTATATGTATGACATGTGCCACAGTCCTTGATCAACACCTCAAATCTAAAAATAAGGAATATAAGAAGAAAAGCACCAATGGCATCTTTGCCAATCGAGAATTGTGCTTTAGGATTGATTCATAGTCACACTAACAAGACATTTGCGAAATCTACATTTCATCTCTTTTTAAGGTCCTTTGTGGTTGCCTTATAAGTCACCCTCCTTCTTAGACTCCTCCCAGGAATACTTTTAGTGAAATAGCAATACATGGTGCATAAAGAAAAGACCATAGCTCTTATCTAAAGTCGAAATATAGTTGTTGAGCCACCTCAAACAATTGGCATACAACCTTCCAACAAGACAATGTGAGCCATTTTCATAAATCAATCTAGTAATATGAAAGGATCTTTACTAACTCTTAGATGAAATCTCCAAATTAGATGGGTTGAAGTAGTTCCAAGAGTAACTTTCTTGTGGAAACTTAAAACTAGGTTTTCAAGTAGCTCAAAAAGAAAAAAAGTAGTCCAAATTATTGGAGAACATCCTTTTGAGAGGGGCAATGCCTTTAGTTTACACAAAATCCATATTTATGCAAGATACCCAAAAAGTGAGTAAATTGATAAAATCATTGGACTATTTTGCTTTTGAAAATGAGTGCAAGGACGGTGTGGTGTGACATAAGGCCTCACATCCACCCTTCCATTTAAAAGCCTCACATCCACCCTTCCATTTAAAAGCTTGGTCCCTAGAGCAATTTTTTGGGAACTTCATGCACAAAATGTCATAGACTTTCCAACCCACATCATCAAATTGATAAATATACCACTTGATAAGGACTTCCTTATCAACCTATTCTAGAGATACTTCACTTGCTTGTTAAGAATGGCATGCAAAGCCACTCTTACCCATCATCCTATACTATATGCATGTCCTATGAAATATTTTTAAGGTCAGCTGCATACTTTTTCAATAATCTCATGTATACTAATCTAACGATAAGCAAATCTCATATTTATTTAAAAATTTCATGAACAATGGTTCATAGACTTTTCAATAGAAAGGCAATGACCACATGTGTGGAATTGAAACCAAGAGGGGATTTCTTGAATGCCCACAAAACACCACTTGAAAGAACTAAATTAACCAAGGCAAAAATGAGATGGCAACAACCAACTGAGTACAATCTCCCCTCTAGATGAGTGGCTCATGCTTCCTCATCTAGAGTATTTATAATATTGCATTAAAGTTCAAGGAGCCAAATTTATCTCTCCTTTCCCAAAAGGTAAGGGATTACATGAATGCCTTTTACTACAAAGCTTTTTTGGGCTCACCTTATAAAAAATGGATCACATCTCATTCTTTCTACAAAGCCACCTTGGGCTTGCTTTATTCAAGATTAGTTTAATATGTCTTCTATCACATATATTGCTCAAGTTTTACAATACAAATCAAGTACAAAATTGACCCATGGCCATATGCTATGCATCATGTGACGCCTCAATTGGTACCCTCACACTAATTCCAATCCTCGATACTAGTTCCATCACTTGTACTCAAGTCACCAATTACATTAGTTGTTAACAACCAATTGAGCGAATCATTGAATTAATCAATCCCAAAATAATTGCAATCAAAGTACAATAATGAAACATAACACCCATAACACTAGAAACATCAATATTAACATGGAATCACCCAAAATACTGGCCATCTAGCATGGCAAATCACAAGCTAGTTAGGCATCCCCAACTAAACCACATAAAGCATTCACTAGGACCTTGCCACATCCGATGCACTCCTATAAAATAATTTTCCATAGTCACACTTAACTAAAATAAAATAATATCCATAGCAAGAAATAATAGAAATACAATTTTGATAGCATCCCTCTTGCTTGGATTGTAATTGACCTCAATTGAGTGTTCGATTATAGAAACTGATGAGGTCTAAAAAAGCTTGAAAGAACCACTCAAGCATTCACTGAGCATCATCTCTTGGATGGTTATGTAACTTAAACAAATATTTGACATAAACATTTGCTTTTTGGGTTGTGATTTGCTGATTATCAACAATACATTCAAGTTCAAGTATTTCCTCTTCATCAACAATCAATGGAACCTCTTCATAAATAGGATGTGTATGTAGAGGTCCTTTGAATGGCTTCAAAAGGCTATTGTGAAAGGTATTACGGATTTTCCAATGATGATCAGGCAATTCAAGCCTACATGCAAGATTATTGATTTTCTGAATCACTTTGAATAGTTAATAGAAACATGGAGCCACTTTGATGATTGGCCATTTCTCAACACTCTTTAATCTTCTTTTCTTAATTCACAAAAGAATATAATCATATTCTTTGAAAATCATATGTTTTCTCTTCTATTGACTTGTCTAATGCACTTCTCTTGAGCAATAGCAATGGCTTCTTTAACCTCCTTGAGAATATTTTGACAAACATGAGTAAATGCATTAATTGCTTCACCTCTATGGGTCAACTTACTGATAGGTATAGGTAGAACTTTCTCGTAGAACATTGTTTAAAAAATTTTGGACTTTTTTTGTTGTTTTTTATTTTTTCCCCAAACCAATCACCTCCACTTGATATTGACCTAGTAAACTTAAAAAAGGATGTTTTTGTAACAATATATATATCCATCTCCACAAATTATCATCTGTAGAAGCAAAAGTGGAGGTACAGTGGGTGGGAAAGAGAATGTGAGGGGAATGAAAAGTCTTTTATAGTAAAGTATTTTGCACTTGTGACACCAAATGAAAGTATTGATAGAAAAAAGAGGAAGGTGCCCCCCACATGTGGCATATCCTCTAATATGTGGCCACATAGGGCCTGGTCCTTATGTGCCCACCTAAGGCTTGCGCCTTCTATTACTAGCTAATTATTAATCAATTTTAAATTTATAACTTATTCTTTAATGATTAATTTCTATACATTCTTAATTTATTAATTAAATTTTATTACAATCCTTTTTCATTACTAAATATTTTTTTGATTAATTATTACTTTTGTTATTATTATTAATTTTATTAATTCTTTAATTATTTATTACTATTATCACTAACTAATTTTTTATTAATTAATAAATACTTTCTTAATTACTTAATTATTAATAGATATAATTCAAGAGTTGTTGATATCAACATAGAGGTGGTGTAAAGATACACCATTTTGAAAAATGATGTATAAGATCACTGAGAGGGGACCGCCACATAGGGACATATCTACTCTTATGCTTCGGAATCTCTTTTTGAGTCATCAAAATCTGTTATTGCATCTTGAGTCAGATCAAGTCTACCTAAACAATATTTGATATGTGTGAGGCTACTATCAAGGATCGTGATACTTTTTTTTACATCATACCCATGCTTCTTTTTTAGATTTAGAGTCCTTGATTTCCAAGAATGGATGATGCAACTCACTTCCACTTCAGCCAAGCCCTCTTTATTTGGAACCCATTCCCATTTATTTTCCAAACAACTCTCATAAATTTGTTTCATTGTATATTTTTTTGGGAGATTTGTTAATGGTTTGGGTTCCTACCATAACAATGTGCATGTGCTCAAGATTCCCATTTCATCCCTTGCTATCCAAGCAACCTTTGCAACCCAAGTTGGTCCACCTTGATCATCTTTGATTTTGGATCTATTGCACAAATAGCAACAAAAAGGCCCTCCTGGACTTCATCAAATGATACAAACTCTGGCAATGGCTTATCACCCTTCCTACCATAAAATTTACGAGGCAAAATGCATGGCTTAGCTTCTTCCATATCTTCAGCTATAGAGGACTCTCTATCAAATGCATAATCTTCTCTTGACTCAATTTGTTGTGACCAAACTAGATTTGAGTATTCTATGCTCGGTAAATTTTCTTGCTCTTTTAGATATTTGACAAGAGATTCATTTATCGTGATTATCGCCATATGTTTCTCAGACTACTCTGGGTATTTTTACATCATACTCCTAACATGAGAAATGAATGCCTGCAAGCCTTTCATTTCATCCATGTCGAGTGCTTTGCTTTTTGTGAGAACGAATGTAGTCTCCTCCAAGGGGATTATTCATTCTAGTAAAGCATATGGCACACTTCATAAATGATCTGTGTCCACTGAGTAGTACTTTCTTTGCATCATTGGAGTATTGTCATGCATGCTAAACTAGTAGTAGTGTGGATTTTTGTGTCCACATAGTCCATTATCTCCTTGTTTCAAATGTGACACCATAAATGCTGTCCAATCTACCATCCTCTCCAAGATAGCCACTTCTGACTCTTCCTTTCAAGAACCTCTAATTTTTTTTCCAATTCGATGTTTCATGTCATTCATTGCCAAATCATCCTTTGACTTTAACTCTCTAGAGATAACACTAAAGATTTGATCTATGTCTTCATGTGTATGGAAGATAAGAAGAAAATTGACTTCCACTACTTCCACTTGTTCAAATATTTTTAAACAAACTAGCATAGAGCACAAACCAAAAATATATCTATTCTTATTTTCTCTTCAGCAATTATAAGCTTGTATATGCAAGATGCAAGGTAGCATCCACATGCATCCTTGACCTTTCATATTGCTTTCATGATGGGTTTTGCCACTTGGTTACTATCATGTTCATGCAAGGTATCAATCTAATGATCACAAAAGAGTCGAAATCTATGTACTAATACTCCACACAAGTGTGTTTTTAGTCCACATTTACCCTCCAATGGAGCTAGGGTCACAGGTGCATCTAAATGTAGGCAAAGTTGTTACATTTTGATCCATGCCATCAATGATGATGCACATAGACTCCTTGATATTTGAAATAGCTTCCTCACTCCAAGAAGCATACACAATTCTAGCATCTTGCACGACGTAAATGGATTTCTCTCCATCCTATATATTTTTCTCGATGTTTTTGCATTACTATGCTCGATGGTATTTTTCGATTCATCATGTCTTGCATTTGAAATTCTTTGCTCTGATGGCATCTTTACATTGAAAAATTGTCCATGCCAAATTTGGTCAAAAGTAGCTCTAGAAATTTCTCTATCTTCTCTGTCTTTTAATATTCTATTAACAGACTCTAGCACAACATTCTTTGTCATTTCTAAAGGAAGGTGGCATTGGCACATTATACTTCCATCTGGCATTGTTTGTGGAAAATGAGGTTGTGGCCAGGCATTGTCTTCAAAGATTTTCTTTAAAGTTGTGGATGTTTTCAGAGTGCTTCTTTGTCCTTTTGATTAGCATACATTTCCATGAACTCTATGAATCACTTTGTCTTTGACCTTTGCCCATTTGTCCCAGGAGGTACCATGTGCAATTGGTATCCTCAGTTACAAATGACTAGTCCATTAACCATTGGCATCAACCAAGGTTTGCGTAGCGTTGTCTTTAGGCTGCCTTCAAGTTGTTGAAGGAAGCAAGAAAACTCTTAAAGAATATGATTATGTCTATTTGGCCCTTTCTTGCTCCAAATGCCTACATGTATATCCTTGCAATCTTCCTTTGTAACTCTTCTAAGGAAAAGTTTCTTACAACAATAAACTTTCATTATAGTTTCTTGTATATTCTATTCGGATAGCATTGCATGCCTCTTGGGTTCTAGATTTGGTGCTATGATTCATCGCCTCTTAACACTTACATACTTTCTTTTAGAGGCTAGAATATTTCTTTTCCTATTGGATATGACATCATTGTCCATTTCAGATTGCATTTCTCTTGCATCTTCATTTGTAAAGTCAAATGTTGAATGGCCTTGAGAACTATTTGACGATTTGTGATACCTTGGGAATGACAAATCTTTTAGACGAGTTCATTGAAGCCAATAGTTTGAACCAAAATCATTTGATTATGTTTTTGAATTGGTTCCATTTCACTGCGAACATCAAGTCTATATGTATCACAAATAGGTGTTGGTCCATTATTCATACCCTCATGGCCAATGTCACTAATGTCTAAATCAATCCCAGCCCCATAAATGGCATCTATGTCTTCCAACCCAATAAGAACTTCATGGCCACAATATCATTATTGTCATTGAGTGCTTATCCCACAAATGGAATCAATATCCTCTATTCCTATAAGTGTTTCATGACCAGTATCACTAAATTTTTTCATTGACTCCTGTTACTATATCACTTGTCTCACAGACAGCATCACTATCCTTTGCTCCAATAAGCACTTCATGACCTGTTACTACATCGTTTGTCCCACAAACAACATCAATATCCTCAATTCCAGTAAGCACTTCTCTGTTAGTACATTACTTTCAGATTGGGTTCCCTTTAAATGTCATCTTCCATTATTTGGTAGTACATTAGCCTTGTGTTGTCCATCACATTAAAAGATACTTTTTAAAGCACATAGAATTTCATGAATGCTACCCCCCAAGTGATAGTCTTCTGAACGTGTGATTGAGATTCACCATAATCCATTGCACTTTGAATAATTCCTTCACTTGTTAACTTATAATCTTGATCATGCAAAGTATACTGTGAATATAGCCCCTAAATATACCAACTCCGAGTACTTATCTTGGCCAAGATAAAATATCCACCTTTTCTCCCTCAAGAAAGGTTTGACAACAACTCATCCAACATTTCAGACTCATCACATCCAAGAGAAACCTTTCCACCATCAACCACTACCGAAAATCCACCAACAGGTTCACTTGTAGCAGCAGACTTTGCAACTCCACAATCAACAACAAGTTCACTTGCAGAGCAGCAGAGTTTGTACATCTAGAATCAATACCCTTCATAGAACCATCAACCGGACCAGCTACGATCTTCACCCCTGCAACAGCACTATCCACCAAATTCCCTCCAGTAGAATCATCAATGCGATCACAAGAAAGAACACCTCCACCGCAATTCGAAAGATTAACCACACATACACTAGCATCAGCACCAGAACTCCCAATGAAATCACCATAAGAACTACATTTATAATCAACTGAATACACCCTACCTACAAACAACCTAACAAAAAACAATAAATATACCTTTACCAATCGAAGAAGTATCTACATTACCACAACGAACAACTCCATCGACCTTCTCCAAATAAATCCTCATATTCTCCTCTAAAACTTTCGGATAACTTCTCAGAACACCAGAATCATCAGAAGGCCTAGCTATTATACTTTGAGCAGCAGCAACCTTCAGGGAATTACTTTTGTCATATTTCCTGTAGCTTGAAACCCTCTAATGCCTGGTAGTAAGCTGCCCTACATCTTCAGGAACTTGACAAAGAATAAGCCTTGTAATAGTACATGATCTCACAGTCTTATTAGTCCTCTTAACACCACTAACCCCAACAGTTACCAACATAGAATGCACCAACTTACTGAGGGACTTCTCAGAGACTCAATTTGAATTAAACCACACCTACACAGAAAATCCAATTACAATACACCCAAATACAACAAAACATGAACACACTGATTCCAACACACATACCTCAGTCCAAAAATTCTCAATCACTTGCAAGAACAAAAATTTTGAATTCAGACAACACTCCTCAACAGGAGGCATATGATGTACGAGCTGAGCATACGAACGACATCACCTTCATGCACACGAATTCCAAGCTGAAAATCTATTTTCTGATGACAACATAATTCTTGCTCAAACGTTCATTGTACCCGCACACAAAACCAGAACACTAAAGATCAGAACACGCATACAAAAACACCAAACAAAACAAAGAACACAGACAACAAAGAACTTACTCAACATAGTCACCAAGCTCATCCTTATCATGAGAAAAATCCAACCAAAGAACAGACTTAAGTTCCTTCCCACTGCATATGCAAAACCTAGATAAACAATAGTATGCAAGCCTCCTCTGCACACCACATGGATGGAACATTGAAAAGTCTATGTCATCAAGAATCTTATGCTCCTCACCTACACCCACAACACACTATTTCTCCGCCTCATTGGAAGCACACTTTTGAACAAACCAATTCATCGAAATAACAACAACATTCTAGATTCACAATGTCGAAGGGAACCTCAATCACACCACTAGATGCCACATGAACATCCTGCGCCCTTCGTAAGATACGGCTAAAACACCGAAACATTCCCATAATGGACTTGAGTGGATACAGAGAACCATCATGCTTTACAACTTACAGAAAGAAGCTCCTCAGCATCTCGTTCAGCTCCCATAAATCCAAGTCTTCAATCCTCACAGCATCATCCATACCATTGACACGCCTCCAAATATCAAACCTACGCCTCACCCACTCATCTTTAGTTAAAGACCGATTAGAACCCGCTTCACTCACTAGCCTTTCCTCTGCTTCATCTAGAGGCAAGAAAGGAATGTCAACTGCAGTCCTAGACACACCTCCCGACTCACTCACTGCAACACCCAATCCACCACCCGATGCAACACTAGCAAGACCCTCCCGCGAAGCATATTCACCCACACCAGAAGCACCACCTACAGAGTCATTCCACACAACCTCTGCAACTCCCAAGCAAAAATATGGACCATCAACCCCCTCCGTCCCAGCAGAAACCTCCCAAAAAACCCATCGTAGACATCCCCAAAGCAAACACATATATAAAACCCCAATCGAACAACCCCGCAAAGAACAAATTCCTACCCCAAACCACTACATCAGCACCAAGATTCTCCGCTCGACCAACGATAGAGCTCATCTGCATACCATTCAGCAGAACCCGCAACCACCACCGAGTAGGCACTCACCCGCATCCCCCATTGGCAATAACCCAAATGCAAACAATGAAACAAACAAAAACACAATTCAAATAATCCACAACACAACCCTACGATCCACCTCAATCCAACGGTCCACAATGAAAATCCCACAAACAAACAAATAGCCAATCACAAAACAATAACTGGCCCACACAAACATAGACACATGTCCAACTACCCACTACCTCATGCAATCAACAGTCTAACTACATGTGTCAAATAACGACCAACACCAACCAATACTCCGTCAACACGCATCGTCGCCCCCTCCCCCATCTGCTGATGGCCAAAAATCAATGCCGGTTGCCAATTTCTAGTTGGAAACTGGGGCACCGGCTCTCAGCCTTCGGCCGATCGTCGCGTGGCCCCAGTTTCATCCGGAGAATCGACTCCCAGCGTCAATTCCCTACCCCATCCAAACCGCACTGCTGATCTTTCTTTGAGTTCCTAAAGCCTAGGCCACCCATTGGCTTGGCATTTGTGATCATCTCTCAATCCCATTCGCTTGGCATTTGTGATCATCTCCCACGGGATTGAATGCCATTGACCATTCAATAAAAAATGGAATATCAATCTGTCTACTTGCTTCAGGTAGGTTGAAGAGAAAGGCAAAATTGAAAGCACATATACAGCACATGCTTAGCTATAGTAAGTCTTGCTGCCAATGATAGGTTTTCCCCTGTCGATCTCTGAAATTTCTCTCTTATTCTTTGGAAAGACCACAAAAACCTACACTTAAGAGATAGTTTCACTCCCACCGGGCGACCAAGATATCTATATATCAGGCCAGCTGAAAGCCATTGGAACTCAAAGTTGGCAATCCACTTTGGTCTTGAGTCCCATTGAAGCCATAAGGTGACAGTCTTTGAAGTGTTAACTCTTGAATCAAATAATTCAGCAAACTCCTTAACTACTTCGAGAAATCTCCTCAAATTATCCTCATCCTCGATCAGAAATCCTAGCTTACTCTATCATAAGCCTTTTCCAAATCAATTTTCAGCATCACAAACCTCTCATTTAATGTCACACCATAGTCAATAGCCATCAATGCATTCAACACTGCTTCATGTATGTTTCCGCCATAAATAAACCCAAACCGTTTAGAGTGAATAATCCAAACTGTTTCTGCCATATACAAACCCAAACTGTTTGGAGTGAATTATCCTTCCCAGAATGTATTTCACCTACTGGCCATCAGGTTTGCACAATATTTTATAAACATTGTTTAGCATAGTTAAGGGTCTCCACTGGTTGACATTCAATCTGTTCTAACTCTTAGGTACTAGCTTGATGACCCCCATGTTGATTTTCTTAGGCATCTAACCTGTTGTGCAGATCCAATTCATAAGCTCTGTCAAATCTACTCCACACACTGCCCACTGGCATTGAAACAGGTCCACAAGTAACCCATCCAGACCAGGCACCTTATCTTTAGCCATGCTCATAATAGTGAGCTTCATCTCCTCTTCGGAAAAGGGTCTTTGCAATAGAATAGCTTAGTGGGGAAGCACCCTTCTTTGCAATTTGGAAAGGAAATCCCTCATTCTACCCTTGTAATCCACCGGGACATTGGGGTTGTTTCCTGCATGACCAGCCAAGTGTCTTGCATAAACTTGAGCTATATTCACATCTCCATTGATCAACTTTCCTTCGTCATCCCGAATCTTTGTTATTTGCTCTCACAATCTCTTCTCTCTTGCAGCCCTGAAAAAGAAAGCTGAAGGTCGGTCACCTTCGTCCAACCATTTCATCCCTGATTGTACTTGGGCTGCTGCTGCCAGTCTTCTATGCTCTTGCCCCCTCAGAAAAGCTTCTGTTTCGCTCAATAGAGATGGGATAGAGATGCTAAAGCGGGGTCCTTAGGAGCCTCCTGGAGTGCCTGAATAAGACTAATACATGCTACAACAGCCACATTCTCTGATTGTCTACTTCTGCGCACTCTCTCCCTACCAAACTCCTTTGCTGTACTAACAAATTCCTCTATACAAGCATACCATTTTCTTAGTAAGTGGGCTTGGCCCCTCGCAACCTCTCTCCATCTCTGAGCCACCAGTTCATTGAAAAATTTGGACTCCAAAGAAACATTCAGTTTGAAGGAGATTGGCCCTCTCTTTGTAAGATTCACTGAAGCAAAACTCATGTTTTCATATAAAGGCTCTATAAAGGAAAATGATCAGAATCAAAACATTAAGTTAGAACATTTCCCTACAGACGAGGCATTATCCACCAACCATCCTATGAGACTTATATTCTGTCCAACCTTGCAGCCCTCCATGTGTCATATGCATGCTTGTTATGCTAGGTAAACACTTGTATTTCTTTCAGGTTGTCAAAACTGGCTAGGTCAAGAAGACCACAATCTACAACCACGTCATCCCAGGCTTTCTTTTCTGAATCCAGACATCTCGGGGCCAGGGTGAGAGCGATCCTTTGTTTCCAAAGTATTGTTCCAATATCCTAATAAGATAACTTGCTTGTCTTTAACAAAATCCTTTAGCTTTTTCCACAGCAACAAACGATGGGCTGAACTATTGGAAGCATAAACTGAAATTGCCGCAAACTCAACACCTTTATATACTAGATCCGCATACAGAAACTCACCAGCTCATCGTTGTGTGTAGAAACTATATTACAATCTGATCTAACTACCAAGGTAGAACTACCCTTACTTGCAACGGGCCAATTATTGAGAACTGTATAGCCATGCATTTGCAATCCTTCGAGGTTGTGAGCTCCAACCTTCAACTCTTGGACAGCAAATAACATAGGTTTGAACTTCCACACTGCTTTCTTCACCGACATGTTTTTCCAATCTACACAAGTGCCCCTGACATTCCATGTCTTCACGTCCATATCAAACATGTCGTCCCTCCTACTATTCACTGTCCTCCTCCTAGACTTCTTGCTCCATCATGGGCCAAGGTCGGTGGAAGAGAGATCTCCAGCGTCTAATCAACGAGCCCTCCAAATCAAAGAGACGGTAAAAACTCCATTGGAAAAGGTAAAACCTCGAAGTCCAGCCCCTAAAATGTGACACGTGTGGATTCTAAGTGAGGGAAAGCGACTCGTGATGCGATTACCAAAGGACCAGTGGAGACTGACACATCGCGCGTGCCGCCATGCAAGTCACCTAGTTCGTCACCCAGTCATCACAGCGCCAATTGCAGTTGTGGACATGCCACATCATGACTTGCAGTCGTCAGAGTCTCCTCTATTGACTCTAACCGCGCCACGTCACTCACACAATCACAGCACAGCAACCACCCTTATGCTCAAAGTAGCAGGGCCCACACGACAACCGAGGCATCATTGGCACAACCGACACATCGAGATCCGCATCTGCCCCGTTGTCAAAATTACTGCCGTCGCCAATAAAAGCTTCATTAGCCACACCGAACAGACGAGTTTACCTCATCTCGCATGTCCTTGACGATCGAGAAAGTGCCTTGGTTGCACTTTTTCGATCAAGAAGCCGCGGAAAAATGCTGCTCGTGTCCTATCGGTCGCTCAGTGCTTTCCCTTCAGAGAAAGTGCTCCCAAGGCACTTTCCCTTCAACCATATCTTCTGATAAAGGTGTAATAGATATGAACAAGTCACTTTTCCTATGAAAACCACTTTGATGGAAGATGAAAGTCTATCGTCATGCGCACAACCACCATCTCGTTACCCTCCTTCGTAACTCTATGCTGAGCTTTCGAGCCAGCCGTAGCCTTGTTTTGCATATTTTTCCCTTGCATATTTGAGATGTTTTAAGGAAATCCATGCATATTATATATGGACCTTGTCCCCCCATACCTTGGATTTTGGACGAGGGTCGTAACATATTATTGAGTTGGCGTCCTGGGCGTTCCCTATGGTCTTCAATGCTGCTTATATACGTGTTCTTAGGTGCATGCTTGAGGATATGTAAGAATATGCAAGGGAAAAATATGCCAAACCTTTGTAGTCTAAAAGCTTGTAGTAATGGCTGAGCGTGAATTCGCCGCAGACTTAATGGAAAGTGACGGTGAAGTTTTGTGAAAGGTAGTGGAGTGTGATTTCATTTCAATCTTCTATCTTTCAACTTTAATTTGGTTCTTGCATTTGAAGTTGTTGTCGACATAAGCCTTGCGAAATGTTGTGACAGCAAAGGTACTTAGGAAGCGGCTTCTATGATTCATACTCTTGATGGTATGTTTTTCACCTATCTTTGGCATGGTTAGGTAGAAATACTCTCGTTGTAATTGTTGAACTACCACATGTATGCATGTGAGTTTCCCCACCCACTGTAACCAAACAGCTCTCTGGCATGCTTGCTAATACACAAGGCTCAACTAAGTCACTATTAACCAAGTGAATTGTATTTGAGCAATGCGCTACCGACGAGCCTATTGCTTAGTAAGGCTTTACTTTGTTCCCAGTGTACAACTCGGGAGACACTCTGCCTTGTAAACCTCGAGTTGTACTACCCCATTAATAAATACTCCAATTTACCTATAGGGCCCATTCCACCCCAGTTTGAAAGTTTTTTTAAGAGGTCCCAACCTAGTTTTATATAGTAACACAACAGTCCTTTTCACAAATGTTTAGGCACACTATGCATGTCATGTGGCATGCTTTCCTTCTCCTTTAAATTACTTGCTATGACCAGGCTGCTCAGAGACACAGGTAGGCTAGCTGATGCAATTGCCCCTTGATTGTCTCAGACTCATCTAAGGGATATTCAGCTTCCACTCAGAGACTCATAACAACAAATCCTAAGGGTACAATATCCTGTAAACCAAAAGCCATCTTAAATGGAGTTAATTTTGTGGGGACTTTTAATGCAATTCTATATGCCCATAACGTAGCATGTAGCTTGGTGTCCCAATCACTCTTATGAGATTGCACGGTCTTGGACAAAATCAACTTGAGAGGTCTGTTTGTAGATTCATCTTCTCAATTGCCTCAGGCATAGTAAGTTGTAGAGACGATGTGCATAATCTTGAATTCATACTTCATTGAATGCATGACCTCATTCAAGAAATGTGGCCCTTGATCATTGTCACGTTGTATTGGGCATCCATACCTGCATATTATTTTTTCAAACACAAATTTGAGCATGCTCTGAGCTGAGTTATCTCAAAGTGCCTTAGCTTTCACCCATTTGGTAGCATACTTTGTAGTAACGAGAATATACTTATATTGTGTAAACCTGGCAAGCTTGAAGGGACCAACAAAATCCAATCCCCATCTTTGGACCACGGATGAGTAGGTTGTAGTGGCATAGACTGATTAGGCAAAAGACAGCTAGTGCATTGGCATACGTCACATCGCATAGATTTTGTTTGAGCATCCTTAAATAATGTTCCCCACCATAATCCTTCCTGTAACACTTTTTGAGCCACCAATTCACCTTGGAAGTGTCCACCGAACAAACCTAAGTGAGCTTCCTACAAGACTATAGTGCATTCATGTGGACGTGGAACACCATCTACACACTAACGATAGAGATGCCACCAATCAAACTGAATTTCCAAGACTTCAAGGCCAATTTCTTGCGTTTTTCTCTTGGCATATTGTCCAAAATTGCTCCTCAGGACAAATAGTCCATCAAATTAGCATACTCACTTTCATAGTAATCCACTGCAAATAGCTTGACATTTGGAAGCTCAGTGACAACCCCTTTAATTTCTTCTGGTGTAGGTAGCCTGGATAAACAATCAGCTCCCACATGTGTTTATGGACAAGTCGTCCTAGAATGACAGCCTTATTGAACAATAAAGCAAAGCCTGATGGCACACATAGAAAATAAACGGATTTCCAAGCAAATAGTGACACAATTTTTGCACATTGAAGATCATGCCCAAAGCTTTAGGCTCAATAATGCTACAGTTAGATTCTGTAGGTGTGTAAATGAAACTCTTGGCTAACAAGATGTGGTTGTAGGAGAAAAAATTTCTTCAATCACACGATAGAAGAATAACAAGATGGACTAGGTCCATCGAAAACACCCCTTTGAAGTCTAAAGCCTGTAGATTTTAACATCACGAAGATAGAGAGCTAGAAGTGCTTCAAAAGAAGAAGAGTACACACAATTGGATATCATTTCACAATTTGTCTCAAATATAAGATGAAGGAACACACGCTGCAATGTGATTGTATTAAAATTAATCCACCACTTATCGCCTTTCATATGAACTAAAACAACTTAAAACTATGTCTCCAATTATATGCCCAAACAAACCAAATTTGCATCAATAGATGAACACTCTTTTGGCATACAATAATACCCAATAATACCCAAACTCAATCCCTAAACTATTCATCAAAAGACAATATGTATTCTCTGAATGTACACTATATTTACAACAGTAGATCACAAGCCTACTGTTGGAATATAGTAATATCCTGCACAATAGCAAAACTTGACAATAAACACAACATACAAGATTGTAATTATCTTTTGGTGCTTTGGTACCAAAGATTATGAGCAAACGTCACAATCGCAAACAAAGGGACAAACCTTCCACGTATGCTTGAGTATTGTTACTTCAAATGCTTTTTGCAGAGACCTTTTAGCACTCTTATTGACCGTAGAGTTCTTTATCAGCTCGGATTGTTTTGGACATGCACAGTACACGTCAGAAGCATTGGAGGTGCACCAGTACATGCTAGAAGCATTGGACAACTAAGAGATGCATGAGATTTGATCTCGACCTTTGCTTCATGCAATAATGTTGGGGAGGTGTAGGCTCGGGATCCTACAAAACAAGTACTTCTATAAGCTTAAACTTGAGAGAAAGCCAAAGAAACAAAAATTTGAACATTGGATTTATCAATCCCAAGTGATTTTGCCTCGTCCTCTATCTCTTGAATTGTTTTACCACGTTGTTTTGCCATCTCAACACAATTACCGAAAGAAATACATCAAAACGAAGGAAAACGTAATGAAACGAAGTGGAAATACAAAGTTGAAATTAGGAGTAGAAGTTTGATTGAAGAAGAACTGTGCCAGAACATGTTACTATTTATATCCACGGATTCCACAAACATCTGATTCCACAAAGACCCATTTTGCCTTACTGGTTTAGGGAGGAATGGGACAAAAGTGTAGGAGGCTGTGCTCTAAATGGTTGTTGAAGATGGGTTGTGATTAGATATGGGCTATGTAGGCGAAACACTGGATAAGCAAAAAATGGGCCTTAGGGTATCAAAGGGCCTTGGTAGGACATAGTACTTTGTGATCAACCTATTAAAAACTCCTCAATATGAAGCGTTGACTAAAATGGTTTGCTTTTGGAAGGAGATCCTTTCTAGTGTTACTTGGTTGGGCAATTCCTCATTCCAAGGTCACTTTGGTTAGCTGACTGGGCTTATAAAGATGACTACTAGTTGCCATAAGGCAAGTGAGAAAACTATGATAAAGGACTGCAAACTTTAGGAATATTTGGGATTCCGATGGGAGGAGATGGAAGGATGTGGATGAAATAGGGAGAACCTTTAATCTGACGAGTGGATAGAAACGAGTTATGAAAAACCTATTGACAAATATTCAGGAAGACTGGCTGACTAATATAGTTTTGAATGATAAAGGGTATTTGAAAGGCTTTGTCATTCACTGCTGTAGGTAAAGCACACATAGATGTTCTTTAAAGGATATGGTAATTCCTTACGGAGTGTGGATTGCTTTGTTGGGGTGTAATTAGTGGATTGATAAAGCACGAAGGGACAATGTTAGTTTTGGCTAAGAAGATTAAGAATGGGATGGGATGCTACTCCAGTATGTAAATATAATGTGTTGATATGGAAGGTTTTAGTTGGGAAAATGCCAGTGAGAGCTAGCATTTCTAAGTGGAATCCTAGAGTGTCACAGTTTGTACATTTAAAAGTGGAGACACACTTTCATCTTTTGTGGGAATGTGTTGCAGTTTGGCCAGTATGGAGAAGAATTGTGATGCGGTTCAGTCAAATACAGATTTTCTTTTCTCTTCAGTGGAAATCTGCTATACTTGGCGACTGGGGAAGTTCGAATGATGCATTATTGGAGGTTTGGCAATTGTTGAGAGCTATAGTCATTCAACATATATGGAAATGCCGAAATAAACTAGCTTATAAAAAGAGTGATGATTTGGGGTTTCAGTACAGAGAATTTGAATACTCAATAAGGATGACATTTAGGAGTTTGGGTGGGAAGAAAGAAAGTCATAGGTAGATGTGCTTGAAATTGGAGAGCTTTCAGGATCCCTTGTAATCATCTAGCTTTTAAGGAGGCATTCCTATCTTCCTATTATGCTATCACTCTTCATATTGGGTCACTCACATTCAAAAATTCATAACATTGAAACTAGACATGCTTTTGAACTGAATCAATTGCAGATTGTTTTTTATTTTTGGAAGAAAACTCTCATGAGCATAGGGTGAGAGGGGGAGGTAGGTTAACGAAGGGAGAGAGGGGAGAGAAACTAACGTATTCATGGGCTGAGGAGAGCGAACAACGTCACTTGGCTTTATTAAACTTCTTAGAATATATAAAGGATCACTATCATCCATTTCCATTGTTCCCATCAAGCTGCTCCTCACTAGCAGTAGCAACAACCCAATCTTCATGAACCTTCTCGAAACAAGATATTGGAATCCTAACCACCACCACAGCCCTTGCATTTACATTAATCGCCCTTACCTTAATTGGCTTTCTCACTCTACCTATATGCTCGATTAACCTATGCTCTCCTTATCCCTGCGATTTACCTCTCCCCTCCTCTCAGCGCTCCCTCTCTCCCCTGTCAAAGTCATGGGGGCTTAAAGATGAGATCTCAACCGTTGGATCAAGTCTCCCTAAATTATGGAAAATGGTCGGCTCTATGACCTAGGTGATGTGTTTAAAGCTTACCACCCACCATCACATCATACCAAAGCACTTTCCTAAATGCTGAAGTGTCAAAATCTTCCTAACTTGCCCATCTCATCAACCTTTTAATTGCTGATGTGTCAACTCCTCGCCCCATGACTTTGACGACTGGGGTTGGCCTCTCCCTCATATGAAAGTGACTTGCGGCGTTGCTGCTCGCCACTTTCATATGAGGGAAAGGCCTCCCCATGGCCTCTCCCTACCCCTTCCTGCTCCCTCTTAACGCTTCTTCTCTTCCCCTCTCCCTCCTCTCATCCCCCCCCCCCCTCTCTCCCTTCTGGCTTTTGAAATTTTGGCAATGGTAGCTTAGTGTTTTTTTGCCATACGAGGAGCGGCGTCGCAAAAGGGGTGAAAATATTAAGGTAAGATGGATGGAAATATTAAGCCTCATTGAGAAGCTTTTGCCTCTAGAAGTTTTTACATCCAACGGGTATATATGAGAGAGGAGGGAAGGGAAGGGGGAGTGAGAACCAAGGTAGATTAGCAATTTAAGAATGCATGTGCCAAAAGGTCTCTCTCTCTCTCTCTCTATATATATATATATATGTGTGTGTGTGTGTGTGTGTGTGTGTGTGTGTTTTTTTACGAGAGGGGGGGGTGGGGCACTTGTTGTATGCATATGAATATATGTGCGTACATGCACATATATAAGCATTTGTGTATCACATATGCGCACACATGCTCATGTGTATATATACTATGAGAGAGCTCCCCTAATAAGGTGAATTGTGTTTGTGTTGAATATAGAGCAAAGACAACAAATTCTAAAGGATACACTAGATCTACTTAGAGCTCAATTGCATTTGTTGAGTAAATTGAGTTATATGAAACTTAAATATTTGTTTATAAGATCCCACCTTGAGACCCAGCGGAGCAAGTCTCTAACGCGTCGTAGACAGGTGATGCAACTTGTTTACATCTCAATCTACCAATATGCTTGATTAACCTAAGCTCTCCCTATCCCTACGATCTACCTCTCTCCCCCTCCCTGCTCCCGCTCCCTCACAACACTCCCTCTCTTACCCTCTCCCTCCTCTTAGCCCCCCACTTCCCCTTCTCTGCCTTGGCTCTCCCTCCTCCTCCCTCCTCTCTCATATATACTAGTATGTAACCCGCACTACGCTACGGATGTACAAGGGAGTTTCTCCAAGAGGAACTCATCCCACTCGCCTTGCAGCAGCAACTAGCCTTGCCACATATTATATAGTCATCATGTAAAATGGCTACTTCACATCATCTGCCCTCAGCTTTCAGCCTCTCAAATAGAGATGCATAGCTTGATTGAAAGTCCTGCCCCATATTGCCTTCTTGCAAGTTTTGAAACAGAAATGAGTAGCTACTTTGTGTCACTTGTATCGCACTTGAATTTGTTCCTTTCAACATTGGCGTGAAAGGAAAGTAATCAAACACGTTGAAACACATTCGAGCCTTCTCCCTTGCTGCTCACAGATTCTCCCCTTCTCTATTGATCAATGAGTCTTATGAATCCTTATCTGTCTTGTGAATGACATCGATCACACTTGTAGGCCAGCTGATTACAGCTGTGGGAGATCAAGAGTTGAAAGCTTGCATGGCTTCCCTCCTCTTCTCTATCCTCTGATGTGCCTTCACGCCTTCCATTTCCGTCCTCTCTCTTCGACAATTCTGCTCGTCTCACATAATTTTGCATAACGATGTCTGTAGTACCATTACCTTCGTTTTCCACTGATGAAGAGCTTCCCCCAGCCTTCGTGCCATTTGAGGCCATGCTTGATGTGACGAGATGTCAGTTCCTTCGGCTTCTCTAGTAACAAACAATTCGAAGCCAGCCTATACCATGAACTGCAAGGTGATAACGAAGAAGATGAGAGCGAGGAGGGTGAGCACCACAAAGAGGAGCGAACGACTAGATCCGTACGTAGGAAGAAGGGAGAAATGATCCGGTGTGGGATGATACAAAAACGGTTGAAAGTGATCCTCTATTCATCCACTGGCTCAAAAATTTTAATCAAATCCACGATTGAAATTGCTCCAATCGTCTCCCCCAAACCTCTCCTTAAGAGAGAGAAAGAAAAGATATAGGGAAACTTGTAGAGGCGAAAGCTTCTCGACGGGGCTTAATATCTCCATCCCTCTTCCCTTAATATTTTCACCCCTTTTGCGATGGCGCTCCGACTGATGAAGGCAAAAACTTCCACCGCAAGCGATTCTCCAGGCTGCGCACATTGGGCCTGTGCGTGTGCACTGGCTCTAGGAGAACCGGACAGAAACACAGTGGCTTTGCCTTTGGCATGGCCAAAAAAACACTAAGCTGAGAGTACTTGTACTTTCTTGTATCCATAGAAGCTCACTACTACTTGTGATGTTTGGCTTCTATGGGAAAAGGGTTTTGATCTCTAGTATTCAATCTTTGCTCGGACAGCTGATCAAGATGTGAGCCCATTTTTCACAGCGTAGATTTCTTGGGGGGAGTGAAGGCCATGGCCAGACGCTTCCTTTTGACAGCATCACGTTCTACTTTGCAATCCATTTCCGACCTTGAAACCAGTCCTTTAGTCTCTGCTTCCTTTCCTTGGCCAGCTCTATCAAAGCCTTTGCTCAACTACAAGCTCTTCTTGCTCGTCCGGCAGGTCACCTCTTCGATTCCAAAAATTAGGCTAAAAAAGGATCGGCCTCTAGATGCCGTTGCAGATAAGGAAAAGGAACTTAGGCCTCTTCTTCTAATCAGAGATACTATTTTGAAGTTCAAAAAGGATGCCATACCCTTTCGGTTTGTGGCCATCAGACGCAGAATGATGGGCTTAAAGATGAGTTCGGTGAAGTTCGAAATTTACATGAGGGAGTACCCAAATTTTTTCGAGTTTTTCACACATCCCGAGGAGAAGCTGCCGTGGTGCAAGTTGAGTCCCCAAGTAATGGAACTTGTAGAGGAAGAGAGACAGATTTACGCTCGTCAAGAGCCATTGGTGGTGGAGAAGTTGAAGAGATTGCTGATGTTGGCACAGGATCAGCGGATCCGTGCAAACAAGCTTGTTATGGCCAGTGTTTTTTTTGGGTTTCCGGCTGACTTCTTGACCAGTATTGTCCCAAAGTACCCGCAATACTTCCGTCTAGCGCAGGACGGTAAACCCTTTCAAACTCTTGGGCTCGTAGCCTGGGACGAGAGCTTGGCAATCACAGAATTTGAGAAGAAGGTGAAGGCAGGGGCCAAAGAATCGGGTCTGGGCGACATTGAGACCCGAGGCCGACCACTTCCTTTTAAGTTTCAATACTCACCAGGAATGGGATTGACGAGGAAGGTAATGGACTTTTTGGACGAATGGCAAAAGCTTCCATATGTTTGCCCTTACGAACAAGCTAGTGGGGTTGCTAGTGGGTCGCCCATGGCTGACAAAAGGATGGTTGCACTTCTACACGAGATCTTGAGTCTCACTGTGGAAAAAAAGATATATACAGAGGTCCTTGAGCACTTTCGGCATGAGTTTAGTCTGCCTCAGAACATTGTCAGAATGTGCAACCGATTCCCAGGAGTTTTCTACATCAGTCTAAAAGGGGCTGTCCACACCGTTTACTTGAGGGAGGCATATAAAAAATGGCAGCTCATAGAAGAGGATCCTCTTCTTAGCCTGAAAGAAAAATATTATAAGATGGTGAAAAAGGGACCTCAAATACGAATTGTTATGTCCAAAGCTAGGCGATCGGGCAGAATTGCAAATACCGAACTTGATCACCATAGGTTAGAGGAAGCTGCCTTTTCTGATAGCGAGGAAGAGGAAGAAGAGAGGCATGCATGAGAGCTTAGCCTGATACCCCCAAAGGGGCATTACTAACAAGTCAAAATCTATGCAGAGAGATGACTTGTGATAACGAGCATCGTTTGATTCAGCAGAAGGATAAAACAAAAGTTTGTCTTCTAATAAGCTCAAAGCATTGCTGAAAAGAGAGTTTTTGGAGGAATTACTTTTAGCCGAGCTGGAGTGGGATTAACAGGGTTTCAGAGCAACTGAATGGCTAGGACTAGCTCAAACTCATGGTCAGTGCTAAAGTAAGCCATATGGATGATATTAAGCTGACTGCCCATCGTAAGCAGTGAATGCTGCTTGTGTGAAAGTGCAGGCCAACCACTTCCAGGGATGGAGCAAGGCAGTACTCCTCAGCCAGCAGCATCGGATCAGCAGTGGATCAGGCCGGGCAGGACAGCAGCAGATCTGCTCTTCAGCTCGTGATCCTTACAGGGTTTCCTACAGGCAAGTCAGCCTGGCTAGCAGCAGTAGCAGGGCCTGCATCAGAGCAGCCCTCTTCTCCCTCAGTTTGCAGTTCTAAAGTGAGGGTTTAGTCCCCTCCCTACAATACTTTTCCATTCCTTTGCAGTGAAGGTTTTTCTTTCATAGAGTACTTATTCTTTCGGTTCTTTACTGCTGTATTCAGCCCTTTGGGCAGACATTTACTAAGTTATTCTTTTCCCTCTTAGCAGGCCCCTTATAGTCCTCCTCAGTTTCTCACACTCACCTCACAGCTTCCACTTGTGTCTGTGAGTACATTATTCTCTCAGTTCAGTCAGCAGTTAGTAGGAGAGAGAGAGAGAGAGAGTTAGTCTTTCTCCCTGCTAGATTTGTATCAGAGCTTCTGGTTTTTTCCTGAGATAGTGAGGTTCAATCAGGGACAGCCACTGTTTTATGGTACAGACAAGATCTAGAAGGGACACCATGGATGCTAGTGACAAGTCCAACCCCAGTGGGGAGGAAGAAGTTGCTTCTGCAGCCCCTCCACCACCCCCGGACGTCGAGACCCTGATGATAGCTTCCACCATGGTAGCTAGGATGTACATGCAGCAACAGCATTCAGAGAGCCTTTTTGGAGGCATGCTTCATCTCCAGGAGATGCGGGATGATCGTGAGCAGAATGCTAGAGAGCGTGAGAGAGTAGCTTAGGAGGCAAAGGAAGAGTGCTATCCTGAGGCTCAAGAAGCCAGTGAGCACAGAGAGCGCACAACTGAGAGGCGAAGGAAGAACGGGATCGTCATCTCCTTATCTCTCTACTTTGCTTATAGGGAGACGAGGAAAGGGAGAGAGTTCTGCAGCCCGTCAAATGCTTCCCTCAGGAAGCACAATTTTCTTCGATATGATGGTACAACTGAACCCCTGGTGTTGATTTCTTGGCTCAACGATTTCACAAGGTGGCACAAGTGGCAGGAGGAGGACCACTATGATGCAGACCTTAGGCGCCTATTATGGGTGGACGGAGTTCGTGAAGGACATAAGGACATGGTTACCGTACGTGGACAGATTGTAGTCAATTCTTCAGGATGCACTAGAGGGACATCGAGACGGTGAACCATTATGCCGATAGATTTACAGAAGTGTCTCTATTTAGTTGCAATTGGAGGAACGCGAAAATCTGGGTAAGTTTCTCCGTGGTTTGCGTATAGATATCTAGTGGTATGTCTGAAGTTTCAGGCCACAGTATTATGAGAATGCATATCTAGAACTTTGAGCTCACGCACAAGGGTTAGAGACCTAAGGTAGCCCACAACAAGAAGTCCCAAGACTCCACCAGGAGATAGTGGGAAGAAGTCTGGGAATGCAAAAGGGGCCACATTAGGTGGTTCATCAGCACCTTTCCCCATGAAGACAACATCCGTGGTCATCGAAGAGATTGAAGATCAGCAAAAGGGCCCATCATGTTCTAGTTTTACGGCCCAATTGGTGGGCAGAAGGCCCTCCTTTTTGTAGATTCAAGGAGTTCAAAGGATATCATCTCCACCAAAGCCTCCAGGGAGTTCAGAGGATATCATCCTCACCAAAGCCTCTAGGTAGGCTTGGTTGACTCTCACCCCAAAGATCCCATTGCCCTAAATGGCCTTTTCGTGAGACATCAGCGAGAGAGCAACATGGAGGTCACTTCAGCCACTTTGAAGATCTCAAGGTGGGTAGACAACAAGCCACTCAGGGTTGCACCAACTTAGGTAATGGATATCATCTTGGGAGCATGATCACCAATTTAAGGTTCGACCTAACTACGAGAATATGGGCTTGGATCTCGAGCCATGGGGATAAGTTCATTCCTTTGCTTAGGGATACTCTTCCTTGACCTTTGATTTCAGTAGTTCAGATGTCTCAAGAGCATAGTTACCAAGGAACGGTGTTCCATCTTCTTGGAACGTGGGAACGCCGGTCCAAGAAGCAAACCGGAATTGGAACGGCTCCAGAACGTTCTTTCTAATTTTTCTTCTTTTTTATTTTTTATTTTTTATTTGCTATTTGAAAGTTTTAAATGGGTATTTTAGAGCTTATATAGAAAGTTTAAAGCTATAAAATGTTGGTTTCTTGCATTTTCTAACATAGTTTTATGTCGTATGATAATATCTTGTATATGACGTGGCGTTTCGGTTCCCGTTCCCCTTTCTTGGAACATTCTTGTTCCGACATCCTGAATTTCCAGAGCGTTTCCGTTCCCTGGTGACTGCTCAAGAGATCCATCAAGGTGGTGAAGTGTACGTGGTTTATGTCAACTCAACCACTACAGCCACTCTAGTTAGGACCACCTCGTAGGCAGTGTGACACAAAATTGGGAGTTTGGTTTTGGTCACATCTCAATCCACAAATTGAAGAAGAGAGAAGAGATTTGGGCATTAGATGAAGCTTAAAGAGACACTCACTCTCTATCTTCTCAGATCAAAACAAAGATATAGGCGTCGAAGGTGAGGTTGTACTCTAGCATTGGAAATAAGAAAGGCCGAGGGGAAGCATTGATTTGAGCTAATCGGTCAGCCCCAAAAGTAAGGGCAAGCCATTGTTGGAAGAACATCTTTTGACTCAACACAATGTAAACTGATGTGAAAGGCGTGAATTGATAGGATTGATTTGGTTGAATGGGACGGTTGGGACGAAACATAGATCTCGAAAAGATGAAGATTTTGATATCAGTTTCATTCAAAACGGAGCTTGGAACAGAAAGTTATGATGGTTTTACGAAAGGTTGTGAAAACTGCTCCAAACAACAGATCCGACCACTCAAACAACAATAACTTTTATTCTACTAAATGGAACAAATATATGAATACATCAATAAATAGATCATGAAAAGATGAAGATTCTGATATAATTTTCTTTCAAAACAAAGCTTGGAATAGAAAGTTATGATGGTTTTACGAAAGGTTCTCAAAACTGCTCCAAACAATAGACCCAACTACTCAGACAACAATAACTTTTGTTCTACTAAATGGAACAAATATCTAAATACATCAGTAGATAGATCTTGAAAAAATGAAGACTCTGATATAAGTTTCATTCAAAACGGAGCTCGGAGTAGAAAGTTATGACCATTTTATGGAAGATTGTCAAAATTGTTCAAACCCGATTGCAGTTATGGAAAGGGCAACGATCTCCTTCAGCAAAGAAGTAGCTTCCAAGATACAAGGAGAGTAGAGAATACCCTTAAAACAGATCTAGAAATGATTCACTCATGTGGATATACTAAGCTTTAGAGCGAGAAGAGAGGAGAGGAAAGAAGGATGAGGAAAAAGAAGCATGGACTTTATTCAAAACATCAGAAGCAAGAAGAGGGATACAAAGTGAGAGCCTAATGCTCTAGGGAGAAGGGAAGAGATAGGCAAAGCTAGATATAAGTGATGGCATAACTACAATGAGAAGAACCAGATGCTGGAGAGGGAGGAGAGAGGTCTCTTTTATAGAGCAATTCTCACCCTCCTTGATGAACCTTATTACATTTTCAACCAGTAGATTCCTTCACCCCCTGGTGACATAAGGACATGGGTCACTATCAAATGTCCTTTTGGGCACATTTTGACGAGTGTCCCATCACAAGATTCTCATGACTCTTTAAAAATTAAGAAAGTCAAGAGTCTTTTCCCTTGGAGCCCATAGAAATCCTCTCTTTTCCATATGTCAACATCCTCCATATACCACCTTGGAATTCTAGAAGGATTCCTCTTGACTTTACACTTCCACACTCCTCCACATGCCCTCCATGTGCTTGGCATGTGATCTCCATATTATTTTAGTACATTATGGAGGCCATGCAGTCATCTGGCCCACTCAAAATACATGACTCATTTCTATTTTCCCAATTACAAAGCAAATTATATATCTCCCAAACCATTCTATCCCTATACCAAGGTATTTATAATTCATACCCGTGGTATTTACAATGATGCACTCCTAATCATTTTCACTAATTAGTCTAATTAGTGTCAAATTTACATTAATGATTACATGAAATAAAGTAGTCAACATCAAAAGATTGACAAGCCACAACGAGAGTAGCCGCAAAGAGCTGTCTCTCGCCACCAACTTCTTCGTCACACTTCTTGGTTCTTTGTCTCCAAGGCTAGCTTTTGTCACCTTGCGGTGGATGGACAAAAAGAGTAGAGCTTAACCCGCCTTCACAGCCACCCTCATCCACGTTTAAAACACCCGAACAACACAATCATAAGGTAAAGGGCATTTAGTCAACATCCTCATCTCTTTACATACCTTCTGATACAACTCACACTCTGGCCACATTTCCTCCAAAAGCCAGACAACCTCAGGAAGAAACCCAATGGACCACACAGCCCAACACAAGCTCTTACCAACTGACTGGACTCCCCTCAATAACTCACAAGCATTCACATTCATGAAGTATTCAATCCCACAGCTCATCGGACTTCCACCCACAAGGTGACCACGATCAGAAATCTAATTATATCTTTCCCATAGATCATCACAAGCACTCGAAATGATGCTAACCCGCCATCTCTTGCTCATCTCTACCTTCAAGCTATAATAGCTTCCTCATAGCTATTCTCCTACTCTCTAAAGAAGAGACTCCCTCTTCACATGAAGCTCCCCTAGCATGCTAAACTCACTGATCTCTTCCATGGCTCTTCTAACCCATGCACTAGCAATGCTTCACTTCCTCCCAACAAACCCCAGCCTGAGTGTCCTTCACGATATCCACTTCGCCATATACCTCCAACCGCAACCAGGTACTAGAACCTCCTCTCCTGTACTCACATAGCATCTGCGATGCCCTTCTCCTTCACATGATCGTATCTGGCAACTATTTTTTGCTCTCAAAGCATCCGAGCTCCCGTCACCTTCAATGGTAGCTGCCTTTACGTAGGTTCTCTCCTACAACTCCTGCATACACACTCGTAGCCAAGGTCTTCCTATTCCTTGGCCTGCATAGTAAGATGCCCCCTCCCAATCGAGAAGCTCTTGGCTCCCATCACCCCCCGTATCTGCGACGCCGCCCTCCTCTGTACTCACATAACTTCTGCCTCTGTCGTCCACGAACTCCAGCCTTCATTTATCCAAGGGACTCCTCTTGTGTAGTAGCGACGCCTAGCCAAATCGAGAAGCTCCCTCCAAAGTAACAATGGACCTTCACCGCTCCTTCGCTCGCGTGCTCCTCCTTCATCTCAGAAGCTCCCTCCTCCTTTTTGCACTGTCATGTTTCTAGCCAAGTCCCGAAGCTTCCCGCCACCATCACTTCCCCAGCTCGCAGAACAAAATGACCTCTACTGCCTCTGAGCTCGCAAAGTCCTCCCAGCTTAGTATCGACGCCGCCCTCCCTTTTCCTCAGCTCCTCCTGAGCTTCTTCCTCCCAGACTGCAAGCCCACGTCCCTCCTCTTCCAAAACCTTCCCTCCTCTTCTGTGTTCCCTCGCTTCCTCGAATCCCTCATCTCTGCTCACGGTCCATATCTCCTTGCCTGTGGTCCAAGATCTTCTAGCTCGCAGTCGTGGCAACCCTCTCCGCTAGCCAAGGAGCTTAAAACTCCTGTGCCCACCTTCGTCTTCTTCCTTCTAGCAGCTCTCTATCGCTTAAGATACTCCAGCGCGCAGAATGAACGACCTCCATCGCTCCCTCTGGTTCCTACTCAGTTTCCTTCATCATCTCCACGTAGCTCACGGTTCTCTCCCAAGCTACCTCTGAGCTCCCTTAGCCGTCGCCTTCATCGAGAAGAGCCTCTTCTACTCCACCGAGCCCCCTCTGTCGTCCATGAACTCCTTCTAAAGTAGTCCTTCACGTAGCATGCCAGCATCGTCGTCGAGAAGCTTCCTCTTCCTCCTCACGTAGCCACCTGCATGCATGCTTTTTTTATTATAGCCACGTCACCTTTTGCTTTTTCACCACTCTCCCCCTTCCCTTCAAACTTTACACCAAGGTCATGGATGCCCAAAATCCCATTCTTTAACACACCAATGCATGCTAGAAGCACTTAGCACCATATTGCCCATGCTGCCACATATGGTGAGCACCATTCTGACATAATGGATTTTCAAGACAGCCACGACAAAAAAATACTCATGTCCTCCTACAAAAAGGATTCGGGACAACCATGAAGAGCGTATGTCATCCCACAACAAAACCGCGTCACACTGCTCTGGATTGTCTGGTGATCCTACACTGCACTTCATTATCTCCCAAAAGTCCTTGTAGAAGTGTCTTCCATCTCAAGACAATATATCATTAGTGTGGAGTCCTTCATGAGAGTATCCATAGCTCATTTCCACAACCAACTAGTTATGTACATAGCTATGCACTCACCCAGCAACATGCAACAAGTGAAAAATATTTTTCCTTTTTTATCCACACATCTCTAGCAACCCCTACTCTTCTGCTGTGACATTCATGTCCAGCAGCTAAAGAAAAACATCAGCAAACCACTTGGATCAAAAACAAAGCAAGCTTGTACTCTATGCCTCTTCTTTTCTCCTCCCGGATCAAAAGGATAACTCTGAACCCTCCATTGCCAGATATGCATAATCCACCATCCCCCTGGGTCAAAAGGAATCAACAACACACCAATTTGATGTAGCCACCAACTCCTTCCATATAAGCCTCCAAGATCCCATATCTTATCTTGCCAAGATATTACACAACTCCACTGGCTATCAGCCGTCACACTTATATCATGAGTCTTGCTCATCTTCACATGAGCTACATCTTTTGAGGTCACAACCTCACACATAAATATCACGGGTACAACCAGCTCATAATCTATGATTAGGGACTTCTCAGCATACCCTATTGGGTTTTAGGCTCATCTTGCATGCCAAGCTGCCTCAGTCTCTTGACCTTCCATTCTTTCTCTTTGGCCACTCTGATTGCATCCTCAAAACTATCAATATTTTTCAGCTCCACCTTCAAACGGAGTGAAGGCTCCAGACCACAAACCAGTCTCTCTTTATCATTTGCGAGGGTACTTCAGGAATCAAAGCCTCACACCATAGACTCCACAGTCTACCAAACTCTATCAGATACTGATCCACATCCTGACTATCCTTTTGCTGAATTTTGCACAACTCCCTCCATACTTCATTAGGGCTCCTGGATTGTGCAAATCGTGCAAGAAAAGCTGCTCTCACCACTGTATACTCCGGATTTTGCTGCTGAGGATGAGCAGTCCTGAAGGCAACCACTTGAGTCTGCAACCATGCCTTTGCATCTCCCTGCAAACAATAATTCATGATCTGAAACAAAATTTGAGGGGTTGCCCTATCCTTCATAAGTGCTGTGAATTCCATCTTTTCCAAGAATCTCACTGCATTCTCATACAGCATCCCCAGAACTCTGGAAAGTCTTGTGCCATCCTCACTATCTTTCAAGTGTCACACACCCTGGCTTTCTCAACCACAACAAAACAAAACAAACACACTACTGAAGAAGCTCACTCTACATCCGAAGAGCATTCTTTTTCCTACGGGCAAGCACTTTCAAAGATCTCTGCACTCTGGGAGTCGGATCACACGTAGCTAGACTTCAATACATCTGTCCTTCCTATGACCACATTCTCCACACCACTCACACTGTATCACTCTCATGTGTGGATTTCTCCCCATTGCTTGCAACACGTCTCAAAACACCTGCTCCTCGAATCTTGTAAACTGAAGTGAACTCCTCCGTGGAGGCACCAAAACATGGATGGACAAAAAGAGTAGAGCCTAACCCGCCTTCACAGCCACCCTCATCCATGTTTAAAACACCCCAACAACACAATCACAAGGTAAAAGGCATTTAGTCAACATCCTCATCTCTTTACATACCTTCTGATACAACTCACACTCTGGCCACATTTCCTCCAAAAGCCAGACAACCTCGGGAAGAAACCCAATGGACCACACAGCCCAACACAAGCTCTTACCAACTGACTGGACTCCCCTCAATAACTCACAAGCATTCACATTCATGAAGTATTCAATCCCACAACTCATCGGACTTCCACCCACAAGGTGACCACGATCAGAAATCTAATTATATCTTTCCCATAGATCATCACAAGCACTCGAAATGATGCTAACCCGCCATCTCTTGCTCATCTCTACCTTCAAGCTATAATAGCTTCCTCATAGCTATTCTCCTACTCTCTCAAGAAGAGACCCCCTCTTCACGTGAAGCTCCCCTAGCATGCTAAACTCACTGATCTCTTCCATGGCTCTTCTAACCCATGCACTAGCAATGCTTCACTTCCTCCCAACAAACCCCAGCCTGAGTGCCCTTCACGATATCCACGTCGCCATATACCTCCAACCGCAACCAGGTACTAGAACCTCCTCTCCTGTACTCACATAGCATCTGCGATGCCTTTCTCCTTCACATGATCGTAACTGGCAACTATTTTTTGCTCTCAAAGCATCCGAGCTCCCGTCACCTTCAATGGTAGCTGCCTTTATGTAGGTTCTCTCCTACAACTCCTGCATACACACTCGTAGCCAAGGTCTTCCTATTCCTTGGCCTGCATAGTAAGATGCCCCCTCCCAATCGAGAAGCTCTTGGCTTCCATCACCCCCCGTATCTGCTACGCCCTCCTCCTCTGTACTCACATAACTTCTGCCTCTGTCGTCCACGAACTCCAGCCTTCATTTATCCAAGGGACTCCTCTTGTGTAGTAGCGACGCCTAGCCAAATCGAGAAGCTCCCTCCAAAGTAACAATGGACCTTCACCGCTCCTTCTTCGCTCGCGTGCTCCTCCTTCATCTCAGAAGCTCCCTCCTCCTTTTTGCATTGTCATGTTTCTAGCCAAGTCCCAAAGCTT
Source organism: Dipteris shenzhenensis (assembly GCF_047967505.1). Classification (NCBI taxonomy): domain Eukaryota; kingdom Viridiplantae; phylum Streptophyta; class Polypodiopsida; order Gleicheniales; family Dipteridaceae; genus Dipteris; species Dipteris shenzhenensis. The sequence goes on along the minus strand of NC_141621.1, from coordinate 10,543,587 downwards.
CCCGCCACCATCTTATCCACACAGCGGGTCCCACAAATCCTCCCATAAGTTTCAAAACAAAATATCATTTTTTGTTGTCACAGTAGCATTACTACAACAGTACCATGATATTTTCCTCACGTTGAGTCTTACTCGATCCTTAAGTTTGGCCAAAGGACCATGGCATTGAGCTCATTCCTGGATCATTACCCCTAAGCAAGTATTCTTGCCATCTCAGCAAGAAGATGGAGGAGCTTGAGACACAGTTAAGAGGAGTTGGTATGAAGTGGTTTCATATGCCCAGTAATTCTTCGTATGCAGCCCCAATCCTCTTTGTCAAGAAAAAGGATAGCACCACCAACATGTGTGTGGATTATTGTGCACTTAACAAGCTGGCAGTGAAGACCAAGTATCCCATGTTGAGGATTGATTACATTTTGGGCTTCTAAAGGGGCCAAGACCTTATAAAAGATTCAGTGAGCCCCCAAATGAGATGGACATCAAGGAGGTGTACTAGCATCACATAAGGAAAATGAGCGTCCATGAGGGCAGATTTGAGAGAGACCAGGGTCACTTTATAGGCCTTGCAAGTGACAACAGAAGAGACGACTGCCAATCAACAATGTGCAGCATACAATACAGCAAGGATCCTCAACCTCCAACACCAGTTGTTCACCATGAGGATGGAGGAGGGTGACACCCTGCAGGACTACTTGACGAAAGTAAAGATATTGAGCGATCAACTTAGAGCGGTTGGTCATAAGGTGGACCCACCGACACTCATGCTTAATTTATTACCGAGGCACTTTAGGACATTTGTAACCAGCATTACAACTTTGGAAAGGTCAAGGGCACTCAATTTTGAGGAGTTGGGAACCATGTCGGTACAGGAGAAAGAAAGGGGAAGGGTGTATGATGGGGACAGTGGGTCTTTGTTGCATAAAGCAAGAACAAGGGCATAGGAAAGGGCAAGCCTGCCCAACAAGAGAGAGAGAACAAATCTAATAATGAGGACGACTCTTCAAATAGTGGAAGCGAGAAAATGAAGAAATATTTTTACTCAACGACTAGCTAGGGCATTGTGTCAGGATTTCACAAAGAAGAAGCTAATCAAAAGAGAACGAAGTAGTCCAATCAAGATCATAGGAGTCAAAACCAAGAGCAAATGTGGTAACCGACGAAACAACATAACTTTTCTTGATGAAATTGTTGTTGAGGTTCGGTAGGAAAACTTAGATGGAACTATTCTTATGTCTGCGACATTTAACAAGAGGCCTTTGTGAAGGTGAAGGAAATAATGCTTGCTCATGATGTTCTGAGAACAAAGCTAACACCACATATATGAGGGAGTTGTCTTTGGAGAGACTTCAAGGATCGAAATCAGAGGAGTATAGGGACATTGAAGGTTGCAGTACAAGGTTACACATGGATGTTGTGGGTTTGTTCTTAAAGCAAGCCTTTGTAACAAGTATATGTATGGATGGATCAAATGGTATGTATATCCCCTTTGCATAAATTCAGAGTTCAAGTGTTTATATTGGGCATATTGTTTGCCGTGTATTTCTGTATTTCTCAAGACTAGAGAGAATGTAGAGAAAAGTCCTTCATGGCAAACAGAGGCATAAAACTCGTTGCAAAGGTAATCATTGCCTATTTCATGACTTTTTTGAAGGACATCGATGATTGCTTTGTGGAGCATGACTTGTTGACATGGAAAGGAGTCTCGGAGCCTTCTTCATGGCCCAGTCATAGCATACTCGAAGATGGAGGTGGATTCGTTCAATCCATTAGGATGGAGATACAGACATGAACAGATCTAGGGTGTATGTTGCTACAATTTTAGGACTTAATCGGTAGCACACAAAGGGCATGGAAGTTGTATGATTTTTTTCTTTTTTGCAAATAGAATATTCAAGTGAAGTTGAAATGAGATTGAAGAAACTAAATCTTTCACAGTATTTTGGTCTCTCTCTCTCTCTCTCTCGTTTCGCATCGCATGCATGCAATTGTTTGTTAAAATTGACAACAGAGCATACTCGTAGGTGGAAGACTGATAGAGCGCCCAAGAATTAACACATAAGTGTTTGACTATGGAGCCCAAAACTTCTTTACTTTGTGTACTCATCATAAATATGTGCAAGCCAGTAAATAGATAATGCTCCAACATAGATATAGAATTAAAAAGTCCTATTTATGTCCAAAAGGACACAACAGAGATATAGAGCCAACAAAACTTATTTTTGTCCAAAAGGACACAATACAAAAGGAGTCCAGAGTCCCACGAAATCATGCTCCTTTTGTTGGAATGGTCACCTCCCCATCTATGAGCCCCCAAATGAGGAGTGCATCGATGGGGTGAACCATAGGTGGAATGGCCTACCACATGGACAACATATTGGCTGTCATGTGGGCAAGAGACTCATGGTGGAGAGGGGGCTACCTCATGGGCAGCACCTCACAAGGAAAGGGCTAAAGGGGTTGCCACATGGGCAGAACATGGGCTGCCATGTGGGCAACACAACAGCGTGGCAGCAGCACAGCAAAGCATGTGTGTACTATTTGGAACAGGCTCCTAAAAGGGTGCACAGGTGCTGGGACAAAGGCCGCATGTGGTGTGGCCTGGAGGGCAGTGCCCTTGCGAGAAGGAGGGTGACTCAGGTTTAGTCAGGTGCGTAAGGAGTTCTAGTCTATTGAAGGTTGAGTTTGATCGACTTTGCTAAGTGGTTAGTAGTAGAGATGTCAACCTCTTCAGCCTCTCCAACTGCTGCTCTACCTTCCTCCTCCCCCATATTTCTTTCTTTCACCATCCCTAACTTTGGAGAGTCTGGGAAACTGGATGGGTCAAATTACCCGATCTAGAAGGTGAAGATTTAGAGTCATTTAGTGGCTCGAAAGCTATGAAAATTGACAACGGGAGTGGAGGCGAAGCCAAAGGATATGGTGGATAGATAGGGGAAGATACTCATGGCAGTAGACGGAGAGGAGCTCGAAGCATGGAAAGATAGAGATGCCCATGCCCTGGCATTGATCATAGGGACTACGGTGGACTCTGTGCTTCCTCACATTCAGATGGTCGAGACATCAGTGGAGGCGTGGGTCACTCTGAAGGATTTGTACGAGACAAACAACACATCTCGGATCTTGCTGCTTCAGCATCAGCTCTACAACCTTGATATGTATGAGGGAAATTCGGTACATGACCACTTGAAAAAGGTCAAGGTGGTGAGGGATCAACCGGCATTAGTTGCTCAGAAGGTGGACTCGTGCCATTTAGCCTTAATGGTATTGAGGAGACTACCTTGGAGTTTCAAAAGCTTTGTTACGACTGTGACAACAGGACAAAGGACCAAACCTCTCACTTTTGAGGAGTTGGGTCCACTACTGCTACAGGAAGAAGCTAGGGAGAATGACAAAGATGACAAGGAGTAGCCCTATGAAAATCAAGCCGAAAGCAAGTCTTTCCCTTGGAACAAAGAATATAAATGGTGGATGGGCCTCATGGAAACTCATAGGATTCCAAAAAGTATTGGACTGAGATTAATCATGCTTTCCTAAAAGAATTCTTACTTGAGAATGAGCTAGAAAGGGCATAGAAAGTATGGGATAACTGTAGTATGGACAAAAATACTTTAGTCTAGTACATAGCAAATTATAGGGAGAGTATATTTAAGTTGAAAGGAATCGATGAATTCCAAAATATAAGAGGTTAAGGGGTCTTAAAGAAACCTACAAGGTCAAGGTGAGAAGAAATTCATCCAAGACCTTTTGAGGAAGCTATCAAGTATGCCTAGATATATGACCATACTACTAAAAAATTAAGAGTTGGAACTTTGGAACAAACGGGTTTTGTTCCTAGGTTTAATAGATTTTCCAATGTTAAAAGGAAGGGGCACTTCAAGAAGGAGGTTTCTTAGGCATTGCCCAAGAAACCTCAAAGGCAAAGGTATCCTCTTTTGAAAAACGATAATTATGAGAAGGCCAAGCAGAAAATTCTTTCCTTTAAATGTTTAGGAAAAAATCATGTTGCTTGGAATTGCCTTGAAAATAAACAAGCGGGAGCTAAAGCCCCAAATAACCCTCACATGGTACACGTTTTACCACTTAAAGGTACTAAAAAGTATACCTAGGTAGAGGTTTATCATAAGGATAACACCCACATGTGGTGCCTATCATTGGCAAGGTGGTAGCCCACTTTTGGTCCTCTATGATTTAATGAGGATGCATGGAGAAATTAAGGGGAAAATGGTAAGAATTATGGTCGATGATAGTGCCACACACAATTTCTTAAACTATACATTAAGAAAATAAAGTTGCATGAGAGTCCAAGTGCCCATGAATATGTGGTCTCTCTAGCAAAGTGCAATGATAAAAGGTTTGGGACACCATGATTCATAGTGTAGAGGTGGATATTCAAGGTTATTAGGATGACTTGGATTTCCAAATCATGCATCTTGACATAACATATGTTGTTCTTGGCCAATGACAAACGACAACACTTTGGTAAGGACAAAGGTGTTAGAAATGACCCAATAGAGGGTACGCACAGTGGAAGATTGATAGAATTGCCCAGGAGCTCACACAGTGTGGTGTGTGGTGTGGAATCACAAACTTCTTAAACTTATGTGCATAGAAGAGATGTGCAAACTCATCAATAGACAATGAACCAGCCAAATAGAGAAACCACCAAAATAATATATTTTTGTCCAAAGCTATGGACACAATGCAAAAGAGATAGATCCAGAGTCCCACCAATGGTGTGGTCCTCTGATCTTACCACAAGGTACTCCTCCTATTTTCCGGCTATCTCTAGACTCTAGCCCGCGTGCTCCACCTCGAGTGTAAGTAGACTTTCCATCCAAAGATCCTCTCCAACTTGCTGTCTAGAAACTAGCCTAGGTGGGTTGCCACTCAAGCTCAATCTGCAGCTCCTTCAAGGTCACCTTCACCTCCTATGGATAGGCCCAAGGCTTGCATTCTTGCTACTTTTGTCTACTGTCAGAGGGTTGCTCTAGATGATGTGAGTGAGGGCCTGGAGGCCCTCTTTTTATAGGCCCTCAAGGGGCTGTCATAAAATTGACCAACCAGCCTCATCTTGGCTGACTAGACTGGCCGACTTGGTTGGCTAGTCCAACCAACCCTATATAAGGTCCTTTGCTATGCCTTTTTGGGCTGTTGGCTTTGTCCCTATTTGTGCCTATTGCAGGCCCATGTGCTGCTACTCCAGGTCTCCCTGCAGGTGCCAATTGGCCTTGCTCCAGGTCTCCCATGTAGGCGCCTATTGGCCTTGCTCATGCTGTCACCTGTGTGCCTCTGCTAGCACCATGTGTTGTTCTTTGCAGGTGCCTTTTGCTGTGCCACATTTAGCCTCTATCTTGCCACGTGCACCTCTTTTATGGGCATGTTCCAGCCTATACACACATGCTTTGTTGCACCTCTGCTAGGCTGTTGTGTTGCCCACATGGCAGCCCATGTGGTAGCCCCTTTATGCCTTTCCCTGTGAGGTCCTGCCCATGTGGCAGCCCCCTCTCCACCATGAGTCTCCTGCCCACATGACAACCAAGATGTTGTCCATGTGGTAGGCCATTCCATCTATGGTTCACCCCCCCATGCACTCCTTATTTGGGGGCTCAGAGATGAGGAGGTGAGCATTCCAACACCCCTCTCACCGACACATCTAGGCCCAATGCCAACACGTCGATGACGATGCTCGAATAACTCCCTGGTTTTAGTCCTCTTGAACATTTCGATGTCAAAATATTTTCTTGGCTTTTCATCCAGTGGCTCTTGCTCCACCAGGTCTAGTTCTGCTTCTGCACACCATCCTGGTATACAAGTCCATCTTTGGTAGCACCTCTTGGCACCACCACCTTCAGTCACGTTCATGTCTTCGAACTTGAGCAATCCAACCGCCATGATCTTTCAGTGGTCCCCCTCATAATGAATGAACAACCTGGAGTCTTCCAAGCACTAAGCTCTGAGGGTATGTTTCAACCCATCCTTCCTTTGACAAGGTCTGCAACAAATGAATATTTCGAGATAACCTGGACCATGAACTCTCGCTGAGCTCTCAAGCAGGTACTCTTTTGGCTTTATTACACTTTGTCCATCACCTTCCAGCAATCTACGTCAGAGATTTGAAGAAGCACCCACACTTCCCCTTCTGCCTTCAAAGAAGGCCAATTCCTTCCAATCTCACATTTCTTGAGACAAATGAAGAGTAGAGTCTCTCCATAGCATGCTATAAAGGCTCAAATGAAGAACATCAAGTACATACCAAATCGGCGTATTGCTTGTGTGCTTGCTCTAAAAGAAAACCATGCACCGCATCGATGCATATACCAATATCCTTATTGTCCCCTTCTGAAGTACAACATCCATCTAAACATGAGACCCCAGGGCACTCCATGGAATCCACCTTCATGTCCGTGTTAACAACCATGCGCCTAGAAAATACCAAGCACTTCGTGCTATTCATCACCTTCATAAAGGTCTTTGACTCCTCGTCGACCCACATCTCAATGTCAGACATCCTCACTGTGGTTTCTAGGTCAACATATCTGATCTCAGTAACACACGAACATGTCACCAGGAATAACTCTTCAATTACCACATTTGCTTTGGCCTTTGTATCACCCTATGAATTTGAGTCGGAATCCTTCCTTTTGTTTTTCTGATCTGCCTTCTTCTTTTTGCAATCCTTTGCAAAATGTCCTGGCATGTCACAATAGAAGCACTTCTTCTTTTGATTCTTCTTGGAAGTATCCTTTTCATCAGAGTCATCTTTCTTGGACTTGTCATCGTTAGGCTTGCCCTTTCCTTTGCCAACATAGTCCTTCACCAGCAATGCCTAAGTCGGTTGCCTAAGTCGGTGGAAGTCTTGCCATTTTTGCAAGAACATGTATGGAATCCTTGTTTTCTTCCCCTTTAACTATTGGTGGTTTTAAGTCCTTAAGAATGTTCGAGGTTTTTTTCAGGAAAGAGGTATTGGCCTCAATTTGACTTGGAGAATTTGGTGATTTTACCACGGGGTTAACGATTAAGAATTGAATATCTTGGAGATGACTTCAGTTAGAGTATTTAATGAGCAATTAATTAACTCTTAACTATATTTCCAAGTTTTGCATTCAGTTTTTGTCTTTGTGAATTTCAAACACGAAATTTTGTCACCATAATCCACATCCTCCAAATCCATAGTATCCTTGTGTTTTTCCTCGTGCATTTTCACTTTCAGAATAGCCTTCCCTTTCCTCTTGCTCTCAGTAATCATTCTACCTCTCTCTAGACTTGCCATTTTCAAAATGAGATTTTTTTAGAAAGTGTAAAGCAAAAACTTATGTGGTGCCCACTTCCTTGTTATTTGTTTGAGGCCTTGGAATTTGAATTCAAAGTTGTCTCGCTCTTTGCTCGATATATAATTTAATCCTCGATCTCACTCTACCACACTAAGTCAACAAATCTGGAACTCTGTGAGTCATCCTTTACTTTAAAATTAGCAAGGCTAAAGTCCTTTGATTACTTGTACAAAGGAAAAGATAGAGAGTGAAACCTTGGAGAGAGGAGAAAGAAAGGTGTATCAGGTGGCTTTTATGACCTTGGATATCAAGAGTGGATAAAAGGGACCGACAACAAGGAAGGGATGCACACTTGGCTTTCTACTAGGGTAGCATGGCACAGGGATCAAGTGATCCCTAGCAGCAACAATTGAGGAGGTGACCTGAGTAGCATAGCAGTAGGTTTTAGGCCTACATCCAGGAGATTCAAGGGGAGTGGGGAGCTGAGTACTACAAGCATAGCTCTCAAAGGGGCTCTACCCTTTGCTGTCTTCCAGGGCGGCAAGGTGCAGGGATCAAGGTACAATGAGTAAAGACTATAGAAGCTCTATGAGAAGCACACAAGCTTGGGGATCTAGAAGTGCCATAGAGGTAGTAGGACAACACCTTTTGGTAAGGGCAGAGGATCATGATTTCATGGTTCACACCTTTTGTTAAGAATGCTTGTATAGCCTCGGGAATAGCTTGTAGTGAAGTTATTCAAATAACACCATCATGTTTAAAAAAGATGGTAGAGTCTTCTAGATTTAGGGAGAACATGATGAACCCCACTCTCCCCTTATTTTTTTGATGGAATCAGAACGACTTCTACACCAACAAAAATGTGAGGTATATCTCTATCGTCTTACTTTTATTGGTGATTTTATTTTTACTACATCTAAAGAAAGTAAAATTTCTCTTGATGTTAAAAAGTATAAATCTTATTTCAATCATATTTTTCTCCATTTGATTTGGCTCCCTTGAGAAGAGAATTAGATCATAAGATAGACATAATACTTGGATCTACCCCTGTTTGTAAACCCCCATATAGACTTAGTCAAATAGAAGAACATGAGGTCAAAAGACAATTAATTGAATATCTTAGGAAGGGCCAAATTCAACCAAGTAGTTCACCTTGGTCTTCACCAATTTTATTGGTAAAGAAAAAGGATAATACAGGATAATACTATACGTTTATGCATAGATTAGCAGTCTTTAAATTAAATCACAATAAAAACCATGCATCCTATGCCTCGCATTGATGAGATCTTTGACTTTTATTGCACTTGGTATGGTCAGTATTAGTTTAGAGTAATGCTAACTAATGATTCATCAAATTTTATAATACTTATGAATAGTGTCTTGAGGCCATATTAGGAAAATTTACTATAGTATTTTTAGATGATATCCTCATCTATGTTAAAATGAGGAAAAAACATCTTGAACATTTTAGGAAAGTTTCCAATAGCTTGGAGATAACTCTCTATTGCTAAAGAATACAAGTGTGAATTGTTTGCAAAAAAAGTGAAGTATTTGGAACATATTATATGCCAAGAAGGGATTCATATGGATCTTAAAAATGTAAGGGCCATATTAGAAGGGCCACATCCTACAAACCTATAAGATTTGTAGGTATTCTTAGGTTTGTCTACATTTTATAGGAGATTCATCCAAGTCTATGCTAAAATTGTTATTCAGATGATGGATCAGCTTAAGGGGAAGGGAAGTACCTTTGTATGGGATGAATCTCAGAAGAAGAGCATTGAAAAATTAAAAGGAGCTATAGCATTAGATCCTATCTTTAAAAGTTGTGAATCCCAATGAACCATTCATGGTTGAAACAAACGCCAATGATTTTGTTGTTGGAGTGGAACTTTTTAAAAAAGGGTCAACTAGTGGCTTTTGAAAGCAAAAAGTTAGTCTGTGCCCAATGAAATTAGTCAGCATATGAGAAGGTATTGTATGTTATGGTCTATGCTTTGAAGAAATGGAATCACTATTTGTACGGTGACAAATTTGAGATCATTTTTGATTAAGTATTAAGTGGATTTGCAATCAACCAAAGTTTAAAGGAAGAAAAGCTAGGTGTGGGATGAAATAATGCAAGAGTTTGATATCCAATTGACATATAAGAAGGGGAATTCTAATGTGGTAGTGGATTCCCTAAGCTAAATGCTAATTGTTTATGAATTCGATTTTACTCAATTCCAAGATGATTTCCTAGATCCTTAAAAGGAAAATGTGAGTTTGATCCTCACTATTTTTAAATATGGAAAGCAAGTATGATGAGGGATCCAACAAAGCAAGGAGCTTTCACTAAGGAGTCACATGGAATTGGTGACACATCACAAGTTGGTAATCAAGTGGAAGAAATGTATTAAAGATGGCTACCTGCTCTACAAGGGTAGACTATGTGTCCCTGATAACAATGACATTAGGCATGAAATTCTTTTTGAGTATCATCATAGTCAGAGTGTTGGACACCCATGAATTCAAAACATGAATGCCCTTTAGGAAAGACAATTCTTTGGCTTGGAATAGATAAGGGCATCCAAGGTTATGTATTGAAGTGCCAAAAATGCTAGGTCAATAAGGTTGAATGCCTTAAGGTTGCTGGAGGCCTCCTACATCTATTGGAGATTCCATTTGGAAATGGGAAATAATCTCCATGGATTTTATTGTTGGATTACCTAGGACATAGGGGGGACACAAAGTCTACATTAGTAATTATGGATCGGTTGACCAAGATGGCTCACTTTATTCCAACCAATGAAGAGGTTTAAACTCCTTAGCTAGCCCATGTGTGGGGCATATCTATAGCTTGTATTGGCTACCAGCCCTGTCGGTATTGCTAGTGACCACCAAAATAGCACATTTAACGACCATTTTTAGAGGGGCTATGTTTATGAGGTTTGGAAACTACTTTGAATATGAGCAGGGTGGATCATCCATAAAATGATGGTCAAAATAAAAGGACCAATTAGGTCATTGAGGATATGATTCAAGCACGTGTAATAAAATGGCAAACTAATTGAGAACAATAATTTCCCATCTTAGAATTTGCATATAGCAATGCCAAGCTTTCAACTATAGGTTTCAGTCCATTCATGATGATGTATGGATTTCAACCTAGGGCCTCGGTTACACTGGGACTCAAAAAAGATAGCTTAAGTAGCCAAAGACTTCCTTGAAGATATGAATCAAATGCTTAAATTATATACAGATAGCATCAAAAGAGGTCAAGATACAGCAAGAAGTTATGCAAACTCCCACACTAGAAGGTTGGAGTTTGAAGAAAATGAAAAAGTCTATTCTAAGGTGCATAAATCTTCAGAATCCTTAAAGACAAGATAATGTCCAAAGTTGTGTCTTAGGTATTTTGGACCATTCATAATACTTAAGAGAATTGGACATCGTGCTTACAAATTAGCCTTACCAAAGGGCTTTAAAGTACATCCAATTTTTCATGTGAGTAGGCTAAAAAGAAAATTAGCAGATGTTGACAATCTCACTGGAAATGAAGTCCTAGTTGAGATCATTAAGCCTACTCCTTTACCACATGTGCTAGAAAGAATTTTAGATAGATAAGAAAAAATAACAAGACATACCATATATCAATTATGTCTAGCTAGGTGGAAAGATGACTCGAAGAGAGTTCAACATGGGAAAGGGTATGCAATCTCTAGAGGAGGTTTCCCAAAAATAAAATTGAGTACATAGACCATTATTAAGCGAAAGAGAATGTTACATGAGCTAATCATGGAGCCTTGTGGTTTGCTTATGGTGAGGCAAGAAACTAGGGGGCTCGATAGCACTTGCATTGTAGTGGGGCCAGAGGGCTTGGTTTTAGGTTGATACCTAGGCGTATGCATGAATGCTAGGTGTAAAGGAGAGCCTATGAGAGGTCTTAAATTGTAAGGTCCCTTTGGGACATGTGGCATCAAGCACAGGGCCATTTAGCAAGTGTTGGTTTCAGGGATAATTTGAGAGAGCTCCACATCCCTTAAGAGAACACAGTTATGTAGAGTGTGGGGCACTAGAGTTTGTGGTTGGGTGGAGAGTCATTTTAGGAGACCTCCTCATTTGATATTGTTGCAATAAAACCGACCCTGAGGGGACATATATCTTGAGGGCTTTGCAGGTCCTGCCTGTCCATGTATTCTTGCCCTTTCCCTAACCTATTCCAGCCCTCCTTTCTAGCTCAAAGGCCTCTTCAAATAGATGCAATCTTAATGATGCTATTTCTCATCTCACTCCTTTAGCTCCATACATGGCTTGCAAACACCTTGAACTAATCGGTATATGGTCTGCAAACACCCCGTACTGATTGGTACATTAGGGGAATTTTGGAATTAAAAAAGGGCCTCTTGGATTAGACCCTCAAGACTTTTGATTAGCAAACCAACCAATGGGAAGGCTTGGGAATTAAAATAATGGAGGATTCCATGTTGGTCTGGTGGATAGACCTCCCTTGGTCCCCATTAGGCTCCCTCTTGATCCCACCACCTAATGGGGCATTTACTCCCCCCCTGGACTTTTGACTGGTCTCGCTACCCTCCTCCCTCTCTTGGTGGGCCCCAAAATTCACGAGTTAATTTTTCCAAAAGTGCCTTCACCCCCCAAACACCTCCGAGGAGTCCCCCCAAAATATCCCCATCGACTCAGGACCTTCCTCTTAGCCTCTTCCTCCTCTCAAACTCCTACTGTTAACCTATTCCTCTTCTCAACTTCCACTCTACCTCTTTGTTCTCTCCTCCTCTCAACCTCTTCCTCTTCTCAGCCTCTTCCTCCTCTCAACCTCCTCTCATCCTCCTTCTCTTAGCCTCCTCCTCTCAAACTCTTCCTATCAACCTGTTCCACCTCTCAACCTCTTTCTCCTCTCAATCTATTTCTCTTTGCTTTTTCCCACTCTTTCTACATTGGTGAAGCACTCCTCTTTCCTTTAAAAAAATCTATCAGTTCAATCTTCTCTAGGAAACAAAGTGAAGGCCACATTCTAAAGAACGACATTGATTTTTCTATTGCCCAGAAGGGGAGTGTAAGGGAGAGAGGGTAGGAGGAGTGTGTTGTAGAGAGACTTATGGGGAGAGAGAGAGAGAGAGAGAGAGAGAGAGAGAGAGAGAGAGAGAGAGAGAGGCATATGGATTACGTTGTAGTGGACACAATAAAAGATAGATATTCATATGATTTGAAGTCATTTTGTAGTTCTTTTGATTTAATATTCTCAAATTCATGATTTAAAATAAATACTAGTGATTTACTTATTACAATTGTCACAAGATGCATCAAAATTTATCATTTAGGGATGTGGTATTTGGGTCAAAAATAGTTGTGATTGTGTTATCATTTTTTCAGACCAATACCTTCTACTAGAGAAATTGGGGAGGGAGTTCTCATAGGTCGAATCATATTCCAAGCACTGCTCTACAATATCTATGACAAGAAAATTCATGAATACACCTCTTACAATAATCATATTTATTCTATGAATAAAAAAGTTATTGGAAAGGTACATGGATGTAATAGCAGTTTTCATTGAATGGAAGCATTGAGCTCCATGTACATTGGCTAAACATGCTTTGATTTAATATACCAAGAAATGTTTTCTAAAACAATGGATGTCTATTATTTTTTCTATAAATTATCTTATTAATTATTTCAAAATGTACCAATTTAGGACAACTTTTGTATTTAGTTAGCCATGCTAACTTTTTCTTATGACGTGAATCATTGATGAAGCGTTTAAGTTTGTGCATGGGTGAGAGTAGTTATTAGGTACTAAGTTGTCTATGGGATCTTGTAGATGAGGTATAGATGTAGGCATTGAAAAAGAGCATAAGCATAGAACATTAGGAAAAAAGGGAGCTCATTTTGGGGCCTCTTAGCCTTATCAATTGAGAATATTCCCTCAAAAAGGGAGGCATGGAATTGTTTTGCATATTAGCTCAAAAATTGTCAGACTTGGCATACTTAGAACCTACTCTTTGAGAGGTTTCCAATGATATATACCATGATGGAATTTGGACATGGGGAATGGAAAGATATAGGTAACATGTTCCCTGTATCTTTCCTTTCCCATCTCCAAATCCTATCATGGTCACATGTGGCAAAATGGCCATTTTTTCCATTATTTGGGAAACGTGTACTTCGGGGCATGGAGAGGCTTTTTTTTTTAATTGAAAAAAAAGTCCATTTTTCCCCATGTGCAGCAGGCATGAACTTAGTCCAAATAGCATTGCAAGCCTAAATTCTCACTCACACACACATGGGGCCAAGCAGAGACGGTCCAAATTCACACCCGTGTACATGTACATGGGGCCAGACATCTATTTTTTAAATCTTTGTTTTGGGAAATGTGTACTTGGGGCCATGGAGATCCACTGCCCCAAAAACAACTTAGTAAAAAGGGCCATTCGAATGGCCTATTTACGGAATGGTTATGTAGGGCCATGACTAATTTCATGGTCACCATGGATAGGCAGATTAAGATCAGGAGAATCTCTTCAACGCAATGCAGATAGTGGTGTGCAAGTATCACGAAAGGGAAAAGAGAAAGTAGATCAACCCATGGTTGATGTGAATGCAGGTCACGCTTATGTGGATGGTGAATCCAGTGGCTCCAGACTAGAGCCTTATGATGAGTTGGGTATTCCTTCTGTTGTCACACCTGGAGTAAGGAAGACAAGGGATGTTTTGAGAGCACCTAGTAGTGAGCCTATTTTGCGCAGGTCTACCAAAGTTAAGTATCCTATGGATAGGCTGAAATATGATGGATATACAGCCATTCACTATGCCTATATTGTCAAAGTTATACATGAACCATAACCCACTTCTTTTGAGCAAGCCATTGGAAAAGAAAAATGGGAGAAAGCCATGGATGAAGAAATGCATGCCTTGGAAGAAAATGCTACATGGGAATTGGTGCCTTTGCCTAAAGACAAGAATGTAATTGGCTGCAAGTGGGTTTATAAGGTGAAGCACAATGTAGATGGTTCTGTGAACAGACACAAGGCAAGATTTGTTTCAAGGGGTATGCACAGACATATGGCATTGATTATGAAGAAACATTCAGTCCGATTGCAAGGATGGCAATAGTAAGAGCAGTCATTCCTATGGCTACATCAAAGGGATGGTCTTTACATCAGATGGATGTAAAGAATGCCTTCTTGCATGGTGATTTGCAAGAAGAGGTCTATATGGAGCAACCACCAGGTTATGTGCATGCTGTTCATCTTGAGTTTGTTTGCAGGTTAAAGAAAGCCTTGTATGGCTTGAAGCAAAGTACCCAGAGCATGGTCTGACAAGATATGATAGTATCTTGTCACTATTGGCTTTTAGATTTCCAAGGCAGATTTCTCACTTTATGTGAGAAAAATGTGAGCCATTATGCAGCTTGTCATTTATGTTGATGATTTGATCATCACAAGTGATAGTGATGAAGATATCCTTCATGTAAAAATGCTATTGAAGCAAAAGTTTGAGACGAAGGATTTGGGAGAGCTGTTTACTTCTTGGGCATTGAGGTGATTAGATCCACAAGTGGGATATGGCTCTTGCAGAGGCAGTATGGATTGGACATGCTGTCCAAATATGGGATGATAGGATGTAAGCCTATTTCAGTTCCTTTGGAGTAGAATGTGAAGTTGAGCGTAGATGCAGGTGAGCTTCTGGAAGACCCTACTATGTATAGATGCATAGTAGGAAGTTTGATCTATATGACTATTACCAGGCTAGATTTGAGCTATGCTGTTGGGTTGGTAAGTTAGTTTATGCAGGCTCCAAGGAAACCGCATTTGGATGCGGCCAGACGCATACTGAGGTATGTGAAGTCCACATTGCAGTATGGACTATTTTATGAGATTGGGGTTCAGATGCAGTTGCATGGATACACTGATGTTGATTGGGCTGGTAGTATTTCTGATAGATGATCTACCAGTGGATATGTGTTCTCTTTTGGGAGTATTGCAGTCACTTGGAGCAACCAAAAACAGCCTACAGTTGCTTGTTGAGCACAGAGGCTGAGTACAGGGGTGCAGCAATGGCTGCATGTGAGGTAGCTTGGTTGCGTAAGCTACTTTATGATATGCATCAGTCTACAGATGGGCCAGTTGTCATTTATTGTGATAGCATGAGCAGTATACACTTGGCAAATAACCTAGTCTATCATGCTAGAACAAAGCACATTGAGGTGCATTATCACTATGTGCGGGAGAAGGTTCTAGTAGGTTTTATTGATCTAGTTTATGTCAACATAGAGGATCAGGTAGTTGACATATTCACGAAGGCATTAAGCACAGAGAAGTTGCACAAGTTCAGAGACCTGCTTGGTATTGCGAGAATTGGGATTGAGCTTGAGGGGAAGTGTTGAGATATCGAGCTCCACTCGTGATGTGCCAGGGTGACCGTTGTGCATTTATGTCACTGACTTGTTAGCTGTAGATGCGGTTAGTACACCACCCATGAATAATAGCTGGATGACAGCTATTTTTATGTAGTGGCTCAGTTAGTATGCCACCTAGATTAGCTAAGTTTGGTTTGAGACCCATGTATAGGGTTCACCTATTCCTTTTGTACTAAGAGAGAGTTCTTTTGGCTTTCACAACCAAGAAGAGGAAAACTGTTTTCATCCTCCACCTTTGTGTGCATTCCCCCATTGTGTATGTGAGAAAGCTGCAAGTGAGACTCCTTACTTCTCTCCCACTCTCTTCACAAACAAGGGATGTTTTGAGAGCACCTGGTAGTGAGCCTATTTTGCACAAGTCTACCAGAGTTAAGTATCCTGTGGATAGGCTGAAATATGATGGATTTACAGCCATTCACTATGCCTATATGGTCAACGTGATACATGAACCGAAACCCACTTCTTTTGAGCAATTCATGCGAAAAGAAAAATGGGAGAAAGCCATGGATGAAGAAATGGATGCCTTGGAAGCAAATGCTACATGGGAATTGGTGTCTTTGCCTAAAGACAAGAATGCAATTGGTTGCAAGTGGGTTTATAAGGTGAAGCACAATGCAGATGGTTCGGTGAACAGATACAAGGCAAGATTAGTTGTCAAGGGGTATGCACAAACATATGGCATCGATTATGAAGAAACATTCAGCCCGGTTGTAAGGATGGTAACCGTAAGAGCAGTCATTGCTATGGCTGCATCAAAGGGATGCTCTTTACATCAGATGGATGTAAAGAATGCCTTCTTGCATATGGTGATTTGCAAGAAGAGGTCTTTATGGAGCAGCCACCAGGTTATGTTCATGCTCTTCATCCTAAGCTTGTTTGCAGGTTGAAGAAATCCTTTTATGGCTTGAAGCAAGCACCCAGAGCATGGTCTGTCACTATTGGCTTTCAAATTTCCAAGGCAGATTTTTCACTTTATGTGAGATAAACAGAGAAAGGCATTATGCTGCTTGTCATTTATGTTGATGATTCGATTATCATAGGTGATAGTGATGAAGATATCCTTCATGTGAAAATGCTATTGAAGCAAAAGTTTGAGATCAAGGATTTGGGAGAGTTGAGTTACTTCTTGGGCATTGAGGTGATTAGATCCACAAGTGGGATATGGCTCTTGCAGAGGAAATATGGATTGGACATGCCATCCAAATATGGGATGACAGGCTGTAAGCCTATTTCAGTTCCTTTGGAGCAGAATGTGAAGTTGAGCATAGATGCAGGTGAGCTTTTGGAAGACCCTACTATGTACAGATGCAGAAGGATTAATGGTTAGAAAGTGATTATGGTGAGAAGAAGAAGGATTTAGAGATTGGAAAGTGATTGTGAGGAGAAGAAGAAGGATTTAGTGGTTGGAAAGTGATTTGAGTGCATCTACATGGTTTGGGGCAAGGTTTGGAAGGGTTTTATATCATTTTTGGAACTTTTGGAAATTTTTAAATTTTTGGGGGTGGTACCCTACAAGATTCTTTTTGGAAATGGGCATTGGGGACCACCTTGGGGTATAGAGAGGGTGGACTTCTTGCAACTAGGAGGCTCCTCCAGACCACCAAAGCCTAGGGAACATACTTTTTTGGACACATATGGGGGTGATGGGACCCTCTATAGGACTTTTTAGTTCAAATTTCCCATAATGCACTAGAGCTAGTGTTTCATACACTTTTCTGCTGTGCAAGATCTTTGCATGCTGATGTGGCCTTCCATACTACATATGGTACTACTAATAGCCCTATACTATTGTATCCTAACACATGGCATGCTAGGTGTACACTGTCCTTGGTCCCCAAAGAACTGCAAATCTACCAGGTTTTGCCCTAAACCTACAACTCACATGGCACCCTATGTGTTGCTCATGTGGTAGCCCCATGTTCCTTCTTTTTTTTTCTTGTATGCCACTTACATGGCAACCAATGTGCTACCCAAGTGGAAACTATATAAGCCTAAGCAGGGCCCCCATGCTCTCCTTATATGGCGGCTCATATGATGGGAGGTGACTTTTCCAACATCCCCCATCACCAGCATATCTTGGCCTTCCATCTTGTTGACGAAGATGCTCCACAAGTGCCCATATTGAAGCCCTCTAGAAAAATCAGGTGTCGATATTGATTCCTGGATTTTCATCTAGTGGCTCCTTCTCCTCAAGGTTCGATCCCACACAAACAAACCTTTCTGTTGGTTCCATCCAAGGTTGCACCAGATAGCACCACATCCTTTAGTCACGTTCTTGCCTTCAAAATCAAGCAATTGAGGCACAATTATCCTCCAACTATCTACATCATAATGAGTGACTAGCTTGGAGTCCTCTAGGCACCATGCTCTCAGGGCTGTTTCAACCTATCCTCCACTTGGCAAGGCCTATAGCCAAATAATAGTTTCATATACCTATCTAAACTTAAGCCTATCTTGAAAGGATACTTTCTTTTAGACATCAATGTTGATTTCTCAGTGAGCTTTAAATCAAGGTCGTCCTTCAGCAATCTCCTTTCCTTCAAGCTCCACTTCTTGTGAGTTTCAATCAGGGCTTTGATACCATGCCTAGCTCGAATACCATGTTAGCAATGACAACAGAGCATACCCATAGTGGAAGATTGAAAGAGTGCCTAGGAATTCACACCGAATTTTTTGACTACCAAATCAAAAACTTCTTTACTTTGTGTACTCAACATACATATGATGCTCCAATAGACATCTAGAACTGAAAGCATAGATTTCTATCCAATAGGACAGAACATGACACAATATAAAAAGAGTCCAGAGTCACATGAAATTGTGGTCTTCTATCCTTACCAAAAGGTGTTGTCCTACTAACTCTATGGCACTTCTAGATCCCTAATCATACGTTCTCCTTGTAGAGCTTCTATAGAATTTAATCAATGTGCCTTGACCCCTACACGTTGTTGCCTAGGAAGACAACTAAGGGTGTGGCCCCTTCTTGACCTGTATGTGCAATAATCAACTCCTTTTGTTCCTCTTGTTGTTCCACTCTACTCATCAATTGTTGATACTTCTAGGGATTAGTTGATCCCTATGCCTCACTACCCTTATACACAGCCAAGGGTGCAACCCTTCCTTTAGCTTAGCTTGTAGTACTCAACTCCTTCTTAGTACTCCTATATGTAGGCCCAAAACCTACTAGTCTGCTCTAGTCTACTCCTTGAAGGGTATATAATGGATAGGGGATGAGCTTTAAAGGGCCCCATTCTATAGGGGCTAAGAGTCCCTCAAAATAGGCCGATTGGTAGCCCTAATGGGCCAAGCCAATCAACCACACATTAGTCTATAAACCTGCCTTAGGGGACACATATCTTGAGGCCTTTGTAGGCCTTTAACCAAAGAGAGCATCAAAACAATAGCATTTGCATTGCCTATGTATGTGATAGGAATCCACTGGCCCAAGCATTCATGCCATGGGACCCTCCTTTCTAGACCAGAGTTTTCTTCAAACAGGCGTAATCTTGTTGTTTTGTTATGCACCTACTATGCCCTTATTTAGCTCAATATATTGCCTATACACACCTTGTATTGGTCCATACATAGGTGTTTCTATTCCATACTTTTTAAAAAGGTTCTCACCATGCTAATGTGGCCTTTTAGCCTACATATGCTACTGTCGGCATCCCTATACTACTTTGTCTTGACACATGGTAGGTGCACACTATCCTTAGCCCAAAGAGAGCTCTAGATCTACTAGATATTGCCTAAACTTATTGCCCACATGGTAGCCCAGGTGCTGCCCATGTGGCAACCCCACATTCCTTCTTTTTCTTGCTTATATACTACCCCCATGGAAGCAAACATGTTTCCCATGTGGTAGCCAAGTAAGCCCTAAGTATACCCCCCATTTTCTCCTCATATTGGGGCTCATATATGGGGAGGTGATTTTTTCAGCACCCCCTCTCACCTACCCATTTTGCCTTGATCCCATATCATCGATAAAGATGCTCCATTGGCTCCCTTCTCGAATTCTCTAAAACAATCCAGTGTCGATATCGATTCTTGGATTTTCACGTCTGGTCTTGCACAAGAAAACCATTTTGGTACACAAGTCCATCCAAGGTAGCACCAAGTAGCACCCCCTCCTTTATTCACATTCCCACCTTCAAACTTGAGCAATCTAGACACCAACATTCCTTCTTTTTCTTGCTTATATACTACCCCCATGGAAGCAAACGTGTTTCCCATGTGGTAGCCAAGTAAGCCCGAAGTATAACCCCCATTTTCTCCTCATATTGGGGCTCATATTGTTGAGATATTGAGCTCCACTCGCGATATGCTAGGGTGACCGTTGTGCATTTATGTCACCGACTTGTTAGCTGCAGGTGCGGTTGGTACACTGCCCACGAATAATAGCTGGATGACAGCTATCCTTATCTACTCTAGTTTGTGGCTCAGTTAGTATGCCACCTTAGTTAGTTGAGTTTGGTTTGAGACCCACATATAGGGTTCTTCTATTTCTTTGTACTTGAGTTCTTTTGGCTTACACAACTAAGAAGAGGAAAACTATTTTTAGCCTCCACCTTTGTGTGTATTCCCCCATTGTGTATGTGAGAAAGCCGCAAGTGAGACTCCTTCCCTCTCTCCCACTATCTTCACATGGTATCAGAGCCTTGTTCGTGGTAAGGAGCTCAAGAAAGCAAACCGAGTTCGTGGTGTCCTGGTAAGAGGACCAGTGTTGCTTTCCTATTTCGAGTTTGGGAGCAAATCTCTGCAGGTAGCACAACCAGAAGTGCAAGAGTGCATTGTCTCAGATTGAGATGCCCTTCGCGGTGTGGCGAAAGGGCAGTATATGCTGCGAGTGTGGGCGAAGCCCTTAGTGACTTTTTTTTCTGATTCGAGGCCGTTTCGGGGCCCGTTTTGAAGGCAGAAGTTCTTCGCAGGCACTCAGAAAAAGGCCCTGTTTTTGCTGTGCGACCACTGCTCGGCTGGTTGGTGAAAAGCTGCCGAAGAAATGGCATCGTATGCCTGTGTGCAGAGATATTGGGAGTTGCAGAATCATCCTTGTTGCCTGTTGATGCAAAATCGTCACTAGGAAGTGACTGTGTGGTCAAATACCACTTTCGTCAGTTTTGCAGATCTGCCCGTGTGAGGCAAAAGCTGTGTTTTTTGCAGTGACAGAATATTTTGCAGTGTTCTGTAATGGCGTCTGATTCTCTTTCACAGATTGTCACTGAAAAGCTTGACAAGAACAACTTCCAGGCATGGAAGTTTAGAATGATGAGTTTCCGTATGGGAAAAGGCTATTGGGAGTTCATTACAGGAAATGAAGAAGAACCAGTTCTTCCTAATGTTCCCAATCAACAAGAAATGCAGGCATTTAAAGGATGGCATGAGAGAGCCAGAAAAGTTATGTACTGGCTGTCTATCAGCATTTCGGATTCTATGATTGTGCATATTCAGGATGCAAGTACGCCAAAGGAGACATGGGATACTTTGGCAAAAATGTACAGCACAAATACGCAAGCCAGGAAAATGCAGCTCAAACAGGAGTTGCATAATGTGCAGAGAGAAAATTTGAGCATCAATGACTATCACATGAAGGTGAAGAAAATTGCAGATGCACTTGCTTCCATTGGGTCGCCAGTGGAAGATGATGATCTAGTTTCTGTGACCTTGAATGGTCTAGGAAAGGATTATGCACAGTTCCAGACATCCATTGCCGTCCGTGAAAAATTTCATGATTTTGAAGAGTTGTTTGCTCTTCTAATTTCTGAAGAGCAGAGAAATGGGGGTGCATCTTCTTCAGGAGGAACTTCAAAAGAAACTGTCTTCTACTCAAATGCTAGAAGAGGTAGAGGCAGAGGTAGAGGAGACCGATTTGTAGGCCGTGGTAGAAATCAGAATATGCAACAAACTCAAGAAAACCAGTCCTATGCAGGAGGACGTGGTAACTCTAGAGGCAGGGGGAGCCAAAGAGGCCATGGTGGATGGCAGAGAGGCCGAAATGCAAACAGCAATGTTGAATGCTACTACTGTGGTAAAATGGGTCATATGGCTAAGGACTGCTACAAAAAGCAGAATGACATTATGAATGGAAAGTTGCAGCAAGGCAATTATGCATCTTCTAGTAGACAGGGTGATGATAGAAATGAGCATCTATTTATGGTGCAGCATATAACCAATTTTGTGACAAGTGCAGAAGAACAAAATGATGTGTGGTATGTTGACTCAAGTGCATCAAACCACATGACAGGTCATGCAGAATGGATGCAGGATGCAAGGAAAATGGAAAAACCAGGATTTGTGGAGACTGGTGATGATACTGCACATCCTATTGTGCAGATTGGTAAAATTCCTTTGTCTATGCAGGATGGGAAAAAGAAATACCTGTCTGATGTATTTCATGTCCCAAACATCACCAAGAACCTGGTTTCTGTTGGTCAAATGGTTGAGCAGGGCTTGCAGGTCAGATTTAATCCTCATGGATGCTTTGTTGAGGATATGAAAAATAACGGTCGCTTGATAGCAAAAGGAAAGAAGAAGGGCAGGATGTTTACGTTGGATGCGGACATGCCTGAATTGAGTGCAGCAATGTTTGCACATGGGACCCGTGTAGTTGCAGATATTGATATCTGGCACAAACGCATTGGTCATGTTAATATAGAGCGACTTAAATCAATGCAAGCCCAAAATATTGTTGCACGATTGCCTAAATTCAAGGTTGCAGAAATGCACAAGGTTTGTGAAGCCTGTCAATTTGGGAAACATGCAAGGAAACCTTTTCCTAGGCATGTTCAACAGAGTAAAAAGCCATTGGAATTAATCCACTCTGATGTGTGGACTACTAAAGCTGCATCTATTGGAGGCTGTCACTATTTTGTCACTTTTATTGATGACTTCAGCAGAAAAGTTTGGGTGTATTTTATGAAAAAGAAAAGTGAAGTGGTTGGGCACTTCAAAGCTTTTAAAGCTATGGTTGAAAAAGAAACAGGCCTGCAAATAAAATGCCTAAGGTCAGATGGAGGGGGAGAGTACCTCTCAAATGAGTTTGCAAGGTTCCTGTAGGAGCATGGCATAAAGCAGCAATATTCATGCAGTCATACCCCACAGCAAAATGGACGTGCAGAAAGGAAAAACAGGCATATTGGAGAGGTATGTCTGGCTATGCTAAATGAAAAAGATCTACCAGATTATTATTGGGCTGAAGCAGTTGCTACAGTAGTTTATATAATGAACAGGACTCCCACTGCAGCAATACATGGCATGACACCAGAGGAGATGTATACTGGTAGGAAACCAGACATTTCTCATTTGAAAATTTTTGGTTGCATTGCCTATGTCCATGTGCCAGATGAGTTGAGGTCCAAGTTGGATCCAAAAGCTGAGAAGTGCGTCTTTATTGGTTATTCTCTGTAGCAGAAAGGGTATAGATGCTATAACCCTTCTACACCTATAAACCAATAAATGTGATGATTGATGTAGATGCACAAAATGGTAATGCTGCACAGAATTCAATGCAATAGTTACAAAATATCAGTGGACCTACAATGTCCTCTAGCAATGGTTCACATACTTCACCATGGACAAGCAGATTCAGATCAGGAGAATCTCCTCAAAGCAATGCAGATAGTGGTACGCAAGTATCACGAAAAGGAAAAGAGAAGGTAGATCAGCCCATCTTTGATGTGAATGCAGGTCACTCTTATGTGGATGGTGAATCCAGTGGCTCAGAACAGAGCATTGATGATGAGTTGGGTATTCCTTCTGTTGTTACACCTAGAGTAAGGAAGACCAAGGATGTTTTGAGAGCACCTGCAAAAGTGAGCCTATTTTGCGCAGGTCTACCAGGGTTAGATATCCTGTGGATAGGCTGAAATATGACGGATTTACAGCCATTCACTATGCTTATATGGTCAAAGTGATACAGGAACCAGAACCCACTTCTTTTGAGCAAGCCATGGGAAATGAAAAATGGGAGAAATCCATGGATGAAGAAATGGATGCCTTGGAAGCAAATGCTACATGGGAATCGGTGCCTCTTCGCCCCTACTTTTGCCTCTGCAGCGCGCTTTCTGTGAGCGACAGATGCACGCAGCAGTACCGTTGCAATCAAAGATACAAAACCATTCATCTGGGGAAACCCTCAAGAATATGCATTCAGCATTTTGAAAAAGATGCTCGTAGTGGCACCTATCCTACAACCCAACATCTAAACTTTTGAAACGTTCCTGTTCCATGGTAACTATGCCTTGCCCACTGTCAACTCTTCCTTTTGAAGTATGTGGATGCTTTAGATTCAGCAGTTGGTGCAGTACTAATGCAATAGAAAACACCAAAATGGTTCAGACCTATGTGTACTATGCAAGCAGGATCTTAACCAAACATGAAAGAAACTATGCAGTTACAGAAAGAGAGGGACTTGGTATGATTTATGCATTGCATAAGTTTAGACATTATTTACTGGCTAATAAGGTAAGTTGAGCACCAGGCTTTGATTTATTTGGTCAATAAACAGCAACTAACAGGAAGGCTTGCAAGATGGATGCTTTCGTTACAAGAGTTTGATTACACTATGGTGCATAGACCAAGAAAACAACATGCCATAGCGGATTATTTGAGCAGACTGCAATCAGGAGAAGCTACGACTAGCATCCCAGATGAACTCCTCCCTGATGCAGGTATATTTATGGTAAGGATAGAAGAACGACCAAACTGGTATGACAAGATGTTATTTTTCCTTATTGATGGACTAATTCCAGAAACATTGAATACGGATCAAAGAAAAAAGTTAGTATTGCAAAGTAGACCTTTCCTTATCATTGCTGGAGTGTTGTACAGAAAAGGTATTGACCAGGTTATCATAAGGTGTGTCCAACACCATGAGCAAAAAGCTATGTTAGCAGAGGCACATGGAGAGCCAGTAGGAGGCCACTTTTCAGGTGATATCACAGGCAAGAAAATCTTGTAGGCTGGATTATGGTGGCCCACACTGTTAAAAGATGCACACAATTATGCCAAATCATGCTTGTCATGTCAAAGGGATGCCAGACCAATGGATAGTGACAGAATGCCATGTTAGCCCATTCTTCCACTGGGACCTTTTCAAAAGTGGGGATTGGACTTTATTGGACCAATCAAACCTATAGCCAAATTCTCAGGTAATCAATATATTCTTGGTGCTACTGATTATTGCACTAAATGGGTTGAGGCTGTAGCATTGAAGACATGCAAAGCTAGAATAGTTGCACATTTTTTGTATCACAATATTGTAACCAGATTTGGTGTTCCCATAGATTGTATCTGACAGAGGAACCCATTTCATTAATAAAACCATCAGAAAAATGACCAAGATGCACATGATGCTGCACAAAAAATCCACAGCATATTACCCATAAGCCAATGGATTGGCTGAAAGCTCCAACAAGCTCATGAAAAAGGTTTATAGAAGAACAATTGCTGATCGCCCAGAGGATTGGGATCAGCATTTAGACTTAGTGCTTTGGGCACTTAGGACAGCACACAAGGTGGCCACAGGATGGACACCTTTCAAGCTAGTGTATGGTTGTGAAGCACTGGTACCCATGGAGTTTGTTGTTGGCAGTCTCAGAGTAGTAATTGACAACAAACTTTTGCCAGAAGAGTCCATCAATGCTAGGTTGGAGCAACTTTTACAATTGGATGAAGATAGGTTGGCCAGCTCCCATACAACTGACATTATCCAGAAAAGGAGGGCAGCCTGGATCAATAGAAATATTAAATTCAAGCTTTTCAAAAAAGGAGACTTGGTGTTGATGTTCAACACTGAACTAGGCAAAATGCAGGCAAATTTAAATTAAGGTATGATGGTCCATTCAAGGTGATTGATACATATGAGCAAGGGACATTTCTCTTGGCAGACCTACATGGCAACTCCTTTGAGAAACCAGTCAATGGTTTTAGACTTAAGCCTTACATTGGCCCTGATCCCACACAGGGAAAGATCAACATAATCTCACTGCAGAACCCTTCTGAGGTACACAGTTATACAGTCTCTGTTTCAACCTATCTGCTCACTAATGGGGTATCATGCAGCTTTTCAAAGACAAATTCAAAAAATAGCTTTGAACAACATCATAGCAAGCAATCACATGAACAGCGGCTACGATTACAGTTCGCCCCGATTCCACCAACAATGCAGCAAAGATGTTGCCGCAATTCCAATACGGTTTAGGTATACTCATTTTACCCTACAATAAACAAAGGTGATTTTGCAAGTGAGAAGATGCAACAACAAGATGAAGATGCAACGAGCTCCACTCCAATAATGGTCCGACGTGTTTCAGAGTGAAGTCCAACAAAACTAACTAAGAACTCCGCCACGGTTCCGACGGGGACCAAGCTAAGCAAATCCGACTCCAATCCACTGCACACGTGCCGCACGTGTCTTTTCTAACTTTTTGGATTCCGACTAAGGTCTGACGCCTTGTTCGCATATTCAGTCTCGCATCCGATCTGCCCACTCCAGTCCGACTTTCGTCTGACTCTCGTGTCTGCCCATTGTCTGACCCTGCAATTCGACTCCGATTCTCCACATGAATCGCAACAAAGCTCGACTACACTCCGCCTATCTAACCTCACTCTGCCCTTAGTCCGTCGACTCACAAAAGACATAGGACTAGCCGTACCAACCCATCAGTGCTCGTATCTACACACCATCAATGGTACAAAATTTAACACGGCCACTCACACAAACGATGCCCTCACCATGAGGAAAAGCATCATCACCGATGCATGCCTTATAGACCCCATGATGCAAACTCATACAAGCAAGGAGGGATGGGTGGTGGATTATACACACACCCAATCGCCGCTTCAAATTGCCAGTCCGGCACATGCGAGACTACCAGTGAATCTCCACACAAGCCCAGTGAACAATAGCTTGTGCACTCAAGCTTCCCTTTAAATGGCTCCAAAACGTAGTTTGCGGCTTACAACTCCCTTGCCTTCCGAAACACAAGAGGCGTTGCTAGAGCTCCTTCATAGAGCTACTTTTCTAGATGACGAGATGGGTCGCAACAAGAAGTCCCTGGCTGCGGTAAGAAAGAGCCTCTGAACAAGCCCAGACGAGGAGAAGGTGATCCGTCATCGCAAGGAGTGAGGAGACAGAGTCCAATGACGAACCCCCCCAGCCACAAGTAGATCGTGACGGCCAGTTTTGCCAACTTCAAAGTCTCTCTGGACCTCAATAAAAACCAAAAATGGTTAAAGAATATTGGTCTGCTTTAGTACGCAAGTCTTCTGTGGACATCCTAGAAGGCTCCACAAGATCCTCTCATGCAATTTGAAGCTTTCCAGAAATTGGGAGGTATGTTGAGCAACAATCTCATGGTGACACCCAAGATTATCTCCGAGGTTTTTCAATTGCCTTTGATTACGGAGGAAGTTGCATACAAGAAGGATGTCGATAGTGAGATGCACAAGGAATTCGGACTACCTGAAATGCAAAAAATTATTTCTTTGTGAGTAATGTGCAAGATACAGGCCGCTGCCAACAACTGGTGTGGTATGTAGAAAGAATGCAGCTTTTGGTGAAGCCAAACACAATGAGCCGGGATTCATATGCAGTACTCCGTGCAACAAAGAAGGGCACATGCATAAGTGGGGCTCACCTATTGCACACACGTCTCATGGGGAAGATAGCAAAGAAAGATTTGACTACATCTAATGCACATTCAAAGATTGCACCCTTCATTACAGCATGGTTCGAATTTGTAGCACAAAATAAGGAAGAGGTGTCAAACGTCATTATATAATATAGAGAGGATCGAAAAAAGAACATGCATGACAAAATAGAGCAAGACAACAAAGAATCCGACTGAGTATGAGGCATTACAAGTGGTATATGGTAAGTCCTTGGCAGACACTCTGGGACACGCCACTAGCAAAGGAGGAGATGCCCCCTCAGCAAAAAGAATAGAAATCCACCAAAAAAATCAAGCTCAATCAACGAGCTAAAGCACAGATGCCAAAGGAAACATGGTTGAAGCCCAAGGACGATGTGGCTCATTTGTTCCTCAACTCACCCCCCAAGTCCCAATTTGAAAATTTGTCTCCAATCCGCAAGCTCAACTTGCAGGAAACTCTTGTGAAGGACAAACAGGCATTCACAGCAAACACAGAGGTGAGCATGCAAGCCTTGCTCGTACTCCAACATTATTTTGAACACCAACAGAATGAACAAGCTAAGCTACAACAACAGGTCCAATAGTTCCAGAAAGAAAAAGAGGCAGCACAAGAATTCATGATCAAACATTCTGACATGCAGCAACAGCTTACCAGTGCACATGCCAAACTTGCATAACTTCAGGAAGAATATGCAAAGCCTATAGAGCAGCAAAGCAAACATATTGCAAAGCTGACAACACAGGTCAAGGTACAACAGGATTGCATGCTGACTGTGATAGCATGGCTCCAAGAAATGAAAGATGAATCCCCAACTCACTCGTATGGGAGCAAATCAAAATGACCTTCAAATTGAAAATCTTTTGTTAAAGTAACAGCTTCATGCACTACAACATGTAGAACAGCAACTCAGGGAAATAGCTGACGAGGTAGACAACGTATTCCTTAGCAAATATGAATTTTCAGAGTTGAAGAATCAGCTGGTCTAGACATCATAGGAGATGTGGAATACCTTGAAGGGCAGACTCTTTACTATAGCAAAGCGACCATACGATGCTTTCACATCGGCTGCATATGCCTACGAGGCCATAGCCTATGAGATGGAGAATCTAAGGGCAAAATCAAAGGATGCCCAAAAAAAGCAGATGCCATTGGAGGACCCTCTCATAATCTTTGACACAGGGATAGCATGAGCTTCTGCAAATTTCAATGAGCCTGTAGAATTCATGACACAGATTACTAAGCTTACAACACAATAGCCTGAGGAAGATGCCAGCGCAGAAGTTAAAACTACCCCCAGCCATTCCATGTGTGCCAGTCCTAGCAGAACCAATGAAGAGCCAGAAGCAGCAGAAGCACCAGCGGAGACTCAGGAAAAGAAAGAAGAATCCGAGACTGTGGATCCAGTTGTCACCCAGGGAACATTAATTGACCTCAATGCTTCATATACCTTCAAGGTGCACTTGAAGGAGTATTTTCAGTAAAAAAGGGTTCGTGTCCCTGACTTTTTGTGTAAAAGCGTCTCCACTGGAAGTGCCAGGTGTTGAAGGCATAGGCTCTACCCACGTGGACACTGACCATGGGATAGGTTAAACACACCTCTGGTAAGAGGGAGTTACTAGAACAAGGTAGTGGGATCATTTTGTAACTATAGGGACAGTTGTAACTGTCCCTAATAGCACTCCTTAGTGGCTTGATCCACCACATAATGTTTTTTACTATGATTGTTACATTTTGAAACTTACTGTTACTTTACAATAGTCGAACTGATCTCAGATGGCTATAAACCTTGTATCAGCTCTTGTTGAGGGTTTGAGTTGTTGAGTTGATGTTTTCTCTACCAAAACATAATATACAAGAAGCATACTACCTTTAGTAAAATTTCCTCTCTGTCCTTTTTACATCTCGTGATAGTATTTTGTAGTCTGATTACTTTCCGACTATACACCGACTGTTGGCACCTTGTTGTTAGGAGTGAAGATGTGTTTGTGTTTTTCACTTATCTGAAGACACTCAAAACAATCAACAACAGACGACTCAACAAATTACTCCGCAATCTCAAGTAACTTCTACTCATTCAATCACGCAGTAGACACTCACACGCAGTCCACAACACTTTGTAATAGTGTTGCTACCGAGTAGACACCCCAATGGATTGCAGACAACCGAATCACGCAAATCAACTTCACACTCCACAAGATCTCCTACTAACGAACCACGCAGAGAAACCAATTGTTAGACTCTGCCTTGGAGTTTATGAATAACAGCTAGGAGCATCACAAAACCTACTCATCACCACGTCCATACAGAATACGACTCTGTTGTTTTTCGTGTGCGAATACAACCGACGTACAATCATCTCACTTAACAATATGGATTATCAGAGAAGCGAATTCTCACATTCTTCCTTCGAATCTAGCAACCACAGGAGGTTGCATGCAACCAAATCCCCTAAACCCACTTCACATTCCACAACATCTCCTGCTAGTGAATCACATAGACAAAGGAATTGTCAGACCCTCTGTTGAGGCCTACGAACAATAGCGCATGACAAAAGTCATTTGCCAACAGAGACTATCCACAATCCACCTAACAGGAATCGTAGAAGACCCGCCAGCGCGACATCTACAATTCCAATATTGCCACAATCCACATAGCAAGCGTATCCCTCACAAAACCAATCCAATCGAATCAAATACCCACCCACATCCACACAGAACCGTTGTATGTGTTGCATGCGACATGCGATTCAACCATAAACCGCTTGTAATCAACAATCACAACCACCACCACTCAAAAAAAATCTACTTTCACATTCCACCATCACAATATCCCCTTAGACAAAGGAACCTTAGCATAAAACATACTGAAATGAGCCAAATTGATAGTGAACTTCTTTTTATACACACAAATGCAACGTCTACGTCATATCAGAGTATATAAACGTATGCCTAATACAACACTCCCCGAATAGAGGAAGCTAAGAATGGCTCCTCTGAGGAGCGAGGCTTCCTATCTACGTCATGTTCGTTTTGAAATTCATGCGATTTTCGCCCTGAAGCAGCATTCGTGTCAACGATCCACAACACCCACACCCTAGGGATTTCAACCCTGCACCACCCTTTCGTGTCCTCAATCCACCACCATACGCCGTTCGTGTCCCAACCATCATCGTCACACGCAGCCCACAGCCCCACAAAAACCGACCCTCTTAACCCTCCTCATCGCACGCAACCCCCAGCCCCAAGAAAAACTCCGAAAACCTACACCATAATACCGAAATTCAAACCATAATCAACGTATAAGTAAACCCAAACACGCTCTAACATTTTAGTTAACAACTAAAAAAGGAGGTCAACATGACCAAGAAGAATGCCAAGAGTGGGATGGGCTCTTGAGGTCCATCGGATAGGAGCCATGGAGGGCCAAAAAATCAAAAATCTAATAGTATTAGATCCTCTAGAGGGAGATGAATAATTATTCTAATGGTTGAGGGCAAATATAAACTAATGGTTGACTACACATTTCGAGACAAAATAGAGATCTCCAAAGTCGATACCGAATCATCCACGTACTATGTATTGGCCAACTCTCAATAGAAGAAAATCTTCGTCTGAAAGGAAGGAAGCATGAAAGTGACGACAAGACATCACAACCCAAGTGTGTCTCCCTCTTAACGTTGGAGCTCTAATGATTCTTGCGAACATGCAAACGCAAAAGAAGATGCCATTGCTTTGGACTCCACACTCCCCACCAACATGCAAATTTACAGAGCACATGAGGCTCCAGCTGAGAACCTCCAACCAGGTAAAGCAATCACCGCAATCACTGCGAGCAACTTGCAAATCGTGTGCGCAATCAGCATGATTTGATCAACGCAAGACATCACCGGAGGCATATCAGACGGAAATCCATGGAAGAAGCTGAATCACTCGACTCCATCGACAACACGCAGCAGGCCTACAAGAGCGGAGCGAAATCCATGCAGGTGAATAAGCAGACCTGCGTGCCTTCGTCGCAGACAAGAGCGGATGAAAAATCATGTAAAGAAGCAAGCGAAACCATTGCATGCAACACTAAGATGCCAAAAAAGGCGAGCCAATCGGCAAATAAGACAGACAGAGGACCACTTATAATAAAACAAGCAAGTACTAGTGCTCGTGAGTACTACCTTTACTACAGGAGGGAGGGAGGGAGGGAAGCAGGGGGAGGCAGGCAGAGAAGAAGTGCCTTTACTACTTGGGAGGGCGCGGCGAGGGGGGGGAAAGGGAAGGGGATGGGGGGGAAGGGGAGGGGGAGAGAGAGAGCTCACAAAAATAGAAACACTCCATGTGGCAAAAGGTTGTGTGGGACACTTCTTTATGAAAGTGTAAATAGAGCGCTGCCTAATAAACTCTGAATTTTCCCTTTCGGAAAACAGACGAACCTCCAGTATACCTTCCCCCTAGAGCAGGCCAAAAACTTATTGCTTGTAGCTATAGAGTTTCGTCACCCTAAAGGGGCTTGTATATAAAGTTTACACAAGGGGGATAGGATAAAGCGACGAGGGTCTCTTCTGTGAGTTGTACGGAACAGTGTGTGTGTTACGCTTACTAAATTTGTTGTCACTTCCGCATTCACAGTCGTTGACCAAGTTGAGAGGCTTGGATGGGTAAGCCATCGAGGTGCTAGAATTCTGGTGTGTGTTTCGTGTATGGAGGTTTTGTCCCTCCTAGAGGCAGGAAGTACATCCATTATGTTCTTTGGGAGGTTTTCTTTGTTTTGATAACTTGAATATCAGGGCTGATGGCTCTT
Source organism: Dipteris shenzhenensis (assembly GCF_047967505.1). Classification (NCBI taxonomy): domain Eukaryota; kingdom Viridiplantae; phylum Streptophyta; class Polypodiopsida; order Gleicheniales; family Dipteridaceae; genus Dipteris; species Dipteris shenzhenensis. The sequence continues at coordinate 10,511,454 of NC_141621.1, read as the reverse complement.
AGGCTGAAATGCCTGCCTGGTTCATTGGCAAAGCAGATGGGAAACAAGTTGGGAAATGGAAGGTCTCTTCACATCTACAGCAAGATTTTTGCCCCACTTTCTGTTCCGATAAGGGGTCAGTAGTACTGGTAACAGCTAGGGACCATAATTTGCAAAGGTCATTCTAGGTTGAGAGGGGATGCCGACTTAGATAAGGTCGTGTGGAGAAAGAAAGAAAGAAAGAAAGTTTATTAAAGTCTTCGGAAGACCGATGGGTCTATGAGACTATGAAAAACCTGATACAAGGAGCTGTGGTAGTGGAGCTACTAAACGAGCATCCACAACAATGCAGAATGCAAAAAATGCAAAATGGCAGTACTAAGTCCTAAGTACAACATAGTCATATCCTGACTATATATATCAATCTCAGCATCATCGTCGGCATCATCATAACCATCATCATCATCATCGTCATCAACAGGACATCAGGATGGATGAGGCTGTGGAAGTGGAGGCATGAGGTCAGCAATAGAACATTGTCGCCCCCTCAAGGATGCAGTCTTGGTACGTCTCCTAGTCGTAGCTCTGCGTCTAACCAAGGCCACTGTGACCCCCGTCGGTCGGGCTCCGACCCTAAACAAGGAGGGGATGTCCCCAAGTGTGATCTGTGAGTCAACCCTCTGTCTAAGCTGTCGGGTCACAAGCTCCGGGTCACGGTCATGTCGAGGTCTCACCTCGTGGGGGTCTATGTGATCTGGCTGAAAGAACTCCGTGATAGAGCTCTGAGAGGTATCAATCGAGGGAGAAGTCTGCTCATGTCTCCGTGCTCGGGGTATCCTATCGCAGTGTCTGAGCATCTCATGAATGAAACCAGCCAAGCATCATTGGTCTAGGTAGGAGAGGACCCATAACTATCTCTGGAGAGGCAGTAGAAACGCCCTCGGATCTCATAGTAAACAGGACGTCTGAAGATGAAATGCTCCTCTGTCTCAACCTCCTGCATGTCACACAATGTGCATATGCGCCCCTCCCTGGGTAACCGCTCTGCTCGGCCGCTCTCGATACGAAGTCTGTGTGAAGAGACCCGGAACTGCCCAAGGGCGATCCTCAGCAAGTGGGGTAGGTGAATCTGAGTGTATCTTAGTGGATCAATGAAACCCTCCGCTGTGATATGGAACTGCCCAAGGGCGATCCTCAGCAAGTGGGGTAGGTGAATCTGAGTGTATCTTAGTGGATCAATGAAACCCTCCGCTGTGATATGTAAGAAGTAATCTCTATATTACAAGGTATGGTCCCAGGAGGTGGTGAGCTATTGGAATCCCCTTGCTGTGTTATGTCTACAGCATTCAGGCTGTATAACAAGGGGGGTAGATCTTTGGATTGTTAGCAAGATAGCTTGGCAGATCTTGAGTTTGAGCAATCAAGAACGGGAAAGTGGTGAGGCTGTTCATGCTTGCCCATTCATTCTGACTTGCTCTTGGGCATGGAGTGCATAAGGCAGCCGCGAAGACAAGGAACTGAAGGTGCAGGATTGTGTGGATTTGAAAAGAGGTGGGATAAACATGAATCTGAAAAGTTCTGACAAGGCCGGCCGTGAGAATAAGGAGCAGGTAGAAGTGGCTTGCTAGTGGGGACAGCCCATCATATTTCGTTTTCCAGTCCTACGTGCAAGCAGATTGGTAAGAGTGCAGGATATGCAGGGATGCACTGTTACTGATGACTAGCAGAGTTTTCATGAGGAGTTGAGTCCCATTGCGGGCGCATCCTCATGGAGCAGCTCACAACCCACATTTGTATGCAGGAGCATCCTTGGAGCCTGATACAGATCTGATTTCATGCAGACAAAGAAGGTTGCATAAAAAGGAGATCTGCAGTAGGGACATCTATGGGATAATGGTAAAGCTGATTGTTCAGGAGAGAGCAGCTGTACAGGCTTGATCAGAATGCTCTAGGTGATTGAACAGGTGGGATGGTCAGCCCATTGGTTTTAATATTTGTTTTGGAAGCTTCCCCACAGGAAACTAATCAGTCAAAGGCTGTAATAGGCTGTAATTACAAGTGTCTCTTCAATGGGAGGTTCCATGTCGCCAAGCTGAATGTGAAGTGGAATGCTCAGGGGCAGATTTAGTGGAGTTTTTTATATGGAAGTTTTTTCATAAGCATTTGTTAGGGGGTGCCTGGCCTCCTGTGTGCATTGACCACAGAAGACCGATGTGCAAGTTTGGTAAGGAGGAAGTTCACTCTGGTCATCCTTAGCAATAAGGGTTTTGGCACAATATACCTTCTTGCCAACAGGAGCAGCACATCATATTAAATAAGCCGTCCTCGGGCGTGATGTGTCTGCTATCAACATACCACATAGGTTTTAGTAAAAAATAGAGATGACAGTTAAGCATTGCAGGACTGATGCATGCATTTTCTCGTTTGCCAAAGAGGGAAGGCACAGTATACCTTCTTGCCAACAGGAGCAGCACATCATATCAAATAAGTCGTCCTTGGGCGTGATGTGTCTGCTATCACATAGATTTTAGTATAAAATAGAGATGGCAGTTAAGCATTGCAGGACTGATGCATGCATTTTCTCGGGTGCCAAAGAGGGAAGGAGGTGAGAGGTTTTGGTATAAAATGGAGATGAGAATTAGGACTGATGCATGCATTTTCTCTTGTGCCAAGAGGGAAGGTAAGTTACATGGAGGGCTAAGATGAAGGTTCATTAGATTAGAGAGTGGAGAGCAATTTTGTTTCGATCTCCATAGTGCAAATTTGCTAAGACAGATGTCGGGGTTTGATACAAAGCAGAGATCTAAGTCCTTTGCTTCCGATACATGCTTGCCTTGAGTGGAGGGGAGAGCAATTTCAATCGCAGACGCCAGTAAGAAATACATTGTACCTAGATGCCCGGGCTGCAAATTTTCTAAGGAAGATATTATTATCTATTTATTCCTGGTCATGTTCAGCCCTAGGGGTAGTCTGGTATAAATTGGAGATGGCAGTTAGCATGCAGAACTGATGCAACCATTTTCTGGAGTAAAGTGGAGAGCAATTGTGTTTTGGTATAAAGTGGAGATGGCAGTCAATCGTGCAGGTCTGATGCATGCATGTTCTCTCAACTTGAGTGGAGAGCTGGGGATCTGGAAGGTTTTGCATCAACCCTGGTGGCGCATCCTACTACCTATATTCTCTAAGGATGATAAGGAACAAGGTTTGTTTCAGCCGAAATGTAGGTTTTAGAATTTTCCTGGGACATCTCCAAACCATCCTCTTTAGGTTCCTAGCACATGGGAGGAAATAGAGAGGGCAAGTGCATGATTAAACTAAAGGGGAGAAGGAATAAAGGGCAGGTGGGAGGCATGCCAATAGGAGTAATGGAGGAGACGTTAATAAAAGGAAGGCATTAAAGAGAGACAGGACTGCCATTAAGGGAAAGATAATATTATGGTTCCCTACAGTACTTCAGTACTTTATACTTAGTATAATGGAGGAGTTAATAAGGGGGGGTAAACCAATAGCTAAGTGCACAGGGAAGATTTAGTTCCTGCTCAGCCCTGTGGCAACAAAAACGCAGTAATGTATGGGAACACACAAGATCGAGCAGGCTGAACTTCCAAACTATGGCAGCTTTCCCATGGCAAATACCCAGTGAGAGGAATGGGTAATATCTTCTCTTTGCCCACTTTTCAGTAGTGCAGCTGGACCCACCTCCTTAAAGGCAACTCAGGCAAATTAGAACCCATTGGGTTCTACATGGACAGAAGCTTAAGCGACCAAGCTCGGCTGAACAACACTTCTCCCCTTAAATGGGTCAAATCGTTTGAGAAACCCCTATCCACGTACAACACCTACGTTGTTTGAAAGAACTGTTATACGTGCATTATCTGCAGGAACTGGCTTTGTGACTAGTTGGTGTCTGTCTGAAAGACCAGATTATATAACACTCATCTTAGGGATTATGAAGACCCAAGAACAGTCACCCAAAAGCTAAGTATATTACAAAATAGTTGCTAATTTTCACAAAATAACGGCTTTCAGGCTAGGCTTTCAATCACATCTAGAAAGTAATCGTGAACTCTCAACCATGACAATGGCAGATGCAGACTTGGATTGTTAAAAGCAATGTTGTTCACCACCCTGACATAAAGCACTTTCAAGCTCAATGCTTTTTATCACATCCTAAGGACAATGGCAGATGCATATGACTTCACAGATGAAAATCAATTTCACGAAAATGTTTTAAACCCTCACGAGGAACATGCAAAACTTACGAATTCTGTCAAGTACAAGAATTTATCCCTGTGGATAAAGTTCCAATTTTCACAAAATAACGGCTCAGGCTAGGCTTTCAATCACATCTAGAAAGTAATCGTGGACTCTCAACCATGACAATGGCAGATGCAGACTTGGATTGTTAAAAGCAATGTTATTCACCACCCTGACATAAAGCACTTTCAAGCTCAATGCTTTTTATCACATCCTAAGGACAATGGCAGATGCATATGACTTCACAGATGAAAATCAATTTCACGAATATGTTTTAAACCCTCACGAGGAACATGCAAAACTTACGAATTCTGTCAAGTACAAGAATTTATCCCTGTGGATAAAGTGCCAGACCAGATGTGTCCCAAAAACCCACCAGATGTGACCCAAAAACCCACCAGATGTGTCCCAAAAATACACACACACCAGATATGTAAACATGACCACCCCCTACTTTATATCTTTCTACTTACGTCTTGGAAATCCTACAGATCACTTTATTTCCGAGCCATCTTCTCCATCATCATAAGAGCCATCTTATCCGTCATAAACATAAAATTTACACAGAAACCACAATAATAATTTTATTTCAGGTGCCCAGATATGTTCACATTTCCACAGGACAAAACATGGACAAGCTGAAAATTCCAACTCAAATTCTATTTCTGGTGCCCAAAACATCCGTTCACATTTCCACATTACATAACAAAATTCTACGTCACATTCTCCACTAATAATTTCACACAAACCATAATAATTATTTTATTCAAGATGTCAATCACATCCAGAGATGTTACATTTCCACGCCTATTTATCCACCAGAGATGTTTACATTTCCACGTTAAATAAACATGAATAAGCTGATAATTGTTTCCCACTCTTCAATCTTTAACTTCAACTTTACCTCACAAATTGCTACTTAATATTTTCACTGTTTCTTTTTTACGAACATCTGCTTTGCCGATCTTCTCGACATTATTGCTAACTCGTTCAGAACCTAAACATCCCCATTGTTTCCCACTCTTCAATCTTTAACTTCAACTTTACCTCACAAATTGCTACTTAATATTTTCACTGTTTCTTTTTTACGAACATCTGCTTTGCCGATCTTCTCGACATTATTGCTAACTCGTTCAGAACCTAAACATCCCCATCCAGCTTTCTGCTCCTCCATTTCCACCAAATTCTTACCCTCAAATGTCCACCCGCTACTTCATATCTTCCTACTTAACGTCCTGTCAGTTGGAAATCCTACAGACCACTTTATTTCCAAGCCATCTTATCCATCATAACTATAAAATTTACACAGGAACCACAATAATAATTTTATTTCAGGTGCCCCAAACATCCACCAGATATGTTCCACATTACATAACACGGACAAGCTCAAAATTCTAACTCTAATTCTACTTCAGGTACCCCAAACATCCACCAGATATGTTCACATTTCCACATTACATAACACGAACAAGCTGAATAATCTAACTCGTGCCCCCAACATCCACCAGAGACGTTCACATTTCCACATTACATAACATGGACAAGCCAAAAATTCTAACTCACATTTTCCACTAGTAATTTTACACGAACCATAATAATAATTTTATTCAAGGTGTCTCAAACATCCAAACATCCACCAGATATGTTCACATTTCCACATTACATAACACGAACAAGCAGAAAAATCTAACTCGTGCCCCCAACATCCACCAGAGACGTTCACATTTCCACATCACATAACATGGACAAGCCAAAAATTCTAACTCACATTTTCCACTAGTAATTTTACACGAACCATAATAATAATTTTATTCAAGGTGTCTCAAACATCCACCAGAGATGTTTTACATTTCCACGTTACATAAACGTGGATAAGCTGATAATTGTTTCCCACATTCTTCAATCCTACTTCAACTTTAGCTCACAACTTGCTACTTAATATTTTCCCAGTTATTTCTAACAAACATCTGCTTTGCCAATCTTCTTGGCATTATTGCTAGCTTGTTCACAAGCTAAACATCCTCATTCCATTTTCCTCCAGCTTTCTGCTTCTCCATTTCCACCAAATTCTTCACAACAAGTTTGATGCTACCCTCGTTTTTTATCAACAACCGAAGATTGGTGCGTTCATCACTGAATCCCTGAAAGAAAAGTAAATAATAAATGAGTTTTTCCGACTAAATCTACAAATTTCAATGTAATAAGATTCAGAGAGAGCATGAGGAATCACAAGCAAAAGACTTACCATTTCCTGAAGGTCCTTGAGCACACCATCCCATCCAGCAGCAACCAAAAGATCATCTAAAGTACGCTGCAGGTCTTCATTGTTCTTTTCCAATAAAAGGGCATTCAAATCCCGATTCTTGAAGCCCATGGAATCCAACAGCTTCAACTGCACCTCTTGTTCGTGGTTTGTCTTAGACACATCTTTCATTATATTCTCCACAAACTGCTCTTGCAGAAAACCTGTTTGCTCATTTGAGAGAGTCTGCTTTTCAGCAGCAGCACCCTGAAGCAAAATGTTATACCATTCCACATTTTCTACTGGTTTCTCCACCACAGAAAATCCGTCCAGTTCATTGTTCACCATGTCAACATTCTGCTCGGCTTCCTTCAGAGCTACAGAGATGGCATTTTCAACATTCTGCTCAGCTTCCTTCAGAGCTACAGAGATGGCATTAACATCAGCAGCTGCATGGCCCAACACCTCTACATTGAGGTTCTTCATGCCAGAATCGATACTAGGCAGCACATCATTTCCTTCTACCTCTTTGACTTCCTTCGTGTCAAAATGAATAGTGACAGACGCTTCATGTCCTTCCCCAGAGTAGGACCCTGTTTCTTTGCCTTTCTCAGTACCAAGAATCACAGCTTCCTCAACTCTTTCAGTTTCCTCGCCTCCTTTAAGGGACTCTTGCAACTGAGGGGATTGCTCACCTTGGGGAACGACCTGTATCACCACCCATACTCTGTGGCCAAATTTTTGCCCTGAAGGTGACATTAAACGCCAGTGTGACACATACCGTCCGGCCTTTTCCGGTGCAGTAAGGTCAACAGATACCTCAACATCATCCTCACAGGGAAGGCCACCTTCAGGTAGCTACAAGCCAGGAATACAAAGAACCTTGTCAAAACCAAAACATTGATCGAACATGTCGAACTTAGAAAAAATAAGTGAGTCAAATCTGAGAATGACATTAATCAAGGATAAGCATGCGTACATATAGTTTGACACCTGACTTACATCGCTATGCAATATATGTGTACTAATTGCCATCCTATCCAAAAAACATTCAAAGACAAAAGAGTTCTCCATCTCTATACCTCCAGATGCACAGCGTCTTGGGAGCTTAAAGCATCTCCTCCAATAAAAACGAGCTGAGTATTCCGAGGCCATGGAACTGTGCCAGTATTCCTCAAACACCAAATCTTTGTAAATTTAGTGGCAGGAGCCAACTCTGTTCCGTCAAAGATGGTCACATCCTTGACAAATCGAGCATCAAGCTTCCCAAACATTTCACCAGGTTGACTGAAGGACGGAGGCTGCATGCGGAATGGACATTCAGGCTTCCAACCATATGGCCCACGAGCGAAGGAAGGCCTGGGTGGTGTGGGTCCCATATGATGTCTCATCTGCGAAAACCCAGCTCTCGATTCAGAGAATGGAATTCACGTCCAAAAAACATTCGGTACCCTATAAGGCATTTATCCGTACAAGAACTGAAAGGAATTCACACTCACCCCTCTTGCAGGGCACGGAGGATGGTGAAAGCCTTGATGCACAGGGTGCTCTATTTTCTCATAGTCCGCTTCGTTTCCGATGGCTTCGAAACAACTCGAGCAGAGGTCGTAGTTAAACGTCCTACAGTCGAAGAAAGCACGCGTTACGATCATGCACAGCTTGCACACGAAGTTGTATTATTAGAAGGCGTTAGGGCCTGTGACTACTGGAAACTAATAAATAAACTCACTTCAAAGACTTGAAACGAGGCCCTTCGATCGGACTCATCCCGCAGCCGTCGCACTGAACACCTCTATGAAAGGTGCGATTGGAACTTCCCCTCCAGCCTCTACCTCTGGGATGTAGACCATGCTGGTGCTTGAAAGAATCACGATGAGTGTTCTCAAAAGTGCTAGCGTTAGCACGAGCCTTGTCATGTGTTGCCGCTCCACCCTGGTGCAAGAGTGTTTTCAAGAACTCGTTGAAGTCGTCTTGCAACTTCAGCAATACACCGGCAGGCAATCTCGAGCCTACAAGCTGCGAAGATTTGCTCAAGAACTGCCTGACAGCGTCTGCGGTTGCTTCAGGGAAGACCATCTTCAAGAAGTTTTCAGCGTCAGTCGATAGTCCAGCAGCCGCACGAGTGGACGATTCCGGCAATTCCTCACTAACTTTCACATCTTCACGAAGTTTCACGTCCAGACGGAGGGGATTCAAGCGTTGAACAAGGCAAGCGTCCACTAAGTCATGGTCATCAGCTAAGGTCACCACGTCGTTCTCTCTGTCAACATACGTGACTACAAGAGCAGCAGTAGGAGAAATTTGAAACAGCTCCCGTATTTTAGCCTCCAGTTCTTGGATGGAGAGCACGATTCCAGTTTCTTCGAAGCGTTCAGAGACGACCCATCTGCGAAGAGTGTCCTCGAACTTGATCTGCAACCAAAGGCAAAGTTGTTCGATGAGAAAACCTGAGATGAGAAAAATACGTGAGGAGGATCTAGACGAGTTCGAATTAGAGAAGCGGTTACATAGTCTTGCACATGAGCATACATCTCCTCTAGTAAAGGATCTACAGCTTCAGAGACAAGTACAAGTTACAGAAGAACCACAATTGTTACTTCTTGCACCTGTGCGTGCATCTACTCTAGTAAATCTAGTAAAGGATCTACAGCTTGAGAGACAAGTTCAAATTGCAGAAGAAGCACAATTGTTACAAATCGCACCTGTGCGTGCATCTACTCTAGTAGATCATAGGTGCAAGCAGGCATCTACTGTGGAAAAAAACGGCGGAGCCGTCATCTAAAAAGGTATTCTAATACCAAAGGAGAATCAGAGCCGATGAGAGAACCAAATTATCGGGAAAAACTCACTCATCAGAGCAAAGCAAAGCGAAAGAGAAAGGGAAACCGTAAGGAAAGGATAGGCAGAGGAGGAAGTACCTTGAAAACGAGCGCCATGGATGCAATGAAGGGAAGGGGGGATGATGAACGGAAAGCGAGGATTTGCAAAATCCAAGGTGAGGAGGGGGGGCTCCGGTCGCAAATCCGGCGGCACAAACCCGAAGGGAAGCTCACAAACAGGAGCAAAATCTGCAGAAAAGATCGTCGAGCACGACGACAAGGAACAACGACGACGGAAATCGAACAACGACGAAGATTCAGACGCGTTCCAGTGAGCCGCGAATGCCTTTCTCCTTCCCACCTTAGTCCTTTTATAGCCTTCCTTTGCTTAAGAGTCGGTGTAAACTTGCCTTGCACTTCACGTCCCCCCCCCCCCCCCCCCCGCATTTTTTTTCCTTTTCTTCATTTTTTTTTCATTTTTCTCATTTCTAACATCAACCATCTAGCACCTTCCCCCACACATTTTTTGTTCTTATCCCTACCCTTACTTTGTTTTTTTTTTTCCCTTTTTTTAATTTAATTACCTTGTTCATCTCTCTCGCATCTTCTTTGAATATCTCCCCCCCCCATATGCATATTCCAAGTCCATGTTCCCATGCCGTGCACATGACACGTGTCATAATATCGAGACCACTAGTAAGAAATCGCTTAACCCATGAATAATACCCTAGCATTATGTATCTAAGTCCTCCTGCCCAAACCTTGATTTTCGTCTTCTTGTGAGTAAGAAATCGCTACACATATGAATAATACCCTAACATTATGTATCTAAGTCCTCGTGCTCTTAAACCTTGATTTTTGTCTTCCTTCATGCAAACAACCTAGGAAGCAACATGATATTACACCCCAACGAACATTCTTATGTACTTTACCATTTATTATCATTTCATATTTGGGCTCAACCCCACCTAAAGGTGTTTTCTTGGGCTAAGAAACTCCACTCCAACACCCATTACACCACCGTGGCAATGGGAGACGTTCTTTATACTAATTCAAGATAGCACCTTTTGGCAACGCTAATGTCAACCACTCACTAAAATATGTGAAAACTATTTTTCACAAGACATGCACTTAATACATATGGTGGCATCACCTACATTCCTAGAACATATTTTTACATTTTGATGCCTCTGTAAACTTATACTCCATCAAAAGTTTATATTTTTTTATTAAACATATTTTTTTAATACATACTTAGTTACATTTGATGCTTAAAAGATGCATACTATGTGGGTGCACATGGCATGTATACTTAGTTACATTTGACTCTTAAAGGGTACGTACTATGTGGGTGCACATGGCATCTCCATATGGAATAAGTGCACTCCCTGAGATCATACCATGTCTTTTAAATTAGATTCCCTCAAGATCAAAATGGACAAATATCCAACACCTTCTAGTCAATCCTGAGTGGGGTTGGAAATAACCTCGACACACAAAATGCATGAACCAACTACCATTTCTCACATCAATCCACACAATTGACCCACAACTACTTCACTTACAAAGTAACAACCACCCTTTATTAGTAGAGGGAGCTACTAGGTGGAAATTGGACCACCACCAAAGAATGAGACACCATGGTGTTGATCAATGAAATTGCATCCCTTGCGAACCTTCATTGAATAACATAAACATAGAAACTTCTCATTTCATAAACATGAACATGTGCATGGCAAACAATCAAGACAAGAGACCATGGAGCAGCACTCTTGGTATAATCTCCTCCCTCTAAATGATGGTTCAACATTTTGCACCCAGGGTATTTGCAATAGTATCTTGGAAAACATACGAGACAAAATCGGTATACCCCAAGATGGCTCCATCAACCCAAATAATTCAAGCCTTTTTATTCCATAGTCAAAGTTGACCAAACAATAACATAAATTCATGCCTTGTACTAACATAATTTGCACAAAATTTGCCTATGGTCATGAGATCGCTCGGTTGACACATCGATCAAAATTCTCAGTTTGTCCATGTGTCACCCTCAATTCACCATATGTACTCAATGCACCATTTAGATTAAGTAGCAAATACCATATGATTGTATTCATGGATTATTGCCACTAGTCATCACTAGAGCCACTCAAGACACTAAGGATACAAGCTAGGCAAGCATCTTGGCCCCATTAAGATCATTCAAAATCACTCCATCGCACAATAGCACCAAGCATCTTAACCCCATTAGGATCATCCAAAGACAGCCATGATGTGAGTAAACAACCTTAGCGATAAGCTTGCGTAAGCATGACAAGCTAAATGTAGAACTAAATTCTCTAAGATCCCCATTGCATCTAGTGTGCTTTCACAAGTCCATTTTGCTAACAATGGGACTCCCCTTGGTGATTTAGCCTAATTATAATTTTGGTAGGACTTTCTCTCTAGCTTCATGAAATCATGTTTTCTTGAAAGGTTTGAAGACATGTGTGCCACATCCCATTGGTTCTCTTCAATTAACACAAAATCATTGATTGTCTTTGGGGTATACTTTTATTTGCATCATTTGTTGTAGGCTTTTTCTTTTTTTTAATACTAATTCTGACTTTATCTTTCTTACGGTCTTCACTCATTTGGAGTGGTCTCTTAAGTCTCTATATCTAATTTAGGTGATGCATTTGTGGAATCTAAATGAAAGGGAAGGTTTGAAGGACTTAGTATGATGTAATGCTTATCATACTTATGATTTAGGTGGTGCATTGGTGGAATCTAAATGAGAGGAGGGAAGAAAGTAGGGGAGAGATGTTATAGAAATTGTAATTTCGATAATTCTTGCTATGGAAATTATTTCAAGTGTGACTATCGCAAAGTAATCCATAGGAGTGCACCAAACGCGATGGAGGTCCTAGTGGATGCTTTGTGTGGTTCAATTGAGGACACCTAACTAACCTATGATTTGCCATGCTAGATGGTCATTATTGTGGGTGATACCCTATTAGTACTGATGTCGCTATTGTTATTGGTGTTATGTTTGATTATTCTACTTTGAGCGCAAGTATATTGGGATTGATTGATTTGTGATTCATTCAATTTATTGTTAATAACTAATGCAATAGGCGGCTTGAGTACACTTGATGGAACTAATGACGAGGATTGGAATTAGTGTGAGGGTACAGATTGAGGTGTCGCAAATGCATAGCATATGGCCATGGGCCAATATTATATCTCATTGGCATTGTAAAACCTTGGGCAATATTTGTGATAAAAGGCCTAAACCATTTTTGGAAAAAGCAAGCCCAAAGTGGCTTTGTAAAAAGAATGGGACATGATTCGTTGTGGATAAAGTGAGCCCAAAGTGGCTCTGTAAAAGTAATCCCCTACTTTGGGAAAAAGGATGTTTTTGGATGTACTATTTTTGGCTCTTTGCCTTGGAATATGCAATTATAAATACTCTAGATGGGAAGAAAATGCCACCATCTAGAGGAGCAAATTGGACCCCATGCAGTATTGCTCTCTCTTTTCTCCACCGTGAATATTTCCCAGTCGCGTAGCTCTAAACTCTGACATATTGCAAAGTCATCATGGCATGATGGGTAATGTTGAAGATAGATGTAGAAGGCACAAAAGGGGTATTTATGGCCTCTTGAGTCCCAAATCTCCCTAAAGGTTTTCTTTAAATTAAAAAAAGAAAACTTTGAAGTGTGATTAGACAATGGTATACGTTTGTTTTTGCTGGCTATAGATTGATAAATGCCACTTATTACTACTCACATAATAAGGAAAAGATTTAAAAGAGTTAAGTGTTCTATTTGTTACTATTTCTCAATATCATATTGGTATGGGACGGTATAAATATTGAGCAATATGACAAATATGGTGTTTGCACCAATAAATGTGGTATAATACTTTCTATGGGTATACGATAAATATAGTGTTTCTATGACGAATATAGTGTTTGCACCAATGAATGCGGTGAAATACTTTCTATTGGTATGGGATAAGAATAAAAATAGCCTCTAAATTGTTTTGATTTGACTAAATTCACTATCTCTTGGTTAATGAGGGTTTAAGTCTCTTAAAGTAACATTTTGACCATTTGATGATATTTGAACCTAAATGCATTTTTAATCATCAGCAAATCACAAACCAAAAAGGAAATGTTTATGTCAAACATTTGCTTAAGTTTAAGGATCATCTGAAAGATGATGCTTAGTGCATGCCTGAGTAGTTCTTTCAAGCTTCTCCAAACCTCATCAATTCCTATAATCAAACACCCAACTAAGGTCACTTGCAATTCAAGCAAGAGGGATGTTACAAAATTTGTATTTTGATAATTCTTGCTATGGAAATTATTTTAGTTTCAGTCACGTGTGATAATGGAAAAGTAATCCTCCATAGGAGCGCATCGGATGTTAGAGGAGGTCCTAATGGATGCTTTGTGTGGCTTAGTTGGGGATGCCTAACCAACTTGTGATTTGCCATGCTAGATGGTGGGTATTGTGGGTGATTCCATGTTAATACTAATGTTCTTAGTGTTATTGGTTTTATGATTGATTATTGTACGTTGAGTACAATTATATTGGGATCGATTGACTTTGTCATTCATTCAATTGATTGTTAATAACCAATGTAATTAGTTGCTTGAGTATAGGTGATGTAATTAATGTTGAGGATTGAAATTAGTGCAAGGGTACTGATTGAGGTGTCACACGATGCATAGTATATGGCCATGGGGCAATATTATATTTCATTGGTATTGTAAAACCTTGGTCAATATTTGTGATAAAAGGGATAAAATATTTTTGGATAAACCAAGCCCAAAGTGGCTTTGTAAAAATAATGGGACGTGATTCATTGTGGATAAACTGAGCCCAAAGTGGCTTTGTGGAAGTAATCCCCTACTTTGGGGAAAAGGATGTTTTTGGATGTACTATTTTTGGCTCTTTGCCTTGGAATATGCAATTATAAATACTCTAGATGGGAAGCAAGAGGCACCTCTAGAGGGGGCAGATTAGACCCCATGCTGCATTGCTCTCTCTTTTCTATCTCTTTGTTCATGATTTTGTTTATGTTCTCAGTTCATGAATGTTTCTCGTATGATTAATTACTAGTTTTTTGTTTCAACAGAATATTGCACAAGAAAGATAATAGCACACTACTTGTGTTATGAACATGACGATGCATGTATACACCTTTACTCCTTAGAGTTAAGGTTAGAATGCTATCTCAAGTCAGCTTCAATTTTCACAAGTGGAGAAGGTGATAATGCAAGATTTGTTAGGCCAAACTGGTGGATTGGCCAACTAGTAGAGTTTTTAGAGAGTCTAATGGATTTGAAGGCTTTTTCCATGTAGCGGGGAAACCACTATAAAAGTGTACCTCAAAAGATTTCAATGATGAGGGACCCAGTTGGATTGCTACAATGGAATAGGATAAATTCTCCATTTGATGGTGTTTTATGCTAGGATAGGAGAATATGTTGGAATGGAAGGCCACCCCTTCATACAAGCTCAATTTGATGCTATGGAGAGTAGTTATATCTAAACTACCAGTGAGGAGTCGATTAAATAAATGGAACCCCAAAGTATCCCCTATGTGCCCTTTCTGCAAGTCCAGAAGAGAAACCCATTTCCACCTACTATGGTAGTGTGCAGTTGTTAAAGGAATTTGGTGGAAGGTTTGTGGGTGGTTAAAGAAAATTCTTATCTTTATTAATCCAACTTGGATGATGGCCATCCTTTGTGATAAGGCCCAGTAAAATGATGCCTTCAATGGGGTATATGAAACCCACTTGCAATAATTATCAATCTCCTACTTGACCCATTTTGCATAGTTCAGGTTCATCCGGTAACGGTGTTGCCGGATCGGTTTGGCATCATCCTTAAGGACAATGCTGTGCTGATTAAATTGAGGGTCAATACCCTTCATATCCGTATATCTCCATGCAAAGACGTGGACAAATGTTTTGAGGAGGTCTTGCATTTCCATTTGGAACTCGGGGCTGAGCCGAGTGTTGATGCGGATGGTGCCAGAGTTAAGGTCCATTAGGGCATCCTTTGAGAGTGTTGCAATTCCTCTCGAAATCTTGTTCTACTAGAATGAGGTTTAGGATATCGGACAGGGTATCTTGGAGTGCTTTCGGTAATGGATTAGGATCATCCTCAACCAATAGATCATCGTCTAGTGATGATCTTTCCTGAAAGAAGTGGTACTAGTCGAGTATGGAAACTACGTCAACCTCAGAGAGTAACAATGTCGGGTTTGTTCCAGAGGAACTCCTCCTCTTCATCGTCATCAAGTCCTTTGGTCATGTTGACTCCCTTAGCCACTTGTGGGTGGACGCATGTGAAAATTGGCCTCTTGGCCTTGACCAGACAGCTTTACCTTTTTCTTACCCTATAGGATTGTGAACCAATCATAATGCCAATCTTGTTTCATACGTGCTTACCACAGCCATGGCTTGCCGAGAAATATCAGGTAGGCACTGCTGATGTCTTCCATCCAAATAATGATGATGGCAACCACAAACATTAGGTTCGCTATCATAACCGAAAAACCGAAATGTTGCAGAGGAGGCCCATCGGTTGTACACACCGTTGATCTGCCATCCTAACCGTTGCAAATAGCATTGGCTCCCATTCGAAGAATCCAAGTTGCCGGCACATATCACATGATATTATGTTGAACCCGGAACCGCCATTGAGCAATGTGCCCAACATCGCTTGGCCCTTCAATGTCACTATAATCACAACAATATTGTCTGAAATTGCTTTTCGTTGTGCCGATGGCAATTCTGGCTAGGCGATGCATACCATCGAATTGGTTTCAGAAGGTTGTAAATCTTGCACCAACTCTGTCATTGTGTCATGAACATTTGCTTCATCTTGCCAATTAATTAGCTCTTTGTTCTTCTTGTTTGGTTTGCCAGACGGCAACGCGGGATCTAGAAGAATCTTCATCGCCCATGTTAGCACATTGGTGGCGACACTAGTGCCAACAGTTGCAATCTTTGACTCATCTAAATCAACAATCCTTCTCAACCTGGTGTTTCTTCAATAGCTCGCACTTGCTCTTTTGGTGGCCGAGCACATCATAGAAATAGCAAATTTTTTGGCCCAAAGGGCACGATAAGATCTTTGATGAGGGCAATAATGTTTGACTTGAGCAGTTAGATCTATGGTTGGGGCTGCGGTTTGAACTGGGGTGATAGTCATGGCTTGGATAGGAATCGTCATGGGCACGGGTAGTGTGCGAGCATTGTCTCTATTGGCATCGATGATGTGATTTTCCGTTTGACATATGGCACACCATACCTAATTGAGGTTGCATTTGTGTCAGGTTAGATGTTGCTGAGGAACTCCCAAAGACACTGGTAATTGTTAACAAAAATGGGAGTGTCTATATGGAACAGCCTTTGGTTTATAAGAACCTTCCCAATTCCTGCTTTCTGTGTGGATTGTTCTCTCACACTGTTAAAAGTTGTCCTCTAAAGAGGAATAGACCTAAACAAACTCAGGAACCAGCTCAACAATAGGCTAGTCCCCCCCCCCAAGCCCAAGTGGACTGTCAAAGGTAGACAAAAGAATCAGCCTTTGAAGAAAAGTGTAGAAGCATGGACAGATAAGAGATCAGTCAAGGAGGCAGAGGAACAAAGGAAGCCTGATGCTCAACAAGAGAAAGAAAGAGTTACTTTTCGACTAGCCACCAACAATGCTTTTGAGGCACTCATTGACCAAGAAACAGAGAAATGGATACAGGATGCTAAAATGGAAGAGGCTAAAAATAAGCATGGCTGGTCCAAGGAGTTTGAGGAGAATGTCAACCAAGTAGATGTTGGTATGAGTGAATCTGATCATTGATGTTGGGGAATCAAAGGAAGAATTTCCTTTGGCACAAAAACAGGATACGATTGTTGAAGCCCTCGTCAAACCTCAAGCCATTACCCAAAACAAGAGAAGAATCTCTCAAGTCAAAGGCCAAAGTGCCCCACCCAAAAGCCTTGCCCCCAAGGCAAAAAAGGGGAAGAGTAAGAATGGTGAATAAACCATACACATTTCTCACACTCAATGTTTCTGGGTTAACTGACCCTTGGAGGAGTCAGGAGCTAGCCAAGTGGATGAGGGATAACTCTTTGTCCCCAACTTTTCTTGTTTTACAAGAGGTTAAAGTAATCAATGACACCCTGGAAAACAAGTTTAAAAATGTTGACAATAGAAGAATATGGTACTATACAAATCATGAGGAAGGTAGAGGAGGCACTGTAATTGGTATACTTTCACACTACAAGGATTGTGTAATCAATTGTCTACAGGACCTAAATCACAAATGGCTGGCTCTAGAATGCAAGATGAAAAGATTCTTTTTTACAGTAGTGTCAGTATATGCCCCAATAGGATCAATCTAAAGACAAATGGATGCAAAAGGGCTCAGTAATAATTAGGGGTTCTGAACTACAAATCTGGGAAGATCTCAAGGAAAACTTGCAAGTTGTTGACATTGGGACACCCAGTATATACACATGGTGCAACAGACAGGTAGGCAATCTGAGGAGAGAAGTAAGACTGGAAAGAGTGTATATTGCCCAATCTTTGATCGATCAGGCTCTAGAAGTCAAACAATCAACATTCTCCTCTCTCACTTTGTCAGATCACAAGACTGTACTAGCTTGTATTGAATTGGGAAGTGGGCAAAAAGGAAATTCTTGGTTTAAAGCTGACCCATCCTTGTTCAAGCTGCAGACTGTGCAAAAACAGATTATAGAAAAATGGAATTTTTCTTTCTCTGTTGCAGATTCATATTCCCAGGGTTGGCAAGATGCTGTAGAAAGTGTCCAGACAATTCTAAAGGAAGCCAGACAAAGCAGAGCTGCTCTATCAGAGCAAGGAGAATGGACAAACTTAAGATGGAGGTTGAAATACTGGAACAAAGAGCAAGGATGGATGATATTAATGGCCAGCAACAATTACTGGATAAAAGAAAGGAAATCAGGATACAAGAGCAGATTAAGATACATAATGACAACATTTATTTTAGGGAATGGTGGGTAGGCAAGGTAGACAGACCAACCAAGGAAAAAGAGTCACCAAGAGGAAATTCCTTTGCTGTAGAAGGAAGATGGAGAGGTGGCTAGAACAGAAGAAGAAAATGTGGACATCATTGTCAGTCATTTCAAGAATCTATTGCGTACAGTGGACACAACAGATGACAAGGTCCTAGAGGCTAGAGACAGAGGTGTCAATCACTCAGAAAAATCAAAGTGTCTAGCTTAGATAGAATTCATCTGGAAAATGATCTCTCCCTACAGGAACTTAAAGAGGCGGCCTTTTCAATGGCTGATGGCAAAACACCTAGAGAAGATGGACTTCCTATAGAGTTCTACAAGTTTTTTTGGGACACTATGGGACCTTTTTTATTGGTTGTTTGGAGAGAGAGTGTTGATCAGGGCTTTCTTCCAATCCACTTAAATGGAGGGGGTAATAAAGCTCATCTTAAAAGAAGGAGACAGATAAATTCTAAAAAATTGGAGACCCCTAACTATGTTAAATTTTTCATATAAGATTTATGCCAAAGCCATTGCTTTGAGATTGAGGTGTAAAATGGACAACTAGATTTTGCAGGAACAGAAAGGATTCATAAAGAACAGACATCTTCTAGAGGCAATTATCAACTTATGGGAAGGATGCACACATGCTGAGGAAAGCAAGCAAGAGATTTGTTTAATAAAAATAGACTTTGATAAGGCATATGAAAGGCTGAATTGGGAATTTCTATTACAATCCCTTAACAGCTTGGGACTGGGAACCAAGTTCACCTCTATTTACTGTTCTCCAATGCCCCAGCAAAGGTATGTGTTAATGGAGAGATGTCCCAGAGCTTCATGCTGAAAAGTTCCATAAGACAAGGATGCCCTTTGGCTCCTCTCTTATTTGCCATAGTAGCAGATGCCTTGGGATGGCTGATAAAAGGCCAAGTGCCAATGGGTGAAATCAATGGTATAGAGCTCCCTTCAAGAAAGCATATAGTTAACCAGCAATTTGCAAATGACACCACTCTAACCATTAGAAGAACAGATGTAGATATACAAAGAGCTATGGGTTGTATGGACATCTTCTATATTGCATTTGGATCTAAAATAAATCACTCAAAAACTGGGTATGCCCTGATATCTAGAGACTCCCAAAATCTTCTGGATCAATTGGACTGCAAGAGAATTCCTCATGGACAGATCTTTAGACTGTTGGGTATCCCTATGGGTTTCAAAGTTAAGATGAAAGAGAGGTGGAAATGGTTTCTAGAAAGTTTTTAAAAAATATACAGACCCAAAGGTTTGCAGGAAAACTTAGCAGGGAGCAGGGTAGTGCTAAACCATTGCATATACCCAATAGCTATCTTCTATCTCTCATGCTAGTGTCCTTCCAAAACAGGTTTAGAAAAGTTTATAAGAATCTGTGAATCCTTCCTGTGGGGGGGGGAGTGACACAACAAGAAGGATAGCCAAGGTCAAATGGGCTTTCTGCACAGGCCCAGAAAGGAAGGAGGTTTGGGAGTTATTAATATACAGTTGGCAGCATCTAAATTAGCAGCCACATGGATAATAAAAGCCATCACTTCTCCTGAAAGTGATTGGGCTAACCTCCTTCTTAGAAATTTAAATTATGTTAGACCCTACAAGGCCCCTAGATGGAAGGACTATCCTCTTCTCTCAGCCATAGGCAATCCAGAACCTTGCACAACCAAGGGGAGCCAACTTTGGAAAACTCTATAGTGGGCCTTTGAGTAGATCCAAAGTCACATTATCCTCTTTGGAAAAGGGAGCTTCATGGCTCTAGACTCAATTTGGGTTTCTGCCGTCATGGACATCTTTCAAGGAAAGGGTTATCATGTTGGGGAGATGTGTGGGACAAAATCAACTTCAAGTGGAAGACATGGCTTGAGATAAGAAGGGAATTCAGACTTAGTAATGTAGACCAAGAGCTGATTATGAGAAGAATATAGTTGTGGGAGGGAGACATCACCTAGAAAGGGGGTAGGGTAAACTTCTCTAGAGAGTTTGGCTGGGTAGGAAGTTCATCCCTATTACGTATCCCCACTCCCTTTGAAGGCATTGAAGAGGTTTTGACCAAACTTTATGCCAGATGGAACAGTGCTGATAATGAAAGGAAATGGGATAACAGATTTGAGTTGATCTAGGATAGAAGAATCCCAGAGAAAATGTCCATTTTGTTATGGCTAATTCTGCACAAGGCTGTCTGGACTAATTGCAAGAGCCTTAGGATTGGTAAGGGAGATGGTACATGCAAACAAAGTTTTGGTATCAAGGAGGGCATTTTCCATTTGTTTATAGCTTGCCCTAGAGCAAGAAAGGTCTGGAAATTTGTTCACCTAAGGATAGGGGAACCAATAAACTGGAGGTCTATCCTATTGGGAGATGCACTCAAACTTCCTTATGCTACATGGGTACACATAAGGGCACATGCATTATCGTCTATTTGGATTTCCAAAAATGCTTATCAATTCAATGAAGAGGTCATGCATGCTGATTAGGTCATTTTTAATTGGTATGAAACATATTTTCCTACTAATTGAACACTATTTGCTGTGGTCCAAGCCAAATTCTTGTTGGACCAAGAGTTTCATAACTATAATGATCAGGCCTCACAACTGTAGCAGGCAGAGGTTGAAGACCACATTAGGGATGCAGGGAGGTGTAATTCCGGGGGACTTGGAAGCACAGCTCCTACCATCTCTGTTCTGTGTTGAAGACGAACCCTTCGTTTAAAGAGCCCTCTCTGGCACAATCATCCTCTATCACACTATTCCTCTGTTACCAAGTCAACTGCAATCTTTATTGGTACCAGGTCAATTGCAGACAGCATGTTTTTCTTTTTCTGTGTTGATAAGGAGGCATCCTGGTCTCAGGATAAGAGATGCAATCAACTTTCACTACCAACAAATAGAGTAGCACATGATAAAACACTATTGATCAGATTAGTGAATCTGAGCTTTGGCTCCTCTCCTCTATGGCTACTAGTTCTTTTGTTTCTCTCCTCTGAGTAGTGGATTTTTTGTATGCATGCGAGATATTCCTCTTTAGAGGATAACATTTTGTCGAGTGTGGACTTCATTGTACAAATCATATGATTATAATATAATCAACCATTTCTTTGACCAAAAAAACAATATCACAAAAACTCAAAGCTTAAAGCATCAAAATGCAACTGACTCATATGCATATACTATGCATCCATATGAGCATATCTGGCCCAAAAGAAAATGCCGACTACAATGGAAATCCAAATGCCAATAAGTGCCAAATTCCTCAATCATAAACACCGTCCATGGGCATATGCATCAACAATATCTCATCCAAGAGAGTATAGCACTATCAGTGTATCAACTGCAATGTGTCAAAGCTGTCCCTCAGCATAAAATAGCATCTGCGTGCTAAACGTCCATCAATAAAGCATCCCACAAGGCAATCTAGGCCTATCAACGCATCCAACAAGGACCGCAATGCATCCAAATGGCCAATAAAGCATCCACTATAACTCAATGCAAACCATGAATGAGCACACATGGCTCAAACTGTAATAAGAGTGATTTGCATAAAGTATGCCCAAAATCACAACCTCAAGGCAATGGCCGATACTGCAAAGCAAATCTAATATGCCAAAAAAACATGAACGTTATTGCATATCCGGACTCAGTAATGCAATCTACACATTTCTCCTTTCTGTCGCAACTCCAAAATCTTATCTAGAGAGGGAGTAAAAGCCAGTTAACCCTTGGCATTGACTTGATATTGATCCTTTGAATGATTTTCTAACACAGAGAAAAAGGAGATGATTTGACATCTCAGAGAGAGAGATTTTCTCCAAATCTCCACGGGATCGTGCAAGAACTGACAAGTAGGGGTTTTCGAGCCTGCGGAATGCAATGAAACAGATGGTTTTCGAAACCGTGGTCTCAATCATCGAACACACTGACCAAAAGACGTTTTAGCAAACAGATCTCTTTGTCGATACAATCGATGGTAGCTGCTTCCAAACTATTTCCTTAAGGAAGATTGATGGCATGCTAGAAATAATAGAGGATGAAAGCTATATGTTGGGTGATACAAGGGCAATAATGAGCGAGTGAGTAAATACCTAATGGATTATCCATATAGAGCCACTCTAGGTGAGGCCAATTGGTGGACTACTAGTGCCGCGACCTAGATGGCCTACAAATGGCTAGGTTGGTTTGGTCACACATAAACCACCAAACACACCATTGGCATGTGGTGTATTTCACAACAATTAGCCTACCATTACCATAGCTCCTAAAGCCATCAGAGATCATTTGCACCCTCAAATAATCGCACAAGTTGAGATGGAGTCACCCCAAGAAAGGCTCTCTTAGGCCTTAACGGCAGTAACATATGGGCTTCCCTTCCCACACTTGCATGTAGCCTAATTAATAGGGTGCAAAATCTATCCTAAGCCTTCTCTAAACATCAAGCTAGGCCTCCATCTGGTGTGTAAACTTGGGGTATCATTTACAATTATGTAAAGATAGCACATGAGCACTCTGGGTTTCCTAATAGAAAAATTTACAAAATTATAGTTACACAAGGGGTTCTTTATTTGCATCATTTTTAAACATCCATAAACTTGCATAGAAAAAGGGGTTGTTTTAAACTCATTTTAAACCTAAGATATGCAAAAATTGGGTTTTAATAACACCCCTTGAATGCATGTGCTATATAGGGTTCTTAAGGAATGGACCTCCCAATTGTTTAAACCAATATCTACGAGGCATCCATGTTGTTTTGACTTCCAACACCACCCCCTCAATGTCCACCTAAAGGTGAACTACCTCTTCGGTTTGATGTCGAGTTGATGAAGGTGTTCTCTCTCTCCCAAGATCCTTCATGAAGATTTCTGCACCATTCTCCATGGTTGGACAATAGACCAGCTCAACCTCTACATCCATGATGAGATCACCCACAAAGTGATACTAAATCTCAATGTTTGGTACAAAAATGGAACATGGGATGCTTTGTACTCACCATGCAACTTTGGTTGCCACAATATAACTTAGCTAGTTGCTCCTAAACTGCTCACATGCCTCCCAAAGTCTATCTTAACCAAAATAACTCACAAGAGGTGAAGCAAGCTACTTTATACTGAACCTCGATAAAAGAAAGAGAGCAATGGTGCTACTTCTTCTAATCCATGAGATAAGTCTACTTCTTCTAATCCATGAGATAAGTCTTGCATCTTGAACAACAGCAGCCAGAGGGGGGGACTCAGAGAATTAGTTATGCATATCTCGTATCTTCATATTAACGTAACTCATTGTTATGCATATCTTCTTGGTGCGAGAGAGGTAGGTGAGTTACGCATATCTTCCTGGCACGGAGAGAGGTAGGGAGCATATATTCGTGGCGCGAGAGGAGGAAGCATATCTTCTTGGCGTGAGAGAGGAAGGGACAGAGGAGGAAGCATGAGAGAGGAAGGGACAAAGGAGGAAGCATGAGAGAGGAAGGGAGGGCGAAAGAGGAAGCAAGCATGAGCACAGAGCGTGAGCACGGAGATATATAGAGGGTCACAGAGAGGAGCATGAAGGAGCCATAAGCTTCCAGCCGGAAGCTTCGAGATGTTAATTGTGTAGCTTAACCCTTAGGTTAATCGTGTCGTGCCCTCGCAGGAAACTAATAAATAGAAGAATAAAACTCATCGTGGGCACCTACTTAATATAAGTCACAAAATCTAGTGAAGGTCTTGCCCTTGGCATAGGTGATACCATACTCCAAAGTACCTTTGATGTATTTTAGCACCCATATCCCTCCCTTCCAATGTTTCTTGTGGAAAACCTACTCAAGACACCAACTATATAGTTGATGTCTGCTCATGTATTACACAAATAAATGAGACTCCCAATTGACTTTTGTAAGTAGACTCATCCACCAATGGAGAAGAATCTTCTCGCAACAGCTTCACATCAACCTCGATAGAGGTGCCCATGGGTTTGCATTCAGACATTCCGAATACCTCCAGCATACTTTTGCTATGAGATGAAGAACTGATCTAGCTCTTATCAAACCTCGATTCCAAAACCAAAATGCATAAGCCCAAGGTTTGTCATTTCAAACTCTCTGCTCAACATCTCCTTTGTCTGAGGGGCCTTGTCTTCATGTTTTTGTGTGACAAAGGTCATCTATATAAAGGAGAATCCCCACATACTTGCCCTACTCAACAAAAACATATAGATTTGCATTTGAGGGGCTTTTCACACAAGCAATACTCACAAAATAAGTGTCAGTCCATTGGCAGTTATCCACCTGGGACCTATGTGAGCCCATAAAATGCCTTCTTGAGTCTACAAAATTTGCCTTTTGGACTGGGAGTCTCAAACGCTAGTGGTTGTTCACATCCTCCCCAAGATTTCCATTTGAAAAGGTAGACTTGACATCCACTTGTAGAATTGGCCACCATTCTTGTGATAGCCCAGGTTAGTGCAGATTGTGGTTAACCTGGCTGTGATGGCGAAAGTATCCTAATAGGAGAATCCTTTAGCTTGTGTGAGGCCTTTTGCCATGAGTTGAGCCTTGCACTTATCCCAATGATCCATTATATTTTTCCTAATGTGGCTTTGGAAACTCACTTGTTGCCGATTAGCATTCTATGGATGACCCACAAGGTCCGAAGGTTGTTTGTCATGAGGGAACCATACTCTGAATTAAGAAAGAGACTTTGAGTGCTTCCCTCTTCATCCTACCACATAGGTCAACCTATAGAGGAGCGTTTGGTCTTCTTGTTTCTTGTGAAAGTAGTTGCCCATGCTACTTGCCCATCATACAAGCTTCACATACATCTACAAATCAGTTAGAACTATAGGTCTACCACTATCCTAGTTTTCTACATTTCTTTCAATGCAACAAGGCTTAGATGAAGCAAACCTTTCATGCCATAGCTTCCTTGTACCCATTTGGGCATAAGTAGTGTAAGCCAAAAGTTAATATATGTTGCATCGTGTATCCCTTTCTACAACCATGCCACTAGCATCCAAGATTTATCTAGCATTGTTATCAAAGTGAACTCTATTTCTTGATCGGTGATAGCCATAGTGGGAAAAAAGTTCCTCTTGATGTTTGGCACATACAAGACATGCAACAATTTCTTACTAACTCCATTAGACCCTGGGACAACAACTCCTTTTAGTAATAGAACTTATGAAAATCTTGAGTATGAGATTCATTACAAAATATTTCACAAGTAAAATTCAATTTTATGAGCAGTGGTGTACTCTATACTAAAATAGCTTCAAGTATACCTTTATTCCTTGAAATTTGGACAACACTGACAAAATTTATATGATTTTGATAGAAGTCATGTTTAGAAAAAAGGTTGCTCTTGATGTTTGACACATACAAGACATGCAACGACTTCTTACTACATTAAACCCTCGGGCAGCAACTCCATTTAGTATTAAAACTTATAAAAACATTGAGTATGAGATGCATTAGAAAATACTTCACAGTGAAAACTCAAAACCCAACTATATTAGCTTAGAAGTATTCTATACTAAACCAGCTTTCAATATACCTTTACATCTTGAAATTCGGATCACACACACAAAAGTTACATGATTTTTGAAAGAAGTTGGGTTTTCATATTTTCATGGGAGGGGTTTGGAAGTGCTCAGCCACAACGTTCATCAAACTCAACGCCTGGTCCAAACCAGCTCAACTTGATGCTTATTTTATGTTTGTTTGCTATTAAGTCGAGGGGCTACAACTGCACTCTTCCAATAACACAATGTGACACTGTTTCTTTTAGAGCTTTATCTTTCAAGTATGCTAATGAAATCTCTCTCTCTCTCTCTCTCTCTCTCTCTATATATATATATATATATATATATATATAGTTTGCTATTAAGTTGAAGAGCTACAACTGCACTCTTCCAATAACGTAGTACGACACTTTAATTCTTTTAGAGCCTGATCTTTCAAGTATGCAAATGAAATCACCCCCCCTCTCTCTCTCTCTCTTTGTCTATCTATCTATATATCACCCCCCCCTCTCTCTCTCTCTCTCTCTCTCTCTCTCTCTTTGTCTATCTATCTATATATAGAGAGAGAGAGAGGGGGGGATATATATATAGAGAGAGAGGGGGGGTGATTTCATTAGCATACTCTATATATATATATATAAAGAGATAGATAGATACTCTCTCTCTCTCTCTCTCTATCTATCTATCTAATAGATAGAGAGAGAGAGAGAGAGTAAATCACACACTCTCTCTATCTAATAGATAGAGAGACAATAAAACACACTCTCTCTAAGATAGATAGAGAGAGAGAGAACTCTCTCTCTTAGATAGATAGATAGAGAGAGAGAGAACTCTCTGTTGAGAGTTCACGCTCAAGATCATGTGATCATGTGTGCATAGCACCATCACGTGATCATATGTGCATAGCACTAACCTTATCGAGTGCTATAAAGGAAAGGGTTAGATCCCCTAACCCTAACCCTAAAAGGGTTTGTATATATTCTATTTTTTCAACTAAATCTAGTGTACAGTTAGTCATTTATGGTGTGCTCTCTAGCTGTGCCCTCTCTCCTCATCTCCACTCTTCTCCTCTCCCCTCTTCATATTTTGTCATGGTATCAGAGCTCCCTTACCTTCCGCTGAGGCATTGTGATTCTTGAGAGTGATTGAGTGATTGTGAGATTGAGAGTTCTCTTGAGTGATTGTGAGATCCTTCCCTTCACTTCCGTTGAGAGGAATTTCCATCCATTTGAGAGGAGTTTCCATTCATTCTTCTGTGAGAGTGAGTGGTTCTTCATAGTGAGAGACATCTCTTCCGTTGAGAGACTGTGTGAAAGAGAGAGTTCATTCCCTTTAGAGATCTATTTTTTTGAGAGAGATCTATGATAGTTTTCCAAGAGAGAGAGCTTTGAGATTTTCAACAAGAGCATCGACGTCCTCTCCATGTGCTACCACAAGCCTGCGGATCTATAGATGCATCATTTGCATCTCCTACTCCAGCCTCTCTCCAACAAAAGACTCCCTGCTCACAGGCAACCAAGCGGCTACCCAGCGGCTGACGGACTCTAAGTAGACCCGTGACCTCCTGCTCCAGCGCATGTGCAAAGCTCAGCTGCTCCTCTATCTCCTGATATTGTTAATGATCTGGCGTGCTTGGATAGAGAACATCACGAAAAACGGTGTACAGCAAGCCGATGAGAGCCCAAGGAGCTATGAAAGGGATGAACTTGGTGTCGTACCATCGGCGTCCGACTGTGTAACGAAGAGAGGACCTGGTGATGATTCCAGCCACCACAGGTACTCCGAGAAACAGCAGCACACCTCTGGCAACCTCCCATGTAGTCACGTCGATGCCCTTGCCTCTCGAGACAACTTTGAGGTAGAACAGAGAAAGGGGAGTGTAGAGCACGAGCTGCATGATCGAATTGACAGCCACTAGGATTGCACAGAGCTGCACGTCACCTTTTGCCAAATCGTTTCATATAAGAACCATGGCTACACAGCCGCTACTATGAACTCACAGCCTCAGTCCTTGTCAACGAAGGACAACTCTCCAGCTCTCCTGCTTCACGGGCTTCTCCTTCACAAACACCGACCGACGGCTCCATTCTGCGAGCTCCCTAGCGGACAGCGTCACCTAGCCCAGCGCTTTTGCTCCACAACCACCGGCCTCTCCAACTGACCTGGCACTCCAACAAGCTGCCTCGCTTCAAGCGGCTACTCAGCGAATAGCTCCCGCCTCAACTCGATGACCGGCCACCTCTTCAGACGTGCAGCCACCGGCTTATGCGAGCCTGCAGCTCCATAGCAACGTGCTAGGCTGCTCCATCTGCGGCTCCATAGCCCTCGCAAGCCATAAAGGCAGTGTGCAAAGACTTCAACACAGAGCCAACGTGCTCCTCCACGACACGGAATCTTCAACGAAATCTCCAATAGATTTCGGTGCTCCAGAAATCGACACGTGGCATCTATCCTATCACAAGGGTCACCACAGAGGTGTGGTCAATCAACTGACACGTGGCACTCTATCCTCCACGTGGCATCTTATCTGCCATGTCAGCAGTCCACACCACCGACTGCCATGTCACCATCGACTGCCACATCAGCTGCCACATCACCAGTGCCAGTTCAGCATGCCACATCATCACAGCCGACTGACACATCATCAGTGCCATGTAGGCAAGCCACATCATCCTACCACATCATTCGGCCACGTCACCACTGCCATGTCATTCTATCACGTCATTAGTGCCACGTCATCAGTGCCACGTCAGCATTACCACGTCACCCTGCTGACATCATTTGTGCCCTCTGCAGGCACAGTCCCTTGCCAGGCGCACTGTGCACACACTGCATGTGCACACTCCTGCCACCTCAGCACAGAGCTTCACAGGCACACCTCTTGCTAGGCACAGTGCCACATCATCACTACATGTGACTCACAGTGACACATCATCATTGAGCACATTTGCACTCCTTTTGCCCCTCCACCTAGATCAAGTCGTATCTCTTGATCCAAGAAGAATTTGAGGGTGCTCCAAAAAGGAAAGTTGCTCGTTTTTTTGTGCTCTACGCGCTCGTTACATCACGTGCACATTTCGGTGCAAGTTACACTCACATTTGAGCCTCGCCGACAAAACCACTTTCTTCACGCACATTTGCCTCTACATCGACGCATCTGACCCAGCACTTAAAAAGAACAAAAGAAAAGGAATTATTTGCAATTCTTTCATCGATCGACGGTTGGTTTAGATCTAGATCAGAGTAGACTAGATCGCCATAGAGGGGACGCTTTGAATTTCCCCAAGTTGCCAATCTAAGCCATGCCCGAAATTCCCGACTAGTACCTACTCGGAGTCAGTCCATACGCTCACATCTGATTTCACATCATTACATTACCTGAAACCTTACGTTCATCAGTTCAGTGAGCAGACTTCAGAGTTCAAAGGCATTGCAGATTGATTCAGTGGGCAGATAGCATTTGATTTCACACACACATGCCACCATTGTAAAGCCTATTCGGCTATCTCACGGCATCGTGCACATCATTTTCAGCCTTGTAAAGCCTCTTGCTATTCCCGGCATCATTGCCACAAGCCTTGTAATACAGATCAGATTTTATATACTGCAGTTCTATCTTCACCGACGGTACAGAGATTTCACTTGGCATCTTCAGTGTATTTGCAGTTGATTCATACAGAGATTTTCAGGACACTTTTTGAGTACATTTTTTGCACCATGTCGACTAGCAACCTCAATCTGGAGGCATCTGCTAAGTTAGACAACTCCAATTACGGTACATGGAAATACCGAATGGAGACCATTCTTGTGCTTCAGGACAAATGGGAGTATGTCGATGGGCCTACACCTAGACCATTGGCCGATCCAGCCACCAGTAGCTCTACTCCATCTGTTGTCACAACACCAGCAACGGAATCTACATCAGGATCTACATCTACACAAACAGGTTCCGCACCAGTAGTAGATCCTGCCATTGCCCAAGCTCAAGCAGAATGGGATAAGAAAGACAAGTATGCTTATCACCTGATCAAGCAGAATGTGCAAGATGTCATGCTAGGACAACTCAACACAGTCAAGACATCAAAAGAAGCATGGGATATGTGCGCAGCTCTCTACGAGTCCAAGAACACATCCAGGATTCTCACCCTGAGAAACCAGATCAACCAGAGTTTCCGCAATAGCAGTGAAACCGATCATGCTTATGTACTCCGCATCAAAGACTACAACAATCAACTTGCAGCAGCAGGAGAGACTATGAATCCCGCAGAAATGGTTCAAGTAATCCTGAATGGACTAGGAGAAGGATATGAGAATCTAGTCCAGAGTATTGCCATTCAACGGCAAATTCCAACACTGGAAGAACTTCAGTCAGTTCTACTTGGTGAAGAACTCAGGACTCAAGCCATTCAAGCACGTAAAGGTCATTTTAATGATCAGGCATTCACAGCTTCAGACAGAAGCAGAGGCAAAGGCAGAAACAGAGGTAGATCATATCAGAAAAGTGGTCATCATCAACAAAATCAAAGTCAGAATCAGCATCAGCATCAGCATCATCCTCAAAAATCAGCAAAGAGGAAATCATTCCAATCAAGGAAGATTCCAAGGATGAGGGAATGCATCCACCAATGTGTCAAACATTCAGTGCAACTACTGTCACAAGTTCGGATACTATGAAAGAGATTGCCGCAAGAAGCAGTACGACCAAGGCGGTCAATCCACGAGGGAATTCTCGAGGAAGAGGAAATCATCGTGGTGGACATTCTAGTCACAGTCATTTTGCAAATGAACATGGAAATATGTTTCTTGCAAGTGAGGAATTGCATCAGACTGATACAATGCACCTAGACACTGATTTCAATCCCAAAGAGGATTTCAGCTATCAAGTCGACCAAGTGGAACAGAATCCTTGATACATCGACAGCGGTGCATCATCTCATATGACAAATCATCACGAATGGTTCACAGAAATGAAGCCATTAGAAGGACAAAAAAATGTCATCTACACAGCAGACAATACACCGAATCCAATTCAAGGGACAGGTGTTATCCCTATGAACAATTTCACTGGTACAAAAGGATTAGTCAAAGATGTGCTCTATGTTCCGAAGCTCAGCAAGAACCTTTTGTCAGTAGGTCAAATGACGGAACACAACTACAAAGTCATCTTCGACGGTGATGAATGCATTATCAGAGACAAATCCAAAAGATGTCAGCTAGTAGCAAAAGGTGTCAAGGAAGGACGCTTATACAGAATGCTAGCTACAGTACCAGATAAGCATGCTATGTCAGCTCAAATGCAACAGATGCCACTATCTGCAAAATGGCACAAGAGATATGGTCATGTCAATTTCAAGTACTTGTTAGATCTAAGGAATCAGAATATGGCAATTGGGATTCCGAAGCTACAGTTTCTTGGTAAGGTTTGTGAAGCATGCTGCTTCGGCAAACAAAAGCGAACCAACTTTGTCAGAAGTACCTCTCGTGCAGAGGTATTCTTGATTTGATACATACAGATGTATGGGGTTATGCCCAAACCCGCAGCATCAATAGTTCACTTTATTACTTGACCTTCATCGACGACTACAGCAGATATTGTTGGGTCTACTTTCTGAAAGAGAAATCTGAAGTGTTTTCTAGATTTCAAGAATTCAAAGCCATGGTAGAAAACCAGACAGGCAGAAAGATCAAGGTCATGAGATCAGACAGAGGAGGTGAATACATGTCTTCAGCATTCATGAACTTTTGCAAAAATCACGGCATACGAAGACAATTCACATGTGTAGATACTCCTCAGCAGAATGCAATAGCTGAAAGGAAGAATGGGACTTTAGCAGACAGTGCTAGAGCAATGCTTAGTGAAAAGCATCTTCCGAATCAGTATTGGGCAGAAGCAATAGCTACAGCTAACTATTTGCTTAATCGGCTTCCTATCGAACCGATACAAGGTATGACTCCTTATGAAGCATTCACTGGACACAAGCCACGCATTGGGCATCTCCGCATATTTGGTTGCATAGCATATGCCCACATACATGATGATCATCGCAGAAAATTGGATGCGAAGTCACGCAAATGCATCATGGTTGGCTACAGTGAAGAAAGCAAAGCATACAAATTGTATGATCCCATCAACTGCAAAGTCATTATCTCCAGAGATGTAATCTTTGATGAGGAATCAGAATGGAAAACCTCACCTACACAGGAGATAGAAGCATCGACTTCACAGTCGTCTACAAAACAGGTTGATGAAGAAGAGCAAGAATTGCCAACAACACCCCAAGCAGCGCCACAGCAGCTTAGACGGTCTACTAGGGAAAGCAGACCACCACCAGATTGACATATGCTCAGAAAGGCAAAGCAATTCAGGTGGAAACCACCAACTATGCTCTTATGACTACCATCATGGCTACAGAAGAGCCAGTGTACTTCGAAGATGCAGTAGACAAGCCAGAATGGCAAACTGCTATGAATGAAGAAATGGATGCTTTGTATAAGAACAATACTTGGGAATTATGCGACCTTCCACCAGGAAAGAAGGCCATAGCAAACAAATGGGTATACAAAGTGAAGTACAATCCAGATGGCAGTATTCAGAGATACAAAGCCAGATTAGTTGCAAAAGGATTTGCACAACAATATGATCAAGACTATGATGAGACTTATGCTCCAGTAGCAAAGATGGATTCCATACGGTTCTTGATATCACTAGCGACACTCAGTAAATGGAATGTGTATCAGCTCGATGTCAAGAATGCATTTCTCAATGGTTATCTAGACGAGGAAGTCTACATGCAACAACCCGCAGGTTATGTTGAACCAGGAAAGGAGAAAAAGGTTTGCCATTTCAAGAAAAGTCTCTACGGCTTAAAGGAAGCACCCAGAAGTTGGTACAGCAGAATTGACAAATATTTTGCTGATCTGGGATACATGAAATCCAATGCAGATCATACTCTCTACTACAAAGTTCAAGGGGAAGACATTACTATTGCACTTTTGTACGTAGATGATCTGATTGTGACATGAAGCAAGGATAGCTTCATCAGAAAATTGAAACAAGACTTATCTGAAGAGTTCGACGTGAAAGATCTTGGACTTATGCACTATTGTCTTGGAATTGAGTTCTGGAGAGATTCAGCTAGCACATTTATGAGTCAGCTCAAGTATGTTGACAGTCTCTTGAAGAAGTTTCATATGGCAGATTGCAAGATTGCAGCCACTCCCATGGAACAGAGTTTGAAACTTACTAAAGATTCAGAAAAGCCTACAGTCAATGACAGATACTATAGGCAACTCATCGGATCTCTTATATCTCCGACAATCACACGGCCAGATATTTGTTATGCAGTAAGCTCACTAGCACAGTTTATGGCAAATCCAAAACACTCATTGGAATGCAGCCAAAAGAGTCTTGAGATACATCAGAGGAACAAGACAGTTTGGGATAGAATACAGAGGAAGTCATCCACGGTTGCATGGATACTGTGACAGTGACTATGCCGGAGATCATGAGACCAGGAGATCGACACAAGGATATGCATTTTTCCTTGGTCAAGGTGCTATATCATGGTTGTCAAACAAACAACCAACTGTTTCTTTGTCTTCGACTGAAGCAGAATATAGAGCACTCACTACAGGTGCATGTGAGGCTATATGGCTCAGAAGACTATTGTCAGAAACAGATTACTTTGATGAGTCAAAGCCAACAACAATATACTGTGATAATCAATCGGCTCAAGCATTGGCCAAAAATCCAGTATATCACTCCAGGACAAAGCACAATCGGCTCAAGCATTGGCCAAAAATCCAGTATATCACTCCAGTATGTCAGAGAGCACTTCATCAGAGAAAGAGTGTTACTTGGTGACATCACTCTGCAGCATTGTGATAACAAAGAGAATGTTGCAGACATCTTTACCAAACCACTCGGTAAAGAGCTATTCGAGAAACACCGACTAGCTCTTGGTTTGACGCAGAGGAAGGACATTCCCATTAAAGAGGTGTGATGGAATGTAATGCTCAGTCCTTCTTCGATTCCCCAAAATCATCATCTTGAGGGAAGGCCTACTTCATGATGTTGATCTTGAGGGAAGGTGTTGAGAGTTCACGCTCAACATCATGTGATCATGTGTGCATAGCACCATCACGTGATCATATGTGCATAGCACTAACCTTATAGAGTGCTATAAAGGAAAAAGTTAGATCCCCTAACCCTAACCCTAAAAGGGTTTCTATATATTCTATTTTTTTAACTAAATCTAATGTACAGTTAGTCATTTGTGGTGTGCTCTCTAGCTGTGTCCTCTCTCCTCATCTCCACTCTTCTCCTCTCCCCTCTTCATATTTTGTCTCTCTCTATTAGATAGATAGATAGATAGAGAGAGAGAGAGAGAGAGAGAGAGAAATCTCACTCACTCTCTCTCTCTCTAAGATAGAGAGAGAGTGTGTGATTTATCTCTATCTATCTATCTATCTATCTATCTATAGAGAAGACGGGAGGAGGGGGGGACTCACTCACTCTCTCTCTCTCTCTAAGATAGAGAGAGTGTGTGTGATTATCTCTATCTGTCTATC
Source organism: Dipteris shenzhenensis (assembly GCF_047967505.1). Classification (NCBI taxonomy): domain Eukaryota; kingdom Viridiplantae; phylum Streptophyta; class Polypodiopsida; order Gleicheniales; family Dipteridaceae; genus Dipteris; species Dipteris shenzhenensis. The sequence continues at coordinate 10,477,029 of NC_141621.1, read as the reverse complement.
TATCTATCTATAGAGAGAGAAGGGAGGGAGGGGGGATTTCATTTGAAAGACCAAGCTCTAAAAGAAACAAAGTGTCATAGTGTGTGCGTGCACGCGGCGCTCCTAAGTTGTCTCTTGAAACAAACGATGCTCAACAAGTGAGTGCAAGAAGCCTTTCCCATGGTGAGCTTACTTTGTTCTTCTTCACTGTGTGCTCCTAAATCATGTAGCTCTGTAAGACAGAACCATGGTCAGGAAATGGCTGTAAAGAACCCATACCTATGATGAGCTTATTTTCTCATCCACCTTTGAGTGCATGTATGATTTTTGGTGCAGCAGCTATGCCACAACTCTTCAATTTGCTGTGCCTTTTTGCTGTCATCCAGGTACACTGCCTCTCTTGGCACCACCCTGTGATTTTGCAAACCAATTCCTAGATAGTAGCTACCTGACTCGGCAAGTGAGTTTGGACAGGGCTGTTTCCACTATTCCCTACCACAGCAATAGACTTGGTCAGGGAGACGAGGGATAGAGAGGAATGTGTCAAAAAAACCTTGTTCTAGAGGTACACATGGTCCTGGCCTTATCTATGGTGTAAGGTTGCAAGATGGGCCACTTTTCCGAACTTATGGCAGAGGAGCTAGATTTGGTATCAAGCTTGACCTAAAGCTTCATCTCATGTATAGGGGCAATGATATCCTTGAAATAGCCTTTGAGAATCCATCTTAGTAAACCAAGGAGTACAAGTCATAAACACATCAATTGAAACTCAGGATTTAAAACAATGGCATTTAATTTTATTTTCATTGTTAGAACAGGACACTAAAGGGAGAGGGGGCAAAATGTTGTGGACAGCTAACTGACCATAGAACATTGAGTAATGTGCAGCTATGCAAAATAACACACCATGAATTTTGCATCATGCTCTAAAGATAAATCAGAGTAAATCCACGTTTAACATTTTTGGGCAGGATTGCAAATACAAGGATTCAAGAACAGGCTTGAAAAAAAAATCAGTTGAGAACTAAATGAAATGCATCCATGTGCATTGAACTTCACAAAATCAAGACCTAGTATTAAAGACAGAGAACCTGCAAGCAATAGAAGTGAAATAACCCCATAGAATGTCAAGCTAACACTTACAAATCTAATCCTGCGGGAAGGCGGGAAGAAGGTTGGGAAAGGATGAGGGAGACCACGAATAAATTCAACTTTCCTGCTCTTAATCTAGACAGGAGTACAAACTGCTAGTTGGAAGAGCAGTAAAGCTGTCTGCAACTTGCTGCAAAAATGTCAACAAACAGCTGGTGCCTCACAGAAGACTCCAATGTTCCACTAGTTTTGCATAAACCCTTGCAAAAGCAAGACAAATGCAAGCAGCAAGTAAACATGTCCAAGCTATAAGCTTTGACCGATTCGTGAATCAAAAAGGAGCTGCACATCTTCACAGTGGTCTTACCACAAAACTTCTCTTTCATACATTTACATATCCTGGATGATGACTCCTGATGTGAAAGGATCCCTTTCCACTCCCAGTCGTAAGCTTGGTTGTACACTTCCTGCACCCTAATTAAATGATATCGCTCACTTCTCTTCTGTTCAAAGAAGTTTTGCATCCCACTGCATGGCACAAGGCAGCATACATGGAGACATTATGGATCACCATTTTCTTGTGCTTTTCCTCATACACGAGCTCTTTTGTTGCTACAGGATGGACATTTATACTGCTTTATATGCTCAGCTCTGGCAGGCGTAATCTTCACACATGATCCATGAAACCATCTCTCACATATATCACAACAAATCCAAAATTCATCAGGACCATATTTCACACCACAACTGCCACACAAAGTGTTTCCATGTTCATCCTCATCATCTTCTAGTATCTCTTCCTCATCCTCTTCATAATCGTCTGCTGCTTCATCATCATCATCATCTTCATTGTAGGATGGGGGTGGTCTGCTTGGCTTCTGCAATACATCCCCTTTCTGTCACTATGAAGGTACAATTCCAAACGATAAAGATGGGAACAATTTTTTTCTTCATGCGCACACTATGAGATTCTACTTGCTAACGACCATCACCACATGCCTCCAAAACGCCTATTGTACACAAAAGTTACAAAATGAAAATCAAATGACTGCATGAAGTGCTTATTCGTGTAAAACATTATTCTAGCTAACTATTTAACAATGCAAAAACGCATAGCCGTACTGTACAAAACTCCTCAAGCAAACTACACACCACAAAGATACTGTATTGGTATAAGAAAATGCCAACGCAAAGCTAGGTATGCATTTAAACGCATTCTTTTGACAGAACTAGGGTGCTTTCAAACATAATGTCCAATATACGATACTTACCGCCTTCACTCCAGAAGAGATGGATTTAGTCGGCTTGTTGTTGACGACTGTATTTTCTTTCAAAGGATTCCTTCCCGTAACTATGTCAAGAACAGTCGGCATATCATTGATCAAGCCGAAGAGTCTTTTCCTGCACATCAACATACAATGCAACACATTTGAAAACGTACGTCAACATGCGAACTTGAATCTTTTGAACAACAGCTTGTTAAGTTCATGTCCGAAATAGGTGTCTTTCAACGTGCGAAACCAAATAAGCAACATCTTTCAGGAAGCCCCCTGTCGTCAAGACAGAAAAACACAAAAGAACCATGGTTTCCTCGCATACAATAATTGAGTTAACTACAAAGCACGAATGAAACTAAGCCAACATGGTGAGCAAGAACGCACGACAGCGGCGTACACCGCGGGCGTGGCAATAGGACTGACCTCTCGCTTTTATCAAACCTTGCACCGAAGTAAAATGCAACAGCTATAAGCCATGCATCACTATGGACAGCTACCAAAGACAGCCAGTCCTTGCGCAGCATACCATCTCGAGCAAAGTTGATTCCCAAGGCGGGCTCAGGAAGCTCCGGGGGTACCTCCTCGGCAGGTAAATTGACTTCCCAAACTTCGTCGGGAAATCCATATAGACATAAATTCTCTTTATCTGCAAATACGAAAAGAACGGCAATGTAGGAAACGGTCGGCAATCAAAATAGGTCAGTCGAAGACGGGAAAATCACAAAACGACGCGCGAAAAGGGGGAAACGGAGGCGTAATTTCACGCAAGGAGAACGAGAAACGCAAAAAACCCCAGGAAGGGGGTAGCAGGGCGAAATCAAGAGGGGAATTGACGATAACGGGGGGGAAATCCGGTCGATTCCTGTGCATTGGTGCTTCAAATTTACGAAAAGAGAAGTAAGGAAAGCGACCGTTGGGATGGGGAAAAAAAAAAAGGGGGGGCGAGGCGAACCTGGATCGCATTGCTGGCAGAAGGCTTCGACATCTGCAGGAAGAAGAAGAGGGGGCGGGGGCGGTGAGGCAAAGAGATGGAAGAAGCAAAAAACAGAAAGGGGGGGGGAGGAGGAGGGACAGACCAGAAGTGAGGGCCTTGAGGACACCAGAGCGGCGGCCGAGGAAGTCCTTAAAGATCTCTTCAACGGTGCGAGGGTTGGGAGGAAGGGAGGTGTCGTCCATGGCGAGAGCAAACGAAGAAGATGAAGAAGAAGAAGATGGTGAAGAAGATGATATGAAGAAGAAGAAGAAGGAGGAGGAGAAGGAGAAGGGGATGCTTGAATCCCTCCTTCCTTTCTTCTTTCTTCCCTTTTCCCTTGCTCCTCTCTTCAGAGGCAGGAGTCACAGTTGGGGTCCTCTCTGTGTGTGTGTGTGTTTTTTTTTGTGCGTCTTTGTCTCTGTGTCTTTCACTGAAAAAAGTGTGTTTTTCTAACCCTCCCTTCCCCCTCCCCCTCCCCTCGAGATTGTTGGAACACACTTTGCCTTTCTCGCTTCCACACACAACACCAGAAACGTTTCTCCGCTTTTGGGTCTCTCCTTCATGTCATATTTTTTCGGGTCCCTTGCTTCACTTCGTCTGCTTTTTGCGCCTGTGCCTATGTCTGTGCGTGTGCGTGCACACACGCTTTCACACCTGCACTTGACGCTGTGTGTTTTTGAGTTTGTGCTTGAAGTTTTGTGTCTGTGTGTGTGTGCGTGAGCGTGCAAGTGCTTACACATTTGTGAAGACACACTTGGGCCTCTGCTTACAGCCGTGTGTGTGCTTATGTGCACACACACAGCATATGTGTGTGTGATGAAGTTGTGTGTGTGTGTGTGGACGCACACGCGCACACGCACATGCAAGTACACATATATATGTATGTGCTTGAAGTTATTGGTGCTCACATGTGCACACACACACACGTGTGTGTGTGTGTGTGTGTGTGTGTGTGTGTGTTGTGTGTTTTTATGTGCATGTTTGTATAACTTTCACATGCATACATGAAACACATGTATACATGAAACTCTAAATGTATGTGTGTGTTTAGGGGGATAGTGTGCATACAAATGTACGCATGTGTGTATGTATGTGTCTGTGCGCAATTGTTAGCCCAGTGTTCTACCCACTTACATTCCAATTTTCCATGAGTGTTAACGCATCAAGAAGACGTTGCGCATACCTACATGATTTATCTCCAAGGACAAGCAAAGGCGCTTGCTAGAACTATTATGGAAACCTTGAAGGTGGGAGCCTCCAAAATTTGAACCACTACGCACACTCTTATGTGTGGAGGGGAGGGGGAAGGCATGAAATGGGTAAGAGGATATCTGGATCTGGCATGTTTCCTCACCTCCTACACATTTCAAATTCCCCCCTCCTCCCCTACACACTTGCATGTGAAGCCCCCTTTACCACATAGTTATCACATTCAAAATGCCGTAGCCACCCCCACACTTGCATTTGAAGCACCCTTTGCCATGCTTTTTTTAATCCTCAATCGCATTCCACATGCCTTGACCTCTCCACACAACCCCCCTCCTCCTCTCCCCACACACATATAGGCAGTTTTTTCCATGATCAACCGTGGAAACAAGAGACGTGAATTCATATGCATCAGGTTGTGGGAAAGCATTGTTGCAAAGTTGGTCGTCTGTCGTTGTTGCCCTTAGCAGGACCGCCAGAGATTTTAAGAGTTCTACTACACGGACATGATGCTAAAAGCAAATTGTTTAAGAAGAACATTAAGGCTTATAATACAATCATGGCATATGTTTGGGGCTTGACATCTTGCGAGTAAGTTTTTGTGAGTTTTGCGAGTTTTTATTAAAAAAATTTATATAGCCCATGGCATGCCATTAAAGATCGTATGGTGTAGAACTCTTGCAACCACCTTGATCTCTAGCCACAAGGATTGATTTGACTCAACCATAATGACTTTTTTTAAAGGGAAAATTTAAGCAAAACTATGCATTCAGAATTTTAAAATACCGTTATATGCACAACTTGTATTCTTACATGCAGAGGACCCAATACAAACAAACACATCTCCCACAAAACTAGAAATTACTGATGTTCAAATATTTGACCTATGGATGACCATTGTTACTCTGATCCATTGGTACAAATTCCTTGGAACAAAACAAAACTTGAACTATGTTGCTAAAGGGGTATAAATTCCTTGGGGAAAAACAAAACTTTTGAAGGATTCACAATTTGACCTCTTTAACATTAGAAATCAGCTCTGAAGGCCCAAAAACCTTGAAAACGACTGCAAATATGGGTACCTTTAGATGAAACCCCAAAATGCCATCTGGGAAAAACGTTTTTGGCACCCTGTCTTTGTAGCTCACTAGTGAGCTAGTGTTTCAAGCTATTTATGCTTGGCTCATCAACCACGAATGCAATGATGCTTCACTATACTGCTTGCTTGCCTTTGTAGCTTAGTGTATTAAGGTATTTATGAGGAGATCTTGTCCTTTACTAGAAATAGCTCACAAAATCATAAGACCACCCTCACAGAATGGTTCACTTACAATCAGTTGCGACAAGATGCAAGCAACTTGTTGTATGGTGACTTGCCATGCAAGTTAGTCTTGAACAAAACCAATAAGCGGTGGGCTAGAAGACAAAAGGGCAATACCATTGGCCGGATGCACAATATTTCCCCCTCAGCTACTGGGTGAGCTCTACTTCATGCGTATGCTTCTTAATGTGTGCATGGGATGTAAGTCCTTTGATGACCTACGTACTTTTCATAGGCAATTCTACCCTCCTTTCAAGGCAACATGCATAGCATGGGGTTTGTTGAGAGTGATAATGAATGGTTTGTGTATATGCAAGAGGCCATATTTTACCAAAATAGTGCATAGCTGAGACACCTATTTGTCACAATTTTGGTTTTCTGTGAGCCAATGTCTTCTGGCATTTTGTGAGAAAGATTTTTCACCGAGCTTTTGGATGATTTTTTTCATGTATTGGAATCAAGTACGGGTTTAATTGGTCATCGTGCCCTTGAAATAAAGAAGGATGTATTGCACTTGCAGCACATTCTTCAACAACATGAGCGAAGGTTGGCTAAGTTTGACCGAATGCTTGTTGTCAACAGAACATCTTTGTCAGAAGCTAAAATGGCTTATTGCAAGAAGAAATAATGTTTATTATGTGAAGAAGCACAGACTGGCCAACAGATGGAAATGTCCTTGAATCATTGCCAACGTGTTGCATTCGATCATATTTTGGCGAGGGTCTATGGGGATGGTGGTGAGGTGTTTCTACAATTTCTTGCTCTCTTGGTTGCGTGCGGAGGGGCACATTACTTTGGCATGCGCATCTTCTAGGATTATAGCGTTGCTATACTAGCGAATGGATGCACGACACACTCATGATTGAAGATACCGTTGAAGATGGATGGTACTAGCAACTACAATATTAAGGTTGATAGTCATCTCACAAATGTTTTGAAGATGGCTAAGCTAATAATATGGGATGAGGCACCCATGACTCATCGGTTTGCTTTTGAGGCACTGGATAGAATAATGCGAGATATCATGTCGAATGAGCAACTTTTTCGTGAGAAGGTGGTGCTGTTGGGGGGGAATTTTAGACAAGTCTTGCGAGTTCTTCCAAAGGCAAGATGAGAGGACATTGTCAATGCTACCTTATGCCACTCAAGGATTTGGGGATGCACTACAATATTGAAGCTGACATAGAATATGTGGGTCCTTCGAGATGGTGATAACTTAGATGAATAAGAGTTCACGCAATGGGTTTTGGGCATTGGCAATGGGATAAACAGATGTACAAAAGAAGATACTATTGTGATTCCATCGCAAACTCTTTTAGAGACAAAGTCCATGGAAGGCCTCATTGGATGGGTGTATAGAGGGCTTGCAACTATTCTAGATTGTGCACCATACTTTCAAGAGAGCACTATTTTTGCACCTCGAAACATGAGGTTGATGCAATCAATGCTACAGCATTGAAGGCAATGCCCAATGAGGAAAGGGAGTATCTAAGCACAGACTTAGTGGACAACTCAGTGGGAGATTTTTTTTTGTTTGCAGTCAAGTATTTGAACAGTCTGGATCTTGGTGGTGGGGATACCCCCCACATCGATTAGTTTTGAAAAGGAATGCTGCTATGATTTTGTTGTGCAATATGAATCCTCGCAAGGGTCTGTGCAATGGGACACAGTTGATATGCAAGAGTTTCGCACGAAAGTGTTAGAAGCTGAAATCATTACCACTACCAATGCTGGTGATAGAACATTCATTCCAAGGATAACGCTCATACCGACCAACCTTAAACTTCCATTCGACATGAGGAGAAGGCAATTTACTATCCAATTGGCATTTGGCATGGCAATCAACAAGTCACAGGGCCAAACATTGTCGGGGCTATACTTAGCGACACTGGTGTTCAGTCATGGGTAGCTATACATGGCATTTTTGTCACATCGAATGCTATTAAGGTATTCATTCCAAAGAGTGTTTCTGATGCTATTGGCGAGGAGGTGGATAACATTTCTACCACAAATGTTATGTAGAAGGAAGTTTTGCAATTGGCAACAGCAAGAGCCTAGGAGTATGCCTTTGCTATTTCAAGCCCTGCTAAGACTTTCTTGGGTGGCAAATTTTCATTTGGGTGATATTTGTATATATTTTTTTAAGTTCATTCAATATTTCATCCAAGAACCATCATATGTCTTGGGGAATGCCAGCTATATATACAAATCTTAAGTGAGATGTAATCTTTCATGATTTTGAGTGTTTTTAATATGTGGCTTTTATGAGTTTTGTGTGTACTCTATGAAATTTCATTTTCCATTTGACTTGTGGGTTTGCAATATATTACATAGTATTTTCTTTGGCAATTGAGCCTTGAGGTTTAGAAAGTCTATTTTTTTCTCTTGTACATGTAGATTGTGTGTTTCTTTTATGCAGCACGACAGTTCACCGAAGCAGGAGTGCAGGTAGAAGGTACATAATTACTTGATAGCCACGTTTTATGTCAACCTATTTCATAGTAGAGTCATTGACTTTTAGAAATCTATAGATCCTACAAGGTGGAGATCTCTAGAGAGAGCACAACTCTACTGTTGGATCTACTTAAGCTGGAGAGCTACCTTGGGTAGGAAACGTGTATATTGTTTGTTGCTTTATTTTTGTTAAAATAAAATGTTATTTGGATTATATATGAGTGGAAAACTTGCTATTTTTTTTCTTTTAGGCATGTTCCTAATTCAAGGTTTGTAATGAATCTCCACATCCATCGTCCTTTGGCAGGACGAGTCCACTTGGGATATTACATTTTCCTGGCTCATCGGCTTCATGGGGATGATGGACCATAGACCATCACTGTCTGCTGTGGCTAGGATACTATGCACATGTGTGAACACGGATTTTCTATCAAGGATAGAATTTAGACTATATGTCACCACCCAGCATACAAGCCTTGCCAACAGTGCTAGCTCTAAGTTCTAACCATGACACAATATCTTTGGTGATTTTAGTAGTCTAATTTCAACCCTTTCCCTAAGGTATAACAAATAGCCCTCTCTTTCACACACTCTCTGTCACTATGCGCACACGTGCGTGCATGTGTGTGTGTGTGCACGCGCGTGTGTGTGTGTGTGTGTGTGTGTGAGAGAGAGAGAGAGAGAGAGAGAGAGAGAGTGTGTGTGTGTGTGTGTGTGAGTGTGAGTGTGAGTGTGTGTGTGTGTGTGTGTGTGTGCGCGAGCGTGCGCGCACGCACGCATCCACGCATGCACATGTGTGTCTTCACCTTCTCCATGATCACTAGAATGAAAATTCATGTCATAAAATTTCCCATTAATTGAACCGGAATTGCATGCAAATGTGGAAAATGCATCTTTTGATTTGGAGGTTTGCCATCTATGCATCACCTTTACCATTGTGCAATCAACCCACATGGTGCCTTTACTTGATATTCTAATTATTGAAATTAATGACATTTTAGCACCTTGAAACCCGATGGAGCGGGTCTCTATCTGGTCGTAGATGGATCAAACTACTCATTAATATGATCAGGAAGATAGCTGATAAAAATAGCTTTATAGCTGCGGAGATTGAACATAGAGCATTGGCATAGGCTCAATAGCCAAAAACACATAAAAAAAGGAGACATCTAGTGTACATCCTATCCAGCATTCATAAGTGGCAGACGATTTGAAAGTAACAACTGGCAAACGATTATTCTAGATAAAGAAAGCAATGTGAATAGCTTTAGCCCAAAAACCACAATCCAATCGACTAAGAGTAAGCATGGTCCAAGAAGCATTGTTGCCAGTCAATTTTTTGCATTCAACAACCCCATTGAGTTGAGGAGTGTGAGGAACCATCAATTCCCAAATATCTTCTTGACGATAGGAGGATTGAAAAGCCACAGTAAGGTATTCACCATTGTTATCAGAATGAAGACCTTTAAGCTAAAGACCCATGTGACGTTCGTCCATGCCCTTGTAGTCCTAAAATGATTGGAAAGCTTCTAATTTGTATTTAAGAAAATAAACCTCTATCCATCAACTAGCATCATCAATAAAGGTGATGTAATAGTGACTACCACCTCCGAGGGGATGGGCATAGGAACACAGATATCAGTATGAACCAAAGAAAGATGTTCAAAAGCTTGAGGAGTGTGTCCATGAAAAGAATGCCATGAATTTTTGCCAAAAATACAAGCTTCACAAGTGCCAAAGAAAAGGTAAGTACTTAAACATAAACCACAAACAAGGCCATAAGCATGCAAATAATTCATTGTGGGAAAATTATGTGAACCAACCGCCGTTGATGCTAGAGATTGACATTACTACTAGATGTTAGCAAGAAGAAGAACACCCTTAATTTGTGTAGCAACTGTGACGAAATAAAGAGATTTCCTATGAATGCTGCAAGCCGGAATAGTGCGAATCAACTCATGGACGAATGATGCATTCATGAGAATGAAATTCAACAATGATGCCCATGCCAGTAAGGTGGGTGATTGAGACAAGATCCCACTTCAAATTCGAGACATAGAGAAGGCCTAAGTGTCAAAAAATATTACCATTGGGAATTCAAAATTCAATATCACCAATGCCTCCAATAGAATGCTCAGAATTTTCATCCATTTGGACAGTGTGCTGGGAGCTGCATGGTTGTAAAAGAATGAACCAATCACGATGACATGTCATGTGCTAGTCAAGAATAAGGGTATCAAATCAAATGGACATTGGATGCATTATAGAACGCAAGAGGGACACAAACATGATGCATGCAAATCTTTTTAGATAAAAATTCAGAGGAAGAAAGTGATTTTGATGTGAGCTCCTTGATCTACTTCTCTAGGTCTTCCAATTTCCTTCAACATTCAAATTCAAAGTGACCTTATATTTGACAATATTGGTATTTACCTTCGCAACATGAGTTCTTGGGACCTGTGGATGATTAAGGTGTTGTGTGAGACAGGAGCATATGATTACTTGTAGAACCTTGCACTCCAAGATGGATGCACATCATCTCTTCCTCGTACAAGGCGTCAACAGCTTGCTCCCATGTGAGACTCTTGTTGGCCATCAATGCATTCCTAAAGGTATGCGAAGAGCTTAGTAAACATTGATAAAGCTTAAGCTTTTTGTTGTTCAAGTGGTACCTTGTAGGCATCACCAACACACGCTAAAAGGTTGAAAATGACCTTTATAGATTGAACTTGAATATAGAGATCTTTGCCATTGAGATACTGGAGATTCTTGAGTTTATGGAATATGTGAAGAAATTCCACCTCGGCCGTACTTCTGTATAAGCCATCCCTAGAGACCCACTCTGTCGCACGGTGCTTCAAGAATGATCTCCTTCTTGAGACTGAGACCAATGGCTCTAGCAAGGCTTTGTCTTCTTTAACCTACTAAGATTTGGCCTCCTTTTTAGTATGGAACTTCTTGTGAGTCCTACTTATAATACCATAGTAACCTTCACCTTTGAGATGGAGCACATGTGCTTCCAAGCTTCAAAACCCGTTCCATCAAAGACAAGCACCAAATGATTGTTTGCATTTGTATTTCACCTGGTAGTTGACATGTCAAAAGCAAAGGGGATGCATGGGGTGACCAAAGCTTTAATGCATTGTTGAAAAAGGAAGCATGTCGCAACAATAGACGATGAATGTATATATACATTGCACTAATGGATACATGAATATACAACAATCTTATACATCGTAAATAAGGACTACTGGTCATGACCCTCCAAAGTCAGTGTTCACTACTTACACATAATCGTTGTCTTATCGACCTATAATTGTGAATACCTACATAGCCTATAATTGAGGAAGTAATCTGGTTAGGGTGTGATTGACGTATCATGGATATGTTGGGTATTGAAATGAAATTGATGCATGCTAAGCATGTGATTATTACTGTCTTTTGACAAGATTCGGATTAACCTTAGAAACCCCCCTACTCCAAATCTTGTGAACTTTTGCCTAAGGTGTTATAAGACCAATTGAGCAACAGCAAGTCTAATGTGTAGGGCATGCGAGTGGTTTTGTCTTTGACTAAGTGGTACTGAAGATTTATGTGTTTGGTCTTATTACTTTGTGAGTTATTCTTTGCTATGGATATTGCTGATTGATTGTCAAAGTGGAGCATCATGGTACCATAACCCTTGAAACCAAGCTCATGAAGTAAACCTTTAAGCCACATTCCATCAGTATATCCTTCCATATATTAAAAAATGGAAAATTCTCATTAATTAGTTATGGAGGAGAGAAAAGGGGTGAAAAGGAAGAGGGAAAGGGCATGATTAAACTAAGGGATAAAGGGGGGAGGTAGAACTTTCAATTAAGAGCGACCACTTAAGAAGGGTACATTAAAGAAGAAGGCACCTGCTAAAGGGGGAGGGGTAATAGGGACCATTTTAAGAGGGTATTAAAGAAGAAGGCACTTAGTAAAGGGGGAGGGGGAAGAAGGTAATATTTTGGTTAGCACTTGGTATGCTCTTCCACTCTATAGCTTAGTGGTAGGGCTCACATGTGGGAAAGCCAACATTGTGGGTTCTAATCCTACCCTCTTAAATAATGTGCACTCCTCTTAGACATAGCTTAAAATAAATTAATTAACCCAATTAAAGTAATTACTCCATGGACAAACATAAGTTAGTTAACCTCCATGGTCCAAAACAAATAGGAATAAACTAAAGTTTGAGCAAGTATGTCATATGTGCCATCCAATATAAATATTGCCATGGAAAGATATTTAGCCTCTATAGTAGAGATGGCAATAATCGATTGATTCTTGCTACAATGAAGGATTGGACTAGCTGCCGACTGATAGACATGACTGGAGGTTGATTTTTGTGTGTCAAGGTCCACACCCCAATCAACATCACTCTAACTGATGAGAGATGTGGAATTTTTGGATGCGTAAATGATGCTAAGTGTAGATGTGGTGCGTAGGTATCCAATCAAGTGTTGGAAGGCTACATAGCTATTAGAGTTCTCAAACCATTATTAACTAATTCACATGTTGTTAGACCACATGACTATGGATCACATGTATAGTTATGGCAGTCACTGACTCCTATTTTGTCTTTTATTGTTGGTGGTGGTGAGCTACACTTATATTTCATAAATATGAGGGTTCAACACAACTAATCTAGTTGCTAGCATGGACCACTCAGCCTTTCCCACTTATCAAACCTATCATCATACCTAGATTGAATGTCTAGCTTGATCACATGTACAAACAAAGAGCAAATTTCAACATGAAATCTCCAGGGGTTTACCTCCAAAAAATTTAGTGTACCACGCGCATTCAAAAGGGGAGATATTTTAAATCCCACTTCTTTTTAAAATTTAATAGGATCACAATACCAAGAAGGGTTTTTTAATTCAAATTTATAAAAAGAGTTGTTAGTTCATAAGTAAAGGGGGTGGTTTTATTGGGGGGGAAATTTTAGTTGAGGAGTTTTTAAAATAACCCTTGAACGCACGTGATACTTAGGATTTCTTAGTAGTGCACCCCGCAAGCATGAAATGGATTAGTTACAATCAAAACCGCATCAAGGACTACATCCTCAACCCACACAACCTATTCACATTGATTTTTTCTTGAAAAACAATACATTTCTTTAGCATAAGTACCTGCTTCACTTAACTTTATCCAATTATTTTAATGCAAAATTGATTAAAAATAAAATCTTTGTGCTCATTTAACAATAGTCATTCAAGATTCATTAGTTATTGGTACAAATTAATATGTACTTATGAATAATTTGGGAGCTATGACCTCAATTAAAGGAGCACAAAGCTCAACCAAAATTGGGTGGAATCAATGCTTCATGCCATGAAATCAATGCACACAAAAACACACTACTAATACTAGTCCAATCTCTCAATTTGGCAAACACACACAAAGACACATTAGACAAATACTAGTCTAATCTTTCATTCTCATCAATGCACACAAAAACACACTACTAACATAGTCTAATCTTTCAAAATTACAACCAAAAAATGGCATAAGCAAGGTGAAGTTATATAAGGGATTTGGGATCTCCAATTAGATTGGCAGTTTCTTTGAAGGATAAATTTGAATGGTGCATGACAAAGCTACCTGACAAGTTTCACAAATGGAAAGGTGTTAAAGATTCTTTTACAAGGAGGCCAGTGGTCAATTGCTAAGCATATCACGTCCTCATTTGTAGTGTATGCCCTACCAATACATTTCCATTCCCAAAGAATGTTTTTAAAAGGGCAGACCGCTTGATGCGTGATTTCCTATAGAGAAAATAGTGGCATTACTTTGCTTGGGATCTAGTTGTGATGGAGAAGTTGGATGGTGGTTAGGATTGCAAGTAATAAAGCATAAGTGTTATGCTTTTTGCTATAAATGAGCATTGAAGCTTGGGGTAAGGTGGCAAGATACTAGTTTTGCAATAACAGGCCTCATGGGATTAGATGACCCTATCGTTGGATATTGCCCTATGTGGCAATTAGATTAAGGTTCCCCAACGTAAATATTTGAATAGATTGATGTAACTTTGGAAGACAATCTTTGCTAAAACAATGTGGACTAGTCTAAGATCTCTGTATTGAGATGCCTCTTTGGGAAAATCAATATGATCATGAGCATTCAAGGATGATTTCCTCCAGTTGAGAGAGCACTTATATATGCTAAGAAACTTTATGGAAAGGGCGTAAGGGCATTTTATGATATTTGGGATCCAATTGGAACGACACGGAGGTGTATATTGAGGATAGATATAAATTAAGGTATTCAAAGAAAAGGGTTTTGCAGAATCTCTTGAACAATTTGAGTGATTCCTTAAATTAATGTATTCCGCTGTGCAACCAAGCAAAATGCAATTGACGATATGGCCCTTGAGGTGTCCCCTCTAGGGGCAAGGGCCATATTGACATGCATTATACAATATCTAGGATGCCACTAGATAGAAATGGCATGTCGATATGACCCTTGCCCCTAGAGGGGACCCCTCAAGGGCCATATCGTCAATTGCATTTTCTGAAAGTTTAATTGTTTTTTTCTAGATGTATCTCCATGCAATCACAATGATGGGTCATTGGAGTTATTTTGGCGTTATTTTGGTCATAAACCAAGGAAATTGTAGTCCTTTCTTGGTATTTTAGTCCTCATTGCTATAAATATAAATGAGGGCAAAAGTACAATTTATCGAGTGAAAATTGGGCAAAAGAGATTACAATGTACATCTATATCCAATAATAGGTTATATAAAAATTTACAACTTATACCAAGCAAAAATTGAAGAGAGGATCTTACATTTATAAAAACTCGGCAATTGCTAAGAGCCTTTAGCATTTCTACTCCAGGTGAGTGCAATGCAATCACCTTATATGAGAAGGTAGATAACATTGAGATCACAGAGCATCGAGGGGGGGTGGTAGTACGCATGGTAAAGATGAGTGGGTGAGTAGTAGATGAGCAAGGGAGCAGATGAGTGACGAGAATTGGAGGAGGGAGTGTGGAGCAAAGTAGAGCAGGGGTGGAAAAGAGCTAGAGGGGTGTGGAGAAAAGCATGTGGAGCAAAGTAGCAGAGCAGGGGCAGATGAGAGTAATGTAGTAAAATGCCAAATGCCATGGATCTTATATATATTATAAAGTTTGAGCCATCGTGGTGGCTGGAGCCCGGGGTTCCATCCATATTAATTGTAGGCCATAGCGATGGAATATTAGGCGTCACCCTAGACAGGCTGGTAATCATGAAGCAGATGCCATGTGGTGAATGAGCAGGCCACTCTAGTGGCTAGTAATAAACTGCCATGTGGTTATTGAACAAGCCACTCCGATGGCTAGTAAATAACTATCAGCCTAGTTGAATCTTAGCCATGACAGACATGGCTGATGAGAGCCACCACCACCTGGCAGTAGTTCCCACAAAGGTAAATCATGAAGTGCTAATCACTCATTACCATGCACTCTAGATCTCTACTGAGCATGCAAGCCATTTGATTGGTAATTTTTACTGCACTCATAGTGATCATGCATTCTTAAGCTCGGCGGTGAGTGGTGGCTGGTAATTTTAACTGCCAGCCTAGTGGAATCGTAGCCATGACAGACATGGCTGTAATCACTCATTACCATGCACTCTAGTACTCTACTAAGCATGTGATTCCGGCGACTGGTAATTTTTACTGCACTCATATTGATCATGCATGCTTAATCTCGGTGGTGGGTGAGCGATGATTAGTAATTTAAACTACCAGCCCGGTGGAATCGTAGCCACGACAAACGTGGCTGATGATAGCCACCACCACCGGGGAGTAATTCCCACAAAAGTAAATCATGAATCCTAATCACCTCTAATCCCTCATTACCATGTACTCTAGTACTCTCTTGAGCATGCATGCCCGGTGACTGGTAATTTATTGCACTTGTAGTAATTATGCATGCAAGCCCAGTGGTGGTAATTGGAAGGTGAGTAATTGCAAGCCACTATGGTAGTTGGTAATTAACTGCCAACCTGCTGGGTCTTAGCCATCACCATAAACATGGCTGGGAATCTTAGATGCCACCACCTCTAATCACTCATTACCATGCAAGTCAGTACTACCGCCTTGAATTAATCAAAATTTGGGCCAACCACCACGGTGGCTCTCACCTTGATAGTGTAGTCGAGCTACAACTACTGCGATGGCTCTCACCTTGACAGTGAAGTCAGGTTACAAATCGCTATTCCATTCCCTTAACCATTTCGTCTTCTATCCCTCTCGACCGTTTCATTCTCCCTTGCAATCGGACTTGCAATCGGACTGCAAACTCAAGCCTCCACTATTCCATTTCCTTCACAGTTTCATCTTCTATCCCTCTCAACCATTTCTTTCTCCCTTGTAATTGGACTGTAAACTCAAGCCTCCACTATTCCATTTCCTTCACTGTTTCATCTTCTATCCCTCTCGACCATTTCTATCTCCCTTGCACTTTTCCTGCAGCTTCTATCCCCTCTCATAATGGACCCTGCACAGTCCAGGAGCTCCTCACACAATCTTTCCTCCCCCTCTGTAGCACAGTGCGAGAGCCCCTCCTCCCTTGATCTTGAAATCATGACATATTGGAGCTCCTCTCTCGCTCTTCAAAAGCCCAATTTGGATGCTCTCCAAAACTTCACCAGGTTGATACAGGAGGTGAACATGAAAGAGGGGCAACGAGTCTATCAAGGTCAGTAGATTACCATCAATGAAAGTGTGATTGGAAATGCTCTAGGAATTTCTAGACGCAGTTTGCAAGCACACTTTTTCGAGAAGCAGTGGAAGAGACAGCATAATCTAGATGTATACCCCAACGCTCAGATTAAGTAAAGATGGTGGAGTTAAGATTTCAAGCTTGCCAATAGACCTCCAAGATGTGTTGAAGAAGACCATTCACTTCTTTCCTGATACGAGAGGAACTTGCAAGTTCTGGTAGGTTCAAGCAGCAGTAGAGCAACTGAAAGGATGTGTGTATCTTTCTCAAGGAAAATCTCCAAGCGCATGTTAACCAACCTAAAGAATTGCATGGATGGAAAATCCCAATTGTCATCTTAGTCTGTTGGAGTTGCAATGCACCTAATGGCATCTACTCTGAAAGGGATTTTTGACCAATACGATAAGCAGATGTCTCAGAAGGTGACTTTTCTACAAGAGAAATCAAACGATGCAGCAAAGGCAACGCAACTTGAGAAAAGTCTTAGGGAAGGTGCAAAAGCCAAGGTAGAGGAGACACAAGAGCAAGCTAAGGCCGCTAAAAAAAAGGTCGACATGGAAAGGCATAGAAGAGAAGAAGCAGAGAAGCACATGAAGGAGCTCCAAGATAGGCTTGAAGAAGTGAGAAATGATGGGGACATGGCGGACAAGGAACTAGAAAAGATGCAAAAGAACCTTGAAGATCAGAGAGCTGAAAAGGAGGGTCTTGACAAATGGCTCTACAACATGCAGAATGCATTGAACATTGAAAAAGACCAGATGATGGAGGAGCTAAAAAGGGAGAATGCAGAAACTAGAAAGGTGATGCAGGAACTACGAGAGAGCTTCAAGGCCAAGAAGGATGGGGTAGAGGGCAATCGGGGTGGAGAAGACAATGAGGCAACTCTCTAGGCCAGGAAGGATGCAGAGAGCAGTCACAATGGAGCAAGTTGCAGCAGCCACCACGGTGGAGCAATTTGCAGCAACCACAGTGAGGGTTGTTTTTTCGAAACACTGGTGGAAGTCCAAAGAGTAAGCTATTGTAAGACCCTGCAAGAAGATTGCAATAGGGCTGTGCACAAGCTTGCCGTGGCTTTTGACAGTTATGAAAAGTAGTTCGTCGTCCTGAGAGATTTCCAAACTAGAGTGGAAGTCTTGGAAACGGCCCATGAAGATGTTTTTGAGCAATTTAAGCAGCTTCAACAGATGCTGAGGGATTTAGATGAAACTATAGCACACAGTGAGCAAAAAGTGGAGGACACACCCATCTAGACTAGTACCTTTTATGCTTGAAAGGGGCACACTTTTCCTTTAGCATATTTTTGATCTACTCAACTTGGAAGAAACATGATCCTTTGCATGTGAAGTTGCGTTATGCTTCACTGTTGTTGCGTTAGAATTACCTAATTGATGGATTTGTCAGATTGTTGGAGTTTTTTTTAATTCGGATTCCCTGGATTCATTCTGCTCTAGAATTGGATGATAGCATCAACATTCATTCCCTGGATTTGTTCAATAGATCCATCAACCATTGAAACCATACCTACTGCATCTTCTATTACTGTCTGGGTTTTTGCCAACGATCGACTAAGCTTTTCCTATATCGCTCAGTGTTACCCTCTTGCACAAAGTTTGTTTTGCTACCTTTGCCATAGCTACTCTAGTCTCAAATGTTACTATTCTTTTATCTACACTAGCCATAGTTGCTCCAGTCCCCATTGTCTTTTGAAATACTCCTTCCCATTATCGATACTATGCAAGAGAGAATCTCTCCATCTCTTACAGCTATTGATTGCTCATTCAAACCATGGATGAGTACTATGGAGCATCCGTGAAGCATTCCTATTCCCTCTACGATGATGAGCAGCTTGACCGAGGTGGCCAAAGCAAGAGACGTCATGTCTCTGATTTTGACGAGCCTCCCTCCTCCTCCCCGGATACAAAGTATAACATCCTCTGCGTGAGCAAAGAAATGATGAAGGGGAAGAGGCAAAATCAAGTATTGATATGTGGAGATTGAGGCCGGATATGGAGTGAGCTCTGTGAGAACTACCTAGTGGCTATGGAGGTTGAGAAACGATGCAAAATACATTGGCAATGACAAAATGCACCCATTTCTTTTGTGGCAAAACAGACCCATTTCTAATCTTCAAAGTTTGATCCACTCCTCAAGTGCACATCAGCTTGCCAATTTTGTCATGTGCTTGCCTACAATGTCGTGTCTTGGTTCTCCCCATAGCAACAACTCTTTGTTCTTTCGCATACCACACCAACAGTCCTTCCATCTTGAGCAGCATCTCTTTATTCTAGAACAACAACTACTTTTCTTTGCAACAATCTTCAATCTTTCCAATGCAGCAACTCAGCATCTGCATTTCTTCTTCTAGTAGCATCATTTTTTTGTTTTTGTAGCAACATCCTTTTCAGCAACATCTTTTGGACAATAGCAACTTGTGTAAGCCCTTTCACCTCAATGCCAAGGCCTTCTAAGGAACGAACCAACTGCAAGATCGCCAAATGTGTTGTGGGCTAAACTTGCCCAGAACAAATATATGCATAAGCAATGCAAAGACAACAAGTCAGTGCATAAACAGAAGCTATGCGGACAGAAGTCAAACTATATTACGAGCTCAAAATGTATCCTTCAAGGCAGTGAGCTGGTTGATGATACTATTGCATTTTTGGATGCAAACACCTAGAACATCACATCCTTTAGAGAAGCCTTGGATTTGCTTTGCCTTGTTGCAACAGGTGCTCACATTAATTGGAACAAATTCAATGGTTTTTGGATTATTGATGAGGACACCCCAGCTTGGGGGGCTGATTTTGGTTTTAATTGGATCCACAGGGGAGTACCTATCAGGTATCGTTGGCGTGGGCATATGTTCATCGTATCAATTTGCTCCTGTGCTTAACACTGTTAGAAGGAAACTTCTCTTTTGGAGCTCAGCCAAAACTTGACCTCACCTTCAGGGTAGTGGTGCTAAACCTGTTCTTTGATGTTCACTCTAGGAGTAAGCTATCTAGATCTATGGATGATTCAACCTGTCAGGGTTGTAGGTCATGTGGAACAATGTTTCTTAGAGTGAAGATGGTAGCTACAACCCAAGTCACATTCCCTTGAACTCATGGAGACTTCACTTTATGGAGGTGTCCCATAAAGTATTCACAATGGGACCTCGAGAAGGGGGAATGGACTGCCAAGAGAAGAGCCTCCTCTTCTTTCGATACACGGTTAATAATGCCAAGAGATTCCAAATTGCTTTTAGAGGATGGAAACCTACCATATCTCTTCGGTCTGCGAAAATCAATTTGGGAAGAGAGTCTAAAAATCCATAGGAATAGAAAATCTACCCTTTTATATTGGCTTTCTATTCATAGAGGGATTGTCGTGAACCAAGGGAGGTTGAGGTCAGGGGCAGAGACTCCATTTGTCCTCATTGTCACTCTACTGATGATTCTATCTAGCATTGCCTATGGGACTACAGACAGCAAGCAAGAATGATTTGAAAGGGGATAGCTACACTAAATCATGGATTTCCCTCTCGGGGCCTCAAGTGTCCTATACGAGACATGACTCTTCTTAGACCCTTTCAGTTTGATGACACTTGGTTGAGGCATTCTCTTTGGAAGAAACACTTGGCTCTCTATAAAGACCTTTGCATGCACCTGTAGGTACTTTGTGGGACATTTTGGTGACCATATCAGCATGGCATATTTGGAGATCCAGATGTACACAAGATTTGGATGATTCCTAGGTTCATTCTACACATACATTGGTCAGTATCTAGAAGGACACTGTACATACTTGAGTAGCCCTTTGGAGGACAATGTAGGGGTCTTCACAAGTAGCCTTGACTAGGAGGAGTATTTCTTGAGGGACTGAAGTTGCTTCCCATTCTTCTCGAAAGGCTCCATAGGGTTGAAATGGCACTATCATTCCTCTTTCTTTGCAAGTGTTCTTATGCTTATATGATTGGATCTTAGGGTTCGGTAGGTCAATCTTTGATATGTCATAGCATATGTATTTATCCACAAATTCTTCTATCTCCTTATTTGTTGGGACACTGTACGTAGGTGACCCTTGGATCCCCCTCTCTACCCTCACCCTTCACCATCTCCCACTCTCTCTCTACAAGTAAAAGTTTTAGTTGGACGGAGTTTTAAATGTGGTTTAAGTGATTGATTATGTTGTGTCCCACAATGAGAATTTTATCATGTTGGAACTTGACTTAGAGAAGTTATATGATAAAGTGAGCTAGGACTTTGTGATCAGAACAATGGAGAGATGAGGATTTGGTGTGGGCTTTCTATAGAATGGCTTATATGTTATTCATGAATTCTTATGCTAAATTCTCACTTAATGGGTATCATTATGATAATTTTTGCTTAAAAGAACTATTTGGCAAGGTTGCCCAATGGCACTGTTATTATTTGCAGTTCCAACATAGCCATTACTATTATGATTGGATTTTCATTTGAATTAAGGACTGATCAAAGGACTATCCATGCCTGATGGTTCAACATTTTGCTCTCAATTCTTTGCTAACAACAACACAATTTTACTGGTTATAGATGAGCCAAACATTAAAAGTCTTGTAAGAGTATTTGAAGAAGTTGCTTCTTTGTCTAATTCTAAGGTTAATGGAACAAAACCATACCCATTTGGCTCCATTGAAGAGAAATTAGTCAAAAGGTTATAGCTTCAAATGGGTTCAGTATGGAATATTATCAGATATCTTGGTTGTGTAGTTGGAGTTAGATGGTGTGCACAGAGGTTGGTAGAAAAAGTTGACTTGGGAGAGTAAACAAGTGTCTTTCACTAGCAGAGTAGTAATTGCTAAACATGTTATGTCAACCTTTGTAGTATATGTGATGTTAATTTTCCCATTTTTAACAAATGGACTCAAAAGAATAGATAGTTGCATCCAAAATTTCATATGATGTGATCAAGGGCATGATATACCATGGGAACTCTTCACTATGCCACCAAAAGAAGCAGGTGGCCTTGATCTAGAATCTATAAAGGACAAATGCATGAATCTCATTATAAAATGGATTCTAAAACTTGAAAGTGGATAGTCGTGGGCTAGAATATCCTATCTTTTGATTTGCAATAATGGTCCGTACGGAATTACTTCCCCGTGGCAAGATTTAGTTCTTTCAAATTGCTTTATTAAGGTTCCTCGGTCACACCTTCTTTCTCAATTGATTTGTGTATGGAATATGGAGACTCCTAAATGTGAGTGGAAGCAATTAAGAACATTTCACCATGATGCATCACTAGGCAAGTCACTTTGGCTATCCAATTGGGCATTTGAGGAAAGACCATTTGTTATCAGTATTCACCCAAGAGTGGTAAGAAGATTGTTTAATAAACGGTTGAAGACATTTGGAGACATATGGGACCCTGGTGGGAACTAGTGGATGGAAGTACATTCTTTAATTTGATAGGTACCACCTCTTGGACAAGGAAGGGAGACATTTGGCTAAGATGATTAGTAGAATTAAAGAGGACTCGCCAACTAGTAGTTTATACAGACATGTTGATGATTATTAGGGCTTTTGTTCATCACCTAGTAAACCTCTATTGAAGTGTTTGCCTAAAGATTTTTTTTTTTTGGCCAAGCATATGCTGATCATTCCTTTTTCTTTTTGCAAAATAATGAGTCAGAGACCATGTAGATTCTTGAGCTTTATGGCCTCATGGTTGACTTTGGAGGTTGTATTTGGGCGTTTTTAGCGTCACATTCCTAGTTGTCCATTTTCTACTCATTTGATTCATGAATGGCAACAATCGCTCTCTCATTTGACATGGTCAAGCCCAAATCCTAGCAACAACCTTTAGGAGTAGTGCATATATTGGATCCATGTATCTCATTTTCCATGCATATATTTGATCCATGCATTTCATTTCCCATTGGCCCACTCTTAGCCTCCTGAGGCTTATCTTCTCCATCGCATGGACATCTGTAATGTGGATAATGTGGTAGATGAGAGGGGCGGCACCCTTTGTTTCTATCAAGCCAAGAGGAGATATCAATTTTCATGCTATTATTACTATGTTGTGGCTTTTCTATCAGGCCACAAGGAGATATCAGTTGGGTATGCACCATAGGCTTGTTTGGCATGCTACTATTACTATGTTGTAGCTTTTCAACCAATTCCACGATTATTCTTTGCTTTTCCACTCTTGGATTGGAAGTTTGATCGAGGGAGTCCAAGCGATTCCTTCTTCTCCTTTGTAGATTTGGGGGGCTTCCCTTTTTTGAGCCTAGAGCCTCGAGCTTTGAGCTTGCATTTCCAAGATAGCTTCAAAAGACAGCCACCCAAATTACTCTTTCTTGGAAAAAGGGTGACATATATGTCCTTTGAAGGAAGTACTCAACCATGTGCAATGTGAGGCTTGAAGTCTTGGAGTCTTACCCAAGTGCAAGGGTCACCTTTTACTATTGTAATTATCATAGGATGTCTCTAGAACAAGATGAGTCCTAAACTCAAATCACGTACTCAAATTTGTGTGTGTGTGTGTGTGTGTGTGTGTGTGTGTGTCTCACACACACACACACACACACACACACACACACACACACACACACACACGATAGTTTTTCATATTTCCTACATATTTGGGTGAAAGGATAGTAATTTTACATGTCATGCATTATACTTTTGTATTGTACTTATCCGAGCTACGGTTTACAGATCGTCAATCCGAGCTACGGTTTGAGAGTTATGACCATTTTTAAATCATCATCACATCTCCATGGACCATTTCTTTGGTGAAAGGCTCTTTTAAGTATGAAAAGTATTATTTTTAACTACATGATTAGATGGAGCGCAAAAATTAGATCACTTTTTCTTTTTACAGCTCAGCAATCTGAGCTACGATTTGAGAATTATGACCCGTTTTTTATGTATGGACACTTTCTCCAGAGAAAGGGTGCTAGGTGGATGCAAAGACTTAATTTTGATTGCATGGTTAAATAGAGCTTAAAATTTCCATCTTTTTTTCTTTTTATAACTCGTCAATCTGAGCTACGTTTGAGAGTTATGACCATTTTTTCACCATCATCACATCTCCATGCACCCTTTCTTTGGTGAAACAGTCTTAGAAGGATGAAAAATATTATTTTGAACCATATGGTTAGATGGAGCACAAAAATTACATCACTTTTTCTTTTTACAGCTCAGCAATCTAAGCTATGGTTTGAGAGTTACGATCCACTTTTTATGTTCATCACATCTCTATCGACCCTTTCACCAAAGAAAGGGTCCTAGAAGGTTGCAAAAACTACTTTTGATTCCATGGTTAGATAGAGTACAAAAGTTCCATCTTTTTTTCTTTTACAGCTCGTCAATCTGAGCTACGGTTTGAGAGTCATGACCATTTTGTCACCATCATTACATCTCCATGGACCCTTTCTTTGGTGAAAGGGTCTTAAAAGGATGAAAAATATTACTTTTAACTGCATGGTTAGATGGAGCACAAAAATTATATCTCATCATTCCGAGCTATGGTTTCAAAGTTATGACCATTTTTTCACCACCATCGAAGTGATGTATGTGTGGCCGAGGCTGTGGTTGGATAAGGATGATGGAGGATGTCGGCACCCACATGGAGGAGAAGGAAGGATGTGAAATTGGATGGAGTATAGCAACAACAACCAGAGGATTAGGTGACAAGGGGAGCAACAATGATCGAGTGGATCCAACAATTCAGGGCGTATGATACATGAAAGGTCATGATTGAAAAAAAGACTAGATGCAAAGGCTTTTTATAGGTTACATATTATGTGTCACTAGTAGACAACTCAAATGCACACACATCAATGCTAGTTACAAGGCTTGTGAGTGGATGCCACATTTGTCTTTACTGTGTCTAAGTAGAGGCACATACCCACCACAATGGTTCCCATGCCACAATTCGCCTGGTGTCACATCCTAGGGGTAGGGTCTTCACCCAAGTTTGGGGAGAGTTAAGGAAAACCTAGGGTTTGCCTCCCCCTTTTTTATATATATCCTATCCACATCCTTCTCAAATTCAATACATCATTCCATGCTTTCCATTTCTAGATTGCTCTCTCTCTCTCTCTCTCTCTCTCTCTCTCAGGCATCCTACTTGGGACTAATGAGATTCTGGTGCTCATGCTTTGACATTCCATTCCACTATTGTATCTTTGCATTCTATTATTTAAGTATTCATGCTTGTGTTCTCTTCACACTCCATTGATTCATTTAGAGTTCTATGTGTGGTCTATCCACTTTTTGATATCATTCACACAACAAAAAAATAGGTAATATATATGCCGATAGGTTGTTGGAAATATTTGTTTGGAGCATGTACTATGCCAAAACCATATAGCAATGAGGAGTAGTTTCTTAATTCTAGGGCCAAAAGTCATATGATATACCAATGAGTGGTTTGACCGTAGGGAAAAGTTGCAAAAAGGGGAATATGTACCAATAGGAGATGAGAAGATGCACAAAATTACATCATGTATCATTTCTTGAAAAGAATGATAGTCAAGATGCACTCAGAGATGTGCTCTATGTTGAGGAACCTTGCTTGAGTAGGTTGACTAGAGTCTACAGGCTTGTTTCAACAAATATGGATGCCTAGATAAGAATTTCATATTAGATGCCCTTGAAAAGGATTTTCACATATAATATGCACATGAGTACATAAAAGAGGGGCCCAATGAATGTGGATAAAAGTGTACATTGTACAGTGATTGAAAAAAGTGATACAGTACAAACGCTTGGCTAGTTGCCTGAAAATATTTTTGTAGAAGAAGTCTCTAATCTTTGTACTTTTTCTATAGTGTGCACCCAAGGATCTCATCAAAGAAAACTTCTTGTTGCTTGATAGTCTGGTTTCAAAGGGCTTCATGAGTCTGAAGCAACAATGGATGGTTGAAAAAGGAAACACTTAGCAACAACATACGTTGAATGCAGATATACATTGCACTACTGAATACATGAATATACAATTATCTTAAAGATCATAAACAAGAAGTAGGCAACCATTTGCAGAATTAGTGCACACACATCATCGGTGCATACCTATCTACTTGTGATTGTGCATACCTACACAACCTATAATTGAAGCATGATTGATAAATCATTCCCCCCTCAAGTGTGACTAGAGAGGTCAAGGGACACCAAGGGAAGGAAAAACATCCAAAAGGGACTAAAAAAATTCAAAGCGTGGACAATACGCCGCTTTATTTTGTCGTATCCACACAAAGCAGGCCCCAAATAGTCAGAGCAATTTTTTTTGGAATGCTAGAGATGTAGGTGCCGAGTGTTTTCCACATATGTACAGACACATTTTTAGAATTTGACACTAGTAGCACATGCAAGAGTAGTGAAGGCAAGAAACTTTGATGTGAACTCTAATGTGCTCTCATGATGCAAAGAAGGATACTTTGTTCTCAAGGTTATCTAATGCCTACTTATAGAGAATAGAGAGATTGGTGCTATGGAAACTAAAGTGTACAAACCCCTAGCCCAGAAGCAATGAATTCAAAAGAGAGTGTGGATACTAAACCACCTCTTCATAGAAGCACGAATTCTGTAATCCAACATCATGCACAAAATAGCAATTCTATGGACTACATGTATTAGAGCACATTCCCAAGCAATCAATGTATAATAATTGTGACTGTCATCTAAAGTAATCCTCACAACAAAATTCTATGAAAAAGGGCAATTGAAGTTCAACAATATGCTTAGTTGAAGTTATCTTCTCTTATGTCGAGCTTTTTCATTTTTAGTGAACTCAACTTGCGTTGCGCTCTTCTATGATTCTTCATTGAATTACAATGTGATGACAAGAGAATGGACTAAGCTATGTAAAGCTTAAAGCTTCTTTACTTTAACTTGCTTTGTAATTTCTTGCATTACATGTTTTTTCAAGGATTTTCATAATCAACGGTTAAGATTCAAGCTTCATGGAGGCTCATGATGAGGAAAATTTGCTAAACCAAAGAACATTTTGAGCAAAATCTCCTATTGTATGCAAAAATAAGAGTAAGAGTATCTCGTAATAAATGTTCGTGAAAATTGAGGTTTAATGTCAAGTGAATTGCCATGATAAAATTATTTTTTGTTTTTTTTCCACTACCCCCCCCCCCCCCCCCCCCCCCCCACACACACACACATGGCCAACTACGAGGGGCACAACCGTCCATGGCCTACGCTGAGACAGGTAGTAGATGTCTTTTCAAGGGAATTGAATGCAGGTGCCAGATCGGTAGGCAAACGCTTGAACTGATTGATTGGTTCTAGCATTTGCCCGCATGAGTTTCCAACTGCTCTATAGAAAATTACTTTTTGGAGCTCATAAAGTTTTGTTGGGGCTTAGTTAGAAAATTTTGCTAGCCAAGACATAAGTCCATTTACACACTGAAGCTTTGCTCGCCCGCCCAACCAAAAGTACAAGTGCGAGGTGCCACATGTCAAGGCACAATTGACACCTGAATCCCACTACCTGCCCAAGTTTGGGCGAGCAAGACCCCCTGCCCAAAACGCTTGGGCCAGGAATTCCTTCTTCAAAAGAATGAAATGCGCCTGCAGGCAGCTAGTGGGGCTTGAACATATAACCTCTCACCACATATTCGAGTTTTTACTGGTAGGTGTGCATGCAGCCTCACCTGCCAGAAGCCAAATTATCGGGGCTTGGGTGTGGCACACTTCAAACAATCTGCAATGTGCATTGCTACGAGGGTGCCATGTGGAGAAGCCAAATTATTGAGAGGGCATTCCTGCGATACCCAGCGCCCTGCTCTAGAGTTTTCCGCCTGTGATATCAGGATTGTGAGGATGCAAGAAAAATTTTTCTCAGTGGATTTCTTGTGAAGAGCAGCTACATTTCACGTCAAAATAAGTGCTCTCTTTGGCTGGGGCGATAGTGAAAATGTCGGGAAACGGATAATGAAGCTTAGATAGGATTCACAATGGGGCGCAAACGTCCTAGCAAAAAGGATATCCACGAATAGCATGCTATCATTTCAATTGTCTGCCCTCAAATGGTTTCACAAATGGGCGTGGACATGCTTATGTGGCATCCCAATAAAGTTTGGGCATAGGATTTTTCTTGGGCGGCAATCCAAGGCCGCCCAAAAAAAATTGAGAGGCGTACAATAGTAGAGAATTTGCCATGATAACCATACTTGGCCACTTCTCATTTGCGGATATAGTTAAATTTATCTATTTGTGCGTCGCCCATTTGCTGAAAGTGCTAATGCCGAAGCTCCCCCTTAGCCGCCTGACATGTAGTAGGGCCCATGGTCCAATGACATGTAGTAGGGCCCATGGTCCAATGTCCGGTGCCCATTTGTCAAACCTCCCTTATTCTCCTCTATTTTCCCGACGTTGACGGGAGCTATCCAAAGAACATAGGATCGTCCATGTCAATATAGTTGTGAGGCTTGCGTGGACGCAAACGTGGACCAATGGAAATTGCCACGAGGGCGCCATGTGGACGAACGGAAATGACATGGCTGATGTGACTACACCCTATTATGCAAACGTAATGCAAGTTTTGAATTTGCAAGTCCGTCTTCCCTTCCTTATCGATCAAAGCTGCCGTTGAGACGATTTGATTGATCGGCTTCGTTTCTTTTCGCCGTCTGATCGATCAAAGCTGCCGTTGATTGATCGTCTTCGTCTGTTTTCGCCGTCTGATCGATCAAAGCTGCCGTTGAGACGATTTGATTGATCTTCGTCTGTTTTTTTTTTTTGCAAAAATATCTTCGTCTGTTTTCGCTTTGGAATGCTGTAAAATCAGTTGTGGAAGACGCGAAGTTCCACGCGAAGAACCAGCTACTGGACTTACGTAGCAAGAGATCCGGCAGTGAAAGCCAGGGCAAATAGATTTTGGTGCGGAGAACAAGAGATGCAAGCTTTTGGTGACGCAACAGCAGTAAGTGCCTGCTTGCATTGGCTTTTCGTTTTTGTAAGCAGCTGCAGTCATCGTCTCTTTTGTTCCGAGTACTTCATGATCAGCTCCTGCGTCGGAATTATCGTAGTTTGCTTCAATCAACGGGATCGATTCTCGTTTCCGAGCAGCTATCCCTCCGACAACGTTTTGAAACAGGTACGTGTGTGCTTTAGTGCTTTGCGTTACCTGCATTGATCGTCTCCTTTGTTCCGAGCAGCCTTCAATCCTTCATCTCCTCTGCCGGAATCGTAGTTTGCTTCAACAGGAAATTGATTCTCCTTTCCGAGCAGCTACCTCTCCTTCATCCCGTCTTCATCTTCTACCTCGGAATCGTAGCTTGCTTCAACAGCGATAATCTAGTCTTGTGCCTGAAGCAGACGCACAATTTGTCAATTCCAGTTAGAATTTGTGCCGCTTCAGATTTGTGCTTCTGTCGTGCCAGCCACTCTCTCTCCACGATCGTGCTGCACGTTCAAGCCCCTACGGCGCCAGGTAGACCTCCAACACTACTTGCCATGGCAAATTAAAGCCCGAAGATTATCTCACCTTGCTTGGCGACACGCAACAGCTCTCCATTTCACACTCCAAATCTCCAGCTTTGGACCCCGTTCAGTGTTCATCCCCCCGTGTTCTGTCACCAGATGGTCAGCTGATCCTGCACCACGTCTTTCCAATCATCCCTCTGTGTTCTGTCACCAGACGACCACAACTTCGTGCAGTATTGTCACCATCGCAGCACACCTGCATCCTCTTCTTCTGCATTGTATCGCTGCTTGGCCTGCTCTCTCTGCCGTGGAGACGATTCAGAAAGAAGAAACGCTTGCAACAGCCAACCGGAGCAGCTTGTACATTCAAAGCACTTCCGAAATTTGGTCCCGTCAAACACTTCTGCTTGCCTCCCGCGGCATCTGCGCTATGGAAATATCGTAGCTTTGCCATCGTCCTGTAAATTTGCCCTCGATCACCGCAATTCTGGAATCATTTAGGATTCGGATAGGCCATTTGCCTGTGTTTGCAGGCTAACTCTTTGCTTCTGTGTCCTATTCCTGGTCTTACTTGCAAACAGACAACAATGGTGAATCACGTAAGGGGCAAATGAATAAACAGCGAAACGTTAACGCGTTTCGGAACCGACGTTCTCAAACAGAACGGTCTCTTGGCAGGTTCTCGTTTAAAATTGAGGCCAGCATTTAAACCGCGCAAAAGCAGTGGGAGATGAATTGACGAGATTCCACCAAACAAGATTTTCCCGACAACAAGAGACAGGCAAAATCGTACGATTGATGGCTGCGGCAGTTTTCTAAAAAAATTGCAGGCCATTTTGTAAAATCAAAATGCCATAACAGGGAATGGCATTTGCTCCTTACAGAAGTAGCGTTCCAGGTGGATCCCCTCGAGCAGCAATGGTGCGCATAGAAAGGGCACCCTCAATTGGACCGACGATCAAGCAAGCCGCTCCACCGGCCTCTCCAGCAGCTGTTCCCCCGCCGTCCAGATCGAAGGCTGTCACGCCATCCCTGTCGCAGGCTAGGCGGGGAGGTCTAACATCACGGAACGGAAAGGACGATTCAGGAGGTCTGTGCTCATTGACTCAACTTTCGCATGGAGTGAAGCCAAAAACAGCTGAAATCTAGGACAAATGTGCCTGAGAACACGTTATGACATCATTACTTAGACTCATAAATAGTTAAGCTGGTTTTCCTTTGTGCTTGGTGATCAGCGGCTCGATAACATTTTCGAAGTTGAACGTGTAGGGAGCAAAATCTTATATTGAAGTCTCTCATGACAGATCTTTTATAAAATTATTATCAATTAACCTGGATGAAGTTGCTGGTAAGACTTCATAAAATTTGTAGTTCAGAGGTCATGATCAAGCAGACATTTTAGATCTTAAAGCGTCTTGCTGGACAGTTTCAGGAAGAGTAAGGGTTGCTGTCAGACTTCGTCCAAGGAATGCAGAAGAGCTTGTAGCTGATGCTGACTTTGGGGATTACGTTGAATTGTTGCCAGAGGTGCTTTCCTACAGTCTGCCCTGCTCCTATCTGGTCATAATAAGTACAGAGACTAACAAGTATGCCTGCTTTTTTCTAAGCCGGAGTTCTTGAATTTCCATGGGGAAAGCCCGTTCAAAGCTTTCAGATTAACATCAATTTGCTCTATTGGAGTGAAGCACTTCTGATTAATTTATCTTCTTTTCTATGTATAATATTAACGTGCATCTGGAATTCTTGCAGCTGAAGAGATTGAAGCTGCGAAAAAACAGTTGGGATTGTGATACCTTCCAATTTGATGAAGTTTTGACCGAGACTGCTTCTCAAAAGCGTGTCTATGAAGTGGTTGCAAAGCCAGTAGTTGAGGTTGATTCTTCATCTCAGTACCTCGATAACAATGCTTTGTTGGTAGCATAGTGCTGCTGGGTGATAAGATGAGTGGGTCATAGTAAGTGTGGCTAGGTGTGAGTTTCACCGATTACTGCCCTATCAACTCAAAACAATGGACGTGCGGGAAAGTTTCATACCAATCTAGTCAAAATTGAAAGCCACTTTTAAAAGTACCACATGTATAGGTTCCCAAATACATGTATCCAAAGATGAATTAGAACTTCTAATTGCCAGCTGCTCATTAAAATAACTAGTTTCCTGAAAGGACTGAAATGATCTCCCTCCCTATGTTCCCCGAGTGCACTTTTGCGGCAGAAAACCTTGCTGCACTTATCAAACAATTCATAATGACATGGAATTCTCAATTATGATTTCTTTTTTTTCTTCTGCAGAGCGTTTTGGAAGGATACAATGGGACGGTGATGGCATATGGACAAACAGGCACGGGTAAAACATTCACTCTTGGTAAACTGGGGGAAGAAGACACAGCTGACCGTGGGATTATGGTGCGTGCCATGGAAGATATTCTTGGAGATATATCACCTGAACAAGATACAGTGTCTGTGTCATATTTACAGGTATGATGGTACTAACTTGTCTGCATTCCAGTATCGATGGACAATTTTTAGTAGCCGTGAAAGTGTGTTTGTGATATGTTAAGTTTCTCTATGCGGTCCGCTCTCTGAAATAGACTCCTAGGGTGCTGTCACACTGTCACGATCTGTGACGTATTCCTTTCTCTTTCTAGACTTATGGATGGTTTGATGAATGGACACTTGTGGAAGGGTATGCCCTTTCGACGGGACACTTCCTAATGAGGCACAACCCTTCACAAGAGACATTCTAATGAAGAGACATTCCTATTGTAATGTCCTCTCATCAAGGGTCACACCCTTCACAAGGGGTACACACCTCTTCATGCACATACCCTTTGGAGTACACACCTTTTCATGTGTGACTCTTCACTCTCTATATAAGAGAGGCCCAATTGTATGGATGACAACACATCCACCCAATTGTATGGATGACAACACATCCACCCTACAGTTATTCAAGCAATATAATTATTCCTTGCTCTCTGCTATCTCAGTCTCTTTTCTGTTCCTTAGCACAGTTCTAAATATAGTAAATCTAGGATTTCTTACAGTGGTATCAGAGCAAAATTCGCTCCTGCCTGTAGGAAATGCCCCCCCCCTTCTAGCGTTGATCTGATACATTTTTGCCGCTAGAAGGACATCCGTGCACATTGTGTCCATGGAAGAGATGGAGAGGATGAGCGTAAAATTTTTAAACGCCTACCCGGCCTAAAGTCATCCTGGCCTCTCCATCTCCCTCACATCACAAGTTGATGTGAATGGACACGACCAAAATCGTGTCCTTTCAGGTGCTTGGGCTGT
This sequence comes from Dipteris shenzhenensis, assembly GCF_047967505.1. Lineage (NCBI taxonomy): Eukaryota > Viridiplantae > Streptophyta > Polypodiopsida > Gleicheniales > Dipteridaceae > Dipteris > Dipteris shenzhenensis. Next base: position 10,444,288 of record NC_141621.1, on the reverse strand, counting down.
CCCAAAACCAAGGGACACACCTTTTTTACCATGGGACACACCTTTTGGTGACGAGTCTCGACTCCTCACTCATGGGACATACCCCATCGTGGGCAAAGGGACATACCTATTCATGCAGGGTCACACCCCTTTTAATAATAGGGACACATCCCCTCATGAACAGGTGCACCTATTCCAAGGGTCACACCCCTTCGAATAGGCACACCTCCTAGGCCCCAAGTACCTACAAAAAGGGTACCTAGAGGGGTAAAACAGGGAAAAAAAAAAAACCCATCCCCTACCCCTAGGTTTACCCTAGCTACCTAGGGTTAACTAAACCCCCATTTAAATTTTTGGGGCAACTAACCCTTTAGGCAGCCCTAGCGAAAAGTCGCAGCCTCTCCTTCAACAAAAAAACTGTACGGACTTCCGTACCTTCTGCGCCAGCCGTACAGCCTGCGCAGCAAACCGTACAGCCCTGCGCCCTCTTTCCGTACCTTCCTGCGCACAGTTATTCCGTACAACCTGTACGAATTTTTCGCAAGCCTGCCGTACAGCCGTACAGCCTGCGCTGTCAGTTTCCTGGTTCGCCATTCCCTGCGCTGCCAGTCCCTGTTTCGTCATTTAAGCTGCCAATCCCTGGTTACTGCCAGCCCTTACCTCGCCATTTTCGCTGACAGCCCCCCTCGCTATTTGCAGCCCTGGCCTTGCCATTGCAGCCCTGGATACTTGCCTTTTCCTAACAGCCTGTTGCCCTCTCCTTGTTTCACCATTTTTACCCTGCCATTTCAGCACCAGTTGCAACTATTCTCGCGATGAAGACAGCCCGTTGACAGCCCGGACCAGACAAGCCTCGAGCACTCCTCGCAAAACACTGCAACATGGACCTCCGGACAACGATTTGCAGCCTTCTTCCACGCAATCACTTGGCAGATTAAAGTATTGCTAGGTGGAGTCTTTCCAATCTGCTTTTTACGGATTCTCTTTAACAAATTACAGCAAATGAAAGAATCCACATTAAAGCATGGAAACCCCTGGTAATTCAACCGGCCATTCAAGGACACCTCAGGCACCTGCTACTACACAATATCATGTTCAAATTGCACAGCCAACCCATTTTGGAGCCTTTGCATCTTGGGTCTTCTGTGTCACGTGCCCTCCGAGTGACTTGGATCACATCCTCTACCTTCTACGTGAGGCACCTCAGTTACATTATTTCCTCAGCACAGTACAGGTTGTGTTCCACGAGACACGAAGATATCCGGAACACCATATTCCTCAGGAGTTTGCTGTTCATTTTTGGAGAGAGTTTTACCCTTCACCTTCGGCATCCCCAGGGTACTCTCCACCTCCTTCAGCTCCCAGATATCCTCCTCTACAAGTTGTACCTTCTCCAAGTCAGTATTTACATTCTGAAGGCACTCCCTCTCTTGGATATCCTCCTCTTCCGACAGCAGCTCCTTACCCTTTTTTAGATCCGTGGACTCTGCTACCTACCCCTGTCTTATCACGAGCAGTAACACCATTTTCAGAATCTCCAGTGTTACCTCCGACAGGACCTCCCTTACCAGATTTCCACGGGTGGTTCCATCCTGCCTTGCCTGCCCCCTCCAATATGAGCAACCTCAGGGAGCAGCCCAAATCCTCTTCCAGGAATGGTTCAAACTAGAGTGCAAGTTCGCGCTTTTCTCACAGGGATTTCCGACATGTCGCACCGCTCGCGTGAAGCCTCTCCAGAGATTAAAGAATCAAGTCCCAAAAAGACCCCTGAAGGCAACGTCCAAAGTGAATCACTATTGCAACTTCAAATATCTCAGCTTCAGGACAGCATCTCCGACCTGGTTCAAAAAGTTCAACAACTCCAAGATTCTCGAAGTCCAGCACATACAGAGGATGACGTGACGCAACCCGACGACGATGCGGACTCTATCCCACCAGAGGTAGAAAACACTGAACTACGTGCTCTCTACCGATTACTTCAAGCTTCCAAAACAAAACGACTTGACGTCAAACTTCCGGAAGCCTACACTGGTCAACGTAATCGCCGAACTGTTGACCAATGGCTCGCTAAAATGCGCATGTATTTTGACACTGTTGACCTCACGGAAGGCAAAAAGATCGCCTTGGCAGCCTCCCTCCTGAAGGATACAGCATTTCTATGGTGGCAAAGACGCTTAAAGGACGGAAAAAGTGTGTTAACATGGGAACATTTTGAACACGTGCTCCGTAAGCAGTTTGTACCTGCCAATGCGGACTTCCAAGCACATTCAAAACTTCGACAGTTGGAGCAAACGGGTTCCCTGTCTTCCTACATCTCTCAGTTCACCACATTGGTGCTGGAGATTGATGGTTTAACTGAGGATGATCGCCTTCATGCTTTCATCTCAGGCCTAAATCCCTCGTTACGCATTGATGTTCTTAAAGCAAACATCACCACCACAGATGGCGCTATTGCTTACGCAGAGCGCATTACAGATTTCCTAAACACAGGGAAGCAGAGTGCTAATCGCACACAGAACTCTCCTATGGCCAAAGGTGCTTGTAACACCCTTCTATCACCAACCTGAATCTCTTCCTCCTACATTAGTACAGTCACGGGCGATGGCTTTGCAATTTTTCCACCCAGCCAAACTCTCATAGATAGCTATCGTCAGATCACGTACGTTTTTTCGTTATTTTTCTTCATGCTTATCCATGAGACCCTCAATTCCCTAGATGGTTCTCCTTGCCAAATATCAGCATTTTGGCCTCTCCACTTGGTGCACCTTTTCACCCCTCTCTTGGGCACATTAAAAACCACTTGCCCCTTGACATTATTGCACATTAGGTGCACCTAGGCCTTAGTACTCAGAACTATCTAGTCAATGCCATTCTGCCCTCACCTAGGACCTTGGCAGTTACTTCTCTTGACCATTTCAATTACGCACATTAACTATTACAAAAGTTGGTCATCTAAGAGAAAATGCCCACCGATCTATCCGAGGTCATGCTATCTCGGCTAGAGCATAACATTCCTTCCCTCTTTAAGCATCAGCGTCCTCGATGATGAAATCTGGGAACGCTCTCCGAACTGGTATACGGATTCCCAGGTAGCTTCCGATAGAGGCTGACCATGCCATGCAACCAACATCGTGGGTATCTTCCGATTTCGTATCTGCATTGTTCCTCGGTCCAAGATTCTGGTTGGTTTGCGCCTTGCAATATCCTCTATCTTTTGAAACAAAACCACACCTTCGATTAGTGAGTCACCTGTATGCAAAAATTTCTTTAAGCGCGAAACATGGAAAACCGGGTGCACCTTACACCCCTGTGGCAATTCTAATTTATAGGCTACACTGCCTATTCTCTTTAGAATTAACCACGGCCCACAGTATCGAGGTGATAACTTAGCACACTCTCCTGAAGTCAACGACTTCGAGTGCGAAGGAATTCTGAGAAAAACTTTTTCTCCTTCTTCAAATACTCTTATAGACCGATTTTCATCCGCATACACCTTGGCTCTATCCATAGCCTGGCAGATATTAGCTCTCGCAAATGCTAGCATCTCCCGCATCTGAACTACAAAGTTCGCGGCACTAGGCACTTTCTGAGGTACTCCAACTATAGTCGGATTGGCTGGTCTATAACCATAGTTCAGTTCAAACGGACTGAACCCGGTAGAGGAATGTTTCCTATCATTGTAGGCAAACTCCAACAATGGCAACCACTTGTCCCATGTATGTTGCCTCAATGACACATATGCCCTCAGCATATCCTCTAAAGTCTGGTTGACTCTCTCCGTCTGACCATCCGTCTCAAGATGATCCCCACTACTCATTCCTAACTCAGTCCTCAGTGTCTCAAATACCGCTGTGTCCAAAAATGACCGGTAAATCTGACATCTCTGTCTGACACTATGCATCTAGGCAATCAATGCGGACGAAATATATGTCTAATAAACAAATCCGCCACTTGCGGGGCACTAACAGACTCTCTAGTCGGAATGAAGTGAGCCATCTTGGTTAGACGATCAACCACTACAAGAATAGAATTATACCCTCCTTGGGTTACAGGTAGCCCTACAATAAAATCCATGGAAATGCTCTCCCACTTACTTAGTGGTATTTCCAAGGGCTATAAAAGTCCGGGTGGCTTCACCCGCTCAGCCTTACTTACCTGACACGAGAAACACCGTGTCACATATTCATGAATATGCGTTTTCATCTTTGGCCAAAAGAAATCTCGCTTCACGAGATCATATGTCTTCTCGACTCCTGGATGTCCCGCACACGGGCTATCATGGCACTGTCGAATGATTCTCTGCCTGAGATCATTCTGACCAGGTACTACAACCTTGCCATTTCTAACTAGCATACCATCCCTTATGGTATATCTTGCATAAGTTTGGCCTTTTCTGGATGCCAGGTCATCCTTTTCACTTTCCCCGGGTTTTAACACATGAGCCTTAGGCCATAAGCTCTGGACAAACTCGTCCACTTTTTGAGTTTCTCTTATCTCGGTCATTAGAGCACTCTCTAATACCGTGAAACTCAGGTTGTGCATAATGCGAGACAACGCATCAGCTACCTTATTGTCTTTTCCTCTTCGGTACCGAATCGTTAGATTAAACTCCTGCATGAGCTCGGCCCACCTAGCTTGGCGGCCCCTCAAGTCAGGTTGTTTACAAAAATGTTTCAGAGTATCATGATCCACATCCACATAAAACTCTGAACCATACAAATAATGCCTCCATGTTTTCAAAGCATGGATAACTGCATACAACTCCAATTCATGAGTTGGCCAATTCCTTTGAGAGGGAGAAAGCTTCTTGCTTTCGAAGGCTACTGGCCTTCCCTCTTGAAGGAGGACTGCTCTTACCGCAATGCCACTTGCATCGGTTTCTAGGAACAACGGTTTCTGGGGATCAACTATTTTTAACACCGGTCCTGAGACCACAGCTTGTTTTATGGTGTTAAAACTTTCTTGTTGATTTTGTCCCCAAATAAAAGGTACTTTATCTGAGGTCAGATCAGTCAATGGCGATACTATTCCGGAATATCCTTTGATATGCCTTCTATAAAATTGGACAAATCCCAAGAATGATCGCAACAACGCGGTCAGACTCTGAGGGATTGGCCAAGTTAGTATCGCAGCCACTTTCTTCGGATCCATTTCTACCCCCTGTGGAGTAATTATGAACCCTAAATACTCAAGCCTAACCATACACAGTATAGTTTTCTTTTTATTCACATAAAGACTGGCTTTCCTCAAAGTACTGAACACTATCCTTAAGTGTTCACGATGTTCAGTAACACTCTTACTGAATATCAGGATATCGTCAATAAAATGTACTACGAACTTTCCGATATACGGACGTAGTAAATCGTTCATAAGCATGACGAAGGTCGCTGGAGCATTGGTAAGTCCGAAGGGCATTACCAAAAACTCATAATGACCAAATCTGCTTCTAAAAGCGGTTTTATGCACATCCTCGGCTCTAATCCGGATCTGATGATAGCCGCACTTAAGATCTATCTTGCTGAAAATCACGGCTCCATGTAATGCATCTAGCAAATCATCAATCCGAGCCATCGGATACCTGTGCTTAACAGTGATATTATTCAATGCTCTATAATCTATACAGAGGCGAAACGTATCATCCTTTTTCTTCTTTAATATCACTGGCGAAGCAAAAGGTGAGAAACTTGGTTGAATCTGCCCCAACTTGAGGTATTCTTCGAGTTGCCTACGCACCTCCGCTTCTTCAGTAAAACTCATTGTATAGGGAGGTCTATTTATAGGTTCTGCCCCCGGGATTAGTTCAATCTTATGTTGAACTTTCCGCTCTAGAGGTAACCCATAAGGTAGTTCGTCCCTAAAACATTCAGAGAACTCCTCTGTTATAAGATTAGCCAGCTTGGCCATCTCACCACTTTGCGTAATATCAGTGCTAGTCGAAGAATCATCCACCGACTCTACCGATGCTATGCAAAGGTACAAAAACTCTACTTGAGCCTTTCTGATTTCTATCACGGAAACCAACGGTCCCTGAGGTATATCTTTTTCACCTCGCAAGACATAAAGCACATCATTCATCTTGAATTGATATACGTGCTTTTTCCAATCAATGGCTGGATTCTTCCTAGAATGCCACGCCATTCCCAGGGCTATATCTGCATGAGCAAGCTTGGTCATTTGAAAATCAAGCTTCTCAGCATAGTCCTGAATCCGAAGCTCCAACTGGGTAACCCTTTGGTCCCATACTTCAGTTGAACTTCCATCAGCCATCCTGACTGTATACGCATAGTCAGATGGACTTGTCTTTAGTTTCAGCCTCTTCACGAGCTTGGAGTTAATTACATTGTGAGTTGACGCCGAGTCAAACAACACAATGACATCATGACTGGCCACTTGCCCTTTCATTTTAATTAACTCCGTATCATTAAAGGCTGCATACCCCGTTGCTGCGGGCTTAGATAGGATGTTATCAGGTGCACTCGTCACTAACTTAGCAACAGATACACATAACAAACAAGGTACTAACCTCTGAGAAGGTCCCGCCAGTTGCATCTACATATGTTCCGCACTGGGACTCTCCTGCATTTCTACGTCGCATTGAGATATTATCATATTAGCCGTGCGACGGTCCTTATTCAGTGGACAATCCTTCCACTGATGTCGCTGAAGGCAGCCGAAGCACAATCCTTCTTTTCTAGCTTTCTCTTTTTGTTCAGGGGTCAACGAGGACTTTGACCAAGCCCGGGCTGCCATTGAAGTTATTTTCCTTTTCACCCCAACGGTGGTACTTGTTTTTACTGGTCCCTCAACCGGCTTTACTTGCTTGGTTTGGCCACTTGGCTGCGAGACACTTGTCTTTGAAACCCATTTCCTCTGAAATCCCCCTTTTCTCGGGTGCTCATACTGAGTCCCTGCCTGCACAAATCCACCAGATCTGCATTTCTACGTCGCATTGAGATATTATCATATTAGCCGTGCGACGGTCCTTATTCAGTGGACAATCCTTCCACTGATGTCGCTGAAGGCAGCCGAAGCACAATCCTTCTTTTCTAGCTTTCTCTTTTTGTTCAGGGGTCAACGAGGACTTTGACCAAGCCCGGGCTGCCATTGGAGTTATTTTCCTTTTCACCCCAACGGTGGTACTTGTTTTTACTGGTCCCTCAACCGGCTTTACTTGCTTGGTTTGGCCACTTGGCTGCGAGACACTTGTCTTTGAAACCCATTTCCTCTGAAATCCCCCTTTTCTCGGGTGCTCATACTGAGTCCCTGCCTGCACAAATCCACCAGATCTGCCTCTGGCATCCTCATAGTTCAGGGCTACTGCTATAGATTCATCTAGTGTAGTCACATATTTAGCCCGAACTTCCATTTTGATCTTGTCGTTCAGTCCATAGATATAGTCCTTTAACTGAACCGACATAGGGAGAGGGTCTGTTATCTTCATGACACATTCCCTGAATTTGTCAGTGTACTCTGCCACTGACAAGCTCCTCTGACGAAGATTTCTATAAGCATCCCAAGCTCGGGATTCTTCATCAAGTGGGAGAAAGTGTTTCTTGAACTCAGCTTTAAACCCTTCCCAGGTGGTTGGAGCAACTTGATCCTTCTGTTGCTTTATCCACCATCTGTCCGCTGCCTCAATAAACAGGTGTGTGGCCTCACGGATTTTCTTTAGATCAGATTTAATCTCACAAATGGCGAAGGCTTCTTCCCACTTGTGCAACCAAACCTCGATCACATCAGAGCTGCGCTCGGTCATCCGACCAGCGTACTTCTCCGGTCTATAATTAGCGATATTAGGCACTTTGACCCTTGCGCGCTCTAAGGAATGTATACTGGGCTCTGGCTCTGCTGGAGCTTTGCCCTTATCAATCCTAGACGGTCTAGCCGACAAGGCTTGCACCATCTCCCTGATCTCATTTTGACCAGCATTCACTTGAAGCTGCTGGTTCATAATCTGCTGTAAAGCATCCTCTAATATTGAAATCCTCCCAATCAAAGTAGGTGCTGCCTGATGCGACATCTGTTGTGTAGACTGTACTCTAGACTCACTAGGATTCACTCTTGAATTCTGTCCTTCTGCTTCCATAGGTTCACAGTGGAAGATGGGGTTTTTTTTTTTTTTTGGGGGTTTTTTTTTGTTTTTTGTTTTTTAAAATATAATGGTGGATTTCCCCCTTTTGTTTTTTTTATACAGAAAAGATAAACGACAATCCCTGCTGTATAGAACGAATTAACTGCAACTCAGAATTTTTTTTTTCGAAAGAGGAAAAAATGCTCCCTGGATTCTCCACGCGATCCGAGTTCGTGCGCTCCTGACTTTCGCGGTTATGATCTCCTGAGAATAGCGATTCCAGAAAAATCACGTTAGAAGGTCGCGTCGCCCATCCTGCTCCATGCTCGTGTTTCCACGACCCATCTCTGCTTGCCCACAACCAGCCAACTGCCTTACAAAGGCTAGGCCTTGTGGCCACAACGCCAACTATAGCCGGTCTAGTCACCAAGGCTAAAGCCTTGCAACCAGCCCACACTTGAGGAGCGGAACAGACCGATTCAACGGGTTGCGGGCATCAATTTGAATCAGGCACGTCACAATTCTGCTCACTATCCCGATCTCAAGTCCAAAAAAAACCAGTCGCCAACACTGTGTCACATCTGACCCTCTCCTGGCGCAGATCACTTGCTTCATCGAGCGTGAAATCGATTCTTTTCCCAAGCTGTCGAACTCTACGCCTCACGGTGATCAGCACCTCACCCACACCGGTCGTCTACTGTCCGTCGAACTCTACGCCTCACGGTGATCAACACCTCACCCACACCGGTCGTCTACTGTCCGTCGAACTCTTCCTTAACCTTAGCTCTGATACCAAAATGTAACACCCTTCTATCACCAACCTGAATCTCTTGCTCCTACGTTAGTACAGTCACGGGCGATGGCTTTGCAATTTTTCCACCCAGCCAAACTCTCATAGATAGCTATCGTCAGATCACGTACGTTTTTTCGTTATTTTTCTTCATGCTTATCCATGAGACCCTCAATTCCCTAGATGGTTCTCCTTGCCAAATATCAGCATTTTGGCCTCTCCACTTGGTGCACCTTTTCACCCCTCTCTTGGGCACATTAAAAACCACTTGCCCCTTGGCATTATTGCACATTTAGGTGCACCTGTCAAGGTCCACACCCCAATCAACATCACTCCGTGCTCGTTTCTGCAAGGCTTGGCCTGCAAGTGTTTTCCACATCTTCACTCCACGAGGGTTTCTTCACCTTCGGGGCGCTAGCACTGTTGGCAAGGCTTGTATGCTGGGTGGTGACATATAGTCTAAATTCTATCCTTGATAGAAAATCCATGTTTGCACATGTGCATAGTATCCTAGCCATAGCAGATAGTGATGGTCTATGGTCCATCATCCCCATGAAGCCGATGAGCCAGGAAAACGTAATATCCCAAGTGGACTCATCCTGCTAAAGGACAGTGGATGTGGAGATTCATTACAAACCTTGAATTAGGAACATGACTAAAAGAAAAAAAATAGCAAGTTTTCCACTCATATGTAATCCAAATAACCTTTGTTTTAACAAAAATAAAGTAACAAACAATATACACGTTTCCTACCCAAGGTAGCTCTCCAGCTTAAGTAGATCCAATAGCAGAGTTGTGCTCTCTCTAGAGATCTCCACCTTGTATGATCTATAGATTTCTAAAAGTCAATGACTCTACTCTGAAATAGGTTGACATAAAACGTGGCTATCAAGTAGTTATGTACCTTCTACCTGTGCTCTTGCTTCGATGAATTGCCGTGCTGCATAAAAGAAACACATGTGTCAATCTACATATACAGGAGAAAAAAATAGACTTTCTAAGCCTCAAGGCTCAATTGTCAAAGAAAATACTATGTAATATATTGCAAACCCACAACTCAAATGGAAAATGAAATTTCATAAAGTACACACAAAACTCATAAAAGCCACATATTAAAAACACTCAAAATCATGAAAGATTACATCTCACTTAAGATTTGTATATATAGCTGGCATTCCCCAAGACATATGAAGTTTCTTGGATGAAATATTGAATGAACTTAAAAAAATATATACAAATATTACCCAAATGAAAATTTGCCACCCAAGAAAGTCTTAGGAGGGCTTGAAATAGCAATGGCATACTTCTAGGCTCTTGCTGTTGCCAATGCAAAACTTCCTTGTACACAACATTTGTGGTAGAAATGTTATCCACCTCCTCGCCAATAGCATCAGAAACACTCTCTGGAATGAATACCTTAATAGCATTCGATGTGACAAAAATGCCATGTATAGCTACCCATGACTGAATACCATTGTCGCTAAGTATAGCCCCGACAATGTTTGGCCCTGTGACTTGTTGATTGCCATGCCGAATGCCAATTGGATAGTAAATTGCCTTCTCCTCATGTCGAATGGAAGTTTAAGGTTGGTTGGAATGAATGTTATCCTTGGAATGAATGTTTTATCGCCAGCATTGGTACCGGTAATGATTTCAGCTTCTAACACTTTTGTGCGAAACTCTTGCATATCAATTGTGTCCCATTGCACAGACCCTTGCGAGGATTCATATTGCACAACAAAATCATAGGAGCATTCCTTTTCAAAACTAATCGATGTGGGGGGTATCCCCACCACCAAGATCCAGACAACGGGGACTGGAGTAGCTATGGCTAGTGTAGATAAAAGAATAGTAACATTTGAGACTAAAGTAGCTATGGCAAAGGTAGCAAAACAAACTTTGTGCAAGGTGGTACTTGCAAGAGGGCAACACTAAGCAATATAGGAAAAGCTTAGTCGATCGTTGGCAAAAGCCCAGACGGTAACATAAGATGCATCAGGTATGGTTTCAATGGTTGATGGATCTATTGAACAAAGCCAGGGAATGAATGTTGATGCTATCATCCAATTCTAGAGTAGAATGAAGCCAAAGAATTCGAATTATTAAAAAACTCTGACAATCTGACAATCCATCAATTAGATAATTCTAATGCAACAACAGTGAAGCATAACGCAACTTGACATGCAAAGGATCATGTTTCTTCCAAGTTGAGTAGATCAAAAATATGCTAAAGGAAAAGTGTGCCCCTTTCAAGCATGAAAGGTACTAGTCTAGATGGGTGTGTCCTCCACTTTTTGCTCACTGTGTGCTACAGCTTCATCTAAATCCCTCAGCATCTATTGAAGCTGCTTAAATTGCTCAAAAACATCTTCATGGGCCATTTCCAAGACTTCCACTTTAGTTTGGAAATCTCTCAGGATGATGAACTGCTTTTCATAACTGTCAAAATCCACGGCAAGCTTGTGCATAGCCCTATTGCAATCTTCTTGTAGGGTCTTACAATAGCTTACTCTTTGGACTTCCAATAGTGTTTTAAAAAAACAACCCTCACTATGGCTGCTGCAAATTGCTCCACCGTGGTGGCTGTTGCAACTTGCTCCACCATGGCTGCTCTCTGCATCCTTCCTGGCCTGGAGAGCTGCCTCGTTGTCTTCTCCACCTTGATTGCTCTCTGCCCCATCCTTCCTGGCCTTGAAGCTCTCTTGCAGTTCTTGCATCACCTTTCTAGTTTCTGCATTCTCCCTTTTTAGCTCCTCCATCATCTGGTCTTTTTCAATGTTCAATGCATTCTGCATGTTGCAGAGCCATTTGTAAAGACCCTCTTTTTCAGCTCTCTGTTCTTCAAGATCCTTTTGCATCTTTTCTAGTTCCTTGTCTGCCATGTCCCCATCATTTCTCACTTCTTCAAGCCTATCTCGAAGCTCCTTCATGCGCTTCTCTGCTTCTTCTCTTAAATGCCTTTCCATGTCGACCTTTTTTGTAGCGGCCTCAGCTTGCTCTTGTGTCTCCTCTACCTTGGCTTCTGCACCTTCCCTAAGACTTTTCTCAAGTTGTGTTGCCTTTGCTGCATCGTTGGATTTCTCTTGTAGAAATGTCACCTTCTGAGACATCTACTTATCGTATTGGTCAAAAATCCCTTTGAGAGTAGATGCCATTAGGTGCATTGCAACTCCAACAGACTGAGATGACAATTGGGATTTTCCATCCATGCAATTCTTCAGGTTGGTTAACATGCACTTGGAGATTTTCCTTGAGAAAGATACACCACGTCCTTTCAGTTGCTCTACTACTGCTTGAACCTGCCAGAACTTGCAAATTCCTCTCGTATCAGGAAAGAAGTGAATGGTCTTCTTCAACACAGCTTGGAGGTCTGTTGGCAAGCTTGAAATCTTGACTCCACCATCTTTACTAATCTGAGTGTTGGGGTAGACATCTAGAATATGCTGTCTCTTCCAGTGCTTCTCGAAAAAGTGTGCTTGCAAACTACCTCTAGAAATTCCTAGAGCATTTCCAATCACACTTTCATTGATGGTAATCTACTGACCTTGATAGACTAGTTGCCCCTCTTTCATGTTCACCTCCTGTATCAACCTGGTGAAGTTTTGGAGAGCATCCAAATTGGGCTTTTGAAGAGCGAGAGAGGAGCTTCCATACGTCATGATTTCAAGATCAGGGGAGGAGGGGCTCTCGCACTGTGCTATAGAGGGGGAGGAAAGATTGTGTGAGGAGCTCCTAGACTGTGCAGGGTCCATTATGAGAGGGGATAGAAGTTGCAGGAAAAGTGCAAGGGAGATAGAAATGGTCGAGAGGGATAGAAGACAAAACAGTGAAGGAAATGGAATAGTGGAGGCTTGAGTTTACAGTCCGATCGCGAGGGAGAAAGAAATGGTCAAGAGGGATAGAAGGTGAAACTGTGAAGGAAATGGAATAGTGGAGGCTTGAGTTTGCAGTCCAATTGCAAGGGAGAATGAAACGGTCAAGAGGGATAGAAGACAAAATGGTTAAGGGAACAGAATAGCGGTTTGTAACCTGACTTCACTATCAAGGTGAGAGCCATCGTGGTAGTTGTAGCCCGACTACACTATCAAGGTGAGAGCCACCATGGCGGTTGGCCCAAATTTTGATTAATTCGAGCGGTAGTACTGACTTGCATGGTAATGAGTGATTAGAGGTGGTGGCATCTAAGACCCAGCAGGCTGGCAGTTAATTACCAGCTACCATAATGGCCTACAATTACTCACCTTCCAATTACCACCACCGGGCTTGCATGCATAATTACCACAAGTGCAATAAATTACCAGTCATCAGGCATGCATGCTCAAGAGAGTACTAGAGTGCATGGTAATGAGGGATAAGAGGTGATTAGGTTTCATGATTTTCTTTTGTGGGAATTACTCCCCAGTGGTGGTGGCTATCATCAACCATGTTTGTCATGGCTACGATTCCAACGAGCTAGCAGTTAAAATTACTAACCATCGCTCACCCACCATCGAGCTTAAGCATGCATGATCAATATGAGTGCAGTAAAAATTACCAGTCACTGGAATCACATGCTTAGTAGAGTACTAGAGTGCATGGTAATGAGTGATTAATGGCCATGTCTATCGTGGCTATGATTCCACTGGGTTGGCAGTTAAAATTACCAGCCACCGCTCACGGCCAAGCTTAAGAATGCATGATCACTATGAGTGCATTAAAAATTACCAATCAAATGGCTCGCATGCTTAGTAGAGATCTAGAGTGCATGGTAATGAGTGATTAGCACTTCATGATTTACCTTTGTGGGAATTACTGCCAAGTGGTGGTGGCTCTCATCAGCCATGTCTGTCATGGCTAAGATTCAACTAGGCTGATAGTTAATTACTAGCCATTGGAGTGGCCTGCTCAATAACCACATGGCAGTTAATTACCAGCCACTAGAGTGGCCTGCTCATTCACCACATGGTGTCTGCTTCATGATTACCATCGCATCTGGGGTGATGCCTAATATTCCACCGTTGTGGCCTACAATTAATATGGATGGAACCCCGAGCTCCAGCCACCACGATGGCTCGAACTTTATAATATATATAAGATCCATGGCATTTGGCATTTTACTATGTTGCTCTCATCCCCCCCTGCTCTGCTACTTTGCTCCACATGCTTTTTTGCTTTTCTCCACACCCCTCCTCCAGCTCTTTTCCACCCCTACTCTACTTTGCTCCACACTCCCTCCTCCAATTCTTGGCACTCATCTGCTCCCTTGCTCATCTACTGCTCACCCACTCATCTTCACCATGCGTACTACCACCCCCCTCAATGCTCTGTGATCTCAATGTTATCTACCTTCTCATAGAAGGTGATTGCGTTGCACTCACCTGGAGTAGAAATGCTAAAGGCTCTTAGCAATTGCCGAGTTTTTATAAATGTAAGATCCTCTCTTCAATTTTTGCTCGGTATAAGTTGTTAATTTTTATATAACCTATTATTGGATATAGATGTACATTGTAATCTCTTTTGCTCAATTTTCACTCGATAAATTGTACTTTTTCCCTCATTTATATTTATAGCAACAAGGACTAAAATACTAGGAAAGGACTACAATTTCCTTGGTTTATGACCAAAATAACGCCAAAATAACTCCAATGACCCACCGTTGTGGTTGCGTAGAGATACATCTAGAAAAAAACAATGAAACTTTTAGAAAATGCAATTGACGATATGGCACTTGAGGGGTCCCCTCTAGGGGCAAGGGTCATATCGACATGCCATTTCTGTCTAGTGGCATCCTGGATATTGTATAATGCATGTTGATATGGCCCTTGCCCCTAGAGGGGACCCCTCAAGGGCCATATCGTTAATTGCATTTTGCTTGGTTGCACAACGGAATACATTAATTTAAGGAATCACTCAAATTGTTCAAGAGATTCTGGAAAACCCTTTTCTTTGAATACCTTAATTTATATCTATCCATAATATACACCTTTGTGTCCTTCCAATTGGATCCCAAATATCATAAAATTCCCTTACACCCTTTCCATAAAGTTTCTTAGCATATCTAAGTGCTCTCTCAACTGGAAGAAATCATCCTTGAATGCTCATGATCGTATTGATTTTCCCAAAGAGGCATCTCAATACAGAGATCTTAGACCAATCCACATCGTTTTAGCAAAGATTATCTTCCAAACTTGCATCAATCTATTCAAATATTTACATTGGGGAACCTTAATCTAATTGCCACATAGGGCAATATCCAATGGTAGGGTCATCTAATCCCATGAGGTCCGTTATTGCAAAACTAGTATCTTGCCACCTTACCCCAAGCTTCAATGCACATTTATAGTAAAAAGCATAACATTTATGCTTTATTACTTGTAATCCTAACCACCATCCAACTTCTCCATCACAACTAGATCCCAGACAAAAGAATGCCACTATTTTCTCTATAGGAAATCACGCATCAAGTGGTCTACCCTTTTAAAAACATTCTTTGGGAATGGAAATGTATTGGTAGGACATACACTACAAATGAGGACATGATATGCTTAGCAGTTAACCACTGGCCTCCCTGTAAAGGAATCTTTAACACCTTTCCATTTGTGAAACTTGTCAGGTAGCTTTGTCATGCACCATTCAAATTTATCCTTCAAAGAAACTGCCAATCTAATTGGACATCCCAAATCCCTTATATAACTTCTCCTTGTTTATGCCATTTCTTGGTTGTAAAATTGAAAGATTACACTATGTTAGTAGTGTGTTTTTGTGTGCATTGATGAGAATGAAAGATTAGAATAGTATTTGTCTAATGTGTCTGTGTGTGTGTTTGCCAAATTGAGAGATTGGACTAGTATTAGTAGTGTGTTTTTGTGTGCATTGATTTCATGGCATGAAGCATTGATTCCGCCCAATTTTGGTTGAGCTTTGTGCTCCTTTAATTGAGGTCATAGCTCCCAAATTATTCATAAGTACATATTAATTTGTACCAATAACTAATGAGCCTTGAGTGATTGTTGTTAAATTAGCACAAGGATGTAATTTTCAATTTATTTTTAATCGATTTTGCATTAAAATAATTGGATAAAGTTAAGTGAAGCAGGTAATTATGCAGAAGAAATGTATTGTTTTTCAAGAAAAAATCAATGTGAGTAGGTTGTGTGGGTTGAGGATGTAGTCCTTGATGTGATTTTGATTGTAACTAGTCCATTTCATGCTTGAGCGGTGCACTACTAAGAAATTCTAAGTATCACGTGCGTTCAAGGGTTATTTTAAAAACTCATCAACTAAAATTTCCCCCCTAATAAAACCAACCCCCTTTACTTATGAACTAACAATATTTTTTATAAATTCGAATAAAAAGCCCCCTCCTGGGATCATGATCCTATTAAATTTTTTAAAATATCTCCCCTTTTGAATGCACATGGTACACTAAATTTTTTGGAGGTGAACCCCCTGAGATTTCATGTTAATATTTGCTCTTTGTTTGTACATGTGATCAAGCTATACATTCAATCTAGGTATGATGATAGGTTTGATAAGTGGGAAAGGCTGAGTGGTTTATGCTAGCAACTAGTTTACTTGTGTTGAACCCTCATATTTATGAAATATAAGTGTAGCTCACTAGCACCAACAATAAAGGACAAAATAGGAGTCAGTGACTCCCATAACTATACATGTGATCCATAGTCATGTGGTCTAACAACATGTGAACTAGTTAATAATGGTTTGAGAACTCTAAAAGCTGTGTACTTGACATTCTACACATCCCTGATGCATAAGGAGATATTAAGGTTCTCAAATTCGACACTATTTCCAAAGCAACAATGAGAGGTAGTGGGACCTTAGAGGCGATATTCAAACAAAACAACTGGAACGTTCAAGCGTAAGCTTGTCCAATGAGTCATCTGTCACACCATAATCCTATCGCCAATGTGTTTCCATAATATTTAACCACAAGTGATTGGTTAGTCATAGGAGACCCAAAGTTCAACATTTATAAGCATCCAAGAAAAACTTCACCATCTCTTTGATAATCCCAACCAAGGGCAAAAGTGTCTGATTTTGGACTGTATCTCCTCTTCTTTCAAAAGCTTGCAACTCTAGTGCAAGCTACTATTTTTTAGCATGTCCTTTCTTGCTTTAAAAAGTCGTCGATGCGACTCTTCTAAACTCTCATTTTGCAATCACTTCATTTTACCAAAAGCTTTTCTAGGCTCCTCTGTAATATCTTGTGCCATGCCCCAATCACAGTGTATGCACCATTTGCAGTAAAATTGAATAAAATGGAGCACATTTGCATGCAAAAAAATGGAGCACATTTGCACACAAAAAAATTATTCTTTGATGCACATCTCCTAATCCCACTAAGTGCATCCTCAATTCTTTGTTCTTCCTGCAGCCTCCTCTATGCTCCTCCCTTGAAGGGCATATTAGTGTAATGCTTGAAGGACCCTTGATTGTATGGCAGCTAGAGGAAAATTTGGGACATGATCCAACCATTGAAATATGGTGTGATGGTCCACATGATCCCTTCTATGGTTGCTACAAGAACTACTAGGTGCATTACTTGCATTCCCCCCTCAATTTGTGATTCTCATCTACGTGTGCTAGCACTATATTGCTTGCCAATGCATCACCTTCATTGATTGAAGCCAGAGAAACCTATTAGATGGACTCGATACATGTTTCCATAGGTTTCAATCACTATCTTCTCTCCCCAAATATCTATTGCTCCATGATATGTGCTCTAAAAGTCACATTCCCTATGTGACTAGCTTGTTCCTAGAGCTTTGTGTGCTATAAGCACCATGCCTATTAAAACTGCAATGCCTCCCTTCTCTGGCTCTTATCTGACTCCTCTACAATTCCCTCACAATTCCATATCTCAATGCTGATCACTTCTCCTAGCTCTCAATCATGCGGTTCTTATTGTCTGATCGTAGGACTTTATCTTTGTGATTAGCCCATATTGCATCCCATTCTTTCATCTTTGCTCTATCAAATGGTGTTTAACACTCATGTCCTTAAATGGTATGTGAACGTTATTGATTTGCAATTCCATCCAAATAAATGCTTTTGGCTCCCAATGCACCATGCTAGCAAGCTCATTATTAGGGCACCCTGTTTGTCTTTGTGTCATACATAATCTTTATCTTGAAATTTTGCATCTTGTCCATGCTTTCTATTGTTCTCTCCATCTGTCTCCCTTACAAGATGTTTATGTACTTTAATAATTGCTATCGAAATGGTTAACAAGCTTGCTTTCTTTGATGTTAACGAATGCCTTCGCTTAGTGCCTCAAAACCTTCCATCGTATGCAATCAAAGGTAGGAGAGTGAAGGAAAAACTATTGGAAGTGAAAATTGGATATAATATCTGCATATTTAAAAACCCACATGGTAGTACAACATGTGATGTAGAAAATACAATGCATGAGACAAAGTGTGTGAAAAAATACTTGAAAAAACCACCTCCCTCTTTAAGAGAGTCCATGGACCTGAACCTAGGAGTGGTCCCATCTAGCTGTTGTGCCTTGTGAACACAAGAACCAAGACTACTCTATGGGATATGCCCTAGATTGGGGCTTATGAAGAGGAGGATTATCTTTCAAATAGAAAGAAATTAAGATTAAACTGGTGAGGTGCTTATATAGAATTGGTAAAAATGTTAAATATTAATGGTAATTAGCACATTGTTAATGCATAGTTACTGGTGGTAGGACTACTACTACCATTGCTAATAGCCATCTTATTAGTGGACTAATTCATGCTGAATTTTCCCATTAGTATTTTTGTGGTCTACTCAAATAAGTTGATTTTAGTCATATTATATTATACATTGGATTCCATGTATATATAATATGACTAAAATCAACTTATTTGAGTAGACCACAAAAATTAGTTTCAAAACAAAATCAAACGGAATTTTAGTAGCCAATTATTTTCAATCTTAGCACCTTCTCCACCAATAATAATCAAGAGCAATCTAGTGGATGAGTTCAGGCTCTCTATAAGACACCACGTTTTGGTTCATTTCACCCATTCCTAGCCATTCTTGCCTCCCCATCACTTTGTCACTCCTTCCATCCTACTTTCATTGAGAATGGGTTCTCAAAGCCATAGAGCTAGTAGACGTGAAAGATGTAGGAACCCCCCCCCAAATCTCATTGATGAGGAGTGCAAGTGGAAGGCTCACGAGTGCAAGAAGCCTCTAGATCTAGAGCTCGTGCTGCCACCACTGATCCACCTCCACCTCTACATCCCACCTCCACCTGCATCCCCACCCCCACCCAAACCCCCACCCCCACCTCCATTGTCCCCCCCTCCACATCCTCATCCACTCCCCTACCTCCAGCTTCTGCCCTTCCCCTAGCCACCTACATTTTTCCCTCCACCTCTACCTCTTCCCCCTCCACCCTCCCCCCTCCCCCTCCCCCTCCCCCTCCCCCTCCCCCCCTTCCCCTTGGTGCCTCGCTTCCCCCCTCCACCCTACCATCCCCCATTGATCCCCTTGCCCCACCTTGTAGCAGCAATGTTGCTTCATGCATGACTTGCCTAAGTCCACTATCCGTCGTCGTACTAGCAAGATTGTGTAGTCTTTTTTTAGTGACCTTATGCTAGCTTTGCAGTCTGCTCTTCTCACATCCCTGATTGATCACCCTAACTTGGTAGAGTGTAGGAGGCTTGCTGGTCTTGGTGCACGTAGAGATAGGGTTGTATGTAGTGAGGAACTTTAGTGATGCCTTGGCAGCACATCGTGCTATTGTGGCTGCCATTAGTAGACCTCATATGACAGGCCATGTGCATACCGCTTCATGTCTTCTTCAGATTGCACCGTGCACATTGCGAGCAGGCATGATTAGGAGGCAGAGTCTAGAGGATAGTGAGACTGATGCTCTTTGGGCTTCGAGTGGTCGTGCACCTCACAATGATCGATTATTGGATGATTCCACTAGGTCCTTCATACAATAGTTTTAGGAGGAGCATTGCAGAGAGCATCCCCGGTGTTCAAGAAGGCATTGCAGAAGAGGGTGTCATGCGGTGTGTACATTGAGCATGGTGCATGTTTTTTGGAGTGTACCTAGACTGAGTTGTACACTCAGTTTGTAGAGGCGCACCTGGAGTTCAGGATTGGGCAGAGCCCATTTGAGCATTGTTTGTGCGATGCTCTTAGGAGCGTGACACATGCTGTTGTCGCTACCATGTGGATTTTGGATTGATGTATGACGTATTCTGTTCCCTTGATGGTCATAGGGGAGTGGTTCCTACTAGCCCTCGTGACTTCATTCATTCCATATTGTGTACACGAGATGGCGATGCTTTATTCCACTCCCTTGATTGTGTGGAATGCAGGTGTACTTTGTGTGGTGACTTTGCTAGAGTGCCATGAGTTGCACTAGATACTTGTGACATGCAGATGGTTCGTTGGCAGTAGTATGAGTACAGTACCTTGACATTAGATGGTGGTGCACAGTCGAGGAGGTTGCAGCTTGTGGGGAAGGAGACACCATGTGTTGTATTCATTGACAGTTTTCGAGGGAAGCTATACCACTACATACACCACTCGCACACTGTGAAGTGGGAGGATTGTCAGTTTCGTGCATGTTTGAGGACATTTCCTATAGGGGTGGTTGTCTCAGTGGTGGACTTTGCGGAGAATTATACTTTTGCACCATAGCATGAGATCCAATCGGAGCATTATTTCTCCAAACAGGTGATGTGTGATTGAGTTATTGGTTTTTTTATGGCCTCATTATATTGAATTATTTCAATAGTCATATTTTTTTTCAATGCCATATTGCAGGTTGCTATATTTGTGCACATTAGCTATCGTCATGCACAAGCTCATGTGGATGACATTGATAGCATCATGGACTCATGCATCATTGTACGAGAGTATCACTTCTACATTAGTGATGATCGATCACATGATGCCCATTTTGTGCAGCATTGCTTCACTTTGCATGATAGTTTCTTGAGGGATCATGGTGTCACATGGTAGCGGTGCTAGATCTAGTCAGACGGCTGTGGTGGTTAGTTCAAATCTACTAGACAGTTTTATTGGTTCTGTAGATGGCACCATGAGATAGGCATTCCGATCACATGGAGCTACTTCGAGACAAGGCAAGGTAAGGGAGAGCAAGATGGTGCAGGTGCTTGCATGAAGCATGCTTTGCATCAATACTAGTTGCGTCATAGTGCCGATTGCTTCAAGGATGCACATGATGTGGTACGGTGGTGCAGCCAGCACTTATCCACTAGTGCTATCTCCTCGTTTCAATCGCGTGATGATAGGGTGGTGAGTCGATATTTTTGGTGCATGGACATTGGGAGTCTTGATCGGTCTAGGCCTTTTGATTGTCATTCAGTATCTGGCACTCTTGATTTCCATTCCATTAGAAGCATAGGTGAGTCTCACCCCGCGATCTTTTCTTGACGATTTGCATGTTTTTGCTCCGCATGCATTGATGATGATTGGGGAGGGTGCTCCATGATACCATGGGCCGATCCATGGGCATGGTGAGTGCTTTCTCCCTTCCAGCCTTGGGAGGAGGTACATGATGATGATCAGGATGCAGGATTCAGTTCCTCTAGAGATTATGACCAGCTTATAGATATGTTGCGTATTGGTGATATCTTCAAGGTCATTGCTTCGGAGGGCAATGAGGAGGGTGTGGATTATTACTTGTTGCGATGCTCTATGGTGAAAAGTGTGTTGAATGAGGATACAGTGGATGGGCATGGGATGCACTCAATGCTCATAGCATGATCGTAGGTGGCCACTATTTTGAGTAGATACAAAGGCATGGTCGCTATATTGAGTTCCAAGAGTACATGGCTGATCAGGAGGCATACATGTATTCTCATCTTGTTGTTGCGATCAAGATTACTTTGAGTCATGTTCGCACTCGCAAGGCAATATCCAATCCACGATGGCGCCTTGCAGTGGAGGATCACGATAGCATACTTGCAACTATTGGCATGAGAGCCGATCCTGAGGAGTAGCACATTACATATCATAGTTTTGGGATCATCAGTTGATCAGATGGATTTTTATTGGGTATCACTAGTTGATTACATATTTTTGTATTCGATATGTATAGGCTCACTGTGTGACTGTACCATTGTAATTTTCATGGACTCATATTTTTATTTCACTATGATGGTTTTATACACGTTCATACACATCATTGTATTAGATTCTATTTTATACATGATGTCCGTTGTCTTCTCAATGGGATTTCTTGTTTCTATAAAACAAAAAATTGTTTATTATAGTAATGTTGTAATTGTGATTTGTGCTTTAGGACATTCTAAAAATATGACTAAGAAAATTCGTGCACGTACTAACCAAATACGCATGTGGACTTATCTGTTGGGGATGAAACATTGCACGGCTCTTAGGCTACCCTAGACCTACATCCATACAAGATTCAGTCTCCAACTGATTTGGTATGTGCCACATGGAAGGTATAATGCATACATTTTTGCATGCACTCACTACTAGTGACTACGTATGAAAAATGGCGCACGTACTAACCAAATACGCATGTGGACTAATCTATTGGGGATGAAATTCGTACAGCTCTTAGGCTACCCTAGACCTACATCCATGCAAGATTCGGTCTCCAACTGATTTGGTATGGCCACATGGAAGGTATAATGCGTACATTCTTGCATGCACTCCCTACTAGTGACTAGGTATGAAAAATGGTGCACGTACTAACCAAATACGCATGTGGACTTATCTGTTGAGGATGAAACTTTGCACAGCTCGTAGGCTACCCTAGACCTACATCCATGCAAGATTTGTTCTCCAAGTGATTTGGTATGTGCAACGTGGAAGGTATAATGTGTACATTTTTTCAAGCACTTCTTACTAGTGACTACGTATAGAAAATGGTGCACGTACTAACCAAATACACATGTGGACTTATTTGTTGGGAATGAAACTTCGCACGGCTCTTAGGCTACCCTAGACCTACATCCATGCAAGATTCAGTCTCCAACTGATTTGGTATGTACCATGTGGAAGGTATAATGTGTACATTTTTGTATGCACCCACTACTAGTGACTACCTATGAAAAATTATACATGTATTATATGATTTTGGACCAATAGTACATAATCATGTATTAATGTTTGACACATATTACTACCAATGAGCACCATTCCATGCTAAACATTGACATTTTTTTCTTAATCTACAATTTACAAAAATTAGTGACAATATTAGTGTAATAATTACAAGCATTGATATATATGAAATTCAATATGATATTCAAAATGATAAAGTTCATAGCAAGAGAGAGAGAGAGAGAGAGAGAGAGAGAGAGACCTTACACTTGAATACCTTTTCAATGCTTAATGTTTACAATTACTTCACATGGCATTATTTTTAAAATACCTTATCTATTAGATGTGTGAATTGAGATATCTGAAATTCAAAATGATACTCCTAATTTTAAATGTTTATGTTAGATTTGAACAAACTATAAACTGAGATAAACAAAGTAAAAACAACATCATGAAAGTACCAAAATGCTCATACATCATAAAAGTAAGAACAACATCATGAAAGTACCAAAATGAATGTGTACATCATCATCATCATCATGCAAAAGTACATCGCTAAACAAGATATGTGTGAAGCCTAAACAATCATCCTAAATCAGAATTTGATAACTCCACATATGTTCCTCTAGTCATCCTCTGACATGGCTCCTGTATGACCTGCTGCACAACCGTCCGCCGCTGTGTGCCCTCAGACCAGATGGGCTAGCCTCATCTCCTGGATCAGATGGGCTAGCCTCATCCTGATGAAGAGGAGGGCATGTTGCATGAGCCACCACTGCCATCTCTGCCTCCCTCGCCTCCTCTATGTATGCGTGCCTTAGCTCCCAAAGTCGTGCATCTGCAAATACTCGTGCCTCAAATCCAGCTCTAGTAATTGTCTCTACATGTAGAAGACACTGGTCTCAGCCCCGCCCAAGCTGTTACTCCACCCATTGTCGCAATGATATATGAAGCTCTGCCTCTCACTCAATACGACGTGCCTCCTCTGCTCGCGCCTCATCACCTAGCATGAAATCACCATATGAGAAGCGTCGTGGAACACACGCTGCAACCACTGAAGTATCAGCACCCTCCTGTTGCAGCAAAGCTCTCTATGCCTCCTCCCTATAGTGCTCTGTCAAGACCACACGAGCAAATGGATCAATGGCCTGACGATGACCAGGATACATATCATCCATGCCTAGCCCTCTGTATGTGGCCACATCAATGTCAGCAAAGCATACAGTGCACACTGATCGTGCCACCATGTGGTGGGTCATGCAATGGAGATGTGCGATGTGGCTGCACTAGTCCAAACCACCCTACAATGTCAAAATCCTCGTGGCAAAGGATGCAAGTGGCAGTAAGAAGCCTAGCTATGACTGGTGCATCTATGGGTGTCCTAGTCGGCGGCACATCTATAGGAGGAGCGGGGTATAGGGCCACACTGGGGTGGATCCTATGGCGAGATGGATCACGACTAATATGTCTCAACTGCAAAATATAGTGCTCCTCTCGATGGTAGGCTATGCATGTCCGAATCCTCTGCTCCTCCAAATCTGCCTCCAACTGTCGTACACGAGACTCCATATCCTGTCGCAATAGATGTGCCTGCCAAGCAAACATGTTGTGTACATGGTGAGAATGAACAAAAAAACTTCAATTCAAAACACGCAACAAAAAAATAACTAAAATAATCAGAATCACTAACCTCGACCCTAGACTCAGCCAACAATGCCTCCAACTCTGCAATCCTTGCATCTCGAGTATCCAACTCATGCTGATGCGGTCTAGATGTGGGAGGTGGTGTAGATGTGGGAGGCTCCATAGATGTGGGAGGTGGGGGAGGTGGAATCGAAAGTGATCTCGATAGGGCAAAGACCATGTCATGCAAGGATGAGGCCACTGAATGAACATCCCCCCTAATCCATCCTCTAACAGCTCACAACGTCGGTGCAGGGATAGTGTGCAGCTTTCGTGCCTTGCGTCGATGCCGAACACCTACAGTCTGACGCTCTTAACGCCCCATCCTACCATGTCCCGCTCCTAATCCTGGGCAGGTACTAAGGTAGTCTACTTGATGACCAAGCACAAAATCGATGTATAGCTGCATGGCAAATGACCTGGCTATCTAACGGTTGTGAGGCAATCGACCACCATTCACAGTGAGATATCGAATAAATGTGTGCTGCTATGACGGGGTGCCTACAACGTAAAATATAAAAGGGCTGCCCTGATCGTGGTCGCATCGCCTCAGTGTGACCATCCCAAAACATATCCTTTAAGGCCTATGAGGTGGCTCATGCTTAAACAACTCTCGAATGGCTCTCCAATCCAAGCCATGACCACCGATCTCTGCCTCAACCTGTGCCTGAAAGGTATCCAAAACGTCCTCAACTGTGTCTAATCGACTTAGAGCATCAATGACTAAATCGAGACTCGCAACCAAGTGAGGGGGTGCCCCAGCATCCTGTAGTGCCCTCATCTCAGCTCTCAAAATCGCTATCTGCATATGAACAGTGGTGCTAGAACCTGCACGTTGGCTGGTGCATGCACAAAAAAACACATGGAAATTAATATTCTATTTGGGTAATGAAAATTAATATTCTATTCAATGGGACTTAATAATCTATTTGGGTAATGAAAACTTTTAGCTAGCCAATTTTGATTGAATTTTTGCAAAAGCTCATGACAAGGTTTCATGGAATCACATAAGTCTTTGTATTTGTCTATGTAACTATATCCATACGTAGATCTACAACCTTCCCTAGTTTCCTATTTCTATAGTTTCATGTGCCACCTAAAGGGATTGCTAGCCACATGATCTACCCTCTCCTTGCATCAACCTCTCGCACCATATGATTTGAAAATGATGTGTAGGCGAATGTGTTGTTCAAATCATCCTATTTGTTTGATTGATTACACTTAGTCACGTACTCCTTGATGAGGTAGGATGTCGTTGGGATCATCCTATGCACCTAACGGTAGATGGGCCAAATGTGTGGCTATGCCTACAACAGTGCTATGTTGCAAATGCAACACATGCACTCCCTACATGCTCTAAGTTGCTCCACAATGGAAGATGCACAAACAATAGTTATTTAATGGTGTTATTAACAAAGGGATTTAGATGTACACCCTTGGTCTTATTTCATTTTCAAAGAAATTTCAAACTTTGTGTTAAAGATGCTACACTTCCCTAATTTGAAAAATAATATAAAAACTACTTTAATCTCTTTTTTAAAATAAAAGAAATAGATGTTTAAAAAAAATATATATATATATATATATATATATATGTTTTGACATTTAAATAAAAACTTCACTAACTTTAAAAATAATATAAAAGCTACTTTAAACTCTTATTTTCTTTTTTTTAATAGATAATTCTTAACAACAAAATTTAAACGTTTTTATATTTAATTAAAAACTTCACTAATTTAAAAAATAACAAAAAAACTACTTTAATCTCTTTTTTTTAAAAGATGATTTAAAAAAACAAAATATATACGTTTTGACATTTAAATAAAAACTTAAGTAATTTAAAAATTTATTAAATGCATTTTAAAATTTAAAATATTTGATAATTAAATTAGATACTCCTATACACTAAAATTTAAATAAATTTTTGCAAAAAAAAAATGATGCACTTAAAAAACCTTACCTGGAATCTCCCGCTCCGTCCATCTCCGTCGCTCCATCGTTACGTCGTTCTCCGTCGATTTTCGTCCGTCGTTCTCTGTCGAATTCGATGAGGAGGAGCTCGATTGAGGTTTGAAGAATGAGGGGGGTCCCTCTCTTTATATACAAAAATTTAGGATTTCAATACCACAATCGAGGTATGCCACGTACCTCGATCGAGGTATTGACATGCCAAATACATCATCAGTCCAGCATTACCTCGATCAAGGTATTGACATGCCACATACATCATCGGTTCAACATACCTCGATCGAGGTATTGACATGCCATCGTACCTCGATCGAGGTATTGAGATGCCACCATACCTCGATCAAGGTATGTCAACTACCAGTGCGGTACATGTCGGAGCCACATGCCTCGATCGTGGTATTTGACATGTGGCCATGTCATCAGTCGAGCATACCACGATCAAGGTATGTGGACCTGCCACCGTACGTTAATCGAGGTATGTCAACTGCCATGTCGAATGCCACATACCTCGATCGTGGTATTTGACATGCAACCATGTCATCGGTCGAGCATACCATGATCGAGGTATGTGGACCTGCCATGGTACCTCGATCGAGGTATGTCAGCTGCCATGTCGGATGCGACATACCTCGATCGTGGTATTTGACATGACCCATGTCATCTATCCACGATACCTCGATCGAGGTATTTAGACTTGCCATGATACCTCGATCGAGGTATAGTTGTTTTGCCACGATACCTTGATCGAGGTATAGGCTCAGTTCGGTGGAAGCACATGGAAGACCTCGATCGAGGTATTGGATTGGTTCGGTTGTCCTCGTGTGCCAATTTCATTGGAGATAATACCTCGATCGAGGTATTTCACACCGAAGCAAAACCTTTATATTTTCACTCGAGGGGGTGTCACACTCCCCCGCAAGTGGTCCAGAAGTGGACACACTTAGTTTGCTACCTCCCTACCCAACCCCCTCACCTCCACCTCCACTCCCTTGCTTGCCTCCTTCTCCCTTTTGCCTTCGTTTCCTATGCACCTAAGGCACATTTCAATTGCCCCCCTGCAACTTTCCAACACAGCTCGAGACCGTGCTCAAGTGCAACTGGTTTTTTTGCCCCCCCCCTCCCGCTACACCACTGGCTACTATTGGGGATGCCGTAAAGCTTCTAAGGGGGACCAAGGTTTTTTCCTCCTTTTTCTTGCTTCAATTTGCTCCTTGAGCGGCTCTTCTACCCTGCCCTCATTGATGGCTTTCTATTGCTGGTATAGGGCCTTTTTGCCTTGTCCTCTAGCCCTACCTGACCCTTAGCCATCTTGGCTAGCTATCATGCTAAAGGGGCTATAAGCAAGGCATCCTACCTTGCAAAATCTCCCACTTGGGGGGCATTTTAAGGTTCTTTCTAGGTTTCCTACAATCTATATGGCACTTTTGCTAAAAGGGAGAGATGCCCACACCAACTTGATAGCCTAAATATTTGATAAGACCCCCTTTGGATCCAAGTGAAACCAAAATTAGCACCCCAATCTAAGGTATACTCATAAAAAATCCAACATCCATTAGATTTATTCCAATTAATAAGTGCACCTATTACAATACAAAAGAAACCCGTAGCATTCCTAAAGAAGGAGAGAGTTTGGGGAGTGGTGGCCAAAAACCAAAGACGTGATTTGCAATCTCACTATCTAGATGCTTCTTAGTTTACCTGAGGGAGATTCTTAGCCCAAAAATATCTACTTGAGATCTCAAAAATAAGGTCATCCAGCTTCAGCCATAAATAAGTACAAGAAAGAGGGCATCCTTGGTAGAATGATCTAGAAATTTGAAACCTTATGTATTGTCTCTAATAAGCACTTGGTTGTGGGTTGCTCTACACAAGTTAGAGCCCCCCCCCCACCCCTGATCCAAGAATCTAAAAAGCCAAAATGCAGCAAGGTATCCTCTAAGAAATCCCAATCGACTCTATAATAATATTTCTTGAAATCCAAGAGGAGAATATTGAAACCTTTGCCATTGCTGTAGCCCACTATAAAGCCTCCCAAAGGGAAAAAATGTCAAACTATCCTCAGTATCATGAATACAATCCAGGAGAAAGGGGTGCAACTACAAGGTAATTGCCTTTGAGTGCAATGAGCCTCCATTAGATAACCGAATTTCTATGCATGCGCCCTTTGGGATAGGTGAAGGAGACCTCTTCAATCGTGTACCAAAAAGTAACGAAGAAAGAGGGGATCAACCCATCTAAACAAAGATATTGGCCCTTTTCAAAGGCAAGAAGAGAATTCTAGATTGATGAAAGGTGCACCAAGTAAAGCCCATATATCCTATTTCACCAATACTAAATTAACTTGCCCAACCTTATGCCTACACCAACGCTAACTAGAGATGTAGGATTTGCACATTGAGAAGGAAAGAATAAAAATCTAAATCAATATTCATGACAGTATTAGGATCTGACTATAAAAACCCATTAGAGTCAACCAACTTTCTCTTCCTTACCTTGGCCCAAGACTAGAGACACTGACTCTTTGCTAATATGAACCCAAAAAGATCCGTGTGTGTGAAAGGCATACTAAGCTCTATGATCCAAAAGTGTGTTTTTGAGCCCTTGCTACAATAATGTGTTCTTAAAGCCAAGAATTTAGAGGCCGTTTCTTCTCTTCCCTCTATCGGGATACTAATTGCTAATGTATACCAAGCTCATGTCTCATGTCTCCTAGTACTAGTAGTGGAATGATAAAAATCAATAATAGAGCAAGGGTTACTACCACATTTGAAGATGAAGGCACCCCATATGAGGTACCCAAATCTATAACACAGCCTTAGAGAGATCCTCCTTTACATGTAAAGCATGTGGAATGCTGATATTGGCAAAGAGTGCACTCTAAAGTTGTCTGCTAGAAAGTGATCCAAACCAGAGACTCTTTGCATAATACAAATAGTGTTGCCTCTATTGAGAGCCCAAGCATCAACATAGAATCTATCAATATGTGCACAGATGGGCTGGAAGCTATGGCCATGAATTGGAGGAGCAATGCTTGAACCCTAGGGCAATCACTCTATAGACATGTAAGATACTAGGTTCACTCATGGAAGGGGATTTTAAACTTTGGGGGACTTATGGGTTGTTTATGGATTGGGGGGGTTTCAACTATGGTATATACATGTAAGGAGGGGACATTTAAATTCAAATTAATCACATATATATGTACAAAATAGGGTTAAATGATTATGCAAAAGAATGTAAAACTTTTAAATGTATGGGCAATCCAAGATTGGGTTTAACAAGAACAATCACAGTAAGAAAAGATAGTAGTCCAAGCAAAAATCAATTGCAAAAACTAAGGGAAGTGCTATGATTATGCAAAAAATGGCCACATTACTAGAGATTACCTAAGCAAGCCCAAAGGTGGACAAGGAAATAAAGGAAAGAACTTGTTTGAGCACACACAAAATAGGACTCTGCTTTTGAAGTGTTAGATAGATTGGATATAAGGTGTGTTGTGCAATGGGAAAGAGAGATCTCAAACATCTCAAGGACATCAAGCTATGAATAGCTTTGCTAGAAGCAAAGAAATCCAATTGTGATATTTGCATTGTCGACTCGAGTGCATATGTACACATGCATGGTACATGTGATTAGCTCAAGACACTTGATCTAATCAAGGGTGCTCTAGATGTCCATTTAATATTTTTAACGGTTCATGTTTAATCCATTCATTTCAATACCTAGGATGTAATTTGATTAGTATATTTTCCTTGCAAGCAAAGAAACAAGGATCACAAGAGATGAACCATCAAAACAAAGGCTTGAACTTTGGCACTATTTCGGGCTTATTCCCACTAGTACTTAAGGAGGACAACTTAAGGTTTTTGAGGGAAGTGTCCAATCTGAATGGGAGTGGAGGGGCTCTACTTATGTTAAATCTCTTAATGGCATTGTTAAGCTGCTTGAAAACTTATGTTAATTCTCTTAATGGAAGTGGAGGGGATCTACCTATGCTAAATCTCTTAATGGCATGATAAAGATGCTTGAAAACTTAACCCCTCAAAGTATGAATGATATATTCGTTGAGATTCTCATTTACATGGATACTCATTTGCGAGGCCTTAAAAGAATGGATAAAGCAACCATTGTGATATTAAGCTTTTTAAGTTACAAAAATCTGGCTATCATTTGCTAAGTGATATTTAAAAATCTGGCTATTTTTAAAGGGGGTTGCCAAACCTTGCGACAAATATAGTAGAGATTAAGTTCTCTATCACAAATTCTCTATATCTTTACTTTGCATGCTTTAGGCCAAAAAGAGACAAGAAGGGACACGGTGAGTGCCACATGACAATTCAAATTTTGGCATTATGAAAAGTATGACTAGTACAATTATGGATATATTTTCAAATATTCCAATGTACAAGAATGGCCAGCTGCATCCAGCTTCTTTTGCTTAGTGTTATTTAAAAATACTCACTTTATTTTTAAAGGGGTAGTAGAGGTTCAATTCTCTATTAATTTTAATTCGGATTGAAGTTAGGCAAGTTAGGCCTATTCCCATTGGGCAGTAGGTAAAAAGGATAGTCTAGCTAAGGTTTTGAGGGAAGCGTGCATTCTAATTAGATTGAAGGTAGCCAATTTAAGTTAAATTTTGTCTTTACATGTTGAACCCCTTCAAGTACATACTTAGAATTTTTGGCTTGCCTTATGGGAAGGCTACAATAAAGTTTAGATTGGTTTGAGAAAGGGAAATTTTGGATTTAATTACTTTATCTTGAGATTGTTATATCCACTTGCTATTTTCTTCCCTTGAAATCCTCCATATTTTTCTCTACTCTCTATCTCCGCCCCCCCCTTCTCTCTCTCTCTCTCTCTCACACACACACACACACTTTTTTTTTTTGTGAAACCAGTAACTATATTATTAACATGAGATCAATGTACATAGAATCCAAATATCCAGAAGAGTTTCCCAAATGTGATAGAGGGAAACCAAAGCCGCAGCAAATGAGAGACATGAGTGATCAATAATCGAGAGTGCTGATAAGACCATAGCAAATGGGGAACTGTCTCACGGTGATAAGAACAACGGGGGCAGGAAGAGGAAGCAATGCAACGTGCTACTAGTTTCACCCCAATGAAGAAGGCTCCCACTATACATCTCCAAAATAAAAGCCTCTGTTTCAATGGCAATTTGGCTTTCCAAATTTTCTTGAGTCGTGATTGCCACCAAGATAGAGGCCTATCCAAATTCCAAAGATTGTTGGCATGCTTATCAATCCATGGAGGTGGAAGAAGAAATCTGTACACCATCAAAGAGGCCAGATTATGCATTGAGAGCGAACAGGTAGCAGGGGATAAGGAAGTCAGATTCCAGTCTAGCAATCTATCCTGTACAAATAGTGGAGGAACAGAAACAAATGGCTACAACATAGTTGTAAGTATTCTCCAAATGGGCTGATGATGCAGACCCAAGGGGAATGTCCTGCAAGCTTGTGGGAATGAAAGCACATAACCATGATGATCCACAACATCTCTGACAAATCTTATGCCCAGTTTCATAAGATTATATGCTTTAATAGGCTTCTGTAAAGTGAGAGGTGATTCAAACACCTTGCTCCAATGGATACTTTCCAAGCGAAAAGAATTATCATGATTGGAAGAAACACCTATCCATTTAGCATAAGAGAGAATTCTCTTCCAATCATGAATAAAGGCAGTAGAGACAGGACAACCAGGAATTTTCCCCTGAAATGTGGTCATGACTGCTTCCTAGTGATCTGTAATCCAATGCCCATATGCATGGGACATCATATTTCCACACATAGCTGCTAACATAATAGCCCATGGATGTTTTTGCTGAAAAAAATCAGCAATCATAGTGCTCTTTCTTGCCAGCATATGAAATTGAAGATTGAGAATATTCAGTCCCCCATGAGTCCTAGGAGAGCAAACAGTCTGCATGGGAAGAAGTCGCAATGCCTTTTTGTGAGATTTGCTTTTCCAAAATATCTCCATATCCTGGGACATATAGGAAGCCAAATGCTTAAAAGACCAGGGAAGAAGAGGCAAATAAAATTGCACGTATGCCATAATGATGGACTGTACTATCCGAAGACGAACATGTAGAGGCCAAGTGGACAAATGCCAGTATTCCAGCTTCTTATTGATCTTTTGAAGCACCCATTTGAGCTGTTGGTGAGGGGTGATATTCTAGCCAATGGGATATCCTAGATGCCTCACAAGAGTGTGGGAAGGGAGGATCTGGCCAGGCTAGAGAAGTGCATGCCAATCAGCTTCTCTCAATGCTAAAAGACTGGATTTTTGAAAGTTAATATGCAGTCCAGCAGCTATGCCGAAATCATTTAGAGTATGCATCAAGTGAGAGAGGTCAGTTTGAGAATTCGTGGGCATGAAATATGAGTCATCAGCATATGCCTGTGCAAGAAACGGCTGTGTCCCTGGAATTTGCAAGCCATGAATCTGCCCTGTAGTTGTAAGATGGTCCATATGCAGCAATAGCGGATGAGTAGCAATGGCATATAGTAACAAACTAAGAGGGCAACCTTGTCTCACTGAGCGGGTCATAGTCCATGCTCTTGACAACCCACCACCAAGCAAACACTGCACAATGGCATGAGAATAGAGCCAGTAGATAATGTGGACTAGCCGAGGGCCAAATCCCAATTTATGCATAGTCTGAGAAATAAAATCCCAATGGACAATATCAAATGCTTTGGCAATGTCAACTTGCAGAATGAGAACATCTTGTTTAGAATATTTGGCATACTCAATTGCAAGCAAAGCATTGGAGATATTATCAGTAATCTGTCTTCTGGGAACAAACCCATACTGCCTAGGATGAAGTCCTGCTTGCAAGATAAATCGGACCCTGAGAACAATCATTTTGGCAATGAGTTTGTAAATGACTGGCATAAGAGATATGGGTCGCCAATCAGCCATTGTCTCACACAACCTTTTTTTGGGGATCAATTTGACAAGGCCATGCTTCCAAGAAGGAGGGAGAGATTGTTCTGCCCAGGCATGATTGATCATTAGAAGCAGTGTGTTCTTGAGATCACCCCAAAATGCACGGAAGAATTCTACAGTCAATCCATCCCAACCAGGAGAGCTGCCTTTACGTAAGTGACTCAGAGCATCATCCAGTTCATTGAGCATAAAGGGCTACTCCAGTGCACGAGCCCATTTTGGGGACAATATGGGCTGAACATGCATCACAAATTGAGACCTAGCTGCATTCACTTGCATTGAATGATCAGGCTGAGGAGAGAAGAGATGCTGGAAATGACGAGAGCATTCTGATTCCAATTCTGATTTGGAGGTGGTCCAAGTGCCATCATCTTGCCTGATTCTGCAAATATCCTCCTTTCGCCTATCCGCATGCAAGCATTTAAAGAAAGCTTTGGAGGAGCAGCCCTTATCCAAAAGGGGTTTCATGCGAGCTCAGATTCACCACTTCTTTAATTTGCGAAGATCATTTTGATGGATGATGTGAACCGCATAGGCACAGGAATCCTATTCAGAAGAGGTGAGCTGCCTATGAGAGCTAATTAAATCCATTTGTTGCTTATGAGATTGAGCCCATTTCAGCTTGAGCCTGAGGTTTCCCATGTAACTCCATCCATAATCTTGAATGACAGCCTGCAAACGATGAGCAAGACTGATCCAGGCAAAATCCATGTCCTCCTGAGCATGTGAAAGGAGGGGGCGGACAGCCACTCTCACCATGTTCTGAAATTGTTGATGCAGCAAATAAGCATCATTAACATGGAGCAGGCGACGACCAAAAAAAGGCATGTCATCTGTCAGACGTGCTATAGATAATGTCAAGCATACTGGAAAGTGATCAGATAGCAAAAGGGAATGATCAACCCATAGTGCACATGTGAATCTAGCATATTGATGGGCATGCAACAAATACCATCTGTCAATGGATGCAAGAAAGAAAGCATATCTTCCCAATGTTGAAGCTCAGTGGGGATCCGAGCCAAAAAGCATAGTGAAGGTGTAGGTTGTCAGGCCTCAGCCATGACATCAACATCCACTTGGCCTCCTAGATCAGTAGCTCTATAATCCTCATCATTATCACATACAGGGATGCCCCTCTTGAGCACATCAACCCAGAGTTGAGAAGTGAGGCTATCAGCAGGGGTAGAGGCCTGACTAGGGGTGGAAGTGGAGGCATCCCAATGGCAAGATTGTAACGGTCGTGGCTTGAGCACGAATACCTTTTTGGGTTGCTGCCAGGCACCCTGAGGAGTGGCATGAGATTTTGAAATTTTGCCCTTTCCCTTATCCTTTTGCTGCTTGGCTGGAACCTGAACCACATTTTCTGTGGGTGGGGTAGATTTAGATGCCATATCCCCCGACTTACTAGGCATAGCCTTAGGCCCCGGACCATAAGTTGAAGGGGAAATATTTTCTGGAGCAATAGCTGTGGATGGGAGCTGATGCAGGACTGTAGGACACTGTGAAGCTAGGTGGCCAAACTTATGGCATGTGAAGCAAGCACCTGCAAATACTCCCCATTTCAAGTTAAAGTATTTTTCGCCCAAGGGGACGTCCTCCACCTCTACCACAATAGAGGGGTGGGTGGGGTGATCTGTATCCCAAAGAATGCAAAATCAATTTCGATTACTCGAAGGACGGGGTGGGCATACAACTTGCCCCAAAGGGACTACTACGCTTGGTAACTCAGCCCTCATATAGTCCGAAAAATCCACGACTTCAACCCATACTAGGCAGTGATGTCGAATGAGACCATGATAATCCTTATTTGGCGACCATGGCATGACATGGCTGTCTGCCATAGAATAGAGGGGACATCTCCAATATCTGCTGACGATATGAGGCATCCAAAAAGTGCACTTCATAAAAACCTCGAGAAGCAAAATATACTCCTTCAACAAAGCAACCTCCCAACAAAGCTTGAACCCACTGGAAAGAAAATGATGACTGCTTGCTAAGAAAACTTTCGAAGAGGAGTGACAAAGAGGGCAACTTCAGCTTGTATTTAAGTGCCGGAGGAGGTTTGGCCCACTCCTTTTGGCTGTGCTGAAATTCATCCTTGAGCATGTCAAAAACATAGTGAGCATCTACAGAGGCTGAAGTAGAGAAATGAACTTGCTATCTTTTAGAGTCCCGGGACAGGTCCTTCCGGGAATAGCTTTTGAGATGTTCTTCCATGGACTAGAGCTGTACGAGCAGAGAGGACTAGAGCTATGCAATAGGGTTTGAACAAAGCAAACAGCACGGGAGAGATAGGGAAAACAGTATGGACAATAAAGACTGTACGAACAGTACGGAACGGCAGGAGTGTATGGACTGTATGGATTGCTGACGGGACAGACAGGGTTGTACGGAGCAGAATGAGTATGGCAGAGATGTTGGCAGAGGGCAGGGGGGCTAGATTGTATGGAGAGGCAGGAATGTACGGACGCACAGAGAGGCTTCAGAAGGAATCAACAAAGGTGATGCACACACAGACGAGTGGAGCGGGATTGTACGGGTTTGCGCAGGAAGGAGCGGGCTTGGTTGTGCAGATGTACGGCACCTGTACGGCGAGCGTACAGGTGTACGAACAGATGAGGGAATGCTACGGAGCCTTCTCTGTCTTGTGACCTACTCTCTCACGCTCTCACCACACACATGCACATGCACACACACTTTTTTTGTGAAAGCACATTACTATATTATTAACATGAAATCAATGTACATGATATTAGTCTCCAAAGGAGAGCCCAATGGAAGAACTCAAAAGCAGTCAGAAAACACTTCAAGGCTAGTAGCATCCAAGTCCCTTGCAGCAAAACTATCATATAAGGATTGCTTGAGGGACATTCTGAAGAAAACATATGCTTGAGGAAACTGTTGACCCATCCTAGAATGCAATCTCTGTGTCCAAATGGTCCATAATACCCAAAAGTGAGTCCAGTGAAAGAAGAGGAGGAATGGAGACATCTGAGATGAGAGGCATTCAAACATCTAGAAGAGTTTCCCAAATCTGATAGAGGGAAACCAAAGTCGCAGCAAATGAGAAACATGAGTGATCAATATGCAAGAGTGCGGGCAAGACCATAATAGATGAGGAACTGTCTCGCGGTGACGAGAGCAACGGGGGCAGGAAGGGGAAGCAATGCGGCATGCTGCTAATTTCACCCCAATGGAAAAAGCTCCCACTATACATCTCCAAAAGAAAAGCCTCTGTTTCAATGGCAATTTGGCTTTGCAGATTTTCGTGAGTCATGATTGCCACCAAGATAAAGGCCTATCCAAATTCCAAAGAGTGTTGGCATGCTTGTCAATCCATGGCAGTGGAAGAAGAAATCTGTAGACCTTCGAGGAGGCCAGATTATGCATTGAAAGCGAATGGATAGCAGGAAGTAAGGAGGTCAAATTCCAGTCCAGTAATCTGTCCTGTACAAACAGTGGAGGAACCGGAACAAATGGCTGCAACGTAGTTGAAAGTATTCTCCAAATGGACCTATGATGCAGACCCAAGGAGAATGTCCTGCAAGCTTGTGGAAATGAAAGCATGTAACCTTGTTGATCCACAACATCTCCAACAAATCTTATGCCCAATTTCATCAGATTGTATGCTTTAATAGGTGCCTGTAAAGCGAGAGGCGATTCAAACACCTTGCTCCAATGGAGGCTTTCCAAGCAAAAAGAATTACCATGATGAGAGGAAGCACCTGTCCATTTAGCATAAGAGAGAATTCTCTTCCAATCATGAATAAAAGCAGTAGAAACATGACAACCAGGAATTTTCCCCTGAAATGTGGTCATGACTGCTTCCCAGTGATCTATAATCCAATGCCCATATGCATGGGACGTCATGTTTCCACACATAGCTGCTAACATAATAGCCCATGGCTGTTTTTGTTGAAAAAAATCAGCAATCATAGTGCTCTTTCTTGCCAACATATGAACCTGAAGATTGAGAATATTCAACCCCCCATGAGTCTTGGGTGAACAAATAGACTGCATAGGTAGTAGTCGCAAAGCCTTTTTATGAGATTTGCTTTTCCAAAATATCTCCATAGCCTGGGACATATAGGAAGCCAAATGCTTGAAAGACCAGGGAAGAAGAGGCAAATAAAATTGCACATATGCCATAATGATGGACTGTACTATCCGAAGTCGAACATGTAGAGGCCAAGTGGACAAATGCCAGTATTCCAGCTTCTTGTTGATCTTTTGAAGCACCCATTTG
Organism: Dipteris shenzhenensis; assembly: GCF_047967505.1. Lineage (NCBI taxonomy): Eukaryota > Viridiplantae > Streptophyta > Polypodiopsida > Gleicheniales > Dipteridaceae > Dipteris > Dipteris shenzhenensis. The sequence continues at coordinate 10,406,524 of NC_141621.1, read as the reverse complement.
AGCTGTTGTTGCAGGGTAATATTCTAGCCAATGGGGTATCCTAGATGCCTCACAATAGTATGGGAAGAGATAATGTGGCCTGGCCAGAGAAGTGCATGCCAATCAGCTTCTTTCAATGCTAGAAGTTTTGATTTCTGAAAGTTGATATGCAGTCCAGCAGCTATGCCAAAGTCATTCAGTGTATGCATCAAATGAGAAAGGTCACTTTGAGAATTCCTGGGCATAAAGTATGAATCATCAGCATATGCCTGTGCAAGAAATGACTGTGCCCCTGGAATTTGCAAGCCATGAAGCTATCCTGTATCTGCAAGATGGTCCATATGCAACAGTAACAGATGGGTAGCAATGGCATACAGTAAGGAACTAAGAGGGCAACCCTGTCTCACTGAGCGGGTCATAGTCCACGTTCTTGACAACCCGCCACCAAGCAAACACTGCACCGTGGCATGAGAATAGAGCCAGTAGATACTATGGACCAGTCGAGGGCCAAATCCCAATTTATGCATAGTCTGAGAAATAAAATCCCAATGGACAGTATCAAATGCTTTCACAATGTCTACTTGCAGAATGAGAACATCTTGTTTGGAATATTTGGCATACTCAATCGCAAGCAAAGCATTGGAGATATTGTCAGTGATCTGCCTTCTGGGGATAAACCCATACTCCCTAGGATGAAGTCCTACTTGCAAAAAGAAGCGAACCCTGAGGACAATCATTTTGGCAATGAGTTTGTAAATAACATGCATAAGAGATATAGGCCGCCAATCAGCCATCGTCTCACACAACCTTTTTTTGGGAATCAATTTGACAAGGCCATGTTTCCAAGATGGAGGAAGAGATTGTTCTGCCCAAGCATGATTGATCATTAGAAGAAAAGTGTTCTTGAGATCACCCCAAAATGCACGGAAAAATTCAACAGTCAATCCATCCCAACCAGGAGAGCTGCCTTTGCGTAAATGACTCAAAGCATCATCCAGTTCACTAAGCATAAAAGGCTGCTCCAATGCATGAGCCTATTCCCGAGACAATATGGGCTGGACATGCATAAGAAATTGAGACCTGGCTGCATTCACTTGCATCAAATGATCAGGCTGAAGAGAAAAGAGATGCTGGAAATAACTAGAACATTGTGATTCCAATTCTGATTTGGAGGTGGTCCAGGTGCCATCATATTTCTTGATCCTGCAAATATCCTCCTTTCGCCTATCCGCATGGAGACTTTTAAAAAAGGCTTTGGAGGAGCAGCCCTTATCCAAAAGGGGTTTCATGCGAGCTCGGATTTGCCACTTCTTTAATTTGCAAAGATCATTTGGATGGATGATATGAACCGCATAAGCACAAGAATCCTATTCAGAAGAGGTAAGCTGCCTATGAGAACTGATTACATCCATTTGTTGCTTGTGAGATTGAGCCCATTTCAGCTTGAGCCTGAGGTTTCCCATGTAATTCCGTCCATAATCTTGAATAACAGCCTGCAAGCGACGAGTAAGACTGATCTAAGCAAAATCCATGTCCTCCTGAGCATGTAAGAGGAGGGGGCGGACAGCCACTCTCACCATGTTCTGAAATTGTTGGTGAAGTAGATAAGCACTATTAACATGGAGTAGGCGATGACCAAAAAAAGGCATATCATCTGTCAAACGTGCTATAGATAATGTCAAGCATAGTGGAAAGTGATCAGATAGCAAGAGGGAATGATCGACCCATAGTGCACATGTAAAATCAGCATATTGCTGAGCATGCAGCAAATACCATCTGTCAAGTCGAGCCTAATAATGAGTAAAGGCATTGTGATGATATGTATAATCCATATCTCTGTCCCTTTTTGAGAGCCATAGGTCTTCTGCATGCAGGAATGAGAGCATATCTTCCCAATGTCGAAGCTCAGTGGGGATCATGTGAGAACGATGAGTGGTATTGTCTTGAATGGCAGGCGAATTGTTAAAGTCTCCACACAAAAAGGCATTGGACAGCCATGGATATTGTTTGAGGGAGGCCCACATTTGAGCTCTAGTCGCAGAAGTTTGAGAGGCATAAACAGATGCTATTTCATAGAGATCAGCCTGCCAGGTGCATCTGACCACCATCCATCGTCCCTGAGGGTCATTGTAAGCAACTGTGGGCTGCATATCATGTTTTACCAGCATGCAGACCCCCGAAAAGTGCATTGTACCAGCATAAAAGATATCATAACCAGCATAGTGGCCTTGCTGGCCAGCCAAGAAGTGTTGGTTGTGTTCCTGTAAAGAGATCACATCGGGGTGCATTCTATGTACATAATGCCAGAAAAGTCTCCACTTATTGACATTGCAAAGACCCTGAACATTGTATGTAATGCAAGTAATTGAAGTAGACATAGAAGATATGTACAGTCAAATCAAAAAGCAGAGTAAGGTAAAAGCTGTCAGGCCTCAGCATGACATCAATATCCACCTAGCCTCCTGGATCATTAGCTCTATGATCCTCATCATTGTCACATACAGGGATGCCCCTTTTTTAACACATCAACCCACAGTTGAGAAGTGAGGCTGTCAGAAGGGGTAGAGGTTTGACCAGGGGTAGAAGTTTAAGCATCCCAATGGCGAGATTGTAACGGACGTGGTTTGAGTGCGAATACCTTTTTGGGTTGCTGCCAGGCACCCTGGGGAGAGGCATGAGATTCTGAAATTTTGCCCTTCCCCTTATCCTTTTGCTTGGCTGAACCCTGAACCACATTTTCTTTGGGAGGGACAGATTTAGATGCCACATCACCTAGTTTGGTAGGCATAGCCTTGGGCCCTAGGCCATAAGTTAGGGGGGGAGTATTTTCTGGAGCAATAGCTGTAGGTGGGAGCTGATGCAGGACTGCAAGCCACTGTGAGGCTAAGTGGCCAAACTTATGACATGTGAAACAAGCACCTACAAAAACTCCCCATTTCAAATCAAAATATTTTTCACCGAGGGGAACATCCTCCACTTCTACCGCAATGGAAGGAGGGGTTGGGTGATCTGTATCGCAAAGAACACAAAACCGATTGCGGTTACCCGAAGGACGGGGTGAGCATACAACTTGCCCCAAAGTAGCTGCCAAACTTGGTAACTCAGCCCTCATGTAGTCCGAAAAATCCACTACCTCAACCCATACGGGGTAGTGATGTCGCATTAGGAAAAAAGGGAGCTCATTTTGGGGCCCTATAAGAAATTCACTATTTTCTCTTTTCTCTCTCTACAAAAGCAAGAAAATATAAATACTTGCATAAGAAATGTCAGTGTGAAAAGGAATAAATATATTCTTTCACATATTCAATGTTCATATAAGAGCAATACTTTTCTGTGCAGAATTTGGTGATTCTAACACCACAGACACGTCCGGAACGGCCCAAAACCCTAGGCACGGCACTGGAAACGCTGGAATCGGACATCCGGAGGCCCGGAAACGGCCAAAAAAGGTCGAAAAATGCGATTTGCAGCAAAACGCGATTTGGCACTTTTGAAAGTCCGATTCCAGCGTTTCCAGTGCCGTTCTTAGGGTTTTGGGCCGTTCCGGATGCGTCTGCGGTGTCAGAATCACCAAATTCTGCACAGAAAATAAAATTTTTAAAGATTCAAATCAGATCACCTCATTAATGTGACATACTTCTACGAACATATAGTACTATTTCTTTTTCTTATTTTCATCTTCTTTTGTTGAATTTTCAGCGTTACATTGGCCCACTCCTGATTGGTTGAGAGCCTATTTTCTCTCTCTTCTAAAAGGCCCCAAAATGAGCTCCCTTTTTTCTTAATGAATGAGACTGTGGTAGTCCTTGTTAGGCGACCATGGCATGACATGCACCATTTGTCTGCCATAGAATAGAGGTGACATCTCCAATATATGTTGACGATATGAGGCATCCAAAAAATGCACTTCATAAAAACCTCTAGAAGCAAAGTATACTCCTTCAACAAAGCAACCTCCCAACAAAGCCTGAACCCACTGAGCCACATCATTTGCTAAAGGTAATTTTCCTGGGAAGAAAATGATAACTGCTTACTGAGAGAACTTTTGAAGAGGAGCGACCAATGAAGGAGCAATGAAGGCAGCTTCAACTTATATTTAATGGCCGGGGGAGGTTTGGCCCACTCCTTCCGGCTGTGATGAAATTCATCTTTAAGCATGTCAAAAACATAGTGAGCATCTACAGAATCTGCAGTGGAGAAATCAACTTGCTATCTTTTGGAGTCTCGCGTCAATTCCTCGCGGGAGTAACTTTTAAACTGGTTCTCCATGGAGGTAAGTAGGGCAGGATTGATGAAATTGCAGAAAAGGAACGGAGCTGTACAGCAGGATTGCTACAGACAAAGAGTACGGACGAGGGAAAGGGTGGGACTGCAAGCTACACAGACTGTACGGAATGTACGAACTGTACGGGTGTACGGAAGAGGATCTACGAGGGAGGCCGAGTCGTACGGGGAGCTGTCATAGTGCGCAGGAGCTGTACGGAGAGCAGAGGCAAGCGGGGATGGTGACGCAGTACGGTGAATCAAGCTGTACGAAAAGGGACGGGGAGTACGGATATACAGCAGGGGAAATGATAAAAGACGAGCAGATACGGCGGGGCTGCACAGGGAGGAAATGGGCTCCTTGTACGGCGTCTGTACAGTTGTACGGGCAGGACGCGGACCTATACGGAAGCTTGGCGCGGGCCTGTACGGGAGCTTGGGGAGGCTGAGCAGCAACCATCCACGCCTTGCACACGCACACACACACCGTACGCCCCACACAGACACACACACTCACACACACACACACACACACACACACATCATCATCATCATCATCATCTCGCGTAGTCTCCGCCCTCTCTTTTGAGCTACACATCCAATCCTTGATGTAGGGCAGGCCTTATGAATGATTTATTATCATTTATCTTGTTAAGTGTGAATGTTCGCCATAAAATGAGGACGACCTTGGTGGGAACAATCGCCTTTTCTTTGGTGTGGTGGTTGTGACGTACTAACTTCGAGCAAAGATGGGCTTTGAAGGCCTTGTAAAAATCCATGTCGACTATTTCCACGTTTATGGGATCTTAAGTCGAGACAAAATTCGAATCACGAAGACGCGAGATTCTTGGAGAATTGGAGAAGAGGAAAGAATGGCATGCAAGCGAAAGCTTGAACTGCTTGGAGGGCTGAGGATTTGCGGTCCGAATCGAAGGGCCTGGCCGTTCGCGTTGGCGTATGCGGGCGGCTGCCTGGGAAATTGGAATGCCTCGTGATAATCGCTATACGACGGCAGGCCGTCTGCCAACCCGACTTTCCATTTCGCGACATTGCAACTCTGGAACAATAAACGATCCATCGGATTCCATCCCATGTCAACCCACAATCTCGAGGACATGAAATGGCGCTGATGAGAGTACGTGAATCGTGATGAGAGATGAATCGTAATACACGTATTCAGTCATTGAGGAGGCGATACAGGACCAGGTGATTCGTGAATCGTGAATCGTGAACACTGATTTAAGAGCTGATGAGAGGAGCGAGTGAGTACGATTGTGGGTTGATGGATGGCAAGACATGTGTTTTTTTGTTTTTGTTGTGCATGGGAAGCTCGAAGCCGAACTGATTTAAATTTTAGTACAGATCATGAAGACAGCCTACCATAGAGAGTTGTATACAAGTTACAACAATTACAACACGTTGGCAACGTAAAGTATACAGAAATGATACATATTACACGAACGGAAATTTGAATCACTCAGTCGAGAACGTGAAAATTGAAATAACGATGATGAAAGGAGAAAATGATTGTGTCGGTTGACGGATGAATTAAAGGATTGCATTTTGTTTTTTAAAAAGGAAGTTCGAAGGGATTTATTATAGACTCTAGAGCTTGAAAACGGGCTGCTTGTACAGCGATCATAATTGCTGCAGCAACCATAGGTCCATAACAACAACGTTGTCAACAACACATACGTACCGAAAGATGTGAAATTGAGATGATGAAAGAATCATGAGAGGAGTAGGTGATTGTCGGATTGTGGGTGAATGGATAGATGGCCAGGATTGTTTGATTTTTTGTTGCATGGGAAGTTTTGTTATATTATGCAGACGAGGTGGAAACTTGAAAGTTCGAAGGGATTTTAAGAGCAGAGCATGCAGACGGCTGCAGTCGTAAACAACGATTATAATTACGACTTTACAAATTAAAAGGTACAGCAACGATTGTCAACAATGTAAACACAACTGGAGGACGTCAAATAACGATTGTAAAGTTACAACAACAACGATTGTCAACAATGTAAGCAATAACAACGATTGTCAACAACGTGGTCGATAATAAGCAATGTAAAATTTATTCGATTTTGTTGTTGCATGGATGATGGAACGGCCTGCCGCCGTCGTAAACAACAATAATTACAATTCCAACAACGACAACAAACGGAATCTGTACGTAAAACCAACGATTACAATTCCGACAACAACAACAACAACAACCTAAACAGATTTCATCCCCTTCCATTCCTGTTCCTGAATCATCCGTCCTTCATCGACCACCTTCCACATTAATTACTATCATTCACTCACCGCGCTCTTCAGCAACCAAACCTTCAACTCTGCCGCTCTAAGCAGCTGTTTGCCTTTATGACTCTTTACTGCAGTCGACCCGATCGGCGATACCGTATTCTCTATTCAGACTAGAATTCCAAATTTGTTCTCCTCCCACGGCCTTGCACTCAATTGGCATGCCTACCAGGGTCAACTGACATTCACTATCCTTAGGCACTCCATCGGACATCCATGATCCAGCCGTTGAGCCAGTGAACCACTCCCTTTGCTCAAGGAGCTTTCGTAGCTACTAGCTACTCCTGTCGTCATTGCCTCTGTTCTGCCTGCCGGGTGATCATACTACATAACATTCCTTAATGCACAATCCGCTTGACAGTTGCTCGCCAAGGGCCTCATGGACTTTGCTGACGTGCTTCATTGGTACTCGTCTGCGCACAGATGAAGTGCGCGAATCCAAATATGATCTTGATTTCTGATATCTCAACTCGTTGACCTGCACGAAACGACGTCGAGCTCTATACGTGCAAGTGAAGCAAGTTTTGTGGCCTCCTTGTGCAGGTTTGTTGCAATCCAGCTTGAGTTGTTGAAAGACTCTAATCTGCAATGATTGTCATACATTTCCTCTTCAATCTCAGAGCTACGGATGCACTTTACGATCCAGCGTTATTTCGCAAACGTTTGTAAAAGGGGTGGTCTTTTCTTCCCTGAGCAATCACTAGATATTTGCACGAAATGCCAGACTTTTGCCGAAGGCTTCCTGCAGCCTAATTAGATCGCAAATCTCATGCTGCTTGTAGCACCAGTGCGGCAAAATGAGTCTTTCGCCTTTCTGCTGCTGGTCCACTTTCGCGTGATGTCGTAAGGATTAGATGATACTTTTGTGTAATGGGACACATTATTCGGGGGTGATATGGTTACTGTTTCGGTGACTCCCACTTCGCCTTACAGCCTGGAGAAGTTTCTTTAAGTATAGGAGTGCGGCATCTCTTTCCGCTCTCAAAAGTATGGAATGATGTGGGTTTACATTCAAGATCTACTCTAGTTCTCCATCAATATTGTTCGTGACAGAGACCGATTATTGCTAGCTCCGCCGCCTGTTGTACCTTTTAAAATTATTGTCTGGGATGAGTGACGTGGCACTCCCCCAAGAGCTCGTGATATGATGCACTTATCTGGATTTGGAAATGAAATCTTCCCTTTTAAAAATATTGCATTTTCTTGAGGGAAGGTCAAGGGAGAATGGAATATCCAAGGCACAATGGTATGTGCACTTCAGTAGTAGCATGAGCAAATAATGCGCGGCAACATTGATCGCTTCCTTCACGTAAGTGCTATATTCTGTAAAACATTGGAATTCATTCTGGAGGTCCCATGTTACCTCGATTCCCATTTGCCTACACTCAGTTTTAATCCCAATGAATGGGTCTTGCACATTTAACCCCATCCCTCTTCTCGTTAAATGACCCATAAAACAGTGCCATTTCAGCTCAAAGGTATAGAAATGATTAAGATAGAAACAAATAAACAAATTACAATTCATACATACATCCATTTATAGATGAATCAGTAGATTAGTGTACACTGGCGCCCTAATGCAGATGTGTTACCGGATAGACATTGGCAGACATACATCTAGAATAGCGCTCTCTCTCTCTCTCTCTCTACTTTCAGGTTTATAATTAGTATTCGGAAGCACTCCCATTCGGCACATATATACATGTATTAATTATTGGTCTCATGGACCATTTTGGTCTTACTGTGGACCTTGATAAAATGTTTTCTCAAGGCCGTTTTGGGCTAAACTTGCAAGTGCTTTTGATTACAGAGGTGCAGTCAAGGCTGACATACAACTGCTTTGAAGGACAACATTGGCTATAGAGCACATTGGTGTAAACTTGTACCCAGAAGCAGACAATTATAGAGCATGGGGGTCTCTCTCTCTGTCTCTCTCTCGTTTTCAGTTGACAGGAGAATCATAGATAGGCTTTCCCTTTTGGCACATACGTATCACTATTGCTTGGTCTCATGGTTTTATTGGATGTTCATAGAAGCTCTCTCTCTCTCTCTCTCTCTCTCTCTCTCTCTCTCTCCCCCCCCATAAACAACATATCAATTCAAGCTTACAAAACCAAATTTCTCGCAAAGTAGTCATAACATGGTGACTTCAGTGGCAGGTTAATCAACTTGCCAACGACTTTGTTGTTCAAACCTAAACAATCTTCCACCCACTCTTCCTTGTCTTTCCCTTTTCCTTCCCATTAAATAAATTTTCTTGTGTATGTACGTGTCTGCATGTCTAATTTATCTCTGAGGTTCTGATAGAGAACGTGATTTCCTGTTGCACAGTCCCTCCAGAATCTGTTGGGAAAGTATCATGCTGCAATCAACAACTTATTCTCCCAATATGGTATATTTGTTGCAAATCGTCCCTTCGTACCACTCGGGTATGTTTTGTGAAACCTCTCTCGCATTTTTATGCAGATTTCATGTTTTTTTTTCGTTTTCCAGTTCTGAATCATTAACCAATTTGAGGCTTTGGAACTTGCAGGCTCGGAATTCTATTGCTTGGGGCATTGTGCATTGGGCTCATGCGTGCAGAAAAGGAGACAGATCTAGAAAAGTTATGGGTAGAACAGAATTCCCGTGTTGTTCCAGAAAAGGAGTTTTTTGATTCCCAGTAAGTTAATACATTTAACATGTGTAATTTGCAACATTAAAACAGAAACATAAGCGAAACACTATAATAGGAACTCGAGAAAACCTGAAGGCTCTATGGAGTCAATTTGCATTCGAATTTTGTGTCCAATGATCCCAAAATCTTCAGTTAAAGGTTGCAGTTACTTTCCCCCGTCACATCAAACTTTTTGTTTCATGTCTGTGCTGTCATCGCACATAGTCATTAAACTTTTGGAATACTGCTTGTCATTTTTTCTAGTGATTGCACGCAGCTTCTTGCACCTAAAAGATGCTGTTAACTTTTCCTTCGATGCAGCTTTGGAGGCCTTCCACGGAAGGAGGGAGTGACCATAAATTTGAAGGAATCTCTGGATGAACATTTTAAGGATTATGGGCATGCCATGGATGCTTTGACAGATGCAATTGCACCACTCTATACAGATCTTACTTGGAACGTGACACGTGGTCAAAGCAAGTTTGAGCTCAATAATGTATGCCCCTGGTTTGATAAGCAATGCCAATCATTGCTGTTGTGAAATTCTAAAGGTTATATATCGTCAGTTTACAACTTATGATCAGGACGTGGAGAGTTTGCCAAGTGGAAGTCGTATAGTTACACGTATCCAGGAATCTAAGGAGTTGGATGAACTCTACTGGGCTTATCTGATATATATGTGTGAAACAGAAAGCCCAGTAGCTTAAAGGGGCTTTACCATAAACCTTGAATCTTAAACTGTAACTACTATCATACTCGAAGTCCAAAATCAGTATATGGTCTGTTCAAAATGTCAGGCATGGATGCTTCTCTCAAAGGACACGATACTAGATCGGGTGATGACATCAGAGTGATCGCTAACCACGTCATTTACAAGATAGTATTAGCCCTAAAAGTTCAGGACAAATGCACTCTACTTCTGTGATGCAGGAGAGAGAAAGACGAAAATTAGCTTTTAGATTCTCAATGTATTTAAAAAGTATTGTACTCTCCTTAAGCCAAGTTGAATTCTATTAACCTATAAGAATGGTTCCCAGTCTCTAAAATACGGGCATAGCTTGTTAATCTGTTTATTAATGTAGTTGGTTCTGGTCCATTTCCAATTTACCAAGGAATGATAATTTCCATAGTTAAAAAGATGCAGCAATATTTGTTGATGTGCAGGGTGATTTTTGTGAGCGTCCACCAGTACCCAAATCTCTTCAGAAGGGGATAGGTCCTGAAAACTACTTGGCTTCGGGTTACCGCAGCATATCATCTTGTGTTTTGAAGTTCATAGGTGCTGTTCCGATTCCGGGCTACAACAGCACAAAGTATGAGCTTCCACCTGATTGGGGCTTTGATAGATTCCCCTGTTTTAAGCTCACCCCGATGGATTGTTTTAGGGAAGGCCAAAACTTCGACTATCCTGAAGCACTTCAGCAGCTTGAACAACCTGGTGAGAACGTCATCAGTTCTTCTGTGTGTGTGTGTGTGTGTGTTTTCTTTATCTGGGTTCGCTACTGGGCACTCTGGACTGTCTGGAAAGCTAGAAATCACAGTCTTTGGTGATCCAGTTCTTTTGTTTTCTTCTGTCGTTCTTTGCAGCAATCGCTCTTCGATTGTTTGCAAACTCACTGCATAGATCAGGATGTATATTTGTCCTACATGGACATTTTCGCTTGATGTAATATTTCAGCTTGCCAGTTTTTTTTTCCTTGTAATATAAAGCATTCAGAGTTTTCACTAAAAAAAGAAAGAAAGTGTGTGTGTGTGTTTTTCTCATTAGCCTATTTTGGGATGATGATTTTGTAATATAAAGCAACTCAATTTTCACAAAAAATGTGTGTGTGTGTGTGTTTGTCGCGCACACTCACTGTGCAGGCATGCATTTTTGTGGTGGTGTGTGCATGTTTGTGTGTCATAGTGCTCATGCAGGATGCATAAGAGCATCTGTAATGCCAATAATATAAATAAGCCAATAATTCTTATCCTTGGTGCATCTTTTAATCATAGTATATGACAAATATGCACACGTTTGCACATATCCGTGCTTGCTCATGCTCTCTCTCTCTCTCTCTCTCTCTCTCTCTCTCTTGCACGCGCGCACGCATCTACATACTTGGAAAATACATAGAGTGCACACAGACATATCCACACACAAGTAGAATAGCCCTGGAGCTCACACAATGTGTGTGGGGAGTGGAATCACAAACTTCTTTACTTAACGTGCTTCACACATGTGCAGATCACGAAATAGACAATAGACAAAGCTAGATATAGAATCCTCCAAAACAATATATTTCCGTCCAAAGCTATGGACACAATACAAGAGATAGATCCAAAGTCGCACCAAGGTGTGGTACTCTGATTTTACCAAAAGGTCCTTTTCTATCTGCTAGTCTCCTCGAGAAGCCTGAGTCCGCGTGCTCCACCTCGAGCGTATGTAGACTCTCCGTCCAGATCCCTTCCACCTTGCTGTCTAGAAGCCAGCCCAGGTGGGCAGCATCTTGAGCTCAGTCTGCAGCCCTATGTCAGCCTCCTTCTCCTCCTGTGTGTAGGTCAAAGGGTGGGCTTATGGCTGCAGCTGTCTGCTTCCCAACTGCTGCTCCAAGTGAATGATGTTATGAGGCCCAAGTGCCTCTTTTTATAGGGCAAAATCCCTGCTCAAGAAAACCAACCAGCAGGCTGATTCTGACTGACCCAAACAGGCCAACCAGCAAAACTGCCCCTGAGGGGCTCACATTACTAGAGCTTTGGCCCACACTTCCATGCATGGCCTGGCCTAGTACCCAGCCCATAAATAAGCCTGGTTGGCTGGCTATTCCCAGCCCAACCAGCTCCCTAATCAGGCCGACTTATCTGCTGGTTTGTCCTGCCATCTTGCACCATTTCTAGGCCCTGTTGCAGGTCGTGTACTTGCCCACAGACCCCTCCAAACAGCTCACCACATAGGCGCCTATGCTCCTGGTCAACCCTGCCATGCTGCTGTTCATGTTTTGCCTTTTGTCTGGCCAGATCCAGGGCCTTATGTCCCTGCTATCTGCTTCTTCCACAGGCTCCAATTGTTGCAGCCATAATGGTCCTTCCAGGTACAATCCTTTTCTCTTTCTTCTTTGGGCATCTTCTGCTCTAGGTCTCCATCCCCCACGCTCTCCTCATTTGGGGGCATACAGATGGGGAGGTGATCTTTCCAACACCAGGTGCCCTTCTTGGCATTGTGGAATTAAGATATCTTTAATGTATTTGCCTTCTATATTTAACTGTTATTCAAAGGTCAGGGTTGACAAATAGTGCAATAGGATTACTAATTCAGATTCTATCTTTATTTGTAGTGACTGTGGGTAACCGAACAGTACCACTGAATCAGCTCGTATTCGCCTATGAAACGACTATATCTAACAACAGTTATCCGTGTCTTTCTGTACTGAGCTATGACTTAACCAAAAGTGGAAACTATAGCTCAGAGCAGATTAACAATGTAAGTTTCACCCATTCCATGCAGAGATCTAAACATTCACTAGCATATGGATGTAGATGATTATTTTTTACCTGCTCTGTTTTTCTCAAGAACATATTAAAAATCCTCAGCTGTTGTCGTCGAAAGACCAAGTTCATCATCCTTGGAAACTTTGCAGATTATAGGCAGTCTAAAGAGTCTGATGGCACTCTTTGCAGTTTGGGGCTATAACTGGCGTGCATCATATAAGTCAATGACAAGCAGTCAGGTAAATAATTTATGATCTTTTGTCTCATTCAAAGTTTTCAGATAATGATTATGCCTCACAAGATTGGTGATCAACTTTTTGGTTTTGTGTATCTTCAGATCTTGGAATACTTCAATAATGCAATCGAAAATGGAAAGAGTGCGAGTACAGATCCCACAGATCCTGCGGTAATCTCTCTTTAATTTATGTCAAATTCCTGATAAAGAGAGAGCGTCTAGCCTACTCTAACACCATTGCTATTTTCCTGCTTTTATATACCTTTTACATATTACACTTTAAAGATTCAAGGCACATGTACTTGTTTTATCTAGATCCTTGGGATGCTTATTGGTGTAAAATAAGCTTCTTCGTTGTGCTAATGATATTGTGCTTCCCACATAAAACAGTTTGTCCTCTGTTGTGTTATAAATTGACAACTTCATCATAGAAGAATGTGAAAACTCGACCTTTGTGATCAATCCTCTGTTTCAAGGCATTTCTTGGGCTTAGATTGCATACACCTACAGCAAGCTACACAAACGTCATCAGCAACTAGAGTACCTGTGAAGATACGATCGCTCTCAAGCTATGAGACAGTCAATGTTTGCACAATAAGAACATGTATGGATGGCTGTAGCAGACTTGCTTGTGAATGTACAGGAACATGTAGAAACCGGAAGGCTGTGTAGGTAGACTCTCATTGAAGGAAGGAGGAGCAAGAATGTTGCATACGTATAAAGAGAACAACAGAGATGAACCTCCCATCAACTTCAATACAAATGCCTTCACATATCTTCCGCTTGATTGGCAACTACTAACCTAACCACCTAACTTACTGCAGGAAATGGCCAATTGTGAGTCACCTATATAAGCTCACTTTATAATATCACTAGCATTGACGCATTGACCACCACTGTCCCTATTTGATATACTTAGAAGATGCGGTACTGATCTCAGCACCTCTTACAGTGTATGGCCAGTGATATTGGTGAATTATAATCTTCCACCCTCTATGGCTATTAAGAAAGGACATGTTACATACTATGATGTTGATCATGCTCAATCACATAAGCCAACACCTCCTCTATTTTGGAGTGGGGCGGTCACCCAAGATTGCAATAGGAAGCTCACTTAAACCTACCCAGGGACATGTGTGAATTTCCTACAGTAATGCATGGAAAGACCACCAAGCTTACAGCAGCTCATTAAATGATAAAAAACAAAGCTGCAAAGTGAAAAAATTGGCCTTCAGCTTGATTGTATCCAGCTTCATATAAGATATGCTGTATTGTCAGTATGCTCGAATTTCACCTGCATGGGTGGCACAGTCTGATCATAACACATCCAAACCTTCACTGATGCTAGTAGTAGTAGCTATATGGTTGGATACTCTTGAACTGTGTTTGTAAGCAACAATTGTTTGCAAGCTCATCATCAACCAGAGCATTCAAACGTGCCAATTGCTGCATCAATGACTAAATGTACTGAAGGGACCCACCCATTTCTCTCCAAGTTGTTTCCAGCTGCATATGGTCCGATTTTGAAATATACAAGCATTCATACCAGGATCCTTGAGAATATCCTTCTGTTAGTCGATGAAGTAAACAGTTGGTTAATTCTTAATTCAGGAGCCAACGCAACCCAAGGGGACAAAGAGACTAAAAATTTCAATCAGTTGTACCATAAATGATATAGCTGTCAACGTGTCACTTTATCTCACCCATGCTTCTGACACATCACCAAGAATATAATTACTCCCTTGGAAAAGAGTGCTTTGTTTTAATGACACATTAATTCTTTTGGAAACTTCATACAAATACAACCTGATGCATGATGTAAGGTACTTAAGTATTCTTTACTTCTATGGTGTCGCATAGAGGCTTCCACATGTCTGATCAGTATAAAGCCACCAGTAGCCCTTGAACGCTCACTTAAATTTGGCTAAACGAATGAGCAAATAATTATTATGTGTTTAACTTGTCTACACAGTGCTAATAAGATTCCTGACTTGATGTTGCAGGTTCTACACTGCATACAGGACAATAAGCCATGCTGTTTGACGTGGTTTGGTGTGCATATTCCCATCACAGCTGCATTTGGTAGCGTTGAATATGATACTTCTGGAAATATAACTGGGGTATGAATCCTGTAGGGTGTTATTTGGGTTATCTTTGCAAAAGAACACATGCATTCATGTTTTTGGGTAAACAGGATACTTTTGTTTGAATCATTAAATGCACTGCGGATAGGAACTATCTTTCATGCAAAAATAATCTTTAGTGATTTACTGCAGATTGGGGCTATCCGATGGGGAGCAAATCATTGGAATCAAGATCATCCTCTTTTTGTGGAATACGTAACCAACAGGTTAAATGGGAGCCTTTCTACAGCTGAGAGAAAGGATCTGGTAGTGGGTTGGGAAAATCTTATGATCGATAGGCTTGCTCCATTAAGGGAAAATGAAGATGGAACAAAGTTTGCAGCTGGAGGGGATTATAATGACCTACAAGTTCAGTTCAGCATGTGGGTAAGTCAAAAGCTGTATCAAGAAAATAGGACGACCTTTGCATTTTAAGCATATAGAGCCAATATAGAGTCAATTTCCTAAATCCAAATCTGCTGAATAAATTCCAACCCGAAAGGTATTTCTTATTGTGCCACTATAATTTTTTATTTTATTATGTAGCGAGGGGGTTGTGAGGAGTGAAACGATTATTAAAATATTTTAAACCTCCCTTGAAAATATGTACTCCTATAAGAAGCAGGACCAATCTGTGGCCCGCAGCTTAGTAAGACCCTTCTATCCCACACAATCACAAGTGCAAAGGCCATACTTCTTGAGCCAACATTGCTTGTACATCTGCATTTGCCAGGAATATCAATTTCAATACACTAGATTGATCCGAGAAAAATGACGGGGATCTTTCACTTGTAAGAGGTAATGTACAAGGAGAGGGTGTTGATAACAAGAAAAGGCTCTAACTTACAAGGAAAGGGTATTGACAACTTGAACACGGTTCTACTATACTAAGAGAGCTCTTTCCTGTTTTCTTGCAGAGATCATCAGAAGATGTTCTCAAGGATGCCAACAAGACTCCTATTTGGCAACTTCTGTTGAGTGCTGTTCTAGTTTCCTTGTATGCTTTCTTGGCATTTCTCAACCTTCGAAACCCTGTCCACTCTCACACTTGGCTTGTACTCACGGTAAGAGTGCTCTGGCAGAGTTTTCTTTATTGCAATATGCACATATGCATTCAGAATCTGGTGACGTATCAGATACTATACAGCCAAACTATCACCATGAAGAATTGTTCCTTTGCAGGGTCTTTTCTCATTCAACATTTCACCTTTGGTTCTTTCTTCAGGGATTGCTTGTGGTGTGTTTTGCGGTTGTAGCTGGTTTTGGCTTGACATCTGCTGTTGGTATCAAACTTACCCCTTTGGCAGGTTCAGTTGTGCCATTTCTTGCGCTGGGTCTAGGTATGTTTATCAACTTTACAGAGATGCTTTAGACTGGCTTGCTTTCGTTAGCACAATTGAAAAAGCTCTTGGAAACGTCTTCTTTTACAAAAATTCGCATAAAGGTTCCTCTATAATGAGATAAAAAATGAAGGAATGGCAACCAGATTGAGAGTAATAAAAAATCAGAATGAGGGGAGCACGAATGGTGGGTGACATGAGATCCTAATAATGGCCCCAATTTGAATTGGTCTGAATGTATGCAAGAATCTTCGAGCCATCAGCAGTATGTCCATGTGGCACCTTACGACAATAATCCCTCCAGATATGCCATGCAAAATCATCTCCCCAAACTTCATCCTAACCTATTGAGATAGTTGAGGCTGAGTCATTTGGTTGCCCTAGATCTGATTCAAGATTCCTGGACAAACTTGCGAAGCTGGCTCCTCTTGGCACTGTTATTATGAGAAGCTCGTTCCCCTTGAGTAAGCAAGGGTATTCCTTCCTAAGTCAGAAAAAAAGAGGCTGGACAGCTGCTGAACAAGTTTATCTATCCCTTACCAATACAACAATAGATCCTATAGTCCAAAGAGTGAGTCTCGGTGACTTCTTGTTGTTCTACTACATCAAGGACAATCTGATGAGATTCCCATGTTCTTGGAGTGTCTTGGCCGCTTCTTGTTGTCCTATACATCAAGAACAATCTCATGGGATTCACATGTTCGTAGTCGCAACCAATCATGAGAAAGTAATTGAAAGAGTCAAATCCTCTATGGCCATTTTCTCTCTCATCTATGCACTTTGGTCATGCTCTAATAGTTGTTTACTTTTTTGCACCCAAAAAAAAGCGGAGCTAATTTCTTGTTGCATTTGATTCCCTGCTCCTTAGCCATATTTGATGTGGAAAATGCCAAACCTGCTAAGATTGACAAGTAATATGGAATTGTTTGCAGGTATTGATGACATATTTGTACTTGTGAGCATACTAAGGACATTTTTGGAAGATGACAAAGTGAAAGCAATCGATCTACATGGTTCAACTATTCCAGAGCATGAAATGAGATTGACCACTGCCCTGGCTGGACCTTCTGTTGTACTAACAACATTGTCAGTTCTGGCATCGTTTTTCATTTCCTCTATTGTGAGTAAGATGGTGACTGTGCTCAGGAGCCATTATAATCTCTGACATTTGAAAGTTTCGATTGCTTTACACATTGTTTCTTTTTAAGGTTTTGATTGCTTTACATAATGTTTCTTCTTCTCAAACAGAATCCAATGCCGCTAGTTCGCTGGTTTTGTTGGCAAATGGGAATTACAGCATCAATTCATACATGCGGGATGCTACTTATCTTCATTCCATTGATGGCCTTAGATGCAAGACGAGTAAAGGTCTCTCTCTCTCTCTCTCTCTCGCCCCCCCGCCCCTTTTCAAACTTTAATGATTAAGCTTTCATTAGATCCATATACAGCTTTCCATTCAAAATTGCCAGTGTTTAATGCTCACGGACATTGAGGGCAATTTATTGTCTCTGGCAAACAGTGGCATCTGTCAATAAAAACCAGACGCAATGATCTGCAGTTCCTTTCTTTGCTCTGAACAGTTTCATTTTCACGCCCTTTCTCCTTGTTAGGCACAAACATTATCTAAACACAATGGCTAAGACTCAAGAATTGCAATTCAGCTGAACAGGAATAAAGCTAAAACCAGACATATAATTTCTCCTAGTGTCAGAGAAGTATTGATAACGCGGTATTGCTTTTAATACTGTTTTACTATATAATTTCACAATATAGAAAGCTGAACATGAAGAGTCTCTTGCTGTCAATACTTGGAAAATAGTCCTCTCACAAATCGTTTGGCTGTTAGTTACACATGCCTTCTCTTTTAGGTCTTTGTACTTGTCCTTCTCATACACATGCACATGCACGTGCACATGCATGCATGTAGAAGATGATAAAATTGCACCATGGAAATTTTGTAAAGACAAACTTTGGTTCTCTCTTTGTGTGGATCAACAGCATTAAAATTCCGAAAAGACTAACTGTCATGGCAGAAGAGTGTCGGGAGCGGAGGAGATTGGAAAGTTGGAATTGTCGTCAGCGTACATAACGGACATGTTATTGCTAAGGGATCGACCTTCATAGCCCCTTTGAGCTACTAGCTTACACAACCTTGCATCATGTCGAACGTTGGTTCAGTCAACTTATCATTGCTTGAAGGGTCTTCTATCGTAATTGGAGCGGCAAAGCTGTCCTTCATGAGTCACTACTAGAGGTATAACGTGGGTTCAATGTTTGTGTTGAGCTTTCAAGATTGGAAGATGTTGAAGACCTTCTTAACATCTGTGTTGGGTAAAGCTGATGGTAATTCAACATCTGATGCACATCTTGGAGAAAGCCTATGGCCACTAGTATCTTTTCTCTCTCAAGCCCTATAGATGGTAGAGCCCTAGGGTAAAATCCATATATTTATTTCACAGATTTCAATGTATTCGAAATCTATCATCTCACATGTCTCACATTACGGTCTTGCATCTATTACTTCACCCAATCTAGTAATAGCGTTCTCCAACCATCATCATAACGACATCTCAGCCTCTCCCAATTCTTTATTCTAAATCTTTCATCTCACATTATGAGTCTGTACTTCCTTAAATCCCTCTCTAGTCATTCGTCTTCTATCTCACCTCGGAGTTTTGCTTTCATTGCTATTGTCCTATCCTCAGCCTGACTCCTCCTTCCATCCTGCCACAGTCTTACTCTCGAACTCTTCTTCCGTTTTGCTCTCATTACCATTCTCCTATCCTCAGCCTTACTCCTCCTTCCATCTCACCCGCAACCTTGCTCTCAATCTCTTCTTCTATCTCGCCTTGGAGTGTACTCTCATTACCATTCTCGCACTCTTCTTCCATCTCACAACCTTACTCTTGTACTCTTCTTCCATCTCTCCTTACTCCCTCACTTTCTCTTGTTCCTCATTCCATCTTCTCTTAGCTCAATGCTTCATGGATCTTTTTGAAGTCATCTCCTCTGTGGAGGTTGAATTCATTGCACTATTACATGCAAACTCTAAAATTAGAAGATTCTTTGTCCAATTCGTTTACCATTTACTACTAACATGAGCACGCAACATATCTTACAAAGCTTGCTTGTCATGATCTATCTAGCATTTGACTCTGGATAATTAAACCTGCTTAGTTTCTAACTCATGACAGAGAATCCTCAAAAAATGGCTATCAAACTTACTATCTCAGTAACTAACAGTTCCAGTAGGTAGACAATATAACTTGAAAAGCCCTTTGACAAATAATCTTGCCAACTTACGAGTTTTCACATATTTTCTTAGTTGGAGTAAAATGAGTCATCATGGTCGATCCACATAGTCATGACTTCTATACATTCTTGATAAATCAATAATAAAGTCCATAGAGATACTTTTCTATTTGCTAGATGGAATCTCTAGTGGATATAGGAGACATTCTACCCTATTAACTTGGCATTTTTGACACTTACAACATAGTCTTGGATGTCTCTATTCATATGAGGCTGGAAGGACTATGCTTTTTTGAATTTGTGTTTTAAGAAGAGTATTAGTCTTTTGAATCCTTGGATGTTCTTATTCTCGGACTATCATGAGACTTGTATCAATTTTGGTGCCTAATGTGTTTATTATGTGGGACACAAATCTACGCTTATGAAGTAGATAATCATCTACTACGGTGTGTAGTTGTCCCATTTTTGTCCTTAGTCGGCAACTATAGGTGCGTCACCAACCATAAGTACAATTACTTCATCACATATGAAGCCTCCTTGAGGCCCTTTCACCAACCAATTTTCAGATTTTCAAGTAAAAGTGCTCATGCTCAAACTTACCCTTCAAGGACTTGAGTAACTCATTATGAGCCTAAGTGAAGCTCAATCCATTTACCATGGGCATTAAACTCAATGCATATACTACCGTTGTATACTTCCCTTTATGATATCTTGACTAGATATCAAACTCTTGAATCAATTCAATCCATTTGGCATTCCATGCACAACCACTTGACAATTTATTGATCAAAAAGAATCTCCAATGTAGCACATTACAAATAGAGCCTCCATGCTTTCAAAGCATGGATAATAAGTTATTTCTCATATCCTAAATAAATTTTCTGAGCTGGGGCTAGTGGCTTGCTTTCAATTGCAATCAGTCATCCATATTGGATCAACAAAGCATTCATAGCTACCACTTGCATTAGTTTCAAGTATTAAAGGTTCATTAGGATCAACTACTCCCAAATTGTGGCAGTAACTACCAGTTGGTTAATAACTTCTCACTTTACCCCCCCCCCTCTAGCTCCCTTAGTCCAAGTAAAGATGTTTTTCTTTTCCTTAATCTGATCCGTCCT
The DNA here is from genome assembly GCF_047967505.1 of Dipteris shenzhenensis. Lineage (NCBI taxonomy): Eukaryota > Viridiplantae > Streptophyta > Polypodiopsida > Gleicheniales > Dipteridaceae > Dipteris > Dipteris shenzhenensis. The sequence continues at coordinate 10,385,786 of NC_141621.1, read as the reverse complement.
TTATATACTATGGTTTTTGCATAATCCTTGACAAATCTTTGGTAAAAATTCGGAAGATAAAGGAATATTTGAAGGTCCTTCAAAGTAGTAAGAGGTCACTCTAGAATAGATTTAACTTTATTTAGGTGCATATGCCTTCTTTAGAGATAATATAAAAACCATACACTTGACTTCTTTACAAAATAAGTCACACTTAGGTTGTTTGGCATACATCTTATGGTGCTTGAGCAACTTGAAGACAAACTTCAAGTGCTGCAAATACTCGTGCTTTGTCTTATTGAAAAGAAGAATATCATGCAAAAAGATAACTACAAATTTGGCATACGACTTATGTTGCTTAGTGCTAGTGAAATGTGACCCCAATTGTGAGAGCAATAGTCTTGGTGCAATGGCTTTTGAGGCAAGGTAGAAGAGTGGTAAAAGGAGGCAATGACATGGAAAATGAAGTGGAGAGGTGGCTTGCATGAGGAAGCTATGTTTTACGTGGAGACTTGGCTCATTACATGGGTGGCATGAAGGGATTTCCAAAAACGAGTCAAGGCTGCGATTGGAAAAGGGGGAGCACGGAGTGTAGAGAAGGAGAGAGAGGCTTTCCACAAGCGGGCGAGAAGGTGACGACTCTAGAATTTTGAGAAGAGGAGTGCACCGATGCACGTCGCTACGCTGCCAGTGCGCTTAGAAGGGTGCCTGTGCGTTGATTGTGAGAGAGAGACTTTGCTTGCTTGAGGCATACGCACGAAGCTGACCCCCTTCGATGGATTTCTGTCGTTGGTTCTTGAGGAGCTGCTGATTGCTTTTTCTTGAGGTGAACAAGAATTTGAGGAGAAGAGCCAGAGGATTGCGCAGGAGATTCTTCATACACTAAGGAGAGGTTGATGTATACGTGAAGACAACGCTGAAAGGGAAGCTGTCCATACGTGTGGACAAGGAAGAATGAAGACCTACTCAACTGAAGTCTGGAGGATCTTGGATGATCTGCATGAGTTGTGGCTCATTCCTATCGATTGTGGTAGCACAGATGTGCATTGTTTCTGTTTGACCATGTCTTGTTCATTGTGTCATTTGTACCATCTCGATTGAGAGTATTTCTGGTGTCTTTGTGCTTGTTTGTGGCCTGTTGAGGGTATCATCTCAAGTCATTGTGGTCCGAGTACATGCTCTAGGCATTGTGCATTCGTTCTATTTCTATTGGAGCCCATAATGGTAGTCTAATCCCATAGGGAGTTCCGACCTCATCTACAGAGCTAATTGCGACAGGAAATGCTCACGGAACCTGCAAATCCTTGAAGAACACAGCAACACTCTTCGAAAATACACACAAACTCTCAAAACTCACAAACGGAAGAGACATAACAAGCGTGCTGGGTACAATCTCCCCCCATAGGAGTGGTGCTCCCCTTCCACCTCCTATGTATTTATGTATATTTCTCCAAAAGCTTGTGAGCAAAAATCATACAAAAGCCTCTGTGCTTTCCTCCATGCACCATTTTACAAAAAGCCCATCCACCTTCTAGAATAGCTGGCTTTTACTAAAAATAAATCTTTTTCTAACTTTAGTTCATATACTTAGCCAAGCCACTAATATTCCAAATTTCAAATATGTATATAAGCTTTTGTAATATAAAAAATTAGGCATAAGCCTTATTCATCCCCGCATCACTGGAGTTATGCCTACGCGCCCAAAATATGGCGGATCATGCTTGCCAAATGTCATCGCCTGATCAATTACTCTTCCCTTGGATTCACACGATCAATACTAATGAAATATTTCAAGCATAAGATAACCTTGGAATTAATCACGACAATTGTGACATGAAGTTGGGGGTAATAAACTTCACGCACCTCTTCACTTCCTGCAGCATTCGAACTGACTGCCAAAGATACTTATCATTGAGAATGAGACATTAGAAAGAAGCTTTTATGCCAAGATACCACACCATACTTTCCTCCCTTAGATGAGAATGAAGATGGTAACATCCCAAGTGATGTTGTAGTCAAGCATAGGGAGAAGGAAAGGATCAGTAGAGGCCATAATCTCAGCGAGCCGATCTGCACCAAAGAGAAGAGCGATACGTTGTTGAAAGAAGATCTTGCGGCTCAACATGACATGAACTGATATATATCTAGGAGTTTGAAGGGGCTGATTAGGTCGGATGGGTAGATTCCGAGGAAACATTGCACCTCCTTCATAGACACCTTTATACTTAGCTCAAAACACTCTACAAACTGTCATTAGACACAGAGGCCTATAACTTTCAGTAGAGACATGATATCAAAGATTCAAGTACACAAAGAGATGCGCCTTGAGATGGGCTTCGCGCTGATATAAGTTTCATTGAAAACAGACAGACGGTTGAAGAGATATGGACAGTTTACTGGAAGGGGGTAAAAACTGTCATGAAAACAGACTGTCAAACACAGAGACTCATAACTTTTTGCAGTAGTATCTGATTCAAGATCTGATTATATAGCAACATGCGCCTTGAAGAGAGCTTCGCGCTGATATAAATTTCATTACAATCGGACTATCGAGCAGAAAGTTATGAGCAAAACACTAATAGGGGGTCAAACTATCATGAAAACTACCCTCCACCCAGGCTAATTTCGCCTGAGTAGGATGCTCCCTCAAGACTCCACCTTCATCAACGATCCCCCCTCATAGATTTCGCCTAGAAGAGGGGAAGAAGTTTGCATAGTAGCTCGGGAAACAAATGGACCATGTGTGCACAGTGTTGTGTGCACAGTGAGCAGCCGAATAGAAAGAACTTTTAAGGCTTTGAAAGAAAGAAAAGGGAAGAGACACTCAAGAGAGAGAGAGAACCTGAAGTGACCTTCATTACAAATAGAGTGAGAATCCACCTCAACACTACAAACACAAGGGAGAAGAAGAGGTTTCATACATACAAGAGGGAGCGGAAGCTCCAAGACTACTCATAGAGAGAGAATAAACTAGAGAGAGAAGGACTCAAGAGTCTACATAAGAGAATATCTACAAGAGGAAGAGAAGGCTCATGGAAGAGGCTTGGGGAGACTAGAACTACAGCAACATAAGGCCCAATGGTGGAAGAGATTCTAATGAACAAGGGAGAGGAGGGCTCCTTTTATAGAGATTTTGTTACCCTCCTTCACCCATTTACAATTGCTGCCTGTAGATTCCTTTCCCCATCAATCACATAAGCACGTATGTCACCATCCATGTCCTTTTTGGCTACTCTTGCCATGTGTCCCATCAAAAGATGCTCAAGACTCTTAAAATATTGAGAAAGTCAAGAGTCTCCTCACATGGAGCCCATAGGGACCCTCTCTTTTCCACATGTCCACATCCTCCTTGTTCCACATAGGAGTTCTAGAAAGATTTCTCTTGACTTCACACTCCTCCACATGCCTTCCACACGCTTGGCATGTGGCCTCTCTTATATTATTGGAACACATGGACATGAGCCCATCTCTTTATATGACTCACTCTTCCTATTTTCTAGAAAACTCATAATATCCCATACACAAATAACTCTCACCCCATACCAAGGTATTTATAATTCATACCTATGGTATTTACAATGAGCCATTCCACTCATCCTCTCCATCCCATACAATATCATACAAAATAGAAATAAGTGAGAGCTGCTAGGCTATCACTTAATACTCAAACCCTTATCAAACATAGAGAAAAACAATATCAATGCCAAGTTAAAAATATCAATTTTTGACGTCACAACAATCAATCAACCTTTCAGTATTATAGCAATGCAAAATCAATAAATCACAGATGAATGGTGCACACATGCGACACATACCATCTCATGGTGCACTTGATGCTACACATGAATAAAATCGTACGGATGGTGCACACATGCTACACATACCGTCATCGCATAAGTGGTACACACAATGCTATACACTCATACAGCCCGCAGCCGTATATCCAGCCATGTAGGAGCACACATGCATCACTATGGAACAACGAGCATACATGCATCAACTGCATGACAAAAATGCTAGATCTCACTAAACTAAATACTGAAGGATTGAATTAATGGGATAATTCCAATTCTCGTAACATCCCTCTTGCTTGAAATCGCAATTGCTCTCAATTGCGGGATAAAAAAGTAGTCAATAAATCAGGGTACTGGCGAAAATATCGCTCGGGCATCCACTTAGCATCCTCAACGGGGTGGTTCTTAAATGTAAGAAGATAAATAGGATACGAGTTTCCTCGTTTCATTTGAGTGATTTGTTGATCAATGATTTGGTATGGCTCTAAGAGCTGGGTCTCTCCTTGAAGCAAAGGTGCATCATCTAAAATAGGTCGAACTGGTGGGTCTCCATGGAAAGGTTTCAGGAGGTGCACATGAAAAGAATTATGAATTTTTCAATCGGGTGGTAATTCGAGCCAATAGGCATTGTCATTAATGCGCTCCAAAACTTTAAAGGGACCATAGGATTTAGGGGTAAACTTAACTACAGGGTGTGTCTCAATACTCTTAAGTCTGCGCTTCTCAATACGTAACATGACTAGGTCACCTTCAGCAAATACAACTTTCTTTCTACCCTTGTTTGCACGTGCAGTATACATAACTTGAGCATGCTCGATATTCTTTTTGACAGTAGTCAAAATGCTAGAGAAATCTTTAGTAAATCAATCAGCAGCCTCTACTTGGTACTTAAGGCGGGTCAATGGAGTAGGAATGGTCTTTTCATAGACAATTTGGAATGGAGATTTGCCCGTAGCAGAGTACTTAGTGTTGTTGTAGGCAAATTGTAATATGTGTATAAATTTGTCCCATTTGCCTGGCTGACCAAACACTTAAGCACGTAACATGTCACAAATAGTATTTTGTGTGACCTCGGTTTGACCATTAGACTCGAGATGAAAAGCAGTGGAAAAATCTAACTTCGTACCAAGATTATCAAAGAGTGCGGTCCAAAAGTTACTACAAAATTTACTATCCCGGTCTGACACGATTACTTTTGGAAGGCCATGATGTATAAAGATGTGCTTGATGAACAAATGAGCAGCCTGAACTACGGTCAAGGTCTTCTTACAAGGAATAAAGTAAGCCTGCTTGCTAAATCTATCAATGATAGTCCAAATCATATCAAAACCTGAGCTAGTTGTAGGAAATCCAGTAATAAAGTCCATAGAAATTTGCTCCCATGGGCATCAGGAATTGGTAAAGGCATAAGTAAACCTTGATATTTGCCCTTGTAGCTCTTGACTTTTTGACAAATAAGACATTGTGCAACAAAAGTTGCAACATCAACTTTAAGCTTAGGCCAGAAAAAATCTTGAATTACAGTCTGATATGTAGTAGCGACGCCTCTATGTCCCATGTAGGGTGGCTGATGTACCTCTTCTAGTACCAAGCGTCGAAATGGTGCAGTGACACAAGCGCTTTTCGTAGAATAGATAGTCATTATGAATGGAATACGAGGCCATAGGGGTGCTATTAGCTTGCTTAATCTTGTGCCAGATTTCTGAAAAGTCTCAATCAATAGGATAGTCCGCCTTCATAGGCTCGAAAGGGTCTCCCTCGATGACTGAGATATTATTTATGCTAGGTCGACAGCTCAGTGCATTAGCAACTACATTGTCTTTGCCTGGTTGATATTGGATCATCGGTTTAAAACTGTTAATAAAGGCGGCCCATTTAATGTACCAATCCGAGATCACCGGCTGAGTAAGGAGATGTCAAACTCTGGTGATCAGTCTTAATGAGTAACTTGGAACCCATAAGATAGTGTTTTCAGAGTTTAAGGGCATGCATCACATCGGCTAATTCTTTATCATACGTGGAATAGTTTAGCTCTGCTGGTTTTAATTTATGTGACTCGAATGCAATTGGATGGTTATCTTGCATGAGCACAGTCCCAAAACCCTATCCACTAGCATCAGTAACCATGACAAAGAAGGGTCTTGTAAAGTCCGGCATGGTCAAAACTGGTGTGTGCGTCATTGCACCCTTAAGTCGTTGAAATGTAAAGTGTGTTGCTCACCCGAAGAGAAAGCACGAGTCTTACGTAGTAGTTCAGTCAATGGACGTGCCTTATGTGCAAAATTTCTAACAAATCTGTGATAGAAACTACACAGATCTAGAAAAGATCATAACTCATGGATATCTTTAGGCTGTGGCCAGTTTACTATCACTTCTACCTTCTTGGGATCTACTCGAATGCCTTCAGCTGAAACAATGTATCCAAGATATTCAATTTCAGGCTGGAAAAAAGAACTTTTCTCTGGGTTGGCATACAATTGATTCTCACGTAAGAGAGAGAAAACAAGATCCAAGTGTTTCTCATGTTTCTCTCGACTCTTGCTATAAATCATGATATCATCAAAGAAAACTACCACAAAGTCTTGATAGGGTAGGAAGATACAATTCATCATCCGACTAAATGTGGCAGGTGCATTGGTCAATCCAAAAGGCATAACAAGAAATTCATAGTGACCAGTTTGGGTTCTAAAAGCAGTCTTGAAAATATCGGGCTCGATCACTCTCACTTGATGATATCCTGGCTTAAGATCGATCTTGCTAAAGATTGTGGATCCTTTCAACTTGTCGAGTAGATCATCAACTCTCAGAATGGGGTATCGAATTTTCACAGTGATTTTATTTAAGACACGATAATCGATGCACATTCGGAAAGTTCCATTTTTCTTCTTGACAAGAACGGGTGCCCCAAATGGTGAGCTACTAGGTTGAATTAGGCCTCTAACCAAAAGATCTTCTATTTGGGATTGAATCTCGTGCTGCTCAGTAGGATTGTGTCTATATGGTGATTTACATGGTGGTGCGCTACTTGGAATAAGGTCAACCTTATGATCCTCAGGTCTAGATTGAGGTAGGCCAAGGGCTTCCATAAAGCAATCGTCATAGGTAGCTAGAAAAGGATCCAAAGGCTCTTGCTTAGTTTTCTTAGTCTCACGACTAGCCTCAATCTTATTGACCATAACCAGATATGTCTTCTCACATTTACGTAAAGCTCTTTTTCTTGGGTATGTGACAATATAGGCCAAGAGGGAAGATTCTTGTTGCATTCTAGAGTCATAGTCTCAGTGCCTTGAGTCACAATAATGGTGCGTTCAAGATAATCAGGTTTGGCATTATGATCGACGTGCCAGGGCATCCTAGAATGAGATCTTGCTCACGCAAAGGAGTGACTAAGAAATCACGGCTCTCAACTAATGGCCCTAAAGTCACCTCAAGATCCTTAACCATTTGCAAACAATTATAATTTGATCCTTGAAAAGCTGATTTGACTTTATATTTTGTTTTGATGGTTGCAAGCCCTAACTTTTCAACTAAACGTTGCGAAATGAAATCATGGGTGCTTCCATCATCAAATAAGGCACTATGTTCTTTTTCGTGTAATAGTGCAGTCATATGTAACAAAGAAGTACGAAAATAAGATGCACTTTTACCTGAATAACACGTACCTGAAGGAGTGTAGTCAGCATCTTCAGTGTCGTTGTCCTCATCCTCGCCCTCTTGCTTGAAAGATTTATCATGGGATCCATCATCAATGTAGTTGATCCGTGCGGAGTTGTTGCGGTGACTATTACTGTTGGTATGTCCATTGGTTCTCCCTCCATTGCCTCCGTTGTTGTTGGTAGCATTCTTTGCTTGGGTACCTGTCTTGTGTGTAGCAAGTGGATTCTTTGGACATTCATAAGAGTAGTGTCCCTTCTCTTTGCATTGGTAACATGTGACAAGTTCTTTGGTTCTTCGATTAATACGTGACTTAGCAGGTTTCCAATTAGACTTACCATTATATCTACCAACTTTACCACTTACACCCTCCTGCTTGAAGTATGAAGTATGCTTCTTTGCTCGAGGGATGCAAGTAGCAAAGCTTCTTCCCTGCTTTCTTTCTGACTCTAATGCCAAATCCATAGCATCAGAAGCTGTAGATGGTCGAAGCATAAGTACATCAGCACGAATAGTAGGGCGTAAACCCTCTACAAAGGTACGACATTGCTCCTTTCTGGACACTTTCTCAATAGTTTGCAATTGAAGGAGAGAGGAAGACATTTCTCAGTGTATGCATCCACACTCTCATTATCCAACTACCTCAATCTTCGCCATTGCCTGCGAGTATCCTCTTCAAACTGTGTAGGTAGGAAGCGCTTCTTGATTTTATCTTTGAATGCTTCCCATATCTTTGGAATGTTGGAATACTGAAAGAAAGAGTAGAGTGGACACAAACTCAGAATACTTGCTTATGGAATGAAGAAGAGTGAGGTCCTTAAGTAGGCACCTCATACATGCTCACTGACATCACTGATGACTTCAGAGCTCCACAATCATCTCCTCAATCTGCTCCTAGATTCTCTCAATCATCCTATGTGGCTCTCCACCACCTAACTGTGCTTGTGGGCACCTTACTGTGCCTCTAGCACTCACACATAGAAACATAAGGTGTACCTGAGGCATACACCTTGAGATATCCCAACAAACCCCCCCTCAAGGAAATGCCTCAGGCTATGTCAAGGATACATCTAGTCTTATAGTTTCTCATGCCATCTCATGGTGGTCAAGGATAAATCTATGGCTAGGTTCTCATGCTAGCAAGGGTTCCCTTGGGTATAAGGTAAACAAAAAGATACAGACAGACCTTCCAATGGTTATCTCCCCTGCATGTACATGCACATAATGTCTGCAGGAGGTACCATGGAACAAAACATACACATGGCCTACATCATAAGGTGACCAGAGGTGTTTACAAAACACACAAAACACAATAGTTTATTTTCATTCATTTTGGAGGACTATCCAGGCTGAGTACCTTGACATAAAAAGAGAGATCTGGAGCATACATAGAGATGTTTAAAATGCATAATCTTCAAAGGATGCCTCATCTTGTGGAGGCTCATTAACTGTAAGTGCATTTTCTGTCTTTGCTTTGTCTCTGCAAAACTTCTCATTATGGTTGTTCTTGCCACAGTGCTTGCATGGATTAATTTTGAAGCAGTCCTTTGAAAGGTGATTTGTCTTTCCATAGTGATTGCAAGGGGTATACTTGCCCTTCTGGAATTTTACAGCGTAAACAGTGTCATTGCCTGTCCTAGTGTCATTGCCTTTCCTGAGCTCCATATGCCTTTCTTCTTCTTGGAGAGCAAAGATAATACCTTCAAGATTAGAATTAGGAAGATTTTTCAAAGTGGTAACTATGTGATCATAATCTTCAGGCATACTCTTAAGTAACACTGCCATAGCATCATCTGGAGAAATAGGAGAGTTGATAGAAGCTAATTGAGTCATAAGACTCCGCATATAGTTGACATGAGCTGCCAAAGTAGTACCACTAGCCATCTTCAATTCAAAGAAAGAGATTTTAAGTGATAGTTTAGAGATGTGAGAGCTAGCACCAAAAATTAAGTCAAGCTTCTGCCAAGCTTCTGAAGGGGACTCCAAGTCAGAGATATGGTGAACATAATCATCTCCTAAAGCAAGAGCAATGATACCGTATGCTTTTTCTTCTCTAGCTGGATCCCTTGCCGGTCGTGTCGGAGTTGAGGATTCTCCAGCATTGGAGGCCGTAGAAGTAGTGGTAGGAGTAGGTTTGACAAGTCCCCATAAGTTCTCCCTCATCAATGCAAATTTCACCTTCATCTGCCATGTGTGGAAGCCCTTTCCATTGAACTTCTCTAGATTCAATAGGGTAGCCATGAGAGGGTCTAACCCAGATATTGGGCAGTGTCTTTCTCTCTTACAAGGCAAAAACAATAACTGAAAGACTTGCAAAACATAAGCACTTGATGTAGTAAATACTAGTGACCAATATTCAATCAATGATGCTTCTTCTTACATGCTTCACAGAGGTGGCTTAAAATGAGTACTTTCCAATCAAAAACAGGTCTAACAAATCAAAGCAAAACTGAAGCCACACTTGTATTGATGCTATTGAAAACTTCAAAAACTCAGAAATGCTAGAGTAGCATTTTATGTAGCATCATCTTCAAAACTTGTCCAAAACTGTCAAAACTAAAAGACTGAACTTTCCAAGGCTTGTAGCTCACTCCTCAAAGCAAAGGAAAGAGGGGTTTTTGAGGCAAAAGAGAGCTGGTATACCAGAGAAGATCCTCTGGGAAGAAGAGGTGCAAAAACGCGTCAGGTCGCCTTATCTTCCCTCTTCAAAGTCGACTGGTTTTTCTCTGTTTTCTCCTTGAATATGCAGCCATTGCTGCTCAGATTTCAGCACAGGATAGCTCTAGGTATGGACCAGCTTCCCTTGAAAGGAATTAGACAAGTATGGAGTGTGCTGAGAGAAAACGCAGGAACAGAGGTCGACGAACTGCGTGTAATGGCGACGAAACGGGCGCGCCTTTCTTCAATTCCTCTCAGCCAGAAGTTCGCCCCTTCAAGGTGGATCTCCAGCAGGAAGGGCGTGGGAAATGGTTGAGAACCGGAGGAGAACAGGCTTAAGCAAATTTTGGAAGAAGAGGGAGAGATGGTGAAGAAGAAGATGAAGAAGAAGATGATGATGTGACAGAAATGGGCTCAAGGGGGATCAAATGGCTCTGATACCATGTTGGAACACTGAAAGAAAGAGTAGAGTGGACACAAACTCAGAATACTTGCTTATGGAATGAAGAAGAGTGAGGTCCTTAAGTAGGCACCTCATACATGCTCACTGACATCACTGATGACTTCAGAGCTCCACAATCATCTCCTCAATCTGCTCCTAGATTCTCTCAATCATCCTATGTGGCTCTCCACCACCTAACTGTGCTTGTGGGCACCTAACTGTGTCTCTAGCACTCACACATAGAAACATAAGGTGTGCCTGAGGCATACACCTTGAGATATCCCAACATGGAACATGAGTGCTTTTGGCAACCACACTCCACCATAATTGTGCACTGCTTGTCATGTGACTCGCAGCAAGTTTTACCTTCTCGATCTCTTCGTACCATTCTCCCAAAAAGTATTGATTGAAAGAACTAATCCATGCAAGTAAAGCTTGTCCATCTCTTTTACCATCATATTTTGGAAAAGAAAAAGTTTTGCGATTAATCTTACCAGACTTCTTCTTATCACGAAGCTTGAGTGCTTTCAAGATGGCATTTCTCACATTGTCTTTATCGCTGGACTCATGTGAAGGAGTAGTGTCATGATGTCGTCGCAATGAAGTCTTCACATGTCGCTTCTTCTTCCTTTGATGTCTCGTCTTGCTTCTTCCATGCTCACTATCACTGGTGTATGATGATTTGTTGCTTTCACTTTTTTCATCATCTCTGTCCTTCATACGCTTCTTTGTGACTTCAATCATCTCTTTTAACACTCGATTTGTGCATTCTTCGTTGGCTTTATGCGTGTCGCACATGTTGCGCATGTACTCAAGTTCCTGCTCAAGGTCCCGTGCATGATGTTTCCATGCATCCAGTGAATATGATGCATGTGTAGGTTCCTCGTCCTCAATCAATATAGGTGGCTTCCAAGTTGTTGTCACTTGGCATAGAGCATCTTCAATCTCTTGACGTTGTTGCTTCTCCTGCTGATAGCGTTCTCGCCATTCTTCCTCGGTAAGTGTCATCGGTGTTGAACTTCTTCTTGACCGATGGTGATCGTTTTCCACATCCTCATCATGATGTAAATCTTCAAGATAACCTATCTCTGATGGAATACGCCTTCCAAACATAGTTAAGTATGTGCACGGTGCAAAGAAGAAATCACTATGAAAGGAAATACACACAAACATAAGACTTATCTTAATTCGATTTTCAAGCTTTGAAAGCGGCTATTTGTCGAATAGTATCTCTATGGGCTCTCGAACTCACATGATTTCAACAAGTGAATCCACATTGCAAGGTACAAAGCAAAGCTCGTGTCTGATAGCACTTGTAGATTGCCTCCTACTCTTGTGAACACTTGCTTTTGAGATTCTCCTCTTCCAAAATCCGTTGGGTTGCTCCCGTGTTTGCACTTTTGCCTTGAAGGATATCTTTATGACTAGGAACTTCAAAGAATAGAGCAACAAAGTGACTTGACCTAATGGATGGTCACCAATTGTTAAGGGGACTTGAGCTAGAATAGTACCGGGATGGGGGACCTCCCGGGAAGTTTTAAGAGCAATCTCCCAAGGCTTCCTCGCATGCAGCCAACGGTGCCTTCAGTGCCAGGTATGCCAAGGACTATGCCTTGGTCGCCGCCTTTGTCGTATGCTTGGAGGACCTAAGGCACGGGTGTGCATTCACAGGTTTTGACCTGTCTACATACGAATGACTTCTTTTGCTGCGATTTTTTTTCGTAACCGTTCTACGTTGTTTGCTTTTATTGCTTCGAACTGCGCTCTTGTGCGCGGTGTCCGCAATCTGATGTGTGTTGCGGTTTCTTGTTCGAGGACACGGGGTGCGTGTGCTTCCCGTGCTATGGACGTTGAACCCTAGCTCTGATACCATTGCGATGGGAAACGCTCACTGAACCTGCAAATCCTTGAAAAACATAGCAATACTCTTCGAAAATATGCACAAACTCTAAAAACTCACAATGCAGTTTCTTGTTCGAGGACGCGGGGTGCGTGCGCTTCCCGTGCTATGGACGCTGAACCTTGGCTCTGATACCATTGCGATGGGAAACACTCACAGAACCTACAAATCCTTGAAAAACACAGCAATACTCTTCAAAAATATGCACAAACTCTCAAAACTCACAAACGGAAGAGACAAAACAAGCGTGCTGGGTACAATCTCCCCCCATAGAAGTGGTGCTCTCCTTCCACCTCCTATGTATTTATATATATTTCTCAAAAAGCTTCTGAGCAAAAATCATACAAAGCCTCTGTGCTTTCCTCCATGCACCATTTTACAAAAAGCCCATCCACCTTCTAGAATAGCTAGCTTTTTCTAAAAATAAAGCTTTTTCTAACTTTAGTTTATACACTTAGCCAGGCCACTAATATTCCAAAATTCAAATATGTACATAAGCTTTTGTAATATCAAAAATTAGGCATAAGCCTTATTCATCCCCGCATCACTGGAGTTGTGCCTATGTGCCCAAAATATGGCGGATCATGCTTGCCAGATGCCATCGCCCGATCAATTACTCTTCCCGTGGATTCACACGATCAATAGTAATGAAATATTTCAAGCATAAGATAATCTTGGAATTAATCACCACAATCAATCAACCTTTCAGTATTATAGCAACGCAAATCAATAAATCACTGATGAATGGTGCACACATGCGACACATACCATCTCATGGTGTACCTGATGCTACACATGAATAAAATCATACAGATGGTGCACACATGCTACACATACCGTCATCACGTAAGTGGTGTACACAATGCTATACACTCATTTAGCCCGCAGCCATATATCCAGCCATGTAGGAGCACACATGCATCACTACGGAACAGCGAGCACACATGCATCAACTACGCGACAAAAATGCTGGATCTCACTAAACTAAATACTAAAGGATTAAATTAATGGGATAATTTCAATTCTCGTAATACTAATTGAATAATGGTGATCGCTGGTTGCTTTTTTTCTCTCCTTTTGCTTTCATGAAAGTTACTCCTGGTTGTTTGAGGCATGACCATGCATGCTGAACTGGTAAACATTTCCATGGAATGAAAGAGAGTTGCTTCACACCCGTCCTGTCTTCAGTTGCATAGGCTCTTCACTAGTTCCCCTACCACTTTTCTTTCATCATCTGTTTTGGCAATCCTGCTAGGGACACCCATGTGTGTCTTGAATTGGGATGTGTGTATCCATGACAAGGATGCCCAGAAGTGTGGAGAGAAGAATCTGATGACGAAGCCTCGTATGCGGGTGATCATTTGCAAGGAATGTAAAAAGTGTGGTCCTTGGAGCAAAGATTGCATTGATTACCGACTACGTGTGATTCGTCTTCGAGCTATAATCCAAAGAGTCCTCAAAGAAGCTACCCAGAAGAAAAAGATGCAGAGTTAGATGCAAGCTTGGCACTGAAGGATGGGGATTTTGAGAGGGACTACTATGTACAAGAGATAAGCAAGAACCGGAAGGTATGGCTCATGAATTTCCCCGCTTCTATGGGTTGCCACATGAGGATCCTGAAAAGTTTATTGAAAATCTGGAGTTTACAGCTCTGATCAAAGTTTTATGGGTTGCCACATGAGGATCCTGAAAAGTTTATTGAAAATCTGGAGTTTACAGCTTGGCACTGAAGGATGGGGATTCTGAGAGGGACTACTATGTACAAGAGATAAGCAAGAACCGGAAGGTATGGCTCATGAATTTCCCCGCTTCTATGGGTTGCCACATGAGGATCCTGAAAAGTTTATTGAAAATCTGGAGTTTACAGCTCTGATCAAAGATAGGAATGCACCTGCAGTGCTACTACAGATACTGACCTTTTGTCTAGTAGGAGAGGCTCGTGTTTGGCTGCAATTCCCATTAGGAATCCCATAAATCCCAAGTAGGTCACGGGAACCAAAAGTGGATCACCACGAGGTAATGAAGCAAGCATGTGCTCCATCCTCATGGAAAACTTCCACTTCCATAGACTGAGAATGTTGAGGAGTTGGCAACACTTATTACTATGAACTTGCTAAAGGGTTTTTGTTTCTTGTGATAGATTAGGGCAATTTTCAGTCAATTCAACAAGCTTGAGAACCTTACTCAACTTGGGACTTGTCTTGTCCTTAACAATTTTATCTTCCTCTTTTCCTCCCTAAATTCCAAGGAAAGTATCAGAAGCTTGATCTGAGTTGTGCTGCCATCTCTTTCTCATAAATCTAAAGATGAGGTTTTTAGACTCAGAACTGATGGGACAGGCATGCTTTTGCACTAGTCATGTGACTCTAGATCACATCCTCACACTATGAGTTGTCATTGAGGAGGCCAGAGCACGGAACATACGGTTTATTTTTTCTTTGTGGATTTTTGCAAGGCTTTTGATAAAGTGCCAAGAGCTCGCCTCATCAGGCGCTTGTTACAACATCTAGGGTACAGTCAAGAGATCATCTGGGTAGTCTTGGCACTTAATGAGAGTCTTAGGTAGGATTTGGATGGCCTACAGGGTGGATAGAGAGGAGATTCTGAACAACTCCATGGTCAAACAAGGTTATCCATTATCACCAACTATGTTTGGCCTCTACATCGACAAGCCTTAGACACTAGGAGGGGCAATCTCAAAATTTGTCCGCTCCTTCTTTGAGATTCTCCTCCGTGCAGATGATGTGGTCTTGCACCGCTCTTATCTCGAACGACACAATCCATGCGAGGCACATGACTTGAAGGTCAACCTTGGTAAACCCAAGGTTATGATCTCAACACATCTAGGGTAGTCATGCATGGAGAGCAATTCACCTTTGATAGATTATCGGTGGAGGTCGTCGCATCCTACATATATCTAGGAGTACTTTTCTTTGTAGGCCTAGGGCATTAGTTGTAGTTAGCATTTGGGACAGTCAATTAGTCATAGGGCAATAACATGTTTTAATAGCAGCCCAACAAAGCAACCTCCTTTACTGCTTGTACCATTGGCTAGAGATTCATCTCCTCCACCTAAGAGCGATATGTTCGAGTGATTAGTGGGCCACATGAATACTCTCATTGAATAATCCATTAAGAAAATATGTCCACCATATGTCAAATATTTGTGGACACTCCATATTGGGAAGCGTCAATCTCTAAAAAACTTAAATTTGAAAAAAAGGAAAGGGTTATATTTCAAAATCTGACAAGAAAACAGAGCCAGATAAACTCTTGAATTGGTTAGACACTTTGAGCTGTAATACTCAAGGCCAATAAAGAAATCTTGCTTTGGCAACCTTGCATCTTGAAAAGAATGCTTCACATTTGGCTCGGCATTTATGTAGCTTCAAAGCTGCATGTTTGACATCATTGGAGGTGAATAGTGCACCCTTTCCTGTCCTACAGCCCTAGGATCTAGATGTATGAGTACATATTTTTATTGATAAATATTGGCCAATATTACACCATTTGTTGGGATCATTTATATCATCCTATCTCATCAATACTCGAGGGCTCCCAATCCAGGTCTAGGCCACACAACAAGACCATCCTAATAATATTATTAGTATAATTAATCACATAGCCATGGCAATTACTAGAACAAGACCATCCAATAAAATTATTAGTATAATTAATCACATAGCCATGGCAATTACTAGAAAATTGTTCACAATATCGGCACATCAATGTCTTAAATAGCAAATCTTAAGATGCACATGAAAGCAGGCTATAGTCACATGATATTGGAGACGGGTTTGTTTTCTAGATTAGTTGCTATGATGATGACTACAATGCACTTAGGCAAGGTGCATTTTGGCTTTCTCTTAGCCATTGGGTTTTATGAATTTCATATCATTAAATTGCTCATTCCTCTAGTAATACACTATGATGGTAGCACTCTGAGACCAAGCAAGGGCACCTTGACAAGGAAAAGAGTATTGATGCTTGGTGTTCAACTTTGAAGTAGATACATAAACCTTTTCTTGTCGTTCATAAGTAGACTTTAGATAGGATAAGTTTCTCTCAAAGTGCTCTCTCTCTTTTTTGAAAAACAAAACTAGGAATAGAAGAGAGTCTCAACATAGGATATAGAATGGTGTGGAGTGAACACTCAAAGGAATCTCTCTTTTGAATCTCTCACACCCTCACAAGTATTGCATGGCTAGAGGGGAGATGAGACGAGAGGGCACAATGAGAGAGCACACCACAAATGACTAATTGTAGAGTATATTAGTTAAAAAAGAACGAATGTATACATACCTTTTTAGGATTATGGTTAGGTTTCCAACCCTTGGGCCTTTATAGCACTCTTTATGCTAGTGCTATACACAATATGAACACATGATGTTGAGAAATGAGACCAAAAACTCGACAGATGGTGCTCTGTGTGCCTGCCAGTACTGAACATCTGTGGGTAGATGATGGGTGGCTCTCTGTTGTTGAAATTGTATCCAAGCCTTGTAGAATACCAAAATAATGGAACAATAAAATCAGGGGTAGTGGAAGCTAGCCAAGACCACTCCCTTGGATCCCAGTCAAACTAACCAAGAGGTTTCCCTTGAAATATCCAAAGCCTCAACAACCTCGTCTCAGCAACAACTCTAGTATGGATGGATCTAACTACCAAACACTCCCGAGGCATCCTAGTTTACTAATGGCTGAGTAAAGGTGATTTTGTGAGAGGTGTTCGAGGTACAATATGAGAAAGATGCTGATTCTCCTCTCACTCCTAAACATATGCCCTACTCGCCGAAACACCCAGACCATTTTGAACTCAGTATGAGGTTAGTGAGGACCAACAAGGGTCTCTCCCCCGAGACATTAGTAGCCTAGCTCTCTCCTACACTTGATTCTTAAGATGTATTGCTTTTCTAGTATTGGTTTTATAATTTACTTTCACTATATATAGTAGAGGTGTGCTAGGCACATCTAGTTTCCCTACTTGAGGTGTATGAGCATAATGTATTTTAAATTTTGGTCTCATAGGTCACACACACACACACACTCACACACACGCACGCACGCGCACGCACACATGCATGCACGTATGTTGTATGCATATGTACATGTGCAAAAGTAGACCTCTATTAAGTATAACCAAAGTAGACTGGTATAACCAAAGCTACAAAGACTTGTATTAAGTATAATGTACATGTGCAAAAGTAGACTTGTATTAAGTATAACCAAAGTTACAAAGAAACCAAGAGTAACTCGTGCAAACATCAACATCCCATATGACATTGACACATCTCTATATTTGCAAGGTAGCTTGTTTTAAATTATATCCCTTTACTTCCATTTTGCAGTCGCAGATCAATGATCCAAATCTGTGGCTACTTTTTGGGATACGGAGTAAAAAAGGTAAGCATGTTTTGCTTTCCTTTAACGTGGGTTCCTTATGATTTATCAGAAAAATATCCAATTCAATGTGCATACATTCTCATTTGATAACAAGAATCATGTAACCTATCCACAGAGATTGCAAAAAATACAGAAAGTTGGGAGGTAAAGAGGTCATCCTTTCAAGAGAGCAGTGCAACATCACCAATATCTATTGCAGTGGCCAAATATTATGCACCACTCTTCAACAGCAATATTTTCAAAGTTTCTGTGGTAATGTCTTGTTATCTATTTGTGCAAATCTGTTTTTTGTACCATCAAGTGTACTTCTTTACTAAGGTGAATAGTCTACCAAAGATTTCTTGAATGTTAATTTTATCTTTGAAGTATTCTAGCACTGCTCTTATAGCTCAACCATCCACTTGTGTCAGATTGTATTTTTTGCAGCATTATTGGGATCAATGACTTATCTAGGCTTTTGGAAAGTAGAGCATGGTCTCAAACTATCTGAGGTTACACTCAAAGGTGATATCATTGTCGAATTTATAAACTTTGGAGGCTTATATCTTGTATATGAGTGAATTACTGTAACTAAAACTAGACTATAGTCCTAAAACATTTTTGTAGTCATTGATCATAGTGAAATAGGGCAGAAATCCCAATCTTTTTTTTTTTTTTTTCCAAAGAAAGGAACCTTCTATTAATGCTTGAAAGATTTCATACAAGACAACAGCCCCGAAGGTGAAGAAACCCTCGTGGAGTGAAGATGTGGAAAACACCTGCAGGCCAAGCCTTGCAGAAACGAGCACGCCTCTCAATAGTCACCCTAGAGCTTGGCGTCCCACACTCCCAGGTGGACCGTAGAGTATAAATGATATCCTGTCAGATGGCAACCAAGGTAGCCGAGGGTGGAACCGGGTGCTCTTCCATCACGAGACTGTAGCGATCCACCTAAATGTTCCAAGCCGTGATGGTGGCTACCACCTCCCAAACACTGTCTTCCCTAGGGGAAGGAGGAGCTAGGGCGTCAGGGGGGGTTGCCTCGTGGAGTGCAATCCTCTGAATGCTCTGACCTTGTATCTAGTAGGCTTGGGAGATCTCATCAATCTGGAATGCGTGTCCTCCCTCTGTCAGCCAAGCCACCATCTCCCAGGTGTAGTCTCTGTGAGGACTCTGCATGCGTGTCATGATCCTGAGGGCTCTCATCCAGATCCTTGCTGCACTACAATAGCTCCATAGGCAGTGTGGGATAGTCTCCAGGACACCATTTCAGCAGCAATGGCACTGCCCCTCCACTCGCATCTGCTCCAACCACGGGCCGATGGGCAATCCTCCTTGGGCTACCAGCCAGAAGAAGTAAGAAATCTTCCTCGGCCGCAAACCAGGCCACAACTGCATCCAAAACCTAGAGCGAACATCTCGGGGCACTCTCTGGGTCTCCCAGTGT
Organism: Dipteris shenzhenensis; assembly: GCF_047967505.1. Classification (NCBI taxonomy): domain Eukaryota; kingdom Viridiplantae; phylum Streptophyta; class Polypodiopsida; order Gleicheniales; family Dipteridaceae; genus Dipteris; species Dipteris shenzhenensis. The sequence continues at coordinate 10,366,530 of NC_141621.1, read as the reverse complement.
CTCTCCCTTGAGGGAGTCCATTGCGACGAATCCATCTGAAGTCTCCTGCCAATCCGTGTGGTGTAGGAAAAGAAAGGCACGTCATCTATCGTCTCAGCTAGGCTGCCCTTGGAGGGCCAGAACCACTCCTCGGGGTCCCACTAGACCTCCCTCAAGGGTCTACCCTCCCATAGCCGGGCGCCATCTAGAGGCGTCCTGCTCTGAGATACTGGGAGGATCGATGTGCCACTCCTTCCCCAAGCATCCTACCACTTTGATCATCTACCAATGTATCCCATCAAGACTCCCATCCATCTTAGGGTCACTCCCAGTGAGGGGCTGTAGCAGGCCTCCAGGTCCTACATGGAAGAAGCCGGGGTGCGTGCTGCCGCGCTGCATCAAAATCCTCAAGGGAACACCAGTAGGGAAAAACTGCCCCAGCCATGTGCTCTCTCTCCAAATGTGAAGTCCTTCCCACCATGACTTAGGAATGGCTAATTCGATCTCGCCCATCCGCTGCCCTGCCCCTCTCAGATGCGCTAGGGCGTCAAGCCTCGTCTCTGCCTCCATAGGTAGTCTGCTCCAGCGACCAAAAGACCCTGTTGGACCATTGTCCCACTATGCCCAACCAATGTGAGTCCACTGCCCAAGCATACGTCCCTCCTGATCTCTAATCTCTAGCTGCCACATAAGGGGCTGACGCTCGAACTCCTCTCTGCATCTGGGCAAAGCATGGATGAGACCCCTTGCTAGTCTCTGCCAAACCCTGTGAAGACTCCTCATTAGGGGGGAGCCCTTCCCCGTAAGGGGGGCCTCTGAGAAGATCCATCTATGTGAAGGTTGCCACTGTCCCCCAGTGTGTGGGGTGTTTCTCAAAAGCCCTCTCTGTAAGAGGAGCTTCCAAGGCTCGGCACCTGGGGTGAGGCCACGAACCCCCAGCTTGCCCAGAAGGGCCCTGCTCTACATCTCCGAATCAATGATACCCAAGCCTCCCAGTGCCTACAACATGATCACCGTCTGCCAAGCTACTCGGGCCCTAGTATTCCTCGTGCTATCTGCCGTACCAACCGTCAGAGCTGCCCAATGCATCCTCTGTGAAAGCACCAACAGGAGGCAATATACCAGGAAGTGGCAAGAAGGACCTGGTTTGCCACTAAGGCGCAACCTGCAACGGAGAGCTTGGCCGAGCTCCAATAGAGAAGCTTGGGCCGAACTCTCTCAAGGACCGGGACAACAATCTGCTGCTTTGCTATAATGTTAATACCCACCTGGCATCCGAGGTATCTTGCTGTCTGGCCCCGCGGTATCCATCTGAAACCAAAGTCACTCCCCCACTCACGGATCTCCTGTGTCTCCTCAAATCCCGTGAAGAAGCCTATGGATTTTATCCAATTGATCCATGTCCCCGAGGCCTTACAATAGATAGCCAAGGTGCCTCTAACTCTCTCTAGACTCGCTGTGGTGCCCTCAACATAAAGGTCGTGTCATCTGCGAACTCTAAGTCAAGGAGCTCCTCCTCCTACCTGATTGGGAGCCTCAACCCTTTGAGACCCGCCACGTGTGATCTCAAAAAGTAGCCCAGAGCCTCCGCTACAAACAGGAAGAGGAAGGGAGCTAGTGGGCAGCCTTGGCGAACGACCGAGAGAGAGGAAAGGCCTCACCTGTGTGTCCTATCATCCGACTAGAGCTCCTTGCATATAGTGCTGAAACTCCTTTGACCCATCTTTCTGAGAAACCCAATCTCCTCATAGTGCCCTCTAGGAAAGACCACTCCACCATGTCGTAGGCCTTCTCAAAGTCCAAGAGAAGGATGGCCAGTGGCTGTGACTCCTCCCTGGACCAATCCACTACCTCCCAGAATGTGAAGATGTTGTCGAGGATGCTGTGCTCCTGGACAAACCTAGTCTGTGTGTCATGGACGATGTCGGTAAGATGAGGCTGTAACTGCAAACTCAAGACCTTGGTGATGATCTTGTATGCAATATGAAGCAGAGTGATCGGCCTCCACTGTTGAATATCTTACCTATCTCCCCCTTTCGAGATCAAACAAATCCACCCGTTGCACAAGGACTGAGGAAGAAGGCCTGTGTTGAAAATCTCCTAGCAAGCTAAACAGAAGGGGGTAGGATAATCTCCCACAAGTTCCAGAAGAAGGCTGGAGTCAAGCCATCCTCCCCCGGGCACTTCTGGGTCGGGAGAGCCTTGAGGGCTTCCCAAAGCTCCTCATCTGTGAAGGGCTCCTCAAGTCTGCTGCATAAGTCCCGCAAGACTACTATCGGAACATGATATCAAACTAGCTCTCAGGCCACAAGACCAGCTGGGGTCATCCTCTCTATCTGAAAGAGCTGGCTATAAAATTCGGGGAAGGGGGAAGTGAAGAGGAGGAGGGGGAGGGGTCTGGGGGAGGGGGGGCAGGGGGAGGAGGGAAAAGGGCGACCACAGGCCCCCTTGCTGATCAGGCTCGCCGGGGCTCTGGATTGGCTCCTTCACGGCCCTCGTCGGGCTAGCATCTGTGGCTTCCAGCATTGCCGCATCTGGAGCTCCTGGGGCTCTCTGCTGCTACAAGGGTGGGTGCGGAGGATGAACTTCCGAAGTTGGAGGATTGACTTGATGGATAGTGGCCTCTGCTGGTGGGGGAGGTGACTCCTGCTGCTCCTCTTTTGAGGCCTCTCGGTCAACCCTATCCCTCTCCTTGTTGTTGGCCCTGTGTTTGTGGCGTTTGCGCACCTGCTTGCTTGATTTCTTTTTCTTTTTAACCTGTGCCCAATTCCCTTCGGAGGGGGTAACCCATGGGGTCTGGGACTCCTGCTGCTCCTGCCTGAGAGGGCGCTGAACTCGGGCCTGCTGACTCTGTTTACTTTGTGGAGGAGGGGGGGGAGGTGCACGAGGGTGGCCACGGGGACAATCTCTGGCGAGGTGACCCATCTGTCTGCAACGAAGACACTGGCCTGATAGCCCAGAGATCTCCACCCTCTAGTGAACTGTGCCCCCTGCCAGGGTCTCGAGAAGGATCAGCTCTAGAAGGGACTCCGGGCTCTCCACCACTAGTTGATCCTGGGGACTCCATCATCTGCTAGGACAGAGGCGGTCTGGCGGGGACTCGAACAGCGTGCCAAATGCTCGGCCAATGGAAGGGAGGATGGCTTGATACTCCTTGGGGAGCCCTGGGAAGCCGAGTGTAACCGAAAACCGTGGAACATGGTGTGTCGTATCCATGTCCTCCACTGTGAATCCATGATACCAAGAAAAGAGGTAGACAAGGTGCAGGCCAAGGAAAATGGGGCTTTGCTCCACAAGTGTCGAGGCGGTGTCAAGGGAGCTCAACTGGATGAGGAGAACACCTCGTCCATAGATGGTGACCTCCTGGATGTGGCCACCCTCTAATGTCAAGCTCGCCTAAATCCACTCTCACACCTGTCTCCGTGTAGGCGTGAGGCCCGCAACTCTACCCACAAGCGCCTTGTCCTGGAGGGATTGGACTGCCTACTGTACCTGTTGCTTGTCAGCTGGGGAAAGAAGAACCTTAACGGCTGTGGGAGTTGAGGGTGTTGCCATAGAGCCCCTATGGCCAGACCAAATGTCACCACCAAGATTTTCTTTCACCATAGCAAACACGAGTGCTCCCACTGCAAGGAGGCAAATGAAAAAGGGACGAATCGGAGAGGCAGAGGAGAGAGAAGGAGAGGCTAGGGGAGGAAGGAGGGAGCAAGGGGAGGAGGAGGAGGAAGGAATGAAGAAAAGGAAGGAGGCAGGAGAGGCGGGAGAAGAGGAGAAGAAGGTGGGAGGAGGTGGGATGGCGGGGGGGCGCGCTGGCGGGAGGGCAGAAGGGCGGGAAGAGGTGCGAGGCGGCAAGGAGGGGAGGCGAGGAGGCGGAAGGGAGGGGGCGGGGGAGCAGCAAGGGGGGGGCGGAGCGGGGAAGGCAACAGGTGGGGGGGCAGAGATGGAGCAGGGGAGAAAGCAGGGCGGGGGTCAAAGGTGGAGCGGGGGAGATGGCGGAGGTGGAGAGGGAGGAGGAGCGGGGGAGGCAGGGCGGAGTGGGGGGCGGAGGTAGGCGGAGGTGGAGCGGGGGGAGGCAAAGCGGGGTAGGCAGAGCGGGGGGAGGCAGAGAGGGCGGACGGTAAGGCGAGGGCGAGGGTAAGGGCAGAGGGTAAGGGTGGAGCGTAGGGGCGAGGGCGGAGGTGGAGCAGGGGGCAGAGGTGGAGCAGGGGGCGGAGGTGGAGCAGGGGAGGCAGGGCGGGCAGCAGGAGAGCGAACAGGCCGTGGGCAGCGTACTTTGTACCCATGTTTATGCGTCAATCAGTCCGAAGTGGCATCCTCCATGGAAACCAAATCCTTGTTCTTTTTGTTCCTTGTCATGGTGTCATCAGAAATCCCAATCTTTCACATCAATATCAATCAGATTAGATAAGTTAAAACTTTTTGCTTATAGAACTACAGCCTATAAAAGACAATGCTTGAAATGGTGGTGATTCAGTGTTGTTTAATTACTACCGGCTAGCCAGGCTTACCTTCAAGGTTTTTCTTTGGTTGCCTCTCTTACCTTTACTCCCTTTTTGAGGCACTACAAGGTGACAAGGAAATGAAGTTCTTTTTCCTCCTGCCCCCCTCCTGCCCCTAAGTTGGCAGTTTGGGCATTGGCCTTTGAGTCGTCTTTATACATCCACGAGTTCTACTATACCTATGAGTACATAATTGCAAGCAGATTGTTGTATTTATATTTAGCTATGGTAGGTGTATTCTGTGTGAAATGTACAACTTAACGACATGCTTGGGACCTTAAAATTGCAACTGTGCGCCTCTTCCTTTGTAGGCCCTCTTCTTGTTATTGCTAATCTTTGGTTGAGGTCTTATTCTATGATGGCTTGTGGAGAGGCCTAGAAGTGGCCATGCTTGAAATTGAAGGGGATCTTTGCTTGGGGATGATATATTCAGTTGAATCATTTATTTTCAATGTTCACTCTTCCATTGAGTCTATAGGTACTACTTTGTACAAGCACCTAGAGGATGAGGTGGAATCGTGATGGAGCAGGACGACAACAAGGTGAGGGAGATAAGGAGAGGAAAAGGTGGATGGTGGGGATGAGTGATAAAGGAAGGGGCGGAAAAGGCTGTAGAGAGATAGTGGAGAGAGAGGAGGATAGAAGAAGTTAAAATTTCGAACATATCCCACATCATATATAACAACCCAAAGGCCAAAGGAAATATCCATGCTAAAATTGTAAGGGATGTAAATTTCCATTCTCTCGCAACTAATCAAAGTTGCAACATCCATATTATCATCACAAAATTACTCTGACAATTCACGAATGAGAGCAGCCAGACATATATATATATATATATATATATATATATATATAGAGAGAGAGAGAGAGAGAGTCAACACCCAAGAAGAGCATTACGACAAGCAGGGAAGAATATCACCACAATAACAGAAAAAAGGAAGTCGGAATAAAGAAGATAAATGGGATCACTTATATTGACAATACAACCTCCGAGAATGCCAAGGTTAAGATCAGAGAATACCAAGACCTATAGGCTATAGCCCTTGGGAAGCAAGCCACTGTTAAAAATAGTAGGAGTGCGGATTGGAAGAGGAGGGATAGAAGCTAGACTCAGGTCAGGAGGTCGACGAATTAACCAAGGTGAGAGATGGATTTTTATCCATATGACAGAGGTCCCTGGAACTGGGCTAACCAATGATGGATTTTTAGTTGACAACACAAGGTTGCTCTCTAAATTTCTGTCACCTGGCCAGGCTCAGAAGAGCTGTGCTTTTACACACATGGCAAGCTACAGCAGATTTTTGTTGAGAGGGGCAGCTTGCGAATGGTCAGGGGGAGACCACAAGGTCCTTGGAGTCTTGAGAAAGAGATGTCTCCACATCTTTTATAGAAGGATGGATATGGCCTTGTTTGCCTGTGTGTCTTGTGTTAATGGTCTGTTTGGTCTGTAAATGCTACCTAAAGTGGATATCTTTATTTATTCTAATCTTTTTTGCCTAAATCAATGTAGTCTTCTGGTTCCCAATAGATAAATAGATTAATATAGTTAAATGTAGCCAATAGGTTTGAAGTTAGTTTTCCACATCTTCCTGTGGACTCACGACTTCTTGCACTATTAAGTTGAAATTCTCAGTATTGAGCCTGTTAGACTGTAGGAGTCGTTATTGAGGACGAATTGTGATTTTTTAAGTTCTTCACTCTGAGGTTCGATTCTTTAGCTCATATATGAGCCGTTGATTTCAAACTTGATATACTTCGGTGTTATGAGTTTTAAACCAGTTCATGTAGTGACAACCATCACACTCTTGCAGGTTCCTATCAACATGATTATGCAGTCGTGACAGAAGACAGATTTCCTGACTATGACATTGTAAGACATCAATAGCCTGTCTGTTACAAATGGCTCCACATGACATGGTCTTCATATTGGGTGCCTTATCTGATACAATATTTCCTTGTTTCCAGTGGGTTGTGACACAAAATATAGCTGACTATTCAGAAGCGCAGCAGAATCTTATAAATCTATACACCTTGGCTCAGAAAAATCTTTCTTACTGGACACCAGCTCAACCCAAAGTAAGGATTGTATACATGATCATAGCTGGAACAATTCATTCTGTAATCGTTGTGATCAAGAGTTCTATGGCATCACGTTGTCAGAATATCGCAATTCTTTCTGTTTCAAATATGTATTTCCTTTACTATTCCATTTTTCCAGGACCTCAAAGAGAAAAAAAACTACATTCTTATACATTATTTCTTCGCTCTGTTGATAATTATAGGCAGGAACATGTTGTCTTCATTGCTTGTAGTGTTTTAGTATCGATGACACAAACACCATGTAATTTGTGCAGGTTTTTGAATTTTCATGGCTGGGAAATCTATATTTGGCCATGAATCAGTCAGTTGGTCTTGCATATCCCTTGCCACCCCCATCTTTCTACAACTTGACTCAACTTTGGACTACATCTACTCTTGGTATGAATTATCTGCTGATGGCTATCTCTTGACTTAGGGCGTTTTATAATTTTCCAAAATTTGAATGTTCTAGCCATCTATTACAGTCATTAAAATCCATGATATTAGACATATATACATGCTCCATGATGTATTTTCTGTGAGACTGAAGTAGAGTAATCACTGGGAATTATTGCACAGGAATCCTTTCGCTTCAGGATTTGTACTGTCTCAACACATTGACAGGAGTCCAAACGAGTTGCTTTGCTGAACAAGCTGATTCTCACTGGGGCATTGGGGCTACAAAGTCAGCAGTATGTACTTCGTTTTGATCCCAATGCCAGTAGAATAAACAAGGAAAACCTATGGGATTCAAATGTGCATTTAGTGCATGTAGCATGCTTATACATTGGAAGTAGGAAAAAACTAAACTTATCAGAGGGTATCATTCTTACACACCACATTCCATACTGTAAACTGAGCTGATTTAATGTTCAAAGTAAATGGAACCTTTAGAGCGCCTCCAAATCATGTCATCTTGGTAATTCTCTTCACAATGGAAGTATGTTCTTCTTTATGGGATCCAAAAGCTCCTGAAAGAGTACGGTCTGCTGGGGTTTGGGAACACTTAATCCTCCTCCCTGGATAGGGAACTCGAGTTAACCTCTTGTGATATTGAACCTAGCTAAATAAGAAAGCTTACCTTCCATCTGCTCTAATTTACTGTAGGCATGAATTCCATCCAACAAATTTGGGCTTGACTCTTGCATCCTTACCAGGCCATATATTGCTGCATTAGAATGTCCTTGCTCCTTTGATTTAGATCGAATGCAATTTGGCTCAGATCACCTCACCAATAAGGAGTCTCAAGCTCAGCATATTTGGTGAGGGGCATAAACAAAAGCAGGACATCCGTATCCTCTTCCCACTTCCCATACTCAGGATGAAAGAAAGCTTCTGATCTTCTTCTTTCTAGTGACTCTAGCATGGATGATCCTTAATATTTTGACTTGAGTTTGAGTAGATAAAGGGCATTTAAGCTTTCTACTCAATTATATAATTCTCCTGATTTAGACTCACAAAGCAAGGCAGATGGGACATAGACACAAGGTGGACAAAAATGGGAAGTGGAGAGCCAATTAAGGAAAGCACGTAGGGAAGTAGACTGGGGTACTTGGAGATGGACCCTCGATCTCCCCCGTGAAGGCATAGGGCTGGGAGTAGGGAAGGGAGAACTCTTTATAGGGATCGACTGCAGGCATTGGACCTCGAGGCTGCACAGCTAGCTCCCTAGCCTCCAGATGCTACTGAGGGAGCAGATTCCTTTTTTCTTACGGCATCGAAATAACCTGCCATGTAGATCTTAATGAGCTCCTAATAGTGGCCCACCTTTGGCATCGAAGAGGGAGAGACAATAGGAGGTGTTGCAGAGATGGAGGAGACGGGAAAGGCTGGAAGATATGAGGGGAATGTGGGGAAGAGGGCTAGGAGGGGGTGGGGAGGGGAGGAGGGGAAGAGGGAGAGTGGATGCCTCGACGGGTATGATCAAGCTATGGGGTCAGGAGAAGGGGTGGAAGGTAGACAAGCAAGGGCGGGGGAGCTATGGGAAGAGGGGAGAGAGGAATTGGCGCCAGACCGTATGGGCATCTCTGGATCATTTTTGGAGCTGGTTTGATGCGGAGCAGACGCAGGAAGAAGGTGCACAGGTGTGCGGGAGTATAGGAGGTGGTTGGGGGCAAGAAAGTTGGCTAGAGCAGCCTAGGCCAGTGGTTGGAAGCCACGTGGTCCAACAGGCCAGCAAAGGCCCCCAATTGAGGCTCAGGAGGACATTTATAGCCGTCTCCTTCAAGTCCGCTGGCAGGGACAGGCTGAGTTGGCCTGTTTAGTCGGCTATTTTGCAGGGGCTTCAGCCCTATAAAAGGGGGCCCCAAGGGCCTCATTCAGTATCACTTGGAGCAGCCCTCAGACAGCAGTTAGGGATTCCTTGGGCCTTATCCAGGAGGTGAAGGAGACCCAGAAAGCGGCTGCAGGCTACGCTTGAGGTGCTTCCCACCTAGGCTGGCTTTCCGGACAGCAACGTGGCCTATGCTGATGTCAGCACCTTGTGCTTGTATTCTTTGCTTGCTGGAAACCCTGCCCAGATCTGCTCTTTCCATCTGTAGACAGCCTTACCAGATCTTCCCTCCATGGTGGCTCTCCTGTGCCAGGGATCTCCTCTCTTCCTCTCTGCTGCCCACATGGCAGCTCATGTGCTGCCCATGTGGCAGGCCCATGTCCTATCCTATCATATTCTATGGTTCACCCTCCCAATGCACTCCTCATATGGGGGCCGGGAGGTGACCAACCCTAATCCAACACCCCGTCTCACCAACCCACATTGGCCCAATCCAAATCTGTCAATGAAGATGCTCGAGTAGCTCCCGTGTCGTAGTTTTTTGGAACACTTTGGTATCCTCAATAGTCTTTTCCTGGGATTTCAACTAGTGGCTCCTTCTCCGCCAGGTCCGATTCTGCTTTCGCACACCATTCTGGTACACAGGTCCATCCTTACCACACTTGATGGCACCTCCACCTTCCGTTACGAGGCGGCCTTCGAACTCGAGCACTCTAGTTACTAGCATTCTCCAACTATGCTCCTCATGAGGAGTGAATAGCTTGAAGTCCTCCAAGCACCAAGCTCTCAGGGTCTATTTCAACCCGTCCTCCATCTGGGCTAGGTCTGCAACCAAACAACATACCCGAGACATCATTTCCCAAGCATTACCTGGACCATGAACCTCTAATTGTGGTTTTGTGTTGTCCCCCTCTAAGTCTCAGCCTCTGTCTGACCCTGAGTCCTTAGGAGGTCACGTCGAAGAATTAGCAACACCAGCCAAGCACCTAGATGACTTCAGGCACTCATCACTATCCATCACCTTCACAAGGTTTTCAGACTACTCTCCTGACCAATCCTCAATGTTGGACATCTTGACAGTAACACTAGTGTCCATACACCTAATCACAGTAGCACTCAGAGTTGCCACCAAGAAAAGTTCCTCTATGACCACCAGCTGAGCTGACTACTTTGACTCTGAGCTAGCACCCTTCTTCTGATGATCAGCCTTCTTCTTTTTGCAATCCTTCACACAATGACATGGCTCACTTCTTCTCTTTCTTTCTCTTCTTCTTCTTGTCTTCACGTGAAAAGTCTGTTCCTTGGTCAGATTCGTCCTTGGGCTTGCCTTTGCTAGGCTTACCCTTGCCCTTGCCTTTGCTCTTGTGCTGAGCTATTAGGGCCTTGTCATCCTTATCCGTACCATCATTCTTCTTTTCGCTCCTTGAAAATCACCGATGGAACCAGCTCCTTGAAAATCACCGATGCTGTCTTCTGGCCTGCAATCATCGTAGTCACAAAACTACTATAGCGCTAGGGGAGCGAGCATTCCCATCAATAGCCTTGCCATGTGGTCGAGCTCGTCCTTTGACCAATTGCCGCCAGCTGATCCCGCACCACCTCCATCTTGGTGATGTGCTCCTGTGTCGATTCCTCTTCATACATCCTCATTCCATACAGCTCTGTCTCGAGGTCCAAAATCTCACCTCGTACATATCCCTCAATGTTGTCCAAGCCTCGAAAGAAGAGTCAGCCATGTGTATGTGAGGAAGCACTATATCCTCTGTCATATGTACAATGATAGCCAAGGCTTCTGTATCCCAGATGTGATATGATCTAACTGAAAGAGGGTTTGCTGGTGTTAGCACCATTGCTATCGTTGATGTGGCTAGGGTAGTCAGGGTGATAAGAAAAAAAAGAAAGACAACCAGGAATTATGTACTTCACCACGTCAAATAGGTGAGACTTCATAGGGATCAGCTGCAATGTGGGCTCGTAGATGATGAGCTTATGAACCAGATTCCAGAGTATGTGTCTTTGTAATAGGCACCGAGACAAACCCCCACAAAAAAAAACTGACCGAACATGGATGACACAGACTCAAAGAGAGACAATAGACTACACAGCCCGATACAGATAAACTTGGAACTGAACTTCCCCCCAAAAATCTGGAGAACAGTCAGCCTCAGAATACTATAAACCCACAGCCAAAACTCCTAAGCTTCCATCAAGGACAACAGCTCGTAACTCTGCTTTTCCTTGTGATGGTGTTGTTCTATTGTCTTAAACGTGGATGAGGGTGGCTGTGAAGGCGGATTAGGCTCTACTGCTTTTGTCTATCCAATGTTACAGGAAGGAATGTGGGTGATAACAGAAATGATGTAGAGAATGCGTTGTCTGGCTATGATCATATGAAAGGGCTGTTGCTGGAGGTGTCTTCCGTTGGGTTTGTGCGTGATTGCTGATGAGCTATGGATTAGTAAAGCTTGAGGCGTAGCTGTGTATCATTTTCTGCTGGCTGAAGGACTGTTGGCAACGTGAAGTATGAGCGTGGAGTACTCTGTGGGCAAGAGAAGGATACATACGCTGGAAGTGGATTTGTAAGGTAGAGATGGTTGATGCGATCTGATATTCCAGTCCCTTTCACTCTTTGGTCGTTGCCTGCAGCTTTGGGGAGAGTTACGAGCTGTTGTCCTTGATGGAAGCTTAGGAGTTTTGGCTGTGGGTTTATAGTATTCTGAGGCTGACTGTTCTCCAATTTTCGGGGGGAAGTTCAGTTCTAAGTTTATTTGTATCAGGCCGTGTAGTCTTTTGTCTCTCTTTGAGTCTGTGTCATCCTGTTCACTCAGTTTTTTTTTTGTGGGGGTTTGTCTCGGTGCCTATTACAAAGACACATACTCTGGAATCTCGTTCATAAGCTCATCATCTACGAGCCCACATTGCAGCTGATCCCTATGAAGTCTCACCTATCTGATGTGGTGAAGTACATAATTCCTAGTTGTCTTTCCTTTTTTTCCCTTATCATCTTTTTGGCGATCCTGCTGGGGACAGGAGGAGTTTGAATTGAGATTGGGTACTCAAGACAAAACGGCCTAGAAGAATTGACTGGGGAATTTTGCTTGAATTTCTGTGTGGTTAGGGATTGAAACTATGAAGACAAAGCCTTGCATGAGAGTGATTCATTGTGAGTTATGTGGGGAGTGTGAACACAAGAGAGATAGATGCCTTGATGTTGAACTTCGGGTGATACGTCTCCGTGCTAAGGTTCAAAAGGCTTTGAAAGTGATTGGTCTTAGGAAGAAGAATGCCAGTCAGATGCAGGTTAAGTTTTCTTCAGTAGAGTGATTATTTTTGTTTTCTTCCCAGAAGAGGTTGGGTGGTATTTCTGGTTGGAAGTGTGTTTGAGAAAAGTTAGTCAAGAGGAGAGATGGCTCATGAATTTCCTCGATTTCACGGGTTGCCCAATGAAGACCCAGAGAGGTTTTAAGAGTGCTTGGAGTTCACAGCTCCTATTAAAGACAAGAATGCTCCAGAAGTCCTTCTTCAGATTCTATCCTTTTGTCTGTTGGGAGAAGCGAGAACTTGGCTGCAGACTTTCTCTGCAAGGATGCGTGATGATCAGGGTGCTCAGAGAAACCCGACTTATCCAGAGGTGAGGACAGCTTTCCTGGACAGGTTTGTGTGTGTTAGAGATTCTGATGGAATTTGGAGAGAGCTATGTTTATTGCAGCAACAGCCGACTCAATTAGTGGATGAGTATGTCGGTAAGTTCACTGTGTTGTGGAATAAATGGCAGGTGGCCTTACTACCTGAAGTTTCTCCCATAGTCATAACAAAGAATAGGTTTGTTTTGCTGGTCTGAAGCTGGAGATTAGGATAAAGATTGAATGTAAAGAGCTGGTCACTTATGAGGATCCTCTTAAGGTAGCAAAAGAGAAGGAGAGGAAGCAGATAAGATTGTCACAAACGATGCAAGAGATGCCAATGGTTCAGCATGTGCCTGAAATTCTCTCTCATGTGAAGCCATAAATACAGAAGCCAGAAGTCAAGAAGGAGGAGAATATAAAAGAAGAAATTCATGAAATGTCAGAGCTTATGAAGAGTTTGAGTTTGAATTTTATGAAGGTAGGGGAAGAGGTAGATCATCGGGTTCTTATGGCAGAGGCAGCATGCCTTCTTCAAATAATTCAGGCCCGTGGCAGGCAGGACGAGGTCAAGGGTCATTTGCACCTTGTGTCCAATGCTTTAATTGTGGAGAGTGGGGACATTACAGCACACACTGTGATAAGCCTCCTCGTGCTGGAGGTGATGTTTATCTATTGCCAACAGGGTTAAATAATAGGGTGAATGATCATAGTGTAGAAGTAAAAGATGCAGGTCAGCCTAGTACCTCTGGAATCCATAAAGCCACTGCAGAAGAGAAAGGGAAAGGTAAGGCAATTACATTTGGCTTGTTGGAGTTGGAGGAAGTTAAAGATGTCATGCCATTAGGGAAGAGAGATACAGAAGAGGAGGTTAGTCTGAGTGCAAAGAAGGGGAAGCAGTCTGAGGAGATGATGACCTACCAAAAGAAGAAGAGCAGGAAGCCCAGAAGGAAGTACAGAACAGCAGATTATCCCATGGGGAAGGAGAAGGGAGATTATGATTTGGTGGAAGATCTTTCAGTGAGGAAACCGGACACATGGGACAGAGACATAGAAAGAAGGGTTTCAGGCAGCCACACACTTCTCTCAGTGTTCTTCAGACGAATTGCTGCGGACTACTATTACGCTCTCTATTCTACCAAGGCCTCCATCCTAGCCAGATGCAAAGATCAGCATAGAGTTTGGGAGCACATGCCTAGTTTGGTCAGAGCAGAGATCAGGACTCACTTGGATGTCGCCTCAGGCAGACTTCATACAGAACAAGAGCATCTTTGATAATATCTTCTCATTCTGGCTACCAATTTAATGGGCCAAGGAGCTTCTGGTCATATTTCTGCATGACTTTGAGGAGGCCCATGAGAAAGTGGATCAGAGGGAACTCAACTTGCAAGCAGTGGATATTATTCTCTCAGCAGATACAGAGGTGTACTTCCCACAAAGGTGATGGTTGGATGCCAAACACGAGATGGATCTTCACGGATGACCACAATAGACCCCCTTCTTCTTCCCTCTTGGCTGCGATCATCAGAGCTTGGTCGCATATCAAACTAGCCCTCTCATGGGTTCCTTCGTAGACACAGGATTTGCAATGGTCCAGATGGGAGAGGGGATAGACCACCAAGGTGGTGCTTGGAGAGTTTTTAGGGAGCAGACCTCGCTCTAGCGTTGCATGATAGCTTTGGGCTTGTGAGGCACACACATGCGCACCCTACAGATTGATGCAGCAATATCCCTTGATTGGCTTGAGAGAGCAGATTAGACTATGGGTATACAGATTCAATGGCTGGGCATCTTCTCCGGTACAATTGTTCCTTTACAAGTTATATGCATCCTTTGGACCAGGAGGGGAGAGAGTTCTTTACGAGATTGTAGACAGCTGAGACTAGTCAGAGTGATAAATCTAGTCACTAAGGATGCTATTCTCCACACGATCAGAGCAGTTCACTTTATTAATGGCTGACGGTACATAGACCCTCTCCCTCCGAGATCTTGTGACTCATCATGGGTAACCCATGGCGTCTTTGGCGTTATGGTGGATGCCCACCTACCATGGATCCTGGAGAGTGGCAATGATTGATGAAGCATTGCCCTGTAGAATACTCTAATTCTTTGATTACACAGGAAACGATGCTAGATGAGGTGAGTTTCAGAGCCTGCAATACATACCCATCCAGAGAGCAATTAAGAATGTCATAGTAGCTAGTCCCCGCTATGCATGATGGAGTTTATGGTTTTCAACCTTGTGAGTGACTATCATGAGATTGAAACTGCACTATGTTGTGTTTTTAGAGGATGAGTTTGGGAATGTTCCTGGATTCATCTAGGTATATAAGAATGCTCACTTTCAGAGATGGGTTTGGACATCCTAACAAAAGAGAGATTTCGATGTTCTTCTTGCTTCACCAGCATGGATTCACGCTCTTTACTAGGAGCTAGGCTTTTGCTGTGCAGACCCTAGATGCCTGCAATCTCTCACAGCTTTAGAGTCCATTCATCTTTGCATTTGGAGTTGCACAGAGGAGGCGTGTTTCTTTACACAGACCTGAGTCTCCTTTTATACCTTGGCTTGAGAGATCATGCTAGTGTTACTACATGGAAGATGATCTTGTACACCCTTATGGCCGCTTGGGGCAAGATTCAAGACTCCTCACATGCTGCCAGCGGCTAGGAGAGCTTCATCCATGAGTGAGTAGGACTTCATTCTTCCCATATGGATTCAGAGGGCCTTCATTGCACTTCTACTCTCCGGATTGGCTATAACAGCCTCATATCTTTTCCGCATGATATTGTGTGAGGCTGTACTTGATTTTATAATGTTTCTATGTATTTTGGCCATACTTAATAGGAGTTCTCTTTTTTGCTCAAAAAAACAGAGAGCATAAATTTGACTTAATTGGGGACTCTTTCTCCAAGAAGAGGATTACGTACATAGGCTTGTCCATAGTATGAAGTGTATACATTTTTTTGAGCATGATACTAGTACTCCATGATATTGTGTGAGGCTTTACATGATTTTATAATGTTCCTATGTATTTCAGTCATACTTAATAGTTGTTCACTTTTTTGCCAAAAAAAAGAGAGGATAAATTTGACGTAATTGGGGACTCATTCTTCAAGAAAAGGATTACTTACATAGGCTTGTCCATAGTATGCAGTGTAGACAAAATTTTGATCATGATACTAGTACTCCATGAATTTTGTTGCACATTTTTGCGAAAATTACATAGGGGAGTCTTCAAGCATCCAGCAAATGATTAATCTGTACCCATTCACTCTGCAATTTGTCTAATTAGACCTGATTGGTTTTGTTTCAGATATTTGCGGAACACTTAGGAGCCAACACAAAACCTAATCTGGATATGATTAGGCAGACCCGGGAATTTGTGGATACATTCAATGAATTGCAGTTCAATGGAACTAAAGTTGCATATGTATATGGCTACCCGTTTCTTTTCTTTGAGCAATACCTACATAGCTCGCATGACTTGTACCTGGTTGTTGGATTCGCTCTAGGTATTCCTCTTTGTATTCCCAAATTTAATTGTTCCTGCATGCGCCTTTCAAGAAATTTGATAACATGTTTTTATCTTTCACTCCTAGTGTTTTCCTTGGATAATAATATGATTAAAGTCTAGTAGGAACTCTTTGCCAGCCGTCTTGTTTGTGAAACCGGGCAGCAAGCAAACGAGATAATCCGAGGAAGAGCGGCGTGGGTGTATGAGGCAACAAGAGGATGAGAGGGGGATTGGAAAAGCAAAAGCGATGAGCAAAGGACGCTTGAGACCCCTCGCTGCTCCCCTCCAGCTCTCTTCCCTCATCTGTTCCCCTCTAAAAGAGAGAGAGAGAGAGAGAGAGAGAGAGAGAGAGAGAGAGAGAGTTGCACTCCTTTTGAAGAATTTGTAGCCTCGACTTAAGGAAAAAAAGATACAAAAGATGTTCATTTTGACGACGACGGATAGCACGCTCAAATCAAGTTAGCAAAGGAGTAACTTTGGGAAGGAGGAGCACTTCGAAGATTGAAAGTTGAGGGTCACGCCAACGTGACGCCTTCCAAACCCAAATTCAAAAGGAGTGCTACTCCAGATTCATCTTAACGTCAGAACCTTAAAGCGACTCCCAGTTCAACAGGCCTTCTGAAGGGAGTGGATCGTTTCAAAGGAGAAAATAGCCACCTTTGGAAGCGGCGCATAATATCAACACCCACACCCAGGATCTTATGAGCATTTGAATGTAGTGCTTCAAGAAGGGAATAGCCAAAAGCAATGGATTGACATCGAATCGATGTCAGGAGGAGTGTTTTACGCAGAAATTGTCCATGCAAGTTCGAATTCTAGCAAGTTGGGCCAAAGGAAACTTGAATAAAGAAATAAGCCCCATCACTTTGTAAAGAACTTTGAAGACATCAAGAATGGAAAGGTGGAGGCAAACGCAGCCAATGAACGAGGACCCTTCTAAAAGCTGATCTTTCAGACTGTTGGAAGAGAAGTGCACTTCTACAGATGCTCAGCTGAAGGGAGCGTGCTAGAAATAGTTAAGCCGTACGTCTGTTAGCATAGTAGCTAAGTGGCTTCTATAGTGGTATGTACATGGGTCAATACATGTACATGGGTCAAAGTGCCCACTATACATGGGTCAAAGTGGCTTCTATGATAACTCAAACGGAGAGTACTCAATTCCAAACGTGTAGGTCCTTCAATAAGCAAACAATGTAGTGGGAAGCAATATATCCCAACTTCTAGACAGACAACTCTTGTAGAGCTTGAGCTGAAAATTGTTGGAGCTATTTGCCAAACTGTTGTACCGTGGATAATAGGGTGTAGATGTCTTCTGCAGAATTTTTGACTGTCTGGCCGGCTCCTCAACTACCTCATTTAGAAAATGATTGCCTCAATGAGTCATTTGTTTCATTGGATATCCAGGATTATATAAGAATGTAGCCACCATCCATACAAAACATGGAGGTGCCCAAGCTTCCATCCATAGTTTGTGGCCACACCTCAATAAATATGTATCCTTTTTTTAAGCCAGAATAATTGGTCCCACGAAGTCTAGAGTCTAGAACCCATATCTGGCAATGGCTTCTAGAGTTACGTGTCCTCCACCTAACCTTGAAAGGGTGTCTAGTAAGATTGCTTGGGTTCCATGTGGGAGCTCAAACCACACCTTTGAAGTTGACCACAAGGAAATTTTACAAGCTAGAGAAGGATCATACCATGTGTTGGCTTCTTTTCACATTCCTAGTTGGTGACAAGCCATTCTAGCAGTTTTCTTGCGGACAAGATGTGAACTACATTTTTGTACCATGGTGAGGCACTATTCCACAAACAAACATGCATCTAATTTTACAATCACCTCTATGGTGATTGCCTCTCCCAAAGATCTTCTTGACAAATGGTCCGCTGGTTAATCTTAACTTAGGCAGCACCCAAATTTCAAAATCAATTCTTGGGATAAAGAATGGGTTCGTTTAACAAGTACTTTAGAGCTTATTGATTTGTGATCACCATGAATTTATTCCCCAAATATGTAATGCCTATGTTTCGTCATGACAGAGAGCATTGCCAAATCCTCTCTCTTAGTTCTACTATAATTTTGTTTGGCAATCGTTGAGTACCCACCTTGTAACCTTGGTCCAAGGCTGCACCAGTTGCCATGCAATAATCATCACATGGACATGTAAGATGATTCTCACTTGGGTTGACATAGTATGTGTGCTTTTACTAGTCTTTAAGGAAGAGTTGTTGAGTGCTATCCAAGTAAAGAAGTTCTAACAAGCTCAGCAATACCCACATAAAAAGAAATAAATTATATGTAATAACATACATGCCTTACGAAGAGTTTGACCTTCCGATGGGTGATGACCTACAATTTGTCTGGATTTATAGCCATGCCTTTCGCTAAAACGATATTGCCCGAAAGAACATCTTGAGTGCCAAGAAAAAGAACATGTTTGGACCTAAGCGTAGGTGTGCCTCTCTGAAACGTGAAATTCTGTCAACGCCTAAACTTTTACTCAATCACGGGCATAGGCACAAGGATTATCCTCCCAGCCAACCTCAGTGGTAGTAAGCTCACTATATCTTTTTTTGCTACGTGAAGGCTCCTGCTTACAAATTCCACCACGCCCCAAAATTCCCTAGATGGATCTAGTATGCCACATGTCTTCATTCTAAGGTACCTCCTAAATGCATCATTTACCCCTCTCTTGGGATAACATTGAATCATTTGCCCCTTGGCACATTTAATGCATTTAGACCCTTTGGCCTTAGATCCACCTAGTCTAGTGCCATATCACCCTCACCAAGGACCTTGACTTTAATTCCTTTCTGATCATTTACGTAAAGCCCAATAAATATAATACAAACATTGATCCTTTAAAGGAAAATGTTGACTGCCCCTTCCGAGGTCATGTTACCTCAACTTGAGTGTAACATTCCTTCCCTGTTCAAGCATCAGCGTCCTCGATGATAAAGTCTGGGAACACTCTCCGTAACTGGTATACGGATTCCCAGGTAGCTTCTGATAGAGGTAAATTATGCCATGCAACCAACACCGTGGGTATCTTTTGATTGTGTACTTGCATTGTTCCTCGGTCGAGGATTCCTGTTGGTTTGTGTCTTGCATTATCCTCTCTCTCCTGAAACAAAACAACACACTCGATTAGTGAGTCACCTGTATGCAAAAATTTCTTTAAACGAGAAACATGAAACACTGGGTGCACCTTACAATCCTGTGGCAATTCTAATTTATAGGCTACCTTGCCTATTCTTTTTAGAATCAAACATGGCCCACAATATCGAGGTGATAACTTAGCACACTCTCCTGCAGTTAAAGACTGAGTGCGAAGGAATTTTGAGAAAAACTTTTTCTCCTTCCTTAAATTCTCTAACGGATCTGTTTTCATCCACATACGCCTTAGCTCTATCCATAGCTTGGCGGATGTTAGCTCTCGCAAGTGCTAGCATCTCCCACATCTGAACCACAAAGTTCGCGGCACTAGGCACTTTCTGAGGTATTTCAACTATAGTTGGATTCGCTGGTCTATAACCATAGTTCAGCTCAAACGGACTGAACCCTGTAGAGGAATGTTTTCTATCATTGTAGGCAAATTCTAACAATGGCAACCACTTGTCCCATGTATGTTGCCTCAATGACACATATGCTCTAAGCATATCCTCTAAAATTTGGTTGATTCTTTCCGTCTGACCATTTGTTTCTGGATGATCCCCTCTACTCATTCCCAACTCAGTCCTTAGTGTCTCAAACACCGCAGTCCAAAAATGACCGGTAAATTTGACATCCCTGTCTGACACTAATGGATTTGGGTAATCCATGCAAACGAAATATATGTCTAAAAACAAATCCGCCACTTGCGGGGCACTAACAGACTCTCTAGTTGGAATGAAGTGAGCCATCTTGGTAAGACGATTAACCATCACAAGGATAGAATCATATCCACCTTGTGTCGTAGGCAAACCTACAATAAAGTCCATGGAAATGCTCTCCCACCTACCTAGTGGTATTTCCAAGGGTTGTAAAAGTCCGGGTGGCTTCACCCGTTCTGCTTTACTTACCTGACACGAAAAACAACGTGTCACATATTCATGAATATGCTTTTTCATCTTTGGCCAAAAGAAATCTCGCTTCATGAGATCACATGTCTTCTCAACTCCTGGATATCCTGCACATGGGCTATCATGGCATTGTTGAATGACTCTCTCCCTAAGATCATTCTGATTAGGTACTACTAACTTGCCATTTCTTTTCAGCATACCATCCCTTATGGCATATCTTGCATAAATTTGGCCTTTTCTAGATGCCAGGTCATCCTTTTCCCTGGGTTTTGAATACCTGAGCCTTAGGCCAAAGACTCTGGACGAACTCGTCCACCTTTTGAGTTTCTCTAATCTCGGTCATTAGAGCACTCTCTAATACCGTGAAACTCATATTATGCATAATGCGTGACAACGCATCAGCAACTTTATTATCCTTCCCTCTTCTGTACCGAATCATCAAGTTAAACTCCTGCATGAGTTCTGCCCACCTAGCTTGGCGGCCTCTCAGGTCAGGTTGTTTATAAAAATGTTTCAGAGTATCATGATCAACATCAACATAAAACTCTGACCCATACAAATAGTGTCTCCATGTTTTCAGAGCATGGACAACTGCATACAACTCTAATTCATGAGTTGGCCAATTTCGTTGAGAGGGAGAAAGCTTCTTGCTTTCAAAGGCTACTGGCCTTCCCTCTTGGAGGAGAACTGCTCCTACTGCATTGCCACTTGCATCGGTTTCAAGGAAAAACGGTTTCTGGGGATTAACTATTTTTAACACCGGTCCTGAGACCACATCTTGTTTTATGGTGTTAAAACTTTTCTGTTGATTGTGTCCCCATATAAAAGGTACTTTATCTGAGGTCAGATCAGTCAATGGCGATACTATTTCGGAATATCCTTTGATATGTCTTCGATAAAATTGGACAAATCCCAAGAATGATCGCAAAGCGGTCAAACTCTGAGGGATTGGCCTAGTCAGTATCGCAGCCACTTTCTTTGGATCCATATCTACCTCCTCAGGAGTAATTATGAATCCTAAATATTCAAGTCTTACCATACACAGTATAGTTTTCTTTTTATTTACATAAAGACTGGCTTTCCTCAAAGTATTGAACACTATTCTTAAGTGTTCGTGATGCTCAGTAATACTTTTATTGAATACCAGAATATCGTCAATAAAGTGTACTACAAACTTTCTCTGATACTTCAGTTGAACTTCCATATGCCATTCTGACTGTTTTATCCACCACCTATCCACTGCCTCATTAAACATATGGGTGGCCTCGCGGATTTTCTTCATATCATTCCTGATTTCACAAATGGCAAAAGCCTCGTCCCATTTGTGTAACCAGGTCTCAATGATATCGGAACTACGGTCAGATATCCGACCAGAATACTTTTTTGGCCTATAATTGGCAATATTAGGCACCTTAGTCCTCCTAGGCTCAACCGTATGAACACTGGACTCGGGTTTCACCCTTCTCTTCACGAGATGGTCTAGTAGACATACTATGAACCATTTTTCTGAGCTCAGATTACCCTACATTTGCTTGTAACTGTTGCGCTAAAATCTCCTGCAAGGCATCCTCTAACATTGCAATTCTGTCAAATAGTGTATGGCCTGCTGGGCGCGACACCTGCGGGGTCGGTCGGACTCCCGACTCTACGGAATCCATCCTAGAAGCTTCTTCTTCGACTTCCATTTAGGTCGATGGGTGTTTTTTTTGAATAAATATAAATAATAAAACACGGCTTGAAACTGTATTTACAAGTCGAAAGTCCAAACCCCAATTTTACAGCTAACTCAACATTAGAAATCACACTGCAACCAAACCCATTTTTTCCTATGCTGGGGAAACTCCTATAATCTGAATTAACTTAAACACGGAGGCAAATAAGCTTAGAAGGCATAGAAAACTCCCTGGTCATTCATGTAGCATAGAGAGATCAAGTTGTTCCTGTATTTGAACCAGATGAATATTCCTGCTGTGGCTCAGCTACACCCTCGTTGGAGACCCAAAACACCCCAGCTCTCACTTCAACAGTTATCGTCTGTTATTTGCATAGTACTCGTTGATAACCGAAATCTCCAAATAACAAAATATCACAAGCAAGTTTCGTGACCACATAGTAGCTCTTTGCAGGTAGTCGTAACTCTAGTAACCTCGCCTTCAAATGAAGAGAGCCCTACGCATGTTCGATGACGAAGAAAACTGATCTACGTGACTATTTTACTCACGGACTTCGCACCGCAATCGACCCATGAGACGAACACCAGCCAATTATATAATGTTTTGTCCCAGTCTTCAGCACTAACCAAATTCCTCACGCGATGCCAAAGAGCCCTGAAGGTACCAAGTTGTACACATGCGACAACGTCTGCTAACAAACGACCTTGCGAGCATCAACGTTGCACGACCAATACAATGGGCAACTCAAACTATCGGCTTGAGCAGATACTCCAACAATTGCTCTTCAACGACAAGCCCAAAGACGACGACCAGCAGCTCTCCAACGACTAAGCAACATTCCAACCACGGGCTTTGCAAATGACGACCCTAAGCAACGTGCACAACCTCCAGTCAAGCACCTAAGGCTTCCCACCAAAGTCTTGCCAGCGAGCTTAGCCAATCACCTCTACACGCCGCTCTTCAGTGACTTCTGCAATGATGCACCACAGCACACCTACACCCAGCCATAGCTCTTCTAACTAGCCACACTCCAACTCTCGTGATCCACCTGCACCGCTCTGATACCAAATGAAACGTGAAATTCTGTCAATGCCTAAACTTTTACTCAATCACGAGCATAGGCACAAGGATTATCCTCCCAGCCAACCTCGGTGGTAGTAAGCTCACTATATCTTTTTTTGCTACGTGAAGGCTCCTGCTTACAAATTCCACCAAGCCCCAAAATTCCCTAGATGGATCTAGTATGCCACATGTCTTCATTCTAAGGTACCTCCTAAATGCATCATTTACCCCTCTCTTGGGATAACATTGAATCATTTGCCCCTTGGCACATTTAATGCATTTAGACCCTTTGGCCTTAGATCCACCTAGTCTAGTGCCATATCACCCTCACCAAGGACCTTGACTTTAATTCCTTTCTGATCATTTACGTAAAGCCCAACAAATATAATACAAACATTGATTCTTTAAAGGAAAATGTCGACTAACCCTTCCGAGGTCATGTTACCTCAACTTGAGCATAACACTCTCTACACTCGTCAAAGACCCACCTCGACTTTTGTAGGTGATTGAGTTGTACTAAGTTGCACTACAGGACTAAGGTGTGAAGTCCTCTTGCCATTGAAGGTTGAGACTCCATCGAGGAAGATGTAGATAAACTTCTCTAGGTTCTCTTTTGTACCCAGTCATTGGAAATTGCCAAGGCATAGCCTGGGTGGTATCACATAAGCTTCCCATTGTGTTATAAAAGGGTCTTGGATTGATCTGCTTCCTTAAATATCGCTTAGTCATACCCACTATATCAATGTATGGAATAGAGAATATGCCTTGCAAATTGTGCTCCTTATCAATAAAAGGAAGAGGAGACCTTTTTGACAAAGTGGCTGCGTTTAAAATAATCTAGTCCGTACAAACTGAAGCCTGCATGTCTTTGCCTTGGGTACAATGACGATACCACCCACCCAATCTAGGTAAACCAATCTGCTTGCTCCATTATCTCAATGTCAATGTTTACCACCTTACCATAGTTTGGATTTATTCGATATGGTCCTTTGACCATGGGGTTGGTAGCTATCTTTTACAGGCATTGTTTGCTTAGGAATGCTTATTTAAAATGAAATGCTATAGTCTTCACAAGCAATTTTAGCTTGAATGAAGAGAATATTGCCTACTTGTGATCAGCCCTCTGTTTTGTTTTCATGGTTGAGTGTGCCCTTCCTCGGCAATGCTAACAAAACATCAATATGAAGACACTGTTTTTATGGTTGAGTGTGCCCTTCCTCAGCAATGCTAACAAAACATCAATACGAAGACTTTATATAAATCAATGCTCAAGTATGTGTGGCTGTGCTGATATGTATGTAAGAGCGTTTGTTTATACTGTGGTTTACAACCACCGTTAGGTGTTGATGATGTCAGTGGGGATGTCGTAGTAGCTAGTCCTTGCTATGCATTATGAAGTTTGTCATGGGAGATCCTCTTTGATAATGTGGCTCCCCTTCATGATAGGTGAGTGGGATGGTTTCTCAAGGCTATATTGAATTGGAGGCAATCTGTCCATATGGCGTCCCAGTCATTCAAACCTTCAACATGTCTGAGTGTACCAACTCCTTTGGTCTCCCTCTATTGCTAATGCCATAGATGAGGTCAGGGCCAGCCAAGGAAGCCTGTTCCTGTCCTAATGTCATAGTGCCTAAGTCCTTGACTCTATGGAGGTACATGATTATCTGAAAGGTTGCATCAAGCTATAGGGGAGTAGCCCAAACTCCGATAGCAGCATATGGTGTGGATCTTATGTGCAAGAAGTAAAACACGTAGTCTCTTCACTTGGGAGCCAAAAAGGAGAGACTTGGTTCTGGGATCCTAAAACAGAATTGGAAGCATTGACGCTCAAGTCTAGCAATTGCGGTATACCCTCTGCTCAAACTGTCCTGCTTAATTGGTCTTTGCCAAAGATTGGGCTTGAAAAGAGAACTCCATTGAATAAGATGGAACAACCTCCACTAGTGCCCATCATGCGGCGGGCAGGTACTTATAGGACGTGTTGAAGATCATAACCTTGGTTTTGCTAAGGTTGACCTTTAGATCACATGTCTCACAAAAAGTTTGAAGTGCATCTAGATTTCATTGGAGACCCTTAGAGGATGAGGAGTAAGGCCATATCATCTGCATATAGGAGAATTAGGAACAAAGACCTAGATAAGAGTGAGCTTGCCTCACCCAATGTCATGAACGATGAACAACTCAAGTTCATCAATGTACAGCCCAAACAATGTCGATGATGAAGGGCAACCCTGTTTGACCGTGCTCATGGTCTCCTTTGTCCATCTAGTCGCCATCCGGACTCCCATTCGTAGAGTATCATGATTGCCCAAAGATCTTCTTGTCCATCCATTCGTGATCCGGATTCCCACTCGTAGAGTATCATGATTGCTGAAATGATGCCCAATTGTACCCTAAACCTTGTAGATGCCTATGGAGTTGAGCCCATGGCGGGCATTATGTCAAAGGCCTTACGAAACTCCACAAAGCAACAATAAGGAAGATCTAGTTCATTGTCACATGGTCTTCTCCAAACGTGCCTATATCCAACAACTTTGAATTCCTCATGCTCAAAGTGACTATTAAGGGATAAATTTTGGACATCACATTTTCAATCATAATGGTCCTATAGTTTTTTGGGCTCATGCCTTGTGGATTAGGATGATGGTGTTGAGGGTCCAATTGTGATGGTGTTGAGGTTTGCTAAGATCGGGGCTAGTGTACTCAGTCCATATGCGATGTAATTAGTGCAAAGCCCCTCATGATCGTGGCTAGGGTACTCAGTGTATAGTCCCTTTTTCTTTGACTTGATCATTGTATAACTTAAGGTTTGCATGCTTGATATCATTGGTGGTAAAAAGTGAACAAGAGGTTTGGGTAGGGTAGCTGTGAGAGGCCTGGGGCTAGCTGATGACTGCTGCCATAAAGTGTGCATGCATATGAATGCTAGAGGATGTGTGAGGAAGGGGGGACATGGACCTCTGCTCAAGAGACTTTCCCCAAATGGGAGTTACTACGAAACAGAACTTTTAGTAAGTCCTCCTCAATTTGATGGATGAAATCCCTCTTCTTTCGATGGGCCAGACGGTGATATTCTTGTTTGGTCGCTGCCTTAGTAAGAAGGCGATGCTTGGTCTCGAATTTGAGGTGTTAAAAAATTTCCCTTCTCCTTTTCTGTGTCTTTCTCATGCTGCCCATTTTCCTTGCCCTGCTGTTTCGACTACCTATGCTTCCTTTTTTCTTTTTCCTTCTCTTTCTCCATATCCTTGCCATGTTTGGAAGTCTGGTCCTATCTCCGGGGGGGGGGGGGATGTGGTGGACCTCCTATCCTATCCTCTTGTCTCTCATCTGATTGATCTCATTGATCCTCAAACTATGGCTCGTGCTGAGATGGGGATAAGGAATAGGAAGGGAGATTGAACAGGATGGCCAATGAGAGGGGGGGGGGGGGGGTCGGGCCTGCAATGGGGGCAGGATTGCAGAATATATCGTAGAGGGTGGGGCAGGGTTGCAAGGGGGGTGGATGGAGTGATTGGGTGCTGAGCAGTGGCGGGAATAGTGAGGGTAGGGGTGGTGAGGCTGAGCGTGGGGACTACTAGTCCACACTATATGAGAAAGAAAGAGACAAGATGAAGAAGGGAGTTTTGTTTTTGTGGGGGGGGCCGCGGGGGGGGGGGGTCGGGCCTGCAATGGGGGCAGGATTGCAGAATATATCGTAGAGGGTGGGGCAGGGTTGCAAGGGGGGTGGATGGAGTGATTGGGTGCTGAGCAGTGGTGGGAATAGTGAGGGTAGGGGTGGTGAGGCTGAGCGTGGGGACTACTAGTCCACACTATATGAGAAAGAAAGAGACAAGATGAAGAAGGGATTTTTTTTTTTTGTGGGGGGGGCCGGGGGGGGAGGGGGGGGAAGAGGGGGAGAGAGAGAGAGAGAGATTAACATCCTCGGGAGCCCTCACGGGCTATGGGACAAAGTACACAAAAAAAAGGAAACTCATACAGGCCTCGGTGGGCTGAAGCAAAGGGCGCGCGCTAGGGAACTTCTTGAGTGCTATGCTAAGCTCAAGAGCTTAAAAAAAAACTTAAGACAAAACTAAAAACTGAACTTTGAGACTCAAAATCCGAAACCCAGCACTGTGGTGGCTCTTCGGTGGGCTGCAAAGATAACTTGGATCTGTGTCTGTCGAGTTGTCTCTCACACGGCGGAGGACGTGGTCTCCTCAACCTCTGTATCCGATGGGCTATGACGCCATGTCTTTGGTGCTCTCCTCTGAGAAGAGCTGAGATAGACCGGACCTCAATCGTGCGTGCTCTGGTCACTTCCATCTCGCATGTGGTCTCTGCGTCCCTTGCACAGCAACGTTGCATCGTCTTTGGTGGTTGATCGTGCATGCTCTGGTCACTCTCCATGTCACGTGTGGTCTTTGTATCCTTTACACGGCATCATCGCATCATCTCTCCCCGTTGATCCTTAATGTCCTCATATCAGCTAGCTCCTCCTCCACTCCACCATCTTCTCGAGCTAACTCAAACGCATTAAAGTCGTTGACATGTCATTGTGCTTAGTCTACCACAACATCGTGTGTCGCAGTCATCTCCTATTGCTCTCTGATATGTCGCGATAGTGTTTCTCTATGTCATCACATCTCAATTAGATAGAGCCCAATGCAGACCTGGTCCTAGAAGTGGATCAGCCGTGAGAGTGGCCCAAACTCGTGTCCCTCCTGAAAGAGGCAATGTTATCGTCCTCAAAACTCATAGTAGATTGGGCAGGCACATAACGAATGCTCCTCTGTCTCGACCTCCCCAAACTGACATAGCTTGCAGATTCGTTGCTCTTTGGGTATGCCCGCATTTCTCCGTGCCTCAATCCTCAGTTGATGGGATGAGACCCACATCTATCCAATGGCAATCCTCAGTGCATGTGAGACTCCTCTATCCTCAAGGTACTGGGGCCCTAGAGACCTGCACATGCCTTGTGGACACTTGTTGGGAGATCATAGCAAGCATTTCTGCCTGGCATATTTTGAGGTCCAGATGCATAGAGCCAAGTGATGGCTCCCAGGTTCAACCCTCTCACAACATCTCCAGTATATGGACAGACATTGTACACAATTTCATGGTCACATGTCAAGTATGCAGGGATCATCCAGGGCTGCTTCTACCAAAAGGACTTTCTTCCTTAGTGAGTGGAGAGGCTTTTCCTTTTCCCCTCAGGGTTCTATAGGTTGAGGCGGCATTCTCAACCTCATCCCTGGTTCTTTTCTAGGCTCTTTTTGTTGAGTGGGTCTCTGAACCTCTGTGGTTTTCCTCATGCTATGCATGATGTACTCTTGCCTTGAGCATTTTGCTCTTGGTTTTTCATACTTAATAGAAGCCCTTTTCATGGAAAAAGAAGAATTATGCTGATCATTTTGCTGATCATGTAAAAAACGTATTTCACAAATTCTGAACTTTTTAAGGATATTTTCATCAGAAGTATACAATACAGTACATGTGGTCATATGAATATATTTTGATTCAATTTGCTCGTCTTGTTCATAAGATAACGGCATTCAAGCATCAGCAGCTTCAGTATACTGTTATTCCTCTCAAGGTGTGGCTTAAGGTTATTAAACCACGATGAATAAAGTAAGGTTCAATGATGAGTTGTTGGCTTCTCATTTTAGCAAATCTGCCTTGGTGTGGATTTTCAGAAAATCTGCCTTGGTGAGGATTTCCAGAAATCAGTAAGTCCGTTATCCAAAAGTGTCACTTGTCCCTCTGTCAGATGATAAAATAATTATTGTGGCTCACAAAGAATGACTAGAGGCAAATCTTGAAAACAGATTGAAATGTATATTGCCCAGGTTTTTGCATTGGCCAAGGAGGTGTGTGGGTCGTGGTATCAGTGAAAATATGGCAAGTGGCTGACATGCTTTTGGCAAAACGAATAGGGCATATAGGGGGAGATATAGAAGTCATTTTTGTTTAACTCTAAGGAAAATCTTATCCACCAAAAATCATGTTTTATGTCTATTGGGTTCATTTTACACTAAATGTCTTGAAATTTATACAACATGTAGGTGCTAACTACCTTCGCTTGGTTGCAGTTGGAGTATTCCTTGCTGTGCTTATATTCCAGTTTAGTCTTGTTATCTCCCTTATCATAGCCCTTGTTTTGCTCATGGTGGACATTGAGGTTTATGGTTTTCTATTTATTATAGGTGCCAAATTGAACTGTAAGCACCAATTCTCAAACACAATTGTTCTTGAATTTTCTGTTGTAGCTTTTGCATCTTGACATTGCCTAGTTACTGATATGTGTTCACTGATGTCGATGGTGGATTTAATAATGTGCCCATGCCAGCTCTCTCCCTTGTCAATCTAGGCATTGTGGTAAGTGGGATTAAAAAATGTGATTTATGTTGATGTAAAGTCCGTGTTCATTCTTTTTTATTTGATTGTATTTCTCCTTGAATATAGAATACAGTTCTGTTCGATAGGTGCAAATCTTTCAGTAAATGACACATATACATTTATTCAAATGAAAAAATAATATTTTCAAATGCAGGTTGGCATGGCATCTGAGTTCACCTATTTAGCAAGGTCTTTCTTAGTTGTGGATGGTACAAGAAACCATCGAGTGGGAAAGGCATTGGAGTGGACATTTGAGCCCTTGCTTCATGGCTTTGGAACTCAAGTGGCTGCAACTTTTCCCCTTATTTTTCTCAAGTAAGAATCAAATTAACAGAATGCAACTTACGTTTGCATAATTAATTATTGATCCCCTCGGATAGTGAAAATCAATGCGTGGTGTTCATTCTGTAATCCCTTTCCAAACCATCCTTTTGCCTTCACCAAGCATAGAGTACTTGAGATATAACTCACCATGCTTTATCGATTTGCAGGTACCATGCTTTTCGTGAATATTATTTTGCAATGTTTACAATTATGGGAGTGCTCGGATTTTTGAATGGATTTGTTCTATTACCTGTCTTACTCTCATGGTTTGGACCTGCGCCAGTACTTCATGTACAACAGCAACCAGGGACTGAAATGCATACCGTACAAAGTGAAAGTGGAATAGACATAAAAAATGAGACAAATGGACATGATAGCAGTGTGGAAGTCAATTGAAAGTGAGTGCCCTTAATGCGATATATATGTAATATGCCTTTCCTTTTTATCAAAAGTCATTCATATCTTTACTTCTTGTTAGCTTCCCATACCAGGTGGTCATTTAGAGTGATACTAATTGCAATATCCCAGGCTTGCATCTTGTCAATGTAGATCACAATCTATTTTGAAATTGTGAAAGTGATTCCGCCTTGGCGTTAGTCTGACACCAAAATCATGGTTAGAATTTCAAGCTCTTGGTATATTTTGGACGGAACCTAAGAGGCCCTAGGAAAATAAAGAACTAAAAGACCCCAGTATAACTATAGGAGATAATTAGAATGCTTCACCATGTCAAGGCTTAAAGGTTCCTCATTTCATAGATAAAACCAAGGTAGTGCCTTGCTGCTAAACAAGCAGAATTGTGAGAAGCAATTTGAGTAGTGAGCGTGGAAACATAGTCACATCTTACTTCTAAACACACTAATCGTACATAATACCTCAAGCCACGGCGTCTCATTAACATTCATTGCTGTGTAAAGCTCTAGTGAGTAGGGACAGGAGAAAGTAAAAAAAGAAGTCCCAAGTAGCAAGAACCATCGCCATTGTAAGGTGAAAGAAAGAAAGAAAGAAATTTTATTAGAGTCTTCGGAAGACCGATGGGTCTATGAGACTGAAAGAAAACCTGATACAAATCACAGTAAGGGTGGAGCTACTAAAACGAGCATCATCACCCGTGCTGAATCCTAAGTCTGATCATACATAATCAAATACATTTGGGTATGACAATGAAAAGAAAAAAGACTGGAGCGGAATGGAATCCTTCGTATGTCATGTCGCCATGGTTGGTGCATAGCCGGTGATAGGACGTTGGCGTCCATCAAGGGGTCCCGTGCACCTCGGTTTCCTAGAGGGGGCTCGGCGCAAGACCAGAGCCACTGTGACTCCTATGGGACGTATCTCGGGTCTAAACAATGACGGGAGGTCCCCCAGAGTGATCTGTGTATCCCCTCGATGTCTCGTGTGTCGTGCTACGGTCGTCGGGTCGGGGTCTCTGTCACGTCTGCGGCTAGAGACTGGACGATCAATGTCACTCGATGGGAAGAACTCTATGATCCTGCTTTGAGAGGTGTCTGATGGTGTGGCCAAGCCCCGTCACCTGAGTAAGTGCTCTTTGTGTCGGACCCCCTCATGAATGAAGGCCGCGAGGCATCTTTGATCTGGGTAGGCGAGGGTTCTGGAAAGGAGCGAAAAGGTCACGAGGGGCTGTGCGTCAGATCCGGATCCACATGAATCGGGAGTGTGCGTCCTTCCTCAATGGAGATGGCTCTAGCGAGGGAAGACCTGTACAATACTGCGACCCCGCCTGACCTCGAACTCCTCCTGTATCCCTCGTCTCATCCCTGAAGGATGACTCCCATGTGTAGCCACTGACTATCGATAGTGGACGCTCTGGGCTCTGGTGTGTCTCCGTGTAAAAGACTATGTCTCGTGTAAGATTCCAAGAAGTTCCCTGGGTCTGACCATAAGGTACCATTACAGTTCCAAATGGTGCAGGCTAGGGTCTCGGAAACCTGAGTCTCATAGGCCCCATCCCCCTAGGGGTACGGGTGGGGGCCCGACGGGTGCCGGTCAACAACCTACCATCTCGACCATTTTTCCTCCTTGCGGGCAACATCCCGCTGCTGGAGAAGAACTCGTCGCTCCTCAATCTGTAGTGGTGTCAAATCCTCATCCATGGACAGGGTGGGATGCTCTCATAGAGCAGCTCGACGTCGGAGTGTCGCTAGTACGTTGGAGTGTCGCTAGTCGAGCATGTGAATCTTTGAAGCGAATGACTAGGGGCTGCTCTCGGTTGGGGTCTCTCCCAACATGCCATGCTCCCTCTATGCCGTGGTCGAGGACCCCCATGGTGGTGGTCACAAAGGTGATCGCCTCCTCCATGGGTGTCATAGTGGTGCTGGTGTTGTCTCGCGTGATCCCTCTTATCCGGATGTTGTGGGCCTTCGAAGCCCTTTGTTGCTGCTCCTATATGGCGGCTGAAACGGTTGCCTTTGCGGGCTCCCGTTTCGCCACGTCCATCCACCTAGTCGTCTCTGCTATAGCCGACTGTATCATGGCTATCTGTGCCTCCATTTCTGTGACTAGGGTCCCTCCAGGCGCTGCTCTCAGGGTCCCGAGCTCCTCTTGAAGCTGTGTGATGTCGTGTCTGAGCCCCTGGATAAGGGTCCCGTGCTCGTGTATAATGCAGGCCTGCTCCTGGGTGTATTGGGCCTGCTCCTGAGTGTAATGTGTCAGCTCTGCCTGATGGGACTTGAAGATTTGTGATCTGTCGACTTTGTAGTGACTCACCCGCTCGAGTCACTTGATCAATCACTACGTCCAGTGCCGTGGTGGCTTTGCCCAATGTTGCCACAACCTCTCACAAATCCCGTGAAAGTCCAAAGATGAAGCTCTCATTCAGCACCTCCATTGCCAGCTATTGAGCCTATGGCACCTACTGTAGTAGGGTTCAAAATTGTGCCACATAGTCCTCCACATCCTAATCTCCTTGCTTTAAGACCTGCAATCCCTCCAGAGTTTGCAAAATCATTTTCTCCTTACAAAACAACCTTAGAATTACGATTTTGATAGCATCAAAGGTCTAAAGGTGATCCGGGGGAACTCTGCCAGCCATCTGGATGCTTTTGCCTCCCAGTGTGGATTCAAACAGAGCCTCCTTCTAAAGTGGAACTACCTCTCTCGGATTTAGTCAACGCATAAACTTTCATGAGCTGCTGGACAATGGCAACGGAGTAAGGTCTAGATGAAACAGTGAAAGGATTTGGAAATAGTAAATGAAATGGAATAGTGGAGGCTTAAGTAGAGTGAGGGCCACTGTGGTGGTTGTCTCAAGTAAGGGCCACCATGGTGGTTACTTGGAGGTTACTTGGGGCCTATTTAGCAATCCCCATGATGGTTGGCCAGGTGTGTTTGATTAATTGGCGGCTAAACCATGTAACAATAAGAAAACTTTGCTGCAAGTATCAAAGGCTTGAACAGATCCTTGTATGCTTGCCATATTTGGATTGGATTGCATGTGATTCTATATCCCATTGAGAAGTGATTTTTTAAATTATTTTTAGTGAAACTAATTACACATCATTGTGGTGGCATGTGATTAAATAGCGGCTCATGATTCTATAATTGGACGGGCTTGCATGTGATTATTTTTAGTGCAGTTGCCCTCACCTTTAATGAGAAGGCCAAATTTTACTCTAGCCTGTTGGAAAACTGCCCAAGTGCCACCACGTGGCAGTCTTAGGGAGCACAGGCGGGGGTCTCCAAACCCCGTCCCATAGCCATGCATCTCTTCAAAGCTCTCTCGATAGCTCTAGAGGGTTTTTATCTCTTATTATATTCAAGGTCCTTAGATATACATATTTGTATATGGGATAAGCCACATCCAATACCACATGTCACTCGTCGCATCAAGGAGGCTTTTTATCCCTCCAAATACACATTTTATTCCAAGGTACCACACAAGGGTGATTGGACCATACCAAGGCCCCAAAGGCCCAACATCCAAACACCCCCCATGGGCCAAACACCATAGTGAGAGCAATTAGGGCAATATCACTAATCACCCACACAGGGCAAGACCAGCCACGCAAACTCTAACCACCCACACAGGGTAGGGTCAAACAAACAGATGTCAAGCATCCACACAGGGCACGCTCAACCATTCAAATGCCAGTCAATTCACAAGATGCTAATGCAAGCCATCAACTCCCACGCGAGCCGCTTTTTTTTTTCAATACCCTGCTCTGAACATTGTGCAACAGGAGGGAAAAAATAAAAGTTTCTTTATTTCTACTAATGCCACTGCCATTCTCTGGTGGTCATTATTGCAATCAGAGCACATGCGGGTCACCACCACTGGTGAGTGCATAATTGTCAAGGATTAGTTGCAGAATCCGTCATCAAGTACACGTGTCAACTTGTTCAAATAGTCACCATCTGTAGGGCCGCCCCTGCTCTAATACCATGTTGGAAAATTGCCCAAATGCTGCCATATGACAAACACAGGGAGTGGGGTTTGGGGGCATTGTATTGGCAAGCTGCAAATGTATGTGCAGTGATTGCTCTTTTATGTGGAAGCATCTAGTTGTTAGTGTGCATTTGTGGTAGACTACGCACACCCTTGCATGTCCATTTGGGATAACAAAAGACATTTAGTTAATGGTTTGCATGATTTACAAGGATTCTGTTTGGCATGAGGATTTTATGGAATTAGTCTTTGATGAGCCTTTGCTGGCTTCCTCCTCAGCATGTCAAGATACTCTGATACTCATTAGCATAAAAATCCATGTTGTATTTATTGCACTGGATTCCCAGGAGTTACATAATCAGCCTTACTCCAATTACCTTTTGGTTATGTAACTTTCCTTCAATGACCGGTGCAAATTTCTGGTTATCAGAAAAGGGAAGGTTGAGACTACTAGCATTATAAATTAGCTGCCCTATTATAATAAAAGTGTTTTTCTAACTACCAAGTTGACCTTTTGGGATGCCACAGCACTGGAATGGTGCTGCCAAGAGGATTTATTTGCTTTTCTTCTTGGTTTTGAGAAGGGCAGAATGAGAGTTTCTTGAGGGGACTCTGGGCAGATGGGCTTTCCAAGACAGTGGATAGCAAGGGTGTTAGCACTCTATTCCTCGGCACATAGCCCAAGTTTTAGTCAGGGGAGCACAAGGGGACAGATTTCATATAGCTGATCAGTGACATAGGGGTGTCCCTTGGCTCCTCTTCTTTTACTATTTATTGCAGAAGCTACAAGCAGTTTTCTGAGAGACAGAGGCTCGGGTATTCATGGCATTAGGCTGCCCATTGCAGCTTTGGAGGAGCTTCTTGATATAGAGTTTGCAGATGATACGGCAGTATATCTTGATGGAGGGATAGGAAAATTGAGGGCATTTACATCTGCCATGGGGGTGTTTCACCTCACCTCAGGAGCTCTTATCAATTGGCACAAGTCCTATGGGATTTGGTTCAGTGATACTCCACACCCAGATTGGATTCTGCCATGGGGTGTTTCGCCTCACCTCAGGAGGTCTTATCAATTGGCACAAGTCCTATGGGATTTGGGTTAGTGATACTCCACACCCAGACTGGATTGGGTACCTACAGGGATTGCATTGTGATACATGTAGGGAAGGACATCACTTTGTAGCAGGTATTGGCACTATTACTTTTGAGCATTCGTAGGAAGGTCTTGCTTTGGAGCTCCGCCAAGCTATCCTTGGCACAATGAGTAGTGGTTGCCAACCAGGGTTTGGTTGCTACTATGTGGTACATAACTTCTTGTTGGGCCTTTTCTAGATCTTGCATCAGCCACGTGAAGTGAGTCATTGGGAACTTTATTTGGATTGCAGACCTAGAATGCCAGAGCAAAGCTTTGCTCATGAAATTATTTGTTAGAGGCATGGTGCCTGGCAATGAGCCGTGAAAGGAGCTGCTACTCCTCATACTTCATGAGATTTTACTAGAGTTGGAGGGCCCTTGGGAATCCAACACTAGGTGGATTTGTTCTAGGATGAGGGCTAGATGAGGGCTACTCGCTTCGGTAAGAGTTCAAAGGAGAGATTTGCAACATCTATTCGTAGGGCTTGGGATGCAGTGCAAGAGACACTTGATCAAAGACATCCCTCCTTTTCAATAACCTTATGAGAATGGCAACTGGACACACCATTGGGCAGAGACAGAGAGCTCAAGGACTTAAGAGGATCCCAGATTATGATAGAGGACATTGAGAGATCGAGAAGCCAAATATTAGTAATAAGCATCCTTGCTTTGGATACCGTTGTGGCCCAACACCCGTTGTTGACGCTTGGTTCTAGTCCCAATTCCTTCACCTCACAAGGTGCCCGGTGCTCAATTCCTGGTGAATAGTGTGTGCACAGTGCTTCGGTGGAAGATGCCCCCTCTCGCACTCCTAAGTGACTGGCTCACGTTGCTACTAATGCTTGGTTGCAGAATCACATCGTGCACTAATGGATCTGTTGTGTGGAAGAAAACCATATGGAGACGGTTGGAAGATAAACAACGTGAGTACAGGAAGGTATTCAGCAATATGGTAATGAAATGCAATACTTGTATTATCAAAGGCACTCAGGCAATACAAACAGCCAGGGGCTGCATAGAATCACGCATCGACTCAAAGCGAACTACTCAACCTTGACTCTAGACTCACTTGGACTTGCCTCTCATACAGGACACTATGAGCCAAAAGCAGCCCGTTTCTCTATTACAATCAAAAATTTACAGGCTGGTTCTATCTAGCAGGTGGTTCTAGCAACCGACCTGCTAGTTCATAACTGGGAGCCTTACACAACCGCTAACTACTATTGGACCACTTCGGTGTCAACGCATTGCTTATCCTTGCAGCTCAGAACTCCACCGCTTGGCACTTGGGTACTGCAGAGCGGCCGACCAGGGTGCCTGATTGTCCGGCGCCTGGTCAAGTGCTTGTGTCAACCACGAGTCAACATTTCACCTCGGCTTAACTTCATCCGTGTCTCAACGGATGACAAGGTCTTCAGAAGGAAACATATTGAAGTCAGTCTCTGAAATTAGGCGATCTATGGGACGCGGAGCATCTTTGAAGCCACCTCATCCGCTTTCCGGGTGCTGGATGGGGCACAGTCCACTGAGGCAGATGGTTTAGTTAAGGAGGATCCGGGGAATCTTGATCGAATAGATAGGCATGAAGTGGATCAGGGCTACCTGGTATCGGGCCTGGCAGCCACAGATGCAAGGCATTGATACTGACAGGTAATTTGTCGGGGTGGATCTGCCATTCCTCCTTCCATTTCTCCACTACATGGACCATGACTTGGTCTGTGATGCCAAGGTCCTTGAACTTATATTTATACGGCTTCTGTGGCATATGTGGCTCAGTAAACTTGGCAAGCGGTGAGCAGTAAATTTGGGCAAAATGTTGCCACAAACTGTCGTTCTCAGTCAGCCACCTGCAATAATTTCTCGATTAGTCGTGGGAGTGCCTTGAAATACTCGGGCAGAGTAGAAGCTATAGGACGGGCTAGC
This sequence comes from Dipteris shenzhenensis, assembly GCF_047967505.1. Classification (NCBI taxonomy): domain Eukaryota; kingdom Viridiplantae; phylum Streptophyta; class Polypodiopsida; order Gleicheniales; family Dipteridaceae; genus Dipteris; species Dipteris shenzhenensis. Next base: position 10,329,605 of record NC_141621.1, on the reverse strand, counting down.
TCGTTTATGCTTTGCAAAATCCCCAACGCTTGATCTTGTAATTAGCCCAACTTCCTTAGCTTTTATTTGCTGATCGAATTCATGCGCAGCCCGGTCACAAAAATATACTTTTGCTAGTAACTACTCCAAAGAAATGACTCGGGCTAGCGACGGCTGATACAAAACTTGGGCCTTGGGAGGGAGGTTGGTAGCTACCTCCAGGCTCCATCGTTCTGTAAGTGACCCGAAAATCTTCCTTCCTAGGAATAGCACGCAAAATATCTGTTGGCATATACAATGCCATAGGCAAAACTTCCAAAGGAGTAGATAGAGGCCCAACAACATGATGGGATGGCTCAAGAGTACCTTCCGGAAAATTTCAAATTGAAGGTTCCTCCCAAATGGGTGACTGCCCGGCAATATCTAGCTCATCTAACATTAATAGGGCACAAGCTGTAGAAGTGTCCAAGGTGTGCTACGTACAGTGGGCACGAGTGCTGCGAGTTGCTTGGGTACGACAGGTGCCAGCTGGCTTGGGCCCGAAAGTGCGCGCCATCTTCCCTGGTGTAGCCGCCCCCCCGCAGAAGGAGTTCCATAAGCTGACCATCCCTTGCCCGTCTGATCTTCATCATCTTTTGTGTCCCTCCTCGGCCTTTTGGCATGGTGCTCCTTAGGTGGTGGCCAGAACATTTTCTCAATGCGTTTGAGAGTGTGGAGGCAATCCTTGTACTCTAGATTCTACTGTCTAAGCTCCGCATTCTCGGCCTGTAAGTGCACTATTTCAGCAGGCTGGGTCGGCCAATCCTGAGTGGCCTCCAGATCTTGCGCTGAAAGTGCCCTTGGTTCCTCTCCTTGAGGATGTTAATCCGCTACTCAGCTTCATCGAGCACCTTCTTCTCTTCTTCCTGTTGGAGGTGCAAGGTATTGTGCTATGCCTTCAGCTTTTCTTTGCTCTTTGCCAGCGCTTGAAACTCGATTTGCAATGCATTGTAATCCATCTGTAGGTGAGTTTGACTTGCATGATGTACTTGGTTGCTCGTATCATGCGAGACATGATAGATGGCCCGTATGGCGTTGGCGACTTCAGTACGTATCTGTCGGCACACTTCTATATACTGGTCTCCTGACTCTCCTGATAGAGAGTAGTCTTCAACAAAGAAAATTTTGTTCATTCCCTGTCACTGAGAAGAACCTAGTGGAGGAAACACAGCTTGGGTGGTCAAGATCCTTCGCCCATTTGAGGTCGCTCCCCCAGTTGAAGAGGCTAGGTAGATGGGGACTCCAGACCTGCAGTCAAGGAAACAATAGCAGGGGATGAACCTGTAAAACAAGAGGGGGTGAAGATGTATGGGGAACCTCTATAGTAAGGACAGATTCAGTAAAAATGGCACTAGTGGCGATGCGATTGTCATTTATTGCACCGTGTGCTTGTCTCCAAATAAATGACTATGCCCACACTGAAGCCGGGAAAGCAAAATTTTTAGTGAGTCTCTTATAGAAGCTAATAAACCCCACAAATTATCTAACTCAGGTTCTGACATCTTTTCCATAGCCTGAATCTTACCTGGCTGGGTGCGAATACTGTCTTTAGAAATCACGTGTTCGAGCAATACACCGACACATACACAAAAACACTTTTAGCCGGGCTAAGTGATATACTTGCTTGTTTGCACCTGGCGAAAACCTTCCCCCGGTACATGAGGTTGGTTAGTCTCTAAATGTACATAGAAATCATCCAAATAAATAGCAAAAAACTCGTAAGATAGTCCCAGAATATGTCCGCCGTGACCTCTGAAAGTAGAAGGAGCATTTCGTAATCCAAAGGCATCACTTTTGTGGCATATGTAATAAATGCTGCCTTAGATTGGTCTTCATGTGATTGATATCTGGTTGTACCCACTGTAACCATCTATGAATGAGTACATCTCACGTCCTGCAACTTCGTCCAGAATTCCATCTGTGAAAGGAATTGGAAACGGATCTGGCACTTTTTGAGCATTAAGCTTCCGGTAGTCCACACAAACTCGGAGCTTTCCATTCTTCTTGGTAACTCTACAACTATTGAAAATAACCAATCACTTCGATCATTGGTATAAAAAAATCCCGCCTAAATCAATTTATCCAGTTTGGCTTTGACTTGCTTGGCATAATTTGGGTTCATACAATATCGGTGTTGTTGAATGGGTTTGGCATTTGGAACCAGGGGTATTCTGTACTGATAGATGTGTGGTGGCATGCCGCACATATCAGTATAACTCCATGCAAACACATCCCTGTATTACAAAAATAAATCCTTAAGTGCTTGGAGCTGATCACCTTTTAAATGTGCACTAGCGATTAGTGTGCGTGGATCTTCCTGAGTTTCCAAGTTGAGTTCTTGTGTTGGTTCTGGGATTAGAAATCCTTAAGTGCTTGGAGCTGATCACCTTTTAAATGTACGCCAGCGATTACTGTCCGAGGATTTTCCTCAGCTTCTAAGTTGGGTTTTTGTGTTGGTTCTGGGATTAGATGTTATGAACCAAGCCAAGTAATAGTAATTGGATTCTCGGCTAGTTCATCACCAACCACATCTTTTGTGAAATTGCTTGGGTAACAGTGTTGTTGCTTGGCCAACTTCTCGGCTTCGAGTTTTTCCTTGAGCTCGGTTGCGACCTGGAACACATCAATTTCACCTGCTGGTAAGCTTTGCATCTCCATTAATCGAGTTTCAATGTCTTGAGGAAATTGGTCTAGAACGTCTAGGTTTGTTGGACAACAACTACTCGGTATACTACTTGGATTTGTAGGGATTTGAATCTCAGCGTCTCCTGTCTTGATAGTCATCAAGTATCTTGCATTACCTTTGCACTCTTAAGACAGGGTCATCCCAACAGGATCGGGTATTCGTTCTCTTCCATAGATATGACTGTAGACTTACTATATAGTGGGTTCCACCAACTATAATGACAACATCTTGTAACATACCTTTGGTTCCACTGGTCGTTGATCTACCATTCGTATCCTAAATGGCTTAAACCGCTTAAGCTTGAGTCGGTTAGCAACAGCCTCTGAGATGATATTAACTCCAGATCCTCCATCAACGATGACACCATAAACTGATTTTAACTGAGATAACTGGGGCTTGGCCATCTACCACTGGAGTATCAATGACCTGTATGGTCAACCAGGGATCCCACATTCTTGGATGGCTTATCTTCGGTTTAGAGATGTTGTAGAAAGAACTCACGGCAATATGGAGCAATCTGCAATAGTTCGGCCAAGTTCAGACTGAACTTCATTTCTTGGAAAATTTCCCATGCCTTCGCCACTTAGGAGTGGGCCTTCTTCCATATCAACTGCTCCCTCCCAAGTCTTGCTACCCTTGTAGCCTCGACGTAGGTATTCCTCTCTCTTGGCCACATATCGTTGTCTTCTTTTTGTGAAGAACTAATTTCTCAAGAATGCTAATGTGTGCAATGCATGCAGAATTTGAATGCCAATTGGCCCTCCAATGGGGAAGAGCACCCTCGTGAGAATGCTTGTTTCTATTTCAACCTACATGCAAGGAGGGAGAGAAATGGCAGATGAATGCAAGGTGAATGAAGAATGCTATGTGAGATTCACAATGAAAGGGTGATACCCTTTCATTAATGTCCCTTGAGATCACTCAAGTTCCATCTTCCGATTTACACCTACCCTTAGCCTATGACCCATACATCTACCATTCAATGCACCTTAATGCACTCTTCCCTTCCTATTGCCCCTAGGACCTAGACATGTGTGTGCACATTTTTATTAATAGAATAAGTGTCACATGTGCAAATTTGATGCCGTCTGAAGCAACGGCTCTGGCTTGACTAGTCCTATCTACTTAGATGATCCACCACCATAACAAATCGGTTGGTGTCTATCATAAATACACATACATGTTACACCATTGGCGTATTATATATAATAATGTTTTAATGTCTACTAATCACGGATTAGTGGTTTCTCTTGTCATGACACTTTCAGCACCTGAAAAAAAGACATCTTCGATTGCTTGGGAGCACTCGTGAGTCCAGACACCAGTCCTCAAGCAGGTCTATAAGATGCTGAAATCAACAGCACATACTTGGATGAATTTTCTGAAATATTGCACTTGACCAAGTAATTGTCATAACTCGTGAGCATTAACTGCTGCTTGGGGGTTCTTTCTACGCACTCATAGCTAAGACTTCTATTCTCAATCCACTCAATTTTCCCGCTCAAACCTTTCAACACGTATCCTTCCCTAGCAGGATCGCTAAATGTTGATGCTTGGCTCTGCTCCCGGTTCCTTCACCTTACAAGATGCCCGGTGCTCAGTGCCCAGTGAATAGTGTGCGTCAGTGGAAGATGCCCTCTCGTGCACTCCTCAGTGACTGGTTCGTGTTCTACTGGTGCTTGGTTGCAGAATCACGTCGGATCTATGTTGTGTGGATGGAAACTATATGAATGTGAGTAGAAGAGAAACAACGCGAGTATAGGAAGGTATTAAGCAATATGGTAATGAAATGCGGTACTTGTATTATCAAAGGCACTCGGCCAGTACGAAGCCAGGGGCTGCACAGAATCACGACTCGACTCGAGGCAAATCACTCAACCTTGCAACAAGACTGTAGACTCACTTGGACTTTCCTCTCATACAAGACACTATGAGCTAGAAGCAGCCCGTGTCTCTATTACAATCATCGACTCATAAACTGATTCCATCTACCAGGTGGTTCTAGCAACCGATCCACGTGCAGGACATGCAAAAATCAAACAGGAGGAAGAATAACAAGAAGAGACTGCACACTCGACCACAAAAATGGTGGGTAGGTAAGGGAGGGATGAAGCAACAGCTAGTAAAGCACCAAGGTTGAGGCTGTGGTGGACTCCGAAAAAAAAGAGGCCACCCAGGAAGACCTCTACATGTTCAACCAAATGGCCATCAGAGTGTACAGTGTCTGTCCAAATACTGGCCATAGTTTGAGAGGAGTGGACGTGGGAGCCATCAACTGCCTCTGTGCATCTAGACCTGCATATGTGCCATGCTGAAATGCTCTCTAAGATCTAGCATGTGTAGGTCTGTAAGGAGGAGGAACATTATCCTCATAGTATGACTCAACGAAGTGTTGGAAATGAAGGAATGAATCTCTCTAACCTCACAACCTATGCAGAATAGGAACAGCTCCGTCTCACACTCAATGATGCAGACCACACTTGAATACCTCACTCAAAAGATAGAGCATAAACACCGTACACAAGGGAGAGAAGATGCAGATATTATTCCTCCACCAAATAGTCGGCAAAACATAGCTCAAGGTGAGAACTCTTCGTGTGTCTTCTCCTGCTCTGCGCTGCCTTAGAGGGCTTCTGTGGCTGATGGAGTATGTGGGCGGGAAGGGGGCTTTTTATAGTTCGTGACTACTTGCTACGGTTTGAGCTTAACAAAATATCTGGCCTGAACAACAAGGATCAACCGTTAAGATCAAAGAGGTGCAGATCTAAGCATAGAGCATACTACTTGTTTCTGGATTATTAACTTTTCGACATGTGCACAGGGAACTATATTTCTAAATAATGTAACGCCAGAATACAACCTTGTCTTGCTTGGTTACAAGATTTATTGTTTAAGATTTAGAATAAGGTTGTAGAGTTTCTACTTGTAGGTTTGGATTTTGACCTTACCTATTCAGTTTGCCAAGCCACTGTTTGGTTGAAGGGACTTGAATGTTTTAGTGTAGTATAGTTTACTGTGTCACATGTTGATTGGTTGAACGATGTACTGTATACCAATAAGTGAAATAAAAGTTTGTTCTAAAACCTGTGGTTGGATGTACATGGATATTATTGCACCTTCAGTGATTTGACTTTGGTAAATATATATACTGCCTTGTTGATGTTATGAACATATATATTACAAGATTTTTAAAAAGGCAAATGTTGCTTACAAAGAGCAGTGGTAATCTACAAGGATTTGAATTTTCCTTTTCAGCAATTTTCAACACTAAATTGCAGTCGTATTGGGCTTACAAGGATAACAATGTTATACTAGTTGTGAAGCTTGTCTAACTTTTTTGCAGTCCTTTTGGAATTGCTAAATACTATTGTTTTTTTGGGATGGTGGCAGATGAGTTGACCTTGGTGTCCCTTCCCAATAAGCTTGAGTACGATGCTTTGGTAATTTTCAGCATGACACTTTTCTCATCTTTACGGGGATTAGATGTTCCTGTCATGCTTAGGGTGCCCCCTTTGTCATCTTTATGGGGATTAGATGTCCCTCTCATGCTTGGGTTACCCCTTGATGCTGAAGAAGAGATATTTTTGTAACCACACCTTGGATAATGAAGCCTTCACGACAGAACAGTCCTCTACTTCATGTCAGACTCATAATGCGATGGATTTTCTTCCTATACGTCTTATATATAAGTGAAACTGTTACATTTTTGACAGTCCAAAACTCCTTGCTATGGCAACGGTATTGCAACCCAGTGGATGCGTTGGAAGTACACTGCAATATATTTTTTAACTTATTATTTGGCATTAATTGTTGGACCTGACACCAGGTATGTGTATTATTGTCTAGTCCTGAATTGTTACAACTTTGTGGGGCATTCTCTCAGCAAGATGCAAAAGCATGCACAGTAATTATTCTGTTATCTGGAAGCAACTTGAAAACTGTCATTCTAATTTGGTGAAGGCAACACTAGATCACGCATTCAAAAGAGACTCTGCCATGTGTCTCACTTAAAGGGTGGTACCAAACACAATTCAGAGCGACGGATTACTGAATTAAAATTGGTGTAGGCAATCTCAAATAGAATTTCCACAACTACATAATAGGTAGAAAATAGCTCAATGGGAGCCCATAATTTGGTCATCAAAGAAGCTAGAATGACGCTTAATGGTGACTCGTGAGGATAACCCCATTGTAGCACAGCCAAATACATTGAAGCTCTCAATTTGATGGAAGATTGTCTCATGGGCCACTTCTAGCAGGGTGAGAAAGAAACCTCTCTAGGACGATACTTCCATTCCATGTGGGGGTTGAAGAATCTCTAACTTTCCAAGCGCATAGGGGAATGAAGCTAAAGTAGGATGGGGGTAATAATTGACTATAATCAAAATGTTTATTGAAAGATGAAGGGACCGTTACATGGGGAAGACGAGCAGATAGCAATCATATGGGGGGATGATAGAGGGATTAGTCAGGTAGACAAATGCGAATCTTGAAACGAACAAGGCTTTAAGAGACTTTGACTTAGGCAGCAGTAGAAGCTTGGATCAGCCCCTTCGATTTTTCTTCTTAAAATTAAAAATATAAAGGAGACTGAAGAATTTTGGGTAGTCATCAAGAAGAGAAGAGGTTCTCTGCTGAATTTCTTTCCGTGGCTTCTCCATCTGTGGCTGTTCCCTGTTATAAGAACCTTCATGTAGCTCTCGTCCACCTGCTTTTGTCACCCACTAATGTTGTCGTTGTATCCCATAATAGAACATTGACCATATGAAGGTCTTCATGATGTCCAGCTAAAGCGGTCCTAAAACTTTTCTTAAGTTTTCCCTTCTGGTTCTTTCATTTTTGTAGCTAGCAATGCCACCTCTCATGGTCCTTATCTTGCTACAGCCCCTCAGCACGGCTTCCATCGTTGTAGATCAAAGCTTGTTCTACCTCTGTATGCTACCTTTGTTTAATGATTGACCTGGCTTCCACTGCATAAGTTTTTAAGCGCTATGCACTATGTGCCTAGTTTGACACAATTCTATGTCATATGGAGGGAGAAGGATACGCCTCAAGCAGTAACATGTCACCATATGAGCAATGGCACCCAATTATCTTCAGAACTCATTTCAATCTTAGGTTGTATTTCCCACGTTTTTAACTCCACCTTCTATAGGAGATATTCTAGCTCTTTTGCAGACTTTAATAGACTTTCTTTCTCTCTTTCTTTCCACACAGGGTATGCCAAACTAGAGCATACAAGAAGATTACACCGTCAGTCTAGGTAGATTTACACCAAGAAGGCTTATGTAACATTGTAGCTTGTGGGAACATAGACTCGCCCAACCAGGATGAGACTGTGCTTTCAAATTATTTCCGACTCTCCTTGCAGATTTTTCTTTCGTAGGACATATCCTTACTCTTCGAAAGAGCTTAAAAGAAGCCAACCTCGTCTAAGTCTGGAGGAACTTGTAGGGTCGGGCTTGTTTTACATTATAGCTTGTTGGAACATAGGCATTCCATCCAAAGTAAAGTTGACAGCGAGAGGTTTGAATGTCATGTAGCTATGATGGAACCAATGCTAGGAAGGGACAAATGGAGGAGAAGACAAAAATACCAACCATCTAGTATGTCCCCCCATAAATTGAAAAACGGGAAATTCCCATTAATTAGTTGTGGAGAAGAGAAGAGGGGTGAAAAAGATGAGGGAAAGAGCATGATTAAACTAAGGGATAAAGGGGGGAGGGAGGAGTTTCAATTAAGAAGGACCACTTAAGAAGGGGGCATTAAAGAAGAAGGCATGTGCTAAAGGGGGAGGAGGACTAGGGACCATTTGAGGGGGCCTTAAAGAAGAACTCACGTATTGAAGGGGGAGGGGGAAGAGGGACCATTTATAATATTTTAGTTAGCACTAGGTATGCTCTTCCACCCTATAGCTTAGTGCTCACATGTGGGAAAGACAAAATTGTGGGTTAGAATCCTACCCTCTCGAATAATGTGCACTCCTCTTAGACATAGCTTAAATAAATAAATTAACCCAATTGAATTAATTAATCCATGGACAAACATATTAATTAGCCTCCATGGTCCAAAACAAATAGGAATAAAATAGGTACCCCAAGATTGAATTTGGGGCCAATTAATTAATTAGTTTGTGTTGGGGGAGGGGGGAGTGGGATAAAGGGGAAAGGGCTTGAATTAAATAAAGAGTGAAGGGAGTGGGGCAATAATCAGTCTCACAGGGAACTTGCATTCATAAATTTGGGTAGGATGGATAGCTCGATTCACACTAGTAGATTCACCCATGAGGGAGGCGAATCTCAACCTCACTCAAGAAGGTTGAAACAACATAATCTACAATGCTACACTCACAACAACAACGGGGAGACTCATTAGGGGTAGAGGTGAGACATAGGAAATAACAGTCCATTCATTGACCCCCCCCCTCTCTCCCCCATAAGGTTAAAAATTTCATAGAAGTAGGCCACCATTTGCATCTCAAAACCTTAGGGGGGAATCTTTAAGATGGGGTTGATAATAACCATGTAAGCTACATGGAGTGAGGAGAGGTAAAGCAACATATGGGATTCATGTAGATGCTTGTCCATATGCAAGAGAAGATGGGATAGCATGAGCGAAGGGGGGAGATACATCATAAAAGCAAGCAACTAGGGGGATGCAGTGCCGCGGAATGAGGGGAGCTCAAGAGGATGAAAGTGGAAACTAAGGGAGTGTATCATGGGATGAGAGGCTAGTAGGGAGTCTTGAATGCCCAAAGGGGGTGGGATTGGGGAGGATGTAGAATGGCTAGCAAGATCTATCTCCTCATGAGGCTTGCTTGGAAGTGGTGGGGGTGAGGGTCCTTATATAGGAGATTAGAAAAGCTTCAAGCCGATAGCCTTTCAACAGTATACAGATGACTAGCCCTCCCATGTGGCAATTCAGTCAACAAGGTGGCTAATGTGAGTTAATATTGTGTGGCAATTGAAGATAATTTGCATATGGACATGTGATATAGAAGAGCGGGTTGGCACATCCAGCTTGCCACCATCTTACTCCATAGTATCTCATGAATATAATAATCTCTTCTCCTAGTTGAGTAGAGTATATGCTTAAAAAGATTTAATCCACCTTTATCAAAGTAATCAAATCTCTCTTAGACCATATGAAATCTTGTTTAATTTAAAAAAAAATATGTCCTATGATATCAATACCTATAGTAGAATGAAAAATGCTAATAGCACTCCTTATGGGCCAAATATAAGGAAATTGTTTCTTTATTCGTATGCTATAATAGCAAATGTAGCTTAGTGTAAGGGAGCTTTTCCAACCTATTATTATATCAAGTGCAAAACTCGTAGCCATATGGCTAGCTTCATTATTTTCTTAGGATTGAGAATTGGATATCAATTGGTTGATTACACTCACTTAGATGAAGCATGCAAAAACAATTCAATAGCTATTTAAAACCCATATCTAGCTTGATGTACTTAACAATAACAAGGCCAAATTTAAAATATGTCGTTCGAGTACTCACTCAATACATGTAAAACTAAATAATGTTGAAAAGAGCGAGTAATAGAGACATTGCTCCAATATTTGTAATTTTGTTCAATTTTTTTAAAGAGATGCTCACGAAAGTCTTAATTGTGTAATCCGCTCTCATCTTATGAAAACTAAATTTAATAGGGGCTATCAAGATTGTACATTACACTGGGTGCACATATATCAGTGTGTATCTAAGGATGGTAAAGAATGACATGGTCCTAATGTAAAGTTGGTTCCCAACGTAGGGTTATATGTACAACTTGAGATAGCAAAGTATCCTATCTCCATCTCTTCTCCTCTCCCAATTTGGTAGAGTGCTCTAACTACATAATTTGAGTCTACCATGTGACTGTGAAGTATATCGATCTGTTTAAGTAGCAACGATACCTTTTGAAACTGTCTCTAGAGAATGGGCATACAATGAATATCTCACATTGCATTCAATTACATATTTATCGGCTTTGCACCATGCATTCAAAATTGCTATAGAAGGTTCTTGGCATACTCTGTTAAGAATATATGACTACCTAATCTCCAAATTTCAATATCAAGAAAGAATGAACATTGCCCATACCTCTTACAAAATGTTTTGATGCAATTTTTCTCTTGATATTCATAATAATACCTTTATATGAATCGATAAGAAGAACCTTAATAGAGGATGAAAAATTTCTTGAACTGATTTCCTTCAAGACCATTCCCTACAGGATGTGAGATGTTTTGCAAGTTTTGCCATATGGAATAAAAAGTCACCCTCAAACTACATTTAAAGTATAGTTAAATTCCATGTATTTTTCATTTGTGATTTAGAGTTATCCTTATAGGTACTTTAAATGTCATCATTTGATCTAAGTAAATTATCTCAAATTGAATAGTTCATTACCAAATGTCGTTTCTATGTGCCTATAAACGTCACCATGGAGGGCATACCTACAAGCTCCTAAATGGTGCAAAGGGTGAAAATGATGTCTTGCTAGATGGCAACTAGGGTAGCCGTTGGAGAGACCTGATGGTCTCCCATCAAGTGGCTACATCTGGCTACCCAGATGTTCCAGGCGGTGATGCCATCTCCCAAACACTATCCTCTAGACAACATCTATCATGCATGGAACAAATCTCAATTTGAGAGGCCTCCTAGTTGTGAATCCTAAATATGGAAAAATTGGATCGATAGAAAAGCCATGCCACCATTCCCCAAGTGAAGTTTTACTACATTAGCCACAATCCTGAGGGCTGCTATCTAGATCCTTTGAGCCATTGAGCTGCTATCTAGATCTTGAGGGCTATTATCTAGATCCTTTGAGCCATCGGGCAACCCCAAACATAGTGGGGGATCATCTTTAGCACTCCCTCTAACAAAGCAACAAGACTGTAGACTCACTTGGACTTTCCTCTCATACAAGACACTATGAGCTAGAAGCAGCCTGTGTCTCTATTACAATCATCGATTCATAAACTGATTCCATCTACCAGGTGGATCTAGCAACCGACCTACTAAATAAAGCCCGCCAGCCCGTCCCTTCGACCTCCTAGAACTCCACCGCTTGGCGCTTGACTACCTCCTGAGCCAACCTGGGTGTCTGGTTGTCCAACACCTGGTGAGGTTCTTGTGTCAACGACGAGTCAACACCCTTTGCTAGCTATGGTTGAGAATGAATCAGGATGCAAGCTTGTCACCCTCAACACAGATAGGGGGGAGAGTATATGTCGAAGGAGTTTGATACATTTTTGTCTTCACGAGGTATTGTTCACTCATGCACTACTCCTTACACTCCTCAGCATAATCCTATTCCTGAAAGGAAGAATAGGTCCACTATGGAAATGGCCAGATGCATGCTTAAGGCCAAGTCCTTGCCCAATAAATTTTGGCTTGATGCAGTGATGTGTGCCAAGTATGTGCTGAGTAGATCACCTACAAGGGCATTGAGGACTGTTACACCTTATGAAGCATGGCAAGGCAGGAAGCCTTCACTTTCACACATGAGAGTTTTTTTGTCTCTTGCATATGTTCATGTACCATCTCAACTGAGACATAAGCTTGGTGCATATTTATCGGTTACAGGTAGGAGAGCAAAGGGTATCAGTTATACCAACCAAATACTAGGAAGATTATTGTCAGTAGAGATGTCATCTTTGATAAACATTCAACTTCTCCTCTTGTGGACTGCAAAGCTAAGCCAGAAATTGACATGTTTGATGCCTTTGACTCTTGGTTACCTCTTCTTCCCTCAGAGGGGGAGTTTGACCAGCAACATGAGCCTCTTGCAGGCCCTCCCACAAGCAATGATCAACCAGTACCCCATGCTAATTTGTAGGTTCCTCTTCCAGCACAAAATGATCCCAATATTCATGATGCAGTGATTGAAGAAAGAGCTATCAATAGATAGCAAAGGCATGCCATTAAGTACCCAATGATATCTCCACACCAATTTGGAATAGCATCTATTTGAAATAGTGTGGCATCTGGCAAGTAAGACCACCCCCTGAAATGAAAGCAATGGATGCTAGAAAACTAAGTTTAAAAGCTGCACCCTATCAAATCATTGCAAGACAACTATACAAGATGGGCAAGGACCAAGTCTTAAGAAGATGTGTAATGCCTCATGAGATCACGCCAATTCTGAGTGAAGTCCATGAAGGCATTGTAGGAGGACACTTCCAAGGGGAAGCCACAGCAAGAAAAGTCATCCTCGCAGGTTATTGGTGGCCAACACTTTAGGCAGATGCCTATGATTATGTCAAAGGCTATGATGTATGCCAACAGACTACTAAACCACAATACAAAGACTTCAATCCCCTAACAATAGTTATTGCACAAAAACCATTTGAAAAATAGGGGATTGACTATGTGGATCCCATCCATCCAACAGCAAAGGGAACATAGGCATGCTACATCATTGTGGCCACTGATTACTTTACAAAATGGACTGAAGCTAAACCTGTCAAAAAGGCAGATGCCAGAAGTACAACAAGATTCTTATACGAGAATGTGATCACCCAATACAAATGCCCCATTGAAACTGTGTCGAATAGAGGCACACATTTTGTTAATGAGGTAATCCAAGAACTCGTCTAGCTTTATGGTAATCCATAGAAAAAGCATACCCTACTACCCCCAAGGGAATGGATAGGCCGAATCCACTAACAAAATACTGTGCATTATCCTCACCAAGGTAGTAGAACCACAGTGTTCTAATTGGGTAGAGAAACTAAATGCAGCCTTATGGGCATACCGAACCACACTGAAGGTTAGTACAGGGAACACACATTTTCAATTGGTGTATGGCCTTGAAGTTGTGGTCCCAGTAGAATTTGTAATACCAAGCCTATGCATAGCAGTACAAGAATGCATGGGAGATCATGAATCCTTGAAAGAAAGACTCTATCAATTGCAGAAGCATACGAAGACAAGAGTAGTCGCCTACCATGCCATGAAAACAGAAAAACGCAGAAGAAAGGCATGGTTTGACAGAAATCTTAAAGCTAAAGACATCAAGGAAGGTGACTTGGGCTTTTTATACAATGCCAAAGTATATAAGGGTAAACTCAAGTATCTACTAGGTCAAGGACCCTATCGAGTCAGAAAGATGAATCCCATCGGAGTTGTGCTACTAGAAACATTGGATGGAGTCCAATTCAACACAACCATCAACAAGAGCCGACTGAAGCACTACTACTTCAACACGCAAGCCATCCTAGACACAAATGAAGATTTGGGAAACCCAAGTCTTCCTTAGTTAGGATTAGATTGTATCATGAGCACTCACTTGCATATGTACATCTTCGCACATATAGGTAGCATCAATCGATTTCAACCTAGGGCTTAGAAGTGATGCCTGAGTTCTAGCTGCCCTATGAAATCCTAGCAACAAAAAAATAGTTATATAGTTAGTCCTTACCTAGCTCCTAGGTCACGTGCACTCACACGCTTTCGCTTAGACACATAGTCGATTGCATGAATAATTGTGCCACACACTTTCATTCCACACTCTCAAAGCATGTGTAAAAATAAGATCTCTCACCAACATGCACAAATGTCATACCTTCAGGCCAACTAATCTAATGATCAATGCTACACCATATGCACATAAAAGCAGGTTCAGCAAAATGCCGCCACTAAAGAGGATGCACAGAAAGAGCCCACTGCCTTAACCACGAGACCCCCTATAGAGTTTGAAGCCATCTACCTCCTCTCAACCACGGTGACCACATGCATTTGTGGTCCAGAGTGATAGCTCTGAGGAGGAATCTGTGCATGACATGGAGACCCAAATGCCACCCTAGTCACCACCAGTCTACACAGCCATTGACATGGCCCAATCATTAGAACTTGTGTGGCCACCTATATCGACTTATGCTCTCTCCAACACAATAATATCTTTCTTAGAGCTAAGGGGTCTGGGTAGTTTGTATGAGAGCCTAAATTCCTTGGAGGACAGTCCTACAATGACCACATACATAAGGGACTTTCTCCATTCTTACCACTCCAGCAATACACAAGTTGGCAAGTATGGCACCATCACTGTACATCAAAGCCCACTCAACATTATCCTCCACAGTAAAGTAATTCAAAGGGCTTTCTCACTCCCAACACAAGGTGCCAAATACCCTACATGGCCTGTCGATGCTAAATTTCTTGAAGTATAGCTTCTCCTTGCCAAGGGCACAATGTTCCATAGGGATGGGATATTACTTCGCACCATCCTTAACCCTCGCCTCAAGGAAGTAGCACAATTCCTATCCACAATCCTGGGGGTTAAGTGTAGTAAGAATCGATCCCTTCCACTCTGCACATTTGTTTTGTTGAGTAGGAAACTAAAGAAAGACTAGATCCAACACTTAGTCATCTTCTTCAGAAAAAAGCTAGATGGTTCATGCGGCCAAAAATGTAAAATTCCACACTTATTGGCTATAATCATAAAAAAAGAGCTACAAGAATGAGAAATGACTCTACCCAGTCACCAAAACCTATTGAGGAGTTGGACATTCCCTTCTCAATAGTATGGGAGCCGTCACCAACTTCTCCTACTATCACATTGGCAAATGCAAATACCTCAGAAGAAATGCCTATTCTAGAGGTTGAAATTGAGGAACTACCCCACGAGATGCTACAGGTCAATGCACAACTGCAACCAATATATCTCCAACAGCAGCAATAGCTAGAGCTTGAGGTAGGATTGGCACTAGAGCCTGAGGCAAGATCGTCGGCACCAAAGCCTGAGGCTACATTAGCACCAGCATCACCCATCGACGCCATTGCAGTCCATGAACGACAAGGGGAGCTAGTGCCAGATCAACAATATGACTATTGTACCCCAGTGGACTGAAATACCATTGGAACAACCCCCCACAAGTACTACAGAATCATTAGGATGGCTACATGGGCACCAATTATATCAGTAATATCACCAGTCCTCATCACTGTCTGTCATTCTCCATCATCAAGCTAGCTAAATGATACAAATGTCTGAACTATTCACTAGCTTGGCCAAGGAGGAATATGCAAGAGAATTGGACAGATGGACTGCAACAGAAATCGAAGACCAATTCCAAGCAATCGCCATAGAGGTCAAGGCACTTCAGGTGCAAATAGATGAGAAGGAGGTTGAAGAAGTGCACATGAACCAAGCTCTCCAAGCTCAAGAGAAGGCAGTGAGGGATGTAACCTCCACCAAAGCCAAACACAACTGATAGTAGCAGTACAAGCAATGGCAATCCTATAAACCTACTATAACTCCTTGACCTCTACACATGCTTAGCAAACGAAAGCACTGGCACAAGCTCGCCTCGCTCTAATTCACAAAGAAGAAGAGCTCCAGGATTTCCAAGACAAGCTTGAAGACATGCGACGTCTATGGCAATATACACACATTGAGGAGCTTACAAGGGAATGCAGAATCTTAAAGGACCAACTTGCTACTGCTCAAAAGGCCAGCACTTCAGAAGCACAAGTCTTGGACCAATGGTCCAATACCACCACTAAAGACATTCCTCAATAAGCGAAGGTCACCTTGCAAATGAGAAAGCTTAAGGAGGCATATACATCCATCTACCATAAATATAAAGAAAAAATGGATGAGATGCAATCCCAAAAGATAATCATCTCCAAGCTTGAACTCCAATTGCTAGTGCACAACAAGGAGACAATGGAATACAACACCAATTAAGCCCCACTACAATGCACAACAGTGATAACAAGAGCTTGTGGCTGCTCTACAAGTAGAAGATCACCTCAATGCATCAGTGCTTATCCAATGGAACCAACTCCAAATCAGGATCATATCCACTCATCCAACAATCAAATGGGAACGTTCCATAAGGACAAAAACTCTGCACACACAGTATTTGATTTTGAATATCAGGATCCGAATAATCCAATTCGTGCTCCCATGCCAAATTCCAATGATGGGTATGATTTTCATGAGATACCACTTCCCAGTAACCCCATCAAGGAATTTTGGAGCAAATCCTGATATGAAAACTCAAGGTGGATGGACCCTGGACAACTTCCCTACCAACCTTTGTCAGCATCAAATTAGTGAAGATTGGATAAACAATTTGATCCACAACCTAATTGGAGCCGTCCCAAGCTCTTTGATGTAATCTTCTTGAAAGAGTACCTACATGCACCTCCATGTCTCAGGACTCATCCCAAGTTCTATGCAATTCCATGATGTCACAGATGGGAAGCCAACATACACACTTTGGGTGAAGATCGCACCATTAATTGGCCAATGATCCAACCATACTCTAGTATAGAATGGAATATCAAAGGCACAATGATTCGAGCACTTCAACAACATGAGTAAATAATGCACGACAACATTGATCGCTTCCTTCGCCTAAGTGCTATCTTCTACAAAACATTGGAATTCATTCTAAAGGTCCCATGTCACCTCGATAGCCCCATTTGCCTCCACTCAATTTCAATCCCATTGAACGGATCGATGCTCAGATTACAAGCCGACTCTATCAAAGAGGCATCTTTTTAGAAGCATGCCACATATCTCTGCTCGAACAAATGGTGGATACACGCTACCTGGAAACTGAGCAAAAATTGTATGGTGCCAAGGCTTTACAACAGGATCGACTGGCATGACACAAGTTTCACAACCAGTGGATTACACACATGGCAACCCAGCTATGTGCTCACAATAAGCCATAACTCGAGGACGAGTAATAAAATGGATCCGAGAGTATGCTGTCTCTGCACCAACATGGACTTAGGTAGTACAAAATGTGTGTGTAGAGTAGTGGCAAAGCTCCGCTTGTACTTGCATAAGGCTAGGAATAATCTCTCTTAGGAATCCTCAACATGCAAGTTCTGCTTGCAACTCCTACATGCATGTTCTACATGCAAGTCCTACACGCGATTCCTACATGCGAGTTCTACATACACCTTCTACATGTGAGTTCTACATACAACTCCTACATGTGATTCTTACATGCGAGTTCTACATGCAACTCCTACATGCAAGTCCTACATGTGATTCCTACATGCGAGTTCTACATACAACTCCTACATGCAACATGCGAGTTCTACATGCAACTCCTACATGCAACATGCAATTCCTACATGTAGCTTGCAACTCCTTGCAGCTTCTATATCAAGTTCTACATGTAGAGAGAGAATGTCTTACAATTCCTACATGTAGACAGAGAAGCTCTCCAACTTGTATAAATACCCCATAATGGAATGAAGCCCACACTCTTTGGGGCATTGTGTTGAGTTCCACTTTGGTATTCCAAGAAACTGTCTCAAGTGTCCATGCTTCCTTGCACTCCACGTCCAAAAGCATGTCCTAACCTTATAACTCCTCCTCCCCTCTCCTCCAACCTTGCAACCCATCCTCTCCCTCTCCTCCTCCTCGTCCTCCCTCGTCCTCCCTCCTCCTCCTCCCTCCTCCTCCTTCTCCTCCTCCTCCCTCCTCTCTCTTCTTTCCCCCAATGCTCTTACATCTTCTTTCTCTCCCACTCCTATGCTCCCCCTAAACCCTTAGTTCCTCAACCCTTAACCTCCATGAACTATGAGGGAGATGAGTTCTCGACCATGTACTCTACCCTAAACCTTGGATCCTTCTTCTAACCCTTGAACCCCTTCTAAACTCTAGAGCCTCTTCTAAACTTTGGAACCTATCTTTAAACCTTGGAACATCCTTCTAAACCCTAAACCTCCCTCTAACCCTTAAACTCCTTCTAAACCCTTCAACCTCCAATGAAGGCGAAAGCCTTCATTACCTCAACCATGATGATGCATGTTCCTTTCACACATGCATGCACTATGTTTTCTTACCACACTTAAGCCTATGTCTCTCACCGGAATATGACTCAAGATCCTAAGCTACACTTATACTACAAACGACTGCACCGATATATCTGTAGGTGACAAAAAGCCTTGAAACCCTACATACTGATGAGAATACCTTGCTCTTCTTGTGGAAGCCATGAGAAAGAGCCAACAATCTAAGGGGATGATTAAGGAGGGGTTTAAAGAGAGAGCCAACAATCTAAGGGGATGATTAAGGAGGGGTTTAAAGAGTGATTAAAGGGAAGTGGTTAAGGGGGTGGTTAAGGACAGTTAAGGACGAGGTGAATCGTTAAGGAGGGGTCTCAGAGGGTGGTTAAAGGGAAGTGGTTAAGGAGAGGTGGTTAAGGAGGTCTAAGGGGTGGTTAAGGGGGGGATTAATGGGGGGTTAATGGAGATTGCTTAATGGTGAGTGGTTAAGGGGGAGGTTAATGGGGGTTAATGGAGAGTGGTTAAGGAGATGGTTAAGGAGAGTGGTTAATGGAGAGTGGTTAAGGAGGTTAAGGAGAGTTAATGGGAAGTTAAGTCTTACCCAAGAGAGGGCATTAGCCCTCCCCCCACCTATTGCATGCGTAACAAGTTGTGGGGAGGGCTAATGCCCCCCCTTACCCCAAATAGGCCACCCAATGCCATGCCAATGGAGAGAGGACGCCCACACTGACATAGAGAGGATGCCGCCAATGGAGGGGGAGAGAGAGAGAGAGAGAGAGGGGGAGGCTTGGGCCGCTCGGTCAAGCGGAGGAAGAGGGAGAGAGAGGAAGAGGCCGAGCGAAGGGAGAGAGGGAGAGGCCGAGCAGAGGGAGAGAGGGAGAGGAGGGAGGGGCCACTAAGCGACAGAGCGGAAGGAAGCGAGAGAGAGGGAGAGAGGAGGGAGGGGCGGGGAAGAGAGAGGGAGAGGAAGAGGGAGAGAAGAGGGAGGGGCAGCCGAGTGGAAGGGAGCGGGAGAGAGGAAGAGAGGGAGAGGAGGGAGAGGCTGCCAAGTGGAGGAGAGAGGGAGAGAGGAGGGAGAGGCAGCCAAGCGAGGGAGAGAGGAAGAGGGAGAGAGGGGCGACTGAGCAGGGCGAGAGGGAGAGGAGTGGAGGAGGGGAGGAGAGAGGGAGGGAGGAGATGGAATACCTCAAGAGGAGAGGAGGAGTCCGATGAAGGGAGGAGGATTTTGAAAAAAGGAGGGAGAATGAGAGAATGAGGAGGGAGGTTGAGATTTTATGGGGAAGTGGGTTATAATTAGGGTTAAGGCAGCTTTTTTAGGCTTTTTATTAGCATGAGTATAAGTATAAGCCACTCTTTCATTCCGAACTCATTCTTCATTTTTTGTGGTTCTCTCTTCATCTCAACCTGTTGCACGAATCAACAAAATTTTCCAAATCATGCAATAGGTAGAGAGCTTTCCAACCTATTGCGTACGCCACATCTTCCACATCAAATTTTTTAAAATTTGAATTTTTTTTAAAACTTTTTGTATCTCTTTCAACCTATTACATAAGCAACACCTTCCAAAAGTTTCTTTACTTTTAGTTTTTTTAACTTTTAAAGATTTCTAAAAAAACTTTACAAACTTAAAAAATTCTATTAACCTATTATGTACGCAACAACTCAAGAATGTCCCAAAAAACTCTCCCAAGCTATTGTGTATGCAATAATTCCAATCCTTTGGGCTTTTCCAAAATTTACAATATTTTTAAAAAAGTCCCCTAACCTATTGTGTCCGCAACAACTTAGAAAGGCTTTTTTAATTTAGATTTCAAAAACTCATTACCAATAATATTATTTATCTATAATATGATATATTAAAAATTATACAAAAATATATTATCTATAATGTAATATATTAATATATTAAAAATTATATAAAAATATATTATCTATTTTGTAATATAATACTATATTAAAATTTATACATAAATATATTAAAACATAGTATAATCTATACAATTCTATAAATTTTATATATTTATAAGATATTATTTTTAAAAATTATTATTATTATTTATATAAAATAAAAAAATAATTATAACTATTAATTAAATGAAAATAATTAACATATACATTAGAGATATATTAAACTAACTAATTTAAATTTTATATTATTGATACAAAATTTGGTAATTTGTGCAATAGGTTGGGGTTAGCACCCACCAACCTGTTGCACTTGCAACAGGTGGGGGTCCCCTGCAACCTATTACATGTGCAACAGGTTGGTGGGTGCAACCCCATGTGTAACAGGTTAGCACCCACCAACCTGTTGCACATGCAATAGGTTGGGGGGGACCCCCACCTATTGCATGTGCAACAGATTGGTGGGTGCAAGCCCAACTTATTGCACAAATCACCAAAATTTGGTGATTTGTGCAATAGGCTAGGGTTGACGTTCAATAGGTTAGAGGGAGGGGGACCCAACTTGTTGCACATGCAACAGGTTGGGGTTGCACCCAACAACCTGTTGCACATGCAACAGGTCGGGGGGGCAGCCCCAACCTATTGCACAAATCACCAAATTTTTGTGATTAGTGCAACAGGTGGTGGGTGCACCCACCATCCTATTGCATATGCAACAAGTTGGAGGTACATTTATGATTTTGGGTTTGGACTTTATGGTTAGGGTTTAGGGTTAAGGTTTAGGATTTAGGGTTTAGGTATAGGTTGGGCTGCACATCAATATATTTTGTATTTTGATTTCAAGTGTTAGATTTGTTGGGCTTTTTTACAATTGCTAATGCTTTATTTCTGAAATTGTTATAGGTATTTACCCTAACAGAGGGCTTAGAGGTGGTGTTATATGAGAAGAATAAAGTCATAGGCTTTGGATAAATACATAGTCTTGATCCTATAAATGTATGTCATTTTCAACGTTGTGGTGAGAGAAGATGTGTAGTGATAATCACCAAAGTGCTAAGTCCTATGGTGCATTTAAAATATCCACATGGAGACTTTGAAACATTGGTGGGTGGTATCTTACAATGTGACATATTTGATATGCAAGCACATAGAACTTTTTAGGACCAAGATATACTTTCAAGATTTCAAGAGAACTTTTATTGAGGGGTAAAAAGTTGAGATGTTGTCTTGCTCAGGAGAAGTGTTAGTAAGGGCTATGATCATAATCTTCTTTGTATGGTGGAGGTAATTAAGCTGACTAGTGAAGGGGTCATTCAAAATGCAATGGATAACCAAAATAAATTCATTTCAATTCCAAAACAATAACAACAATGACAATACAATCACTTAGCACAAGATCATTAACATCACACTATGAAGACATACTCCATGATAAAAGCGTGGTAAATGCAACAATCTTATGCCTCCAAGAATTGCATTCCAAAGAAGACAACTATTTAACATTGCCTGGATTTACATGTTTGCAAAAAAACAACGGGGTTGGAATTGCAACATGTTTTAAAAAAGAACTAGTGTTGGAACTACACCAATACATCATCGAAACAACTTGAGAATGCTACCTTACAATATTCAATACATCACAACAATTGAAATTTGCTATAATTAATGTTTACAAAGGACACACAATATTATATTCTATTCTTGTGTCCATACAAAAAAAGCTACCGCCTCGAATAGATCATGACATGCTACCTTACAATATTCAATACATTACAACAATTGAAATTTGCTATAATTAATGTTTACAAAGGACA
Source organism: Dipteris shenzhenensis (assembly GCF_047967505.1). Taxonomy (NCBI): domain Eukaryota; kingdom Viridiplantae; phylum Streptophyta; class Polypodiopsida; order Gleicheniales; family Dipteridaceae; genus Dipteris; species Dipteris shenzhenensis. The sequence continues at coordinate 10,307,419 of NC_141621.1, read as the reverse complement.
CACAACATTACATTCTATTCTTGTATCCATACTAAAAAAGCTACTACCTCGAATAGATCATGACATCCCAACTACAATAATCAAGTGACTTCAACACTCTATATGATCCCACCAAAATTGACTCCACAATACTTACCTCATACATGGCACAAAATAATTTCTTGCAATTGATTCAAGAACCTACAATTATTTCTGGTACACAATTGACCACATATGGTCAGACACAAAAAATGAACAAAAGAAGGTTGGTACTAATTACATATATTGGTCAGACGACTCTCTTATTTACGAAATCATTGACCTCGATTTAGGGGAGGCCTTCTAAATGTAATTCACCTTGTTTGGATTTGATGAGGTAGGTGACAGGTGTGGACGAGCTAGTGAAGTCGGAGCTACCCACCCAATGTTGTTTCTGCTTTGATGATTTTTGTGGTCTCGATGCTTATATGTTATCCACCATCTACCATTCTCGTTGACGATGTAGCTGCACAAATAAATTCTCTGCTTTTTGCACTTGCCAACCTGCCGTGTTTGCAGATTTGCATTCAATGTTTGAAGATGCCTCTGTAACCTCTTCCCTATCCAGGACACATCCTGTAGCTCCAAGCTTTAACTCCAAAGTTACTCCTCTTTGGACTGCAGCCTAGGTTCCTATAATCTGTTCATAGTCCAGCTACCTCGAAGCTTTACCACAGAATTTAGTGCTCCTTGGCCTGCAATCTCCTGGTTCTCAGTGCTCTCACTCTCATAGCTCACTCCAGAGCCTTCCAACCAAGTCCTCTACAACAGTCTAGCTTACTAATTTGTATTGAACATTAAATCCAGTCCAGTTGGTTTCTGCACCACCCAGAACCTTCAACTTCCAACCACAAGTGCTCTACAAATGCAATGGCAAAGCTCTCCACAACTTACCAATCCAAGACTCTTTGTCCTGCCCAAATGCCCTGGCAAAGCTCACCGATTGGATTGCTCAAACTAGTCGCCGTGTAACAGTTCGCCGTTGTGTGTGCCACTCTTCAAGAGTTCTGTAGCAAGTCTCACTGATTCTTTCTCAATAATCTCAGTCTTCAAGCTTTCCAACCAAGTCCTCCACAGTTGAATCGCTCTTTTGACTCGAAGTAGATGCACTGTAACAGGTCTCCGTTCGACTCTTGATGAGTTTTCTGTAGCAAGTCTCCCTGTTTTTCTCAGTAACGTTCGTCTTCAAGCTTGCCTGTCTCTGCTGTTCGGGACGTGTACACATAGCTCCATTGTCTCTGGTTGTTTCCTCGTAGATTGCCATCATTATTAGCAAGGAAGGAGCTCGCACAGTCGGTAAGCATAAATGGAGGAACGCAAACTCAAAGCTTCGAGGTTCGAAACGGTCCGCACCGCCGACCTCTTCGCTAAACTCACGCGGTGGCTGCCGATTCAACACCGGCCTCACCATGTCTCCATCGAATCCGACGCAAGGAGGCAGCACTTCATCCCTCTCCTCCAGCTCCTGCCCATCGTGATCTTCGCTTCTCTGCTGATTGTAGCTTGGGCATTCGAAAGTTCATTCGAAACTCGCTTTCTGCCAATATGGATGCTTTTAAAGAGGTATCGGTTGCCTGTGCTGCTTTGGCTCATTGCTGGAGCTTGCGGGTTCCATTGGTACACGAGAAGGCCCCGACCTGTGTATCTTGTGGATTTCAGCTGCTTCAAACTGGGTGACGATAAGAAGATTAATTACGAAATTGCTGAGTATTTCACCAGAAGGATCGACAGATTCACGCTGCCAAGCATGGAGTTTCAAAGGAAGATCCTCATGCGCTCTGGTCTAGGGGAAGAGACCTACGCCCCGCGCTTCATGTTTGGTGATCGGTTTCCGCAATTTTCCGACGCTATAGAAGAAACAGAGGAGATGATCTTCGGACCCGTCGACGACCTCCTTCGCAGGACTGGAGTCGGTGCTCACGAGATTTCCATCGTCATCACGAATTGCAGTCTCTTCTCGCCTACTCCCTCGTTCTCCGCTATGCTCGTGAATCATTACAAGATGCGAGAAGATGTCAAGTGTTTCCATCTCTCCGGCATGGGTTGCAGTGCTTCCCTCATCGGTTGCAAGCTTGTCAACGACATCTTGAAGACGCATCCGAACGAGTACGCTCTAGTAGTGAGCACAGAGAACATGACTTTGAGCTGGTACTTCGGGAACGAGAAGCCCATGCTCGTGGCAAATTGCCTCTTTCGAATGGGTTGCGCGGCCATGTTGCTCACAAATAAGCAAAGTGAGAGGTCGCGGAGCAAATACGAATTTCAGCACTGCGTTAGAACGCACAAGGCAGCGGATGACAGAGCATACGGCTGTGCGTTCTACAGAGAAGACGAAGATGGAACTCTGGGCGTTGCACTGAATAAAAATCTCATGGGAGTCGCTGCGGACGCGCTGAGGACGAACATCCGCGGATTGGCTCCTCTTATACTGCCCTTTTCGGAGCAGCTGCTGTTCGTGGTCAGCCTACTCTGCCGAGAGATTCTGAAGCTGAAAGTCAAGCAATATCAACCCGATTTCAAGTTGGCAGTTCAACACTTTTGCCTTCACGCGGGAGGAAGAGCCGTGATAGATGAGATTCAGAAAAATCTGTATCTGGAGGATTACCACATGGAACCGGCCCGCGCTACGCTTTATCGTTTCGGAAATACGTCTGCGAGCTGTCTGTGGTACGTATTTGCGTACATGGAAGCAAAGCAACGCGTCAAGAAAGGAGACAAGGTGTGGATGCTTGGATTAGGATCAGGTTTCAAGTGCAACAGTTTGATATGGAAGGCAATCGATGACATTTCTATCTCTGGCAGCAACCCCTGGGCAGATTGCATCCATACATATCCTGACATTCTGTTTCGCGCTCGTGCAACTAAATCTTCTACGTGAGAGCAGAATTGTGTTCACCTCTTTATGTTTTAGGAAGTGATCTGACGCTAGCAGCATTCATATGATATATCTAAATCGAATCTTCTACCTACATTGTTGGTTTTGTATGTTGGAGGAAGTGACCTGATGTTAGCAGCAATCAAATTTTCTACGTCGAGACTCGAGAGTACATTTCTGTTCTTGCACTCATATCTTGGGCTCTTCCAATCATATCTTCGATGTCGAGAGCAGAATTTTGTTCGGTTTTGTATGTTAGAGGAAGTGATTTGATGCTAGCAGCAGTTCAAATCTTCTTCGTCGACAGTTAATTTCTGTTCAGTTTTGTGTAAATTTCTGTTCAGTTTTGATGCGAGCAGCAGTCAGATTTTCAACGTCTACAGTAAATTTCTGTTCAGTTTGTCTAATTTTGCGCTCTTGCAATCACATCTTCTACGTCGAGAGCAGATTTTTGTTCGGCTTTGGAGTCTGGACCTTAATGAAGTGGCTTCATGCCACCAGCAATCAATTCTTCTACACCGAGAGTTCACTTTTGTCTAATTTTGCGCTTTGCAATTAAATCTTCTACATGGAGAGCAGAACTTTGTGATGCTAACGGCGATCAAATCTTCAACCTCGACTAATTTTTTACAGTTTAGTATCTTTGATTTGCCATGCAGCATAACTGAGTTCACACTTTTCAGTATCATGTACGACTTATGGAAATAGTAATGTCAAGGACCTTAGAGTAATCATGCTTTTCTCCTCCAATCTAGCAACATCAAACCATTTCCTTATGCTTGGTAGGAGTGTCTTCGAGAGTGTGATACTCATTTTTGTGTAATTTTTTTAAAAAACTAATCACGTGAGTACCTCGAATTATATATTCAAGGCAATGTTAATAGCGGAGTGTAGTGAAAACTATCATGTGTTGATTTAAAAGCATCCATTCTACCACTATATTAGGAGGTAATGCTCCTTTGGCATAGAAGCTTTTGACCTACCCCGTGGATGGTGGAAGCCTTATTGACGTCAGGCTAGGTTGGAGAAGCGATATTTGCTATTTATTAAATTATTTCCTAAATTCCATGCACCATACTCCGGTTGGGTAGGCCTCTTGAATGTATTCAACTTGTTTTTTTCTTTGAGAAAAGAAAATAATTTATATTAAAAGGAAAAGAACTACAAAATAGAGAAATACAACAAAGTTAAGATCAAGACATACTGCCACTATGACACTTAAGAAGGTTTTGTCTCGATTTGCAAAATACTCCATAAACTCTAACGTTGCATGGTGAACTTGGAATCGCGAGTCTAAGGGCAATCTCCCTCGCTTAAACACTATATCATTCCTCACGTGCCAAATATACTAAATGGAAGATGCTCTGATAAGTTGCCAAATATTGCACAACTCTTCTGATTTAAATCCACGATCGTCTAGTAAAACTGTCTTCTACTGAAAATCAAAACGCATGTGAGTAGGAGCAAGCCAATTGCGCAAGCCACGCTAAATACTCTGAATGACTTTGCAATCCCAGAACAAATGGTAATATGTTTCCATAGCTACTTTATAGGACATACTGGAGATACGTCCTTCCATTTGATGATGCGATTCTTAGTTGAGAGCTTACAAGTAACTAACCGCCATAACATAAAATTTAGCCTGTTAGAAGATGTTGCCTTCCAAACCCTCTTGACTTGAAGAGCCCAAATCGCTTTGTAGTCGTGAGGGGCCTTATGGTGCCACAAACGCTGAACGTTTTTTGGTATATCAACATTTTTGCCTTTAAAGGAGCCTATGCGACCAAGCCGCGAGAGATCCGAATGAGCCCAACTACCAAGATCTAAGGGCTAATTAGAAGCTTGAATGTAGAAAGGAGGTACTTTATATATTTAGCTCTTATTCATAGCTTGCGAATCCTTGGTACATATGTTGCTCAATTTGTGCTTCAGACTAATCTTGTGATGGTAGTTTACTAACGTTGAAAATTTTCTAATACCACTATGAACATTTTGTTTGTCATCATGACAAGAAGGTCTAAGAATATGTCTAATTCTCTCACAAACAAGTCCTAACCATAGAGATGCATTTGGCACAATAAGTCAAAGAATCCTATTTTCTTGGCATAATTAAAATAAAAAGTTTTGGTTCTAGACTCGGCTTTAACATTTTTGACAAACTAGAACTAAGCATTGTAGCATTTACAAGGAAGCTCACTTTTATCACAATGGCATCCAATGGAATGTTTCAAATTCAATGCTAGTGAACACCAAGCAACACAGTTCTGTACAAGTAGATCGTAGGGCCAAATTCACTATGAGAAGGTCTTACCACTCAGTAATACCAAGGAGCAATGTCTAGTTCTTTTAAAAACAAGTCCTAACACTATTTTGGTAGCATAGCAGGACATAAAAGTGTCCTTTTGAGGTTTTGGCAAAAAAATCATAACTTGATGTAGATTATTTTTTGGTGATTTCCTCTATTGAACTTAAGGCAGACTCATAGGACTATTTTCTAAAATAGGAGGCACACACAAAAAACTATTACATGCAATTACAAAAAGCTCACAAATGTATGGTAAGACAACGTTTCACCCAGACAATACTCAAATTTGTAACTTTATCGACCATGCCTGAAAATAAAAATGATTTTAATGAGCTAGCATTTTTTACACAATGTGGGTCATTGTTTGTTTGGGTGTAGCCATTTTTGATGAGGTTCAGGGACTTTTCTGTATATGGGCATCTTAAGAGCATGACCTATAACTTATGCATTGCTTAACGAAATTCGGCAAACTTTGTCTTCAAGTTGTAGTACACATTCCAAACTTGAACATGAGAGCAAAAAATTATGGAATAAGGATTTGAAACGAGACCGTTAAAGCATTACAAGTATTGTGTTGCATGTGAAGCATGCATCCTGAAGACTATAGGATATAGCAATTTATTCAAAAACATCAAAATTTTGTTCTATACATACATGCAACCAAGTAATCATTCTAAAGTACACTACGTGAGCTTCTCCTCAACCCAAGGACACACGTAAATGAGATCATTATGCATGGGTTAATGGGCCTCCAATGTTGTGCTAAAGTGATGCATACCCATTTGAGGGCACGCTCCATAACTTTTTTTTGATTTCTTGAAAACCAAAACGGATTGAAAATTTGGAATCCAAACTATTGGGACTAGTGCATCGTGGTCTTAAAACATTGATAGTTGTTGGTATTGGTATCTAGATTCACCCTAAAATGGAAGGAGTTGGAAAAGTGTAATTTGTGCATGTGAAAAGATATTTTAATAAATCCAACACTATTTATAATTTTGAATTGTTTCTTTTTCCATGCACTTTCTTTCTATCTGGTTCATAAGCATGCCAAAGGTCATTGCATTTAATAATACACACCACCAAACCCAATAGCATGCTCTTTGGCCTATCTGTGTTTTCAAGCATTTTAGGCCACATTGCACTTGTCCAATTCTGCTGATGTGTATCGCCGAAGGGGGGAAAACCAACATATGAAATTTTGCCTCTCCCATGAATTTTATTTTTCACACCTCCCGCCCATCAAATCTTGGAAGATTAAGTACCTGCAACTTGCCCCTGCCCTGCAAATGCCTTGCAACCCGCATGCACCTTGACGTGACCTTACATAGACTTTGGTTTGCCATTGTCTTCTTTTGGGTAAGTTGTCTTCTATTCTTTGCTTGCCTCACCAGCTAGCTTCTCTCTGTTTTGGTTTGGCATTGTCATCTTTCATCGATCATCGTCACCATGGCAACATGCAGCCCGCAATGGCTTACAAGAGAAGCAAATAGAGGCTATGAGATAGAAAAGATGAAAAGCTTGGTCAGGGGCACAAGGAGCAGAAGACTGCTTGTAGAGCAGCAGCAGGAAGTAGTGTTGCAGATGCATGCATTTGATCATTGCCATCAGAGCGAAGAAAACGAGTTGTGATGTCATGATTGGTGGTAGCATTCGAGGAAGCAACATTAGGCCGTTCAGGAAAATACAATTCTCGAGTCTTCACAAGCTTTATCCTGCACTCTAGAGTGACAACCCTACCAACACCTTGTATTTTCATGCCAAAACGTCACCACTATTGCAATGACTTCTGCACTTAGGCTGTCTCTCCTTTTCTTGCATTCTATTGAAGCCCATAGACTACTTGGATTGAGATGATCAGGTATCGCTTCGACTCTTCGTGCATCTCTCGAGAGTTTCTCCAAATAACAAGGACATCTGTAGAAAGCAGACAGGATACAAGATGTTTGATGAGCACATCATACACATGCTTGATACAACACAGGTCAGTGATTGCCTAAACCATCCCAGTGGTTGCTTGTGATTGAGCTTTGGGATAGTTTACTTGTTTCATTTCTTCATACAATGCAGGTCAGGGCTGGCCTGGACTTAATGTGATTGTCCTAAACCAGCCCGGTGGTTGGAATATCATACAACCGTGTGGCTGGTTTAGCTCAAACACCAAAACTAGGCTGGCTTGGACTTAACGTGATTGTCCTAAACTAGCTCGATGGTCGGAACATCATGCAATCATGGTTGGGTCAGCTCAAACACCAGTTATGTGATTGTCCTAAGCTAGCCCAGTGGTTGGAATATCATGCAACTGTGTGGCTGGTTCAGCTCAAACACTAGAGCCAAGTTGGCTTGGACTTAATGTAATTGTCCTAAACCATCTCGGTGGTTAGAACATCATGCAATTGTGATTGGGTCGGCTCAAACACCAATTAAGGCTAGAGGAGGTAGGCACTGGCAACAAAATGCATTTGTGTTGGTTTAGGATTACCTGCAACCCCCACAAAATATAACCTTTAGTAAATTCCAAACAACCACCGCACTTGTTTCAATAAATCCCAATCTATAAATCCCAAACAAGGGAAAATGTAAATCCCAAACAGTATACTAATCCCAAACAACCACTGAGCTTGTTTTAGTGACAATGATTGTGCATGAGGGGCCATCTAATTCATAGTTTCAAATTAGCATTCAGTTGGAATCAAACTATAATAACAATGACTGTGCATGAGGGACCATCTAATTCACATGCTCAGATTAGCATTGAGCCAAAATCAGATTGTAATAATAATGACTTTGAATCTAGTTCACAAGCTTAGATTAGCATTCGGTCGGTTTATCAAGCCGTAATAACAATAGTTTAGAATGAGAACTAGCATTAAGCTGAGATAGACTATAAGAACATATGACACGGTTAGAATCAGCATCTAATCGCACGTCATGAGTGAAGCAGTCATAAGCAAATAGAAACTTCGAATCCAACTAAATGCAACATTTTCAAATTATAAGGTCCAGCTGAGTGAAGGAATCGTATCCAAGGATGGATAAATGACGAATTATTGCTTTAAAATTGAAGTTATATAGAAAAGCCAAATGTATAGTCAGCCCCTAAAGTTATATACCTAGGTAGTATACAACCAAGAACATTATATCATAAGGGAAAGTCACCACATCACAATAAAGGCTAAAACTACAAGATATTAAGTGTTCCTAATCTCAACTACCAAAACAGGTTTTGCATTAAACCTCACTTTTAAAGTTTTGAATTATCCTGCATATAAGTGTTATGCAATAAAAAAATTTTAATTGGTATCACTCATACATGATTAGAGGCACTCTATAAGTTTAATTTAAGGCCTTGAAGGTTCTTATGAAAACATTTAACCCTTATATCTTGAATTTAGCATGCATTATAGCATAATGAACAATCAAAATGTGGTTTGAATTTGGTGTTCTATATGATATTAAGTCCCCTAAAAACTCACACTACTCCATAATATCCTATTAAAGAAATATGCAAAGTATAACTGAGTCTGGAACTTGTTAGACATGCCAAAGAATTTGCAAGAGGTCAAATTTTACATTGCTGCTATCCCCATTCTCTAAAATTACATTTGAGGCCATAAATCATGATAAGCATGATTATCAAGCTCCAAAGTAATCTAAACATATGTGTTCCAGTTATCCTTGGACTTAAGAACTTGAAAACTCTTTGAAAGCTCATTCTAACGAAGAAGTATGGCCATTCTATCTAGAACTTGAGAAAAGAGCTTGCATCGCAAAAAAATTGGACTCAAAAAGGGCCCTATAAGGAAGCCCTTGGGCTGGCCCACATGGAAGAATAAGGTGAATAAAACCCAATAGAATATTCGCTGGTGGAGGAAATAGAATATTGGAAGTGGCATGACTTCTCTATTTCTTTATTCAATGGCCCAAACAATGATGTGGAGCACCCACTTGCTATCTCAACTCTTCCATCACGTTTTTTAAATGTAACCAAACTGAGAAACCTAGTTGATCAACCAAACTTATACTATTTGACCTGAAATCAAATCCTACCATCCAACTACAACACTCCTTTCATTCTCTCTCATTCCTCTTCTTTCCCCCTCATTTTTGAGCACCATTTCAAATTTCTCTTTCCTCCAGCACTCTTTTCAAATTTCTTGCTAGCTCCTAAGCGGGAAGCTTCTTTCATTATTCTCCCTCTTATGGGATGGACTTTCATGCCAAAATCTCATCATGTCTCTTCTCTACCTACATTTCCCTCTCATTCTTTCAATACTTTCAAGAATTTTGAATGAGATTCAACCTACCTTCTCCTTTCTCTATTTTGGGTGCTTCTCCTTCAAATCTCGCCACTTTCTCTCTCATATGAGATTCTCCCACGATCTCAAATCATTTCATTCACGAAGACAATGCAATCAATGTTCTGAGCAAGCCATAAATGATGTAGGGTGTTTGGAGCTTAGAAGGAGCTACCGGATGAGATTCTCTGAGAAAATATCAAAGAAGGTTGACTTTCAGGCATTGCAGTTATTGATGCATGAAAATCAATCTTGCTTGCCCATCTCTTAATACTAGCCACTTTCCCTACTACAATCTCTAAGGGTACATGATTTCAAACCATTTGTGAAGGTTTGGGGTCCATCTAGACAGCGTGTATGGAGGTTCACGTGAGATAATCTTTGGAACAATGCAACACAGTGATTATGATGAGATTTGTTTGTTAATGATGTAACTTTGAAGAAACAATTAGTTCGTAGATCATTTTGTGTAGTTGTGTTTTAATTTATTACATGGTTTGAAAACGTTGAAAGATTTGTTTGTTTTGTAAGAAATTTCATGAGAAATGAGTCTTTTCCTCTCTTACTAATAACTATTAATACTTTTCTATAGAATATTGCGTGAAATAGATTTCGAGATGTTTGGGAGCATATAACTTGTTTTGAAGCAAGAACCATCAACTTCATCATTCCTAGAACACATTTGAGACCACTGGGAGGGACAAATTTGATCACATTTTTCTTTTAAAGAACCTTGCTCCAAGAATCAGGTATGGTTCATTCATGTAGTTTTAGAATGTTTTTAGTTTTCAACTCAAATAAGGGTCTATCAGAGCAACTTGCATGGAGACTCAAGTGAGAAAACCTTTAGAACAATACAAGACAATGAAAATAATGAGATTTTATGAGCAACTTTGAAGAAGTAATTAATCTGTAGTTTGTTTTGGTAATTGTGTTGTTTTCTTTTAATACCTGATTTGAAGAGGAAGAAAGATACACTCTTACTATTGAGGTTTTTTATAGAAGATGTATGGAGAAAGTTACAGAATGCCTGTTGTAAATGAGGGGGGAAGGGACAAAAAAGATTGGAAAAGGCACGAGGGTGGTTAGCTCTTGATAGCTTGGTACCTTTACTACAAAGGAAAAGATTCAAATATGATGATGCACATTGTTTCATCAATGCTGTGAATGACTTTACCCGGAATATGGAGATAGCTTGGGAAAAGAATCATTTCACACAGTACCTAGTAATCTCTAACTTGGACATTGAGATGTGCATATTGAATGGTCTTATATTTACTAATTTGTTTTTATATTTGGTAGCATATTTTATATGCTCATGTACCATACATGGCATGGAATTATGGAAGCATCGGAGTGTGGTCCACTTGGGGAACGGAAAAATCGCATTAGCAAGTATGTTGTGCATATAATAGAGCGACCCAACATGGGGGTGCTAGAACTAAGCCAAGCCCAATGGTTCAATTGGTTCAACGGTGGTATAGGCATATCAAAATAAGAGTAGCTAGAACGCTAGCATTCAAAGAGTCCTTAGTGTCCCATGCAGTGCAAGATGTTAACGTGGAACATTGAAGAAGAATATACAACTCATCAAATGGAAGACATAATCATGCAAGGTGGCATGCAACCCGTCATAGACAAGGGCACATATGGGTGGAGACAGATGAAAATGATGGTGTAGACTCTTCCATTGTGGATGCCCATGCATAAGTTTCAGAATTTCTTTGTAATTTTAGTTATGTGATTTGCAATAAAGCCAATGTATAATGGCCATGAGTTGCAGTACAAATGAGAAATTTTGAGTTATTAGATGTTAATTATAAGTATTTAGCTCAAGGTTGCACCAATTTTACTTTTTTAAGAGTTTTAATTAAAACAAGTATTTTTAAAAATTAGGGTTTTGGGCCCTATATAAAATAATGGGCCCTCATTTTCATTTCATTATTTAAAGAGCTCTCCACTCCCACACAGCCTCCCACTTGCCGCTGACATTTCCACCCTATCTCTTGCACCCTCACCCTTTCTCTCACACACTCTCTCCATCCCCCATGGCCAGGCCCAAGCTCAAGGCACCATAGAGACTGCCACATCAAGACGCACCTCCAGACTCAGAGATCGAGAATGATAGCCTCCCTCCCCTCCCCCTGATGATCCCCATCAAAGGGAGAAACTGCCATTCTAGAGGCTAGATAGGGAGCAAGGAGTAGGCCTGCAGATAGAGGAAGGCACAAGAGGATCATTATGCAGAGGCCGATGACTCAGAGAGCACACAAGAGGAGCGCAAGGAAAAGGAACAATGAAGGACAGAGCAGAGGACTAAGTAAGAGTAGAGAATCAGGGTCCACGCCAATGGGGGAGAGGACACCGAGCTCTAGGTCCAAGGCAAAGAGGCCCTCAACATCCAAGAAGAGGCCCTCCTCCAGTGAGGTGATACAGATTACGGTGGCACTTTAGGCGATCAAAAAGTTTCAAAAGTCCATCGATCTTCTCATCCTGATGGTGAGCTTCGCAAGGGTGGTATGCGAGGTCATGCAGGACCTCAACAATACCTCAATGTCCCGATATTATAGGTGTGTAGTTGTGGAGGCTCCCTTGCATATTTTTAGAGATGCCTTGCTTGCCATGTAGCATGCAGATGAGGCCTACCAAGTAGACCTCATGGATGACACCCAGCTGGCTGCCATCCATAGGAAAAGGGTCACGGTGACTGCCGAAGACATGTGGTTTATTGTCTACCTTAGGAAGCCCAAGGGCACTTAGGGATGTTGTATGCTCCACCTTGGGCGTTAGTTAGAGTTCATGAACTTTGCCTATAGGCATCAGTCTTGTATCAGCCTCTTTTCAATATAATAGAATGTCTTTTTTTGAAATTGTCTTCGTATGTGCAATCTCAAATTTATTTTCATTGTATTTACAATCTATTAATTTTCTTACATGCAATCTCAATTTACTTACGAAAGACTTTTTGATGATGTATACAATAGCAAATGAAATAATAAACATCAAATCTCAATAGAACATGCAAAAGGAAATAATACTCAAATTTACTTAATATGGAAAAGGAAACAATGTTTCGTAGGAGCGGGAAGAGAAAAAAATTTAAAAATGGTATTCTTTATTGACATAGAGTAGTATTACAAAGAGCACCCACTTGAACATACAAGCTACTCTAGTCTATGCTTTTTCTTGCTTAGCTCAGATCCCTTTTTTGCTTGCTAAAGCAGAGAGGGTTGCACAATATCATTCTCTATAGTGTGGGGATCTATAATGCCAACTATCCCTACAATAGTTATGATACTATAGAGAGGACTGTATCGTGTGTTCGAGAACAAAAATAAAGCTACAGTATGCCTAACCAAAACAATGCGGTTTGTAGTAGGATGGATGGGCCTCATCTTCACCATATGACTGAGGACCCTAAACTTTATGATATTCAGATTTCCATCTGGTGATAATTGTCGATGGAAGACCAAAATGTGTTGAGCCACTCTATTGATGTAGTGGCCGATCGAAGCCATCCCCCACTAGAAGACCCTCTAGTTCCACCCTTGCATCCGGTATATTCATCAACCCATAAGATAGCCTGCAACCAACATATCACATTAAAACCTGAAGATTATATAAACACACCATTTTTCAAGAATTAATAAGAATAAGGGTTTTGCACAAATGAAAAATAATATGTTTAAAAAATCATATTGGGGAGGCCACTGAGACATTAGCAGCCATATGCAAGATTTGTATGACAAAAACCCCTTGCAAACCCTGACATCGTAAGACCACAGCCTAGTTTTTGGCCACTAAGACATCAACAACCATGTGCATGCAGAAACTGGGCTTTGGTCTCACGATGTTGAATTTACGGTTTGCATAGGGTTTTGTCATATAAATCATGCACATGGTTGGTGATGTTTCCCAAATATGACTTTTTAAACATATTATTTTTCATCTATGAAAAAACCCTAAAACTAATTATATTCCCTATGGCCTGAATAAAAACCTTAAAGCTGTTATTTTCCCTATGTTACAAAACCATAACCCTAATTTTTCCCACAAATGGAGTGGCAGGGGCAAGTGGCGGTGGCAAGTGGCAATGGCAAGATGTCTTGGGTTTAAAATCATAAAAATCAGTTGGGTTGTGTACCCTAAGCCCTATTTCTAATTCCCTAAATCATATTTGGGAGGCGAGTGAGACATCAACAACCATGTGAAGAAACTGGGCTTTAGTCGCGTGTGATGTCAGATTTGGGGTTTGCTGGGGTTTTTTTGCATACAAATCATGCACATGGTTGCTGATGTCTCAGTGGCCTCCCAAATATATGTGAAAATGACCTTAGAAGTGTACTTTATAAAATGGGCATTGCCCTTAAAAATGCTTTTAATTACAATATTTTTATATTTATTGTTTTTACTTTTGGAAAGTCTCTCTCTCTCTCTCTCTCTCTCTCTCTCTCTCTCTCTCTCTCTCTCTCTCTCTCTTTCATTGGCCTCAACTATCTCCCTCTCCTCTCTCTCCCTTTCCCTCTCTCTCTCTCTCTCTCTCTCTCTCTCTCTCTCTGTCTCTCTCTCTCTCTCTCTCCCTCTCTCTTTGTCTCTCTCTTGTTGCCCTTAGCTATCTCCCTCCCTCCCTCTCTCTCTCTCTCTCTCTCTCTCTCTCATTGGCCTTAGCTATCTCCCTCTCCTCTCTCTCTCTCTCTCTCTCTCTCTCTCTTTGTCTCTCTCTCTCGTTGCCTTCTCCCTCTCTCTCTCTCTCTCTCTCTCATAGACCCACAAAGTCTTTCGAGGACGTTAATATATATTTCTTCCTTTCCCTCCCTTTGTGTCCCTCATTTCTCTCTCTCTTCTCTCTCTCTCTCTCTCTCTCTCTCTCTCTCTCTCTCTCTCTCTCTCGCTCCCCCTCTCTCCCTCGCTCTTTCTCAGTAAAATAATGAATATTCTACTTAGAGGTTTCATAGTGGGAGACACCCCAATGGTAGATGCTAAAGCACTATTTGCCAAGATGGGAGTCAACCTCACATGTGAGGCAACTTGGAGGGTTAGGAAGATGGAGATACAAACAAGACTATTAGTGCTGAAACTTCGGACTGCAATTAATAGGTCCAACCTTATGAGTATGCGAGCATCCTTGAAGGGGACCAAGATCTACTTGGATGATGACCTCACCCTTCTATAGAAGGAACATAGAAGGGAAGGCATAACACGGGTCCTGGTAGCAAGGGAAGTAGGGAAATGGGCTGCCTATAGGGATGGCAAAGCGATTATTCGAGAAAGAGTTGACAGAGGGGATAAGGGAGAAGGGGAGAAGGAATAGGGGGAACTATGACAGTGTCAGAGCCGGGAGGGGAGTGCAAAAAACAAGCTAAGTATGGTTGTATGGAACTGTAATGGTACACTTTGGTCTGACCCAGGTGGCTTCTTGGAGACATACACAAGCAGAGACATCATCTTCTACACTGAGACACATGAGAGCCTAGAGAGAGGGCTGCCCATAGTGACAGGGTACATTTAGGAGTCTACTCATAGGAGAGAATTGAGGAGAGGTAGTGGAGTACGAGGCTCTATGGGTGTAGCTATCCTTTTCAAAACACACTTGAGACTACTCATATCTGTGGTACGAAGTGAGGAGCATGCACGTCACATGTGGATACGAGTACAACTACTAGATGTCCGACTGATCATCATTGTTGCAGTATGCTATTTTCCTCCACACACATCATATGCCCATGATGTTACTACAAAGGGGCACAGTCCTTATGAGACAATACATGATGATATCATAGAGTCCTCTAAACAGGGAGACACCCTTCTTCTGAGGGATTTCAATGCAAGGACAATGGATAGGCAAGTGGGCCTACTTAACTTCACATATGAGAGAGACCCCCACATGATGTCAGAGTTAGATGTAGCAGAACTTGGGATTCGGAGACATTCTATAGATACTTCACATGTGATAGCATACGGGCGACACTTACTTGAGTTAGGAGTAGATACCAATACCAACAACTATCAATGTTTTAATACCACCATGCAGTAGTCTCTTGAGAGACCACGCTCAACATCATGTGATTACGTGTGAATAGCACTAACACATATAGTGTGCTATAAAGGAAAGGGTTAGATGCCCTAACCCTAACCCTAAATGGGTTTGTATATATTCTACATTTTCAACTAAATCTAGTGGACAGTTAGTCATTTGTGGTGTGCTCTCTAGCTGTGTCCTCTCTCCTCATCTCCCCTCTTCATATTTCGTTATAGTATAAGAGCTTCCTTGCCCTCCGTTGAGGCATTGAGATCCTTGTGAGAGAGATTGAGTGATTGAGGGAATGAGCTTCCTTTCTTTCATTCCGATGATGAAAGGTTTCCACTGAGAGAGAGAGAATTTCTATTCAATTCTTTTCATTGAGAGGGAGAGTTATTCATTCCGTTCACTTCGAGTGAGAGAAAGATATGCTTCACTATGAACGAGGTATCTTGAGAGGGGAGATATGTTTTTAAGAGAGAGAGAGAGATCTAGGTCATAGACTTTGAGAAATAGAGAGAGATCTAGGTCTTAGTCTTTGAGAGATCTCTGTGAGAAAGAGAAAGAAGATTGATTTTGTAGTGAAGCTTCTCTACCAGTTGCCTCCAGCGACTTCGACTAGAGATTCATGCAAGATCCTCTCCAACGTATGCCCACCACGCAACAATAGTTTCAGCTCTCGAGGCTTCATCAACCACAGCAAGGCAAGCAATCTAATTCTAACAACTCTACAACCACCTAAGATCTTCATAGCGACTCAACAATGCGGTCACCTTAGCTCTACAGCAAGCACTACGAAGGCTTCTTTGCAAACCCGACTTCTCGTCAGTGCCCACAGCTCTCCAATGCTCTTTGATGAAGGCCTCTACAGCTCAAGGCTACCCACAAACAACATAGCTCAAGGGCCAAACGGCTCTCCCGGCAACCTGCACCCTCGACTTGTAGATCAAGCTACAGCATAAAGGTTCCACATAGCCAGCATCTCCGATAGCTTGAGCACAAAAACGCCTCCAAACAGCACAGGCTGTTGCACAGCCTTCCAACACCGAGCTCCTTGAGGTGACTCTTCACTGAGAGCCATCTACATACGGGCTGCAGCTCCCGCAAAACGAAGGCTCCCTCCAAATAGGCTCCACGGTAGAGCCTCCGCGACGTTAGAAGCACGAGAATTTGCCATTCACAAACAAAGAGGCCCGCATGCGATACCCACAACGCACAGTAACCTCTGTCAACAGCCATCGGGCTGCAGTTCTTGCAACGCCTTCATTCCACGCGCCAGGCATCTCTAAAGTAACCATGACCAGTAGCTAGCCTCACGCCTCCAACAGCTCCTTCATCAGCAAACCTCAGCGCTCCCGACTTGCCAGCGCCAATGCCTTCACGCTCCCCAGCTCTGCTCACGAATCCAAGCTCTCCACAGCCAACTACGACACCACCGCTGCACACGAATGCCTATGGCTCCATTGCCTCATAGCCTCAAGCGGATCACCCATCTCCAAGGTTCTCAACCTTAGGAGACGACACGTGGTAGGGTTAGCTGTTAACCTTGGTTAGCAAAGTGGTTAGTTTTATCCCATGTGGCAGATAATCCCCTTGGTTAGGTTAGGTTTACCTTGGGTGTGGGCAAGTTTTTGCCACATCACCCTAGTTAACCTAACCATGGTTGCTTTGACTAAACCTCACTTACCATGTGGCAACCGCCTGCCACATCAGCTTGCACAGTCATGAGACATATCAACATTGACAAGTCAATAGCCACATAGGCTCTACCACATCATCTGTTAGCTATCACTGCTGTTGCCAAGTCATCAAGCCACACCATCAGTGCCCAGCCACCAGTCCACCTCATCATTTACCACGTGGCACTGCCCCCTGCAGGCACTCTCCTCTACAGGCACACTGTGCACACACTACATGTTCAGTTTCCTGCCACATCAGCACACAGGCTCCATAGGCACAGTCATTGCATGTGACACACAACTGCCACATCATCTCAGTGAGCACATTTGCACTCCTTTTGCCCCTCCACCTAGATCAAGCCGTATCTCTTGATCTAGGAAGAATTTGAGGGCGCCCCAAAAAGGAAAATCGCTTGATTTTTTGTGCTCTATGCGTTCATCACATCATGTGCACATTTTGCTGCAAGTATCACTCACTTTGGAGCCTCACCGCGCGATAAATCCACTTCCTACACGCACATCAGCCTCTACATCGACGCATCTGACCCAGTACATAAAAAGAACCAAATAATTTATCTATTCTTTTCTTCGATTCATGGTTGCTATAGATCTAGATCAGAATAGACTAGATCGCCATAGAGGAGATGATTTGAATTTCTCCAAGTTGTCAATCTAAGCCATGCCCAAAATTCCTGACTAGTTCCTACTTGGAGTCAGTCCTCCCTACGCTCACATACGGTTTCACATCATCACATTACCTGAAACTTGACGTTCATTAGTTCAGTGAGCAGACCTCAAAGTGTTCAGAGGCATTGACCGATTGATCAGTGGGGTAGATAGCATATGATTTGATTTCACACACACATGCCATCATTGCAAAGCCTATTTTGCTATTTTCCAGCATTGTGCACATCATTTCAAGCCTTGTAAAGCCTCTTGGCAATTCTCGGCATCATTTGCCACAAGCCTTGTAATTTAGATCGGATTATATATTGCAGTTCTACCTTCACTGACAGCTCAAACTCCACTTGCTACTACCGAATGGAGACCATTCTTGTACTTCAGTACAAATGGGACTATGTTGATGGATCTACACGTAGACCATTGGTTGGATGATCCAGCCAGCAGTAGCTCTACTCCACCTATTGTCACACAACACCAACAGTGGGATCTACAATAGGATCTCCAACTACACCAATAGTTTTCGCACCCATAGCAAATCCTGCCATTGCCCAAGCACAGGCAGAATGGGATAAGAAAGACAAGTATGTATATCATCTAATCAAGCAGAATGTGCAAGATGTCATGCTAGGATAACTCAACACCGTCAAGACATCAAAAGAAGCATGGGATATGTTTGCAGCTCTCTACAATCCAAGAACACTTCTAGGATTCTCACATTAAGAGAGCAAATCAACCAGAGTTTTTGCATCGGAAGTGAAACCGGTCATGCTTATGTACTTAGGATAATCAAAGACTACGACAATCCACTCGCAGCAGCAGGAGAGACCATGAATCCATCAGAAATGGTTCAGTTCATCCTAAATGGACTAGGAGAGGGATACAAAAATCTAGTGCATAGTATTGCCATCCAACATCAAATACCAACACTGGAAGAACTTCAGTCAGTCTTACCTGGTGAAGAGCTCACGATGCAAGCCATTCATGCACACAAAGGTCTTCCAATGATCAAGAATTCACAGCTTCAGATAGAAGCAGAGGCAGAGGCAGAGGCAGAGGTAGATCATTCCAATGAAGTCATCATCAAAGTTAGACTCAGTATCAACATCATCCTCAGTAACATCAAAATTGAAAAAGAGGAAATCATTCCAATCGAGGAAGATTCCAAGGACGAGGGAATGCATCCACCATGTATACATTCAGTGCAACTACTGTCATAAGTTTGGACACTATGAAAGAGATTGTCACAAGAAGTAGTACGACCAAGGCGGTCAATCCAATAGCAATCGAGGGAATTTCTACAGAAGGGGAAATCATCGTAGTGGACATTCTAGTCACATTCATTATGCAAATGAACATGGGAATATGTTTCTTGCAAATGAGGAAATGCAAAAGGCTGATACAGTGTCACTAGACACTGATTGCAATTCAAAAGAGGATTTCACCTACCAAGTCGACCAAGCAGATCAGGATCCTTAGTACATTGACAACGGTGCATCATCTCATATGACAAATCATCAAGAATGGTTCACAGAGATGAAACCATTAGAAGGTCAAAAGAATGTCATCTATACGACAGATAATATACCAAATCCAGTTCAAGGGACATGCATTATCCCTATGAACAATTTCACTAATACAAAAGGATTGGTGAAAGATGTACTCTATATTCCGAAGCTCAGCAAGAACCTCTTATCTCAGTAGGTCAAATGACGGAACACAACTATCGAGTCATCTTTGACAGAGATGAATGCACTATCAGAGACAAATCTAGAGGATTTCAGCTAGTAGGAAAAGAAGTCAAGGAAGGACGCTTGTACAGAATGCTAGCTACAATACCAGATTTGCATGCCATGTCAGCTCAACCACCAGATGCCACTATTCGCAAAATGGCACAAGAGATATGGTCATGTCAATTTCAAGAGCTTGATAGATCTCAGGAATCAAAATATGGCAATTGGGATTCCTAAGCTACAGTATCTTGGAAAAGTTTGTGAAGCATGCTGCTTCGGCAATAAACAAAAGTGAACCAACTTCTGCAAAAGCACCTCTTGAGCAAGAGGCATTCTTGATTTGATACATACATAGTTATGGGGTTATGCCCAAACTTGCAACATCAATTGTTCACTTTACCACTTGACTTTCATTGATGACTACAGTAGATATTGTTGGGTCTACTTTCTAAAAGAGAAATCTGAAGTCTTTTCTAGATTTCAAGAATTCAAAGCCATGGTAGAAAACCAAATAGACAGAAAGATCAAAGTCATGAGATTAGATAGAGGAGGTGAATACATGTCTTTAGCATTCATGAACTTTTGCAGAAGTCACAGCATTCGAAGACAATTCACTTGTATAGATACTCCTCAGTAGAATGCAAGAGATGAAAGGAAGAATGGTTCTTTAGCAGACAGTGCTAAAGCAATGCTTAGTGAGAAGTATCTTCCGAATCAATATTGGTAGAAGCGATAGCCATTGCAAACTACTTGCTTAATCGGCTTTCGATCGAACCGATACTGGTTATGACATGTTATGAAGCATTCACTGGACGCAAGCCATGCATTGGGCATCTCCACATATTTGGTTGCATAGCATATGCCCACATACATGACGACCATCAGAATGGAAATTCGATGGATTACAACAAGATCAAGCTCATCTTGGAGCTACCACCCTATATAAACATGAATGATGTGCAACAATTTACCAGTCATACGAGATATTATCAAAGGTTCATTTATAGCTATGCCAAAATTGTTCACTGCCTATATAAGCTGTTGACCGTATTCAACTAAATAGAGGGCTACCAAACCTCCTATGAGACTCTCAAACTTGTCCTAGCTTTCACCCCCATCTTGTGAGCACCTGACTAGAATTTAATATTCCATGTGCATATCAATGCATCCAAGTTCTAAAGAGAGTGTGTGCTGGTGCAGCAAGAGGAGTATAACTTGGACTATCCTAAATACTTTGCACGTCACCAACTAAATGATGTAGAGATGAATTATATGACTATAGATAGGGAAGGCCTTGCAATGGTCTATGCTGTTAAGAAACTCCATCACTACTTGTTAGCAAACAAGTTTATGTTCTCTGTTTGACCACCACCAAGCACTCCTTTACCTACTAAACAAGCCTTGCATGACCAGATGCATCACATGGTGGATGCTCATCCTATTAGAATTCAATTTCACAGTGGTAGTCCGCAAGGGATGCACATGTTTCATGGTGGACCATATGTCCTGGAGAGCCCACAACTGTGGTTAATGATGATCTCCCTAATGCCTCACTATTCCTAGTGGACCTAATACCAGAATGGGTTGAAGTAGTTGATCATTTCTTGGCCAGCGTGTTTCCACAAGACAAGGCCATTAACAAAGATAAGGTTTGAAAACTCTTTAAGGATGCAACACGTTACCAATTAATAGTAGATGGCTAATTGCACCAAATGGGTAAGGATGGCATAATGTGCTGCTACATCTAGAGGACAAATTTGTAGAGGTATTGGAAGAAGCCCACTCAGTTATTGTAGGAGGTCACTTTGTATGAGAGCTCACAGCCTGTAAGGTGCTACAAGAAAAACTATGGTGGCCCACTCTCTTTGCAGGCATAGCCGAATTTACCAAGCACTACAACTCCTTCTAAAGAACTTCCATACCTCATAAGCAATACTATATGCCTCTTTTGGGAGTTCTCATTTATCGGCCCCTCTAGAAATGGGGCATCAATTTGATAGGACATTTTGGTTTAGCAGCAAAAGGGATACAAGCCTAATACATTATCATGGGCTACTAATTACTTCACCAAATGGGCAGAGGACAAGCAAATGAGGAAGGCTGATGCACGAGCAATGGCCAAATTCCTTTACAACAATGTCATATCATGCTTTAGCCTCCCACTAGAACTCATGAGCTATCGTGGAACCCACTTTATCAACGAAGAAGTTTGCATTCTAATGAGTGAGTTCCTAATTGTTCACAAGGAATCCATGACATACTACTGCAGAGCAAACCGGCAAGCTAAGAGCTCTGAAAAACTATGTGCTTAACAATGATTTACATGGTAAAGGCAGAATTATTAGTTATGATACTTGGAAGCTCTTGTCCTCTTGCCCATACCTCTTAACCCTCAGAATTCATCAAGGCCATCCCCCTGCCTCCTTGTTGGTGTGAAGGACTAAAAGCCCCATCAAAATACAAAACAAAAGCTATTGGTGGTGTCTCCCTTTCATCCTTAATGTTCTCCTTACATTTCTTTTCTTCTCCTAGATCCTCCCGTCTTGTGAGCAAATCTGCCATAGTGGACCTAGTGGTATTTTCAGTGGTGGCAAAAGAGAAAGAGAACTCTTGAAGCTCTAACAACCATTTTGCAAATCTCCCCCTAGGATTAAGGCTTGCAAACTAGATATGCTAACATAGACTGAGAGGTAAGGAAGAAAAATGGTCGAGGTAATAAATAGGAGCGAAAATTTCTGATTGAAAACACTAAATAGAGAGCTTGTTGCTCCATTTCTTCATGCCTTGTTTCCACCTCTATAAGTTGTTGGTTGGCATAATAGATGGGTTGCATTCTACCTATCTCTCCTTTCTGTAGCAATACAGCACCATTTGAATGCAAAGATGCACTTGGATTTACATAAATGTCTTGGGACCCCAATCAGGGGGCTTCAATATTGTGCCCTTACTCATGGCATCCTTAAGTTTCTGAAAAGACTCTTGTTGCTCCACACCCCATTGGAAAGAAACTCCTTTTCTTATCAAGTTCATTGGATGCACACTCTCTGTGAAATCATCACAAAAGCATTAATAATTCTTGCTCTTTCCTAGAATTTTGCGAACACCAGTCATACTATCAGGACTTGGCAATGACATAATTGTTTGACCTTGTTAGGATCCATTTGCAAGCCTTCTTTAGACACAACAAAATGCCCCAACAAGATTGCTTTTGTTTGAGCCAAATGACACTTGCTAGGATTTAGACACCCTTTTTCTTCATCAATCCTAGCTAAGGCCATCTTTAACTTCTCCATGTGATCTATGCACCAAGAATAAATGCAGAAATCATCCAGAAACACCATTATGAACTTTCCCAAGTAAGGCTCAAGCACTTGACTCATGAACCTTTGAAATGTATCTGGTGCATTGGTCAACCCAAAAGGCATCACTCTATAAGAAAAAACTCCCCAAGGTGTGACAAATAACATCGTCTTTTGATCTTCCTCCCAAATGCAAATTTAAAAGTACCGAGAATACCCATCACATATAGAATACATCTCATGTCCTGCTACTTAGTCTAGTATTTCATCTTGGAATGGCAAAGGAAAATGATCCCTCTTAGTGCATGTAATCAAAGAACGAAGGTCCACACAAACCTGCCACTTATTTCCTTTCTTCGGTGTGATAACTATAGGAGATATCCATTTTGAATCATCAACAGGAAAGATGAATCCAACCTCAAGTAGTTGTGTTATCTCTTTCTTTAGTGCCTCACCTTGGATCACTCCCAATTGCCTGAAGCTTTGCACAATTGGCTTGCTTTTTGGCTTCAACTCAATCTTGTGCTCCACAAGAGAGACTGGTGGACCCTGTGAATAGCTTGTTGTTGCAAAGAGATATGGAAAAACCATCTAACATATCCAAGTACTGGAGCTTCTCGCTACTTGATAGAGAATCACTAAGAAGCTCTTCATTGCATTGGTGTCGTTTAGTGTGCTGCACATCCTCCACATGAAGTGTCCCTATAAGATCTTCATGTACCACCACCTTGTTCCCTCCTAACTCATCCTGATCAGCACCAAGACAAAGACCAAAGGCCACTCCATCCACATCATCCTTTGAGTTGGACTCCTCAGAGCTACACCCTGTCTCTTCTTCTTCATCAGTTGAACTCTCTGATGTTGAAGACTCCTCCTTGACAACTTCCCTTTTGCGGCTTCTGATGTTATAGTGCACCTTCTTATTATTTTCGTACAAAATCAATTCTCCAGTATCCCACTTTTGAACAGCTTTCACCTTGCGTAGCCAAGGCCTTTTCAAAATCAATGGTCGGACAACAAGTCATAGCTTCCAATGCCTTGTCCTAAAGGAAAGTCTGGCTAGCTAATTTTCCTTCTAGATGCCTTCTTTTTCTTACTACAGTGTTCCTCTTCCTGATGTTCCTCATCTACTTCTTCCTTGCTTTCTTCTTCTACTGAGTCCTTTACCACGCCCTCGTTTAGCCATCATTACCTCTCTATCCTCATCCCATGAAGAAGCTTCTATATTGTTTTTCTTCTTTCTTTCTCAATCTAGGACACTCAGGGTGATAGTGACCTTATTCATTACATTCATAGCAAGTAACCCCACTCTTATCTCGAGGCCTATCTTCACTCTTGAATGCTCTAGGTTGTCATGCATTAACTAAATGCAATTTCAAATCAACAAAGTCTACCATCAATTGGGAGATATTATGATCTAACTCAAAGAACTTTGATACTTGAGGGGTGTCCCCATTACCTCCACCTTAGAAGTTGAAGCTAGTAAAGACACAAAAAAGGATTCGATCTATAGAGATGATTCTTTTTTTATCGCAATGCGGAGTGCCTCCACGTATGTTGTTGGACTTTACTCATTACTTTTGAGTGAAGATGAGGCTCCAAATCTATCACAAACTTGATCATCTTTAGGTGCTCCATACCTGAGAGACTTTGAGGGGCCGATGATGCAGATGCCACATCTCACAAAGCTTCCCTTTCACACTTTGTCCATAAAGCTTCATATAGGATTGCCAATGCAGAGACCATCTCACCAACTCCTTGATAGAACTGGTCCAACTGCAACATTAAAGCATTTTGCAACTCCACTACCCCAAACCTCTACTTCATTGCAGCCATAACTTGGTCCTAGTCCTCCTTGGTAGAGTTCGGCAAGGCCTCATGCCAACTCAAGGCTACACCTTTAAGAAAATCAAGCAAAATATCTGCCCGATCCTTCATGGACCATCCAGAAAGCTAGCATCCTGGAACAAAATCCCGAAGATAAGACTTCGGGTCTTCCCCTTGGATCCCTTAAAACACTAGAATCTTCACCATGATGAAACACAAAAAGAAAATATCAAGATCCAAATAATATCCCAAGCAATATTCAAAGAAGCTCCCACAGAGCCTTAGTATATCAAGACCAACTTATTATGCATAACCACTTGTTGAAAGCTCTCCACAATGTGATCCTCAACCAAATCTTCAAAAATAAGTGACCAACTAGTATCGTGAAAACATTGTATACATGCATTTAAGAATCACCCTTCTCACAATTGGAAGTACACATAACAGCTTCAAGATATTGTACTCTTCATCCTTTGCATAGCAAAAGAAGTTAAAAGCATTGAGAATCACCACACCACTATTATAGTCAAAAACCACCCAAAGACTCAACTCTTCTTCACACCAAGATGCTAGTGCACGAATCAATCCCCAATATATCGTTGTGCCTGATGGCGTTGCCGATTCACCAACATATTCAAGAGTGCAAACATAAAGGATATAATCATGATGACCATGCAAATAGCTTGAGCATCACATTCACAATCTTCTAGTTCTCTAAAATGGACTGCAATCTCTTCTAACAGAGTTCTTTCATGCATCCTCTTTACCACATCAGAAAACACATGCCTATACTAGGCATAATATGCAATACACTACACTCGAGACCGTTTAGTAAGGTGGAATGAATCCAATACCAAACGTACCCGGTGTCTCCACCAAAAGATGTGACATGAAGTTAGGGATAATAAAATTTGACGGACCACTTTGCTCCCTACTACTTCCAATCTTAGTAATAGAGATCTTTATCACAGGGAAAGGGGAAATAAAACAAAGCTTTCATGCCAAGAGACCACACCATACTTTCTTCCCTTAGATGAGAATGAAGATAGTAACATCCCAAGTGATGTTGTACTCTAGTATAGGGAGAAGGAAAGGATCAGTGGAGGCCATAATCTTAGCAAGTTGGTCTGCACCAAAGAGAAGAGTGATACATTGTTGAAAGAAGATCTTGTGGCTCAACATGATATGAACTAATATATATCGAGGAGTATGAAGGGAATCATTGGGTCGGATCGGTAGGTTCCGAGAAAACATTGCACCTCCTTCATAGATATCTTTATAATAAAATTTGACGCACTACTTTGCTCCCTACTGCTTCCAATCTTAGTAATAGAGATCTTTATCACAGGGAAAGGGGAAATAAAACAAAGCTTTCATGCCAAGAGACCACACCATACTTTCTTCCCTTGGATGAGAATGAAGATAGTAACATCCCAAGTGATGTTGTACTCTAGCATAGGGAGAAGGAAAGGATCAGTGGAGGCCATAATCTTAGCAAGTTGGTCTGCACCAAAGAGAAGAGTGATACGTTGTTGAAAGAAGATCTTGCGGCTCAACATGACATGAACTAATATATATCGAGGAGTATGAAGGGAATCATTGGGTCGGATGGGTAGGTTCCACGGAAACATTGCACCTCCTTCATATATATCTTTATAAGTAGCTCAAAACACTCTGTAAACTATCATCAGACACAGAGGACTATAGCTTCTAGCAAAGACATGACATCAAATATTTAAACACTTATAATGATGCATCTTAAAATGGGCTTCATGTTGATATAAGTTTCATAAGAAACAGAGAAGCGGTCGGAAAGATATGGGTAGTTTATGGAAAGGGGGTAAAAACTATAATACAGACTATCCAACACAGAGACTCATAACTTTTTGTTTCATCAAATATAAGATCTAATCACACAAAGGGATGCGCCTTAAAGAGAGCTTCATGCTAATATAAGTTTCATCAAAATCGGACCATTGAGCAAAAAGTTAAGAGAATGAACTAGAGAGATATGCACTCAAGAGTCTACATAAGAGGATATCTATGAGAGAGAGAGAGAGAGAGAGAGAGAGAGAGAGAGAGAGATCATGGAAGACGCTTGAGGAGACTAGAGCTACAGTAGCATAAGACTCAATGGTCAAAGAGATGTTGAACAAGGGAGAGGAGGGCTTCTTTTATAGAGATTTTGTCACCCTCCTTTGCCCATTTATAATTGCTTCATGTAGATTCCTTTCCCCATCAATCACATAAGCCCATATGTCACCAAGCATGTCCTTTTTGTCTACTGTTGACATGTGTCCTATCAAAAGATGCTCAAGACTCTTAAAATATTGAGAAAGTCAAGATTCTCCCTATATGGAGTCCATAGGGACCCTCTCTTTTCCAAATGTGCACATCCTCCTTATTCCACATAGGAATTTTCAGAAGGATTCCTATTGACTCCATACTCTTCCACACTCCCCCACATGCCTTCCACATGCTTGGTATGTGATCTTTTTTACAGTATTGAAACACATGGACATGAGAACCACTTTTTATATGACTCTCTTCCTTTTTTCTAAAAACCCCATAATATCCCATACACAAATAACTGTCACTCCATACCAAGGTAATTATCATTCATACACATGGTATTTACAATGATCCATTCCACTCATACTCTCAATCCCATACAATATCTTAGAAAATAGAAATAAGTGAGAGCCACTAGGCTATCAATTGTTGATACTCACACTCTTATCAAACATAGAGAAAAGCAGTACCAATGCTCAATAAAACATATCAATTTTTGGCATCACACCACCTATCCCTCTCCACCTCTAGATCATGTGAATGAGTTCTGATTTTGCTAAATTAAGTCCTTTTAAATATTGATATGTCCTGTGAGGTATTTCTGCATCCCGTAGCTGTCCATTCAGTTAATTTTCTATTTGTAGAATATTTTTGTCGACGGGTTTTGCCATAGCTTCTGTAGCATTTTTTGCTTTTCTATCTCCCTAATTTCACATGCATCTTCTAGTATATCAATAGTTGTTATACCCCATGATTCATCCATTTCATCCCCTCCCTATGCCATCATGTGCTTTGTGTGGCTTCCATCGCCTTGTGTGGTATCCTACTAGTGTCCATCTTCTCAATTTTGTTGAGGTAAGCCATGAATTGACACAATGACTCCCCTTCTAGAGGTATCATACCTACTCCAACCAGTAGGATGGGGTAGGGTGTCAGTGCCTTAACCCCTAACTCCCCTATTAGGAGACGTTTATGTGACATTTCTATTCTTCCCTAGTAGACCCTAGAGAGTCCAGGTGCATAAGCTGGGCATCCGTAAATGATTACTATCTACACAAGCATAGCGTAGTAATTTTCTCATTTTCCAATTCCATAGATGTGATTCACTGCATTTATTTTGGAAGCTATATAACGCTTTTAATCTTCCCATTATTCTCCTCTCCACACATGCAATCCATTTGTAGTTGTCCATGAAATCCAAGCCTAGATATTTATATGTGTTGACTGATTTCACGGACTCTCCTTCGAAGGTGACATCCACCTATTAATTACATGTCCCAATCACCAATATTTTTGTACATTCCCGAGTGTCTGAAGAATTCTCTCAATGCATCTAAATGTGCTTGCAAGTTCTCCTTGCTTTTTGCGATGAATATCACGTTGTTTGTGTAGATAAGCATTACCAAATCATATCCTGCATTCTACACACCCTCCATGCTATGTATTTTAATCCACTCTTCCAAGTCATCAATTAGAGGCCCAAAAAGTGTTGGTGAGAGGGGGCATCCTTGCTTCACCTCTATATCACCGCTTATGACAACTTTTCCCTTGGAACATGATCCATCTACTAGCACGAGTGCTAGCTCTACTAAAACTCTCTCATAGAGTTGATATGTTGCTTCTTTGAGTTTTAAAGGAACTTGAGGTTTTTCCAACCTTTCCCATAACTTCTTACGTGGAACTGCGTCAAAGGCTTTCCTCATATTTACAAAGCAACAATAGACAATCTCTTTCTTATATTTGGCTCCTTCTACTACAGCTCCTATGGTGACCAAATAATCAAACGTCAAGTGTTTGCCTACTTGAGATTGTGCTCTGACTCCTTATTTGCTAATTTTTTGCCCAAGGATAGCGTCATTAGGCTGCTTATTACCATGATTGTCTCATAATTCTTTGCCATGTTGCTATATCCCCCCCCCCAAATCCCCCTTATGGATTGGTATAATCCTACTAAGCTACCATTTTGATGTTAACCCTTCTTCTAGATTCTTGTTCATAAGCTTGGTACGCACTTCCTTTGTCTTCTTGCGTCCCCATGTCAACATTTCTGCTACTAACCATTGTGTACCTGGAGCTTTCCCATAAGCTAGCTTTTTCAAGCCTTTACCTACATTCTCCTCAGTTATAATTACATTTGATGCTTTGATAGGGTAACTGCGTTTGATTTTCTCTTTCCCATGTCTTTTGTAAAGGCTTTTGACAAACCATATCATGTCTTCTCATTGTACTCTCCTCTCTTGAGGTTTGTTGCCATGCGACCTTCCTAGTATTTTGTTTCAGCTCCTCAAAGCTGTCAGCGGCTTGTTCTTGAGAAATATCCTTTTCTCATTCGCTACAGCCTGTTTATATGTTCATGCTATCTTTTTTCTCTACTATGTCAGTTATTTTCTATTTGCATCCTTATGATCCTGGTCATATCAGTGATTACATGGCAATCCTACTCTGCTCCCCTTGCTTTCAATGAAGCACTTTTGAACTATTGATAGCAGCATATATGTTATGTATTTGTTCATTTCTTACCGTGTAGAAGGCATTTGCCCATGTGCCATTGCTTCCTCTATCTCCCATTTATAGATATGATCCTTTTTGTAATCCATTCTTAACCTGAGATGGGTGGTAATTCTTTGTTTTTTTACAACATTAGTTGTCCCCATTATGCCCATAGACATTGCCCTGTGGTTAAACTCAAGAGACTCTTCCTCAACTTTGATATTTCCAATCATGTGCTTTGCACGTGAGTTTGTGATCACATAGTCAACTACACTTGATTCTTGCGCTGTCTTGCACGTGTATCCCTTTGTGTTTTGAAAATTTGATGTGCCATTCATTGTAGATTTGCAGCCCAAAGAATCCACATAATGCTTCCCATGTGATATTCCCCTCCCTTGCCATTATTTCTAACCACACCTATTGTTTATGTGAGTCTTCTTTTACAACTTTTGCTATTTTTCCCCATGTCATTCTAATGTAGCATGCTATTCCCCCAAATCCTCATGAGAGAGAGAGAGAGAGAGAGAGAGAGAGAGAGAGAGAGAGAGAGTACCGTGTGTGTGTGTGTGTGTGTGTGTGTGTGTGTGTGTGTGTTAAGATCAAAGACTATCCACGGGTAGCCAACATATTGATGGACTGGAAACACATCCTCTCACATTTGGAATGGCATGGCCGGGATTCCTTGCAGCGAAATTCTCTAAGAGCTAAGAGCATACATTGGTCAAGGGTTTCCGCTAATCTGTTGGCTTTGCAAGAGCCTAGACATTCATACTTCCTTAGTCTGAAAGGGATCCACTTGGTTGCAGATGTTATTCGTAATGATGGAACCCTTCTTTCTTTTTCCTTTGGTTGCTGCAAAGTATGGTCTTGGCATGCATTGTCGTCCTATATGATTCAATTTTTTCAACCGGTACCGCCACTAGAGATTGAGGACCAGCTTAAAGATTGGACTCTTCATTTGCCAGGGCCAACATGCCGTCCTTTGAGGCCGTCTCACATTATTGTATCTTCTTTGTATAAAGTTCTTTTTCTCTTGCGTAGGGTTTCATAGAGGGCAAATCATCTTTGGCAAATGAATCGTCCTACAAAGTGGTGGCAAAAGAGACTGCGAGGGATGTGGAATTCTAAAATTCCTCTTCGAGCACGTTTTCTTGTGGAGAGACTTGCTAGGAGTTCTTCCATCTGGGTAGCTTTTGGCACGTAGTCATATTGCTCCGGTTGTTGGCCACACTTTTTGGCTCTACGGAAATCAATGCCTCCTGTTCTTTGGCGTTGCTCTCACACCTGTGATTTCTTGGGCTTCCTTGGGCAGCGCTTGAGAACTAGATTTCCAAATGCTACTTTTGGAAAGTTTTTTTAGATTTTTGGGATTCACCCAACTAGACAAGAGTTTGATTTATATTTCACTTGGGTTCGCTATTGGGCACTCTAGACTATATGGAAGGACACAAATCATACAATCTTTGGTGATCCTAATTTTTCTATTTTCTCTTTTTTTCATGTACTCCTTGCAACAATCTTCCTATGATTGTCTGCAAACTATGTACATAGACTCTCATGTATACTTGTCATATACTGAGATCTTCTCTTGGTGTATTTTGGCACATCCCATTTGGGGATAGTGACTCTGTAATATAAAGCAACAAAAATTTCCACCAAAAAAAAAAAAAAGTATGTGTGTACAATAGAGAGTGGAAAGGCTGAGAGGTAGAAATGAGAGTGTAGATTGAGTGAAAGTGTGTTGAGCATGAACAAAAACGCTCAGCGGTGAAATTTGAGTACACAGGTTTGCCTATGACTATGTGTGAGTGCACATTATATGAGTGAGGCTATGAGCAAAAATCCTCACAATCGTAAGTATGTGTGTGAGTATGTGGTTGTACTAGTTAGGCTATAGGGGAGCGGAGAGACTGAGGTAAGGCGGACAGAAGAGGCGGAAGTTATGTGGGAAGGCAACAGACAAGAGAGGAAGGAATGCATGGGTAGAAATGGCACGCCCACGGGAGGCTGTAAGGGAGATATGGACAAGAGAAGAGGCTGTACGGGAGCATCAAGAGCAGACTAGGGATAAGTTGTTCGCAAACACACGTAGTAGAGGCTGGAAGGGAGCAGAGCTAAGGCGGAAAAGGGTGGAGGGGTTAGAAGAGACAGCAAGCAGCAGTAGTCTTTGGGTGACAATGAATCTTGAGCATGAAGATTTTGAATCTCATTATGAGCAAAAACTTCGACTATGCTAACTTGCTTCAACTAACCCTTAAAGAATGTCATTCACAAGCGACTAAGACGATTCTCTCATATGTCAAGAAGTTTGAATTGCCTATAAAAGAAACAAGAATTTAAAACTAAATATACTAATGGAGATTAGGCAAGAGATCTTCTTCTTGCTTCATCACTAGGTCTGGCTGATATACCGAACAACAAGAAGCAATCCCCTACCATAGAAGTGAATATAGAGTGGCAGCCAATGAAACTTGTGAGGTTATGTGATTAAGAAATATATTAAATGACATTGAACAAAAAGAGTGAAGTCTCTTGTTTATTGATAATGAGAGCTCTATCAAGCCAGCCAAAGATCCTATGTTCCATACTTGAACCAAACGCATAGAACCAAGTCATCACTTCCAAAGGAAGTAACTCTAGAGCAATGAAATAGAGCTATGATACTGTTCCATACAAGATCAAGTGACACATATCCTAACCAATACTTCTGCAAGGAGTTAAGAAAAGTTTTCCAACATCATAAGCGTCGAATCAAACCCATCATTTTTCTAGGGAACTGAGAAATGAGTGATGAGATATGGGTTTGGTTCATTAGGTTACCCTGGAGCTAATTATGTGGTTAGGATTATTAAAAAGGTTCTAGGGGTGGTAGGAAGGCCATAGGATTACTTAAGTACATGTTATGACTTAATGTCATAAGGGTTTGTGGCATGTCTCTCATATATCACTGGTGGATGAAAGTGGGCACGATTTCCCCATCTGTCAAAGGTGGCTATAACATGCGTTACATGACATGCCCTTACCACCACAGAGTTTTTGTCAACCAACCACATGATCATGCACATGACCTACTATATCACATTATGTCAATGGGGGCTTGACAGGGTCAAGGGTTAACTTCTCAATCATACCTCCTCATCTTCTCCTAGATGGGGTTTCGGAATATGATTCATTATGTGAGAGCTTGTAGGCATGAGTGGCAATTTGATACTCTACAATAACTCAATGTGTGTTTCATTGATGTACCTATACATGTGTAGGGCACAAACTTGTAGTCACCTTCGTCCCATTTCACACTACGACAGTAATAATCTCCTCCCTCATTTGACACAAGGAGTGGATGGATGGGGACCAACGAGAGGTATGTTAAATCGATGCAATTATCCAATGAATTATGTTCCCCTTACATCCTCCCACCTGAGTTGACATAGTCATAAATGCCTTTGAAGAATAATAGTTTCCTTGACTGCTGCCTTGAAGATCCAGTTTTCTGATGGGAAGTATTCCCTGGATGGGAAAGGCAAATCTACTCGTGTGTTGCTTGAAAAGTTGAATATTCAAACTCCTAACATCAACTCATGTGTTGCTTGAAAAGTTGATGTTGAACTCCTAGCATCAACCACAAAAATATGTATCAATCATATAATGTTAGCTTCAGAGTTCAGCTTAATGTGGCCATCATACATTAAGGCTCCAAACAAAGACCTTGAAAGTTATTATCTTTACTTTTTTAAAGATATTTTTAAAGCTTTACAACACTGCATCTATAAAAGAAGCTTTCAAAATTCTCAATATGCACAGTTTCTAGTTCCTTGAATGCACTCAAGGCATGCAAACTTTGGTTTTTTGTTTAAAAACCTACTGTGCTGGTGCCTTGTTAAAACTCCATCCTGCACCTGTTAGAGGCTTCAAATTACAATTTTCATGTACATGCCTGCATGGGTGTGTGTATAAATTTAAGTAAGGCCTCCTTCCCCTGTCCTGGGAAAAAGAAGAATGTACAAATGGCATGCCTAACATTCTTTATAAAATATTAGGTGTTCAAAGGTTGCCATCCACATGATACTGAACTTTCAGAATTTTAAGAACTTCACTTTTAAAATGCCATGACCTTGACCTTTTAGAACTTCCACTTTCGGAATGCAGCTTACCATGTTCTTTTGACAACATCCTGACAGATATTGTCATGTTCAAAAGTTGAAGACGGTTGCTAGTTATCAATTATGTAATGACTAATGTAATAATATCCTACGAATACAAACCTAGATATCAAATTCCATCATTTCAAGTTTATTACCAAACTCAATTGCATGGATATGGGTAGGTGGCTATAAGATTCTTACAATAGAGCCAATATCTATGAGCTTAATTTACCAGCTGCCATGCTAGGCAGAAGTGACTTGAGTTTCTCTTCATTGACTCATCCGTCTCTCAGCATCCATTTCACTTCCAAATCATAGTCAGAAATGCTCTGTGAATGGATAATTACTCTGTTATCAAGCTACAGCCAACACTTACAAGTGTAATGCCATGTTTTTCATGCAAGTTCTTCAATACTGCTTCCAAAATCATATCTTGAATTGTTCGCTCCACTGGTAGTCAGAACAGATATGTAATCCTCATGGATTAGAATATAAATCTATCATGAGGGCAAAAACTCACCTTTTGTAAGATTTGATGGTCAACAGCAATAATATAACAATAATGTCTGCTGAAATCATAATAAATGGAGTTTACCTGAGGTTGTTACTTCATTCCTCAATTAATTTCCTTTGGCACACCACGGTCATCGACAATCCAAGGAATAGTCTCAACAGGCTCCGGAACAGACTCATCAACATCAAAGAATGCCAAAAAATCATTAACAAATCTCCCACCTCTTTGCTTTAGAGATAGTTGAGCCACTCCAAATGCAGCAGCCTTCCAATCGACTTGCGGGTGCTCAAATGTGCCCTGCACTGGTATCTGCAAAACACAATGGTAATCAAGATCATGAGCATCTCATGTATATGAACCTACAGTGATGCTAGTTCCAAATTTGACAATGTCAATGCAGGAACAATTTCACAGGAGAAAAAGATTTAGACACATTTTAAGAGCGCTAGGAACAATGGTAGAATTCGATTTGAACCTTCAGGTAGTAGTCTTCTGGTAATTTGAATCCGAAAACATCTTTGAATGTCGTTGAAGGAATTGCTATCATCATATTTACAGATTCCTCTATCAAATCCATAACACCCCATGTTGCCAGTGCAACCCTTCCTGTTCACAAGTTGGCAATCCAAATCCATGAATCCTCAAATCATCATGGCAAATAGAATTTCTCGAGAACATTGCAAATCAGGATCGTATAATTGGTTTTTTTACATCAACCTTATACTTAATGGCATGCGTGTATCACCAAGTATCGATAGATTGAGGGATGTGATTCTAGAGGCATGAAAAGGAGCGGAGATTATAGAAAGAAAGTCTATTAACATCCACGGGAGACCAAGAGGTCTATGGGACAACATGAAAGCCATCTAGTACATCAGCTTAGGGAGGGCACAGGGCAGCTCCCAAGGAGTGCAAAATTTAGAGAGTACCTATATTGTAGCCTAGATAAAACATACACACATATATATAGTTGACCTTACATCAGTTTAAGACTAAGAGTCTTTTGGTTTTGATTTAAACTCTCTAATGAGTGCTATCCCGTCCCGGTAGACTGCCCATTTACCATCCTTCCTGGCAGCCCGAACCTTTGCTAATTCCTTTGCCTTATCCTTCAGTTGAGCCTTGGTGAGTTCCTCGGCTATCCATATCTTCGTCCCTTTCAACTTATGAGATTGTCGCAGAACTTTTATACGTATGTCTCGTGAGTTGAACATTATGATAGCATGGCCATTACGTTGACCGATATGAACTACTCGAGCTTCACCGTCATCATCTGGGTTGTCAGGATTGTTATCGGCATCTACTGTCCAGTCAACAGTAGGCATGGCTGTTTGGACATGTGCTAAGGTATCACTAAAAGATTCATCTTCTTTATACCATCCATCTGGAAGCCCCCCAATTCTGATTTTCAAAGCATTATCCTTTCTAGCTGCATGTTCTTTAATCTCTTCCTGAATATCAGCTTTGTTGACCTTTGCATCAAACTCCACAGTCACTTCTTGCTTGGCTGTCTGCATTTCAGTATGAACTAGATTCTTGACTGCAGAGACTCAGGCTTTGCACTGCGGTGGCATGGCTTCCTAAGCTTTAGCAGTTGCAACGTTAGGAACTCAAACAATTTACTTGCAGTGAGAATGTTGCCCCACCTAGTTACTTAAAGGTTGTCTTAAGCCTCCCCTACAAGGTGATTACAGGTTGAAATGGACCACCAATTGCCAAAGGAAATGGCTGAAAAATGATGACCACCTGGAAACAATTTCACCTCAAATATAATGTGTTAAGCTGATTCAAGTGAGCAATTTTTTCACATCCATGCATACTTTCCATCTTCATGCAGTTATTATTAACACAATCATGGTTCTCAAGAAAATGTGATCATTACTCACCTTGAATTCCCTTGCATACTCATCCCATGCCTTCATTTTCGTGTCTTTGCCGGAGTAAATAAAATCATTCAATGAACAAGCATGTGTATGCAAAGGCATTTACAATCACTCATCTGCACAGCCATACAAAAAAGGTACCTCGTCTAGCACAACTTGTTACCCAAAACCTCCTCTTTGACACCCTTTGTGGATTCCTCACCTCTAAGAACTGTGTTGCCCATCTCTTCTTTGTACCACACCTGTCGAATGAGAAATCTACATGAGCCTTGGTAACTCAGCCCAATAGAACAAATCCTTGCATGTTCAATGGCTCAAGGAATCGTAGCCAGCACACCATTCAATAAAATAGGTTGAGGCTCTTCAACTTCTATCATCTTACAGTTGTATAGAAGGGTCAATTCCAGTGTTTGTAAATGTACAATTGGCCACTCTCACTTGTAATTATATAGTAGGCCTCATGCTACTCTTGAATTCCTTTCAATTACAAGGGATTTCAAGTTCTCGACAATCAAACTATTAATTACAAGGGCACGATATAAGAGTCATCCAGATTAGCATAATTAGCTTATCAATTAACCTACTGCAAAGGTAACAGGCAGGGTCTCAAGAACCAACCCTTCATGACAAAATCATTAGGTAGAACAGAAAACTTGTCAGCTAGAACCTTCATCGCTGTAAAACTTCATCAAGACAGCGGGACAATGTTTGAACAATCATATGTTGAAACCTGTCCGACTTGAAGGTCTGCAAGAAGTGAGCTTTGGGTTCCAGCCACATCTAAATTTTGATTAGGATGGAGTTCACTATACCAAACATATGTGGCATCCTCCAGGAAGAAGGAAAGATGTAAAGAAAAGCATGCTCATTCTCCACCACCTTTGCCTTATAAGCCATGGGGAATGAATTTCTGACACTTGCTTTTGCATCCTCCTGTAATTTGTCCGTCGAATTTTGTATCTTTGTGTGGACTTTGTTGAACAACTTGAGAAGTCGTCACCTCTCTGTGATACTCACGGCTTCCATCACTAATGCAACACTTCAACCCACACATTTGGCCCTAAAGAGGATATCGTGGTAAGCCTTCCAATGCCCCCAAGAATTTGTGTGAGGATAAGTAGCGCTCCCTGCACCGGCTCCCCATTGCTAGTCCCAATTGATGGGCCTATTTTTGGAGCTCAAGAAATCACTGTAGATATTGTATATGTTGCATATATCACATGTAGAAGCAGAGCACCAGTAGTAGGTAAGTGGTATTAGCACTTCTAAGCACAAATCTAGGCTAGGGTGGATTACCTCTAGGCATAGAAGATAAGTAGCAATACAAAACCTTAGAGCTTTTGGTTTTGCTTTTGTGGAGAGACCCTAATTATAGAAGTGATGATGAAAAATTTCACGGCCACTCTTGGATAACTAGCATACCCACCGCAGACCTCTGATTGTGGATTGGGAAGCTAGTAGCTATGTGCATGTGATGAGGACGACAGAGACTGAAGGAAATACTGAGAGATGAGCGCACTCTACGGAATTCTTTATGAAAAAGGTGGTGGTTGCATGGCAGATGGAAATTCGCATGAGCAGTCAACATCAAAGGGTTGGTTAGCTATATGTGGTCCTGTGGTTTACTTGGATACAACTTTAGCGAAAATTGAAAAAGTAGAGGTTGCATGGGTGCATGTCAGCTAAAAGTAATATGAGGTCCTTTTTGCATGACGAGCTGCTTTTGGAGGGAGTTGTAGTGCCAAAAAGCTGAGTTAGCTTTGGCACTGGTTTCCAAGTGTTGTTGTGGGCTTGTGTATACACATGCAAGAAGAGAGTTCGAACTGTGTCGTGGCATAAGGTTTCTAGTTCTTGCATTGAAGATCCAAGGGGGGAGGGCGATGGTGGATGGGGAGGGGGCGGTCGGCCGGAGGCCTCTCCTGCGG
Source organism: Dipteris shenzhenensis (assembly GCF_047967505.1). Classification (NCBI taxonomy): domain Eukaryota; kingdom Viridiplantae; phylum Streptophyta; class Polypodiopsida; order Gleicheniales; family Dipteridaceae; genus Dipteris; species Dipteris shenzhenensis. The sequence goes on along the minus strand of NC_141621.1, from coordinate 10,269,439 downwards.
CTCTATCCAAGAGCCTGAGTACTCAGGGCCACTGCCTTTGGTGAGTTTGCTAGAAGATTGAAGACGATCTCACCCTCATGAGTCTGGGGCCGTTCTAAGGGGAAGCCACCTATATGCTCCCCTTGCACAGGAGAGGCTGTTGCATGCTTTGCCGTCGAACATTGACGGAGTCTGGCTCGCCACCTGCTGAGGAGGGAAGCTCGACCTTGACCTTGGCAGGCTTGCTGAGGAGGGAAGCTCGGCCTTGACCTCTGGGACAAGATGGTCAAGTGGCCCATCTACCTGCATCTAAAGCATTGGCCTGGTAGACCAAAAACCTCAACCCATTGTCAAATCTCCAAGGGACTAGAAATCACGAAGAAGCTGCGATCTTCCCGGAGCACCAAACCAGCAGGAACGGCCACACCGAAATCTTCGATGAAAGGTGCAAATGTCGAAACACCACTAGCGACCAAACACAAAACCAAAGAGGAGCAAACCGGGCGGGGATAGGTGGGAAAAGGCAAAAAGGAAAAATAGAGAGAAGGCGAGGGATGGATGGAGGGGAGAAGAGGCTAGCTAGGGGGGGAAGAGCAGAAAGAGAAGTCTTCTCTCTGGAATGTGGATTTGAATCCAGCTAATTTGCTGCTGACATACATTTAAGGAACAATCAGAAGAAGGAACGGTATTGGAATTCCGGGAAAAATCTCTTAGAGAGCTCCATTTGGCTCAAGCGGTGGCTGCATCAGGAACTAATTGTGGATCCTAACAGGCTGTTTGTGACTGAAACAGATGCTTATGAAGGGATCTGTGCCAGCAATTACCAATTTGAATCTTTTAAAAGACATTTCAGGTGCATGCACACTTTGATATTATTTTTGTGTGTGTGGATTTTGATGGAAGTATGCTATAGTGGGTAGAATCCTATGAACACTCTCCAGATTGCAATCAATCATGACCGCCCAAGCACTTTGTGTCTTGTTGATTTTCTGCAATAGTGGTTAAAATCGTTGTACCTTTGATACTTGCCAAATTAATACTCAGAAGAGACGCAAAGGGTCCTTAGATGAGCGAAAGGAGAGGATGGCTTTGTATAGCATAGAGATCATTCCCATGCTGGTCTACACAATCCAAGGCCATCTCAGGACACTGAATATGCAAGGCGAGAACTGATTTGCATGACCTTGAGGTAGAAACATGCAGGTGTGGAGACCAAGAGAGGATGAAGGCCAAGGGGAGGGGATGACCATTGGAAGGACTCACCTGTAAGAGGAGATCTGTCATTCAAGAGGGGGGAAGATAATGTGTGTGAGAAGAGAAGGGACTAGATCTATGAGCTAGCCTCTATAAGCATTGTATCTTTAATTGTTGTGAGTGTTGTTTGTTGACTTAGATTGATCTATTACATTACACATCACCTATGATGTGCATATTCTATTCCCTTGTAAGCAATTGTTAAGCACTTTCTGCTCCTTTGTTCACTTGAGCCACAATACTTTTCGTTCATTGCACCACAGATGCTGATAATAGGAAGGCTATGTTGTAGGAAATTCTCCTCACGTTAGTGGCTTTTGGCTGTCAGTAATACTTTAGAAAAGTACAAGCCCCCCACCTCAGACGGTTTTGGACATGTTAGGGCCTTATTAGTGAGGGAAAGGCTTATGATGAGCAGTTCTATCAAGCTCCAATAGAGGAGCTTGTGTTAACAATCTGTAACATTGGGATACTTTGTTTCCTGAAATATCCAATCCCACCTGAAACCACAGGGGAATCCAACAGAAGCTAAGATCAGCACCCCATGACTGGAGCTCCTTGGAGTGTGTGCTAAAACCAACTTGTTCCAATTGACCTTGGCTCCTTAATCCAAACAATATACCCTCTAGTTTGGGATATCGAATGGGGGGGCACACACTTGGATGATAGCAAATTGATGTGGCAACCCCGAGGCATGGTGGGAGGGACTCGGCCCCCCACAGAAGTATGAAAAGTTCTCAAGGACCCGAGTGCCTCTCAAGATCTAGTTTTTGCAACAGTCCCATGGCTCCTGCCGGTGCGACTTGAGAGAGTAGGGTCTGGGGGCCTCCATCCCAAGACTGCGGGAGACCCTAAGGCAAAAGGGGTTTTGGATTTGCTCTCTAGTGGGCAGAGGGCCAGAGTAGTAGGCTGCTTGGGCAAGGACTAGACCATTCACCCAATTCCAATTTCAACATAACTGAAGGGGCAAGGTGGCGGCTTTTGCTACATGAGGGCCGGCCTCTCAGAGAGATTCAATGGGATCTAGGAGACTGATTTTGGCAAGTTCAAATAGGGAGCTTAGATAGAGTAGAAGAGGTGCCCTTTTTCTCTTATACGACTCAAGGTTGGGTGACATCTGCAAATGGAGGCAACAACTTGGTTCCCCTTACGAGAGCACCATTGGTTGGAGAAAGATGTTCCCTTGGAGGTTATTGCCCGCTTTTGATTACGTCTGTGGACCATCCACAGGCCAGGATGATATCCTATTTCTTTTGGATGGTGGTGCACTAAGGCTGGACTGTGGTTGGAGCAGCTGCAGGTAAACAATAGATGCCTCTACTGCACAAACAGAGATCTAGAGATGATTCCATACTGTCTTTAGGGCTGCCCCCCAACACAAAGGATTTGGATGGGAGCCCTCCAGATTGTGGCAAGCATGTAGAGGATGCAGCAAGACTTCACTTTGGGGATGGTTGTGTGGCTGGAGGGAGGCCATGCATTCTCCATTGACCTAGCCTCTCCATCCTATAGGGTTTAGGTCCACTACGTTATCAGAATAGCGGCATTTGGCGTGACTGCTCCCTCCCACCTACGCCATTCACCTTCGCCCAGGATTGTGTATGGGAGACGGTGTCTAGCATCACTGCTTGGAACATATGGGTTTCTCACTATAGTTTTGTGATGGGAGGCCATTAGATTCCCCCAGCATCCACCATGGTCGCTATCTGGTAGGATATCATCTACACCTTGCAATCCCTTTGGGAGCGCAGGACTCCAAGTTCTCAAATGACTGCTGAAAGGTGAGAGCATTTTCGCAAAGCAGGGTCTGTAGGTATCTTCTATATTATTAGCGCAAGAGGTATTAGATACTTGTAAAAACATCGTCCCTGGCTGTTAGCCCCTTTTCCAAAGATTCCCTAGGCAATGAGCTGGGGTGTCCAAAAATAGGTTGGTTTCCTGACAACCAACTGTGTCCTTTTCTTCCCCAATGATCAGCACCTTTTAGATTGGTATTTGTATTGTTGATTTTCAAGTTTTAATAGAAGGTTTTTTTCTTTTTTTTTTTAAATGTATATCTGCATATATTCGAAGAGGAAAGCTAATGGTCTAAATTCAGTCAACTGTACACAAAGAAGTCAAATACATGTATATGTCACAAAAGGGAATGTCTACCTCAAGGTATTTACCTGCAATTAGAAAATCTATTCTTGAGCAATTCAAACTTCCATCCATATTCACATGAGCTTCAATGGAAGATATTTGTACATTCACTTCTTTTCTTCCTCTAGCGATGTCTTCCTTGCCTCTAGACAATAGAGAAAGGATGCCTCCTGCTAAAGGACCCCGTGCCAAGACCTAATCCAAAGAGAAGTACAATTTATCCATCATATGGAAGAACAATTCATAAAAATTTTGTGGTTTATTAAAAAGCAAACACCATTCTACTTGGAGCTTTTCTTCTAGAAAAAGGAAGCCTCCAACTAAAGGACCCCATGCCAAGACCTAATCCAAAGAGAAGTACAATTTATCCATCATATGGAAGAACAATTCATATAATTTTTGGTTTATTAAATGCAAACACCATTTTACTTGAAGATTTTCTTCTAGAAAAGGAACCACTTATGTTATGCTTGCAAAAACACAATACAATGTAGGAACAAGAATGGAGCACGATTGTGAACACGAGAGAACAATAAGTGAATACAAGTGAACTCCATCTGAAATGTTCAACTAAAAGAAGTTACAAGTACTTGGTACATATAGTCCAAGTACTAACACACAAAATAGACGAAGTCCTAGTCTAAGTCCTAGTCTACCCTACACCACGATGTCAGTGTATATCTCTACAAATCCTCCCCTCAATGATATGGCTGAAGTACTCTGGAATGATCTCAGAAGTACCTAAAGTACCATGGTTGCACAAATTCATCCACGTGGATATAGCAACCTATGGGAGTACAAAGAAAAACAATGTCATATTACAACCCCCCCGACATTGTTTGAATGTCTCTGATCCCCAAGCCATGTTGATGACGTGTGAAGACAGGCACTGACAGGCTTTTCGTAAAGATATCTGCCACATTGTCCTCAATAAAAACAATATGTAAGATCAATGAAGCCATCCTAAATACAATCCCACACATAATGATAGTGATTCTCAATGTGTCTCATGCGAGCATGACAGACAAGATTGTTGCCAATGGCGATGCAACTTTGGCTATCACAAAAGATCGGAGATGCCTCACCATCCTTAGCATGAAGCAAATCATGCAGTAGCTTCCTTAACCACATACATTCCATAGTGGCTGCATTTGCCACTTTACATTCAGCTTCACTGGAGGAGAGACAGGCTGTGTTTGCCACTTTATATTCAGCTTCACTGAAGGAGAGACATGCGCGGCTTTGCTTCTCATTGAGCCATGATATGCACGCGGAGCCCAATGAGAAGCAATAACCTGAAGTGTACTTGCAGTCATCAATGTTCCCTGACCAATCTGAGTCTAAAAAACCACTCAGCAATACGTCACCATCTGGAGCATAATGCAGCCCATAAGAGAGAGTACTATGTACATATCTGAGAACCCTTTTTGCTGCGTTCCGATGCGTGATTGTGGGACAATGCATGAACTGACTGAGTAACCCTGTGGCATAGGCAATGTCTAGTCTAGTGGAGCATAAGTAGATAAGACTACCCACCAGCTGCCTGTAGACTGTGCCATCAAACTTTTCAGCCTCATCATGCTTACTCAGCTTGATTCCCTTTTCCAATGGAGTGGCCACAGATCTACAATTCCCCATGTTAAATTTCTGCAAGAGGCCCTTTGAGTACTTTGTCTATGACATAGAAGCCAGAGCTTCTCAAGATCAAACCTCCATTATCCATGCTACCAATGAAAGGTCATGAGCGCCAAAACAACAATACAAAGCAAGTCCACTACTTGCGCAAAGGCATGAGTTTGAATCATCCTTAAGACGAGTGGGATCCATACCTTCCAACTTGAAGCTACAAAGGGGAAACTCTTGCAACAGAAATTGAGGACCCTCAACATACCCGTCCATCCACCCTTCCAAGATAAACACCATGATCTCCTAAAGAGAGGGATGAAGGGAACCGACATATAATCCCTGACAGGGGTCTGTCACCAAAAGAGGTAGACAAAGAGGTGGCATGTGAAAAGGAGGGGAAGGAAGGAGTCGGTGACTTCCAAGGGAATTGATGCAGCCTAGGGACAATCCTACATGGGAAGAGGAGAAGGAATAGAGATAGGGACCTTAGGGAAGGGGGAAAGCTAGTCTAGGGGTAAGTTTGTGCACTAGTACTATTATGCTACTCAATTCTGTGTAGTAAGCCATGCTCTCTTAGGAATCTACTTGAGTTTTGCTTCTAGAAGCATGAGTAATGCTAGTTGAGCTACTAGCCTCTTCTTGGTTTGGCTAGTGTTGTTGCACTCAGTTGTTTTGGCTTGAGCGAGCCACCTAATGGGTGCTACCTCACCCAATCCATAAGGTCTTCTTGAAGTAGTCATCTAGACCACCATGCCCATCAGGATGGTACCATCCGGCTCCCACCCGTATCCAAATACACTTTCACCATGCTCTAGATGCAGTGTATATGGGCCACTTGTCACGCAAGCTACCGAGATGACTCAGACCTACACTATGGTTTCGGTGTCCAGGATGCAGCCACTAGGTCCTTTCCCACAACTCGCTCTGCAGCCTGCCCCCCATCTGGGAAGATGCCCAAAATCCATGGTTTGGTGACGAGTGCCAAGAGATGAGATCTCACCTCACATGAGAGCAAGCTTTGGGACCTCTGACGAGACTAGAGGCACGACGGATCTACCGGCGCTTGACATGGGGCCCCAATCCTAGCACAGATGTTCAATAATGATGTGTGCCACGATTTCCCCCCTGCTTGGAGTACCACCCCATGTGGCCAAGATATATGGGTCAGTACTTGAGAGAGAGGGGCAGAGGGCATTGGGACAGGCTGGGTTTCGAAGATAGGGTTCCACCCTTGATCACATCTTCACCTTGCATGCACTCATAGAGGAGGCGAGGTCGAGATCCCAAAAAGTCTATGCATGTTTTGTAGACTTTCAAAAGGCCAACGATACAGTCCCACGATCTCGCATGATTAGACGACTTCAGGAGATGCATATCCCAGGAGACATGATATGGGGAGCGATGAGTTTATATGAGTCACTTAGAAAATAAAGAAAGAAAGAAATATATATTAACGTCCACAGGAGGCCTCGCGGGCCTATGGGACAAAGTACACTGAAAAGCGAACTCATACAAGCCTCAGTGGGCTGAAGCAAAGGGCATGCTAGGACCCTTGCTGAGTACTAATCTATGCTAACAAAGTCATAATTATGAATAGAAATAGTCAACTGCAACTGCATAGTGGGCCAGATCAATCTTTCCAGTATCAAGAACAAATTGAAAAACAAGTCAGTCTTGGCACTGGGACTCAAAATAAAATCCACCTCTCGATCGTGTTCAAGCGAGATAGGCAAAGGCCTTGCCTACCATAGGCAAGCTCTTTGGTCTAGACCTCTTTGTCTCAACAACTTGGGCAACTAGTGTGGATAAGCCTAATGACAACCATAGTAGGTATGTTGTTGCACCAACTTACCCTATTCTCGTTCTAAGGCTCCTTGAAAATCTAATAGATTAGATGATTCCCTGCAAGCCTTGTCTTCCTAGAGAGTCTCTTGTCCCCTCTTCAGCTTAAACATCCTAATTTGGAGAACGTATGCTGGTTTCAAGGCTGGGCTTCATATTGACTACATATGTTGATCCTCTGGTATGACCTCTTGAGAGATTTGTAGGTATTTCAATGAATATCGTGATGATTTAGGAGCACAACACAGATGAAGCCTATGGGGGCAGTCAAGGGTGTTAACATGAAGATTGGCGGTGTGACATTCTTGTCCAACTTCGTTGTTTTGGACATGACCGAGGATGAACAAACCTACCCTTTACTTCTTGGTTGACCATGGTTGCGGTCAGCGAAGGCCATTCAACATTGGTCCACAGATGAAGTTCGGTTGCCCTTAGGATCCACATCCTTGGAAATAGATATGGTCACGGGAAAAGCATGGCACCGACCCATTGAACTAGGTGAAGAGGATTTTGAAGAGCAAGCTGGAATGGAAGAGGAGCGTTGGGCTCTTGGGGACTGGCCCATTGCAGATGACCAAGATGGAGGAGAGGAAGCACAAATGGTGGAGGGTTTTGAAAGCTTGACCTACTTGTTAGATCATGCTGACGAAGATGAGGATGAAGCTGTTATCTTAGATTGGATGGGCACCTTGGGCTCCTTGTCTATTAACATGGTGGAACTCAATTCTCCAGATCATGATGACCAGCCTCCAAGTGAGAGGGACCAGCAAGCAGCACGCCCTACGTCTTTGACCCCGATCTAGGTGAGCTCACCTATCACATGATACCCTTTGGTCTCGGCAACAATCCTCACATGTATCAGCGGATGGTTCGCGCAACTATAGGGGAAGTTGATGCTGAGATCACCAGCATCGCCAGAGCCGATGAGCAGGAACGTCAAAGGTTGACACACGACATGTATAGTACCAACCTTCAAGAGCTAGGTCCATGATACTAATAGTACAATGGAGATTAGTGACAATGACGCAGATGACCTGCAAAGTACTAGTTGGGTGGATGATTAATCAAATCAGTCTGATCGAGAAGTCGAGCTTGCCAACAACTTGACTAGTGTCGACCAGAGACCAATGGTGTGGCCACTACCTCCTCCAAGGACACAAAGCACTTTCAGGCACGATGTTGGAAATAGCCGGAGCCACGAGCAAGGAGAGCACCTATAGTTCACATACGCACTGGAGTCAAAGCTTTCTCGAGAACCCGACAGACACACCTTGCACCCGAAGAAGAAGATGTTAGGGACCTTACCTTGCTTGACCTGTACCTTTCTGAAGCAGATCTCAATAACACAGAAGATGTTCCCGGAACCACGTATGAGGTGGAAGGCTTACCAGACCATGGGATGCTCAAGCAGGCACAAAAGGGTAAAAAGAAGTCCTCTACTAATGCCCCTTCTACATCACAACCAGTTCCGGAGACCGCATCAGCATCCTTTCCTCCATCCTCATTGAGGGAAGTGAGCGGAGACTTCTCCCTCGAAGACACTCCCGCACATGCAGGGTTGGGGGAAGGAGCAACCAGCCACCCCACATCCACAAGTGTTCCCCAGGTGGATCAGGCACGTGATTAGCAGTATCTCAACATCGGGACTGAGGACAACCCAAGACATTTGAAGGTAGCAAGATGGGTCTGGGAGCATGAGTATCTTCTTGCTGCTTTAATTGATTTTTTCAAGGAATATGTCGATGTGTTTGGGCCTCTCTCCCAGCTGATTCAATTGCACGACTAGGTTTGTGTTGGCCTCTCCTTGATGGAGATACAACGACATAGAGAGACCTTGATGCGCATCAAAGAGTAGGAGACAGTGGCACCTACAACTGGGCTAGATCGATCCCATCGACATGTTACTGATTTTTACACTTTTGAGTCTACCCCTAGACATAGCCGAGTTGAGGATAGGGCTAAGTGGGTCAGTGGGATGAGACGATGACGTGGAGAGACGCAGCCAGAGATGCAAATATGGACCAAGGCACACACGATGTAGGTCCAGCCCATCATAGCCATATTGCTAGACCAAAGGGGTCACTATCTACATGGCCCGTTGGATACAGAGATCATGGAGACCACGCTCCCCACATAGAGAGAGACGACCTGGCAAACACAGATACGAGATATCTTCGCAGCACATTGGAGAGCCACCTTGGCATTGGGTTACGTATTTTGACCTTGAGTTTGAGTCCTAGTTTTATGTTACATTAGTGTTTAGTACTCTGCAAAGGGCCTTAGCAAGCCCTTTGCTTCAGCCCATAGTGGCTTGTATGAGTTACTTTTTGTGATTGTACTTTGTCTCATAGGGCCATGAGACCTCCAGAAGACGTCGATACATCCTGGACTTGGGAGGGGGGGACTAGGAGTTCCCCACCAAGATCTAGTTCTATCACGATGATTTTCGAAGGATGCACTCATCATTAGATCCCACTACCTTGAGGATAGAGGAGTCTCACATGCATTAAGGATTGCCATTGGGCAGATGCGGGTTTCGTCACATCAATTGAGGATCAAGACAGGGAGAGCTGCAGGCATACCTAGAGAGCAGCAGATCTACGGCCTATGCACACTAGAGACAATTGAGACAAAGGAGCATTTCTTATATGTCTGCCTAGCCTCCTATGAGATCTGGGGATGCTATCACTGCCTCTTTCAGGAGGGGCAGGGTTTTTGGTCCACTTTCTCGCCCAATCCACTTCCATGATCAGATCTACATCGAGCTCTATTTGATCGAGATGCGACGACATACAGATACACTACTACAACAGAAGGACAACAAATCAGACAAGTTTCGGCTACTGATCTCATCTTGTTTTGAGATTTTGAGCTATATAGTGTTTTATCATAGCACTCAGCCAGGGCCCAGTGCACCCTTTGGTCTGGCCCTCCATGGCTTATATAAGTTCCTTTCCATTTGCTGTACTTTGTCCCATACGCCCGTGAGGCCTCCCATGGACAGTAATACATACATACATCTCTCTCTCTCTCTCTCTCTCTCTCTCTCTCTCTCACACACACACACACACTCTCTCGGAGGTTTCACTAAGGAGACCAAAGCATGGAGATAAGAGGGTTGATTGCTCCTTTGTGAAAATACACAGTACCGAGAGCTCGCCTCATCAACACTTTAGGATCTGGGGTATGCTCAGAAATTCATTTGGGACAGTCATGGCACTCTATGAGAGGGTCTCAAGCAGGGTTCGGACAGGTATAGGATGGATAGAGGAGATCATGAGCACCATTGGGGTCAAACCAGGGTCGTCCGTTATCACCAACCCTATCTGGCCTCTAAATAGACAAGCTTGACACTTTGATTGGGACACACGAGGGAGCAGGCTGCTCTCTCCCACCTCCTTGATTCAGCTTTCAAAGTTTTCTAATACGTGATTCTTCTGGAAAACTTTAAAAAAACATGGAAAATAATAGCAGATGATTGCATCGTGCGCACATGCAAATTATGGCAGAGTCAACATGAGTGTATGTATGCATGCCAAAAGTGGGCTCAAGCATGCACACGTTGGATGTCCGACAACTTGTCACCTTTGGGAGAAGGGGCCTTTTAGAAACTCACCCAATGGCCATAAACCACCTGTGGGCTACATGCATCTGCATGCAAGCTCAAGCAAGACTTCAACAAAGCTCTTGCATGCGCCTACAGCTACATGCACACTTGGAGATCATACGTGAACTTCTAGGCTCTATGCAGTCAATGTGGCAAGACTGCTCCAAGGTATGTTTTTGTCGATTGAAGCTTGAGATAGATCGGCTGAAGGCACTGAATTGAAGCATAGGAACTCGTCTGTAAGATGATGATGTGTTTTTTTTTCACAATTGGTGCTCTTTGCAAAACAGCTGATGGAGATGCTTTGATATGCACGTGCATGTATGGTTAGCTATGACCTTGTAAAAGAATAGCAATTGGTTGGGCTGTGCAGGTACTGGCTTGCCTTGAGTCGCCATAAAGGTCTTGTGGGCTAGAAAGTTGTGAGCAGCTTGTGGGATGGATGGAAAATCTAGACATCAACACAGGTCTAAACACGTGTTACGTGTTTAGATGATTGCACAGGAACAAGTATCTTGCCAAAGTATGGCAGGCTTCATTAATTTGCTGATAGAATTCATGAATCTGGTCAGCTACCTTTGGCCTTATGAATACCCAAAAACACCTCGAAACCTACACTATGCCCATCACACTCTGTTGCCACATACAATTGCTTGGGGATGGACCAATCGGCTTCAACAAGCAAACAATCGCAATTGCAATTCACGTGACCAAGCTCCACCTCCTTCACAATATAGGGTATTACATTTACCTTGGGTACCTCATGTCCTAACTGTCCCTGATGGTTAGGCTACATGATCCTAGCTTTAAAAGCAACATCTTCTTCTCAGACACACATCAATGAACCTGAATGGCAAAGAGCACTTAGGGTTGGAAAGAAGGGGGAAAATCCCACACAAATAATAACCTCCGTCTAAAATGCCGAAGCAAGTCTAAATGTCTTAAAACACATGCAACACCTCAAAGGACATGTGAACAAAGACCTCATAAAGAGACGATACAAATGGATGAACTCAAGATAGAAACTAAAAGCATAAAGACTGTGTTCATTGTGTGAATGAAACTAAGGGCATGGTGTGTCCATCTGATCCTATACGTGTGTGGGGAGGACACTACAGTGTACTAGAGCTCCCCTTTTCATTTTTCTTTCAAGCATTGCTTGTACAAGGTTGAGCTATATGTGTAGATCACGCCACATCATTACCCATATAGCGTCATTGCCAATCGTCTCCAAGCTTGTATGAACATTTCAGTATGCCGCTTCTCCTTGTAGAACTTCACCTTGTCTGTCTAGGATAGTGCAGGTGCTCCTGCTTATTTGCTTGATGTTCTGTAGGTCTGGGACATACACCAACAATGGCGTTGCACCTAATAGCCAGCTCAACATTTGGTGGAGAATGGTCATGGCATCTACTTATAAGATTGCATGAAAGATATCTGGGCTCTTCTTCATCTGTTACAGCCTTATCAGATGTGGATTGCTGTACATACCCCAACAATGAATAGCCTGCTCAAAAGGAGGATATCTCAAAATGGTCATGGCATCTATGTAAAAAATGAGATTGCCAATCAAGGGCTCCAATACTCTCCTATAGATGGAGGACCATGTACACTGAAAACTAATCTATACCATGAGAAACAAACCACAACATGAGGACGTGAGGATGTGTGAGGGGGAAGTCAACCTGAGGCTTCACCAGAAGCTACAGTTCCAAGCCCCTCCATGTATTAAGAAATGGAAACAAATTAAAGCACATGCACAGGTGAACCGTGAGAGGTATTATCTCATTGGTTGCCTGAGATTGTGTATAGTGGTGGCTGTATGTCCATGTGAATGTGGCATAGACACCTGTGACAACAGTGCCACATGACACATAGCCCTTCAATCCATGAGGGGTGTGTGAGTAGACATGTCATACCATGTGGCCTCTTAAAAACAACCGATCATGTTATGACTTCAATGACTTGAAGTCATAACATATGACTCTCTAGACCCTAAGGTCTACCTACCCCTTTTCGACCCTTTTTAATAATCATAACCATCTAAGTTATCAAGTAAAATACATTGCCTAAATCCATATTTCATCTCTCGTTTTCTCCAACAAATTTAGAGTGTATGATTGGAGAATTAAGAAGGTTAAGGACACCTAGTTTAGGGTTTAGGGAAAGAGATCAAATGGCTTGGCAGGTTAATTCCAGGCTCAGGCTCCAACGGCGGGCTAGTCTTGTGGCTTCTTCCATCTTGTAATCTGGCACCTCACTGCTTGTGTGACTTGTGCAAACTTACTCAAGTAAAATAACTTCAGATCTAATTCTAGCAAGTACATCCACTACGCATTCATGTAAATTCTTCATACTTTTTTTGTTGCTTGTCCTTTTCTTTTTGAGTTTATTATCTAGGAAACTACTAACAGCTTTTATAGATTCCATATCTTACAGTTAAACGAGTGAATATAAAACTTATACTGAACCAACCTTCAATGCAATGTGCATAGTTTCTTTTAACCCCTATTCTATCAATTGGCTTACGCAGTTTCCAATTTTTCAAGATTACGGTCTAAGATGCATGGCTGCAGCAGCACACAAGCATGTGATATAAATGTAGCAAGAACAGACAACAAGAACAGAATCACCCCTATGGAGACTCTTAAGCTTTTATTGCACTTAGAAAACCTAAAGATCAATCATGTATTTCTTCAGCAATCATAGGACACCATCGTAAAAGAAGTTTGCCCCTCTAGCTGACCAAATGAAAAGTGATAAAATAAGGAACCATACCGCTTTCATACGCTCCAATTTGATTTGGTAATTCTGTGCAGGTAGCATCAAATTATCAGGAGAAATGTAGAGCACAACATCCGGCATGTCTTCATCTTGTACAGCTGGCCCAATTACCTCTCCCAACAAAGGGTTGATACGAGCTAGATACAATTTCCCAACTGCTGGACTTAGATCCATCTGAAGTCAAAAGACTAGTGAAGTTACAGAAGCGAGACTATAAGTGTACCTTGTGAAAAATATAGGATCCAAAACTCACCTCCACTTTCACTGGTTGGATGAGCTCAAACCTTTGTTTCATTAGATTTAATAAACCAACAGCTTGTGCCTGAGAGAAGTCAGACCACAAATCCGCCTTCAGCAGATATATACCTGCTCTACTTTCATAAGCCTCCCTTAGATTATCATCTTCTTCCACAGCCCGATCGCCCAGATGTATATCAATAAAAACACTCTGCCCCAGGACAGCTGCAACCTCATCTGGCACTATGAGCTTGCCATCAGTAAGTTCCAAACCTCCCGCAGGAGCTTTGACAGATGCAGAGAGAGCAATATCAACAGCTGATTCAACATTCCTTTTAGCAAGCCGAGAAGGGTGTCTAGTTTGTTGCTGTGATTGGAGAAATGCATTTTTCGGTGCTAATGCCAGCGCTATCTTCAACAAACCACTCTTTTTTTCTTGTCGTAAATCGATACTTGGACACATAATAGTGCAGTCACCTGTTCAGTAACACTCTAACACTGAAAACTAAGTTAATTGCGACATCTTTGAATAAGCACAACAGAAAACATGCAGAAGAGAAAAAGGCTGTCTATGCCCTCAAACTCAAAGAAAAAAATATAGAAAAGAACATAACTGTTTCAAAAGTAGGAGCACTTTCAAAGTGCTCAAAAGGGAAACATGAAAGATTTAATGCCCTTTCATAGGATTCAAAGATACAGCTCTTAGAGAAGAGCTCCTAGCAATATAATTTCTTCCTTATCAGCAGCGAGCATCAGTTCGGAAATGTCTTGCAGAATCAAAGGCAAAAACCTGAAAGGCACTGGTATTAAGATTCTATGTGGTTCATAAAATCCATATGTAGGGGAAATTCTATAGAAGCATGCACATGTGTGCAACTCAAGGACTCAAAATATGAACGCTTCTCATGCATAAAACTAAATTATTTTTTCTTGTCTTTTCTTTTTCTAAGATAAATTCCAGTGAGAACCTCATACAAAATCATGCCGAAAAGAAATGAGGCTAAGAGACTCTATCTGGATCAAAATGGCCTTGTCCTAATTTGCTCCCTCATAGAGCACTTGAGGACCTAACTTCGTGAGTCAAGCCACAAAACCCAAGTTATGTAGCAAGTTTGTTGCAGCCACACAACATCATAGAGATCTAAGGCTCTATACTCTTTGCACATACAAGTGTTGGACAAAGAGGAGCATGTTCTCATGAGATGCCCTAGATACTACACGATCTATGGCAAATACAAGTATCTTTTCTTTCACCCATTGAAAAATGAACATGGGCAGAGTCATTGATTACAAAAACTAGAATGTGACACACTATTCATACACAAGGTTACCCAACTCATGAGGCCCGCCACACAAGACCCAGTCTAGATAGGAGGAGATAATAGACTTCTTCAGAGAAGTAGTTGGAAGATGCCACAACTGTGACCTTGATTTTCGAACTTGCCAACTTAGCAGGAGATTGGAAGAGAGGCCAAACGAGCACCCATCCCATTCGGGTTATTGTCCATGTGGCATCTCGATGTCAGGCCACCTCACATGACTCTTGAGTGCACACTATAGAAAGAAGTCATGGATGTTGTTAGATATGTTCTAGAGACTCTAGCAACTCTTGGTGGACCCCAGTCAAACCCATATAGAACTCAGGCTATTCAGGATCCACACATGACACATGATACATGACACATGGCATGACATGACAGGATCCACTCCCAACACATGGAGTTTTTCTTTATTTTTTAGTAGCTTCACATCTCTAGTTCTCCCAATGAGGGGTGTACTCACACGTACATTTCAGGGTTAATAGCCTTTTGGGAAGAAAAAGAAGAGGGGGAGATGGACAACACATGATGGTGTCAGACCCAGGAGATGAGGTGTGGAATTGCAGTGGTACCCTTTGGTCAGATCCTAGGGGTTTCTTGGAAACATACACCGACAAGACATGATCTTCTACAGTGAGACCCATGAAAGCCCGGAAAGAGAGCTGCCAACAGTGATGGGATATATCTTGGAATCAGCAATAGGAAGGAGATGAGGGGAGACATTGGGATACAGGGGTCGGGAGGCGTGGCTGTACATGTCCGATTTTCATGGAAGTGTGTTACTTTCCCCCAAACACATCATCTTATGCACGAGAAGTCACCACTAAATGGCACAGCCCTTATGAGACTCATGACGACATCAAAGAGCTTTCTAGACAGGGGGACACTCTCCTCCTTGGTGACTTCAATGCATGTGCTGGAAACAGACAAGTTGGCCTGCTAGAATTTGATGATTCCCTCATAGTACCGGAGATGGATGCAGCAAAACTGGGGATATTGAGGCAGTCAGCAGATGCAGATGCACCAGTGACAGCATACCAGAGACATCTACTTGAGTTGGGGGCTATCCATGACTTGATCATATATAACGGTCTCTAGAGATGGCCATCATCTAGTGGGCTCACTTGTTTTCCACATGGTGGGGGTAGAAGCACGGGACTGCTTATTGGGTCCACTAGCTTTTGCCTCATGGATACGCGATTTTACTGTGCCTCCTCCTCCACTTGGTGTCAACCACTCATACCTTGCCTTCCATATCTCGGCCACCATGCCAATCACATGAGGAGGGGCCCCCCGCACCCACTCGCGTGTTTAAATCCATTTTGATCGTGCTCTTGGCTAGGTATGCGTGAGCCACCTGGCCTAGGAGATTCCAGGCTTACTTGGAGATGGGATGGACCTCGCCGATGCCATACGCTTGTCCCAATGATACAAGAGAGTGCCACTAGATCCTTTCTCATCACTTGATCTGCACGTGTCCCAAACGAGAAGATGCCCCAAAACCCCTGGTTTGACGACAAGTGCAGAGAGATGAGAGCCCACCTCACACATGAGCGAGCATTGGCATATTTGACTTCACCACAAGAGCAACGGATCTCACACCGAGGGACACGGCATAAGAAGCGGTCTTTTCTCATACACATGATGGATGAGGTGATTGGATCCTTTCGTGGGGGGGATCCATACGGGCTGCACGCTCTTTTTCGAGGGGAAGCCGCCCATCCCCATCACAGATTCAACAATTTGGCATACGTATGCATGCTCCCTCTATGATATCCCGGGTCAGACACCACCTGATATGTCCTCTATGCCCAGACCCACTACATGTCACTTGTCTACTGCACAGAATGTACAGGCTTCCCTTCTTCAGCTTCATAACCGAAGATCACCATATCATGAGGGACTATGCACTGAGCACGTGGCACATCAGCAAGTGACCCCAGTTCTAGCGTAGCTGTTCAACCATGCCATATGCCATGGCTCCCTGCCTACTTGGAGCACTACCACCATAGTACCGATACACAAGGCAGGTGATCATATGGACACTGGGAACTACCGTACTCTTATGATTGGCCACAGTCTAGCTAATATATATGAGTCGGTACTAGAAAGGGAGATCAGCAACCACACAAAGGGTCACGGGCAGTGGGCTCTTGGGCAAGCAGGTTTTTGGAGACAGTATTCCACCTTGAACCACATCTTCACCTTGAGGCCTACCATTGAGGAGGCAAAGTTGAGGCACCAGAAAGCCTACACTTGCTTTGTAGACTTTCGTAAGGCATTTGATACTGTCCCACACTCCCGATTGATCAGAAGGTTACCGAGTTGCAGCTCCTAGAGATCATGATGTGGTGGGTTATGAGTCTACATGTGTCCGTCATAGGGAGAGTACAAGCCCCGGGAGGTTTATCAAATTGGGTTGAGAGAAATATTGGAGTAAAGCAAGGCTGCCCCACTTACCGACTCTCTTTGGGCTCTACAACGATGAGATTACATTTTTTGTAGATCGTCTAGGTGGAGAGGGTTCACTTCTAGACCTGATGGTGAAGATATTGTTGTACACAGATGACATAGTCTTCATGGCCGAGGGAGAGGAGCATGATGAGATGAGAGCATCATGGATTAGCAGTGAGAGTCGCCGCCACAATGCTGCTAGACAAGAGGCACACACTCCACATGCGGCATGGAGAGTGACCAGAGCACACACGATCGAGGTCCGGTCTATTTCAGCCCTCCTCAGAGGAGACCGCCAAAGACCAGGCGTCACACTTGACGTAGCCCATCGGATACAGAGATTGAGGAGACCACGCCCTCCGCCGCCTCTAGAGACAATTCGACAGACACCTATACGACAGCTCCTCACATCCCATTAGAGAGCCACCAAGGTACTTGGATATATGGAGCCTGGGCATGTACTAGGAGCGTTACCTCTAAGCACCTGATACTATTTGGCAACTATGCTATTTTGCTCACACTAGTTTAGCACTTTAGCTTTCGGGAATGCTATTTTGCTCACACTAGTTTAGCACTTTAGCTTTTGGGAAGCGCCTTACTTTGCTTCAGCCCATAGCGGCTTGTATGAGTACCTCTCCCGTACAAGCCCATACCTCTCCCGTCGATCGTACTTCCGTACCCTTGTACAGGCCCGTCAGCCGTCGTCAGGGCCATCAGCACCTCCGTACAGCCTTCGTCAGCGTCATCAGCACCGTACAGGGCCCGTACCTCCGTACAACCCATACTGCCTTTCGACTAGGGCATCGCCAGTAGTGTCGCCCTCTTTCCTACAACCCTAGGCTGGGCTGAACCCCTAGCCCAGATTAGGGGTTAGCTTCAACAAAGGGGTTTCTCAGACTTATGCAGACCAATATGGAGTTTCCCAAGACTAAGTTGTTTGCATCTACCCCGACCAGTAAGCCTTCATACTCCTCCGTTGCAACCACACCTAGCCCTTATGTGTTGACATTCAAAAGAAAGATTGGATCAGATCCACAGGAACAAAATTTACTACCTAAAGCAAGAAGTTGGAGAGCTCAGGCTTATGGTTGCAGCTCTTGGAAGAAAGGTGAAGGAGATGGAGAGTAAGGACAAGCAGGAGATCATTGCAGACGTCATGGATAAAGGCAGCACCTCCACGCCAACGTCAGCACTTGTTTCTACGGTCAAAGAGATGATCAATACTCAGGTTAGCCCAGCCAAGGAAGAGATGGCTATGTGGCCAGCAATAAAATTAATAGAGCAGATCTCTATGCCGAAGTTAAAGAGCAGGAAGGAGTAGTAAATAGCAAGAAAATATTACGCATTGGGGGGCTGCCCAAGGATTGCTTTGGCTGTTCTAGTGAGGACGTAGATTTCACAGAAGATGAGAAGATAATATGCCTCAAGAAGAATATACCACAAATTGAATGGGATGAAAACCATATTAGCTACATCGCTCGAAAGGGAACACAAGTGCAGGTTTGCTTCAATGAAAGGACAGAGAGAGTCAATATCCTTCAACAGACAAATAAGCTGAAGGGTACAAAGATATGGATATCTGAGGAGCTCACCCCGACTCAACTCAAATAAAGGAATAGTAAACTCACTAAAGTCAAGGATGCACGAAAAGCTGGAAAATGGGAAGTCTACCGAGACGGAATAGCATTAATTCGAGATTTCAAATCTAAATCTAAAGACCCTCAGTATTAAACTGATGTAATGAAGGTCATTTTGATATAGGACTACAACTTAGATGTGTGCTAAAATAAGCTCGAGCTGAGTTGCCATGTGCACTCCTCGACCCTCTCTGGTTTATACAAATGATGTAAGGGTTTTGTTTTGTACTTCGTACTTTGTCCCATAAGCCCATGAGGCTTTCTACGAACGTTAATCTCTCTCTCTCTCTCTCTCTCTCTCTCTCTCTCTCATGACCCAACACAACGACGCGTCATAGACTTCTACACATTTGAGTTAGCCCCAGGACACAGTCAAGTGGAGGAGGAGGAGCTAGCTGACATGAGGGCAGCTTGGATCAGCAGAGAGAGCTGACACGGTGCCATTGAGAGAGGGACGCAAAGACCACTCGCGAGACAGAGAGTGTCCAACGCACATTCTATTGAGGTCCGACCTATCACAGTGTTCCTCAAGAGGGACCGACAGAGACGAGGGGTCACTCAAGACATAGCCCAGAGAGTTCAAAGATCGAGGAGACCACGTCCCCCGCCACATCGTGAGACAGCCCAACAGACGTAGATACGAGATATCTTCACGGCTCACCAGAGAGCCATCACTGTGCCGGGCTTCGGCTTCTAAGTCCCAATTCCGAGATTGACCTGATTCAATTTGTACTTGATAGATTGATTTGATTCAGCTTATTCAATTGACATTTGGTTGATAATGATTTTGCTAGAATAGAGTACCCCGCAAGGGCCATAGCTGCCCTTTGCTCCAACCCCTTGAGGCTTGTATGAGTTTTCCTTTTTGTGCACTTTGTCCCATAGGCCCGCGAGGCCTCCCATGGACATTAATACATCTTTCTTTTTTTCTTTCTCTCGCTGCCTAACTCTCACTGCTCACGCTGCTGCTCCTCTCTGCCCGCGCTGCTCCGCTCTCTCCCACTCTGCTCCTCACCCGCTCTGTTCCGCTCCACCCTCACCCACTCTGCTCTGCCCCTCACCCGCTCTGCCCTCCGCTCCGCCCTCACCCGTTCCGTCCTCACCCGCTCTCACCCACTCCACCCTCACCTGCTCTGCTGTGCTCCGCCCTCACCTGCCCCGCCTTCACCTGCCCCACCCTCACCCGCCCGCTGCTCCGCCCTCACCTGCTCGATCGCTCCCTCCCCGCCTAGCCTCCCTCCCTACACGCCTAGCCTCGCCACCTATACCTCCCTCCCTACCCGCATAGCCTCCCTACAGCTGCCTCTCACGCCCACTGCCTCCCCCGCCCACTGCCTCTTCCGACCCTCCGCTCCTGCTGCTCCCCCCACCCACCTGCAGCTCCGCCTGCAACCCCTCCCCTGCCTGCAGCTCCTTCGCCCACTACCCCCCCCACCTGCAGCCCCTCCGCCCGCTGCCTTCTCTCCCCCATAATGAAGGACAAAGGGGGATGAGAACCAGGGACTCACTTAGGCGGGAGACCCTTTCGTCCAAATATACATACATGAGGAGATGGGGAAGGGGAACGGTGACAAGGGAAAAACACAAAAGCAACTCAACTTGGAGGACTTCAACAAACGCAGCAACCTGACCGTATGACAGTGGACAGCCCGCGGCCCAGAAGAAAGGGGCCCACCCGAAGCCCATGCCGCTCACCACAGCCTCGACCACTATGATTACCACCACCACTTCGCCACCATCATCCACATCCGCCTCATCATCTATGCCACCTCTCCCCTCCCCCTCTCCTGCATCATCATCACAGGCCTCCTCCCCAGGAGCCCCATCACCCACGGCTCCACAGTACTTCTCCCTCGTATCCCCTCTACCTCTCAATCAACCACCCTTCATCGCCTCGTCCGGCCTTGCTACTCCTACACACCACTCCCCCGCCCAGATCACGTTGTCCCCACCCTCTGAACAACCTCAACAGCCCACCTTCATTCCAACCCCTCTCAAGATCCAGTTCCCACCCAGACCCGGATATCTTAGGCCCCCACCAGATGCTTGGGACTCCTTATTGGCTGACATACACAGCATCCGGGCCCGTCGGGCAGATCCGACACCTTACACTCAAGAGCAAGGTCGATACACCCAGGAGCAGGACCGCATTATACACGAGCACGACACCCTTATCCAGGGGATAAGACACGACATCACACAACTCCGAGAGGAGCTCGGGACCCTAAGAGCAGTGCCTAGAGGGACCCTAGTCATAGAGATGGAGGCACAGATAGCCACGATACAGTCAGCTATAGCAGAGACGACTAAATGGGTGGAGGTGGCGAAACGGGAGCCCGCAAAGGCAACCGTTTCAGCCGCCATATAGGAGCAGCAGCCGAGGGCTTCGAAGGCCCTCAACATTCGGATATGAGGGATCACACGAGACAGTACTAGCACCACAACGCCGCCCATGGAGGAGGCGATCACGTTTGTGACCACCACCATGGGGATCCCCGACCACGGCATAGAGGGAGCATGGCGTGTTGGGAGAGACCCCAACCGAGACCAGCCCCTAGTCATCGACTAAGATTCACATGCTCGACTAGCGACTCTCCGATGTTGAGCCGCTCTACGAGAGCATCCCACCCTGTCCATGGATGAGGATTTGACACCACTACAGAGTGAGGAGCGACGAGTTCTTCTCCAGCAGCGGGTTGTTGCCCCCAAGGAGGGAAAATGGGCCGTGGTCCGAGATGGTAGGTTGTTGACCGGCACCCGTCGGGCTCCCACCCATGCCCCCTAGGGGGACAGGGCCTATGAGACTCAGGTTTCCCACACCCTAGCCTGCACCATTTGGAACTGTAATGGTACCTTATGGTCAGACCCAGGGAACTTCTCGAAATCTTACACAGGACGAGACATAGTCTTTTACATGGAGACACACCAGAGCCCAGAGCGTCCACTATCGATAGTCAGTGGCTACACATGGGAGTCAGCCTTCAGGGATGAGACGAGGGATACAGAAGGAGTTCGAAAATCAAGCGGGGTCGCAATATTGTACAAGTCTTCCCTCGCTGGAGCCATCTCCGTTGAGAGGAAGGACGCACACTCTTGATTCATGTGGATCCAGATCCGACACACGGCCACTCATGACCTTTTCATAGCCAAATGCTACTTCCCACCAGACACATCTCACTTCGCCAGAGTTGCATGAGAGGAGGGTCAGACATCGCCATATGCACCCTTACATCCGGATATCCTAAACCTTTCAACTCGCGGGGAAGTTCTCCTTGTTGGGGACTTCAATGCCAGAACGAGCACGCGCTAGGCACCACTCCTGAACTTCCCAGACGACTCTATCATGCTACCAGACATCGACCTAGATGGAGCAGGTATGACCAGGATCTCTTCAGACCGACACGGGCCTGTTATACCATATGGGCACGTGCTCCTTGACCTGGGCAGGATGCATGATCTCATCATCTACAACGGGCTTGACCTATGACCCTCCTCAGGTGGTTTTACTTGCTTCCCACATGGGGGGGGCACTAGTGTAGTAGATTACATCATGGGATCCCCTACCTTCACCTCACGTATCATTGACTTCACCGTAGCACCACTCCTTCCAGGAGCTGATCACACATACCTATTCTTCACTATCGCCACCTCACACTTAGCCACACCACACACACCACATATGATGCACGACACCTACCACGACATACAGTTTGATCACAGCCTCTCCCTTGCCTACTTTGGATGCCTAAATAGACTCCTCACCTACATCGATCACATACCACTCATAGAGGACCCGTCTGCCCTGATTAGTCGCACACTCCACAAGGCTGCCCTCCAAGTCGTTCCCCACACCACACGGTCCACTAGACCACCACCCCTTGGTTCTGTACCCTGCAACAACTGGAACGATGCGGAGTGCAAGGCTTCTCACCGACAACTCCAACTAGAAACCAGGTGTCACCTCCCGAACACACCAGACACGGTATGCAAGTACCGACATCTCGTATGTCAGAAGAAACCGGCATTTCTTCGTCGAAATGAGGAGCTGCTAAACATCTTGTACAGCAACAACTCTAAGGAATTTTGGCGGAGATTCCTTGAGCGTATGTCTCCATCACCCCTCACCGACACGAGAGTTTGGCACACGCATGCACGCCATCTTTATGATGTCTCACACCAGCCTACTCCAAATCTCACACACACCTCGCCCCACCACTTGCACGTTGTTCACCAGAGGGGGAGTCAAGGATGCAACATTGAAACTGCACAATGGCCAAGCTAAGGACCACGAGGGGCTATGCGCTGAGTTTATCGCATATGGGATCAACACGTTAGTCCCGATCCTAGCAAAGCTATTCAATGACGTTGTTTTCCTTGGCTTCCCCCGTACTTGGACACTCAACACCATCACCCCCATCCACAAGGCAGGGGATCCCATTGACCCGAGTAACTACAGGACTATCATGATTGGACATGTGATGTCCAAGATCTATGCAGTAGTATTGGATGCGTCGGTCAACCTATCCGCAGAGATGAGAGGCCTTAGAGCAGAGGGTCGGGCCGGTTTCAGGCGAGACCATGGAACTATGGATCACATACTCACACTCAGGACTGTCATAGAGGAGGCCAGATCACAGAAGGAGAGGGTATGTTGCTGCTTTGTGGATTTCTGCAAAGCCTTTGACATAGTACCTCGAGCTCGACTCATCACACGCCTACAGGCACTGGGATTTGACCAGGAGATCATCTGGGCAGTCATGGCACTTTATGAGAGAGTCTCAGGCCGAGTTCGGACAGGCGCAGGTTGGACAGATGAGATCTTGAGCACCATAGGGGTCAAATAGGTTTATCCCTTATCACCAACCTTGTTTGGCCTCTACATCGATGAGCTTGATACTTTCATGGCGGCTTCCGGAGGGACCGGTTGCTCACTTGTCGGGATCATCATCAAGATTCTTCTTTATGCAGATGACGTGGCACTCTTGTCGTCCACACCCGAGGGGCTCCAGCGACACCTGCAGGCTTTTTGTTTATCCCATGATTTGGAGGTCAACCTTGGCAAGACCAAGGTCATGATCTTTAACACCTCTCGAGCAACCATGCACCGGAAGCAGTTTCACTTTCGGTGGGGGATAGAGAATGAGGAGATCGACGACATGAGGGCAGTATGGACCAGTCAGACGAGACGACGACGAGGAAAGACACAGCCACATGGCAGAGACACTAGAGCCACCCATGATACGACGACGGATTAGGGTGCGCTGATGGAGGTTCAACCTCTTACTGTTCTACTAGGAGCAGATAGCTTGACCAGAGGTGTCACTATTGACATGGCCCATAAGATACAGAGAGCACGAAGACCACGCCCCCAACCGCTGCAACGTGAGACGGCCATACAGACAGAGATACAAGACATTTTTGCAGCTCACAGGAGAGCCACCATGGCACTTGGATATGTCTTTGAAGTCGTTATCTGAGATTGATTGAGTACAGATATTGGTCTCTACTTCTAGATTTGGAGTTTACATGTTTTTTTGTATTTTAGTATAGCACCAGCAAAGGGTCTTAGTGTGCCCTTTGCGGCTTGTACGAGTATGTGTCACTGTTGATTCTGCACTTTGTCTCATAGGCCCGCGAGGCCTCGCGAAGACATTAAAATACCTCTCTCTCTCTCTCTCTCTTTCTCTTTCTCTCTCTCTATCTATCTACTGGAAGACCCATGTGAAATTAGGGAGATGCTGATGCAGAAAATGCTATAGAAACTATGGCAAAACCTGGGGACAAAAGTACAGTTCTACAAACAGGAATCAACTCAATGGACAGCTAAGCAATGCAGAAATACCTCAGGGAATACATCTCAATATTTAAAAGGCATCTAATCTGCAAAATTAGAACTAGTTTACATGATCTCAAGGTAGATAGGGGTAGGTGGGCAAGACCCAGGATCCCTAGAGAGGAAAGAACATGCAAAATCTGCCCCACAGGGGAGGTAGACGATGAGCAGCATGTACTCCTAAGATGTAGAGCCTACGCACACATCAACGGGTTACGGGAGCAGCAGAGATAATCTGAAAAATCTACTGGAGCAGCCAGCCAAAAATCTAGGAAGGTACTTGAAAGAGGCTTTAAAAGTTACCGGAACTAGCACACAAGGTGGCCCAACAAGTACTCACTACACGGAGTTTAATGCAATCATATCTCTTTCTCTATGTCCTATCTAGAACCTTAGTCTTTGGAAAGCCTATGCGCACACACTTTATGATGTCCTTGCTCAATCCATACTTGGACTTGAGGACATCCCCAATTCCACGACTTCTATGCTTATCACCACAAAAGCCATCAAGAAGTTGCAAACGGCAAGGCCAAGGATCATGAGAGCCTTCAAGCTGAGTTCAAGACTCATGGGAGGAAGTCCTTACTTCAACCCTGCTAATGAGTCTTCTGCAAAGGCTTCCTACCTGCTAAACCACAAGCACTTTATACCCATTCACAAGGCAAGAAATCCCATGGATACTGGTAACCACCAGACTATCATGATTGGCCACTTAATGGCCAGACATTGAGATACATATTGGTGAGTGCATCGAGAGCACAAATATGATATGCAAGTTTCATTCAAAATCAGTCCACACATTGGACTACATCTATGCCCGATCCATCATAGAGGATCAAAAAACTAGAAACTGAGAGCACAGGACTGTCAGAGGAGGTGAGTAACACCATTAGGGTAAAACAAGGTGCTCTTTGTCTCCTACCCTCTTCAACATCTACATTGATGAGCCAGCTCAATTTCACACATCCCAAGATTACATGAAAGTGAGAGCACAAGCACGGACATATCATTGTTGAGAATGGAGAGACAATGCTTCTAGAAACACTTCCAGCACGTGAATACAAAGTCCCGGACACCCTAGTATGACTTCTTCTTTTCAATGAAAATACTTCTATTAGGTATGGAAAAAACCTCAAGAGCAATGCTCATGGCAGAAATACATCATGCATAGCATGAAAAACCAAATCCCTGAGTACTCATCAAGGAGAACTACCAAAAAGCGAGCGAAAAGAACCAAGCAGAGAAATTACACCAGAAACAAAAAGGGCGATAACCACCATTATACAGGACATTAACAATTCATAGATTTCATTGAAGCTGAATTACTATAAACAACACTTCATATATTTGAGCATAAATAAAGGGTGTTCGACCAATTTATGTAAATAATTTTCTTTATGTAAAGGCATGTCTCTCTCTGTTTCTCCCTCTGTCTATTGCATGGCATGTACAGCCTGCACAACCCTCTCATACAGCACCTTAGGTATGTCTCTCTTACTTGTACAACCCTCAACTCCATCATTGCCTCATATCTTTCTCTTCGTCATCGCATCCTATTGCCCATCATATGGCTGTATCTCCATCACCTCTCTCCAATGGCAATAAAAGCCCTAATTTTCTACTCACCCCCTAATGGCTTATGTGAACGAAGATACATTTTTCTTCATGGACTTGACTTTAAGGAGGTGTCCGCATAAAGGAGGATTACCAAAAAGCGAGCAAAAAGACCTAATCCAGCATTTGAGGACAACATCCTTAGAAACTACCATCCTCCAATGTATTTCCTACTCACAACTAGCGCATGAGATTGGGAGAGGGAGGGCAGCATCACCCATTGGTGAATCTCACCTCTAAGGTGCCTTAGTTCTAGTGCATCCAGTAAAAAGGCATGCAAAATGGTTCTTGCTTTGGTATTCCCTTGTTCACATCAGTAGGCACCTAATGCACCTAATACAGTAGGAGCTAAGGGCCAAATAGCATGAATTAGCTAGAGGACTTCTGTTGAGAAGTGAATTCATTTCTGACATATATTCTTAAGTATATCACTCATAGCTTACAACTCCGGTCCCGAGAGGTATATGGCCAGTGTCAAATTTAAACGACACAAAGCCTTAAGGATATTAATTCAATGTGGCCAGCCAGTTGTTTCCCCAGTATGCTTTGACACTTATCAAACTCCTTCCAGAGCAGCAAATCAGAGTTGTCTGGTTGTGAATTTTGGATATATATATATCCCCCTAGTAGCTCATACTAGAGACCCATCCACATGGACCTCAACAAATTTGGAGTATATATCCCCCTAGTAGCTCACAATAGAGACCTATCCACATGGACCTCAGCAGAGATTATGGGTCACCTATTCTCTCGCATCAAATGAGACCTACCGAGTGGAGCTGCTAGATCACCATTGATAATTA
This sequence comes from Dipteris shenzhenensis, assembly GCF_047967505.1. Taxonomy (NCBI): domain Eukaryota; kingdom Viridiplantae; phylum Streptophyta; class Polypodiopsida; order Gleicheniales; family Dipteridaceae; genus Dipteris; species Dipteris shenzhenensis. Next base: position 10,242,308 of record NC_141621.1, on the reverse strand, counting down.
TATACAGTCCTTTCTGTAAACCACAGAGATAGGGTGTGGAGTTTACAGAAAGCACAGCAACAGTGACTAATTTTATTAAAGACTCTCACAACTCCTCATAATGCTCTTTTAGCAGCACCACCAGTCGATCTTCGTATAACAAGAACTGAAATATTTCTCTGCATTTCTCAGTAGAGAGCCGCTGCACTTGAGCAGATAAGTAGATCTCTGCTATGTCAGCATTGTTTTTCTGAGGTAGAGAGTGCATAACATTGTCTGTCATCCCGTGATGACACTATATGAGTCGCCATGGGCTGTCATGTTGATCATGCAATACTTCGGGAGATGATAAGGCCTTCCATATTCCTGGCAGCAAACAGCCTCCACATATGATCAATCTCAGCTACATCCTCCATACTCCCTTTTTGACAGAAACCTATCTTACTTCATCTCTAGATGATTCCACATGGGGAATTGTATCTAGCATCACATGATGGAGAATTCAAAGTAGGGGCGAGCATCAATGACTTGGATGTAGATCAATCTCACCCTATGCCACAACTGTGACGGACGCTATGGCAATCTCACTAAGCTGCAGGACACCACACACAGGTTTTTAAAAGCCTTTGGACGTATTCTCGTCATCTTCAAGGAGTATCTCATGAGAGACACTCCTCACAGGTTTCTTTTTCGTAGTGCTCAAAGCAGGGATCTACTATTGTTGGGACTTCCTCATGTACTCGTTTGATTGACCAGTGCTCATGCTTGTGCTTCTACAAGTACTCCAAATAGGATCACAAGCTTAAACTTGATGGATTATGCCGGTCTAGCAGCCTCTCAAACTCAAAGAAAAATAGAGAAACAGCATGCTAGCTTGCATAGCAATTGGATCGGGTTTGCACGCTCACTATTATAGTTTGGTTCAACAGATGAGCTGGATGTTCCCCAAGCTTGTAAAAGCAGCATTTGGACACTTGCGATAAGAGCAATCTTACAAGAGCAAGACACTTACAATAAAATTTCAACACGCAGCACGAGATAAAATCTTTAAGCACTTACCAGGATAGCAAAAATAGATAAACATACCCGCCGTGACAGCAAAAAGGCTGATCCTAATAAACAACAGTGTGGATAAGTCAATTGAGAAGAACTATTTCAGAATAAATCCTTACCAAATCCAGCTTTCCCTCTAACAATTGACCACAATGAGGCCTTTGTCTCCATCTTCATGACTGATAGGACTACTTCATTGTCTATACCTTTCAGAAAAATTCCTTGTACAATGACAGGTTTGCCCCATCCAAGTGACACATTTTGAACATTGAGATGGCCTGCCCATCCAAGAAGTCCATCATCTTAAGTTAGTAGAAATTTGTCAATGAAAAGAAAACAGATATAAGGGAAGCTCGTGAACCTGGTATCGCTTTGTTCGCCATGGCAACCACTACACGAAGCCCTCGTGAGGATGACAAACACGTTGGTGCTCCAGCAATGCCAAGGGACAATAAAATAAATAGAGATAACAGCACCCTGACAAAATGAGCCAGGATTCTCTTTGAAAATTCAAAAGGAGATTGCAAAAGCCTTTCTGTATTTTTCTGCATATTTGCGTGAATTTCATGGCAGTTCCCTTGACCTGCACTTCCATCCTCAGATGGTTGACCCAATGAAGGCCTTATGCATAGCATCCTTGATATTGTAATCCTTACGCATTTGTGTATAGTAGAATGATGCTTGAAAAAGCCACGGTCGCTTTTCAACCCCCATGTTCCCTGCACAAATTTATATAAACCAAAACATGTGCATGCATTGCTGTCTAAGTTAACATAACTCCACAAGATAAACTACAAAACCATTAGAAGTAAGAAGGTTGGAAATTCAACTAGAAAAATAGGCAAGGTTAGATAAATCAAGAAAATTTCAGCATCCCACGTAAATAACACACAAGCATGAAAGCTCATTAGAGGGGTTTCAGATAAATCGATGAATAAAGCAAACAAAATTTTCATAAAATTTTGACTAAGGATTTCAATAGAACTGTTGAAGAGAAGAGAAATTGACAGGGGGGAAACATGAGGGGCTGTGGGGTGCTGGAAAAGATTATTGGCACTGTGTTATACATTTGTATGCATGATAACTGCTTTCAATACTTGCACATAGCCAAGCCAACTATTCAAAGAGAACCATAAAAACATATCATTTTAATAACCGGAAAGACAGTATCATGCAAGAGAAGAGAGATTTGGAAGACTCTCCCTGACCTGACATCTTTTTGAGTATGCACAAATGAGAAGAGACCATGAAAACCCTCTAGGCTCTTGGAGGGTTTGGCTTTATGGGGGTGTCCCATAAAGTACTTGCAGTGGGATACCAGGGAGTGGGAGTGGATTGATGCAGGAAACGATGAGAAGAGCCTCCTATTTTACTTAATGAGATGAATAGATCCTCTTGTGCTTTTTTAGTTCGATGTCATGACTCTGGATGTTGTTCCCTCCTCTTTCTACAAAGCTGTGGACATGTGTTGGGAGATCACAGCAAGCATTTCAGCTTGGCATATTAAGAGATACAGATGCACAAAGGCACCTGATGGTTCCCAGATCCACCCATCTAAAATGATGCTACTATTGGGACACATACTATATACAATTTGATGGTCATTTGGTCGAGTATGTAGGAGTCTTCTAGGGCTGCTTCTGCCAGGAGGACTATCTTCCTCAGGGAGTGGAGAAACTATCCCTTCTTTGCAAAGATCACTACAGGTTTGAGGTGGCACTCTCAGCCACACCCTTGGATCTTTACCAGATTCTTTTATTAAGTAGGGATTGACCCTCCCATGTTTTCCTCATGCTACACATGGTGTACTCTTGCCGAGCTCTTTACTCTTGCCGAGCTCTTTGAGGGAGGAGTCTTTATGTATGTAAGGTTTTGTATTGTTCCAGGTCCCATAGGCCGATTTTTGGTCTTCAGAGGACGATAATATCTTCTTCTTCTTCTTCTTCTTCTTCTTGGGGCTTTTTTCATACTTAATAGAGGTCTTATTCATAGTTTTTAATAGAGGTCTTATTCATAGTTTTTAAAGTCCATGCTTCAGGAAAATTAGATGGTCGATTCATGGTAGGTAGAGGCATGCAATACATCGTGAACAAATGTCCCATAAAGGCATTTGCAAGATACCATAATTGAGTCTGAAAGTCATGACTAAAAATGTGAAAGCAGAGAAGGAGACAAAGGAAAAAACATTAGAAACCCTAAAAACTCCAAATAAAAACCTAAAGAAACATTGATGACTTCCGTAGACATTGAAGGATGTTAGCGCAGGTAATATGCTTGAATCGAGTATTTTTAAAGTTTTCACTAGGGGAGTATCGTTAAAAATGTTACATAAGATCGTGGAATTACCATCAAGAAAGAATCCGTCACTTGCAAATGGATCTACAAGGTGAAGAACAAGTCAGATGGCCAACCATGTGGAAGTTGGTTACGAGATCTTTTAAATAGCAAGAAGGTGCTGATTGTGATTGTAAAGCACAAGTCTTGCCCTAGCTGCTCCCGCTGCCCACCCTCTCCGCCTTCTCCCTCCTCCCAAGAGCCCCCTTCTGCCTCCTCCTTTCCCCGCCATCTTCCATCTCCTTCCCCGCCTCTTCTCCTCACCTTCTCCTCCTTCCTCGCCTCCTCTCCCTGCCTTCTCCCGCCTCCTTCCCCCGCCATCTCACCGCCTCCTCTCCCCACCTTGTCTGCGCCTTCTCCCACCTCCTCTCTCCGCCATCTCCCGCCTCCACCCCCGCCAGCTCCCCGCCTTCTCAGACAGTTTTTCCCACTTAGAGGAGAGCCTTGTTTTCTGCTTCCCCATCCTCATGAGCTGGACCATAGTGAGTTGGAACATGCACGGGCTCCATGACCGTGCTCGTAGTCAACCGCAGTGCCCGATCCTTTGGCAAGAGTTGCAAAGGGTAGTGATAGGGCGAGCAGTGGACTTCCTTTTGATACAAGAGCACATGTTCTCAGCATCAGACATCAGGCGGCAACACCACCACCTTCCGGGGAGAGGCCCGGAGGTGTGGTCCCCTGTCGTAGGACGAAGCGGAGGGGTCTGCATCTCGGTCTCACAAATAGTGGCCCCAGAGGTCTATGATCAGGGTGAGCTTATCCCAGGACGAACAATCGAGATGGGAGTCAAGATGGGAGAGTCCATTATTGGGATCTTGAATGTGTATGCCTCGGCGTGCAGACAGCACCGTCCAACCTTTTGGAGGAGGCTGATGGAGTGCCTTCCAGATGTTGACTCCTGGATCGTTGGAGGAGACTTCAACAACCTGGATTTGGGGAGGACAAGCAGGGTGGTGCCTCCTTCTATGAGATGCCAACAGTAGAGCAGAGCACATGGGAACAGTTCATCTCCATAATCAGTGGTGGCAGAGACCCGTGGAGAGAGCCAAAGTTCAGCAGAGGATACCTGGCAGCAGCCTCTTCTCATTCGACCAAAGGAGACATAATGGATTGCTTGAGGGGCTAGACCGCATCTACGTTGGGGACTGCGCGCTCCACAGAGGAGGCTCTACGAAAATTCTAGCAGGCACCACGATGTCAGACCACTCTCCAACAGTACTCTACCTAGAGCAGCCCCGTCGGGGTCTTCCCCAAAAGGGGGTCCGCCTTCCAGAGGACCTCCTGCAGGCTTAGGAGATTCAGTAGGTTATGGCAGAGATTTGGCAGTAGCCAAAGTAAACACCTTGCAAGGGCTGGGCTTTGTGGGTGGCAAATGCGATTCAGAGAAGACAGAGAAGGGTTCTTCTAGAGCGTGAGCGTGCACTGCAACGAGACCTCGCGTCCATAGAGAGGCTCAGGGAGCCGGACTAGGATCCCAATGGCTTAGTGACATATTTAAGAGCGTGTGCCTTGAGCTCCAAGACACAAAGTTTCAATGGGCTGAGTTCTCCTACCACTCCACCCGGGGCCGTTGGGTATAGCAAGGGGGATAGGATGACGAAGCAGCTCTTTCAGACAACTGGACCTCGATCGGTAGGCATACGATTACAGTGATTGCGAGATCCGCAAGGCATTATGCACACTGATCCACAAGAGATTCTAGAGCTGACCACGGTTTTCTATAGTTAGCTCTTTTAGGCTGAGAGAGTGACTACAGTTTGCCTTGTGGCCCGTGGGCCAGTTTGGGACCACGTTCTGACGATAGCCTCATGGGAGTTGTGCAAGAGTCTAAAGGAGCCTTTCACAGATGAGGAGCTCTACGAAGCCCTCCCGACCTAGAAGTGTCCTAGTGAAGATGGCTTGACTCCGGCCTTCTTCCAAAACTTCCGGGAGATCATTTCCACCCCTTTCCGTTTAGCATCCCAGGAGATCTTCGACACGGGCTCCCTTCCTCAATCCTTGAGCAATGGGGTGTATTTGTTTGATCCGAAAAGGGGGAGATGGTCAAACATTCGGCAGTGGAGACCAATCACCCTGCTTGACACCGCATACAAGATCCTCGCTAAGGTCTTGAGTTTGCGGTTGCTCATCTCATGCACATCATCCATGACACGTAGACGGGCTTTGTTCAGGAGCACAGCATCTTGGACAACATTTTCATGTTCTGGGAGGTAGTGGATTGGTGGGCCAGGGAGGAATCATACCCTTTGGCCATCCTTGTCTTGGATTTTGAGAAAGCTTACGATAGGGTGGAGTGGTTTTTCCTGGAGGGCACTATGCAGAGGTTGCGTTTCTCATATAGATGGATTAGAGGAGTCTCTGCGCTTTATGTGGGGAACTCTGGCCAGATGCTTGTCGGTGGACACACAGGTGAGGCCTTTCCTCTCTCTTGCTTGGTCCATCAAAGTTGTCCCCTAGCTCCCTTTCTTTTCCTTTTTGTGGCAGAGGCATTGGGCTATTACTTGAGATTGCAAGTGGTAGGCCTCACAGGGTTAAGGCTCCCAATCAGACAAGAGGAGGAGTTCCTAGACTCAGAGTTTGGAGATGACACATCCTTGTACGTAGAGGGCACCACAACGAGCTTGGAGAGAGTTAGGGGAGCCCTGGCTATCTATTGCGAGGCCTTGGGTGCACGGATCAACTGGACAAAATCCATCGGCTTCTTCACATGCTCTGAGGAGACACAAGATATTTGAGAGTGGGGGAGCGCCTTTGGCTTCCGCTGGATACCACGGGGAAAAACAGTGAGATACCTTGGATGCAGGTTGGTATTGATATTACAACAAAGCAACAGATCGCCTCGGTCCTCGAGAGTCTTCGATGCAAGCTTCTCCACTGGAGCTCCACCAAACTCTCCCTAGCGGGCCGTGCCTTAGTGGTAAACCAGGTCCTTCTTGCCTAGTGCATTGTCTCCTGCTGGTGTTTTCATAGAGGGTGCATTGGACAGCTCCGATCTTTGGTTCGAAATTTCTTGTGAGCAAGATCGGACGGCACGCAGAATACTAGAGCCCGGGTCACTTGGCAGACGGTGATCATGCCACAGGCATTGGGAGGCTTGGGTATCATTGATCCGGAGATGCAAAGCACAACCCTCCTAAGCAAGATGGTTGTGCGCGGCCTCACCCTTGGTCCAAAGCCCTGGAAGCTCCTCTTATAGCGAGGGCTTCTTAGGAACATCCCACGCATGATGCAGGGGTAGTGCCAGCAATCACACAAATGGATCTTCTCAGGGGGGCCCCTTACGGGGAAGGGTTCCCCCATGATGAGGAGCCTACATAGGGTCTAGTAGAGATTAGCAGGTGGCCTCATCCGTGCTCAGTCCCGTTGCAGGGAGGAGTTGAAGCAACGGCCCCTTATGTGGCACCCGGAGATCAGAGATTAGGATGGACGTAAGTTGGGACAGTAGACTCACATTGGATAGGTAGATCGAGTAGATTACCCTTGGAGGCAGAGGCAAGGCTTGGAGCCTTAGCGCATATGCGAGGGGCACGTCAGCGAATGAGGGAGATTGACCTCGCCATCCCTGCGTCTTGGTGGAAGGGACTCTGTATGTGGATAGACAGAAGTTGGTTGGGTCACTTTTCTTGGACTGGGGTTCCCTTGAGGATGATGATCCAGCGAGGCAGCACTCAGCCTGGTTTCTTCCGCGTCGGGCCTAGAGACTTGCTTCAGGCACTCACTGAGAGAGACCCAGAGATGGATGGCAGTTTGGATGGGATTCATTGGCAGATGATCAGAGTTGTGGGCCGGTTGGGGAAGGAGTGGCACATTGATCCCCCCAACATTCTAGAGCAAGAGGCACCTAGATGGCGCCTTTGGCTTTGGGAAGGTAAGCCTTGAGTGAGGTCCAGTGGGATGTGGGAGAGTGGTTTTGGCCTTCCAGAGTCGATTTCACGGAGCGGGTGGACAAGGTGCCCTTGTTTTCTTATACCACCCGAGTTGGTAGGAGGCTCCACATGGACACTTTGACATGGACCCCTTCAAGGGAGAGGCATTGGGTGGCCTAGAGGGTGCCCCAGGAGGTCCGTTCTAGGTTTTGGACTCACCTTTGGTTCAATTTTCTACCAAGGAAGATTTCCTACTTGTTCTGGCTGGCTGCCCACTAAGGCTTGGAGACGATCCCCCACTACCTTTGGAGTTGTCGCAGTGCAATGAGGATTTGGACAGGAGCCCTCAGGATTTTGTCCCGCATGCAAAGCCTTCAGAGGACCTGGTTGAGTGAAGAAGGTCATGTGTTCCAGATTGATGAGGTCTCCCTAGCTTATCGGATGCAAGGCATTCAGAGGATAGAGCTCCACAAGGTGGTTCCTCTTGATAGCACGGATCCTCATTCCCCTTTGGAGGATAGCATGTGGGAGGTGGTAGCCAATGTCACAGCGTGGAACATTTGGGTTGCTCGCGGTAGTCTGGTGATGGGTGAGCATCCGCTTCCAACTTCGGCTATCTTGGTCGCTATCTGGCAAGATATCATTTACACCCTGCGCTCAACCTAGGAGCGCGGGACTATGTTGCACGAAACTGCTTTTTTGTATTGGGGGGGGGGCAGGGAACAAGTCAGCCAGCAGGTCGGCTACATTGAAGGGCCAAAAGGGACCTGGAATGGAGTGCCCATGGAGGGGAGTGCGGGTCGGCCAATAGGACCCTCATGGGTTGGGTTTTTGGGGCAGGAAGTCAGCCAGCAAGGCAAGTCTTAGAGCCCTATATAAGGGTGCTCCACCAGGGCAGCCTTCAAAATTCAAGGAGCAGACTTGGAGCAGAGGAGCAGCGCAATTTGGGCCTACATCAATAGGACCAAGAAGGGCTGTGTACTGCAGACAATGCTTGAAGAAGGGCTGCACACCTAGGCTGACACTCAGGGCAGCAAGGTGCAGGGGATCAGACACACACGGAGACTAAGTTCTACGTACGCCCATCAGGGAGCACGCGGACTCAGGGATCTAGGAGTGTCTTAGAGGTAGTAAGACAACATCTTTTGGTGAGGAAAAAGGACCACGATTTGGTGGTACTTTGTCCCTCTGTTGTATTGTGTCCATTGGACGAAAGTCGGTCCTACATCTCCTCTGAGCATTGTCTATTTGCTCATCTGCACATCTATGTGGAGCACACATAAAGTAAGGAAGTTTGTGATTCCATCCACACCACCACCATGTGAGCTCCTGTGATATTCTATCAGCCTTCCACTCTGGGTACCCTCTATTTAATTCATTTCTAACATGGTATCTGAGCCCAAATAGGAGGCTCACAAGTGTGGGAACTTGAAGGCAAGGACCTTGGTGAAGGATGACCTTGATTAAAGGCTTTAGGGAATCAACTTCCCACCACTGGAGGATTGTGCCCTTGCGAGAAGAAGGGTGACTCAAGTTCACTCACGTGTGTGAAGAGTTATTGTCTACAAACGGTGGTGTTAGCTTTCAAATTTGTTGTGTGATATGGCAATAGAAATGTCGATTTCAGAAGCAGAAGTCTCTTCAACCACTGCTCTTCCTTCGTCCTCCTCCAATCGAGTTCCTTCTTTCACTATCCCTAACTTTTGGAAGTCCATTTATCCTATCTAGAAGGTGAAGATCTGGAGTCATTTAGTGGCTCAGACACTGCGAAAACTAACAACGGGAATAGAGGCAAAGCCGGAGGATGTGATGGACAATAAGGATAGTTGAACTGGTAGATGCAGATGAACTCGAAGCATGGGAGGATAGAGATGCCCAAGCCCTAGCCTTGATCACAAGACGACTGACACGTCAATAGAGGTGTGGGCCATTCCGAAGGATCTATATGAGACTGATAATACATCCAGGATCTTGACTCTTCAGCATCAACTCTACAACATGAATATGGATGAGGGAGATTTGGTTCATGACCACTTGATGAAAGTCAAGGTGGTGAGAGATCAACTAGCATCGGTTGGTCAGAAGCTAGACTCAAGCCAGTTGGCCTTGATGGTACTTGGGATGCTACCATGGAGTTTCAAGAGCTTTGTTACAACTGTGACAGTAGGACAAAGGACCAAACCTCTGACCTTTGAGGAGTTGGGTCCCTTATTGCTACAGGAGAAGCTCTACAACATAGAAAACGACGACAAGGCGTTGCTAGCAAAGGACAAAGCAGGTGAAGATAGGGCAAGCCTAGCAGTGCCCAAGAAGGATGACTCTTGAGATGAAGAGGACACTTCCAATAAGAAGACGAAGCAGAAGAAGAAGTGCTTCTATTGTGATGAGCAAGGCCATTTTGCGAAGGATTGCATAAAGAAGAAGGCAGATCAAAAGAGCAAGGAGTCCAACTCATATATAGATTGTGAGAAAAAAGTTTTTGCTATGGTAGTCAGAGAACTATTCTTGGTGATTTCTCTTGTGTTATTGAGGTCAAATATGCAGACCTAAAGTCATAGTGAAGATGTCTGATATTGAGATGTGGGCAAGCGAGGAGTCAGAGACCTTTGTGAAGGTGAAGGACAGCAAGGAATGCTTGGACTCTTCCAGGTGCTGGTTGTTAATACTAACATGAGGGTGGATTCCATGGAGTGCCCTAGAGTTTCAAGTCCAGATGGACGCTGTAATTTAGAGGGGGCATTACAAGGACTACACTAGTCATTGGTATGTGCCTCCTGAGGATTTCAGAGCAAGCACATAGGCAAGAAGACAGTATGGTATGTACTTTGTAAAATTAATTTCAGCCTTTATAACTTTCTATGGGGAGATCTGCTCTTCATGTGTCTTAGGAAATGCGAGATTGAGAGACATGTACCTTCCTGGAAGCAGAAGGGGAGTGTGTTTGCTTCTTCAAATCTCAAAAGAAGATTGTTGGAAGGTGGTTATGGATAGGGTGTACTGAAGCCAGAAGACCTCAGTGAGAGTTCATGGTCAAGGTTATGTGGAAATATTCTTGGGATTTCATTTCTCGAGATGGTTCTTTTGTTGCGGACCTTGCTAGAGAGAGGATGGGTTGAAACAGACCTTGAGAACATGGTGCTTGGAAGACTCTAGGTTGTTCACTAATATGAGGAGGACATCTGGAAGATTATGGCATCTAGATTGTTCGAGCTCGAAGACAGGAACATGACTCAAGGTGGTGGTGCCATCAGGTACTACCTTGGATGGACCTGTGTACCAGGATGGTTTGCTTGTGCAGGACTGGACCTAGAAGAGCAGAAGCCACTGCTTGAAAAGCCAGGAATGGGTATCAACGCCGGATTGTTCCAAAGGGTTTTATCATGGGAGCTACTGGAGCAACTTCATCGACGAGTTGGCATTTGTCTGAGATGTGTCGGTGAAAGGGGGTGTTGGATAGGTCACCTCCCCATCAATAAGCCCCCAAATGAGGAGAGCATGGGGGAGGGAGGCCTAGGGCAAGATCTGCCCAGAAGAAAGAGAGGGGGGGCTCCCACATGGGCAGCACCTCAATGCAAATAGGGCAGGGAGAACAGCAGCAGGGTTGGCCAGAAAGGAGGGCTAGTTGGGCTGGTTGGAGACAGCCAACCAGGCCCGGGATGGAGCAGACCAAGGGGCTGGTCCCCTGCATGGAATGGAGGGCCAAAGGCCAGGCTTTATAGAGCCCCACAGGTAGGTGGGGGGGCAGAGAACAAGTCGGCCAGCAGGTCAGCTACATTGAAGGTCTCAAAGGGGCCTGGAATGGAGCGCCCATGGAGGAGAGTGCTGGGTCGGCCAATAGGACCCTCATGGGTTGCTTTTTTGGGGCAGGAAGTCGGCCAGCAAGGCAGGGCCTGGAGCCCTATATAAGAGGGCATTTGCAGACCCATTCAAGATTCACCAGGGCAGCATCCTTCAAGGAGCAGACTTGGAGTAGAGGAGCAGCACAATGGGGGCCTACATCAAGAGGACCAAGAAGGCCTGTGTACAGCAGACAGCTTGAAGAACGGCTGCACACCTAGGCTGACACTCAGGGCAGCAAGGTGCAGGGGATCAGACACGAAGACTAAGGTCTACATACACTCATCAATGAGCACCCAGACTCAGGGATCTAGGAGTGTCTTGGAGGCAGTAAGACAGCATCTTTTGGTGAGGACAAAGGACCACGATTTGGTGGGACTTTGGCCCTCTGCTGTATTGTGTCCATTGGACGGAAAATATTTTGTTCTCATCTGAGCATTGTCTATGTGTTGATCTGCACATCTATGTGAGCCACATTAAGTAAGGAAGTTTGTGACTCCACCCACACCACCACTGTGTGAGCTCCTCCGCTATTCTATCAGCCTTCCGCTGTCTGTTTTGTTCATTTCTAACATTAATCCCTTCCCCTTTAGGTTTTTAACTAATTAACTAACCTTATTCTTGCTGCTAGGTGCATGGTTGATTAATTAACCCACAATAATGCACATGCTCGAAGCCTTTTAGCCCTCTCGGACCCCTATCCTCAAAGACCTTGACAGTTAAATTCTTGACCAAATCCTTAATACACAAAATAACCACCAATTATTTACATTTATTACATCACCATTGGTAGAGGACTTTCTATCATGGACCAATCTAAGGTCATGCTACATTCTAACTGGAACCTAACATTCCTTCCCTGGACCCCCTCTTCAAGCATAGTGTCAACTCTGGGAATGTTCTCCAAATCAAGTAAACAGACTCCCAGGTAGCATCAGAGAAAGACCGTGCCAAGCAATCAGCAGCGTAGGTATCTTCTGGTTTCAAACAGTCATTCTCTCTGATCTAGGATTCTTGTTAACTTGTGTGCTGCATTTTTCCTCTACTTCATGTAACTTACAATCCCATCGATTGATGCATTAGTTATTTGAAAATTTTAGTTTAATTAAGACACATGAAACACCAGATGCATGCTTCAACCTTGTGGTAATTCTAATTGATGGAAACCCTGATGAAGGACATAGGCAAGCTTGATGGTGTACATATCATGAGGGATGATAATAGCATTGTGGTATTCTTTACGAAAAAGCCCAAGGCATTGTCCATTTTCCAAGAGTACTCAAAGATGGAGATATTGTGGCCCTCCAAAACTCGATCCGCCTACATGTCTCTTGTCTAAGGCTGATGGTTATATTCTGCACCATGATTTGCATATTATACATTCATATCTAATTGGTGGATACATTGGGACCTATAGGTACATACATGCTCTTCATGTGTATGTTTCTATCCTCATATTCTCTTCATGTGTAGTCTCTATCCTCAATACCTCATTATGGAAGCAGATAGAAGCCATTGTGAATGCTTTGAGGCCGATGCTACATATGACAAATATGGAGGGATTCACCCTCGGTCTTTTATACCACTTGATGTAGAGGGTATGCACAGAGCTAGATAAATGTACCAGCCTTTCTACATCTAGGTGATTATAATTACCAATGATGTGATTTGAAAGTTATAAGTCTCAATTTGAAACTTAAATCATATAAGTTACGTGTTACGTATCACTTACATAAAATGCTTGTGTACTAAGTAGGTTGGCTGAGATCAAGGTTAGACCGGTGGAGGTTATGCATTGTGGGTGGATATTAGTAAATCAATGGTGGTCTAGGTTTGGGACTCCTCTTCAAGCCCGCATTCTCTTTGTTGAGAAGTCCATTCAGCATTGCCTATGATATTGCAGTCCAGCCAAGGTTGTCTAGAAGGGGACTGCGGGACTTGTGAGTACATTTGTATCTTCTTCTTTCTTCATCACCTAGGGTTCAATGGCTTGGTTCTCTCTATTTGGGCCTCAGGTGTTTCATGAGATGCATAGCTCCTCTTGGGCTTTTTCAGTTCGATGTCATTTTGTCAAGCTATGCACTCTAGATGTTGTTCCCTCCTCTTTCTAGAAACTTGCACGTCTCTGTGGACACGTGTTGGGAGATCATGGCAAGCATTTCAGCTTAGCATATCTGGAGATCTAGATGCACAAAGGCACTTGATCGTTCCAAGATCCACCCAGCTTACACCATGGCTAGTATTTGGACAGACATTGTACACACTTTGATGGTCATTTGGTCAAGTATGTAGGGGTCTTCACCATAGTGGCCAAGAGAGCCGTTGTTTGGGGGGAGGATGGGGGGGGGGGGGGGCGGGGGGGGGGGCTCATTATTGTGGTTCGTTTAAAAAAGGGCCAAGGACATGTGTAAATTGTAGGCCATCTCCTGGTGGTTCTAGTGATGCCCTATAGGCCATGGTATGTGCCTTGTAGGCATAAATATAGGCACTTGTAGTGTTAGTGCCTATTAGGCCACATAGGACACTTAGTCCTATGTGACACCTAGGACACTTAGTCCTAGGTCTAGGTACAAGTACTTTGTACTCTTTCTTTTCTATTATCCTAGTTGACGTGACGGCTGATTATCATCGACTCTTTGTATTCTCTTTTTGCCTATCGATCCTACAGTGGTATCAGAGCCCAGATCTGCTTCATGCGCCACTTTTCCATACTGTCCGTACACCTGTACGGACGTCCGTACAGATACGTACGGATCCCGTACGCTTCCTCTAGCTGCTGTCCCAGGCTTTCAGCGCTCTTTCATCGCCAAAACGTGCCTCATTGATGGTTCCAAGCTGAGGCGACTGCTCTAGGACCTTGCTCCAGTTTTTTCGTGGACCATATCAGCTCTTCGTGGTTAGTTCAAGGCCTTTCATTGCTGGAAATTACTTCAAACTGCTTCTACACTAGGCGCCTACCAGTCACGACTTGTCTAGAGGCTGTTCCAAAGGTGCCTTGCAGCTCTACACTCAGTTCGAGGCTGATTTGAGGCATTTCCGGCCCTGCTGCTGCTGCCTTTTCATCTCGAGCTGCTGCTACAGCCCTTTATCGAGCTGCATTACACTTACAGGTGGCCCTCTCAACTAGGCGACTAACTTGGGATCCATTTCCCACCAGATTTGAGCTTCAACCTTCAGTGGCACTAGAAGGTGGCGACTTACCTTCTCTAGAAGGCGTCTCCTCTCCAGCTACTCCCTTGAAGCTTCTATTGACTGCTCCCATCTCGTGGAAGAGTGTACTTACATTTGAGAACTTGTTCCAGCAGATTCAACTATCTTTTGCTATCCACAAGCTTCTTTGCTGATTTTTACTGTTTTTTGACAGTTTTTACTGTCAAGCCCTAATTTCCAACAGAAAATTTAGGGCTTTTTGACATCTGGACCTTCAACCTGTCAATACAATACTTTGGACAAGGTTGACAACTGAAATTCTTCCAAAAATTGAAGTTTTCGGTTAATTTCAGGTTCAGGACTGTCACATTGTGCCACGTCATCACTCAGGTCAACAAAATTTGGGGGTTTTGTGTTCGGAGCTCAATTTCAACTGGTATTTGGGACAATAACTCATACTTTTGCAGTTTCAAGCCTTGAGGCTATACATTGAGTCAGATTCGCGTACATTGGGTCACATTTGCAAAAATTTCAGCAAAATTTGGGGCTTTTCTGCATTTGCCCTCTTTTTGGCCTCATTAAATTTGGGGCTTTTGCTGGATTTGCTGTTTTTGCAGTGAACATTGCCTGCCACAGTCACATTTGGGTCAGATCTGCATTTGCCCTTTGATTTGGGTTGGAAATTTGCAGATATTTGCTGTCATTTTTTTGGACAACCAGCTCTTTGCAGTGATAGCCTTGAGGCTTTTGGGTTTTCAAGTCTCTTTCAGGGTATCACATTTGCTATGGCTAGGAACAATCAAGATCTATTTGGCGTTCTTCGTGAAGATGATAAGTTGGATAGCACCAACTATCCGATGTGGTCTATTCTCATGAAACATATTCTTGTTGCAAAGCATTTGTGGAATATTGTTTCTGGGGTTGATCTAAGGCCAGCCAATGCTACAGTGGTTGCCTCTACTGCTGGTCCCTTTGCAGGGGGTACTCCTCCTGATGCCTCATCTTCTAGCACTCCTGCTGCTGCTCTTCCAACTCAGGAACAGTCAAGATGGGATGCAAGAGATGCAAATGTACATTCATGTATTGCTTTATCATGCAAGATAATCATTATTCCACACATCCGGTCTTGCAGGACAGCAAAGGATGCTTGGGACAAATTGGCTTCTCTTCATCAGATTCGCAATGAGGCACGTGTTGCATATTTGAGAAGGCAATCACAAGAAGTCAGTATGAATGAAGGTGACTCTATGGATGCATACCTGACAAAGGTCAAGGACCTCATGGAACAACTTGCCAACATTGATGAGGTGGTGCCAAATTCACAGCTTGTCAGTACCACATTGAATGGACTGCCAGATACATATCAAGGGTTTGCTACAACCCTTCGATTAGTGGCCATGGGTAATCCAGCCCACTATTCTTTTGATCAGCTAGTTACTTTGCTTTTGCAGGAAGAGCAAAGCAGAGCTAATAGACAAGCCATTATTCCTGATCATGCATTTGCTTCACAACAGATAGGAAGAGGCAAGGCTTCCAAGCCTATGGGTAAGCCAAAATCTGTGCATAGCAATTGCAATTCCTCCCATGCATCTAAAAATACATCAGATAAGTCAAAGAAGAAAAGATGCAACTATTGTCGCAAGCCTGGACATGACATTTCAGAATGCAGGAAGTGCATTGCCTCAGAGAAAAAGAAAGCAGAATTGACAGTTAATGCCTCACATGCTATTGAATCCCATGAGCCAGCAGATGCTTCACATGCACATGCTCTTCAGGATGATTGGGCATGGGCTGTCCATTGCTCATTTGATCCCTCCAAAGCTAATGCACTCTTTACTGTTGATGATGCTCAGTCCTGGTACTTTGATAGTGGTGCTTCCAAGCATGTCACATCTTGCAGACAGTTGTTTCACTCTTTAGCTGATGCACCTCGAGGGGGGACTGTCACATGTGCTAATAATGCTTCATATGCTGTAAAAGGAATTGGAGATGTGCAACTCACATCTATTTCAAATCATCCTGTCACTTTGACAAATGTTCTCTTTGTGCCTGGAATTGAAGTCAACTTGATCTCAAATTCAGCAATTGCTACTTCAGGTTTCAGAGTGATTTTTGATAGCTACAGATGCCTAGTTTATGATCTTCGTGATGACAATGCCATAGTTCTCACTGGCACTTTGCAAAAGGGGCTTTATCACATTGATCATCACTCAGCTGCACTTTCTATTGAAGCATTTGCAATTTCAGATTCACAGCTTGCTGAAACTCATCTTTGGCATGAGAGAATGGGTCATCTCAATTATAGAGCTCTTGCAAAGCTACATTCACAGCAGATGGCAAATGATGTACCTCAAACTCACACAGTTTCCAAACATGTGTGTGAGGGTTGTCTTTTGGGTAAGATGCATCGGTTTCCTTTGCAAAAGAATTGTTCAAAACTCTCACAAAGGAAATTGCAGCTAGTGCACAGTGATGTCTGTGGCCCAATGAGGACAAATGCCATTGGAGGGTACAAATATTTCATGACTCTCATTGATGATTTCACGAGATATTGCTGGATATATCCTTTAAAAGCCAAATCTGAAGTTCTCTTATGCTTTCAGAGGTGGCTGAATATGGTTGAGAATGAATCAGGATGCAAGCTTGTCACCCTCAACACAGATAGGGGGGGAGAGTATATGTCAAAGGAGTTTGATGCATTTCTGTCTTCATGGGGCATTATTCACTCATGCACTACTCCTTACACTCCTCAGCAGAATCCTGTTTCTGAAAGGAAAAACAGGTCCACAATGGAGATGGCCAGATGCATGCTTAAGGCCAAGTCTTTGCCCAATAAACTTTGGCTTGATGCAGTGATGTGTGCCAACTATGTGCTGAATAGATCGCCTACACGGGCATTGAAGACTATTACACCTTATGAAGCATGGAAAGGCAGGAAGCCTTCACTTTCACACATGAGAGTTTTTGGGTCTCTTGCATATGTTCATGTACCATCTCAGCTGAGACATAAGCTTGATGACAAGGCAATCAAATGCATATTTATTGGTTACAGCCAGGAGAGTAGAGGGTATCGGTTATATCAACCAAATACTGGGAAGATTATTGTCAGTAGAGATGTAATCTTTGCTGAACATTCAGCTTCTCCTCTTGTGGACTGCAAAGCTAAGCCAGATGTTGACATGTTTGATGCCTTTGAATCTTGGTTACCTCTACCATCCTCAGAAGAGGACTTTAACCAATAACATGAGCCTCCTGCAGGCCCTCCACCAAGCAATAATCAACCACTACCCCATGCTGATTTGCAGGTTTCTCTTCCAACACAAAATAATTCCACTATTCATGATGCAGTCATTGAAGAAAGAGCTGTCAATAGACAACAAAGGCAAGTTCCCAGATGGCTTCTTGATACATTGAGGAACAGCAAAAAAGATCAGCCTTTTGCTGCCCGGACAAGGTCAGGGAATAGACAGCATGGTCACTTTCATGAGTTTGCACTCCTTGCTACAGCTTGCAATCAAGAGCCTCTGTGCCATAAAGATGCTTTTGACAACAAAGAGTGGATGGATGCAATGAGAGCTGAGTTACATTCCATTGCTAAAAATGACACATGGGAATTAGTAGATCTCCCTCCCGGCAAGCATGCCATTGGAACCCGGTGGGTCTACAAATTAAAAAGGAAATCTGATGGCAGCATAGATTAATACAAAGCCCGTCTTGTTGCAAAAGGGTATGCCCAACAACAAGGCATTGACTTTGAGAAGACATTTGCTCCCACATCCAGGATTACTACCATTAGATGTGTCATTGCCATTGCAGCCCATCATCATTGGCAAGTGCACCAACTTGACATCAAGACTGCTCTTCTTTATGGGGATCTGCAGGAAGAAGTATATGTCACACAACCTCCTGGCTTTGAGGTTGTTAATTCTGAAAATAAGGTATGCCGGCTTTGGAAAGCCCTTTATGGTTTGAAGCAGGCACTCAAGGCATGGTATGCCAAAATTCATGCACACTTACTATCCCTTGGTTTTCATAATAGTCCCACAGAACCCACTCTTTATGTCTGTGGGAGTGGATCTGATTTTTTAGTGCTGATTTTATATGTGGATGATATGCTCATCACGGGCCCAGATACTCAGCATATTGCAGCTTTCAAGGCTGATTTGCAGCAGGTTTTTGAAATGTCAGACATGGGACAGCTCCACTATTATTTGGGCATTCAGTTTGCTCATGTTCGGGAGCCATTGTCAACAGGAGACATAGAGTTGTCCTATCTTCCCACAGAGGACAACATAGCAGATATGTTTACAAAGGCACTTCCTCGTCCCAAGTTCGAAGTCTTTTGACAGGCCTTACACTTGGTTCCCTTTGTTACATGATCTGACATCCCTTGTACATTCATAGGTGGCTATATACTTTTGGATGAACATGTGCCACCATGACCAGAAAATACCAAGTATTCTGAGACGTTTCCAGAGTACTTCAGCCCATCCCATGGAGGGGGGTTTGTAGGCCATCTCCTGAGTGTTCTAGTGATGCCGTATAGGCCATGGTATGTGCCTTGTAGGCATAAATATAGGCACTTGTAGTGTTAGTGCCTATTAGGCCACATAGGACACTTAGTCCTATGTGACACCTGGGACACTTAGTCCTAGGTCTAGGTACAAGTACTTTGTACTCTTTCTTTTCTATTATCCTAGTTGACGTGACGGCTGATTATCATCGACTCTTTGTATTCTCTTTTGCCTATCGATCCTACATAAATAAGAGAGTGTCTAGAGGATTGGATGGGCAGATGTCTTTAGAAAGAGCATGAACAGAAGGGATCATGCCGTTTGGACATAGGGTGGACATTGTGTGGACGGTGTGGATACTGTGTATGCAGTCAGTCGAAGGTAGTCAAGGGTTGAAGCATGTATGCTTGTGGATGCCTTGCAGCAAGTTGAGAAAGAATAGAATGCGAGGATGTGTAACAATGTTGCCAAGGTTGGCATAATTGGAGTGGTTATGAGGAACCAAGTATGCCTTCGGTGGTGCATCAGAGTGTTGTGTTTTTGGATACTAATGTACATGTGGGTGTTGCTGTTGGGGATCCAGAGACCATTAGGCCAACATTGCATGTAGGCTTTGTTAGTTGCCTTGGAGTATGATACTCGGCAGGTTCTGCAGGTAGTGGCTGTAGTAGCGAGTTTTGGAAGGGATTGATGCCACAGGTAGAAGAAAAGCTAAGAGTTCATTGATGGAAACTACACATGAGTCTATGTGTGTGGTGACAGATGGTGTTCAAACTCCAGTGGTGCATGCTGACGTGCATGTGCTAACTAGGAATGCTATACCACAAGGCTTGAACGGAGTACATAAATGAGTTCTATCAGTCTGTGTACTGGTTGTATATCACGTTATTGTCACATGCACCCCTGCACTTGGGTGTTTCCATCTTAGGTTTAGGGATAGGTTTAGGTCCAGCCTAGGATAGGAGCCCTTCTGGGCCCCCTCAAGGCTGGAACAAGTGAAGAGAATGGCAGGGGAAGGGCTGCCTTTATAGGCTACCTTGCACCCCTCCCTAGGGCTGCCTTTATGGGGCCTAGGGCTGGCATTTATGGGGCCAGCCAACCAGCCCCAAAAGCCCTATAAATAGGGGGCCTCCAGGCCCTCTTTCCTCATTCAGTTCTCCCAGCACTTCAGCCTCCTAAAGCTCCTCTTAGCCCCCTCTGAACAGCCTGACACTCACCCCCAGTGGCCCTCTGACCAGCCTCAGCCTTTGGCATCGGTTCAGCCCTTTGGGAAGGTGTTCACGCAGCGCATTAGACGGGGAGTCGGGACAGCGAACGGAGTAAGGTTTGGGGTCTGTTTCAGCAGCTCTTTTCAGTTATCTCTTATAGTTTTACACAGCTCATTCTCAGCTCTTTATTTCAGTCATCTCTCAGCTCTCATAGGTTCTATCACTCCTAGCTTTCACTCTCTCACTCACGCAGTAACCCTGAATTCCGGTGGACAGCACAAGCCTTTTCCTTGCCTTGCAGAAGCGTCCTACATCGTCAGTGTGGACAGCATCAAGGTCTCGGTATTGGTCAATGTTGCCTCTCAGGTCTTTGTGTCTGCTATACGTGTGCACAGTGAGCTCTTAAGAGCGCGTTCTGTGCTCTCTCGAAGAGTGTTTCTTTGTATTTCTCAGTTCTCCAAGTATAAAGCAAATTCTCCCTTGATTGGGGGAGGGGGCCCTCAGTGGGTATAGGGACCCAATCGGTTGTCAACTCTACTCTCTCTCTACCCTCATCTCCTTTCTCTCTCTATGGTAAACAACACTAATTCCTCGCTAAAGGTTTAAAGAAGGTCTTGTTGTGACAGATTACCGTTGCATGTTACAGTTACATACTGGGGGTTAAAATGTTGACAACGTATCTGTTGATGAAGCGAAAACTGCCCATAAGTCTGATTTTGTTTGTTGCGATAAGGCTAGACAGTGCATCAGTTGTGAAAAGTGACGCATGTTGTGTGGTGTGCAGAGAAATGTTCAAGCTGGTCATGTGATGGGGAAGGAAGATGGTGATATGCCATATACGGTATTTGATGGCATCAAGTGATGAACACAAGAACTGAACAATGTATAGTTCAGTTGTCGCAGGTGTACATGCATGTGGGTTGTTTTGAGTGTTTTTGTTTGTTAATGGCTAGAGCAATGAAGGATTGATGTGGATAGCACCCTTGGGGGAACTTTGATGTGGTTCATGTCAAAGAAAGGTTGCATGTGATTGGCAGCATTTGATGTTGATATGGCATCAATTGATGAGCAGAAGAACTGAACAATGTATAGTTCAGTTGTCACAGGTGTACATGCATGTGGGTTGTTTTGAGTGTTTTTGTTTGTTAATGGCTAGAGCAATGAAGGATTGATGTGGATAGCACCCTGGGGGGAACTTTGATGTGGTTCATGTCGAAGAAAGGAAGCGCTCCTACTCAAAAACAAGACACCGATTGGTCCCAAACGTTGGCGCTCATTTGAAGCCAAGCGGCTGATTACAAAGGTCTCTAGGAAGCAAAACCAACGGCCGCAGACTCCCCATCAAGCCCACCCTATAATTTCCCTGCTCAACTTCAAACGGTGAATGGCATCCAATCACTAGTCAATCCTGTATCCTCAGCCAACCAAAGTATGCAACAGAGACCCCAATAGCATCCAATGTCTGAGCCACACCTGCAATCGCACAACCAAGTACCCAACCAGACAAACACGGCTGAACAACTGCAAGCAAAGTCCTCATCAACAGCTAAACTCTGGTGCAATCAAACAACCAAACTCTTCCCAACAGATTGCCTCAATCTATAGCCTCCCTGGCCACTGCCTAAAAGCATAAATCAACCCTTCTTCGCGAGGAAAGAAACCCAAACGCAATAACTAGCCAGCAACCAATCAGGGAACGGCAAAAGCAGGCAAAGACAAGCCTTTTTCTACCCGGAATCCACAGAAGAAAGGTCACCTGGGCTGGAAAACCCTAGATCCTGCGAAGATCAGCTGATTCTACCCTGGCACAGTCCCAAGAGCAGCTTAAAAGCGAACACACAGGCCTGGAAGGTTACCAAAACCAGTCACAACACCCAAAAAGCTCCAGAAAATCTGGTCGAAATCTCCTGTAGAGCCTGAAAGCCTGAAAAAGCAAGTCGGAGTTCACTCGGAGCAGCCTGGTCAAGTCCAGAACTCCTAGAACAGCCCTAGAACCAATCATAGGCGCACCTAGAACAGCCTGGAAGAGCCCAAAACCAAATCGCAAACTGGAACAGACACCCTGGTAAAAATCGCCACCTGCAACAGGCTCCTGGATCAATTGCAATTTGCTCTGGCAAGCCCTGGATCACCTGGAACTGGTCCCTGGGTAAAAACAAATTTCCCTGGCAGGCTTTGGATCACCTTAAACTGGCCCCTGGGTAAAAACGAATTTCCTTGGCAGGCTCTAGATCACCTGAAACTGGCCCCTAGGTAAAAACGAATTTCCCTGGCAAGCTCTGGATCACCTGAACCTAGCCCCTGGGTAAACTTGAATTTCCCTGGCAGGCTCTGAAACTGGCCCCTGGCTAAAAACGAATTTTCCTGGCAGGCTCTGGAACCTCCTGGTAAAAAGCGATTTGACTCTAGCAACACCTGGCAGGCTCTGGCAGCTCCAAACTGATGAACTAGCTCCTCTGGAACGGATTTGTCCAATTGAATCCAAAAGAAGGGCTCCCCTCCCCCCCCCCCCCTTTGAAAGCCCTAGGCTCCAAAAAGCAATGTTTTTTAATTGCACCACTCTTTTGGCTCCTAAAAGCAGTTTTTTAATTGCACCACTCTTTTAGCCCCCCTGTTGCACACTTTGGCCCTAGGAATTAATTGCCTAGTAACTGGGTGCACATTCACTATTTCCAAGGGCCCACTAGGAATTTTAATTCCCCAAGTCCCGCCCCATGGCCGGACCCTCGTGCCCTAGAGGCTCAAGGCGGTCACGCGCAAATTACGGGAGTCGCAAATCAAAAGTCCCATAATTTCACATCCTCGTGACATGGATAGCATTTGGCTTTTGCAGCTGCTGAGCACACGTTCTATGCACCACAACTGGGGGAATATGTTAGGTGAAAATTTAATTAATGGCCATTAGGCATGTTGAACAGGTTTTAGAACTACTGGCGAGAGGCTATGCCAAGGTATTTGTAAGCCCACCGCCGCTATGGAGTCCAAAGTGGAGTGTTTTGAGAGCTTTCGGAATGTGACTGTTTCACATCAGATGGGTCGCTAGAGCCCGAGATATGCAATGTGTGGTTGCATTCCGCGGAGGGGGGGGGGTAGAGTGGTTAGTTTTAAAAGCAGCTAAGGAGTGTAAATAAGTGTCTGGAGGATTGGAGGGGGGGGGGATCTCTAAGAGAGCACAAAGAGAAGGGTATCATGTCTTGTGGACGTCATGTCGACACTGGATTCCAAGTCGATACTGTATATATATAGTTTTCCTTGGAATGGACGTGTTGTTTTTGTGGAAACTTGTCTTTGTGACATTTATCCATTAAAGCAACTTCATGTTTATCCAGTAACATAAAATTGGAAGACAGTCGGCCCTAGGCTGCCTAATTCTGTTAGCAAGCTAATTGAGAGTAACAAAACAGAGCAGAGCAGCTAAGGCATGAGATATTGCATCAACAAATGCAACCTGACTATATACACATCAAAGATCACCTCTTGACATAAATCAATATGAGAATAAGGAATAAAGGAAAAACTGACCTGATTCACTGTATTGATGTAATTAATGCAAGACCTCAGCAACACTAAACGTCTGTAGATCAAAGCACACCAACCAATCTGTTTCAAGGAACAAAAAAAGAAAGAAAAGCCACCTCTTCAAGAAAATCCACAACGATTCAGAAGAATTGCCTCTCGAGGCATAGCTTGCCACCAACATGTTTGACACAGTATTAGCAGATGTGAAAGTACACAGAACGTTTGAAAATTCATGTAGAGCATGTACAACCTTCTCTTATAGTGTATCCTCCAGGTGTAAAAAGAAGCACAGAAAAATATTTGAAAAACACAAACATTATTACAAAATAAAGAAAATTTTTAGCTCTTATTTAATTTTGCAACAATGACATCCACTTTCCGCATTAACCTGGTTTACTGTGTAAGGAATAGTCTCATAAAATCCCCAGGATCTCTCACTGCTATTATGGAGAGGGTGATCTTCTGAGTTGTAAGAGGATTCAAATCACACACCTCATGATTTCCACGGAACAGCTCTGAACCAAAGACTATGAGATACACGAGGGTCCCCAGGAAGAAGTAGACTTGCAGGATGTGTCACCTCTCAGTGGCCCAGATGGAGACACATGATCATCCAATACCCAGGTCATGGGTAAGCACTATCTGTTCTTTAAAGATGATGGGAACACAATGTCAATATCCTTACAGAAACCAGATCAAGGGCCGCTAATCTAGGTCATCCGACAGGTATATACGGCTCTTGTGGAGTACTTGTGCAGGCAGACATGGGTCTGCAAGGAGCACCCACATTGCTCAGATACGAGAGATTCCATCTCTTAAGAAAATTGCATCCCGCCTTTGACCAAGTAGGGATTTGCATCTACTAGCACAAGACAAGGGATTCCATCCCTCAAGAAAACCGCGTGCCGTCTTTCGTCAAGTACTGCCCTGAAGCTACCAAATCAAATCCTTCTTCAGCTGAACATGCCCAGCTCAACCCCATTATGATCTAGTTCTGCCTTTGTTTATGGATGAGGGGGGAATCCATGAAAGTTGGCAGCTGCACACCCTGCTAAACTTGTTGCACCACCATTAAGCATGGCAGGGATCAGATCACTATATGCTGTGTGTTGAAGTCTTTTGTTCTGTGGTGGGGACAAGCACGTAGGCTCTCTTTCTTGCATTTTTCGCATCCCATGTTATATCTGATTTCAGTTCCTTCATTGGGGGGGTAAGAGGGAACAGGTTTCAGATTTCCAGATCAGTCCGCCAAGGATGCCCTCTTGCCCTTTTTTTTTTCTGTTTGTGGCGGAAGCTATGAGTATCTACATTAGATCTCAAGCTGATATTTATGGGCTGAGGCTTCCTATCCGCCGGGAAGAAGAGCTCCTGGATAGTGAGTTGGCAGATGACACGGCTGTTTTTTTGGATGCCTCCCCCAGGACACTCACTTCCTTCCGAACAGCCTTGGATTTATTTTGCATGGCTACAGGTGCACACATTAATTGGCATAAATCCAATGGTTTTTGGATTTGCGATGATGACACCCCGGATTGGGGTAATGATATTGGCTTCACTTGGGTACAGAGGGGCATCTCAGTCAGATATTTGGGCTGCTAAGTTGGGGTGGGCATCTCTCCTTCACAACAGTTTGCTCCGGTGTTGGAGAGCATATGAAGAAAGCTCCTTTTCTGGAGCTCAGCCAAACTTGATTTGGCTTCCACGGTGGTGGTGGTTAACCAGGTTCTTCTAGCCACAGCATGGTTTGTATGCTCTTGTTGGTGCCACTCTAGGGATCATATCACTCAGCTTAAGAGGCCTATACGAAACTTTTTATGGAGTGGTCTAGATGGCACAACTGATGTTACAGCCAGGGTGGCTTGGAAGACCTTGATTCTTCCTACAAGAGAAGGGGGTTTGAATATCATCGACACGGATCTACAGTGCAAAGCCTTACTCTGCAAGGTCGTTGTGAGAGGACTTATGCCAGGGCAAGAGCCTTGGAAGGATTTCTTTATTAGATGCATACAATCTCACACACCCACTTCAGGAGAGGATTGGACACACAGTACTAGATGGGTTTTCACCACAGCCCACCTCAGATCTCCCTCTTCCCCTCTTATGGTTGCTATCCTGAAAGCATGAGCCAGCTTCAAGAGTACTCTTCGCAGGATTCCCCCATCCACCCATGAAGAGATTGAAAGACAGCCTATGATGTGGAATGACAGGATTTTGGATGAGCATGGCAGACCACTTGGAGCTTCTCCGTACATGCAGTGGCCAAGATGGGAGAGGGGCCCTGCATCTACTCTGGGAGCATGGAAAGCCTTCAAGAAGCTTCCTGCAGACCGACGGGCCGAGATGGTTCTTAATCTCAGAGGGAGTGCAAGGAGAGTCCAACAGATTGATGCAGCCTTGCCCTTGGATTGGGTGAACACAGATGACATGCCTATTACTTGCTCCACCTGGATGGGGGGATTTTCCAAATTGGGAGTTCCTTTACAGGTGATTGCTTTTCATGACACACATGAGAATGCCTTAGTCTTTGATGTTTCTTCGGGGGGTAGGCTGTCCAAATCCACAGACGATATCTTGTTGGAGGTACCGTTTCAGCCAGTCAGGATAGTGGGCTTCATGGAGCATGGCTCTTTTTCACAGTGGTACTTGGATCCTGACCCGCTTCTCATCACCATGGGCTCATGGAGGTTGTGGCTTTATGGAGGTGTCCCAATTAAGTTTTTGCAGTGGGACCCTGGGGAATGGGAATGGATAGATGAAGGGCACCAAGAGAAGGGCATCCCCTTCTTTCGTTACACGGTCAATAATGCCAGGAAATTCCAGCTCAGCTGTAGGGGTTGGAGGCCTACCAGAGCTCATCATTGGGAGAACTTTCAGATTTCTGCTCATTTGCAGAAATTTTTTTGGCAGAGGCTCTGGAAATCCCACCGGAATAGAAAAATCACTCTCTTCTTTTGGCTTTCTATTCATGGTGGGATAGCAGTAAACCAATGGAGCTCCAGGTTCGGAGCTGACCCCTCTTGCCCTCGTTGCCTTTCTGCTTTGGACACAATACAGCACTACCTTTGGGATTGTAGACAGGCGAGAATCATATGGAAGGGGATTGCAAGACTTTTCAGCACTTTTGTTCGCCTACCTTTCTGTATGACCTAGGGATCAATGGCTTGGCTCACTCTTTCAGAGCCTCAGGTCTTTTTTGAGAGACTTGACTCCTCTTGGGCTCTTCACATCCGACGACACCTTGTGGAGTCGTGCTCTCTAAAGGATGTTCCGGCCACTCTCTTCAGGGCTGCTCATTCCTCGATCGACTCTCCATGGGAGCTCTTAGCTAGCATTGCAGCATGGCACATTTGGAGAGCCAGATGCACTGAGGCTTTGGAGGGTTCTCAAGTTCACCCTTCTCAGATCTTGGCCAGTACTTGGACAGATACGGTACACACTCTGATGGCCATTTGGGCGACCATGCAGGGATCATCTCGAGTAGCCTCTTCCAGGAGAGTTACTTTTCTAAGAGATTAGAGAGACTCTCCCTTCTTTGCTGAGACTTCTACAGGATTGAGTTGGCATTTTCAGCCTCAGCCTTGGTTTCTTTCTACCTCATTCCTCTGAGGTGTTTTTTATTACATGCTTAGCATGTTGTATTTCCGCACAGAGCTTGCTCTAGCGAGTTTCTTTCTTACTTAATAGAAGTCTCTTTTTTGCAAAAAAAAAAAAAAGACATTTATTAAGTCTTTTTTTTTCATCCTCCCTAAGACGTGTTATCAAAACTATAAGATCATGAGCCTCTGAGTGATCATGAGAAATCAACACCCGATACTGAATGGATTCACATATATGTGTTTGATGATCATGGCACTTTGCATGGCAACACTTTTTGAGTAAATCCTCACAAATTTCATTTGGGCTGGAGATGGTTTGTATGGTGAGCTGCCAGCTAGTCCCTAGTTTCCACCCCTCTCTACCTCCATCTGCCCTCTTCCACTCCACTCCACCTTCCCTAGCCTGCCCACCCCCAACCATCCTTGCTGCTGGACCTATATGGCGGCCTGTACATGCCCGTATAGGTGGTACAGGCCTACACAAGCTCTGCCTCTCCTCCACCTCAGTTTACCTTCCCCCCTCCTGACTAACCCCTACCTCACATTCCCTTTACCTTGGCCCTCCTCGCCCTTGCCTTTCTGTTAGACGCCTTTGGTTCCAACTAGCTAACACGTAGTGAAATTCCCATACTAAGATTCAAGTTGCTTGATTGGAGAATGACTTTCTCTTCAGCCAATCCTTTTTCCACTCCTTCACCGACCTTGACAACATGTTTATTCTCTAAAGACGAGTAGCAGCAGCTCAAGAAAGATGTTGAAGCTGAGAGTGCGACCATTATCTTTGCATGCATCCATGGCTCTCATCCTTCTAGAAGCCAAGCCAGAGACTATATGATTGCAGCCCTACCCCTGACACATCCCAGCACTCCTGAAACCCCTGATCTGCAAAATAACCACACACAACATCAGAACTGAGCAGGCTGCTCACCACCCAACCGTGACATCTACGGGATGTGATCCCGAATCAGAAGATGTCCCCCCGAGCCACGAGCTGAGCTACTGGCACGAACTCCCAATCAGATCCCAACCAGCCTGGTGTCCCATACCACCAGGTGGCGCTGTGAAGCCCTGGATCTGCCACTGGGCCTTGGGCTACGCTAAGATGCAGGCGCGCGTCCGCGACACAATCCAGGATCAGACCTAGCACCTGGGAACGAGACTTGCTCCCAACTGCTCTCTGAGAACTGAACCCCCTGGGCCTCTTTTATAGACTCGGGCCCCGGCGCCAAAAATAGCGAAGACCTATAAATAGTTCGTACCCTTGCCACTCAACCCGAGAATCAAGCCTGCCTAGCTCTAAGCCTCCCCAGGCTAACCTGAGCTAGTTCTGTGTACCTAGTACACGTCAGATACCGATCCGTGCACATGACATACTCCCCCTCCTCTAAGAACTCACTCCTGAGTTCGGTAAGAAATCGGGAAATGTTCTTTGGAGGTTTTGTAATGTCTCCCATGTTGCATCCTCCTCAACACGATCCTTCCACTTAATCTTGTATTCCGTGATAGTACGATTTCGAATCTGTCTTTCACGAAATTCAAGAATAGATTCAGGTTCGTGAGGAATAAAAGTTAAATCTGTAACTTCTATAATCTCATGAGGAGAAACAATTTGATCATCTGCACCCAATACTTCTTTCAGTCTACTGACATGAAAGACTGGATGTACTTTAACATCAGGAGGCAATTCTAGTCGATATGCAACTGGTCCAATTCTTTTAATGACCTTGAATGGGCCACAATATCTGGGGGATAATTTCGGAACCAAACCAGTACTTAGGCTCTTGGATTCCTTAGGAATTCTCAAATATACCATCGTTCCTTCAGAGAACTCTCTAGGTGAACGATGTCTATTAGCATAAAATCTGTCCCGATCTTGGGCACTTCTAATAGACTCCTTGGCAAACTGCAACATTTCCTGCATGTCTTGCAAGAAGTTCTTAGCAGCATCATTTTGAATCCCTTTTAATCCAACCATAACTGGTGACTTAGGTTGAAACCCGTACATAAGCATAAAAGGACTATAACCTGTACTAGAATGCTTTGCACTGTTGTAAGCAAATTCAATCATGGGTAGATAATCTTCCCATGAAGACTGTCTCTTAGATACATATGCCCGAAGCATGTCTTCAACCAACTGGTTGACCTTCTCTGTACTGCCATCGGATTGTGCATGATCCGAGGAACTCATACTTAGAGTAGTTTCCAACTTCTCAAATACAAGTGTCCAGAAGTTACTTGTAAACTTTGAGTCCCTGTCACTGACTATGTCAGATGGCAAACCATACAGCTTGAACAAGTGGTCCACAAACTCGTGAGCCAGCTGAACAGCTGAAATAGTTGTTCTTGTAGGTAAGAATCTAGCCATTTTTGTCAAACGGTCGACTATGACCCAAATGGAGTCATGACCCTTGCGCGTTCGAGGCAAACCAGTAATAAAATCCATGGAAATACTTTCCCACTTATTACCTGGAATCTGTAATGGCTGTAATAAGCCCGCGCTCCTAAGGCGTTCAGCCTTAGTAACCTGACAAACTCGGCAACCTACCACATAGTTCTCTACGAATGCACGCATCTTAGGCCAATAAAAGGTATGCTTCACAAGAGACAGAGTCCTATGTATACCTGGATGTCCCGCACTAGGAGCATCATGACACTCCCAGAGAATCTTGGATTTTAGGTCCAGAACATCAGGTACACAAATCTTTTCATTCCGGAACAGCAAGCCGTTCCTAATCATCCACTGACCTCCCGCCGCCTGTATCCTAGGTGGCACAATCCCTGAGTCCTGGTCAACCATGGAGCTCCCATCCTGGACTCTCCGCCAATAAGAACTGAAATGACTATCAGTTGCGTATAGCCCTCTCAAGGATTGAAATAGGTCTGAGGATATTTCCGTAAATGACAAAGCATTTACAAACTTAACTCGACTTAAGGCATCCGCCACCCTATTCAACGAACCCTTACGATAACGTATTTCGAAATCAAAATCCTGCATTAACTCTGCCCATCTTGCTTTCCTTCCTCTCAATTCTGATCCATCACACA
This sequence comes from Dipteris shenzhenensis, assembly GCF_047967505.1. Classification (NCBI taxonomy): domain Eukaryota; kingdom Viridiplantae; phylum Streptophyta; class Polypodiopsida; order Gleicheniales; family Dipteridaceae; genus Dipteris; species Dipteris shenzhenensis. The sequence goes on along the minus strand of NC_141621.1, from coordinate 10,212,207 downwards.
CATACTTAATTGACTGGTGATCAGTCAATACAAGGAACTTTGAACCATACAAGTAGTGTCTCCAAACCTTGAGAGCATACACTACCGCATAAAGTTCCTTCTCAAGTGTGGGCCAACGATACTGAGTGTCGTCTAGCTTCTTACTCTCAAAAGCTACAGGTCTGCCCTCTTGGAATAGAGCTGCCCCAATCGCATAATCGCTCGCATCAGCCTCTAAAACATAAGGCCGGGTAGGATCGGGTAATGCAAGAACGGGTGCTTCCTTGATAGATAACTTCAAGGTTTCAAAAGCCTTGTTCATTGCATCATTCCAAGGGATCGGCTGAGTAGACCTGCGTCCACGACCTTTCAATATGTTGGTCAAGGGTACCGTGATTTGTGAGTAATCACGGACGGACTTCCGGAGAAATACCGTAAATCCTAGGAAAGAGCGAAGTTGTTTCACAGTCTGAGGTATAGGCCAATCTAAAACCTTCTGGATACGATCCAGATCAATGCTAATACCTTCAGAAGAAATCTTGTGTCCTAAGTAAATGATCTCCTTCATAAAGAAGTCACATTTACTCATCTTGGCATAAAGCTTATGCTGTCTTAGAACAAGTAAGACAACCCGAAGGTGTCCTATATGATCCTCAAGCGTTTTACTATATACCAAGATATCATCTAAGAACACGACAACAAATTTGCCCAGATAATCTCTGAACAAATCGTTCATCATCTGCTGAAAAGTAGCAGGAGCATTGGTCAAACCAAAAGGTAATACGAGGAACTCGTAATGACCATACCTAGTCCGGAATGCGGTCTTATCTATGTGTTTAGCATAGATACGGATTTGGTGATAACCCGTACGCAAATCAATCTTAGTGAAATACTTCGCTCCGGCCAAACGGTCTATCAAATCATCAGAACGAGGTAAAGGATAGCGATTCTTAATTGTAACTTTATTTAATCGTTTATAATCTATACACATCCTCCAGGAAGAATCCTTCTTCTTTCTCAAGAGGACAGGTGCACCCCAAGGAGATTTACTTGGGCGGATATAGCCCATATTCAGGTAATCCTGAAGCTGGATAGCTAACTCATCCTCCTCTACCTGGCTCATCCTATACGGTGGTACACTGATAGGTTGAGCCCCTGGGACTAAGTCTATGCGATGATCTACTGCCCTTTCTGGAGGTAACCCTTCCGGCAGTTGAGCTGGGAATACGTCCTTAAAATTATCTAACAACGTTCTCAATTCTTGGTGTTCAAACACACTTAATTCATTTTTGTTAATTACCGAAACAACAAATGTAGAAAGTGGAATCAAAACACACTGATAGACATCATAATGAGAAGTGTTCAATATATTCCGAAGCTGCATCGCAGATACAATAGGCCCCTGAGAAGGGATAATCTTATCACACTGAATACAAAATTGGGTGCCTTTGTCTACAAAAGAAAGCGTATGCTCCGTCCATCCGATCTGGATATTGTGGGTTTTAAACCACTCTATCCCGATCAACAAGTCTACATGCTCTAGATGCATAACATAACATGTGAGAGCTCCCGTGTAGGCTTGAATCCGGATGGGAAGCGCTTCAACCTTGCGATCCCAAAACTGCTTCCCGGCTGGAAGCTGCACCTCGTAGGTGTGGTCGCTAGGTACTGTGGACAGCCCCATCTTCTGCACAAATTTGTAATTAACAAAATTGTGAGAGCTGCCCGGATCAAAGAGAATGTGAACCCGTTGGTCCCTAACTTCTCCATAAACTCGGAAAAGATCATGGGAACCAAACAACGAAGTATTAAAGGTACAATTACAAGAAAGGGGGCAGGTAATGACATTTACTGAAATACCTGTCATCGTAACCTGATTGGCTCCCTTGGCTGCGGTACGCGGACCTGCCTGGAGCTTCGGTCCTAGCACCAATCTCTGGTTCTTTCGCTTAGGACACTCATTCTTCGTGTGGCCCCGCTCCTCGCAATAAAAACACCGGCCCTCTTTCTTGAGCCTGAGAGTGCGAAGGAATCGGGCCTTACCATTCTTCGCAGGAGTTAAGCTTTTCCTGGAGGCGTTGTCCGTAGACTTCGTCTCCCCAATACCAGTCGCATGCTGAAAGAACTTGCGTTTGTTCTTTCCGCTGATCTCGGTAACTGTGGTTGCCTTGGTTCCGGCCATGGTATCATCATATATGCGCGCATATGTCATGGCCTCCTGCAATGTTGTGCACTTGTTATTCTTAATCTGTAACTTATAGGAGTCTGGCAAACCATCCACGAAAAAACCTAACAAGGTTACAGGATCCATTTTGGTGGCCCTGGTTTGCAGATCCCTAAATCTCTGAAGATAAACTTCAAAAGTTAAATTCAATTTTGACATATCGAGGGCTTTGAGCTTGCCGACGATATCGTAGTCATCTTCCTTCTTCAGGAACTCCTTCCTGAAGATACCCTCAAATTCTATCCAAGTATCAGGCTTAGGCTGGAGTTCTTTCCACCATAGCAAGGCTTTACCTGACATAAACCCTGCTGCAAGCTGAATCTTTTTCTCGTCTGGATAGGGGTGAAATTGGAAGTGAACTTGCCACTTGTGCAGCCAAGTGTCAACCACCTCCTTTGTTCTTGATTTCTGGTCACCTGGAAAGGGATCCGGAGTGATATTCGGGCCTAGCACGGAGGCCATGGCATCCACATACCGGATGCGCAGTCAACGATAGAGGCTGTACGGACTGCTGACGTGGCCTGTACGGCTGCTGACGCAGTCCGTACGGTGGCTGTAGGTGCAGGCGCAGCTGCTGTACGGAGCAGCTGCAGGTACCGAAGTTGACGGTACAGTCCGTACAGGCTGTACGGCTGTAGCTGCAGCTGTACGAGCTGGTACGGGAGCCTTGGGAGCAGCGCTGGGCTGACGCAGGCAGGGGCTGCAGCAGAGGAGCTGATCGAAACTGGGCGCTGCTGAAGGGCGAGGCGGGCTGGTACAAATCTCGAGGTGGATTCTCGAAACTTGGGCTGCTGGTGTGTTGTCTAGCACCCAGCCCCCCATCTATATAGGGTGCAGGGCGGCCTAATTTGGAAGCTAGGCTTCCAAAGAAGGCTGAGCCCCTCCAGCTTTGGAGGGGTGCTTTTGCGAAAAAAGCACCTGAGCCCCTCCAACTTTGGAGGGGTGCTTTTTTCGCAAAAAAGCACCTTCTTCCTGCCCTTCTTCCTGCGCAGGCTGCACGCAGCCCTAGGCGCAGGCTGTTCGCAGCCTGTTGCGCAGGCTGTGGTCAGCCTGTTGCGCAGGCTGTCCTGCCCCTACAGCCTCGCCTAACTGCGTCCTTTCTACTCCCCGCATACTCTACTCCCAAGCTGTCAATTTCCTGCCCTACTCTCCTTCCTTTCTGCTCTCCTTCTCCTCCCTCAGACTTCTCTCTGTAGCCTTCAGAATTTTCGATTCAATTTCACTCCTCTTCTTCCTCCTTTTCCAGATATTTCCTCACCCCTTCTACCCCAGGTAGACAGCAAAAACGCAGCAGGAAATCTCGAATTTTAGGGCATACCTGGAAGAGAAATCCGTCAAATTTCTCGCATCAGAAGTTCCTACCTCAGGAGTTGGCTCTGATACCAACTGACACATCCCAGCACTCCTGAAACCCCTGATCTGCAAAATAACCACACACAACATCAGAACTGAGCAGGCTGCTCACCACCCAACCGTGACATCTACGGGATGTGATCCCGAATCAGAAGATGTCCCCCCGAGCCACGAGCTGAGCTACTGGCACGAACTCCCAATCAGATCCCAACCAGCCTGGTGTCCCATACCACCAGGTGGCGCTGTGAAGCCCTGGATCTGCCACTGGGCCTTGGGCTACGCTAAGATGCAGGCGCGCGTCCGCGACACAATCCAGGATCAGACCTAGCACCTGGGAACGAGACTTGCTCCCAACTGCTCTCTGAGAACTGAACCCCCTGGGCCTCTTTTATAGACTCGGGCCCCGGCGCCAAAAATAGCGAAGACCTATAAATAGTTCGTACCCTTGCCACTCAACCCGAGAATCAAGCCTGCCTAGCTCTAAGCCTCCCCAGGCTAACCTGAGCTAGTTCTGTGTACCTAGTACACGTCAGATACCGATCCGTGCACATGACAACCCCCCTAACCTCTATGTGCACCTTGTCGATGCTCATCTTTTGGGGAGAGGCCTCTTTCAGGTGGTCTTTGATTTTTCAGACACTTCCTTCACACTATTCACGGCTAGATCTTGTTCCAAAGGCATTTTCTCTCACCTTGTACTTTGAGGTTCGAACCTATGGAAAAAGACAAAAGAATCGCCTCCCTCCTCATCAAATTTATTGGGCTTCCACAGGTTTACAATCAGCTCTCCCCACCATTGGAGCACTATTTGAAGTGCTCACGGAAGTACCTCCTCTCCCTAGGTTTCCTACGTCTGAGTAGACCAAATGAGGCAGATGGACTGCCATGTGTTAGGGCCATTGTTTATGCCACTAACATGTTGAGACCACATTATACTTTAGTGACCAAATGGATGCGCTCCCTCTTCCAATAAAGGCTTGAGATTACAAGACACCATGACCAATGTTGGATATGTAGATGCGCTTTGCCAAAGACTGCCCAAAAAAGAAAATGCACACCAAGAAGAAAAGAAAAAGAATTTCCCCTCCTCGAAATGACAAGGGGTTTTCCACCACCTCCACACCTCAGCAGCGTTGAGTTGTGGTTCATGACAATAGGACTTCAATTGCAAATCCACAATCCCGGACCACCATTTGTGAGCCCTCAAATGAGGTAGACCAGTAGCATAGGTTAGATGCCACATGGACAGAAAGAAAGAAAGTTTATTAAAAGTCTTCGAACGTCAAAGGCAATCAGCTGAACACCCAATATGAATACAATATAGCCATAATTATAAAGACACCAATACACCAAAAGAAACCTCTGAGCACATGGAGAAGATGGGAGTTGTGTTGCAATAGCATGTGATGATCATCTTGAAGTTGGTGGAGGGTCAAGCCTAAGAGGGAGCCGGCGATTGTGACATCAGTGAGCATTTTGTATCTCATTTTGTTCTTGAAAAGAATAAAATTTAGAAAAATCTATCACAAACTTCTTTACTTAATGTGCATCACATAGATGTGCAGACTCATCAATAGACAATGAACCAGCCAGATAGAGAAACCACCAAAATGATATATTTCCATCCAAAACTATGGACACAATACACAAGATATAGATCCAGAGTCCCACCAATGGTGTGGTCCTCTGATCTTACCACAAGGTCCTTCTCCTATCTGCCAGTTATCTCTAGACTCGAGCCCGCGTGCTCCACCTAGAGCATCTGTAGACTTTACATCCAGTGTGTTCTTCTCCACCTTACTGCCTGTGAATCAGCCTAGGTGGGCAGCCCCTGCCAAGCTTTGTCTGCAGCACACAGGTCCCTGTTCCACTGCTCCAACCTGCTTGTGAATGGCTGCTCCAGAAGGTATGATGATCTCAGCACCTTGCTGCCCTAGAAGACAGCCAAGGTCCAGCCCTTCTTGGCTAAGTCTGCAGCCCTTGTTGCACTCTCTCACCTCCTGTAGATAGGCCCAGAGAGTAGGCTTCATGCTGCTCCCTTCTGCCCTGGAACTGCTGGCTGCTGGATACCCTACTGCAAGCTGTATACCTGCCCATAGAGCCCCACTGTGCTGCACTATTTCTTGGCTCCCTGATCTGCCCACGTGTGTGCGCCTCAGCTCCGTACTGTTCCGTACTGTTGCTGACGTCATCCGTGAGCTCATGGCCTCTTCTCTTGGGTCCCTACTGCTGTCCTCTGCTCCGCCTTATGCTCCTGCAGATCAGCCACGTACCCTCCTCTCTTCTTTTGGGGCACATCCTGCCCAAGGTCTCCCTCCCCCACGCTCTCCTCATATGGGGGCTTACAGATGGGGAGGTGACCATTCCAACACAGATGGCTGTGCCAATGGTTGCAGATGATGGAGTCCCCAAGCTCAGATTGATTGTGGAGAGCCCAGAGACTCTTCTAGAGGAGATCTTTTTAGAGACATTGGATGGTGGAGAGTTCTGACAGCATGTTGAGATTTCAGGCTTGTCGTGTCAGTGCTTATGGTGCAGGTAGATGGGACACCTGGCCAGAGATTGCAGGAGGGGACAAGGCAGGGATCCTCCTCATCAGCCGCAACCTGAGCAGCAAACTGCTCGACCAGAGGGTGTGCAGCATGGGACAAGTCAGCAGATGGAGTCCCAAACACACTTGGTTGAGCCTCCTGAAGGGCTTGGACTAGAGTACACCAGAAGAATCCCAGCAGGAATGCCTTAAAGTAGAGAAGGCGGCACGCCAGACAGCGGGAGCGGAGGAGGATAGAGCGAGAGGCCACTCCTCAGTTTTAGAGGATGTAGGCTCCCCTTCAGCCTCAGGGGAAGCAAGTAGAGGAGACTTCAGCAGACCGCCCCCATTCATGTGAGGCTGGGACTTTTGATGCTGCTCAGGAAGCCCCTCTGCCATCAGCAGGACAGGGTTCTCAGAAGCCGTCCTAGCATCAAGATTAGAGGGTCCCAACAACGTCAGAGTCCTCTGATCCAACAGCTTCTCCACCCGCCCCTCAAGCGACCTCGATAGATCCCATTCATGCTCCCCCCTCCCCCCCCTCCTCCTCCCCCACCAGCTGTTGTCACCCTCACTCTTGTTTTCATCCCTCCTTCCCTCGCTAATCCTCCTCCCTTAGAGGAGGGGACACTGGCTTCTTCATCTTCCTCTTGCGCCCCCACCCTTGATCCAAAGCCTCTGGGTTTTGCACTAGAGCCTCCTCGTCATCACAACCCCAGTCTGCTGCCCGTCTTCAGCACATGGCTTTTTACTGCTCTTCTCAGATTTCAGGTCCGTAGCCTTGCCCCTAGGCAACCTCTGCCTAGGGAATTTTAGAATTTCGGCCCCTGGAACTACCTAAAGATATTTGATGCATACCCCCGTGCCTTGGAGTTGATGGTTATGATCTTGCAGCCCCGCAAAGGGAGCTCAATCAGACTGGTTGGCTCTTGTACGCACCCGTTTTGAGCATTCAACTTTGCCTTCACAGGGAAGGAAAAGTGGACCCCTCCTCTGTTTGATCATATGATAAAGCACTAGATATACAGCATCATAGAGGAGCGGATGAGCCCATAAGGCATAGATATACGGATCAATCATGGAAATTCGGCTACTGTTCACATGGGCTTCTCCTCTGAGAGATCCATTACAAGTTATGCCATGGGTGTCATCCGTCCGGGACCGCAGATACGCTACTCAACAGTCACGAATTGGTCTCACCTGGGCATTCGGCTATTGTTCACCTGGGCAGGATGCATGATCTCATCATCTACAACCGGCTTGACCTATGGCCCTCCTCAGGTGGTTTTACTTGCTTCCCACATGGGGGGGGCACCAGTGTAGTAGATTACATCATGGGATCCCCTACCTTCACCTCATGTATCACCAACTTCACCGTAGCACCACTCCCTCCAGGAGCCGATCACACATACCTATTCTTCACTATCGACACCTCACGCTTAGCCACACCACACACACCACATATGACGCACGACACCTACCACGACATACACTTTGATCACAGCCTCTCCCCTACCTACTTTAGACGCCTAAATAGACTCCTAACCTACATCGATCACATACCACTCATAGAGGACCGTGCTGCCCTGATCAGTCACACACTCCACGAAGCTGCCCTCCAAGTCTTTCCCCACACCACACGGTCCACTAGACCATCACCTCTAGGTTATGTACCTTGCAACAACTGGTATGATGCGGAGTGCAAGGCTTCTCGCCGATAACTCCGACTTGAAACTAAGTGTCACCTCCCGAACACACCAAACACGGTACGCAAGTACCGACGTCTCGTACGTCGAAAGAAGCAGGCATTTCTTCGTCGAAATGAGGAGGAGCTGCTGAACATCTTGTACAGCAACAACTCTAAGGAATTTTGACAAAGATTCCTTGAGCATAGGTCTCCATCACCCCTCATCGACACGAGAGTTTGGCACACGTATCCACGCCATCTTTATGATGTCCCACACCAGCCTACTCCAAATCTCATACACACGCCTCGCCCCATCACTTGCACGTTGTTCACCAGAGGGAGAGTCAAGGACGCGACATTGAAACTGCACATTGGCTGAGCTAAGGACCACGAGGGGCTATGCACTGAGTTTATCGCATATGGGATCGACACGTTAGCCCCGATCCTAGCAAAGCTATTCAATGACGCCGTTTGCCTTGGCTTCCGCCACACTTGGACACTCAACACCATCGCCCCCATCCAAAAGGCAAGGGATCCCATGGACCCGAGTAACTACAGGACTATCATGATTGTACATGTGATGTCCAAGATCTATGCAGCACTATTGGATGCGTCAGTCAGCCTGTCCGCAGAGATGAGAGGGCTCAGAGAAGAGGGTCAGGCCGATTTCAGGCGAGACCATGGGACTATGGATCACATACTCACACTCAGGAGTGTCATAGAGGAAGCCAGATCACGGAAGGAGAGGGTATATTGCTGCTTTGTGGATTTCCGCAAAGCCTTTGACACAGTACCTCGAGCTCGACTCATCACACGCCTACAGGCACTGGGATTTGACCAAGAGATCATCTGGGCAGTCATGGCACTTTATGAGAGAGTCTCAGGCCGAGTTCGGACAGGCGCAGGTTGGACAAATGAGATCTTGAGCACCATAGGGGTCAAACAGGCTTGTCCCTTATCACCAACCCCGTTTGGCCTCTACATCCACGAGCTTGAGACTTTCATGGGGGCTTCCAAAGGGACCGGTTGCTCACTTGCTAGGATCATCATCAAGATTCTTTTTTATGTAGATGATGTGGCACTCTTGTCGTCCACACCCGAGGGGCTCCAACGACACCTGTATGCACTGCAAGCTTTTTGTTTATCCCATGATTTGGAGGTCAACCTTGGCAAGACCAAGGTCATGATCTTTAACACCTCTCGACCAAACATGCACCGAAAGCAGTTCACTTTCGGAGATCGTGTCCTCATACACTTACTTGGGGGTCATCTTCTCCGGCCCGATCTTCACGATGAGACCAGCGATGCAGGCCAAACTGAGTAGGGGATATGCCTCACTGGCTCGGCTAGAGAGACAGTGCTTCCACTCCCACTTCCAGGACCCTTGGACCAAGGCTCTTCTCTTCGACTCCTTGGTCCGACCAGCCGGTATATATGGCAACCCTTCTCGGGGACCTGACATGTCAGATATACAGTGGACACCGGTGGAGCGCCTACAGATCCTTATGCTCTCACGGATGATCCGGGGGTAACCATCTATAAGACATCATATCATTCAGGCCGAGTTTGGTCCTTCTCCACTCCAGCTAGATGCAACCTTTCAGACCATCACATATCTACACCGGGTTAGATCATATGGGGACTGCACAGAGGCTTGCTTCTATGTAAGAGATCGGGCTCTGCATAGAAGCGGAGCCATTGGTGATGTTGTTTTTAAGGCCTCCCACATCCTCGTTTGGGCTCTTTTGGGCCCAGTTTCAAAGCCTTTTCATCGACCCTACTCTCAATCTTCTACATCAACTTTTACAACTGTCAACACACTGTATCAAGTGCACTTTATAGTGTAAAAAATTATGGCTACTTCTCTGAGTCAGATCCTTTCTTTCCCTTGCATTCTTACTCGTTTGTGGGTGTAACAAGGGCAACTACTAGCTGTTACTAAACTGTCACTAAACTAGTGGCAAAGCAGGAGAGATAGAGGAAGTAGGGTTAGAGACACTCTCACAAGAGAGGGCATGGACTTTCAGCTCCATGGGCCAGCTAGCCATTGCTAGGGAAAGTTCTTCTTGGGATTGAGTCAATCACCAACAGAGAGTAAACTCCAATTTGTATTAATGACCAAAGGTGAAGCCCCTTTTATATTATTGGAAAGTAGGCCAGCAACATTAAATGCTTATGGGATAATTCCCAAGGGGCTGTCACATGGCATTGCCTTATTTAAAGTAGCATTTACAAAAGAAAGTAATAGTTTCCTACTAAAATAGAATTAACTACTAAGCCAGAAGTAACTACTGTTACAATCGCCTCCTGCTTACAGAAATTTTGCCCTCAAAATGAGAACAAATAGTACAATTGAAAATGAAAAGAAGGGTAGGAATATTCGAGCCTGGTATGAGCAAGTAGGCATAGACTCAATCCATGAAATGTGGATGCTCCTGCAAAATGTTCTCTGGCTGCCATGTATCCTCCGCCTCAGGTAGATCTTTCCATTTGATGAGATACTCCACCATGACTTTATTTCTGAGTACCTTGTCTCTATAGCCCAAGATCTTTTCTGGAATATACTCAATTTGACCTGATTCATCCAATGGATGGGCCCACATGCCTCTTGAGTAGGAAAACATGAAATACATTATGAATCTTGGCTGTGGCTGGTAAGCTGAGTTTATAGGCTGAGTCTCCCATCTTCTTAAGGATCTGAAATAGGCCATAGAACCTGTGAGCTAACTTAGTGTTAGTATTGCCCCTTAAGGAAGCATACCTATGAGGGTGCGGCCTGAGATAAACCCAATTTCCCTCCTCAAATTCCACATGCCTTCTCTTCTTATCTGCATTTTCCTTCATCCTAGCTTGTGCTTTGAGAAGGTTATGCTTGGCCAGCTGTAGGATGGCTTGCATTCTATCCTCTTGATTTAACAAAATCTGATCTTTGATGGTGGAGGATAACTGAACTTGACATCCATATAATGCTTCAAAAGGTGACATGCCAATAGAGGTGTGCTGGGTGGAATTGCAGCAAAATTTTGCTAAACACAACCACGTATCCCAAGACTTTTGTGTCTCAAAGAAAAAGTGTCTAAAGTATTCCTCTACCCACTTATTTACTCTCCCTGATTGGCCATCTGTTTGGGGATGATATGCTGTACTAGGGGTCAACATTGTTCCAATTTGAGAAAAGAATTCTTTCCAAAAACACTCATGAATTTTACATCCCTATCACTCACAATCTCCTGTGGAAGGCCATGCAACTTGAAGATATACTCCACAAACTGATTGGCCACTTGTGAAGAAGAATAAGTGGTCTTGGTAGGAATAAAGTGAGCTGTCTTGGTCATTCTATCCACCACCACCAAAATACTATTCCATCCCTTTGCTGTTGTGGGCAATCCTATGATAAAATCCATGCTTGATGTGTGTCCACTTACCCTCAGGAATGGGTAAAGGATTTAATAGGCTAGCAGGATGAGTGTTCTCAGTTCTATTTTGGTAAGAGTACTTTGTGATAGGAAATACCTTAAGGATCTATGATCAGTTTTGACCTTGAAGTGGCTGCCATATAGGTAATGGTGCCATTTCTTGATAGCATGAACAATGGCAAGCATCTCCTTATCATGAGTAGGAAAAATGAACTCCTTGTCACTCAGCTTCCTACTCTCATAGGCAATAACTCCATGACCCTGTTTTAGAACAGCCCCTATGCCCTTGCCACTAGCATCGGCCTCAATAAAGAAAGGCTTTAAAAAATCTGGGCATGTCAAGATAGGTGCTGAGCTAAGAGCTTCCTTGAGATCATTGAAAGCTGCTTGGGCAGATGGACTCCATGAGAAGGCTCCCTTCTTTAGCAAATCTGTTAAAACTGCAGCTCTCTTGGCATAATGCCTAATAAATCTTCTGTAGAAAGAAGTCAAACCAAGAAAACCCCTTAACTGAGTGAGATTTGAAGGTGTTGGCCACTGCTTTACCACTTGCACTTTTGTTGGATCCACTAAGATACCCTCAGGTGAGATGATGTGACCCAAGTACTCCACCCTTTGCACCATGAAAGAACACTTAGAAGGTTTGGCATATAACTGGTGCAGCCTTAGAATCTCCAAAACCTTAGCAACATGCTGCAAATGCTCTTCCTTACTCTTGTTGTATATGAGTGTATCCTCTAAGAACACAAGTGCAAACTTGAAGAGATAAGGACCCAAGATTTGGTTCATCAAGTACTGAAAAGTAGCTGGGGCATTAGTGAGCCCAAAGGGCATCACTTTGAACTCATAATGTCCTCTTTTAGTTCTAAAGGCAGTTTTACTCTCATCTCCCTCCTTGATCCTTATCTCGTGGTACCCTGACTTGAGGTCTATCTTTGAGAAGTATGGTCAATGCACATTCTGAAAGTCCCATCCTTCTTCTTAACCAATAGAACAGGAGAAGCAAATGGGGATTGACTATGGGTAATAAAGCCCTTATCCATTAATTCTTGAATTTGTTTAACCACTTCATCTTTTTCTGCACCTGTTTTTAATTGTCATTTTGTTTAACTCCCTATAGTCAATGCACATTCTGAAAGTCCCATCCTTCTTCTTGACCAATAGAACAGGAGAAGCAAATGGGGATTGACTATGGGTAATAAAGCCCTTATCCATTAATTCTTGAATTTGTTTAACCACTTCATCTTTTTCTGCCCTTGACAGCCTGTAGGGGAGCTTTCTTGACAGGTTTAACCCCTTCCTCCAAATAAATGGTGTGATCCACTTCCCTTTTTGGTGGTAGACCAGGTGGGGGTTCCCTATGTATGTCCTTATATTGCTGTCGCAAATCCAGCATGTCAACATCTTCACCTTTAGTGCTTTCAGCTTCAAGCTTAAGTGCAAATAGACTCACCTCTTTCTTCAAGAGTCTTCTAAGCTGTTTAGCAGTGACCAACTGTTATTTTTCGAGGATGAATTCCAAATTAAAAAACTTCCTTATCCCCATCTTGGAAAGTCATTGTCATCCCTTTGAGATCCATGGTGAACTTACCTAGTGTTCCAAGCCAATCACAGCCAAGAATGATGTCTATAGGACCAAGATTTAATGCAAATAAACCCACAGTACAAGAGTATTCTGAAGAGAACTTAATATCCACATCTTTGCAAATCCTTTAACTGGTAGTGTAGGCTCCATCAGCTTCAAGCTGTGAGGTAATTCACCACTTGGGAACTTAAGTGATTGAATAGACCTGGAATTTATGAAGCTGTGGGTACTTCCTGTGACCACAAGTACATAGACATCTCTGCCCTTAATTGACTCTAAAAGTAGTAGGTCCACTTATCCCACTTAGAGCATTGCTGGAAATGACATACAATTCTGACTGAGTATCCCATGCCACTTCTTCATCACTAACAGTCCCATTGCCTTCAGCTTCTCTTCTGGGTTCACAGCAAGCAAAAGAATCCTCGAGATGATAAGACTTGTGCCCATTCCTTGCTGTAGTTGCATCTGAAACTGACTGAGCAGCAAATGGTAGTAAATTCCATATCCTAGAGCTGTTTATGGCTCTCAACTCACCATGATTGAGACCCCCAGGATTGAGGACAAAGTTCTTATCCTCTATCTCATCATCCCTTGGAACTTCTTGACCACAATCATGGTACTCTTCAGGTTCCTCACACTCCTCCTCCGATTCTGAAACCTCAATGATCATGCCCAGCTTACCTAAGGATGACTTTGCCTTGCATGATTTGTTGTGGTCAACACTCCACTTTTCCCCACACCTAAAGCATAGTCCCTTCTTTCTCCTCTCATCCATTAGAGATTGGGGAAACTGTTTTTGAACCTCCCTCTTGCCCTTGTCAAGGTCTAGATATCTTCCATCAGCTTTGGACTCTTTGGCAACATGAGTAGTCTTTGAAGCATTGATGGTGGGATATTTGGGAATTGTTCTACCTGGTACGCCATAAGCTGAGGCTGGTTGAGAAGGCTTATACCCCATTTGAAACTTCTGTTCACCCATAGACTTTCTCACACCATAATCCATTGTGCTTGGCTTTTGGAAAGTGCCAATCCCAATGACCTTCTCCCTTGGATTATACTTGGGCTCATACAATTCTGCCAGCTGCATGGCTTCATCCAATGACTTGCGTCTAGAGGCCATCACATCTGAAGCAATAGAGGATTGAAGCCCATGAACAAACCTAATCATTCTCTTTTTTTCATCTATCCCTCTCACAAACAGGGAAAGCTTCCAAAACTGTTTTATATAGTGCCTAACTGATCCATTTTGAACCAAATCATACCATTGACACAAGTATTAATTTATAACCAAAGGAGAGAGAAAGATGACAACCATTTCCTGTTCGAACTCCTCCCATGTGGCCATAGGTAGTCCAAGTCCCCCTTCCACTTCTTGTAAGTAGTGCCTCCACCATGTGTGGGCATAGTCCTCTAAATGTAGGACTGTAAATTGGATTTTGGCAGCATCAGTTCTAGGGCTCAACTTGAAGTAATCTTCCAACTTGCTTAGCCACTCATAAAAGCTCATTTGGTTAGGTGGACTCTCCCTTGAATTTCTGCAACACTATTTTGTCCTTGTAATCCTTGCCCATAGTAGAACCTTGTTCCATTTCCTTGAACCTTGTTCCATTTCCTTTTGGATACCAACCTGAGTGGTCTTCACAAACTGAGTGAAAGACATAGCCTCTCTAACATCTGAATCTAACTGATTATAAGCCATCAACTGTTGTCAAAATTTCACCCCTCTTAAGTGAAACTTGGTACACTTTGGATGAACTGGTTCCACCTTCTGGAATTGGCACATGAGCTGGACTTATTTCTGTAGCACCTGACAGATTTGCATTCCATGGGGGCACATGATAGGAAGGTGGTTGTGGATGAGACCTTCTAGCCTCTGCCATAAATCCGCCCTTTCCTGAGTTCAAACCACCCTGATTTGGTTCCATAACCTTCTTGGGCACGTCATCCCTTAGGATTTCCTTCCCTCTAGGTTCAGCTCTATTCCTTACCTGATTCACATCACTCCTCATATTTCTTAGCTGAGTGAAGGCATAGTCAAACTTAGTCTTGGATTCTCTTTCCACATCATCAAATTTCTGTTCCAGCATTACATTGAGCTGCCCAACTTGACCAAATAGCTTTTGTTGCTGATCCATAAGATGCTGCATCATTTTATTTTGCTTCTCCATATCAAGATCCACTCTAGGCCTGACTTGAGAGGTGATTGGGAGGTAGACCTTCTTGCCAAACCCTCATCTTCTAGCTCTTGCTCACTAATATGGACTTCATCCTCGAGTTCCAAGGCTCCAATATGTTCTTCTACCTGGCTCATTATTTGAGCTTCATCATACTCCATCTCAGATCTTAGATCTCAAGATATTTTACCTTTCCTGGAATTAGATGCAAATTTCTTTCGTGCCATTAGATTTAAGGAATAAGCATGATCAAGCTCCAAATCCAAATGACAGCTTGTTAACCTGAGATTTCAAGTATTATGGACATGGATCAGAATTTGCTGAGAATATTCCCTTCCTTGTACGGTAATTGCTGACTATACTTCTGTCCACGTGGTCACAACCCTAATTGTACCAAATCGGCCAAATGAGGGCTCAGTCACCAATGTTGCTGCAATTTCGGGTATCGGCAAGATAGAATAGAGTAGAATGGCCTGCAAAATCAGAAAGCCCCAAAAAATCCAAAGTATTTGACGGGATATTACAAATTGCGCCACCTATGAGCTGATTTTCGAGCAGATTTCAAGGCAAAGGATCTTCAATTGTCTCCAAACCTAGTTCATATGCTCCAAAGGCTGAGGCGACTCCTTGGAAGCAGGCATATCATTAATTGCAGCAGGGAAACCCTAATTCGAAGCAAAAACGCAGGTACAGCCAGTCAAAAATGCTTATAACTCCTCCACTTAGGCTCCGATGTCCACCGACCTTTAGGAGCAGCCTATAGAACCTAGGGTGACCAGTTTGGTGCAAGAAGTACCAAAATCGGAGCAGTAATCAGCTAGATCGCAGATTAGATCAAATTCGCATGCGCCATCCAAATTTCGAGCAATTTCCTGGTCAAACCTGCACCATTTTGTGTTTCGTGCACATAGGAGTGATCAAGGAAGCAAGAGCTATCCAATGATGCCAATAGCCCCAAATTCTGAGCACCCTGAAAATTAGGATTTCTGCACAGTCCGACACATGGCAGTAGCTGACTGGGACACCTGACCGCGATGAAATTTTGCACAGAGACAGGGATCAAGATGCCATGCTCCAAATTTGAGCGAGTTTGGACATGATTTGCCCCACAATTTCCCATGAAAAGGGCTCTGATACCAAGAGAAAGGGGGTCATCCAAGGAGAAGCTAGCAAGGAGGCAGGTCCAGCTCCTCATCGCGGCATCCAAACTTCTTGAAACAACTCATGCAAGAATCCCCATGCCTCCAAATGAAGAGTCTATTCATTTTATATGCTGTGTAGTCTTGGTTTTCAGCTTCGTCTTCATGCTTACTTAGTTTCGTATTTTAGTTGTGTTACTACTTAGATCAACTCTCTCCATCTCTTCTCTCAAGAATTGCAGCTCCTACGCTTTCATTCAAAGGGTATTGCATTGATAAACTTCTGCATCAAACAATCAGACAGCACAAAGAACGGCATGTCTGATTCTATCAAAAAATAGCAGTAATTTATGGCGTTAAAGGATGTTTTATCTGCTAGGGGCATATCTCAAGATCGAAGGAAAGCTCTTATTACCAAAAATGGATTCCCAAGAGAAAAGCAAACTGATAAATATTACTAACTAAATTAAAAGGTGACATCAATACCAGGGCACGTGCAGAGTGTGATATGATGTAATAAGGCATGATGTAAGCCATTGTGTCATCAGACAACCCGCCTAGGAATGAGATAATTCAGTGGCTGTTTTGTCTTTGGCGGGCTTTGCTGATTGAACACCAAGTTGGTCTGGGCGCTCTCCTCACTTTTATATATTGTACATACGCCTTGGAATAATGATACAATGAGTTTTCTCCTGTCTCTGAGTACTCTGTTGTTCACGCATCTCTTGTTTACTTCATGATAGAGATCTCAGTGTCCTAGATCAGGTATAGAATTGAAACTTCGAGGTGAGTTACAATTTTATGAGCTATGGTGTCCAGTAATTTCATGGAGTTGGGAAATAGTGTTAAACTCGATTGCGTGCTTCTAACGAATCTCCTTTTGGTTATACACGTCTTGTAGGATAACAAAGCAGCCGTAGGGTCTCCCTGGGCAACAGCAAAGGTTTCCCAATTCGAAGACCAACTCGACAACGTTAACAGGATTGTTTGTATATGAAAGAGACGTACCTGGTGTCCCTAAATGATGGAGGTGTCCAGAGATAAGGTACACTCGTACGTATTTGTCCACAACAAAAGCTGCTCGCCATATCTCCAGCTCGACACACCTCACGTTTTGTTTCTTGCTTTAAGTCCGATTTCCCTGCACTCCACCATTGCCACGTGGAAAGTGCCACTTGTTAGTCTGAAAACCTCTCATTTCTAGGGTGTTAGAGTTGCCTCCTACAGCGCTAGCTCGTGGCGCTCACCTAACGCCTCTTTTTGCTTTTTCCACTCTTTTACTCCCTCCCGGAGCATGTCTGTCTTTAGAATTTACCTTAGGGGTGATTCCTTCATAAGTCCTTGTGAGGTACCTGTGCCTTCCTTGTGAAGGGTCTGCCTAAGAACTTCCTCGTGATGAATTTGCCTAAGTTGTTCCTTAGCATAAGAGGTTTGGATGGATTGTGGCATACTCGTGCCATAAGAGGTTTGTATACCCAACTTTAGAGGCTTCATCTCTTTGAAAAGAGCAAATATGATTCTGGGAGGTCTTCGCTCGAAAGGATGTTTGTGAGTTTGTAATGCAATATTGACAATCATTCCCTATATCATGGTCTAAACGCTCGAATATTCTCCAAGCCTTTCACGTAAATATTTGGGGTTATGCATCAACTTTATTTCTAAATAGAGCCTTATATTCCATCATCTTCATGATTAATTACGCTATAAAGACATGCTCCTTATACACTCACCTAGCCTTTTGGAGGCCATAAAGGTCTCAGCTAATCTTCCACCAAAATTTTGAGATATGTGGATGTCATCATTTTCCTCTATATTTTAATAGTTGCCTTAGGCAGCTAAATCTATCTAGCTTGTTTGCCCTTAGCCTAATGCATTCTACTCTATTTCTTCAACTATTTCTTGTTTTATTGAGGCAATTTGGTTCAATTTCAAGCCTATCTATCCATTTCCCAAATTGCTCTTTTTTTTTTTTTGGTTATCAATCTTCTTTATGTGGATCATTTGTATTGACTCTCTATGGACTCTTGGTATACTTGTGCTAGCATCCTTGTGATTACCTCTAAGGATGGGTGCATAGTAGTAGTTCATCCAATCCCTCATTCAATAAGCTATCTTATATTCTCTTATTGTGCCTACCAGCTCACTTCAATTGAGATAATTCTACTTTGACCTACTTCATCCATGGCCTTCCATGCGTGGTCACATATAGTTCAAGTGTTATGGGATGTCTTTAACATAGGACTTAATATTAAACAACACATGACCAACATTGATGCTATGCCTATATGGCTTCCCAATGGCCTCATAGGAAGTGGGTTTTTCCACTCGAGTGTGACACTAAGTCTAAGAGGGGAATACCTATTAATTTCCATAAATGAGAAAAATGAGTTTAATTGCAAACTTTGATTCAAGAAAGGCCGTAAATTTTGTTATGATTCTTTTGTCATTGTCTCATATGACCACTTCTCATGGATATTTTGTAGGGAATGATTTCATGAGTTATTTGTGAATACATGTGAGGAAGCATTGGTGGTAGCATTCTTAGGAAGGTATATTGGCTAGCCCAAGTTGATGTTCTAGGTAGTACCAATCACATAGCCATCAAAGTCTATGCCCTTAAGCATTATGTAGCTTAGTAGCTCTAATTGGTAGTTCTCTTGATGTTACAAGGCCTCTATACTTGAACTTCCCTTTGTGTTTTTGAGCACTCTAGTCCCTCCTTGGTTTCATTTGGCTTCAAAATTGTATTGATACCAAGCTCTCTTGCTTACGTTTTTTGTAGTCATTGCATGGATACTAATGAGTCTGATCTCTTTCAACTTATCCAATTCCACTTATTCTTTGATAAAGAGTTGCCTTCCATTCCCCTTCCATCCCTTCATAAACTAAAATCTTGAGGTTGGAGAGAGAGAACTATGTGGCTAGTACTGCTTCCAACCCATAAGGTAGCCAAAAGGGTGCCCTTGAACCCCCGAGGAGTACGTTGTTCCTTCTACCATCTCCTAACCATCAAACGGTCACCATGAGACCTCATCTAGTGTCAAAACTAGAATCCTACCAATGTCCACCAGTGCTCACACTATGGCATCTCCTCATAATGGGGGCCTTGCAAAAGGGCATTATGGTGGTTACATATGAGAGGCGGGCATTGCACATATACCAACACCCCCTCTCAATGTCCACCCGAAGGTGAACTAGGTTCTTGGCCCAATGCCAAGCTCATGACGATGCTGAATAAGATTCTACTTCCCCAGAGCTTTGGTGAAGATGTCAGCACATTTCTTCTGAGTGATCCAGTACTCCAGATCAACAATCTCATCCTGGATCAGCTCCCATACATAGTGGTATTAAATCTCTATATGCTTTATCTGAGCATGAAACACGGGGTTCTTAGAGATGGCCATGCAACTTTGATTGTTGCACCTTAGTGATGTAGGCTCTCTCACTAGAACTCTTGTATCTGCCAAGATCCTTCGAAGCCAAAATGCCTCACATGCAGCGAAACAAGTTGCCTTGTACTCTACTTCTGTAGAAGAGAGGGCCACTGTGGGTTGCTTCTTGCTTACCCAAAAACAAATCCCAAATCTAAGTAAGAAGCAATATCGAGAAACTGACTTTCTAGAGTCAACGTCACCTGCCCAATCCGAATCACAGTAACCAATCAAGGAATCTCCCATTCTATAAGTGATGCCATAGTCAAGAGTTCCTTTGAGGTACGTAAGAACTCACATGCCTGTGTTCCAATGGTTCTCTCGGGGATGATTTAAGAACCTGCTTAAGACATAAAACTGCAAAACTGATGTCAATCCTAGTATTGCAAAGAAAAATCACCCACCAACCTTATGTACTTCTTGATGTTGACCAATGGTGAGGCATCCTTTGCAGAAAGCCTTGCATTCACCTCCATGGGTGTGATCACATGCTTGCACTCAACTTAATCATGCCAAATGCCTTTAGAATCTCTCGAGCGTACTTTTGTTCAGAGATAAAGATTTACCTGGCTCTTGCCAGATCTCAATCAACAATAGTGGAGGAGCCCCAAATTTGTCATTCCAAATTCAGAGCTCAATAGCTGGCATGTTTGCTAGACCATCTTCTCATGGTCACGTGTGATGACAAGATCATCCACATACAAGACTATAAGAACTTGGTTTCCATCTTGCTTCATTACATAGAGGTTAGCATCAAAAGCACTTCTTAGAAAACCATAGTTTAGGAAAAAATTATCTATCCTTTGATACCATGGTTGTGGAGCCTGTTTCAGTCCATACAATGCCTTCTTTAACCTGCACACGTTATTCTGTGAAGGCAGCAACTCAAAATCTAGTGGCTAAGATACATACACCTCCTCCTTGAGATGCCCATTCAAGAATGCAGACTTAACATCCATTTGAAAAACTACCCATTTGTTTTGAGCAGTGATAGCAAGTACCGTATGGGTAGTGGTCATTTTGGCTGTGGGTGCAAAAGTTTTATTTACATCAAAACCTTCCACCTGGAGAACCAAAACCTCATGGTGATATCTTCAAGGTTGATCGTGGCTATGGTCCTGGCATTTGCATATTCCATTAGTTTAGCCTCATCCCATTTCATCATGTAGTTAGTGGCTACAATTATGTATCTATAATTGAAGGATCATTTGTTGGATGTAACGATATTATATGATCTAGTCCCCCATTTTTGAAGTAGTTGCATGGAGTGACAAGCTTTTGAGAGGTATGTGATTGTTCTTTTTGGAGACTATGGTTCTTTAGCATACATCACATTGTTTAACAAACTTCGATGTGTCCTCAAACAATGTTGACCACCAAATAACTGCTTGTAAGACTTTACTTATTGTGCGGTCAACTAAGACATGCTCCCTAGAAGTCTTTCAAGGACTCCAGCAACCCTTCATTGACTTGATCCACACATACACTCCTACGCAGCATATTTTTCATACATAGATATAATTGATGATGATATAATAAGGTCATACCTTCTTAGTAAGCTTTTCAAATATTTGATTTGATGGACTTGGTTTGGGATATCCTTGATTGTGGAATTTGATTATATCCACAAATCATTCGTGATGCACTATACCAGCAATACACGATCAAACCTATCAAAATAGACCTCCTACTAAAAGGATTTCTCACTAGGGAAAAAAATGCATCATGAACAACATAGAAACTAAAATGTTTGGCCAGTTGGTAGCCTTTATATATACTGATTGCATAGACAATAGGCCATAGAAAATATTTCAAGTACCCTTGTGGCAAGGCTTGTTCACTAGAGAAAATAATACATGATTGTCAATATAGAAGCTAAAATGACTAGCCATGCAATAGCGTTTATGTTTCTTGATCCACTAGATCACAACAAAGACTTCACTATCCATTGTGGTGTAGTAGTTTATTTCAATATAAAATAGCTAGTAAGTAGGATACTTGATCTTGCATTACTCAAGTTGGGTGAATGTGCACCTAATAGTTATATTTGAAGCATCAATATTAGCATGAAATTCAATTTCCTAGAACCTAGCATATTTTAACTATCTATTTAGCTGTTTGTAATGCATTGTCTATGCTCCATATTCTAAGGGCCTTAGCAATAAATCTATGAGAGAGTCATTTAAATGGTGTTATTGCTAAAAAAAGATCAATGCATGGGGATGTGGACTAAATAATGTAGAATAATAGGCCACATGGCCATGGTTAAGTGGCAGTTTCTCTCTTGTTCAACATCTCCACATGGATGACCCCATGAGTGCATTTATGAAGAAAAGTGAGTGTAGTACAACTTGATAATATTTGTAATTTGGAAAGTAGGATGATGTGGCTTGTGTTTTTGTGATAGGTGTCTAGTTGTGCATGCTATAAACCATGCTATAAACTTGCCATAAATTTGGGAAAGGAGCTAAGCATATGAACCATCTAGCCCGGATATAGGGGATGAGATTTTGATTCTTGTGGAAATGGATGCTAAGGGTTATTGAATCCAAGTGAGGAATCCACCCATTGTGCCAAATGGAAGATGCCTCTTTCACCCAATGCATGTGGGAGGCCAATCATTTGTGGAATAATTGGCTATAAAATGAGTAGATTCTACTTGATGCAATATTGTAATATGTAGCCAAATGCACATCTCATTTCCTTCTCATGCTAATGCAATTGGCCTTTTCTTTCATCTCTCATAGAGTCTCGCTCACTCTCTTTGCTCCCTTCCCTCAATTCCCTACTTCCACATATAATAATCTTCAAGTATGTGCATATCATTCCTTCTAGCCCCTTCTCCCTCTCTCTCATGCACTATACTATCATTACTCTCATTGTGTATACATCTTCCTTCCCTTTTTTCCCTCCATATGTCATTTGAAGTATATCACTATGATAGGATGCAATAATTCTATTAGCAAAATGGCACAACTTGCAAATCCCTTATATTTTTTTGTGACTACCAAGATGGAAGTGTTCATAGCCTCTATGCTTACCATATCCTTTTGTTTCTCTTATAATTTTCTTGCTTGAAATCTCAAAAATTAGTCCTTCCTTATTTTATGTTATTGATGAAGGGCTCATTAGCCCCACCAATGGATTTCTCCTTCCTAACATGTTCTTATTGGTTTTGGTTTAACCCTACCCATCTCTTTTCCCTTCATTCGTTCTTATTTTTAGTTCCCCATCTATTGATTAGGAAACTCACCTTTCCTCTTGTTCTTTTTCTCTGTAACCGTATGTTTTTATTTTCCTTCACCCCTTCCTCTCATGTTTTATTCTCCTCCCCTCATCTATATATTTATTTCCAACCTCCCTCTCATTCTCTCTCTATTTGTTTTGATGTTTCTCACCTCCACTTGTTTTCTTTCTCTCCATATTTGTCATACGTTTTTCCTCTCCTACTTCTCTCCCTTTTCCATGTAACCTCCTCTTCTACACCCTCATTTTCCTTGGTTATTTCACCAATTGGACATCCTTTGACCTCTGTCTTATCTTTCATCTTCCTCTTTAATTAGATGTTCTTCCAATCCCACTATTGATCCATTCTCCTTTGCTTCAAGTCCCTTACTCTTCTCACTAGGATGTTAGCCAACCCCCTTTTCATGATGAACCCCTCACCCTCTTTTTGTATTGTGGATTGCACCTAAGTTCCAACTACTCTCCTTATTTTTAACTCTCTTTCTCATTTGTGCCTCACTTTTCCCTTCACCAATACTCATCCTAACTGTTGTTTGCATGGGAGCCCCACCCCCAATGCTTTTTCAAAAAGGAGAGTGTTAGATAATTAGGTGCTCATTTGGATTTGGGACAAAATTCTTGGCGACCATCGTATTCAATCTTTTTTTGAAAAATCTATGTTGATCGGCCAAAAGAACAAAATCTTGACAACCTATATCTTTTGATTGCCAAGCGCAAATTGGGTCATGTAGCATATCAAATCAAATGGTGACATTATTTATATAATTAATTATGTTTTTTGCACCATATAGTAAAGTTAGATGCATTAGAAAAAGCATTTTATGAAGTTATTGCTGATTTTCTCCACCAATTTTAGAGCATAGTCACCCATTTTGGGCTATCATTGCTCAAGGGTGAGGATGATAGGATATCCCTCTCCAAAAAAGAAAAACACTACTCACCTCCTTTCCCCACCCCACCCCACCCTCATATTAACCCTCCTTCCCCATTATGACCTCTAAGATGTCTACATGCATGAGCAGTGTTTACCACCTCACGATTCTACTAGTACCACTTTATATGAATGTTTATAAACCATGGAATCTTTAAATGCATGGTTTAAGATTTTGAAATACTACAAGCTTATGACTGGCAATGTACGTTGAATGTATCAATTTAAGTTACTAGTCACTTTGTAAAGTTACTAGTCACTTTGTAGGTCCTCGAGTTTGTAAATTATTCATATTCATCTTTGTGTTCCATACCATCTTGAGATTCGCTTCTTTGGTCCAAGGTTGGAGAATATCAATATGCCTTCTTCAAGTTTTTTTGTCTTACATGCATGTCATGCCAAACTTTCCTTCTCCTTTGGAGGGTTTTGACACTTGTGGGTTTATTTTTGTGAGTTTAAAAAAAAAAGGAAACCACAAAGAACATAGCTAGTAGTATGTTAGACATGTAATTTTAATACAAATATGTGTTTTTCGATGAAATGGCACTCCAAACTTTAAAAGACCAATGCCAAATTAATAGCTATCAGCAAAATCTTTTTCCCAAGCAAGGCAATTATTGGCATCCTGACAACCATGACACTACCGTGTTTCCTGAAATATAATGCCATAAGATCACATGAAATTGATGCAAGAGAAAATAAAAGCCTTTGCAAAGGTAGGCACCCTAACATCTTGCTATTGTAAAATAGATCAATTCTCCCCATCTATGAGTGTGATTAATTCCAAAATCTTGCAACTACAATATAGCATGTCAACATAAATGAAAGGAAACATTGATATGGCTACTCCTTTGGAACAATGTCATCCACATAGATGCAAAAAATTGGATTAAAAAATAGCATGTCTCTACAAACAAAGTCATAAATGAAAGAAAATATAGATATGGCTACTCCTCCAAGGCAATGTCATCCACATAGATGTAGCAATTTCTTCTCTTCTTCAATTTTGGCTTTTGCACATATTGACCACTATAAGCTTCCATATGCCTAGCCTTGTTTTTTGCATAACAAGGCAAACCACTATTGTGATTGTCATTTTGTAGTAGTTCCTCCCTTCTACAATTAAAAAATATTCCCAAATAATAAAATCTTGATGTCTTGCTAGAAATCAACATCCGCAATGAATTCTTCAAACCCTAGAACTATATGAGGCATGGATATAGGAGTCTCTCCCATGACCATGCACTACTGCACATTTTATACAAACAAATCAATTTGAAAACTAAATAATTGTATTCTTGCAAACTAAGCTTCAAATTCATTTTTTAACACGACACAAAAGTGAAAAGTTCAAGCATGACATCGAACTATGTAAATCGTAATGACTCACCTCTATGTGTCAAGATCTAATTCACAACCTTGGGATCAAAATCTATACCATGATGTGGACACGAGCCTTTGCCCCTACATCAATGGTCCCACCTTATCCAACAAGAAAATCCAAAACCACTCCTCCCTCCTTGCCAAATGCAGACAAAAGGAATAGCAAGAGCAATTGACTCTTCTTCGTGCTTCCCCTTAGTGGTCCAGTGCTAAATCTGAATCCCTAGATTACTTTTCAAATTGAAAAGTTTTTCTTTAGCTTGTCTTGCTCTTTCTTCATACAATTTTGTGGCAATCATCTTGCCACACAAAATGTGCAAATCTAGAGCCATCTCCTAGATGACAATGGCAAAATCAAAATAAGATATAACAAGAAGCAATAATAACATCAAGCACCATAAACTTTTAAATGTCCCAGTACTTGCTATTCCAATCAATAAACACACTTTCCACAAAATAAATAACGAAGTGCCTGGAAAAGAAACTAGTAAGAAAATGTAATACCAAACAAGGAATCCTCACTTGTGTCCTATCAAATCTTCTTTCGAAAGGATCCACACCCTACATATGTATGCAGTTGTAAACATGAAAACCATGTCTCCCAATCTAGAGCTTTGTCTCCCATCTAGGAGTCATAGGGGAAATCAATAGTATCCATACCAAATCAATCAACATGGCCACACTACATTGCCTCCAGCATGTCAATAGACCACTTATTCCAATCAGGCAAGCCTTGGAAACCCTCACTGCCATGCTAGTGGGCATGTGCAAAAGAACCACATCCACACAATAAGAGGTTTGAGTCCCCTTCCTTATTCTTCAATCATCTCCTACATACATCACCAAGAAATGTTTAATAGCATCAATCTCTTTTTTATTTCTCTTTTTTCTTCAATGCATAAAATAATCCCACAACATTAGCACAAATCACAATAGACCCAACAATGAAACTTTGTGTGATTGCCTTCCTCCCTTCTCTTCTTGGGCTAGAAGTCAATGAGCTCCACAACCTCTCTATCTACACTAGAGGCTCACTTATTTTAACTCTTATCTGATGTAGTTGGCTGCACCTCAACTTCCCTAGGACTCACTATGAAAGGAGTAGTGGTCATATTTCTCATGTCTATATCATCTTCCACGTTATGCAAAAACAGTCCCTTTTCATGGCGCTCATACTGCAACCTCTTAGAAGCAAGAAATTTACCCAATAGAAAATCCAATCACTAAGGAAAATACTTTTCCTCCCACTCAGACAACACACCCTCTCTCTTTTTAGTATTGGTTTCATGTGAGTGCATGCTTACTTCCTTCACTATCTTGGTTTGATTCCACATATCCAAAACACTTGGCATATATTGAATCATTCCACTTGCAAAAAGATGAAACAATAGCTTGCACTCAAGCATAATGATATAACCATAGCTACACAACAAGCATATTCTTATCAACCTCCCAAGAAAGAAAAAGAAAGAAAGGTTCCACATATCTTGGTTTGATTCCACATATCCACAACACTTGGCATATATTTAATCATTCCACTTGCAAAAAGACACAGCCTGCACTCAAGTAGAATGATATGACCATAACTACACAACAAATATATTCTTATCAACCTTCCAAGAAAGAAAAAGAAGGAAAGGTTTACATCCACACAACTCATTTTCCTACTGACATAATCTCTTGCTATAGCCTTGGGGTCAAAGTAGGATCCATCTAAACCAATATCTCATGAAACAAATCATCTCTATAATGAAGAACAAGGATGTTCATGAAATGTCGAATGCAACTATTTTCTAGAAATGTAACATATTACATTCCATAGCATTTCACAATAATTTTTCTTAAAAATTGGCATACTAAGAGTATTGATCTCACAAAAGAAGCATGCATATCACCATAACTTGAAACAAAATACAAGGGGAGAAAAATTCTTATCCTCCAACCTGAAGTATCTTGAATGCATAGATTCTGCAACAAATCATTCACCTAGATATATGTTTTCATAAAGCACCTTCTTTTGCACCTAGATTTGATAATCCTAATGACTAAGGAAGATTGCGTGTTGTGCCTTGAGTGCAACTCCACCATGGGAAGTGAAAGCAAGTGACATTTCTTCTCAATTGAAAGGTCATCTCTTTGTAAAGGATGCAATCTTTGAATTGTGATCCTAAAAACTGTGTCTTGAGAAGTCTCAATTGAAACCACTTGTCTCCATTCTTTTAATACATATAACACCCAAAATCTTGCTTATATAAGTAGTATGGCAATGCCTTAACAACCATCTCAGGTTTATGCTATGAAATGTCTCCCTTCCTAATGGCCTCCTCCTTTTCAGCCACGAGTTCCTTTTCTACCTCTGACCTAGTTTCTTATGTGCTTCATATTCTATAGAGTTTATTATTCAAATCAAGATGTCCTAGTATTTGAATTTGAAATGAAAATAAAGTAGATTACACATACTAGGAATGGAATCCTAGTATGTGATAGGTGGGAGGATCAATCCACCATGCCTTTTTAGCTTTGCACCACTAGCAACTCCAATCTGCATATTGAAACGTAAAACAAAGGCATTCATGCTATTGGGACTACTCTAGCCAACAAGATACAAAAAAGTGAAGCTTTTTAATTAAAGGATTTAAGCCAAACACTACAACATAGAAATTTAACTTAATACTAAGTAGACCCCCATAGAACTTCAAATTTACCTCCTCCATCTCCTCAGGAGTAAAATTGGATGCAAAGAAGTGTTATTCGCTTCATCCAATTTTCTAACGGAGTACAAAATATCCTTTAGCTCCATTTTCACAAATGCATCCTCATTTACTCTTCATAAAGAAACATAAAAACATACATGAGTAAACCCTAATATCACTACCTATCACAAACATGCCATCTACAATACCTATCTACTCTATTCAACACTCCAATCAAAGATAATTCATCTTCAAGACCAACATACATAAATCTTTGCCCTCACCACCATGTGCTTGTATGCATCAACCTATAGTTCTCCTTGATAGAATCCATCCAAGCTTGATTCCTATGATTATCATCCCAACAAAGAAATGTTTTATTTTGTAAATCACCCCACATCTCATTCATTACAAGATTTCCTCAAATTTTCTATTCATGTCCTGCCAATCATATCTCATGTGGCAATGATATCATCAGTGACTAGAATTTCAATCCCTACATAGATAGCACAAATGAACCCTTTTCCTCCAAATAGCCATCAAAATCGAATGTGGATTTAATGTGGATCACCTTGGGCATACTTGCCTCACACCATCATGAATGTAAATTCTGCACAAAGGGATTAGTGGAGGTGGAGTCCCTCTCGCTATACTAAGTCTATCCATAGTTTGTGCCGATAATTCCACCTGAAAGTAGTTAGGTATCTTAGTAAAAGATTCATCCTCACTTTGTAAATTTTTTTCTCCTTCTTACCCTCCACCTCTTCTTTAGCTGGAATTTCTTCTCTTGAACTTATCTCATGCATATCATCATCCACAAAGCCATCGTCATCTCCAAATGATGTAATTTTTGAAATATTTGGCTACAACAAATTTATTTTGTGTCAAAGAAATATTTAGAGATTTTTGTTTGCCTCCACAGGGTTGGAGAAGTGGTCCCCGGAGGTGTTTGATGCTATTTTGGGCACCAAAAATACTTCAAAATATTGTATTGAGTTAGTGCTATAATCATTGAGTCATTGAAGGGAACTACTCACTGCAAGTGCAACATTCTCTTGTAGAGCCTCTTTAGCTTCTTTATAGGCCTCCTTGTGTTGGAATTCTTCTCTTATCTCTACATTATGCACTTTATATATTGCTACATAGCAAGCTTATGTGATGACCCGATCATCACCATTCTAAAGTGCTTTTTACTAACGCTAACAATGTTCAAATGAAACTCCTAAAACAATGCTCCAATTATTAAAAGATAACTTCTAGATTAGGCAAGCATATATATCTCCTCCTCATTTGATCTCTCTCTCTCTCTCTCTCTCTCTCTCTCTCTCTCTCTCTCTCTCTCTCTCTCTCTCTCTCTTCCCCCAGCTCTTTCTCTCTCTCCCTCTCCCTTTTTGGTAAAGATACCTAATAGGCATAGCCTAAAACATGACTTATGCAACTAATAC
The DNA here is from genome assembly GCF_047967505.1 of Dipteris shenzhenensis. Classification (NCBI taxonomy): domain Eukaryota; kingdom Viridiplantae; phylum Streptophyta; class Polypodiopsida; order Gleicheniales; family Dipteridaceae; genus Dipteris; species Dipteris shenzhenensis. The sequence continues at coordinate 10,182,991 of NC_141621.1, read as the reverse complement.
CAAAATAACTTCATTCGCATAGAAAGACAGAGAAAAATCTCATAACCATAAATCATATATTCAAGGCATCTGGTGTGATATAAGTTGTTTAAAGGTATTTTCACATTTGTTTGATAGAACTATCACTTAACATAGTGTTTCTCAGAGGTACCCTTGCAAGCTACCCCAAAAGATTATAGCTCATATACTTTAATTTTCATGAAAGAAAGACAAAAAAGAAAGGTATATTTTCCAGGTGTAATGGGGTGAAAGTCAAAGAATGTTTTTTTTCTTCATCCCTTTGCAACATAACTTGCCATGAGGTATGCTGGTGGAGGTTTAAAAACAATTTATCTTAAAAAAGGTTTGGCTCTCCCTCCAACATAGCTCACCAGTGCAAGGAATGTAAGAGGGGGTGTGAAATGACACTCATAATCTCTTTCCTTGTCATTTTCATCCCATTATATCATCGAGTGAGATTTTTTATCCTCCTCCAACATAGGTTGGTAGTGAGCTATGCCAGAGGGGGTCGAAATAAAAAAATCTTTTTTTAAATCCCCTTTCAACATAGCATGCTGTTGGTGAGTTCCTTGGTTTAGTATTAACTCCAACTCACACTAAGATAGAACCAGTGGTGCACTGGTTGTTCATTTAGGATTAACTTTTAACCACTTGTTTTAAACTACTAATTGCACTCTCATTACACTATAACATGTTGTTCCAACCATCGGGTTGGTTTTAAACTTGCCCAATGGCACGCTAAGAAGAAGGGGACCCCTCGATGCAAAACATATGAATAATTATGGGACTCAAATGATTAAGCTAAATACATTTTTTTTCGTTTAATTAGGAGTAGCTATAGCCACCTCCAAGAACTAGTGCAATGGTCACACAAAGCCAATATCAGTACGATGGTCACAAATCTAGATTAGACAAAAAAAGATACACATAGATGACAAGTGGTAAGCTGCGGGTAGATGACAAGTGGTGCGCTATGAGTAGATGATAGGTGGCGAGTTGCTAGTAGAGTTGCTAGTAGATGGCAGGACAATTTTAATGCACACATCATAATGTTGGTGTAAGAGAGGGTAGAATTGCTCATGTAGTGACATGTCTCAAGCTCTGCAGTGTTCATAACAACAAGTTTTGACAAGTTGCATATCATTATTGCACTAGTAAGGCAATCAGTACTTCGAGAAAAATTCCGCGAGAGTGTGGGTCCACCTAAAATTAAAAAATATTGCCCACTAGTGCATCTTATTGCGGCCCCAAAATTGTCGCTAAAATAGTTTCGTGATGGCTAGACTCGATTGTTTATGATTGATCTATGATGGAATTTCCTCAATGGAATGAGCAACTCTCAAGGAGCTAAAATGAATGGAAATTGCTTCAATAAAATGAACAAAATTGACAAAAATTTCTCTCATCAATGGAATGAAAGAATGGAACACTTAACAACTCTCAATCTATCAATGTCTCATAAGGATGGCACCTCTGCGAAAGGTACAACCATGTTATAATACCATGAAAAAATATGAAGAAGGAGAGGAGAGAGGCAGAGATGAGGAGAGAGGGCACAGATAGAGAGCACACCACAAATGACTAACTGTACATAACTGTACACTATATTATTTGAAAATAATAAAGAATCAATATATATATATAGCCCTTTAGGGTTAGGGTTAGGTTCCAACCCGTGTACCTTTTTAGCACTCTTTGTTTTAGTGATATACACATATGATAACATATGTTGTTCAGATGAATCCTCAATAGAGGGAGCATAAAGAGAGTACAAATCATAGATATCATCGAGTAGGGAGCATAAGAAACGTAAAGTAGGAGGTAACCAAAACAGAGAGGGTAGGAAGGGAGAGGGCAGCTAGAGTAGGGTAATTGGGTAACTCAAGTAGGGAGGGTGGGTGTAGAGTGAGAGATTGATTAAGGGTAGTGAGAGATTCGAGTAGGGAAGAGGAAAGATATAGAAAGGAAAGGGAGAGGAAGAGAGAGAGAGGGAGGTAGAAAAGAAATTGAGAGAGAAATACATGTTTAGGGAAACTATAAAGAAGGGGGAGGTGAAGAAGAAATAGAAAGAGGAGGAAGATGGGAACAAAAAGAGAGACAAAGTAGGGTCTTTCTTTTTGTTTTCTTCTAGTTAGTGTCAGGGTTTTTTTGCTTCACTTTTCTTCATTTTGAAATGTATATGTGCCCCTTGTTCCTAGTCCCTGAAATTCCTTCTTTCAATCTACTCTCTTCAAGCCTCCATTGCAATTCTTGCTATAAACTTGTTCTCTTTCACCCACATCCCTTGAGTAGTGTTATGGAGCATATGCAATTTCTGTATGGCAACATTGTTGAGAGTTCACGCTCAACATCATGTGATCATGTGTGCATAGCACCATCACGTGATCATATGTGCATAGCACTAACCTTATAGAGTGCTATAAAGGAAAGGGTTAGCTCCCCTAACCCTAACCCTAAAAGGGTTTGTATATATTCTATTTTTTCAACTAATTCTAGTGTACAGTTAGTCATTTGTGGTGTGCTCTCTAGCTGTGCCCTCTCTCCTCATCTCCACTCTTTTCCTCTCCCCTCTTCATATTTTGTCATGGTATCAGAGCTCCCTTGTCTTCCGTTGAGACATTGAGTTTCTTGAGAGTGTGAGAGAGATTGTGAGATTGAGAGTTCTCTTGAGTGATTGTGAGATCTTTCCCTTCACTTCCGTTGAGAGAAATTTCTGTCATTGAGAAGAAATTTCCGTCCATTCTTCTTTCCTTGAGTTCATTCTTGAGAGATTTTAGTTCCTTCCTTTGAGTGTTTCTTGAGTTGAAAGAGAGAGAGAGAAAAGATACGAGCCTACTCCTTGGCAGAGACCTCTCAGTCTCTCTTATCCAGGGCGGCCTCAGCCTTTCTGATCTTCAAGGCTCGATGCCAATGGCAATGAGGCAGCCACCTCGCAGGGCTGCTCATGCTCGACACAACCTGCCAGCTCCAACTGGCAGCAGCCTCCCGCGGCCTCCGTTAGGTCACTAGCTCCTTGTCGATGCCTGAGCTTCTCCAATGAGCCAAAGCAAAGCTCCAACGCCAACGGCTCTCTTTGCCCAGCAGAACCAAATGACAGCCATATGAAGGACTCCAATCTCTCTTGCGACTCAAAGCAACGACGGCTAATGGGCCTTCAACAAGCAAGCCAGGAGCGGCAGAAGCGCATCACCGTGCCCCCCGCAAGCATGATGTCTACATCCCCTCTGCGAATGTGGTGAGCAGCGGTGGAGAAGCAATAGTTTGCAGTCGCGCAGGCCGTCGATATCGAATAGTTAGGACCCATGAGTGGGGTGTATCCATGCCGTTGTGATTGCCTTTATTGTTGCGATAGCTTCGATTTCGCCAGCAGCGCCCAGGCAATGCCCGATCATCGACTTTGTGCTGTTGATTTTGATGTCTGCAGACTCTTTGAAAACTTTCTTGATTGCGTACACCTCAGCCAGATCGCCGGCGAGAGTGGAACTGGCATGACGATTGATGTAGTTCACCTCTTCCGGTGACACTCCTGCATCTTCCAAACTTCGCTCGATATCATCGTAGTCCACGACGAGCTCCATCGCCAGCGACGCGTTCCGGCTCCTCCGCATGCCCGCGCTCTTCAACGGAGCTCACTCAGCCTCTCTAACGAAAACGACGACGAAATCTTCGAGATTCCGTCGGCATCTCCAAGATTCCGGCGGCCCACGAGGCGACACGTGGAGGATAAAGCACACACTCACCCTGCGACACGTGGCAGATAGGGTTGGTTAGCCTAACCCTAGTCAGTTAACCAGATAAGTTTTGCCCCTAATCGTGGTTAAACAATTGTGGTTAAGTCAAGTGAATCACGGTTAAATCAGTTGGTTAGATCGTGCCACGTGGCAACCTTATCCACAGTGCCACGTCAGCTGACACATCACCGACTGCCACGTCAACACCGACTGCCACGTCATCAGTGACACGTCATCAGCCACATCACCTGCCACGTCATCAGTGACACGTCATCAGCCATGTCACCTGCCACATCATCAGTGACACGTCATCAGCCACGTCACCTGCCACATCATCAGTGACACGTCATCAGCCACGTCATCTGGCCACATCATCAGTGACACGTCATCAGGCCACGTCATTTGCCACGTCATCTGCCACGTCACTTGTGCCACATCATCTGCCACGTCATCAGTGCCACGTCATCAGTGCCACGTCATCAGTGACACCTCAGCACTGCCACCTCAGCACAGAGCTTCACTGGCACACCTCTTGCTAAGCACAGTGCCACATCATCACTGCATGTGACTCACAGTGACACATCATCATTGAGCACCATTTGGACTCCTTTTGCCCCTCCACCTAGATCAAGTCATATCTCTTGATCCAGGAAGAATTTGAGGGTGCTCCAAAAAGGAAAGTCGCTCGATTTTTCGTGCTCTACACGCTCGTTACATCACGCGCACATTTCGGCGCAAGTTACACTCACATTTAAGCCTCGCCGACAAAACCACTTCCTTCACGCACATTTGCCTCTACATCGACGCATCTGACCCAGCACTTAAAAAGAACAAAGGAAAAGGAATTATTTGCTGCTCTTTCATCGATCGACGGTTGGTTTAGATCTAGATCAGAGTAGACTAGATCGCCATAGAGGGGACGCTTTGAATTCCCCAAGTTGCCAATCTAAGCCATGCCCGAAATTCCCGACTAGTACCTACTCGGAGTCAGTCCATACGCTCACATCTGATTTCACATCATTACATTACCTGAAACCTTACGTTCATCAGTTCAGTGAGCAGACTTCAGAGTTCAGAGGCATTGCAGATTGATTCAGTGGGCAGATAGCACTTGATTTCACACACACATGCCACCATTGTAAAGCCTATTTGGCTATCTCACGGCATCGTGCACATCATTTTCAGCCTTGTAAAGCCTCTTGGCTATTCCCGGCATCATTGCCACAAGCCTTGTAACACAGGTCAGATCTTATTTACTGCAGTTCTATCTTCACCGACGGTACAGAGATTTCACTTGGCATCTTCAGTGTATTTGCAGTTGATTCATACAGAGTTTTCCAGGACACTTTTTGAGTACATTGTTTGCACCATGTCGACTAGCAACCTCAATCTGGAGGCATCTGCTAAGTTAGACAACTCCAATTACGGTACATGGAAATACCGAATGGAGACCATTCTTGTGCTTCAGGACAAATGGGAGTATGTTCGATGGATCCATACCTAGACCATTGGCAGATCCAGCCACCAGTAGCTCTACTCCATCTGTTGTCACAGCACCAGCAACGGGATCTACATCGGGATCTACATCTACACAAACAGTTTCCGCATCAGTAGCAGATCCTGCCATTGCCCGAGCTCAAGCAGAATGGGATAAGAAAGACAAGTATGCCTATCACCTGATCAAGCAGAATGTGCAAGATGTCATGCTAGGACAGCTCAACACAGTCAAGACATCAAAAGAAGCATGGGATATGTTCGTAGCTCTCTACGAGTCCAAGAACACACCCAGGATTCTCACCTTGAGAAACCAGATCAACCAGAGTTTCCGCAACAGCAGTGAAACCGGTCATGCTTATGTACTCCGCATCAAAGACTACAACAATCAACTTGCAGCAGCAGGAGAGACTATGAATCCCGCAGAAATGGTTCAAGTAATCCTGAATGGACTAGGAGAAGGATATGAGAATCTGGTCCAGAGTATTGCCATCCAACGGCAAATTCCAACACTGGAAGAACTTCAGTCAGTTCTACTTGGTGAAGAACTCAGGACTCAGGCCATTCAAGCACGTAAAGGTCATTCTAATGATTAGGCATTCACCGCTTCAGACAGAAGCAGAGGCAAAGGCAGAAACAGAGGTAGATCATATCAGAAAAGTGGTCAAAATCAAAGTCAGAATCAGCATCAGCATCAGCAGCATCCTCAGCAACATCAAAATCAACATCAAAGAGGAAATCATTCCAACCGAGGAAGATTCCAAGGACGAGGGAATGCATCCACCAATGTGTCAAACATTCAATGCAACTATTGTCACAAGTTTGGACACTATGAAAGAGATTGCCGCAAGAAGCAGTATGACCAAAGCGGTCAATCCAGCACTAATCGAGGGAATTCTCGAGGAAGAGGAAATCATCGTGGTGGACATTCTAGTCACAGTCATTTTGCAAATGAACATGGCAATATGTTTCTTGCAAGTGAGGAATTGCATCAGACTGATACAATGCACCTAGACACTGATTTCAATCCCAAAGAAGATTTCAGCTATCAAGTCGACCAAGTGGAACAGGATCCTTGGTACATCGACAGCGGTGCATCATCTCATATGACAAATCATCAGGAATGGTTCACAGAAATGAAGCCATTAGAAGGTCAAAGGAATGTCATCTATACAGCAGACAATACACCGAATCCGGTTCAAGGGACAGGTGTTATCCCTATGAACAATTTCACTGGTACAAAAGGATTAGTCAAAGATGTGCTCTATGTTCCGAAGCTCAGCAAGAACCTTTTGTCAGTAGGTCAAATGACGGAACACAACTACAAAGTCATCTTCGACGGTGATGAATGCACTATCAGAGACAAATCCAAAAGAGGTCAGCTAGTAGCAAAAGGTGTCAAGGAAGGACGCTTGTACAGGATGCTAGCTACCGTACCAGATAAACATGCCATGTCAGCTCAAATGCAACAGATGCCACTATCTGCAAAATGGCATAAGAGATAAGGTCATGTCAACTTCAAGTACTTGTTAGATCTAAGGAATCAAAATATGGCAATTGGGATTCCGAAGCTACAGTTTCTTGGAAAGGTTTGTGAAGCATGCTGCTTCGGCAAACAAAAGCGAACCAACTTTGTCAGAAGTACCTCTCGTGCACGAGGTATTCTTGATTTAATTCATACAGATGTATGGGGTTATGCCCAGACCCGCAGCATCAATGGTTCACTTTATTACTTGACCTTCATCGACGACTACAGCAGATATTGTTGGGTCTACTTTCTGAAAGAGAAATCTGAAGTGTTTGCCAGATTTCAAGAATTCAAAGCCATGGTAGAAAACCAAACAGGCAGAAAGATCAAGGTCATGAGATCAGACAGAGGAGGTGAATACATGTCTTCAGCCTTCATGAACTTTTGCAAAACTCACGGCATTCGAAGACAATTCACATGTGCAGATACTCCTCAGCAAAATGCAATAGCTGAAAGGAAGAATGGGACTTTAGCAGACAGTGCTAGAGCAATGCTTAGTGAAAAGCATCTTCCGAATCAGTATTGGGCAGAAGCAATAGCTACAGCTAACTACTTGCTTAATCGGCTTCCTACCGAACCGATACAAGGTATGACTCCTTATGAAGCATTCACTGGACACAAGCCACGCATTGGGCATCTCCGCATATTTGGTTGCATAGCATATGCCCACATACATGATGATCATCGCAGGAAATTGGATGCAAAGTCACGCAAATGCATCATGGTTGGCTACAGTGAAGAAAGTAAAGCATACAAATTGTATGATCCCATCAACCGCAAAGTCATTATCTCCAGAGATGTAATCTTCGATGAGGAATCAGAATGGAAAACCTCACCTACATAGGAGATAGAAGCATCGACTTCACAGTCATCTACAGAACAGGTTGATGAAGAAGAGCAAGAATTGCCAGCAACACCCCAATCAGCGTCACAGCAGCTCAGACGGTCTACTAGGGAAAGCAGACCACCAGCCAGATTGACATATGCTCAGAAAGGCAAAGCAATTCAGGTGGAAACCACCAACTATGCTCTTATGACTACCATCATGGCTACAGAAGAGCCAGTGTACTTCGAAGACGCAGTATGCGACCTTCCACCAGGAAAGAAGGCCATAGCCAACAAATGGGTATACAAAGTGAAGTACAATCCAGATGGCAGTATTCAGAGATACAAAGCCAGATTAGTTGCAAAAGGATTTGCACAACAATATGGTCAAGATTATGATGAGACTTATGCTCCCGTAGCAAAGATGGATTCCATACGGTTCTTGATATCACTAGCGACACTCAGTAAATGGAATGTGTATCAGCTCGATGTCAAGAATGCATTTCTCAATGGTTATCTGGACGAGGAAGTCTACATGCAACAACCAGCAGGTTATGTTGAACCAGGAAAAGAGAACAAGGTTTGCCATCTCAAGAAAAGTCTCTACGGCTTAAAGCAAGCACCCAGAAGTTGGTACAGCAGAATTGACAAGTATTTTGCTGATCTGGGATACATGAAGTCCAATGCAGATCATACTCTCTACTACAAAGTTCAAGGGGAAGATATTACTATTGCACTTTTGTACGTAGATGATCTGATTGTGACAGGAAGCAAGGATAGCTTCATCCGAAAGCTAAAACAAGACTTATCTGCAGAGTTCGACATGAAAGATCTTGGACTTATGCACTATTGTCTTGGAATTGAGTTCTGGAGAGATTCAGATAGCACATTCATGAGTCAGCTCAAATATGTTGACAGTCTCCTGAAGAAGTTTCATATGGCAGATTGCAAGATTGCAGCCACTCCCATGGAACAGAGTTTGAAACTTACTAAAGATTCAGAAAAGCCTACAGTCAATGACAGATACTACAGGCAACTCATTGGATCTCTTATATATCTGACAATCACACGGCCAGATATTTGTTATGCAGTAAGCTCACTAGCACAGTTTATGGCAAATCCAAAACAGTCTCACTGGAATGCAGCCAAAAGAGTCTTGAGATACATCAGAGGTACAAGACAATTTGGGATAGAATACAGAGGAAGTCATCCACGGTTGCATGGATACTGTGACAGTGACTATGCTGGAGATCATGAGACCAGGAGATCGACACAGGGATATGCATTTTTCCTTGGTCAAGGTGCTATATCATGGTTGTCAAACAAACAGCCAACTGTTTCTTTGTCTTTGACTGAAGCAGAATATAGAGCACTCACTACAGGTGCATGTGAGGCTATATGGCTCAGAAGACTATTGTCAGAAACAGATTACTTTGATGAGTCAAAGCCAACAACAATATACTGTGATAATCAATCGGCTCAAGCATTGGCCAAAAATCCAGTATATCACTCCAGGACAAAGCACATTGATGTCAGAGAGCACTTCATCAGAGAAAGAGTGTTACTTGGTGACATCACACTGCAGCATTGTGATAGCAAAGAAAATGTTGCAGACATCTTTACCAAACCACTCGGTAAAGAGCTATTCGAGAAACACCGACTAGCTCTTGGTTTGATGCAGAGGAAGGACATTCCCATTAAAGGGGTGTGATGGAATGTAATGCTCAGTCCTTCTTCGATTCCCCAGAATCATCATCTTGAGGGAAGGCCTACTTCATGATGTTGATCTTGAGGGAAGGTGTTGAGAGTTCACGCTCAACATCATGTGATCATGTGTGCATAGCACCATCACGTGATCATATGTGCATAGCACTAACCTTATAGAGTGCTATAAAGGAAAGGGTTAGCTCCCCTAACCCTAACCCTAAAAGGGTTTGTATATATTCTATTTTTTCAACTAATTCTAGTGTACAGTTAGTCATTTGTGGTGTGCTCTCTAGCTGTGCCCTCTCTCCTCATCTCCACTCTTTTCCTCTCCCCTCTTCATATTTTGTCAAACATGGCCTTGTTTGTTGAGATTGGAGAAGAGTAGCATACTCAAGCTCCCAAGAAAGTAATATGTTCCGCATTTCAATTGAAAATTGGTAGTGTTAAAAGTATTCCATAGCATTGCTCAACCAAGCTGTAGTTCTTCTCTACTGATACCCTACAACGACATGTTATTTTGAGATTCAAAATGCTTCATTGTTGAGAGCTCTTTCTCCTTGCAACAAGTAGAAGGAAAAAAATATTCCAAGCATGATCCAAAAAGGGATGTGGATCATGGTAAGCAAAAGATTTTGTGACTTAGAATATGATGATCATGATGTAAAGTACCATTCTGATCTATCTAAGTATCCTAGCTTTGTTCAATTGGAAAATAGCAAGCTCGACAAGTCGTATGCTATAGCTCGGGACAAGTTGGAGGATCCAGCTTTACATTTGGACACTTTGATTAAGGGATTACCATTCAAGAACAAGTTCTGGACATCCATGGTTCTGATACAAGACTATAAGTATATCTAGATTCAATGGAGATGTGACACTGTCAGTTTGTGGGGGCGCATTTATTTGTGACAATGGAGATTGTAGGTTTTTGATATTGAGGCAAAAAAAAATACAGTTTGTTAGAAAGGGAGATTAAACAATCCTTGATTCGAACATAGAGTGAAAAGGGAACATGCAGAATTTTGTTGCTTTCATTGCAATTAGAGGCCACTATGTGAAGCAGATTGTGCATCAAAGATATAATATATTCTAGTATACAAGGCTTGTTGTCCATTTGGGTTGCCATAGTCATGCAATTGAAAAAGGAGCATGTCAATGTCATGAGAAACTTGGTCGAGGAGTATGTTGAAAAGCTCCTTGGAGTAGGACAAAAAAGGGTGGAGATAGAAGTTCTAGGGATATAATACTAAATAGCATAATTTCTACTCTCATGACAAGGACATAGAGTTGATGGACAATGGGACCTTTGGTAAGTTGCTATCGCATTTGAAGTCCTTGATGAATTAAAGGAGGTCTGTGGGATTTTGATCTCTTTTCAATGTTTTATTGTCAATGTTCCTTCCAAAAAAACTAATAGAGAATTCTTTGTGTAGACTATGGAGATGGATTGAGACATTCAGGTAGCTTCAAGTCTAGCAAATGATTCAATAGATTCATTTCAAAGATAAAATCGAAGTCAATATTTCCTGGGGCAATTAATGGATGCTACTAATGAGAGATGTTGCATTTTTCAAAATGTCCACTACTGGACCAAGCACTTTTAAACTGTCCACTATTGGACCAGCATCAGGTGTTGATTTGGTGAGAAGGACACAAAAAGAAGGGAATTTACAACACTCTCGAGTTTGCTTAACACAAATGCAAATTATTTACGTGACTTAGATGATTCATCGATAAACCTAGTAATGGCGAATCATCCTATCATCCGTGTTTAGCTCAAAGCACTTTAGAGGATATTCCTACGGATGAAGATTTGCCATAAATATGGGATTCAAGAGACTAGACTTCTATCACTACTATTTCATTTGGATAAGAGCACCACCTAATCCATAGATTGGTTTGCCCCCAGCATTGATAGCTTTATTGGAGGTACTATTTTAGAAGGGGTTCGAATCCCCTTCAAGTTTTTGATCATGTGCAAAGGGTGCATGGGTGGTCGACAATGGCAACACTAGGCCCAAGGTAGGTCTCGTGCTACTTCTATCTGTTGGCTGAAGTGCTACTCCAAATGATGTGGAATGAGGTCATGGAAGCCCTCCTTTTATACAGCACAAGGCCCCCTTGAATGGACCAACCAGCTAGCCTCATCCTGGTTGACCAAATTGGCCGATTAGTTTGCTTGTTGGCCGACCTGGGTGGCTGGTCCAACCAGCCCTATATAAGGGCCCTAGACAAGCCCTTTTGGGCTGTTGCTAGGCTGCCATTTGTTAATGCTGGAGACCCTGCTAGAGGTTGTATACCTGCCCATAGACCCCTGCTATGCTACGCCATGCTGTAGCCTCTAATTGTAGGTCCATGGCTTGCCCTTTGCCTTGATAGCTGCCCACATGGCAACTGCCCATGTGGTAGCCCCAATATCTCCAGGTCTACCTCCCCCATGCTCTCCTCATATGGGGGCTTACAAATGGGGAGGTGACCATTCCAACAAAGGAAATGCCTAATAAGAGCACTAAAAGACTTTGGATTGAAAAGTCAAGTCCTGTGTATATCCTAGAATCTATTAGTGCAAAAACTCTATAATTTGGAAGCCAGTTTGGCTTATATGCGACATAAAACATTGTTAAAGTATTAGACTTACCACCTTTGGATCGAGAGAGAGAAAGAGAGAGACAGAGTGTCTAATATGAAATCCAGAATGAGAAAGTAAATCCCTGATGGATTTCTCTCGAGATGCTCAAGGTCCTCATTTTTAATAGCCGTGGAAATGTGCAGACAACCCTCCTTTTAGAGGATTCAATGACATCCAGCCTCCAAAATTGTCACACAGCTCATAGCTTCCTCTGCAGGTGCCTTCTTTTGCTGCCAGATGTTGCTCCAAATTCCTCAACCAAATGCATACCTCAAAGAAGCTCACTATCAAGCTTGCTACCCCCATCCCGACAATGTCTAGCACTGAGAGACTCTACCCATTTGTGGATGGCAGGGGAAAACCAAATAGGTGTTTCTTGCCATTGAAAGAACTAGGAGCACCTATTAGACTGTAGGATAAGATGCCAGGAATGGGTCCCAACAAGTCATAGGAGGAGTGTTAACAGTCCAAGATGAAGATCCACCGAGACATTTACTAGGAAAAGGAGAGAGGAGTAGGGAAGGAGGTGAATTAGAGGAGCCCAAAAGACTATACCTCAAAGCTTTTGAAGGGAGATGGTGGAGGTTTGAGCTTATAGCTTTTAAGGCTAGCTAGCAATTCAATCAATAACCAGTTCAAAAGCAAGTGATTCATGCACAAGTAGAGAGGGCACATCAAAATGCTTTTGACAATTGAAAAAGCCCAAGCATGATTTCTCGATGTGAAAGTGATGCAGATGGGACTGACTCGCATTGCATATTATGACATCGAAAGCGAGCTCAAGCCTTGCTTTGCCCAACCATAAGTTAAGTGTGATGCCTTGACATCAATACTCGAGTGATTCACACCCATAACCATGCAAAGGACAAGACCGCCTCACCTCAAATGATGAGGTGCACATGCTCTAATGAAACTAGTTTTGTATACAATGATACAAACACTCGAAGCAATGTGTAAAAACCACTTAAATCAAATCATGGCATAATTGAGTAGTGGTGGGAAGAGCTCACATAAAGATGTAGAAGAGGCTATATAAAGTAGTAAATGCTCTCTTAGAATTAAACAAAATGGAAGTGATTTAGTGCAAATAAACCAAAGGGGTTGGGCAAAGAAAATTGAGTTTTCAGGACTGTTGACCAGCATCTCTCACCCCTGATTTTCAAATGTAAAGCCACCATCAAACTATAGCAATCTCTTAGCCTTGCAGCACTGCAAATTAACACGAGCAATTTCCTACAAGTTTGCAAACCTCTACAAGCACCAATAAATCCCCATAGATTCAAAACAGTCCAAGCTTCATATTGAGTATACTGAAAGTTTGATTCATAGCCTTGCATGCAAACTTGCCTCCAACAAGGAGATGACCTAGTGTGCACATATAAAGACTAACGTAAAAGGTTGAATCACTATACAGTCTAGACAAGCTACATCATGAATCTAAGATGTCATCCAACACATTTGAGACATTGATATTCCCAATGAAGTCTGCAAACTCTTTTGCATTGCGACCACAGTTGTCACACAAGAATTTATAGGCTCTTGCTCTTAAGAGTTGATGTACTGCATCTTCTTTTCCCTTGAAGCATGCATCCATCAATGCAGTCATCCCTATTGCATCCCTCTACACCCAAATGGACATATTGAGAAAGAAAGCATGACCATGCAACATGCTAAATAGAAGAACAACATGCATACCTCAATGAGTTTTCTTTTTTTTTTTGGCAAGAAAGCATACCCATGCAACATGCATGCAAAATACGAGAACAACATTTTAAAGCATGTAAGGAACCGCATGCATACCTCATTCGGAGAGGCTCTTGCTCTTAAGAGTTGGTGTACTGCATCTTCTTTTCCCATGAAGCATGCATCCATCAATGCAGTCATCCCTGCTGCATTCCTCTACACCCAAACGGACATATTCAGAAAAGAAATCATGACCATGCAACATCCTAAATAGAAGAACAACATGCATACCTCAATGAGTTTTCTTTTTTTTTAGAAAGAAAGCATACCCATGCAACATGCAAAATACGAGGATAGCATGCCGGCTTTATTAATGTATACTTAGTTTTTTTTAAAGGCATGCCATGCAACGTGCAAAATAAAGGAACGGCATGCATACCTCATCCGGATGTACTCCTCCTTGCAAAAGGAGCTCTAATCTCTTTGATTTGGATTTATTCATTGCATCTACAAGAGCATGCCTTCACAATTCAAAAAACTCCGCCTTGACTCTTAATATAATTTGCTATGCTGTTATAACCTTTAGTGCTTGTAGCTAGCTCTGGATAAACTCCACTGCACTGTATGATGCATGCATGCTTCATGGAAAAAGAAGATGCAATACACTAACTCTTAAGAGCAGAAGCCTATAAATCCTTGTGTGATAGCTGTGGTCGATGAACTACAAAAGAGTTTGCAGACTTCATTGGGAATATCAATGTCTCAAATGTGTTGGATGACATTTTAGATTCATGATGTAGTTTGTCTTGAGTGTACAGTGATTCAACCTTTTATGTTAGTCTTTATATTGCACACTAGGCCATCTTTGTCTTGGAGGCAACCACTACATTCATTCATCACACAACACTTTTTGCCAATGTAGCTTCAAGAATCTACTAGCACCTTGGATAAAGAAAGCACTTCTTACCTCTACAAAGACTTTGAGATTTTTGTGTATAGCCTTCTTGAGGGCATGCACCTCCAAAGTCTTTTGATGCAATTCCTTGCCGTATGGGCTCCATCAACCTCTATCAAACCACTAGAACTTAACATGATTTGGAAGCCTGTTGCTGACCTTGACTGCTACTAATAATTGTAGAGCTGCAGAATAACCAACTGCCCAATGAAGTCTGAACTTATGCCAGAGGGCATCGTTACATACAACTTGTCATTGGCAATGTCAAAATTCAAGTTCTGGTTATACAAGGATGAACAAGGATCCCTATACCTGGCCCTCAACTTCTACAATAAAGTTAATGGAGCTCTGCTACTATCTTCTGTCAAGTAAAATTCCAGACAATCTCCATAGCTAGTATCACAGCTAGCATCCAGCTGAACATTTGGGGAACTGTGAAGTTATTTCCCCTAAAGTTTACCCTTAATCCATCTTGTGTAAGCCAAATGTGTTGGCAAGGGGGGGCACTCTCTCTTCCATTGCAAACTATCCTTGTCCATTTAGCACCCTCCTATGGAATGGGGACTTGCTTGTTGTATGTAGATGCATCAGGGTGAATTTCAACTGGCTGTCATGTGAAGTTTGGGGTTTGGCGGGGACTTACCACATACTCTCATTCAATACTATTGCTGTTTACCATATACTCCTTGCAGATGCCATCACTATAGACTATGTTATCTACCTCAGGATTGTGGACTGCTGCACCACCGTTATTGTTTAGAGCTGCACATTTGGGCTTGCTACAGGCTACCTTGACGCTTAGCTTGTTGGCATACTACTTGCTGCTGTTAACATTCTGCGAAGCCATGGGTGTGCAGAGGTGGACCAATGTTGAAGCAAATCCTAATTGGCTATGGTGCTTCAATGGGGTGCAACACAGGTAGTGGTAACTATTATGAGGTCATGAGTTATAGGTTTACAGGACGTCCACATTTGAAGCAATGAATTCCTTGGAGCCCCTCTTTCAATATTCATGATTTCATCTTTAGGGAATGCCTTGTGTGGGTGGATTTTATAGGGATGCTAGCTTACATGGGGACGTCCATGGATGTGGTGGACTAATGCCTTCGGTGGTTGTGTCCTCTCCTCGAAAGGTATTTCGCAAGAAACATGCATGGACAAATTGGAACCGTAGTCAAGACTTACCAAAATTTGTGGATTTCCATCTTTTGGAGGCAGTGGCTTTATGCTGGAAGTGAGGTTTGGCCCATTTCTTGACTCTTACTGCTTGCGTAGAAAAATAGGTCATTATGCCCATTGCAGAGAACATGAGGTTGGCAAGAGGTGATAAGACGTATGGGGTGCATGACCTTCTCCAATTGGATGGGAAGGGGATTTGAAGTGAAAATTGAAGTCATGCAAAAGAATGGTGGTCATTTGGAGGATCAGAAGGAAGACTGGGTGAAATGCTCAGCTAAAGCCCCTCCTTTGACAGTTTGAAGGCTTTGGAGCAAGGGAGTCCCATAAATAATGACATGCAGATTCTAGTACTTGGGAGGGATGTCCGAATGTCAAAAGCTCAAATGCAAGGGAACATTTGTTGCAGATAAAGGTTTTGTCATAGAGATCTAGCTTTCAGATGGTGATGGCATGGAGAACTGTAGGCAGGAAAGGAAGAGATTTGGCCAAAATTCAAAATAAGAATTAGGTTCAGCTTTAAGAAAAGGTCCCCGAGATGACTATTGTGAATTGTTCCTGAAATAAGCTAACAAGTGATCTTTGTTCTATTTGGTGGTTGTTGAGGATGCAGAAAAAGATCTCCCTGAGGCCAACCTCGAGAAAAGGTTGCTAGAAGAAAGGTTTTGTCCAAGAAGCATTTGGAGGAAGGTGTCTCGAATAAGCCCTCTGTGAAGGAGATGGCTGAGCAAATTAAGAGTATAGCACGGAATGCGAGTAAGAAAAAGAATCGATTCAACTTCTTATTGGTGGATGCATACAAGGACTTGCAATAGAGATGGTGGGGGAGGTAAGTTAGGGATATCCTTGGTGACTTGGAATGTAAGGGGATGTTGCAACAAACCCAAAAGAAGGGTTGTATTGCTTTTCTTCATCATTATGGGGTTGATGTGATTCTCCTTCACAATAGATTAAGTGTATACCTAAGGAAGTATTGTGGCTATCATTTTGATGTTTTTGTTAACTCACTTGTCCGAGGGAAGGGGGGGCAGCTATGTTGACTCGAGGTGGTAAAGAGATGTTTTAAGATTTTGATGGTCAGCACTCCTTGTTGCTCCCCAACCCACGAAAACCAAGTGAGCACGATATTAGGTTGGATTGAGAGCATCTTACATCATCGGCTTAGACATTCGTGCCTTTCATGATCAAACTAGCACCATCACCATATTTCTCCAAATCCTCTCGACGCGTATTTGCCAATTCTTTCATGAGTAACAATGCAAGCCCCAAAATTAGTAACAAAAGCAGCATGCATATTTGACATTTCTCAAGCAAATGAAGTACTCATGAATCATGAAGCAAAAGTGAAAGAAAGGAAGGAAGGAAGCATGAAGGAAAAGATTGCACAATCCTCTTGAAGTTTGAGCTTTGAGTGTCCATTGAGTCATGGGAAGCAACAATGGATGCAATGAAGCAACAAAGGATCCAAATGCAAAGGAGAATAGAAGAATTTTATGACTTCCACTCACCTCCAATGTCATAATATATAGTCAAACTTCTATGCTATGAAATCACTATAATATCGAAAGGCCAGACGGTGAGGGTGTGCGCTGATCAAACACTTCCAATCAACAAAAACATGCCTCATCTGCTGAGACCTAAAGAAGCCCCATAGTCATCTGCAATATTAGAGGAACTACTCATCACCACATCAAATCCAAAGTCAATCACCCAAGATATGTATCTCAGAACCAGCCGTATTCATCTCTAGCACCAAAGGAAACAATCATCGGATCCAACCCATGCACATCCCCGAGACTAGAGCATCTAAATGCATGGAACCACTCCTTGCATGCAAGTCATCTATGACATTAGAGGAAGTTGTGATCATCCCATCCAAGCCCTTCCCACATGTGCACATCTCTGAAATGAGAGCATCAAATTTACTCCCATTTCCATAGGTCTTTCTTGCATGTCCATTCTCTTCTCTCTCTCTCTCTCTCTCCCTCCCCCCCCACCTATAGTGCTCTAGCTCTCGAGCTCTCCTATCGTGTCCTTTCTTTCTCAAGCTCTCTTGCTATGATCTCTCTTATTGTCTATTCCCCTCTCCTCAACTGTTGCTCCATTGAACGTGCACACACATAGAAATATTTGTAGATGTCTGGGCCATGCTTTGAGGAGTTTCAAAAGGCAGAGGCACCCGTGCAATGTTGCATGTTTGTGGAAGGTGTGTGCCATCACAGTCCACTAGACTCATGCAACGTCTAGGCCTGAGCTACCTACGTCAAATCTTGCAACGATACTGTACATCGACAAGCCATCTGGAGACCAAATAGCCGAAGCTTGGATAATGGAGTCACTCACCAACCCTAAGCAACCTCCCATGGATATCAGCAAAATCTATCCTTAGCTACCCAAGGGGCACCGTTTTGAAGTTGAGCCACCATGTTCCCCTTGCCATGCTTCTACCACATACGAGGCTGGTCCATCTTGACAAGCAATCCATCCTTGACCTCCCCTCCATTGAAGGCATCATCATCGATGACCATGCGGCTTCTGACAAAATATGAAGATGGGAGAGGAGAAGAGTGGAGATGAGGAGAGCGGCGGGCACAACTAGATAGCACACCACAAATGACTAACTGTACACTAGATTTAGTTGAAAAAATAGAATATATACAAACCCTTTTAGGGTTAGGGTTAGGGGATCTAACCCTTTCCTTTATAGCACTCTATAAGGTCAATGCTATGGACATATGATCACATGATGGTGCTATGCACACATGATCACACGATGTTGAGTGTGAACTCTCAACACCTTCCCTCAAGGTCAACATCATGAAGTAGGCCTTCCCTCAAGATGATGATTCTGGGGAATCGAAGAAGGACTGAGCATTACATTCCATCACACCCCTTTAATGGGAATGTCCTTCCTCTGCGTCAAACCAAGAGCTAATCGGTGTTTCTCGAAAAGCTCTTTACCGAGTGGTTTGGTAAAGATGTCTGCAACATTCTCTTTGCTATCACAATGTTGTAGTGTGATGTCACCAAGTAACACTCTTTCTCTGATGAAGTGCTCTTTGACATCAATGTGCTTTGTCCTGAGTGATATACTAGATTTTTGGCCAATGCTTGAGCCGATTGATTAACACAGTATATTGTTGTTGGCTTTGACTCATCAAAGTAATCTATTTCTAATAATAGTCTTCAGAGCCATATAGCCTCACATGCACCTGTAGTGAGTGCTCTATATTCTGCTTCAATCGAAGAGCTTCAATAGAAGACAAAGAAATAGTTGGCTGTTTGCCATGATATAGCACCTTGACCAAGGCATATCCCTATGTTGATCTACTGGTCTCATGATCTCTAGCATAGTCACTGTCATAGTATCCATGCAACCGTGGATGACTTCCTTTGTATTCTATCCCAAACTATCTTGTACCTCTAATGTATCTCAAGACTCTTTTGGCTGTATTCCAGTGAGATTGTTTTGGATTTGCCATAAACTGTGCTAGTGAGCTTACTGCATAACAAATATCTGGCCGTGTGATTGTCAGATATATAAGAGATCCAATGAGCTGCATGTAGTATCTATCATTGATCGTAGGCTTTTCTGAATCTTTAGTAAGTTTCAAACTCGATTCCATGGGAGTGGCTGCAATCTTACAATCAAACTTCTTCAGGAGACTGTCAACATACTTGAGCTAACTCATGAATGTGCTATCTGAATCTCTATAGAACTCAATTCCAAGACAATAGTGCATAAGTCCAAGATCTTTCATGTCGAACTCTGCAGATAAGTCTTGTTTTAGTTTTCTGATGAAGCTATCCTTGCTTCCTGTCACAATCAGATCATCTACGTACAAAAGTGCAATAGTAATGTCTTCCCCTTGAACTTTGTAGTAGAGAGTATGATCTACATTGTACTTCATGTATCCCAGATCAGCAAAATACTTGTCAATTCTGCTGTACCAACTTCTGGGTGCTTGTTTTAAGCTGTAGAGACTTTTCTTGAGATGGCAAACCTTATGCTCCTTTCTTCGTTCAACATAACTTGCTGGTTGTTGCATGTAGACTTCCTCATCTAGATAACCATTGAGAAATGCATCTTGACATCAAGCTGATACACATTCCATTTACTGAGTGTCGCTAGTGATATTAAGAACTCTATGGAATCCATCTTTGCTATTGGAGCATAAGTCTCATCATAGTCTTGACCATATCGTTGTGCAAATCCTTTTGCAACTAATCTAGCTTTGTATCTCTGAATACTTCCATCTAGATTGTACTTCACTTTGTATACCCATTTGTTTGCTATGGCCTTCTTTCTTAGTGGAAGGTCGCATAATACCCAAGTATTATTCTTATATAAAGAATCCATTTCTTCATTCATAGCAGTTTGCCATTCTGGCTTGTCTACTGTGTCTTCGAAGTACACTGGGTCTTCTGTAGCCATGATGGTAGTCATAAGAGCATAGTTGGTGGTTTCCACCTGAATTGCTTTTCCTTTCTGAGCATATGTCAATCTAGCTGGAGGTCTGCTTTCCCTAGTAGACCATTTGAGCTGCTGTGGCTCAACTTGGGGTGTTGCTGGCAATTCTTGCTCTTCTTCATCAACCTGTTCTATAGATGACTATGAAGTTGATGCTTCTATCTCCTGTGTAGGTGAGGTTTTCCATCTAGTTATCACCACCGGGATTGCATGCATGATTACTACGAGTGCAGTAAATTACAGTCAGTGGGAGGTCAGCGGGCTTGCATGCTCAGGAGAGTACTAGATGCATGGTAATGAGGGATTAGAGGTGATTAGGCTTCATGATTTAATTTTATGGGAATTACTACCCGGGGATGGTGGCTCTCATCAAACACGTCTGTTGTCGCTATGATTCCACCAGGCTGGGAGTTAAAATTACCAGCCACTGCTCACCCACCATGGAACTTAAGCATGCATGATCACTATGAGTGTAGTAAAAATTAGCAGTCACTAGGCTTGCACACTCAGTAGAGTACTAGAGTGCATGGTAATGAGTGATTGCAGCCACGTCTGTCTCATGGCTATGATTCCACTGGACTGGCAGTTAAAATTACCAGCCACTGCTTACCCACCATCGGGCTTAAGCATGCATGATCGCTATGAGTGCAATAAAAATTACCAGTCATTAGGCTCGCATGCTAAATAAAGAACTAGAGTACATGGTAATGAGTGATTAGAGCTTCATGATTTACCTTTGTGGTAATTATTGCCTGGTGGTGGTGGCTCACCCACCACATCGCATTTGCTTCATGATTACTAGCCCATCTGGGTTGGCACCTAAGATTCCATCACAGTGGCCTGCAATTAACATGGATGGAACCCCAGGATCCACCAGCCACCACGGTGGCTCAAACTTTATAATATATAAGATCTGTGGCATTTGGCATTTTACTACGTTGCTATCCTCCACCCTTGCTCTGCTACTATGCTCCACACCCCTCCTCCATCTCTTTTTTGCCCCTACTCTACCTTGCTCCACGCTCCCTCCTCCAACTCTCGTCACTCATCTGCTCCACTGCTCATCTTCTGCTTAGCCACTCATCTTCACCATGCCTACTACCACACCCCCTCGATGCTCTGTGATCCCAATGCTATTCTCCTTCTCATATAAGGTGATTGTGTTGCACTCACTTGGAGTTGAATTGCTAGCACTAGTGGAGACCCTTCATTCCCATAATCGACTCCCCCTACATCTGCATGTCACCACCTTAGATGACATGTTGGAAGATCTGATCTAGTACAATGGACTGGGGAGGTTGCCTCTTTATAGCTATGAGGGTGGTAGTCAGATCAACGTAGTCAGTGGAACCGACCAGTCAACCTAGTCAGTGAAGCCGACCAGTCAACCTAGTCGATGGAACCAACTAGTCATCCATGGAATATTTAGGGAATATTCCTTATACCATCGCCTCAGGTGCTCTCGCCCCTGAACCCCCACCAAGGGGCCGCTAGTCCCCTTGAGACCCCCCAGCTAGACCCTAGGCCCTAGCAAGAATAAGGGACTCCCACACAATCAAGAGAATGTGCCTTGTTGTGCTACCAGCTTAGCTACCCTGTCTAGCCCATAGGTAGACTCACATAGATCACCTTTCTACCATCAATGGTCTCATTGATAGAACTCATCTGACATGCAAGTTAGGATCCATCTAGTGTCCTGGGTTCACACATGGCTTCTCCTCATATGGTGGCCTTACAACTTGAGCACCTTGGACCACTGGTCGTTACCAGGAGGGTGGGGCATTGAGCATATCTAACACCCCCCCTCAATGTCCACCCATAGGTGAACTACCTTCTCGGCCCAATGCCGAGTCTCTAAAGATGACCCTAAAGCTGATCCTTCTCGAGTGCCTTGGTGAAAATATTTGCTCCATTTTGCTCTGTTGGATAGTAGACCAATTCCACTATCCCATCCTCAATCAAATGACACACATAGTGATACTAAATCTCTATATGTTTTCTGTGCGCATGAAACACTGGATTTTGAGCAATGGCCATGCAACTCTAATTGTTGCACCTCAGCACAGTTGCCTCATCGTCTTGCACTCCCATGCGCCATCAGATCCTCCTCAGCCACACTGCTTCACAAGTAGCAAACATGCTGCCTTTGTACTCAGCCTCGGTAGAAGACAATGCCATTGTTGGTTGTTTCTTACTGATCCAGAAGAAGATACCTGAACCTAAAGAGAAACAATATCCAGAAACTGATTTCATAGAATCATGTCCAACCCACAATCTGAGTCACAATGATGAGTCACGGAAGTGCCCGTACCATAAGTGATGCCATAATCAAGAGTTCCCTTCACATACCTGAGCACCCGCATCCCTACATTCTAATGATTCTCCTGGGGCTTATTGGAGAACCTGCTCAAAATGCCAATAGCAAAACTGATGTCCGGTCTGGTGTTGCACATATAGATGAGACTACTGACCAACTTCTTGTACCTCCTGATGTCTACTCGTGGTGACATAGACAGCCTCGCATTTACCTCCATAGACATAGCTATCTCCTTGCACTCGGACATACCAAATGCCTTCAAGATCTCCCTTGCATATTTCTAGTGAGAGATGAAGATCTTGCCCGCTCACTCTTGCCAGACTTCAATCCCCAAACAATAGTGCATCAAGCCTAAGTTTGTCATCTCAATGTATGTCTCAATGCCTTTCTAATCTGCTAGATCATGTCTTCATAGTCACTTGTAATAAGGAGATCATTCACATATAGAACAATAATAGTAGATTTTCCACCTTTCCTATACACATACAAGTTAGCATCTGAGGCACATCTTTTGAAGTTTAATTTAGGAAAGAATTTGTCTATCCATTGGTACCATGCTCTTGGGACCTATTTCAGCCCATACAGAGCCTTCTTTAGCTTATATACCTTGTTCTCAGAATGGGGGGGCTCAAACCCAGGTGGTTGAGCCATGTACACCTCCTCGTTGAGGTCACCATTCAAGAATGCTAATTTAACATCCATTCGATAAACTGGCCAGTTTTTATGAGTAGCCACTGATAGTACTGTGCAAATAGTGGTCATTCTGATAGTCAGAGCGAAAGATTCCTGAAAATCAAACCCTTCAACCTGCAAAAATCCTTGTGTAACCAATCTAGCTTTATACTTTTCCAAAGTCCCATCGGCCTTGTACTTTACCTTCCAAACCCACTTGGTGCCAATAACCTTTCTGTTAGGTGGTCGATCTACCAGCTCCCAAGTTTCATTCTTCATGATGCTATCATATTCTACTTGCATAGCATTTTTCCAATCTCGGTCTGCAAGTGCTTCCTCTAAACTCATAGGCTCCTTTACTTTTGCAATAATCTCAGCCATCAAGGCCATATTGACTATGTGAGCAGAAGCCCTCCTTTCCTCCTTGATTCTCTGAGACCACCTTGGTCCATCTACATGCTACTCAATAGACATAGGCATCTAGTTATCATGGTCGTAGAGCTACCTTACCCATCGCGATAATGGCTTTTTCGGTGGTGTAACAACACGTTGGTAACCTATACCTTCATCATATGATATTTCCTCCTCCTTTATAGCTCCTAGGATAGGTCCATAGTGAATTACCTCTTCGCTTGATGATAAAGTGGAAGAGCACTTCTCTGCCTCCACTGCATGTGGCTTCTCCCTAAACATCACATCGCGGCTCGCTATGATCTTCTTTGCCTATCAGTCATACAACTTATAGGCTTTCTTCTCATCACAATAGCCTAAGAAGATACATTTGGTGCTTTTTGGTTGTAGCTTGTTTGGTACATGCGCATAGCATTCACAGCCAAATGTTCTGAAGTGGGAGATAGATGGCTTCTTATCGCTGTAAGCCTCATGTGGTGTTTTACCTTTGAGTGCCTTTGTATAGCTACAATTAAGGATGTAAAATACAGTATTAATAGCCTTAGCCCAAAACTAATTTGGCAGTCCAGCACCTTTCAACATACACCTCCCCATCTCCATGGTGGTCTGCATTCTCGGTATTCAACAATTGAATTTTGCTGAGGCATATGTGGTGTCATTTATCGCTTGAGAAAATCTTCAAACTCTGTAGAAACAAACTTACCACCACCATCCGATATAATTTTCTTCACTTTTCTCCTTGTTTCATTTTCAACAAGCTGTAGCCATTCTTTCAATTTACCAAAAGCTTGAGCCTTTTTGTGAAGAAAGTACACCCACATCTTCCTACTATAGTCGTCAACAATCAATAAGAAATAGGAAGATTCCCCCAAGGCCTGTGTAGGCATCTTACTGCACAAGTCAAGATGCACCAACTCTGGAGGAGCGTTTGCTCTATTCTTACTTTCTTGTGGGAATGCCTTTCTCTGTTGCTTGCCCATCATGCAAGCTTCACACGGTTCTTTGATTTCTGCTACTGCAGGTAAGTGAGCAATCATACCTTACTTATGCATCTCCTTCAACACTGCAAATCCGATGTGGTCTAATCTTTCGTGCCAAAGTCCACTTGTGCCCACTCCAGCGGTGGCTGTAAGAGCACTTAGCTCAAATAGGTTGTTCCTCCTTACTCCTGTGCCAACAAGATTGCCAGCACTATCCAAAATTTTTGCTCCTGTCTTGTTGAACCTCACCTCATGGGGTCAAGGTTAGTTATGGAAGCAACTGATAGCAAATTTCTCTTGATTTATGGAACATATAGCACATTAAATAGTTTCTTGACATTTCCATTTATAGAAACAAATGAAACTGTACCACTACCCTCAAATGGGCATTTTGCATTATTTCCAACCGTCACAGTGATGGGTTCTTGTAGAGGCTACATGGAACAATATAAACTCTTCTTGCAGGTCATGTGACAGGAGGCACCACTATCCAACACCAATGAATCAGTGGTTGACACTTCTTGAACTGAGGAACACTCTTCCTCAATGGCTAGAAATAGATCCAATGCTGCTTCCACTGTGTTAGCTGTCTCTTTCCCCTTATCTGTCTTCTTTAGGGTACCAATCTTTTCATTTTCTTTCTTGACCTAGCAATCTGCAATCACATGGCCCTTCTTCTTGCAGAAGAAGAATTCTCCTTGAAACTTCTTCTTGCCGCCCTTCTTCTTTTTATCACCACTAGTAGAGGACTCACCTTTGGTGGAGGAACCACCTTTGCCTTTCACATTGGTAGAGAATGTAACATCCCCATTGCCGCCTCCATCTCGAGCTTTAAGCCTCAATTCCTCCTCCATAAGTAAAGCATAGAACTCCTCAAATGACAATGGTTGGGGTCTCACCTGAGTGTTAAGCGCTATTACCAGTCCATCAAACCTTGGTGGACATATTCAAAAACACCTTTGAGGTAGCTCTTTGCTTGTCTTTTGTATCCCAACACCAGCCATCTGGTCACATAGATTTTTGATTTGGGTTATGAATGCCTCTATTGTCTCTCCTTCATGAAACTTCTCAGCTACGAGCTGATTCTCTAGGTTCTGGATCCTTACCTAATTCTGCATCTCATACTAACTCTTCAATATGTTCCAAGCCACAGTTGCCTTAGATGTATGCTGAATCAAGGTCAAAACACTATCAGTAGTACTTGTAACCAGGGCACACAGAGCATCTATGTTCCTATGTTTCCAAGCTCATAGAAGGTCGGCATTAGGAGGTATCATACTCCCTGGATTTGCTGGGTTGAGGGTTCCTTGTGGTTCTAGGTTAGTCCACAGTACTGTCTCCAGAAGCTCATATGAATCCATAATAGTAGTAATTTTAATCTTCCACAAAGTGTAGTTTGTACCATTTAGCTTGCCTTCATTAGCTTGCCTTCAGTGAAGGCTGGTGGGTGAATCCTCAATGACTCATCTCTGATTGCATAGCATACTCCCACTTGCGTTGATCCTCATGTATCATAGCCTCTCTGTAGCAAGAAGGCTCCTCGCAATCAGTAAGCATCACATAGTCTACCCCTAGAACAAACCTATCAGGCGGTCTAGACACTCTAGATGATCTTCTCAAGGGCATTTCATCTTGCTGTCCCACCTGCATATCAGCCACATTTGGCTCATAGATGATCCATCATCTACCCTTGATTGTATACCTGTGGGAGTATTTGGTGGTACCATTTCTTGCACATTTGGTGCATGGACAGCTTGCTGTCTATCAACATATGCAGGTGGATTCACATCCTGGAAAGTGATTCTCCTCATTTCAACATCCCTCAGGGGTGCCTTATGCATCTTCTTCTCATTGAAGACTACATCATGGCTGCGTATAATCTTCTTTGCTTCTGGATCCCAGAGACGATAGCCCATCTCTCCACTTTCACCATAACCCAGAAAAATGCATTTCCTAGACTTAGTATCTAGCTTCTTTCAAAGCTCTTTTGGCACATGTGCATATGCCTCACACCCAAATATACGCAAATGAGAGTAAGAGGGTTTCTTGCCACTCCATGCCTCTTCAGGAATACCACCATTCAAACTCTTACTAGGTGATCTATTGATCACATGCACTGCAGTCTTCATTGCCTCAGCCCAAAAACCACCAGAAAGGCTTACATTGGAAAGCATGCATTGCAACCTTTCTTGAATGGTACGGTTCATCTTTTCTGCAACTGGATTTTGGTCTAGAGTACGAGGGGATGTTAGCTCCCTCTTAATCCCACGTGTATCACAGAAATGCTGAAAGTCATGAGAGAGATACTCTCCACCATTGTCAGTCCATAGGCATTTAAGTGTTCTACCTGTCTGCTGATTCTCAACCAAGGCCAGCCATTTCTGAAATACCTGGAACACATCACTCTTTCGAGCTATAGCATAAGCCTGTAAGAAAACAATACAACATTTGTGCTCAATAGATAACAGGATCTCGTACGCAAGAGAGAAAAATAGATAGTATGGAGAATCAAAAATTCGATTACTATAGAACTGATACAATAGATGGCACTGCCTCCCAACCGTGCGCTTTTGTGAAAGAAGCTTTGATGGCGAGCAGGAAACAGTAGAAGACAGAGGCTGGATGCTAAGGAAATAGGGTTGTTGTAGCCAATGATGAAATGGGCTTCACGGGCTCACTCTTATATAGCCACCAGTCGTAGTCGGTTAGACCCAATGTGGTGACCAACCCAGTCCGCCCAAAATGGTAGACTAGGGTTCGGTCCCAAAATAGGCCACCGACCACACGTTAGAACCGTGGCGTAAAATAGAGCAACTAACCTATGGACACTGTTCGGCCCACAGCCATCCGGGATCATCTGGGACTCCAAACGAGCCTCGCAACCTGAGAATGGGCTACCTCGAGAAATGCTCCATCTACCCTCAATGCGGTCAGTCATGGGATGCCTTCCCGCACTTGCATGTAGCCTAGTTGGTAGTGTACCAACTCTATCTGAAGCCGTCCAGCCATCAGGCCACACATGGCCCCCACCTGGTGTGCAAACCAGGACCTACTGGATAACCGAGCTACTCAAATGCCTTCTCCTCATATGGGGGGCTTATAAGTAGAGTTAGTTGGTTCCCGTGTAGTTACATGAGAGTGGAGCATTGATATCTAACAAAGCCCACACTTTCCTAGTTGCATCATCAATGAATGTCACATAGTATTCAGCCCTGCCTAATGACTGTGTAGGTATGGGACCACATACATCTGAATGCACCAAATCAAGCTTTTCAAACTCTTTCTTTTCCCTTCTTTTATGGGCTGATTTAGTCTGCTTGCCATAGAGACAGTGCTCACAAAATTCAAAATCAGAGAAACTAAAATGCGGTACATAACCCAAACGGCATAAGAGTTTCATTCCATTCTGGCTCATGTGCCCCAACCTGCAATGCCACAAAGAAGTGCTTGGCTGCTCGGTTATTGCAACAACATGATCAAATACCCCTGATACATGTAAGGGATACAAAGTCCCATAGTTGGCAACCCTGGCCAAAAGCATAGAGCCCTTCTGAATTTTCCAACTCTGAAAGCCAAAAGTGGTGTGAAAACCAGCATCATCTAGCTGACCCACTGAAATAAGACTCTTGGTCAGCTTAGGCACATGTCATCACATGTTTCAAAACAAATGCAGACCCATTTGCAAAAGAAAAATTTTTGTCACCTGCTCCCACTATGTCACATGCATAGTCATTTCCAAGATGCACACAACCTATCTTTCCACTGTCATAAGTGGAGAACCATTCCCTATGGGGAGTAACATGGAATGAAGCACCAGAATCCAAAATTCAATCCTACGAATATGCATCATCTGAAGTGGTAAGCAACTCTTCAGATAAAGTAGACATGAAGAGAACGTCATTGTCACTATCATGTGTGACTGCATTGATCTCCTCGATCTTCACTTTTCCTTTGTCCTCCCTTGCACTCTCTTCCTTTTGATTTGCACCCTAATTTGCATTCTTTTTCTTATCCTTTTGCTCTCTTTTCAGCTTGTAGCAATCCTTTTTCATATGGCCCTTCTTGCCACAGTGGTAACACTCAATGTTCTGTGCCCTAGATTTGCTACGAGACTTCCCTCTTTCTTGGGAATTCCCCCTAAACTATGATCTGCCCCTTTGCACATTTAAGGCTGCATCCTGCTTGTTGCCATCCATAGACTTCGGGGGTCTAATCTCCTCAGCCAACAAGTTTCCCACAAAATCATCAAATTTTAGTACTCCACCAGGTGCAGAGTTACTGGCAGCTATACGGAAGGTATCCCATGAGGATGGCAATGAACATAAGAGAAATATTGCCTTAGTCTCCACATCAAAATTCATTTCTCAGCCTGAAGTAGGTGAAAATAATATTAAATTCATTCAAGTGAGAAGCAATGGAGACCCCTTCCTTCATCTGCAGCTCAAACAACCTCTTCATGAGGTAAACTTTATTAGAGGCAGTTTCCTTCTCATAAGTGGCACATAGTTTCTTCCACAAATCTTCTATAGTCTGCTCATTTACTACTGTGAAATAAACTGACTCTGCAAGATGAAGTATAATAGTAGACTTTGCTAATGCATCCAACTCATTCCAATCATCCTCAGACATATTTGCAGGCTAAGCTCAATCCCTGCCAAGGGTTTAATTTGCTTCTTTTGAATAAGCACATCCCTTATCTATTCTTTCCACAAAGAAAAGTTTGTCCCATCAAACTTTTAAATGTTGAAAAACTCCTTTTCAGACATGGAAGAGGATGCCATGATGCAAATGAAGCAAAATCCCAAATGCTAGTGCCTGCAAGAGAGAATCACACCAAATACGAGGTGCACCCCAATGTGTATGCCACAATAGACTGAAATATCACCAAAACTCAAAGCTCAAAGCATCGAAAGATATAGCTGACTCATCTGCATGTACTATGCATCCATATGAGCAAATCTAGCCCAAAAGAAAATGCCAACTATAATGGCAATCCAAAATGCCAATTAGTGCCAAATGGCTCAAGCATAAACATCGTCCATAGGCATATGCATCAATAATATCTCATCCAAGAGAGCATAACACTACCAGTGCATCACCTGCAATGTGTCAAAGCTATTCCTCAGCATGAAATAGCATCCATGTGCAAAGCGTCCATAAAAATAGCATACCACTAGGCAATCTGGGCCTATTAGTGCATCTAATAAATAAACACAGTGATCTGCATAAGGTATGCTCAAGAAATTACGGTCCCACAGAAAAGACCGCTATTGAAAATAGAACCTAAGATGCCTCAAAACATGGGCGCCATTGCATAATCAGACTCAGCAAGAAAATCTGCAAATATCTCTCTTTTGCCAAAACTCCAAAATCCCAACTGATGAGTGAGAAATGGGAGTCAACACTTATCCACTGCCACGTGGCATAAATCTAAGGTTTCAAAACCTTAGAATCAAAAATGCATAACAGAGAGACGAAATCGAATACACAGAGATCTATAACTCTGAAAATACTCCATCGAGTCATGCAAGAACTAACAGGTAGGGGTTTTTGGGTGTTCGAAACGCAATGGGACAGACGGTTTTGGAAACCGTGGTCTCAATCACTGGGTCCAACACACGGACTGAAAAACGTTTTTGAAAATAGAACTGTTTGTAAACTCCATCAGAGTGCAAATGATGAGTAACATAGAAGTTTTGGGACCTCCTGAGTCCACCGGAACTGACAGATCTACAAATGGTTGCTCCAAACTTGAGTTCCAACACCCGGGCAGAAATACGCAAAAACTGACACAATGAGTCACAAATCCAATGAAATGATCCCAGATTCAAGAATGAAGGTGTTTCCAAGCTCCTAAAGTGAAGTGGACACCAAAAGCAAGCACTAGTTGCCTCTACGAGTCAATACGAAGTCTCTGTTGTCGAACGGAATAGGGAAAAGCTTAAAAAACGACTTTTTCTTTGAAAACACTTAACAGGCTCTCAAAACCACTTCGCAAAGCCAAAGTGACTTTTCCAAAGGTGCCCCCAAGGTCGCTACACACTTGGATGCAAGTCAAGTCACCCACAAAGCTTCCCACAGAGCTTCTCCTTCCTCCCACAAAGCTGCTGAGCTTCCAAGCATTCACACACGCTCAGCTAGATCACCCGAGCTCTGATACCAGTTGAGAGTGGTCTCAACGGAAGCAAGAGTGGAAGAGGGAGAGAGAGAAACAAAGAGCCACACAAGTTTTGGTGGGTGCAAAACACCCTAATCTTCTTTTTTTTCATTCATTTATATATGTGGTGTCAGGAGTGGGATTTCAATATGTTACAAAAGGAGTATGTTATAGAAGGAGTATGTTACAAAAGTATTGCAACGTTTCAATATGGAGGGGGGGAAGGTAGTGAGTACTCCATTGCCTCCATATGTGAAAGTGAGTCATACAGATAGTCCCAAATCAGATAAGGAGAGGGCCATGATGGCCAAGGTTCCTTATGCATCAGTGGTTGGGAGTCTTATGTATGCTATGATAGCTACTAGACCAGACATTGCATTTGCAGTGGGAGTTATTAGCCGGTATATGGCTAATCCAGGAAAGAGGCATTGGGAGAAAGTTAAGTGTATCATGAGGTACATGAAGGGTACCAAGGAGATGTGCATCTGCTTTGGTAAAGGAGACATGCGTGTACTTGGGTACATAGATTTAGACTATGCAGGGCATGTGGATAGTAGGAGATCCACTTCTAGTTATGTGTTCACCTTTGCAGGTGGTGTAGTGTCGTGGATGTCTCGCACACAGAAGTGCATTGCTTTGTCTACCACAGAGGCTGAGTATGTTGTAGCCACAGAGGGTTGCAAGGAGGCTATATGGCTTGATCGGCTAGTGGGAGATTTGGCGATTCATACAAGTGTACCGACATTGCATAGTGATTCCATGAGTGCTATTCAGCTAGCACAAAATCCCATCTTTTATGCAAAGACCAAACACATTGAGGTCAGGTACCATTTCATTAGGGAGGTACTTAAGGACAAGCGCATAGAGCTTGTCAAGGTTCATACAGATGATAACCCTGCAGATATGCTGACAAAGAGTCTACCTAGTCAGTGATTTGAGTATTGTCGTGTATTGATGGGCATTGGATAGTATGCTCACTGGTTGCTCTCCCTTAAAGGCACATTGTCCTTTAAGTGGGAGATTGTGGGGGTTAAAGTTCACTGTGCCTTACCCCAGTTATGTACAATACTCAAACATCATATATAAATGAATGAAAAAAAAGAAGATTAGGGTGTTCTGCACCCACCAAAACTTGTGTGGCTCTCTGTTGCTCTCTCTCCCTCTTCCATTCTTGCTTCTGTTGAGAGCACTCTCAAGACCTCATCTGACATGCAAGTCAGGATCCATCCAATATCCCGGGCTCACACATGGCTTCTCCTCATATGGGGGCCTTACAATTTGAGCATCTTGGACCCAGGAGGGTGGGGCATTGAGCATATCTAACACCCCCTCAATGTCCACCCATAGGTGAACTACCTTCTTGGCCCAATGCTGAGTCTCTGAAGATGACCTTGAAGCTGATCCTTCTCGAGTGCCTTGGTGAAGATATATGCTCCATTTTGCTCTGTTGGACAATAGACCAACTGCACTATCCTATCCTCAATCAAATCATGCACATAGTGATACTGAGTCTCTATATGTTTTGTGCGTGCATGAAACACTGGATTTTTAGCAATGGCCATGCAACTTTGATTGTCGCACCTCAGCACAGTTGCCTCATCCTGTTGCATGCCCATGTGCCATAAGATCCTCCTCAGTGACACTGCTTCACAAGCAGAAAAATATGCTGCCTTTTGTACTCAGCCTCGGTAGAAGACAATGCCACTGTTGATTGTTTCTTACTGATCCAAGAGAAGATAGCTGAACCTAGAGAGAAACAATATCCAGAAACTGATTTCCTAGAATCAACATGTCTAGCCCCCAATCTGAGTCACAATGACCAGCCAAGGAAGTGCCCGTATCATAAGTAATGCCATAATCAAGAGCGCCCTTCACATACATGAGCACTTGCATCCCTGCATTCCAGTGATTCTCCTGGGGCTTATTGGAGAACCTGCTCAAAATGCTAATAGCAAAACTGATGTCCGGTTTGGTGTTGCATAGATAGATGAGATTGTCGACCAACTTCCTATACCTCTCGATGTCTGTTGGTGGTGACATAGATAGCCTCACATTTACCTCCATAGGTGTAGCTATATCCTTGCACTCAAACATACCAAATGCCTTCAAGATCTCCCTTGCATATTTCTGCTAAGAGATGATCTTACCTTGCCAGACTTCAATCCCCAAACAATAGTGCATCAAGCCTAAGTTTGTCATCTCAAACTCTGTGGTCAATGCCTTTCTAGTTTGCTAGATCATGTCGTCATAGTCACCTGTAATAAGGAGATCATCCACATATAGAACAATAATAGCAAAATTTCCACTTTTCATGTACACATACAAGTTAGCATATGAGGCACATCTTTTGAAGTTTAATTTATGAAAGAATTTGTCTATCCGTTGGTCCCATGCTCTTGGGGCCTGTTTCAGCTCGTACTGAGCCTTCTTCAGCTTACATACCTTGTTCTTAGAATGGGGGGCCTCAAACCTATGTGGATGAGCCAAATACACCTCCTCCTTGAGACCACCATTCAAAAATGCTGATTTAACATCCATTTGATAAACTGGCCACTTTTTATGAGCAACCACCGATAGTGCTATGCAAACAGTGGTCATTCTAATAGTCGGAGTGAAAGATTCCTGAAAATCAAACCCTTCAACTTGCAGAAATCCTTGTGCAACCAATCTTGCTTTATACTTTTCCATAGTCCCATCGGCCTTGTACTTTACCTTCCAAACCCACTTGGTGCCAATAACCTTTTCATTAGGTGGTCGATCTACCAGCTCCCAAGTTTCATTCTATATGATGTTGCATATTCTACTTGCATAGAATTTTTCCAATCTTGGTCTGCAAGTGCTTCCTCCAAACTCACAGGCTCCTTCACTTCTGCAATAATCTCAGGCATCAAGGCCATATTGACTATGTGAGTAGAAACCCTCCTTTGCTCCTCGATTCTTTGAGATCGCCTTGGTCCATCTGCATGCTTCTCAATAGACATAGGCATCTGGTTATCATGGTCGTAGAGCTGCCTTACCCATCCTGGAAATGGCTTTTTCTGGTGGTGTAACAACAGGTTGGTGACTTATACCTTCATCATCTGAGAGGAAGGAGAAGTGAAGCTAGGGAGGGAGAGGCTAGAGAAAGCGCGAGGTGGCAAAGGAGGTGTGAAGCATGTGAGATGGTGATGATGAAAGGGCAGTTAATGGGGGGATAATAATTTAGGTTAGTGGGTGACTGAAACAATATCATTAATAATTAATTGATGAGAGAAAAAGTGTCTTTTCCCATTGATGGGAGCAATGATGATGACATACCATTATTGCTTCAAGTGCACATCCAAAACTATTCATGGCACCCACTCAAATTCACTCTACACAACTTTGATCGAAGAATTTCTCGTCTGCACCACACATCTCATCTGCACTATTTCACTCCTTATCATCGCTCCTGCCCACCCTTGTAGTTCTTGCATTGCTCATCACCTGCACGATGGAACCGCAATCTAGCTATTGACCTGTGTGGTTGCTTTGAGGATTGTGGATCATGTAACTGTAATTCCCTCGGTATTTGTTTCACCGAAAACCATACGTTGTGATGAGCAAAAGTCTGATATCGACGTTGCAACCCGCATATAAAATCTAAGGGGTGAAATTGCCAGAAGATGCTGATGATCAAAATATATGGCATCGGATGTGCAGGCTTGTACATCACCTGCTATCCTTGTGTTGTTGTGGGGCGCGTGGTCAACATATTGGATTGCAAACAAACATGTGAGTCTCCTACAATCTAAGTTATAGAGGCTTCTTGGAATATACAACTGGATCACCCTGACTTTTCGGGAACAACAGGGTGATCTAGGTGTGATTTCCTAGAATACTAAAGTTCAGTATATGCTCATACAACCCGATCGCATGTACACTCAATCGCTACTACTAGAATAGGCTTACCATCAAATCAAGGCTTTCTCATTAAGAAGGACAAATAGCTGCACGATTTACGCTCTTTTGCAATACTTTACGGGTCTGGGTTGCCTTTATACATGTAGCTACAAATTGAAGTTACAGGAAAGATACAGCCTTCCCAAAGAGCCTTGCAACGATGTCTGCACGGATTGCTATTGTCTATGCTGCTCCATTGCGCAAACATATCATGAGCTGAGAAATCGAAACGCGGATAAAGAGCTAGGTAAATATAAATTATATTGTTGTGGTGTGTTTGCCAAAGATTGCAAATTATCAGTCAAAGATTGTAGATTATCAAATGGTAGAAAATGGGAGTTCCAACTGATTATTCTGTTATATAGATTATGCAGGTGGAAAGACAAGCTTCAAGCCACCGCCATCTCAGGCCATGAAAAAATGAACTTTTACAGCATTCTTTATAAAGCTTAGGATTCATTAATGATGTACCCACAAGGACAAAGAAATCTTCATCGTGAGGTTATTTGCATGGATCTAGACCCCAATGGCATTATAGTTATTTGCTCAATGGTACTTCGCAAGTACAAGCCTTTATGCATGGACTTAGACTAGTTGCTCAATCAATTGAAGGGAAGTCTCCTACGCCCCTTTATGCTTAGTCTACTTGGCAATTGCCATAGCTTATGCTTTGGCTAAGGAAATATTTTAGCTAGCTGACTTGACTCTCCACTATTTGAGCTTTTGTAGGGCTATGCCCATCCTTTTTGTCTACTTTAACAAATTACCTTTTATTTATTTATTTACTTTTAAAAGTCTCCAAGATGGCTATAATAGCCAAATGTTGGCAATGGTTCTATAATCAAACTTGGGAATACATTAATAAAACATTAAATGAAGAATTTTATCGATTGTTGCAATAGGTGAGAATGATAATTAGTTGAAAGGGGGCTTATGACGTACAATGTTCCAAATCCTCCTTTACCACATCCCGAGACCATCTCGTGTCTTTTTCCTTATGAAACTTTCCTTTTTTCTATAGTTGTGTCCATGATGTATGGAATAAGTAATGTTATGAAGTGTAATGTACTACAAGGTATTGGGCAATTTCAAACACCAATACCGATGAAATTTGTGAAGACAAAAATGATTTTAAGTGTAAAAGCATATGTACATCCATATATAATTGGCCACCAGCATATGAATTGTGCATCAACAAAAATACTAACGGAAATACCAACAAAAATATTAGCAAACACTATAAGGGGATGGTTATTTTCTGACATCTATATCGATGAAAAATACATTGTAATTTTAACTTTTGAAACATTAGTATGTCCATCGGTATGTCCGTGGGAAGAGACATGTTGGTATGTGCATCGGGCGTGGACGAAAGCTACAACAGCAAATTTTTTAGTATGTTTGTTGATATAGCTAACAGGAACTAACAATGTGTTTTCTATATTTTAAAATTTTGTGGAGGAGAATGGGGCTTGTTTTAGTCCCTTTCTACTTTACTATATCTGAAAGATATTGTATCATATAATTCAGAGTTTTCCTTCAAAAGAGGTACAAAAATGAATATGTATATGCCAAAAGAGAGCTACGCAATGACAAAAATACTAAATATACTCTCACATCATGCATACAATAGTTTCCTTCAAGAGAGGATAGTACAAAATGAACACATGGCAAAAGAGAGCTTCAAAATAACAAAATGGTCAAAAGGTGACTATGTTGAAGATCATACATAAAAGTATCTATATATCTAAGTTAACAAATCTAATGATCATCTGGCTCATTTTCCTCATCATCCTCATCAAATTAGAGTTACATGGATCTCCGCCCTCACCTCTTCCCTTGTCAAAACCCTCCCTTTCAGCTCCAAATCCCAAGCCCTCACTTGTGTCTTGGATGGGTTGGCTAGTGCTCCCCTTGTGGCCTCATAACGTTGCATGTAACAATGTAGAAAATACAACAAAAGCTTGCCAAATGGGAACCTGCTAGGGTAACCATTGTGGCTACCCTCATGGAGCAGTAGAGTAGAGAGCCAGTAAGGCTCTCAACATTAGAGTACGCGGGATCGCACGCACAGTTGCTATACGGAAGGTAGATGTGATTGCTTTCATGGTCGCTACTCTAGGTGTGGCTGAGCACATGATAGAGAGGGCATGGCGAGTGGGGAGAGACCCCAATCGAGATCATATGGTTCCATGACACTCAGGCATGACTTTCATCTCTATGGTGCATGTCAGTCCTTCGAGATCAACCAATGATCTCCATGGATGACGACCTCACCCCTATACAAGTTGAAGAGAGATGCGCTTTGCTATAGTAGTGGGATCAGGCTCGAAAGGAGGGGAATTAGTGGGAGGTGGTATGAGAGGGACGACTTCTGACAAGCCCCCATAGGGAACCAACCCTCTCCCCTACATAGGGAAGCGAGGCCTATTAGACTCAGATATCCGAAACCGAGGCAGTTAATAGAGCGAGTGAGAAAAAGCAAGCAAGCCCAAAAAAGCGAGCGACAATTAGTTGAGTGGTTGGAAAATCAAGCAAGCAAAGAAAGAATCTAAGTGTTTAATAAAATAATTGCTTGAAATACAAAGTATTCAAAAGGGTGGTTACGTGTCACATTTCTTGAAATTGAGTAGTCTAAAATTAAGGACTATTGTAACATGACCCCATTTGGGTTTGGCAATTACCCCGAGGTCACTCATAAACATGTAACATAGCTCTTTAGTGCATTAAGGCATATTTTTTAGTGGGGGGACTAACATGCTATTATGTGCATAAGGGGATTTATAAAATAGCAACTTAATGGAATTCATATATGTAGATTTATGAAGGAGTGTCACAATTTTAAGATTGAAAATGTAACCACGTATAGGGGTTTAACCATCTACATTAGAAAATGTAAAAATGCAAGAATAGGGGTAATTTTTAACATGTGCTTGCTTGGACACGCTTTATGGGTTTATGAAGAGTGCTCCCAAGAGCACTTGCAATTAAAACGTAGAGGATGTTAACATTTTGGTTTTTTTTTTCCAAAATAGATAGTGTCTTCTTGCTCCCTATTATGGGAAACCTTACTTTGAACTTGGTGCAAGAAATTGCATAGAATTTCACAAAATTTATATTCTGATGCACACTTTTTTTTAGATGGTGCAAAAAGGCATGATATTCATCTAAATCATGCCTCGTCATTTGATTTGATATGTAACATTATGCCATTTATATTTGACAATCAAAAGATGCAGGGATGTTAAAAACTCATCTTTTGGGCCAACACAATGAAATGTTGACATCTTGCAAAAATACAAGGATGTGAAAATGTCCTCTTTTGGGCCAAAATAGGGAGTGCGTTAACGCGCTCCCTGTTTTGGCCCAAAAGATGACATTTTCACATCCTTGTATCATTGGATTTACAAGTCCAAACGGGGTCATGTTACATATCAAATCAAATGGCAAGGCGTTCTTTAGATGATTATCATGTCTTTGTGCATCAAGTTATGGTCGATTTGTTGCTTTAGTAAGATTAGTGGGAGGTAAGAATAAATCATTAGGGAAGGATATTTTTGCAGTAACAAAGAAACATGGGTTTTGTTCCAAGAGTGAACAAAAGTTAAAAAAGCTAAGCATTTACATATGTATGGAATCTAGACTAATCCATGCAAGGAGTCCTTGGAAACACCCCACTTGTGTCGAAGGTGCATTGATGATCTCAATTACTCTAGTGGAAAGAGAGAACTTGATTGCAATAGGGTTTTTCTTTGATACAAACAATGATACGGAAGTCAAACATAAAAATGTTCTCATGGATGATGTGAAATTAGTGTTAGTGACTTTAAAGTTATATGCATATTTAACCTTCTAGCATTGAGGAAACATAAGGACTTTTGAATAAGTTATAATTTTTTCCTATTGAAATGGCGGATTTCTAATTCTTTTATTATTTTTTATCAATTGCTTTTTTTTGCTTGCTTGCTTTTTGTTGCTCGCTTTTGTGGTAATTCTCTCTAAGACCTTGTCCTGCACCATTTGGAACTGTAATGGTACCTTATGGTCAGAACCAAGGAAGTTCTTGGAATCCTATACAGGTCACCACAATCAGAGGCTTACACATGGTCATGGAGCTACCATCCAATCGATTGCAGTTCGCTCATGGTCCAGCTTTTTGAAAGGATCTTGCATGCCCTATTACTAATATGCATAGTTATACTAATTTTCTATAAAAAATTCCCCAATCGTCGATTTCTTTTGAACCATATAAAAAACATTAGATGGAATGTACTCAAACTAAACTAAAAGTTACAAAACAAGTACGTAGCACACATGCGTACCACCCATGCTTTGGTTTTGACCTCCACCGCTCTTGAGGTCATACAAGGAGTTGGGCTCTTTTTGACACACATACGGACACAAATACATTAGAATAATTTTTTTATAAACATGAAAACATCGGTAACTAAGTCAGTATGTCAATTGGAATGAGCATGTCGCTACGTCGCTCTGTATGTCCATCAATATGCTTGTCAGTATTCTCGTTGATATAGTTCATTGGTATCACATTGGTATGCACATCGGTATGCATGTCATCGCTAAATACCAATGCTATTTTATTTTTATGTTTTAAAACTCATGGAAAAAAATAGGACTTGTTTTAGCATTGAAAACTATGATATCATAGTTATTGGGTCAATGTTTGCTTGGGTGTAGCCAATCATGAAACTATTTTTGGGGCCATTTTGGGGCCATGACGCGATGCGCTTCAGGGTGAATATTTGAATTTTGTATGGACCAATGCTCGCATGATCGAAAATATTCACGATGTCATGAAGGCGAACGGACGTAATAATGAGACACAATCTTTTAGTTCTAAACACCACATAGCTTGACACATGGCATCTCTGCACTACTTTGTGTAGTGCAGTATCTGGCCTAAGTCGCCTGACCACTTGTCATTACACCGCCTTTTGCTGTAGCTTTTCCACCTATCATGGCTTGCAGAGACCATTGCGTTGGTCCTTGACGTAATAATTAGACGCAATCTATCATTCTGAACACCGTCATAGTGCAACCTTTGGCTTGACCACCTGTCATCGTGCAGTCTTTTACCACATCTTTATCCACAACCCATGCAAATCATAGGTTAGCTTGGAGAAACCACTGCACTGGTCTAAGCATCACCTCAGTGCAGTCTTTAGATTGACGACCTGTCATTGCCCAGAATTCAAGGTTGTCTTAGAGAGACCATTGCGCTGGTTCTTGGAGTTCTTGCCCTGTTACCCCCTAGCGGGTTCCCATTTGGCAAGCTTTTGTTATATTTTCTACATGATTGTTACATGCAACGTTATGAGGCCACAAGGGGGGCACTAGCCAACCCATCCAGGAGTACACAAGTGAGGGCTAGGGATCTGGAGATTGAAAGGGGGGGTTTCAACAAGGGAAGAGGTGAGGGTGGAGATTCGCGTAACTCTAATTTGATGAGGATGATGAGGAGAATGAGCGAGATGATCAGTCGATTTGTTAACTTAGATATATAGATACTTTTACCCATGATCTTGAACATAGTCACCTTTTGACCAATTTGTTATTTTGAAGCTCTCTTTTGCCATGTATTCATTTTGTACTATCCTCTTTTTAAGGAAACTATTGTATACATGATGTGAGAGTTTATTTAGTATTTCTATGATTGTGTAGCTCTCTTTTGGCATATACATATTCATTTTTGTACCTCTTTTGAAGGAAAATTCTAAACTATATGATACAATAGCTTTCAATTATCATAAGGAAGAAAGGGATTGAAACAAGCCCCATTCTCCTGCACAAAATTTTTTTAATATAGAAAACACATTGTCAGTTTTTGTTGGCTATATCAACAAACATACTGAAAAATTTGATGTTCTAGGTTTGGTCCACGCCCGATGCACATACCAGCGTGTCTCTTCCCATGAACATACTGATGGAAATACTAATGTTTCCAAAGTTAAAATTCCAATGTATTTTTCATCGATATAGATGTCGGAAAATAACCATCTGTTAGGATTTTTGTTGATGCACAATGGATATGCCAGTGGTCAATTAAAGACAAATGTTGATGCGCCTATTCTAACTAGTTTTTTGATGTTTTCTCCTGATTCCAACAAGCATTGATGCTCAAATTTCATCAGCGGAAAGCTCATAATGTCGCCCAACTATGCCTAAGAGGCTTTTGCAAAATTGTCTCCTAACATGTGAAATTTTGAGCTAGATTGGTGAGCGAAGAACAAAGTGGCACGGCTGCTCATAGTAAACTTATGTCAATCCAAACAGTGAAGACGTGCGCCCTAGCATGGAAAAGCTAGAGCCAAAAGCATATTGAAAGTGAATAGTTCGATCTAGACAAATTGATGCTGCAAGATTGAGGCAGAATTGGAAAAAACAAAAGAGATATGGAAGAAGGTTAAAGAAGATGATGAGGTGGTAGGAGTCTAAAAGCTCAAGGAGGATCATGGCTCTGATACCAAATGTTGGAAGTGGGGGAGAATAGATGCATTGTGTGGCAAGAGGAGTGAGAACACAAGAGATGTAGCAATGGGTGTTCTATTCATTATGAGAGCGAAGTCCCTCTTTTATAGAAATGGAGAGAGGGTGTCCTAAATCAATGGCACTACCCTACATCAATGGAGGTAAGTCCTAAATCATAGGAACTCCACAATCATAGGCACCACCTCATGTGGGGGCCTTTGCATTACATCATCATTTGTGTCATGGCCTATGGCACTAAGTGTGCCTCTTCTACACATACACATACACACACAACCATATGACTACTAGTGGATGCACACATGCTCCTAGCAAGCCCTTGATCACATATATCCCAACAATATGTTAGTCGATGGAGGTCTGATTTGACCCTTATTGTTTCTCTACTCACCTCATGAGATTTGAGAATGTTAAGCATTCTACGGGGGGCCATTGTACTGAACTCTTCACACTCAAGGGTTGTTATTTGGAATCCTATTCTTTTTGGGATGTCGATGTTTGCCAGAATGTGCATCCAATTCTAAGAGAAATCTGGCTCGGGGAGAGGGGCATACCAAAATTCATTTGCCTCCTTCTCACCACCTTCTCTCTCATAAGTCTGGAATAGTTGTAGTGATGCGGTCCTATTGGGTGTGTTGGATTCCATGGCAAATAGTTGTTGTGACAGTGGGTGGGCCTTGTATGTATGCAAGTCCACTGGCACGATTTGCTCCTCATGACATAAATAGATGTTTTCAATGCACCAATCATGTATGAGTCTGGACATTTGTAGGAAGGGCTTGCCTAGGATGGCTTCATATCCATGGGTAAAGTCCATGACTACAAATCTAACGGGGTACGTGAAGATGAATACCTTAATGTTGATACCCATGAGACTCCCAAGGGTTTAGCAGTTTTGCCATCAGCTAGCTTCACTACTGTTGACTCTATGCCAACATGGACTTATGTAGATAGAGAATGTGTTACAACTTCTACATACGACTTCTACATGTAGAAAGAGAACGTGTTACAACTTTGTGTTACAACTTCTACATGTAGAAAGAGAATGTGTTACAACTTCTACATATGACTTCTACATGTAGAAAGAGAATGTGTTACAACTTTGTATTACAACTTCTACATGTAGAAAGAGAATGTGTTACAACTTCTACATGTAGAAAGAGAATGTGTTACAACTTTGTGTTACAACTTCTACATATGACTTCTACATGTAGAAAGAGAATGTGTTACAACTTTGTGTTACAACTTCTACATACGACTTCTACATGTAGAAAGAGAATGTGTTACAACTTTGTATTACAACTTCTACATGTAGAAAGAGAATGTGTTACAACTTTGTGTTACGACTTCTACATGTAGAAAGAGAATGTGTTACAACTTTGTAATACGACTTCTATATATGAGTTGTAACACATTCTCTTTCTACATATAGAAGTCGTATGTAGAAGTTGTAACACATTCTCTTTCTACTTGTATATAGAAGTTGTAACACATTCTCTTTCTACATAAGTACATGTTGGCATAGAGTCAACATACTCCCGGATCCAATTTATTACGCATCCTCAGGTTATGGCTTATTTTGATTTCAGAGTTGGATGCCATGTGTGTAATCTAGTGAGCTTGTGGCATGTGAGTCATTCCTGGTGTAATGCTTTTGCACCATACAATTTGTAGTCTATAGTCAAGAAGCTTATCTCCTCTTAAGGAGAGGTAGATGGCTATGAATTTCAGAGGGGATCTTGTTGTTAAGGTTGTGGACTCTGCCATCGAATCTTCTTGGGAAGAGGTTTGGCAGGGATCGCATTGTTGAGGTTGGCATTTCTTGCTATCTTGCATACATGTTGGATGCGATTGCACCCATATCATTGAGCTTGTAGATAATTTGTATGCAAGTTTGATATTTTTGCATATAGGAGATGACTATGATGTTTGGCAGGGGTCTCGTTGCTGAGGCTGTAGACTCTTTTTCCAATTCATCTTGAGTTTTGGCATAGCTTCTTGTCTTGCTTGTGAATTCATTGCATGCTTTGAGAGTATGGAATGAAAGGGTGTGATACTATTATTAATGCAATCTATTATGTGCCTATGCAAAATCGTGTGAGTGTATGTGATGTGTCTAACTATATGCTTATTTGAGGGATTTAATAGGAAAACTAAGAGTCAATCATCCCTAATACGAAATTGAATAGGTCTTCCTAAATGTGCAAAAGCGTGCATATGCCAGTGAGTGTGCGTGTAACAATCTAGTGCAAATTATATGTGCAAAAACGTGCATATGCGAGTGAGTGCTTGTGATACAATCTAATCCTAACTAAGGAAGACTTGGTTTCCCAAATCTTCGTTTTTGTCGGGGATGGATTGCATGTTGAAGTAGTAGCACTTTAGTTGGCTCCCGGTTATTGTTGTGTTGAATTGGACTCAGTCTAAGGTTTCTAGCAGCACAGCTTGAACTTCAGATGCTTTTCATGGTCTTGGCATTGCTACGGGGACACTACCACTTGTGTAGTTCTTGAAGTACTCTAGCACTTCTTGAAGATCAGCCTTTGATGTGTTGAACTAGCCTGACATGTGCCATGTGTACGGGGTGGCATAGTATTATAATTTGTTTGGCTCTTGG
Source organism: Dipteris shenzhenensis (assembly GCF_047967505.1). Lineage (NCBI taxonomy): Eukaryota > Viridiplantae > Streptophyta > Polypodiopsida > Gleicheniales > Dipteridaceae > Dipteris > Dipteris shenzhenensis. The sequence continues at coordinate 10,139,210 of NC_141621.1, read as the reverse complement.
AGACCCTCTTTTTTTTTTTCTTTTTGTTTTTTTTTTTGGGTGAATTCTCTTGATCGATCTTTACTATAACTCCTTGACATCTACACATGCGCAATAGATGGAGGTAGTGGCATAAGCTCGAATCACTCTAATTCACAAAGAATAAGAGCTCCAAGATTGCAAAGACAAGCTTGAGGACATGAAACAATCTTTGGCAGTACGTGCCTTTAGCATTGACGAGCTTATAAGGGAATGTAGAATCTTAAAAGACCAACTTGCTATAATTCAAGAGGCCAGCATTTCATAAGCCCAAGTCTTGGACCAATGGTCCAATACCATTGAAGACATTCCTTAATAGGCAAAGGTCACCTTGCAAATGAGAAAGCTTAAGGAGGCATACACAACCATCTACCATCAATACAAAGAAAAAATAAATGAGATACACTCCCAAAAAATAATCATCTCCAAGCTTGAACTCCAATTGCTAGTGCACAATAATAAGGCATTGGAAGACAACACCAATGACGCCCACTACAATGCACGACAATGGTATACCAAGAGCTTGTGGCTGCTCTACAAGTGGAAGATCACCTCAATGCACACGTGCTTATCTAATGGAAGCAACTCCAAATCAGGATCATATCTTCTCATCCAACAATCAACTGGGAACGTTCCATTGGGACTAAAATCCTACGCATAATTTGCCAAGACTTGTTTGAAGATGAGAAAAATATCTTCTGCCTGTCTACACATGCCGAGTTTATAACACTCAGGATGGATGCTTTCATTGCATATGTCTACCTCATGGGTAGTCCTCCTCTCAGGGTTATTGCAAGTTTGTTGCCATTGCTACAAAGGCCATCCCTATTATTTGCAAGGCACATCATAACCAACATCCCACCCATGCAGCTAATCATCCCATCGCACCAACAAAAAGAAGTGTCGGAAGATGACAAGGCCCATCTCACATCCAACTTTCCATATCTAACCACTCTTTCTGCCAACATCATAACCTCACTTACCCTTGCTACTACCACCCCCTTAACCTTCCCTGAGCTCCATCCTAACATCTATTCCCTCCATCGTCTTTTTGCTCATGCCTCTCACCATTTTCAACTAACCCAACAATCACAAACTTACGAGCCCCTCACACCTAGCTTTTTCCCCTCCCTTGCTAATCCTACCCTTGAGGATTAACAAGCTACCCAAACCATTTGCCCAATTCTTCCCCCCCTCCCCTCTGCCCCCCCTTCCACCACTATCACTCTGCCATATATCTCCCCAATGTCCCGGATTCTCTCCCTGCCCTGTCATCACCTCCTACACTTCTGGTGCTTCCATCAGTAGAAAATGGCATAGTATTTGATTTTGAATATGAGGATCCGGATAATCCAATTCATATGCCCATGCCAAGTTCCAATGATGGGTATGATTTTGATGAGATACCACTTCCCAGTAACCCCATCAAGGAATTTTGGAGCAAATATCCTGATATGAAAACTCGAGGTGGATGGACCCTGGAAAACTTTCCTACCAACCTTCGTCAGCATCAAATGAGTGAAGGTTGGATTAGCAAGTTGGATCCACAACCTGATTGGCGCCGTCCCAAGCTCTTTGATGTAATCTTCTTAAAGGAGTACTTATGGGCACCTCCATGTCTTAGAACCCAACCCAAGTTCTATGTAGTTCCACAGCATAAAAAATGGGAAGCCAACATACACACACTTTGGCTGAAGATCTCGAACCATTAATTGGCCAATGATCGAACCATACTCTGGTGTAGAATGGAATATCCAAGGCATAATGGTTCGAGCACTTCAGCAACATGAGCAAATAATGTGCATCAACATTGATCGCTTCCTTCGCCAAAGTGCTATATTCTGTAAAACATTGGAATTCATTCTAGAGGTTCCATGTTACCTTGATTCCCATTTGCCTCCACTCAACTTTAATCCCAATGAAAGATTTGAGCTTCAAGATGCACCCCTTCCACTCATGCAAGATGTCACCTCTCTTGCTCTTGGGAAGCTTATGTGGACGTTTGGCTGATCCTTTCATCACTATCTAGTCATTTAAGCTATAGGTGCAAGGGATCCACTCATCCAATGCATTTCTGGTGTTGTGGAAGACACAAGAGGTCACAACATTGTGTGGTCTTGTAGCCTTTCTCCTCACCATGCTTGCAGAGGTTGCAACAACAAGAATGGGACTCCTACACAAGGCAATGCAGCTCCAACAGAGGCACAAAAGAGGGAGAAGGAGAGGGACAGAGCAGCAGCAACAGAGGCACAGGAGAGGGAGAAGGAGAGGGACAGAGTAGCAGCAATAGAGGCACAGGAGAGGGAGAAGGAGAGGGACAGAGCAACAACAATAGAGGCACAGGAGAGGGAGAAGAAGAGGGACAGAGTAGCTCCAATAGAGGCACAGGAGAGGGAGAGGGGAGAGAGAGAGAGAGAGAGGAGCTGTAGCAAGTAGGCCAAAGCAGGAGGGAGCAGAGAAAGAGGGGGGAGAGGGAAAATGCATGGGATTTGGTTCAAATCTGAGTGATTTGGCAGGCTAGACTAGAACAGTGGGGAGGTCCTAGAAAGAGGGAGGGGAGAAGAAAAATTCGCCACAAGGGCCCTACCATCCCATTGAAGGTAGTTTTGGGCTCATGTGGGGGAGATGCACCTGGTAGGAGTGTCAAACATGGGGGGGGAGATGGTTTGGGTGGTCCCTAGTGTAAGGGGAGCAACCAATAGGGGCTCGTTGTAGGCCTGCCCACCCTCCACCTCAACATATCATTGCCCCACACCTTCTAGCACTCTCATTGGTAACCTCAAATCACTCTCTAATCCCTTGAAATTAGGAAACACTAATTGGAGGCCCTTTTGAGACCCCAATTCTTCCCTAATGCAAAACGATAAACAGTCTAAAGGGCACTGTTTTAGTACAACATTCTGCAACAAATTTTAGGATAGCATGGCAGTAGTGTAGGGATAGCACGATAGTAGTGTAGGATAAGTTATTGCTAGTGCAGTGGTTTGTCCGGATTTGTTATGGGAAACTAGCACCGTGGTTGTTGGGATATACTAAAATCAAGAAAGGGTTTTATTGTTTGGAATTTACAAAAACAATTTAATAAAACCAGTACGGTGGTTGTTTGGGATATAAGCAGTAGTCTCAATACAAATTCCATTTTGTAGGACAAGTGGACATATTGTTTCCTTGCAATGAGACTACATACATTTTCTTAGTAATGTCTCAGTCGTCCTTGTCCACTGCTCTAAGGCACCCCAAGATTTGCTCATGTGTGTCTAAATCCAGTATACAGAGGTCATGATAACATTACCTCTTGAAATGGTAATGTTATCATGACCATCAATCCATCTACATAGGGACATTGACATGTTTTCCTTTTATGTATATAAACATATTGGGACCTATTTTTACAGCACTTACCTATTTTACGTTAATTTTTTGTTTTAAAGTATGTTAGTATTCTTAAAAGTAATGAAGAATTGAGTACTAGTGATCAATAATGATAGAGATGTATTATGTAATTGACAAACCAAAACATGGAAGAATAAATATTCTACTTTGCATTCTATGAAAGGTGACTTAAACGCATATACTTTGCATTCTATGATATGTGATTTAAACTCTTATGTCCATAGGTGTTGCAAAAGAAGACTTTACTGTGGATTCTTAAAAAATTCTTACTTTGCAAAATTTCAATAAGAGGACACTAGGCACATTTTTTAAACTCATATATTATTACATCAACTCTCTTATAATATTACGTGTGTAATATTTTATAAATGATACAAATTATTTTTTGCTCTTTGAACTTTACATTTGCATATTCAATGGTTTATTATTATTATTATTATTTATTGACTAATCACTATAGGCATGTGACTCTATGTCCTATGGAGATTTAACACATATGTGCCCAGATCCTATACAAAAGTCAAAAGAATATAATTCTTAATCACCATGTGAAGACAATTCAAGCAAAAATTGACTTTGTTATTTGCATATGATATAACAAATGAGATCTATTCAAATAGTTACAATTGTGTCTTCTACTTTAAAAACTCACTCCCCAGTTCAAATTTATTTAGCAAAGGCAGTCAACTAGGAGGTTTTCTAATTTGCATGCAAGACGTCAGTCATCTCCTCCCATGGAATTTATATTCTAATGTTTAATCATTAATCTTTGGAGAAGTGTACTTGGAGGAGTGTACTTGAAAAGGATCTCTTTATTCATTGTTTAAATGTAAGATGATGAAACAAGAAAAATGTCACCATATCATAGGTAGGGTCTTAGAAATAGGATGGGAATGGTAAAAAGTGGTCCCATCCATATTCAGATGCATTTCTATCCTAACCATGTGCGAAGAGTCAAGAGAACTAGGGATGCATTAGTTGGGAGAGAAAACATGGTATCATTCATGTGTTTAGAAGGTGGGGACAAGGACACATGTCATCATTCAATGCTTTCAAATCTCAAAAAAAGGGGATCCAATTTTGGCTTGTAGGGTCTTGAGACTACGATCTAGGATGGGAGAAAAAGTTTTTATTCCCATCCTAGACCCATCTTGGACCACTTGGTCTAGGATGAGAGTAATGATGATGAATGGATTCCCATCCTAAAAGCTTAACGATTGCTACAAGTCCATAGTTGAAACTATTCAACATATTGAGCTAGTCTATGATAATTTCTTGAGCCACACACCTTGGCACTATAGGGATGGGTTAGCTGGGAACAAGTATACATGTCATCATTTCAAATCCCAAAAAAAGGGAATCTCTAAGGGTGATGGCATTGTTGGTTTATTGACTCACATCCTCCTTTTGTTAGTGACTCTTTTTATATGGTGGCTCACTACTTCGACACTTACAATGGGGTCTTGAGACCATGGTCCACAATAGGAGAACATGTATCCCTATAATTTGCATGTATCAGTTAATTTATTTCATGTGGGGGAGCCGTCACCCACTTCTCCAACTAGCACATTCATAAGTGCAGATGCCTTAGTAGAAATACCTATTGTGGAGGTCGGGATTGCGGAGTTGCCCCACGAGATGCTACATATCGGTGCACAAGTGCAACCAATAAGTCTCCACCAACAGCAACAACTAGAGCTCAAGCACCTAAACCTGAGGAAAGATTGGCACCAAAGCCTGTGACTACATCAGCACTCGAACCGCCCATCAATACCATGCCAGTCGATGAGCCACAAGGGGAGCTAGTGCCAGATTAATAGTATGACTATTGTACACAAGGGACTGAAATACCATTGGAACAACCTCCCCCAAGTACTACAGAATCATCGGGATGGCTACATGGGCACCACTTGTATCAGCAATATCGCCAAACCTCATCACCGTCTATCATTCTCCAACATCAAGCTAGACAAATGATCCAAATGTTAGAACTATTCACTAGCTTGGCCAAGGAAGAATATGCAAGAGAATTGGAAAGCAGACTGCATCAAAAATTGAAGACCAATTCTAGGCAATCGCCATAGAGGTCAAGGCACTTCGGGCACAGATAGATGAGAAGGAGGTAGAAGAAGTGCGCACGAATCAAGCTCTCCAAGCTCAAGAGAAGGTAGTAAGGAAGGTGACCTCCAACCTCCACCAAAGTCAAACACAACTGATTGTGGCTGTAGAAGCAACACATGAAAATGAGTGGGGAATGGTGAGGGCCCTCGGTTTATGAAATATTTGTGTAAACGGTGAACTGTGTGGTGAAGTGTTCATTTGCTGCACATACTTCTTCCAGTCCCTTAGGTGACCATGCAAGAGGTGGTGGTTCTGAAAGGGCAGAGAACCCATGAGCCCGAAGTAGCTACTGCATAAGTGTTGAGATATCAAGCTCTATCCCCGACATATCTCCTGGATGACTATCATTTATGTCACCGTCTATGTTAGTTGTACTCGTGGTGTAGTTAGACTACCACGTATGTTTTGGTTTGGGTTCACATATGAACCACGTATTCTAGGTTTTGACATATAGGGTATTTCCCTCTTCTATTGTATTGTTGTTGTGTGCAAAAGTGAAGAAAGGCTTCACCCTCCAACCTTGTGTCCTCTCTCTTTTGTGTGTTGTGAAGAAAGCTGAACTTGAGTCTCCTATCTCTCTCCCTAATTCTTTACATGGTATCAGAGCCTTGTTCGTGGTAAGGAGCTCAAGAAAGCTAGCCAAGTTTGTGGTGTCCTGGTAAGAGGACCAGTGTAGCTTTCCTATTTCGAGTTTGGGAGCAAATCTCTGCAGGTAGCACAGCCAGAAGTGCAGGAGTGCACTGCTTCAGATTGAGAGGCCCTTCGCGGTGCGGCGAGAGCGCAGTATATGCTGCGGGACAGGGCGACGCCCTACGTGACTTTATTTTTCTGATTTGAGGCCGTTTCGGGGCCCGTTTTGAAGGCGGAAGTTCTTCGCAGGCACTCAGAAAAAGGCCCTGTTTTTGCTGTGCGACCACCGCGCGGCTAGTCGGTGGAAAGGTGCCACAGAAATTGCATCGTATGCCTATGTGCAGAGATATTGGGAGTTGCAGATTCATGCCTGTTGCCTGTTGATGCAAAATCGTCACGAGGAAGTGACTGTGTGGTGAAATACCACTTTCGTCAGTGTTGCAGATCTGCCCCTGTGAGGCTCTTTGCAGAAGTTTTGCTATTTGCCCTTCTGAGGCATTTGCTGTGTTTACAGGTTGCTGTTGCAATTCGTGATTTGTAAAATGTCTGAGAATCTGTCTACCATTGTCAGTGAGAAGCTTGACAAGAACAACTTCCAAGCATGGAAGTTCAGGATGACAAACTTCTTTATGGGAAAGGGAGTTTGGGATTACATCAGTGGTGAAACTGCAGAACCAGTTTTGGGTGCTGCTCCCACTCCTGCTGAATTGAAGGCCTTTAAAGAATGGCATGAAAAAGCCAGAAAATGCCTGTATTGGCTGTCCGTTAGCATTTCAGATTCTATGATTGTGCATATACAGGATCTAGAGACGCCTAAGGAGGCATGGGATACATTGGTGAAGCTGTATAGCACAAATACCAAAGCACGAAAGATGCAGCTAAAGCAGGAGTTGCACAATGTGCAAAAGAAAAATATGAATATAAATGAGTATTCCTTGAAGGTGAAAGGCCCTGCAGATTCTCTTGCCTCCATTGGAGCACCTGTTGATGATGAGGACTTAGTGTCCGTGACCTTGAATGGTCTTGGGAAAGATTATGCACAATTTCGGACATCCATTGGAGTCCGTGAAACATTTCCTGATTTTCAGGAACTTATTGCTCTCTTGCTGAGTGAAGAGCAAAGGAATGGTGGTTCAACCACCTCAACTTCTCAAGAGACTGCTTTCTACTCGAATACAGGTAGAGGCAGAGGTAGAGGAAGAGGCCGTTCTGGTGGCCGTGCAGGAAATCAGAACCAACAGCAACAACAGGAAAACCAGTCCTATGGAGGAGGACGTGGTAGTTCTAGAGGTAGGGGGAGCCAAAGAGGCCGTGGTTCATGGCAAAGGAACCAGTAAGTAAATAGCAGCATAGAATGCTATTATTGTGGAAAGCCTGGACACAAGGAGAATACATGCTATAAAAAGCAGAATGACATCAAAAGTGGAAAGTTGCAGCAAAGCAACTATGCATCATCAAGTGGGCATGGTGACGACAGAAATGAGCACCTTTTTGTGATGCAGCATATGGTTAACTCCATGTCAGGAGATGCTGCAGCTTGCAATGATGTTTGGTATGTTGATTCAGGTGCCTCTAACCACATGACCAGTCATGGTGAGTGGTTTCATGATGTCAGAAATTTGGATAAGCCAGGTTATGTTGAAACAGGTGATGATACTGCGCACCCAATTACGCAGGTTGGTAAAGTGCCATTGGCTATGCAGGATGGCAAAACAAAGTACTTGGCAGATGTACTTCATGTTCCAAAAATCACTAAGAACCTGGTTTCAGTTGGCCAGATGGTTGAGCAAGGTCTGCAGGTTAGATTTAATCCTGATGGATGCTTTGTTGAGGACTTGAAAAATAAATGCCGCTTGGTTGCGAAAGGCAACAAAAATGGAAGAATGTTCACCTTGGATGTTGATATGCCTGAGGTGAAAGCTGCTATGTTTGCGCATGGGAGAGGTGTCATTGCAGATATTGAGATATGGCACAAGCGCATTGGGCACGTGAATATACAAAGGCTGAAATCTATGCAAACGAAAAACATTGTTGCAGGTTTGCCTAAATTCAGAGTTGAGGGAATGCAAAAGGTATGTGAAGCATGCCAAATGGGTAAGCAGGCCAGACATGCATTTCCCAAAAATGCTAAGGTGAGCAGAAGACCTTTGGAAGTGATCCATTCAGATGTTTGGACAACCAAAGCTGCTTCTATTGGTGGATGCCATTATTATGTGACGTTTATTGATGACTACACTAGGAAGGTGTGGATTTATTTTATGAAGCACAAAAGTGAAGTGTTCAGCCATTTCAAGGCTTTTAAGGCCATGGTTGAAAAAGAGAAAGGTGTGCATATTAAAGTGTTAAGATCTGATGGAGGGGGAGAGTACTTTTCAGAAGAATTTTGTGAATATCTGAAAGAACAGGGAATTCAAAGGAAGTACTCATGCAGGTCTACCCCTCAGCAGAATGGGGTTGCAGAAAGGAAGAACAGGCATATTGCAGAAGTAGGACGGGCGATCCTAAATGAGAAAAACATGCCTGATTATTTTTGGGCTGAAGCAGTAGCAACTGCTGTTTATATTATGAACAGAACCCCCACTGCAGCTGTCCATGGCATGACGCCTGAAGAAATGTATACAGGTCAAAAACCAGATATTTCTCACTTGAAGGTATTTGGTTGCATAGCTTATGTTCATGTTCCTGATGAGAAGAGAACAAAGCTGGATCCAAAGGCAGAAAAATGCATCTTTATTGGATATGCTCAGCACCAGAAAGGGTATCGCTGTTATAACCCTTCCACCCGCAAAATGCAAGTGAGCAGAGATGTTGTTTTTGATGAAATGAGCAGCTGGTATGCACCAACTATTATGGTAGGAGATGCAGATGCAGGAAATGGGAATGCTGCAATAAATGCAGAGCAGCAATCTCAAGCCTTGAGTGGACCCAGAGAGTCCTCTACTAGTGGATCTAATGCATGGACAGGGAGATTGAGATCTAGTGAATTGTCACATGGCAGTCCTGATAGTGTTGTGCAGGTATCACATAAGGGAAAAGAAAAAGTGGACCATGCTCCAGTGTTTGATGTGTCTGCTGGTAGCTCTCATGTTGATGGAGAGTCAAGTGGCTCTGAAATGAGCCTTGATGAGGAACTTGGGATTCCTTCTGTTGTTACACCTGGTGCAAGGAAAAGCAGGCATGATTTAAAGACTCCTGCAACTGATCCAGTTGTACGGAGGTCCACTCGTATTAAGTATCCAGTTGACAGGCTGAGATATGATGGGTATACAGCACATCACTGTGCTTATATGGTCAAGGTTCTAGAGGAGCCAGAGCCCACATGTTTTGAGGATGCAGCAGGGCATAAAAATTGGGAAGCAGCTATGGATGAAGAGATGGCTGCCTTGGATGCAAACCACACTTGGGATTTGATGCCTTTGCCTCATGATAAGAAGGCTATTGGCTGCAAGTGGGTTTACAAAGTAAAGCACAATGCTGATGGGTCTGTTAGCAGGTACAAGGCAAGATTGGTTGCCAAAGGTTTTGCACAGACATATGGAATTGACTATGAGGAATCTTTCAGCCCAGTTGCAAGGATGGCAACCGTGAGAGCAGTAATTGCTATGGCTGCTGCAAAGGGATGGTCTTTGCATCAGATGGATGTGAAAAATGCCTTCTTGCATGGTGACTTGCAGGAAGAGGTTTATATGATGCAGCCAGAAGGTTATGAGGATAAAGCACACCCCGATTTTGTATGCAGGTTGCGCAAAGCCTTGTATGGCTTAAAACAGGCGCTGAGGGCATGGTCAGACAAGATAGGGCAATATCTTGTCACTATTGGATTTCAGATTTCCAATTCAGATTTTTCACTTTATGTGAAAAGGACAAACAGATGGATTGTGCTTATAGTCATCTATGTTGATGACTTGATTATTACAGGTGATAGTGATGCAGACATTAATGAAGTGAAGCTACTGTTGAAGCAAAAATTTGAGATGAAGGATTTGGGAGAGCTGCGTTACTTCTTGGGCATTGAGGTTATTAGATCCCCGAGTGGGATTGGGATATGGCTGTTGCAAAGGCAATACGGTTTGGACATGCTGTCCAAATATGGGATGACAGGCTGTAAGCCTATCTCTGTTCCATTGGAGCAAAATGTGAAGCTCAATGCAGAGTCAGGTGAGCTTCTTGAAGATATTACTATGTACAGGCGCATAGTAGGTAGCTTGATTTACATGACTATAACCCGACCAGATTTGAGCTATGCTGTGGGGCTGGTGAGTCAGTTTATGCAGGCACCAAGGAAGCCACATTTGGATGAGGCTAGGCGCATACTGCGGTATGTGAAGTCCACATTGCATTATGGACTGTTTTATGAAGCTGGGTGTGCATTACAGGTACATGGATACACAGATGCTGACTGGGCTGGTAGTGTCTCAGACAGGAGATCTACTAGTGGTTTTATGTTTTCCCTTGGGAGTGGTGCCATCAGTTGGAGCAGCAAGAAGCAGCCAACAGTTGCCTTGTCGAGCACAGAGGCTGAGTACAGGGGTGCAGCAATGGCTGCATGTGAGGTAGCTTGGTTACGGAAGCTACTTGCAGATATGGGACAGTCAGTTCATGCAGCAGTTGTCATTCATTGTGACAACATTAGCAGCATCATGCTTGCTAATAACCCAGTTTATCATGCTAGAACGAAGCACATTGAGGTGCATTATCACTTTGTGACAGAGAAGGTTCTAGCTGGTGAGATTGATCTTGTCTATGTCAGCACTGAGGAGCAGGTGGCTGATATCTTTACGAAGGCATTGGGTACCGAGAAGCTTCGCAGATTTAGGAGCTTGCTTGGTGTACGTGAGATGGATTTGAGCTTGAGGGGGAGTGTTGAGATATCAAGCTCTATCCCCGACATATCTCCTGGATGACTATCATTTATGTCACCGTCTATGTTAGTTGTACTCGTGGTGTAGTTAGACTACCACGTATGTTTTGGTTTGGGTTCACATATGAACCACGTATTCTAGGTTTTGACATATAGGGTATTTCCCTCTTCTATTGTATTGTTGTTGTGTGCAAAAGTGAAGAAAGGCTTCACCCTCCAACCTTGTGTCCTCTCTCTTTTGTGTGTTGTGAAGAAAGCTGAACTTGAGTCTCCTATCTCTCTCCCTAATTCTTTACAATAAGAGTGTGCACATCTTGATCGGCCTTGGCTTTTCTGCGAGTTTCACTGCCTTCAGCTTTCTTGCAGGATCTTTTGCTGTTATTCATCTTTGGAGGTTCAACTTTTGGGAGCTCGACTGCCATTAGGACATGTAGAATGGCTAAGTCATTATCAAAGATTTGACCTTCAATTTTAGCATTCGCAGCCTCTGTTTCAAGGTCCCAAGGAAAATCTAAGTCATCATTGGTATGGGTACCTTCTTCAGGTTCATTATCCCACTCGAGGTCAACCATAAATAATGGCATCTCTAGATCGATTGGTTCTTCATGTTGGAGTGGAGGATCTACTAGTAGCACCTTAGCATCGATCTGTGAGAAGATGGGGTCTAATCAATGGCAGTTGTCGACGGTTGCCAATGTTTGTATCCAGTTATTGACATTGCTTTGTGAGTCACCCGCTATGGCATGCTGTTGCAAGGGAGCTGATTTGCTTGAGATTGTTGTTGAAGATGTGGCATCCAATGCTCTAGGCACAATTGGTTTAATAGCTCATATCCCCACATTCACCCTGATGGTGGTGTCATAATTCTGGATTGTTAGTCTATCAGTTCCCTAGTCATGGAGGACTGATGCTTCCCATAACTAAGGACCTCCCAGTAAGATTTGATAGAAATTTTCGGGGAGATCCAAGATTGTGAATTGAAGGGAAAAGCTGACTCCTACGATCTTTGTGGACACACCATTCACTATCCCCAAGGGTTTAGCCCGTGAATCATTAACAAGGCGTATGTTGAAATTAGCCTTTTGCATTGGTGGGAGACCCCATTCTTTGTAGAGCTCCTTTGATAGGACATTTACACTTGCTCCACCATCCACTAGGGTTTGGACTTCATTATATGCCTTGTGGATCAAAGGCATAGTAATGTTGTGTATGTGGTCTCTCTCAACCATCTGCATAGGGATATCTTCAATGTCGTTCATAGGTGGAGGGGAATTTGTGAGTTCAATCCATCCTTTGAAACTCTCCTAGAGATTGGGACAATTCCATAAGAGGATTCCGATGGGAATTGACACAGGGCAACTCAAGATGCTAGAGAGTGCGGCTCCTTCAAGTTGACATGGTGGTACATTCTATTATGGAGTCTGTTGTTGGAACAAAGGCTTGAGTACATTATCAATACTTTGTGGGGCCAAGTAATGGATTGGGTCTTGAGCTTATTTCTCAGCCTCAAATCGAGTTTGTTCATTTTGTACCCATTGTTGAAGTGCTTGAAAACGAGCCTTCTCCACTACTGCATTTGGGTATGGCGCGTCTTTTATTTGAGGCTCAGGAGTTGATGTGGATGAGCTCGAGTGCTCATTGCTTGGCAGAGGTGGAGGCACTTGTGCTTTCTTTTTCAGAAGTCGCTTTGGTTGGATTGGAATGTTAGGGTCCTTGGTGGCCTCTTTTTGTTGGCGTGTAATTACATTTGCACGTGATTTTACACTTGCCGGACCCAGACTTTGATGGTCCACCCCAATGATGCCGATTGGGACATCAGGCTTAACCTCTGTTTGTTATGGGACCTTATTTTTCATGGGATAATCCATACAAGCATGTTCTATGCCACAATCTTAGCAAAGTGGTTGGAAAGTAGCAGGGCTACCACGATGAGGGCACTTTGCGATCTAGTGATTTTTGCCACAACCGTAGCACTTGATTGGTGCTCGAAATGTGTTGGGTCATACTTGATTTGCATAAACTGGTATTAGACCCTCTGCACATTCTACATAGTACACTGGGTACTTTGCTTCATAGTCAAATAACGAGTCTACTTCCTCGACTTGTAATTGATGTATTGGAACTGCCTGAGGAGCTGGGTTTGGTGCTCTTGGATATGGTCGTGTATTCGGATTCCTGAGTAGTTGTGGGACTTCTGTCCAAATAGGAACATGATTTAGCCTCAGAGCTAGGGGTGCTTGTGCAAGTGCCGGTTGCCTATATATTGGCATGGGTGCCGCTTGGTATTATTGAGGTCGAGGCGGGTTGTTGCGCATGTTGAAGATGCAACTGTTCTCATCATGGCCGTCAATGATGCAGATATGGCACCACAACCTTGGTGATGGATTTGCTTGTGTAGTGATCCTGGCTTTGAGGACCGCGGGCACTCATTTGCTATATGATTTGCCAGGTAGTGTGGACACTGTATGATTTGCCTCGACACTGTTGGTGAAATTGAAAGGAAGCAAAGAATGGACACAAACTCAGAATACTTGCATTACTTGGTTGTAGAATGAAGAAGAGTGAGGTCCTTAAGTAGGCACCTCATACATGCTCACTGACATCACTGATGACCTCAGAGCTCCACAATCATCTCCTGCCTCTAGCACTCACACATAGAAACATAAGGTGTGCCTGAGGCATACACCTTGAGATATCCCAACAAACCCCCCCTCAAGGAAATGCCTCAGGCTATGTCAAGGATACATCTAGTCTCATAGTTTCTCATGCCATCTCATGGTGGTCAAGGATAAATCTATGGCTAGGTTCTCATGCTAGCAAGGGTTCCCTTGGGTGTAAGGTAAACAAAAAGGGATACAGAAAGACCTTCCAATGGTTATCTCCCCTGCATGTACATGCACACAATGTCTGTAGGAGGTACCATGGAACAAAACATACACATGGCCTACATCATAAGGTGACCAGAGGTGTTTACAAAACACACAAAACACAATAGTTTATTTTCATTCATTTTGGAGGACTATCCAGGCTGAGTACCTTGACATAAAGAGAGAGATCTGGAGCATACATAGAGATGTGTTTTAAAATGCATAATCTTCAAAGGATGCCTCATCTTGTGGAGGCTCATTAACTGTAAGTGCATTTTATGTCTTTTCTTTGGCTCTGCAAAACTTCTCATTATGGTTGTTCTTGCCACAGTGCTTGCATGGATTAATTTTGAAGCAGTCCTTTGAAAGGTGATTTATCTTTTCACAGTGATTGCAAGGGGTATACTTGCTCTTCTGGAATTTTACAGCATAAGCAGAGTCATTGCCTTTCCTGAGCTCCATATGCCTTTCTTCTTCTTGGAGAGCAGAGATAATACCTTCAAGTTTAGGATTAGGAAGTTTTTTCAAAGTGCTAACAATGTGATCATAATCTTCAGGCATACTCTTAAGTAACACTGCCATAGCATCATCTGGAGTAATAGGAGAGTTGATAGAAGCTAATTGAGTCATAAGACTCTGCATATAGTTGACATGAGCTGCTAAAGTAGTACCACTTGCCATCTTCAATTCAAAGAAAGAGATTTTAAGTGATAGTTTAGAGATGTGAGAGCTAGCAGCAAAAATCATGTCAAGCTTCTGCCAAGCTTCCGAAGGAGACTCCAAGTCAGAGATATGGTGAATATAATCATCTCCTAAAGCAAGAGCAATGATACCGTATGCTTTTTCTTCTCTCGCTGGATCCCTTGCCGGTCGTGTCGGAGTTGAGGTTTCTCCAGCATTGGAGGCTGTAGAAGTAGCGGTAGGAGTAGGTTTGACAAGTCCCCATAAGTTCTCCCTCATCAATGCAAATTTCACCTTCATCTGCCATGTGTGGAAGCCCTTTCCATTGAACTTCTCGAGATTAAATAGGGTAGCCATGAGAGGGTTTAACCCAGATATTGGGCACTGTCTATCTCTCTTACAAGGCAAAAATAACTGAAAGACTTCCAAAATATGAGCACTTGATGTAGCAAAGACTAGTGACCAATATTCAATCAATGATGCTTCTTCTTACATGCTTCATAGAAGTGGGTGAAATAAATACTTTCCAATCAAAACCAAGTCCAGTAATTCAAAACAAAACTGAAGCCACACTTGTATTGAAGTTATTGAAAGCTTCAAAAAAACCAGAAATGCTAGAGTAGCATTTTATGTAGCATCATCTTCAAAAACTTGTCCAAAACTATCAAAATAGAAAAGCTGAACTTGGAGGGCTTGTAGCTCACTCTTCAAAGCAAAGGAAAAGGGGGTTTCTGAGGCAAAAGAGAGCTGGTATACCACAGAAGGTCCTCTGGGAAGAAGAGGTGCAAAAACGCGTCAGGTCGCCCTATCTTGCCTCTTCAAAGTCGACTGGTTTTTCTCTTATTTCTCCTTGAATATGCAGCCATTACTGCTCAGATTTCAGCACAAGATAGCTCTAGGTATGGACTAACTTCCCCTGAAAGAAATTAGAGAAAGATGAAGGGTGCTGGGAGAAAACGCAGATGGAACAGTCGACGACTTTCGTGCAATGGCGACAAAACGGGCGCGCCTTTCTTCAATTCCTCTCAGCCAGAAGTTCACCCTTTTGAGATAGATCTCCAGCAGGAAGGACGTGGGAAATGGCTGAGAACCGGAGGAGAACAAGCTTAAGAAAGTTTGGGAAGAAGAGGGAGAGATGGTGAAGAAGAAGATGAAGAAGATGATGATGTGGCAGAAATGGGATCAAGGGGGATCAAATGGCTCTGATACCATGTTGGTGAAACTGAAAGGAAGCAATGAATGGACACAAACTCAGAATACTTGCATTACTTGGTTGTAGAATGAAGAAGAGTGAGGTCCTTAAGTAGGCACCTCACACATGCTCACTGACATCACTGATGACCTCAGAGCTCCACAATCATCTCCTCAATCTGCTCCTAGATTCTCTCAATCATCCTATGTGGCTCTCCACCACCTAACTGTGCTTGTGGGTGTTGAGATATCAAGCTCTACCCCCGATATATCTCTTGGATGACTATCATTTATGTCACCGCCTATGTTAGTTGTACTCGTGGTGTAGTTAGACTACCACGTATGTTTTTAGTTTGGGTTCACATATGAACCATGTATTCTAGGGTTTGACATATAGGGTATTTCCCTCTTCTATTGTATTGTTGTTGTGTGCAAAAGTGAAGAAAGGCTTCACCCTCCAACCTTGTGTCCTCTCTCTTTTGTGTGTTGTCAAGAAAGCTGCACTTGAGTCTCCTATCTCTCTCCCTTATTCTTTACATGGTATCAGAGCCTTGTTCGTGGTAAGGAGCTCAAGAAAGCAAGCCAAGTTTGTGGTGTCTTGGTAAGAGGACCAGTGTAGCTTTCCTATTTCGAGATTGGGAGCAAATCTCTGCAGGTAGCACAGCCAGAAGTGCAGGAGTGCACTGTTTCAGATTGAGAGGCCCTTCACGGTGTGGCGAGAGCGTAGTATATGCTGCGGGTGAGGGCGATGCCCTCGGTGACTTTATTTTTTTGATTTGAGGCCGTTTCGGGGCCCATTTTGAAGGCAGAAGTTCTTCGCAGGCACTCAGAAAAAGGCCTTGTTTTTCGCTGTGCGACCGCTGCACGGCTAGTCGGTGGAAAGGTGCCACAGAAATTGCATCGTATGCCTGTGTGCAGAGATATTGAGAGTTGCAGATTCATGCCTGTTGCCTGTTGATGCAAAATCGTCACTAGGAAGTGACTGTGTGGTGAAATACCACTTTCGTCAGTGTTGCGGATCTGCCCCTGTGAGGCTGTTTGCAGAAGTTTTGCTATTTGCCCTTGTGAGGCATTTGCTGTGTTTACAGGTTGCTGTTGCAATTCGTGATTTGTAAAATGTCTGAGAATCTGTCTACCATTGTCAGTGAGAAGCTTGACAAGAACAACTTCCAAGCATGGAAGTTCAGGATGACAAACTTCCTTATGGGAAAGGGAGTTTGGGAGTACATCAGTGGTGAAACTGCAGAACCAGTGTTGGGTGCTGCTCCCACTCCTGCTGAATTGAAGGCCTTTAAAGAATGGCATGAAAAAGCCAGAAAATGCTTGTATTGGCTGTCTGTTAGCATTTCAGATTCTATGATTGTGCATATACAGGATGTAGAGACACCTAAGGAGGCATGGGATACATTGGTGAAGCTGTATAGCACAAATACCAAAGCACGAAAGATGCAGCTAAAGCAGGAGTTGCACAATGTGCAAAGGAAAAATATGAATATAAATGAGTATTCCTTGAAGGTTAAAGGCCTTGCAGATTCTCTTGCCTCCATTGGAGCACCTGTTGATGATGAGGACTTAGTGTCCGTGACCTTGAATGGTCTTGGGAAAGATTATGCACAGTTTCGGACATCCATTGGAGTCCGTGAAACATTTCCTGATTTTCAGGAACTTATTGCTCTCTTGCTGAGTGAAGAGCAAAGGAATGGTGGTTCAGCCACCTCAACTTCTCAAGAGACTGCTTTCTACTCGAATACAGGTAGAGGCAGGGGTAGAGGAAGAGGTCGTTTTGGTGGCCGTGTAGGAAATCAGAACCAACAGCAACAACAGGAAAACCAATCCTATGGAGGAGGACGTGGTAGTTCTAGAGGCAGGGGGAGCCAAAGAGGCCGTGGTTCATGGCAAAGGAACCAGCAAGTAAATAGCAGCACAGAATGCTATTATTGTGGAAAGCCTGGACACAAGGAGAATACATGCTATAAAAAACAGAATGACATCAAAAGTGGGAAGTTGCAGCAAAGCAACTATGCATCATCAAGTGGGCATGGTGACGACAGAAATGAGCACCTTTTTGTGATGCAGCATATGGTTAACTCCATGTCAGGAGATGCTGCAGCTTGCAATGATGTTTGGTATGTTGATTCAGGTGCCTCTAACCACATGACCAGTCATGGTGAGTGGTTTCATGATGTTAGAAATTTGGATAAGCCAGGTTATGTTGAAACAGGTGATGATACTGCGCACCCAATTACGCAGGTTGGTAAAGTGCCATTGGCTATGCAGGATGGCAAAACAAAGTACTTGGCAGATGTACTTCATGTTCCAAAAATCACTAAGAACCTGGTTTCAGTTGGCCAGATGGTTGAGCAAGGTCTGCAGGTTAGATTTAATCCTGATGGATGCTTTGTTGAGGACTTGAAAAATAAGTGCCGCTTGGTTGTGAAAGGCAACAAAAATGGCAGAATGTTCACCTTGGATGTTGATATGCCTGAGGTGAAAGTTGCTATGTTTGCGCATGGGAGAGGTGTCATTGCAGATATTGAGATATGGCACAAGCGCATTGGGCACGTGAATATACAAAGGCTGAAATCTATGCAAACGAAAAACATTGTTGCAGGTTTGCCTAAATTCAGAGTTGAGGGAATGCAAAAGGTATGTGAAGCATGCCAAATGGGTAAGCAGGCCAGACATGCATTTCCCAAAAATCCTAAGGTGAGCAGAAGACCTTTGGAAGTGATCCATTCAGATGTTTGGACAACCAAAGCTGCTTCTATTGGTGGATGCCATTATTATGTGATGTTTATTGATGACTACACTAGGAAGGTGTGGATTTATTTTATGAAGCACAAAAGTGAAGTGTTCAGCCATTTCAAGGCTTTTAAGGCCATGGTTGAAAAAGAGAAAGGTGTGCATATTAAAGTGCTAAGATCTGATGGAGGGGGAGAGTACTTTTCAGAAGAATTTTGTGAATATCTGAAAGAACAGGGAATTCAAAGGAAGTACTCATGCAGGTCTACCCCTCAGCAGAATGGGGTTGCAGAAAGGAAGAACAGGCATATTGCAGAAGTAGGACGGGCGATCCTAAATGAGAAAAACATGCCTGATTATTTTTGGGCTGAAGCAGTAGCAACTGCTGTTTATATTATGAACAGAACCCCCACTGCAGCTGTCCATGGCATGACGCCTAAAGAAATGTATACAGGCCAAAAACCAGATATTTCTCACTTGAAGGTATTTGGTTGCATAGCTTATGTTCATGTTCCTGATGAGAAGAGAACAAAGCTGGATCCAAAGGCAGAAAAATGCATCTTTATTGGATATGCTCTGCACCAGAAAGGGTATCGCTGTTATAACCCTTCCACCCGCAAAATGCAAGTGAGCAGAGATGTTGTTTTTGATGAAATGAGCAGCTGGTATGCACCAACTGTTATGGTAGGAGATGCAGATGCAGGAAATGGGAATGCTGCAATAAATCCAGAGCAGCAATCTCAAGCCTTGAGTAGACCCAGAGAGTCCTCTACTAGTGGATCTAATGCATGGACAGGGAGATTGAGATCTAGTGAATCGTCACATGGCAGTCCTGATAGTGTTGTGCAGGTATCACATAAGGGAAAAGAAAAAGTGGACCATGCTCCAGTGTTTGATGTGTCTGCTGGTAGCTCTCATGTTGATGGAGAGTCAAGTGGCTCTGAAATGAGCCTTGATGAGGAACTTGGGATTCCTTCTGTTGTTACACCTGGTGCAAGGAAAAGCAGGCATGATTTAAAGACTCCTGCAACTGATCCAGTTGTACGAAGGTCCACTCGTATTAAGTATCCAGTTGACAGGCTGAGATATGATGGGTATATAGCACATCACTATGCTTATATGGTCAAGGTTCTAGAGGAGCCAGAGCCCACATGTTTTGAGGATGCAGCAGGGCATAAAAATTGGGAAGCAGCTATGGATGAAGAGATGGCTACCTTGGATGCAAACCACACTTGGGATTTGATGCCTTTGCCTCATGATAAGAAGGCTATTGGCTGCAAGTGGGTTTACAAAGTAAAGCACAATGCTGATGGGTCTGTTAGCAGGTACAAGGCAAGATTGGTTGCCAAAGGTTTTGCACAGACATATGGAATTGACTATGAGGAAACTTTCAGCCCAGTTGCAAGGATGGCAACCGTGAGAGCAGTAATTGCTATGGCTGCTGCAAAGGGATGGTCTTTGCATCAGATGGATGTGAAAAATGCCTTCTTGCATGGTGATTTGCAGGAAGAGGTTTATATGATGCAGCCAGAAGGTTATGAGGATAATTCACACCCCGATTTTGTATGCAGGTTGCGCAAAGCCTTGTATGGCTTAAAACAGGCACCGAGGGCATGGTCAGACAAGATAGGGCAATATCTTGTCACTATTGGATTTCAGATTTCCAATTCAGATTTTTCACTTTATGTGAAAAGGACAAACAGAGGGATTGTGCTTGTAGTCATCTATGTTGATGACTTGATTATTACAGGTGATAGTGATGCAGACATTAATGAAGTGAAGCTGCTGTTGAAGCAAAAATTTGAGATGAAGGATTTGGGAGAGCTGCGTTACTTCTTGGGCATTGAGGTTATTAGATCCCCGAGTGGGATATGGCTGTTGCAAAGGCAATACGGTTTGGACATGCTGTCCAAATATGGGATGACAGGCTGTAAGCCTATCTCTGTTCCATTGGAGCAGAATGTGAAGCTCAATGCAGAGACAGGTGAGCTTCTTGAAGATATTACTATGTACAGGCGCATAGTAGGTAGCTTGATTTACATGACTATAACCAGACCAGATTTGAGCTATGCTGTGGGGCTGGTGAGTCAGTTTATGCAGGCACCGAGGAAGCCACATTTGGATGCGGCTAGGCGCATACTGCGGTATGTGAAGTCCACATTGCATTATGGACTTTTTTATGAAGCTGTGTGTGCATTACAGGTACATGGATACATAGATGCTGACTGGGCTGGTAGTGTCTCAGACAGGAGATCTACTAGTGGTTTTATGTTTTCCCTTGGGAGTGGTGCCATCAGTTGGAGCAGCAAGAAGCAGCCAACAGTTGCCTTGTCGAGCACAGAGGCTGAGTACAGGGGTGCAGCAATGGCTGCATGTGAGGTAGCTTGGTTACGGAAGCTACTTGCAGATATGGGACAGTCAGTTCATGCAGCAGTTGTCATTCATTGTGACAACATTAGCAGCATCATGCTTGCTAATAACCCAGTTTATCATGCTAGAACGAAGCACATTGAGGTGCATTATCACTTTGTGAGAGAGAAGGTTCTAGCTGGTGAGATTGATCTTGTCTATGTCAGCACTGAGGAGCAGGTGGCTGATATTTTTACGAAGGCATTGGGTACCGAGAAGCTTCGCAGATTTAGGATCTTGCTTGGTGTACGTGAGATGGATTTGAGCTTGAGGGGGAGTGTTGAGATATCAAGCTCTACCCCCGATATATCTCTTGGATGACTATCATGGATGACTATCATTTATGTCACCGCCTATGTTAGTTGTACTCGTGGTGTAGTTAGACTACCACGTATGTTTTTAGTTTGGGTTCACATATGAACCACGTATTCTAGGGTTTGACATATAGGGTATTTCCCTCTTCTATTGTATTGTTGTTGTGTGCAAAAGTGAAGAAAGGCTTCACCCTCCAACCTTGTGTCCTCTCTCTTTTGTGTGTTGTCAAGAAAGCTGCACTTGAGTCTCCTATCTCTCTCCCTTATTCTTTACAGTGGGCACCTAACTGTGCCTCTAGCACTCACACATAGAAACATAAGGTGTGCCTGAGGCATACACCTTGAGATATCCCAACAGACACTATAAGGGGATGGTTATTTTTTGTGATCTATATCGGTGAAAAAGACATTGGGATTTTAACTTTTGAAACATTAGTATGTCCATCGGTATGTTCGTGGGAAGAGACATGTTGGTATGTGCATTGGGCATGGACGAAACCTACAACTGCAAATTTTTCAGTATGTTTGTTGATATAGCTAACAGGAACTAACAACGTGTTTTCTATATTATAAAATCTTGTGGAGGAGAATGGGGCTTGTTTCAGTCCCTTTCTGCCTTACTATAATTGAATGGGGCTTGTTTTCAGGGACGACTTCTGACAAGCCCCCATAGGGAACCAACCCCCTCACCTACATAGGGAAGCGAGGCCTATCAGACTCAGATATTCGAAACTAAGGCAGTCAATAGAGCGAGCGAGAAAAAGCAAGCAAGCCCAAAAAAGCGAGCAACAATTAGTTGAATGGTTGGAAAATCAAGCAAGCAAAGAAAGAATCTAAGTGTTTTATGAAATAATTGCTTGAAGTACAAAGTATTCAAAAGGGTGGTTATGTGTCACATTTCTTGAAATTGAGTAGTCTAAAGTTAAGGACTATTGTAACATGACCCCATTTGGGTTTGGCAATTACTCCAAGGTCACTCATAAACATGTAACATAGCTCTTTAGTGCATTACGGAGTATTTTTTAGTGAGGGGACTAACATGCTATTATGTGCATGAGGGGATTTATAAAATAGCAACTTAATGTAATTCATATATGTAGATTTATGAATTTTAAGATTGAAAATGTAACCACGTATAGGGGTTTAACCATCTACATTAGAAAATGTAAAAATGCAAGAATAGGGGTAATGTTTAACACATGCTTGCTTGCACATGCTTTATGGGTTTATGAAGAGTGATCCCAAGAGCATTTGCAATTAAAACATAGAGGATGTTAAATTTTGTTTTTTTTATTCAAAATAGATAGTCTTCTTGCTCCCTATTATGGGAAACCTTACTTTGAACTTGGTGCAAGAAATTGGACAAAATTTCACAAAATTTATATTCTGATGCACACTTTTTTTTAGATGGTGCAAAAAGGCATGATATTCATCTAAAGAATGCCTTGTCATTTGATTTGATATGTAACATTATGCCATTTATAGTTGACAATCAAAAGATGTAGGGATGTTAAAAATGCATCTTTTGGGCCAAAACAATCAAATGTTGACATCTTGCAAAAATACAAGGATGTGAAAATGTCATCTTTTGGGCCAAAAGAGGGAGTGCATCATCCTTGTATCGTTTGATTTACAAGTCCAAACGGGGTCATGTTACATATCAAATCAAATGGCAAGGCGTACTTTAGATGATTATCATGTCTTTGTGCACCATGTGCTAAAATTTAATGCACCAAAATATGAATTTATGGTCAATTTGTTGCTTTGGTAAGATTAGTGGGAGGTAAGAATAAATCATTAGGGAAGGATATTTTTGCAGTAACAAAGAAGATGGCTTTTGTTCCAAGAGTGAACAAAGTTAAAAAAGCTAAGCATTTACATATGCATGGAATCTAGACTAATCCATGCAAGGAGCCCTTGGAAACACCCCACTTGTGTGGAAGGTTGCATTGATGATCTCAATTACTCTAGTGGAAAGAGAGAACTTGATTGCAATAGGGTTTTTCTTTGATACAAACTATGATATGCAAATCAAACATACAAACTGTCTCATGGATGATGTGAAATTAGTGTTAGTGACTTTAAAGTTATATGCATATTTAACCTTCTAGCATTGAGGAAACATATGGACTTTTGAATAAGTTATTATTTTTTCCTATTGAAATGGGGGATTTCTAATTCTTTTATTATTATTTATCGATTGCTTTTTTTGGCTTGCTCGCTTTTGGTTGCTCACTTTTGTGGTAATCCTCTCTGAGACCTTGTCCTACACCATTTGGAACTATAATGGTACCAAGTATGGTGAGAACCAAGGAAGTTATCGGAATCCTATACAGGTCACCACCATCAGAGACTTACACATGGTCATGAAGCTACCATCCAACGATTGTAGTTCCCTCGTGATCCAGCTTCTTGAAAGGAGCTTGCATGCCCTATTACTAGTATGTGTCGTTATACTAATTTTCTATAAAAAAATCCCCAATCGTCGATTTCTTTTGAACAAAATAAAAAATATTAGATGGAATGTATTCAAACTAAACTAAAAGTTACAAAACAAGTACGTAGCACACATGCTTTGGTTTTGGACCTCCACCACTCTTGAGGTCATACAAGGAGCTAGGCTCTTTTTGACACATATACGGACATAAATACATTAGAATAATTTTTTTCTAAACATGAAAACATCGGTAACTAAGTCAGTATGTTAATTGGAATGAGAATGTTGCTACGTCGCTCTGTATGTCCATCAATATGCTTGTCAATATTCTCGTTCCAAGGTATAGTCATCGGTATACACATTGGTATGCACATCGGTATGCATGTCATCACTAAATACCAATGCTATTTTATTTTTATGTTCTAAAACTCATGGAAAAAAATAGGACTTGTTTTAGCATTGAAAACTATGATATCATAGTTCTCGGGTCAACGTTTGCTTGGGTGTAGCCAATCATGAAACTATTTTTGGGGCCATTTTGGGGCCGTGATGCGATGTGATTTTGGGTGAATATTTGAATATTGTATGGACCAGTGCTCTCATGACCAAAATATTTCCCGATGTCATGAAGGCGAACTACCGTAATAATGAGACACAGTCTTTTTGTTCTAAACACCACAAAGCTCAACAAATGGCATCTCTGTACTACTTTTCACACTGTAGTGTCTGGCCTAAGCTGCCTGACCACTTATCATTACACCGCCTTTTGCCGTAGCTTTTCCACCTATCATGGCTTGGAGAGACCATGGCATTGGTCCTGGGCATAATAATTAGATGCAATCTATCATTCTGAAGGCCATCGTAGCATAGCCTCTGGCTTGACAACCTGTCATCGTGTAGTCTTTTGCCGCATCTTTATCCACAGCCCATGCAAATCATAGGTTGGCTTGGAGAGACCATTGCACTGGTCTGAGCATCGCCTTAGTGTAGTCTCTGACGACTTGTCATTGCCCAAAATTCAAGGTTGTCTTAGAGAGACCACCGCACTGGTTCTTGGAGTTCTTGCTCCGTTACCTATTTTTACGTATTACAGGTGAAGGTCTATCATAACCAATGCACTAGCAAATAGAAGGAGATCTACGATAGCCACCACGCTAGTTCTTGGAGTTATATATTATTGTACCAAGAAAATGTATTCTGTTGTGCAACCAAGGAAAATGGATTGACGATATGGCCCATGAGGGGACCCCTTTAAGGGCAAGGGCCATATCAACATGCATTATACACAATATTCAGGATGCCATTGGGCAAAAATGGCATGTTGATATGGCCCTTGCCCCTAAAGGGGATCCGTCAAGGGCCATATTGTTAATTGCATTTTTTGAAAGTTTAATTATTTTTTTCTAGATGTATCTCCATGAAACCACAATGGTGGATTGTTGGAGTTATTTTAGCACTATTTTGGTCATAAACCAAGGAAATCGTAGTCCCTTCTTTCTTGGTATTTTAGTCCTTGTTGCATTAAATATAAATGAGGGCAAAAGCATAATTTATCAAGTGAAAATTGAGCAAAAGAGATTACAATGTACAGCTATGTCCAATAACATTATATAAAAATTAACAACTTATACCGAGGAAATACTGAACAGAGGATCTTACATAAATAAACTTAGCAATTGCTGAGAGCCTTCTATGAGCTTCCTGAAACTTCTTCTTTCCGCCCTTCTTCTTTTTGTCACCACTAATAGAGGACTCACCTTTGGTGGAGGAACCACCTTTGCCTTTCACAGTGGTAGAGAACGCAACATCCCCATTGCCACCTCCATCTTGAGCTTTAAGCCTCAATTCCTCCTCCATAAGTAAAGCATAGAACTCCTCAAATGACAACGGTTGGGGGCTCACCTGAGTGTTAAGTGTTGTTACCAGTCCATCAAACCTTGGTGGACATATGCAGAGACACCGCCAAGCTAGCTCTTTGCTTGTCTTTTGTATCCCAACACCAGCCATTTAGTCACATAGATTTTTGATTTGGGTTATGAACGCCTCTGCTCTCTCTCCTTCATTAAACTTCTCAATTGCGAGTTGATTCTCCATGTTCTGGATTATCCTTGTCTGATTCCACATCTCATACTGACTCTTCAATATGTTCTAGGCCATAGTTGCCTTACATGTATGCTGAATCAAGGTCAAAACACTATTAATAGTACTTGTAACCAAGGCACACAGAGCATCTAAGTTCCTGCGTTTCCAAGCTCATAGAAGGTCGGCATTAGGAGGGTTTGATACCATGTTAAATTACACAGTGCAGCAGAACACAAATTGAACAAAGAATAGAGAGTAGAGAGCAAACTGGAGATGAATAAAATTTTCCTTCAGTATTGATGTAGTACAGATGATGGCTCCATCCACCCGTGTGCTCCCATAGTGGAGCTTAGATGGCGATCTAGACAGATACTAGGTGAAGAGCTACTAGCTTGAAGATCTGATCTGGTACAATGGACTGGGGAAGTCGCCTCTTTATAGCTATGAGGGCGGCGATAGTCGGATCAACGTAGTCAGTGGAACCAACCTAGTGAGTGAATCCAACCAATCAACCTAGTCGATGGAACTGACTAGTCGTCCATGCAATATTCAGGGAATATTCTAGCTGGCCGAATCGTGTTTTTGTGCAAATCCCCCATTTCGAGCATTTTTGCCCTTTTTTGGGCCTCTGGCCATTAGTTTTTGGTGTCTCCAGGGTCAATTTAGGGGTTTCGGCCCGCTCTGAATGCACTGGCGATGTCAAAATCATTAGATGCTACACAAAAAATCATCCTTTAAAGATTGTATATGTAAGACATAATGAAAGAAAATGATTTTGAATACGACTTATTTTATATTTTTACATGGTTTTTGGTATTTTTCCAATGTTACGTTGACCCTCTTTTGATTGGTCGGGAGCCTATTTTTCTAAACTCTAAAAGGCCCCAAAATGAGCTCCCTTTTTTCCTAATGCATCGTATCCTCCTTTGGCTCCCTATAAATTTTTAATGCAACAAGCTAGATTGGCAAAAAACAGAGTTGTATAAATTCTCTCTTGCTTAGATGAGGCTCTCAGCAATGGCTAGATGTAATCTTTTAGCCTCAAAAGCTCTCAATGATCTTTTGGCTCACTGGATGTAATGTTTTGGTCTCTAAGGCTCTCAGCAATTGCTAAATTTTTATTACATTTATGTAATCTCTTTTTGTTCAATTTGAGGCTCTTAGTATGCACTGTTGTTAACTTTTATATTTTGAATGGTTATGGTCGATAGCTGTAATACTTTGGCATTTAAGGCTCTTAACAATTGTCAAATTTTTATAAATGTAATGTCCTCTATTCAATTTTTGCTCGGTATAAGTTGTTAATTTTTATATAACGTTATTGGACATATATTTTTTATATAACATTTTTGGACATAGATGTACATTGTAATCTCTTTTGCTGAATTTTCACTTGATAAATTATACTTTTTCCCTCATTTATATTTAATGCATCAAGGACTAAAGTACTAGGAAAGAAGGATTACAATTTTCTTGCTTATGACCAAAATAGCGCTAAAATAACTCCAATGACCCACCGTTGTGGTTTCATGGAGATACATCTAGAAAAATACAATTAAACTTTCAGAAAATGCAATTGGTGATATGGCCCTCGAGGGATCCCTTTTAGGGGCTAGGGCCATATCAACATGCATTATACAATATCCAGGATGCCACTAGGTAGAACTGGCATGTTGATATTTCCCTTGCCCCTAAAGGGGACCCCTCATGGGCCATATCGTCAATTGCATTTTGCTTGGTTGCACAATGGAATACAGTTTCTTGATACACAAATATATAACTCCAAGAACCAGCATGGTGGCTACCATAGATCTCCTTCTGTTTGCCAGTGTGCTGCTCATGATAGATATCCACTTGTAATACGTAAAAATAGGTAACAGAGCTAGAACTCCAAGAACCAGTGTGGTGGTCTCTCTAAGACAACCTTGAATTCTTGGCGATGACAGGTCATTAGTCTAGAGACTGTGTTGAGGCGATGCTCAGAACAGCGCAGTGGTCTCTCCAAGCCAACCTATGATTTGCATGGGCTACGGGTAAAGATGCGGCAAAAGCTTGCATGATGATAGGTGGTCAGTAGAGACTATGCTATGACGGTGTTAAGAATGATAGATTGTGTCTAATTATTATGCCAAGAACCATCGCGGTGGTCTCTCTAAGCCATGACAGGTGGAAAAGCTATGGCAAAAGGCAGTGTAATGATAAGTGGTTAAGCGGCTTGGGCCAGGAGATTGCACTGTGCAAAGCAGTGCAAAGATGCCATGTGTAAAGCTATGTGGTGTTCAGAACAAAAAGACTGTGTCTCATTATTACGTGAGTTTGCCTTCATGACATCGTGAAAATTTCCAGTCATGAGAGCGCTGGTCCATACAAAATTCAAATATTCACCCAGAAGCGCATCGCGTTGCAGCCCCAAATTGGGCCCAAAAATAGTTTTATGATTGGCTATACCCAAGTAAACGTTGACCCAATACTGAAACAAGTCCTATTTTTTTCCATGAGTTTTAAAACATAAAAATAAAATAGCATTGGTATTTAGTGGATGACATGTATACCGATGTGCATACCAATGTGTATACTAATGACTATACCAATAACGAGAATATTGACAAGCATATCGATGGACATACAGAGCAACATAGCGACATGCTCATTTCAATTGACATACTGACTTAGTTATTGATGTTTTCATGTTTAGAAAAAAATTATTCTAATGTGTTTGTGTCCGTATGTGTGTCAAAAAGAGCCCAGCTCCTTATATGACCTCAAGAGTGATGGAGGTCCAAAACCAAAGCATGCGTGGAAAGCATGTGTGCTACATACTTGTTTTGTAACTTTTAGTTTAGTTTGAGTAAAGTTCCATCTAATGTTTTTTATTTGGTTCAAAAGAAATCGACGATTGGGCAATTTTTTAATCAAAATTAGTATAACTATGCATACTAGTAACAGGGCATGCAAGCTCCTTTCAAGAAGCTGGATCATGAGGGAACTACAATCGATTGGATGGTAGCTTCATGACCATGTGTAAGTCTCTGATTGTGGTGATCTGTATAGGATTCCAAGAAGCTCCTTGGTTTTGACCATAAGGTACCATTACAGCTCCAAATGGTGCAGGAAAAGGTCTCAGAGAGGATTTCCAAAAAAGCGAGTGAGCCAAAAAAAGCAAGCGATAAAAAATAATAAAAGAATTAGAAATCCCCCATTTCAAGCCCAAAAGAGGACATTTTCACATCCTTGTATTTTTGCAAGATGTCAACATTTGATTGTTTTGGCCCAAAAGATGCGTATTTAACATCCCTGCATCTTTTGATTGTCAAATATAAATGGCATAATGTTACATATCAAATCAAGTAACAAGGCATGATTTAGATAAATATCATGCCTTTCTGCACCATCTTAAAAAAAAGTGTGCATCAGAATATAAATTTTGTGAAATTCTGTCCAATTTATTGCACCAAGTCCAAAGTAAGGTTTCCCATAATAGGGAGCAAGAAGACACTACCTATTTTGAAAAAAAAAACCAAAATGTTAACATCCTAGTCTACGTTTTATTTGCACTCTTGGGATCACTCTTCAGAAACCCATAAAGCATGTGCAAGCAAGCATGTGTTAAAAATTACCCCTATTCTTGCATTTTTACATTTTCTCATGTAAATGGTTTAACCCCTATATGTGTTTACATTTTGAATCTTAAAGTTGTGACACTCCTTCATAAATCTACATATACGAATTACATTAAGTTGCTATTTTGTAAATCCCCTCATGCACATAATAGCATGTTAGCCCCCCCACTAAAAAATACTCCTCAATGCACTAAAGAGCTATGTTACATGTTTATGAGTGACCTCGGGGTAATTGCCAAACCCAAATGGGGTCATGTTACAATAATCCTTATCTTTAGACTACTTAATTTCAAGAAATGTGCACCATAGAGATGAAAGTCGTGCCTGAGTGTCATATAATCATATGATCTTGGTTGGGGTCTCTCCCCACTTGCCATGCCCTCTCTATCATGTGCTCAGCCACACTTAGAGTACGAACCATGAAAGCAATTGCATCTGCCATTGGTATAGCCGATGTGCGTGGGATCCCACGACGTACTCTAATGTTGAGAGCCTTACTGGCTCTCTGTTGCTACTCCATGAGGGTAGCCAAAATGGTTACCCTAGCGGGTTCCCATTTGGCAAGCTTTTGTTGTATTTTCTACATTGTTACATGCAACGTTATGAGGCCACAAGGGGGGCACTAGCCAACCCATCGAGAACACAAGTGAGGGCTTGGGATCTGGAGCTGAAAGAAAGGGTTTCAACAAGGGAAGAGGTGAGGGTGGAGATTCGCGTAACTCTAATTTGATGAGGATGATGAGGAGAATGAGCCGGATGATCAATATATTTGTTAACTTAGATATATAGATACTTTTATCTATGATCTTGAACATAGTCACCTTTTGACCAATATATTATTTTGAAGCTCTCTTTTGCCATGTGTTCATTTTGTACTATCCTCTTTTTAAGTAAACTATTGTATACATGATGTGAGAGTTTATTTAGTATTTTTGTCATTGTGTAGCTCTCTTTTGGCATATGCATATTCATTTTTGTACCTCTTTTGAAGGAAAATTCTAAACTATATGATACAATAGCTTTCAATTATAGTAAGGCAGAAAGGGACTGAAACAAGCCCCATTCTCCTCCACAAAATTTTTTTAATATAGAAAACACATTGTTAGTTTCTGTTGGCTATATCAACAAACATACTGAAAAATTTGATGTTCTAGGTTTGGTCCACGCCCGATGCACATACCAACATGTCTCTTCCTACGAACATACCGTCGATGGACATACTAATGTTTCCAAAGTTAAAATTCAAATGTATTTTTCAGCGTTTCAGCGATAATATAGATGTCAGAAAATAACCATCACCCTATAGTGTCTACTAATATTTTCATTGGTATTTCCATTAGTATTTTTATTGATGCATAATGCATATGCCGGTGGTCAATTATAGACGGATGTACATATGCTTTTACACTTGAAATTATTTTTTTCTTCACAAATTTCATTGGTATTAGAGTTTGAAATTGCCGAATACCTTGTAGTACATTGCACTTCATAACATTACTTATTCCATACATCATGGACACAACTATAGAAAAAAGGAAAGTTTCATAAGGAAAAAGACACGAGTGGTCTCGGGATGGTAAAGGAGGATTGAAACATTGTACGTCATAAAGTTACCATAATGATCTCTTTTGGAAGTTCTTGAAGGCTCATGTTACCATAATTAAGGAGCACCCTTGAGGCACCCTCTTCACCCCCTTTCAACTGATTATTATTCCCACCTATTGCAACAATCCATAAAATTCTTCATTTAATCTTTTATTAATGTATTCCCAAGTTTGAGTATACAACCATTGCCAACATTTGGCTATTATAGCCATCTTAGAAATTTTTAAAAATAAAAAAATAAATAAAAGGTAGACAAAAAGGATGGGCATAGCCCTACAAGAGCTCAAAGAGCTGAGAGTCAAGTCAAGAGTCAAGGCAGCTAGCTAAAATATTTCCTTAGCCAAAGTATAAACTATGGCAGTTGCCAAGTAGACTAAGGATAAAGGGTCGTAGGAGGCTTCCCTTCAATTGATTGAGCAACTAGTCTAAGTCCATGCATAAAGGCTTGTAGTTGCGAAGTACCATTGAGCAAATAACTATAATGCCATTGGTGTCTAGATCCATGCAACGATGAAGATTCCTTTGTCCTTGTGGGTACATCATTAATGACTCCTAAGCTTTATAAAGAATGCTGTAAAAGTTCATTTGTGCATGGCCTGAGATGGCGGTGGGTTGAAGCTTGCCTTTCCACCTGCATAATCTGTATAACATAATAATCAGTTGGAACTCCCCATTTTCTACCATCTGATAATCTACAATCTTCGGCAAACACACCTAGCTCTTTATCCGCGTTCCGATTTCTCAGCTCACGATATGTTTGCGCGATGGAGCAGCATAGACAAAAGCAATCCGTGCAGACGTCGTTGCAAGGCTCTTCAGGAAGGTTGTATCTTTGCCGTAACAGCAAGCTGCATCGAGGGGAAAATTCAAATCAGTCGTCCGCTGTTTGTCCTTTTTAATGAGAAAGCCTTGATTTGATGGTAAGCCTATTCTAGCAGTAGCAATTGAGTGTACATGCGATCGGGTTGTATGAGCGTATACTGAACTCTAGTATTCTAGGAAATCACACCTAGATCACCCTGTCGTTCCATACAAACAAAAGTTAGAATGCTGGAGTAGTAACCCGAAAAGGCGGGGTGATCCAGTTGTATATTCCCAGATAACTTAGATTGCAGGAGACTCACATGTTTGTCCACGATCCAATATGCTGACCACGCGCCCCACAACAACACAAGGACAGCAGATGATGCACAAGCCTGCACATCCGATGGCATATATTTTGATCATCAGCATCTCCTGGCAGTTTCACCCCTTAGATTTTATATGCGAGTTGCAATGTCGATATCAGACTTTTGCTCAACACGACGTATGGTTTTCGGTGAAACAAATGTCGGGGGAATTACAGAAGCAGCCAGCGTTTCTCTCTTACATGATCCACAATCCTCAAAGCAGCCACACAGGCCGGTAGTCCAGCGTCCAGATTGCGGTTCCATCTTGCAGGCGATGATCAATGCAGGAACTACAAGGGTGGGCAGGAGCGATGATATGTGTGGTGCAGATGAGAAATTCTTCGATCAAAGTTGTGTAGAGTGAATTTGAGTGGAAACTATCTTTATGGTTGCCGAGGTGCCATGAATAGTTTCGGATGGTTGCCGAGGTGCCATCATTGCTCGCACCAATTCACCTAAATTATTGTCCCCCCATTAACTCCCCTGCGTTGCCCTTTTGTCGCCATCTCCCGTGCTTTGCACCTCCTTTGCCGCCTCTCGATTTCTCTAGCCTCTCCCTCCCATTGTAAGTGTTGAAGTAGGGAGCCACCATACAAAAAGAGTCACTACAAAAGGAGGATGTGAGTCAATAAACCAACAACGCCATCACCCTTAGAGATTCCCTTTTTTTCCGATTTGAAATGATGACATGTATACTTGTTCCCAACACATGAAATGGTATCGTGTGTCCTCCCCCACCGAACCCATCCCTATAGTGCCAAGGTGTGTGGCTCAAGACATTATCAATATGTTGAATAGTTTCAGTTGTGGACCTGTAGCAATCGTTAAGCGTTTAGGATGGGAATCCATTCGTCATCATTACTCTCATCCTAGACGAAGTGGTCCAAGATGGGTCTAGGATGGGAATAAAAACTTTTTCTCCCTCCTAGATCGTGGTCTCAAGACCCTACAAGCCAAAATTGGATCCCCTTTTTTTGAGATTTGAAAGCATTGAATAATGACATGTGTCCTTGTGCCCACCTTCTAAACACATGAATGCTACCATGTTTGCTCTCCCACCTAATCCATCCTTAGTTTTTTTTAAATTGAAATAGGTCTACTTATATATTAATCAAAACGACCAACTTACAACTAAAACAAAATGCTGTCAAGACGAGCTCTTACAAAATCATCAGGCCAGCTAGCTACTAGCCATCTGGTTTGGTTCACTATATCCATAACAACCTTCTTATATGTCAGGGAAAACACATCAGTCTTGTTCATAGAGGCCTCACATCTAGCTAACCATATTCTATGAAGCGTTGAATATCTAGTACCATCCCAAATAATGGACTTATTTGTCTGGAGGTCGGCTTCGAAGATGGCAGCACCCTTGGAGATATACTCCAGCCCTAGGTCCTTGGCGCACCATGGTCGGATAGCTCCCCAAAGATTTCGCACCCACGGGCATCCCCAAAATAGATGGGTAAGAGACTTTGCTCCAACTTTGCAAATTTTGCATCTGTCATCGACTTGTAGCTAAGGGACTAGGGTGCCTACTGGGAAGTGCCCCCCTCCTATCCTCCACAGGGAAAAATTGACCCAGCTATAAGGAGTAGCTTTCCATGCCCGGCCAAATCTGCCCCTCCATGTTATCTCCAAGTCCTCCCTCTACCATCTATCATTATATCTTTGATGCCAACTCTCCTTAACTGCACACATTACATCCATTTGCCTCGCTGTTGTTAGTTTGTTTAGCAGGATCCTTGAGTCCAATTCCCATTCCTCTGGAGTCAAGGCCATTAAGGAGCATACATTAGACAAGCACATAGATGGTATTTGACTCATAATCCTAGCCAAGAAAATAAGCACAGCTAGGGACAGCTAAAAATAATCCTTCCCTGTGTGGGTTCCACAGGTTTTCCCAATCGTGTATGTCCTTGGCATCTATTCTCCCTACCATGGCTTCATTTCCAACTGCAAAGCAGCCTCTGCCGACTAGCCAGGCACTTGCCTCCTCCTTGTGCTAAGAGTCAAGAGAACTAGGAATGGATTAGGAGTTAGAAAGACTAATCCATCCCTAGTTCTCTGGACTCTTAGCACATGGTTAGGATACTGAATATGGATGGGACCACTTTTGACCATTCCCATCCTATTTCTAAGACCTTACCTATGATATGGTGGCATTTGGCTTGTTTCATCATCTTACATTTAAATGATGAATAAAGATATCATTTTCAAGTACATTCCTCTAAAGATTAATGATTAAACATTAGAATATAAATTCCATGGGAGGAGATGACTGACGTCTTGCATGCAAATTAGAAAACCTCCTAGTTGATTGCCTTTGCTAAATAAATTTGAACTGGGGAGTGAGTTATTCAAGTAGAAGACACAACTATAATTGTTTGAATAGATCTCGTTTGTTATATCATATGCAATTAACAGAGTCAATTTTTGCTTGAATTGTCTTCACATGGTGATTAAGAATTATATTCTTTTGACTTTTGTATAGGATCTGGGCACATATGTGTTAAATCTCCATGGGATCGACATAGAGTCACATGATGCCTATAGTGATTAGTCAATAAATAAAAATAAAAATAAAAAACCATTGAATATGCAAATGTAAAGTTCAAATAGCAAAAAATAATTTGTATCATTTTATACAATATTATACACGTAATATTATAAGAGAGTTGATGTAATAATATATGAGTTAAAAAAATGTGCCATGTTCTCTTATTAAAATTTTGCAAAGTAAAAGAATTTTTTAAGAATCAACAATAAAGTCTTCTTTTGCAACACCTATGGACATAAGAGTTTAAGTCACATATCATAGAATGCAAAGTATATGCATTTAAGTCACCTTTCATAGAATGCAAAGTAGAATATTTATTCTTCCATGTTTTGGTTTGTCAATTTGCAAAATACATCTATATCATTATTGATCACTAGTACTCAATTCTTCATAACTTTCAAAAATACTAACGTACTTTGAAACAAAAAATTAACGTAAAATATCTAAGTGTTGTAAAAATAGGTGCCAATATGTTTATATGCATAAAAGGAAAACATGCACAACAAGACAAAGCACCCATAGATGCGTACACAGACGCATTTAATAAACTAAATAAAAACTTACGGGTACATCTATTAGCGTGTCTATTTCCACGTCTAGAGACCCGCGTCTAATAGCGCATCTATATAGCAGACACACACGTGTATGGACGTGCATTTAAATGCTTAAATAGATGCTCTGCTTAAAAATTTAAAAAATAGACAGACGCATTGTTAAACGTGTGTATAGATGCAATTTTTAAATGGCCCTATGAACGCGTTTATAGATGCAAAAATAGATGCTTCCCAAATAAATAGACATGTATATAGATGCGTTTATAGACGCAGTGATAGACACGCTTTATAATATATTTTTTTAAATTTACAGAATGCTGTGTATGTTGTGTATGCTATATAGTTACAAGAATCCGATTTCCACATTGTGTAATTCAATTCTTACAGCCAACTGCATTTTAATTACAATTCCAAATAAAACATTACAAATCCAAAATGCAATAAAATTGAAAGCTCAAAAAGTGCTTGTATGTACATATACCACGAAGCTAAGCCACGTCATGTGGCTTCAAGTACAAAAAATAATAGGAGTGTATATACAAGAGGCACGAAGCCAAGCCAGTGGCTTTAAGTACAAAAAAGAGTAGCTAGCACTACTTCTACGACTAATCTATGTTCTCCACATTCTCGCTCCCTTCCACACTCCCTTCTATGCTCCCTTCTATGCTCCCTTCTGTGCCTCCTTCCTCGTCTTCTTCCTCGTCGTCTTATGCATGGGCTTGTAAATAAGGGACAACATATATCAATGTATGAAAAATCAAATCTTTATTTATAATATTGACATTATTTAATTACTTTCAAATACCTCGGGGGCCACTCCAGTAGCCTGGATATACTGCTCCTCAGTAATCAACCCGTCATGATATAAGTGCCTCCATGTATCTCCTCTGCGATGGTGGTGGTGGTAGGCTATCTCGACAGGAGTAGGGTATCTGCCCACGATCTCAAGCTGCAAGATGACACAATTTGCAGAGGGATTAGTACAAAGAAACAACCTTCTAATAAACTATATAAGCAATATAATTTGAGATTGATTCTTACAAATTGGGCCTCCCATGATTCAACACCCCCTGCTCCAAAATGCATGCTTTTATATTGCTCCATCTAGATCCTTTGTGCCTCCACATGCTGTAGACTGGGGTCCTCCCTTGCTGACTTCATTGCTTTCTTCCACTCATGCTTGTGAGTGGTGTGGGGCAGGCCCCTTGATGGTTGACCTCCCTCGAGTCTGGCAAGCTTCGCTAGTGCCTGCCTCTTAAGCGAAGATCTTTTATTACCAAGTATCGTAACAATCTTTGACTTGGCCCATTTATCTGTGAACTGGTGATTGGGGGGGTTAGGATACCTAGAGCGAACAGCAGCGAGGGTCTCATCAGCCAACCTCTTTGGCTGGTCTTTGAAGTGGATAAAGCAATCTCTGTGATTGTTAGCAATTACAAAGTGCATGAAGGCCATGATGTCCTTCCCCCGCGCATCCATCAAGATGCCTCCTATTTGAGTGATGTCATAGAATATCGTACCATCACTCGGAGGCACGTCTAAATCATCTGAATCATCATTGTCCCCACTGCCACCCCTCCCAAAGCACTGTGCCATGCATCCCCCACCGCTCTCCTTGCTACTATGCCTGATACCATGTCGTGTCGAGCTAGTACGCTGGCCACTCGTAGCTGGAGACTGCACGGGACTACGTTGACCACTCATAGCTGGAGAACCGAGTCTCGACTGCACAGGAGTACGCCGATGGCTCTGCAAGATAGAAGGACCTCCTGACGGCATGGGGGAAGGGGCATAAGATGGCATGGCAAAAGGGGCATAAGATGGCATGGGGGAAGGGGCATAAGACGGCATGGGAGATGGGCCTATGCTGTGTAGTCAGCTGGGCTATGCTGACTCCGCTGGGGTGATCTCAGCTGGTGTGGGGTGGTTTGGAGTCTATAGTGCCGACTCCTGGGGGCTGTTTAGAGTACCCATCATATAGTCGTATAACTCTGCAGGACTAGGAGGGTGCCCTAAAAGGTTATATAAGTCCCTAAAAATAGAATCCCGGGGATTAGGTGAGCTCGAAGCGAATCCTGGCCACATGATGAACTGGAAAAAAGAAAAAAAGATGATTACTGATGAGCTGAGAAGAAAGGGGAAGGGAAGAGAGGATTACTGTCGGAGCGCATCTATAGACACATCTATTTTTGCATATAACAGTGCATCTATAGACGTGGCTATCTGTGTCTACAAATAGGCTAGACACGCGTCTAGACGCGCTTGTACACGCGGTTTTAGATGCGCTCTAAGACACGCCTATAGATGTGCTCCAATAGATGGACTTTTCTAAAAAGTAGAAAAGGACATGTGCCCGAACACAAACGTAACACTGATACCCAAATCATGCGTTTTTTGGATACGAGAAAGTATAAATCCAAAGAGAGCAAACTTCTAAAAAAGATCAACTGCAAAAAGACTTACCTTGGATAGAGGTATGGAAGGTTCTTCTCCTTTTTCAAAGTTGCTTTCTTCCTTGTTCGCCCTCCTCTCCTTTAAGCTTGGAAGTAAGTGTGGGTGCCTTCCTCTTAAGCATCGAAACTATGGATCTGCTAATAACGAAACAAGCAAGCTGCACGAAGTATAAGTAATGTGAAGAAAAGCAAAGCGAGCGCACTGAAAGCAGGTTTAAAAACCACATCTATAGACGTGTCTAATAGCGCGTCTATATATGCATCTAATTACACAGATCAGATGCGGTTTTAGATGTGCTTGTAGATGCACACCACAAAATAGATAGACACGGTTTTAGACGCGCTGGTAGACATGCATTATAGAATAGATAGATGCGGTTTTAGACGCATCTTTAGACATGCCACATAGTTTAAAATTAAATATTTGAAGAAAAGCAAATTTTTTTGGGTTGTTTGTTTGTAGGATGTCTTCATCTTCAACAAGTAGCTCCAGTGAGGATGAATCCCTCCGTATCCACCATCGTGAAATGTGATTGGAGCAAAAAATCAAATGTATGTGTGATCGATGTCGAGGAAACATGTATCGTGCATGCAAGATTATACTCAATCACATCTCAAAGTATGGAGAATGGGTTTGTAACTATCGTGTGCTATATTGGCTGGAAATAAAGATTGCCCGCTAACACCAACTTTTGTTTAGATACTCCATCTTTTATTGTTTACCATATTGGTCCCACCTCAAGATCAATCACCTGCTTGATCCCATGCATATCTTCAAGAATGTGGCATCTACCATTTGGGAGCATTTGAATGGGACACGAGATTCTGCAGGCATAAGGGAGGATCTACATACCATAGGGAGGATGCGTGAAGCTTGGCCACAAGAGAGACCAAATGGGAGTGTTTTTTTACCTCGTGCACCGTGGATGTTATCAAAGCTAGAGATGGTGACAGTGAAGCGTGCTACTACTACAATTCGTACTCCCACTAGATGCATGAGGTGTTTGAAGGGAGCCTTTACAAAGAGCAAGAAAAGAGGTATGCTGCAATTATATGGCTTGAAATCTCATGATTGGCACAAGATGTGAGGTACTTTACATGATACAAAATATGATGCGTATCAATGCTCCATGCAAGTTTGAATGCATATTGCTAATATGCTATACTTTTTATTTTCTAGGTATGTGAGCTCAAAGGAAATAGATCCCACCACATTTGAGAATGCTCGAGTTATGTCAGTGGAGGTGGTTTGTTTAGTGGAGGAGACATTTCCACGTTCTATTCTCATAAGCCAACTATATCTTATAGTGCATTATTTGGTGAATGAGATTGCTAGATGCGGTACTATACATGCACGATGGCTGTTCTTCCTCGAGCACTTCATGAAGACCTTGAAGGGCTTCATGAGACAAAATGCAAGATCCGAAGGTAGCATGGCCAAGGGTTGGTTGGTACAAGAGTCACTTGTATATATTTTTGAGTTTCTTGTTGATGTGGATAGCTCTCTCCCACGACTATGGAGAGATGATGAAGACCTAAGGATGACCTCCATTGTGCCTCAAGGGAAAGGATGCAACAAAGTAATAGACACAGAGTTGCATAATAGTATCAACCTCTATTGCGTGCTTAATAGTGATGTGATGAAAAGATGGGTGACAAGATACGAGGATGCAAAGGCAAGAAGACAAGAAGAAAGAGCCCTCTTTCATACACACCACGGATCTCGTGTGCCATACCCTCAGTATCTAAGAGCACTTCCAAAGGATATTCATGTGGATTGGCTACTTGATGAAATGGAGAAATCAGAGAAAGACGAGGGGATGCATATCACAATGGAAGAATGGGAGTATGATAGGGGATGCATGAGCAAGGTCGGTATATAGAATATTATGCATAAGTTAGGAGCTTTCAATAATTTAGATTGCTTACTTACTTGATTATTTCTTGGTGTAGTGCACTATGTTCAATGCTATATGGTGTGAGGGCAAGCATTTTCGAACACAACGGATTGATGATAAGAGAAACACACAAGATTGCGGCATCATTGCTAGCTTTGATGGAGCCAATGGAGCCATGGATGATTATTGTGGCATAATCCAAGATATTATTAAGCTTGACTTTCGATGCTTCTTTGTGTATGTTTTGGATGTAAAGTGGTTTAAGGACGTGGTGGAAAGAGGCCCTAATGCAACAATCAAATTCCATGCAAGTGGCTTTGTAACTATTGACTCCACAAAGTTTTGG
This sequence comes from Dipteris shenzhenensis, assembly GCF_047967505.1. NCBI lineage: Eukaryota > Viridiplantae > Streptophyta > Polypodiopsida > Gleicheniales > Dipteridaceae > Dipteris > Dipteris shenzhenensis. The sequence continues at coordinate 10,099,259 of NC_141621.1, read as the reverse complement.
CAAAGTAGGAAGGACACACTAGTACTACCGCAACAATGTGAATAGGTACTGTGCACACATATAAAAATACTTGCTTTTAAATATTTGATGCAAAAAAAATAACATGATTGTATTTGTGTTTGAATTAGGTTTTCTATCAACCAATGGTGGATAATAATAGATGGTGGCATGTCATACCTATTATGCCACATTCCAAAGTGATGTATAGTACATTTACTAATATGGAGCGTATGGAGGATGATCATGGCCATGGACGTGATGATGACCGTGATACGAGAGAGGAGGATGATCATGAGATAGGAGATACATATATTGAGGCCATTACCCATGAGGATGAGCCTACCATTGATGATGCTGATTTTGATGAGCACATGAGTAGCACAAGTAGTAGTGGGTTGAATGTATTTGTAGATCTAAACACTTGTTTGGATTTTAAAGTAGATAGTTTGGCAAGGGTTGATCTCATTGAGGATGAGATTGAACCGTAGGCCATCATTGATATTGGCAAAACTATTTTACATATTGTCTCATTCTCCTCACCTCACTCAATTCTTGTATATGTGGGCTTGCAAAAAAGCATTGATGTTTTTGTTAAAAATATGTGCTTTGGTAATCATGGGCAATGTTTGGAAAGCAATGGTGTACACCAAAATCTCACTTTCTGTATTCTCTGGTTTGCATCTAAATACGCGTCTAATTCCCAGTGTAAACGCACAAATAAACATGGTAATACACGCGCAAATAGATGTGTTGATAAACGCCATGTTAGACGGGCCAGTATTTTCTTAGTTTAGATGTGCAAATAGACGTGTTAATACATGCGCAAATAGACGCGCTGATAAATGCAATGTTAGACGGGCCCGTATTTCTCAGTTTAAACGTGCAAATAGACGTGTTAATACACGTGCAAATAGACGAGTTGTTAGACATGCTATTAGACATGCCCATAATTCCTCTACTCAAGCAATGCCTATAGATGCGCCCGCTATTTTGTGCATCTACCAAGCGCATCTATAGTTGCTTTGTGTTATTGTGATGTCAATATCCCTATGTAGATGGATTGATGGTCATGATAATATTACCATTCCAAGAGGTAATGTTATCATGATCTCTATGTACTCTCATCTAGTAAGAGCTATTAAGTTCCAGATGCAACCTATGCCACAACAAAAGAAGGGTAAGAGTATCTTCAAATTGGATTTAGACACGCATGAGCACATCTTGGGGTCTCTTGGAGTAGTGGACGGGGACGACTGAGATAGTACTAAGAAAATGTATGTAGTCTCATTATAGGGAAACAATATGTCCACTTGTCCTACAAAATGGAATTTGTATTGAGACTGCTGCTTATATCCCAAACAAATAGAGTGCTACTTTTATTAAATTATTTTTGTAAATCCCAAATGATAAAACCCATTCTTGTTTTTAGTATATCCCAACAACCACCGTGTTGGTTTACTCCATTTTGCTCTATTGGATAGTAGACCAAATCCACTATCCCATCCTCAATCAAATCATGCACATAGTGATACTGAATCTCTATATGTTTTGTGCGCACATGAAACGATAGATTTTTAGTAATGGCCATGCAACTCTGATTGTCGCACCTCAGCACAGTTGCCTCATCCTCTTGCCCTCCCATGTGCCATAAGATCCTTCTCAGCCACATTGCTTCACAAGTAGCAAAACATGCTGCCTTGTACTCAACCTCGGTAGAAGACAATGCCATTGTTGGTTGTCTCTTACTAATCCAAGAGAAGATACTTGAACCCTAAAGAGAAACAATATCCAGAAACTGATTTCTTGGAATCAAAATCTCCAACCCAATCTGAGTCACAATGACTAGCCAAGGAAGTGCTCGTGCCATAAGTGATGCCATAAGTGCCCTTCACATACCTGAGCACCTTCATCCCTGCATTCCAATGATTCTCTTGGGGCTTATTGGAGAACCTGCTCAAAATGCCACTGGCAAAACTGATGTCCGCTAGCGTTGCACACATAGATGAGATTGCCGACCAACTTCTTGTACCTTCCCATCTCTGTTGGTGGTGAGGCATCCTCCATAGATAGCCTCGCATTTACCTCCATAGGTGTAGGTATCTCCTTGCACTCGGACATACAAAATGCCTTCAAGTTCTCCCTTGCATATTTCTAGTGAGAGATGAAGATCTTGCTTGGCTCTTGCCAGACTTCAATCCCCAAACAATAGTGCATCAAGCCTAAGTTTATCATCTCAAACTCTATGCTCAACGCCTTTCTAGTCTGTTGGATCATGTCTTCATAGTCACCTATAATAAGGAGATCATCCACATATAGAACAATAATAGTAGATTTTCCACCTTTCTTGTACACATACAAGTTAGCATCTGAGGCACATCTTTTAAAGTTTAATTTATGAAAGAATTTGTCTATCTATTGGTACCATGCTCTTGGGGCCTGTTTCAGCCCGTACAGAGCCTTCTTCAACTTACATACCTTGTTCTTAGAATGGGGGGCCTCAAAACCCAGGTGGCTAAGCCACGTACACCTCCTCCTTGAGGTCACCATTCAAGAATGCTGATTTAACATCCATTTGATAAACTGGCCACTTTTTATGAGCAGCCACCTATAGTATTGTGCGAATAGTGGTCATTCTGGCAGTCGGAGCAAAAGATTCCTAAAAATAACCCTTCAACTTGCAAAAATCCTTGTGCAACCAATCTGGCTTTATACTTTTCTAAAGTCCCATCGGCCTTGTACTTTGCCTTCCAAACCCACTTGGTGCCAATAACCTTTCTGTTAGGTGGTCGATCTACCAGCTCCCAAGTTTCATTCTTCATAATGCTGTCATATTCTACTTGCATAGCATTTTTCCAATCTTGGTCTACAAGTGCTTTCTCCAAACTCATAGGCTCCTTTACTTTTGCAATAATCTCAGCCATTAAGGCCATATTGGCTATGTGAGCAGAAGCCCTCCTTTGCTCCTCGATTCTTTGAGACGGCCTTGGTCCATTTGCATGCTACTCAACAGACATAGGCATCTAGTTATCATGGTCGTAGCTGCCTTACCCATCATGGCAATGGCTTTTCTAGTGGTATAACAACAGGTCGGTGACTTATACCTTCATCATTTGCTATATCCCCCTCCTTTATAGATCCTAGGATAGGTCCATAGTGAATTACCTCTTCGCTTGATTATAAAGTGGAAGAGCTCTTCTCTCCCTCCATTGCATGTGGCTGCTCCCGAAACACAACATCGTGGCTCGCTATGATCTTCTTTGACTCTCGGTCATACAACTTATAGGCTTTCTTCTCATCACAATAGCCTAAGAAGATACATTTGGTGCTTTTTGGTTGTAGCTTGTTTCTCTCTTTGTCTGGTACATGCACATAGCATTCACATGCAAATGTTCTGAAGTGGGAGACAGATGGCTTCTTACCGTTGTATGCCTCATGTGGTGTTTTACTTTTGAGTGCCATTGTATAGTTGCGATTAAGGATGTAAGCTGCCACATTGATAGTCTCAACCCAAAACTGGTTTGGTAGTCCAGCACATTTCAACATACACCTCCCCATCTCCACGCTGGTCCACATTTGGCATTCAACAACCAAATTTTGCTGAGGCATATGTGGTATCGTCGTTTGGCGCTTGAAAAAATCTCCAAACTCTATAGAAACAAACTCACCACCACCATCCGATTTGATTTTCTTCACTTTTCTCCCTGTTTCATTTTCAACAAGCTGTAGCCATTCTTTCAATTTACCAAAAGCTTGAGCCTTTTTGCGAAGATAGTACACCCACATCTTCCTACTATAGTCATCGACAATCAATAAAAAATAGGAAGATCCCCTCAAGGCCCGTGTAGGCATCTTACCGCACAAGTCAACATGCACCAACTCCAGAGGAGCGTTTGCTCTTTTCTTGCTTTCTTGTGGGAATGCCTTTCTTTGATCCATCATGCAAGCTTCACATGGCTCTTTGATTTCTACTACTGTAGGTAAATGAGCAACCATACCTTGCTTTTGCATCTCCTTCAACACTACAAATCCGATGTGGCTGAATCTTTCATGCCAAAGTTTTCTTGTGCCCACTCCAACGGTGGCTGCAAGAGCACTTAGGTCATACAAGTTGTTCCTCCTTACTCCTATGCCAACAAGATTGCCAGCACTATCCAAAATTTTTGCTCCTGTCTTGTTAAACCTCACCTCATGGTCAAGGTCAATTATCGAAGCACATTAGATAGTCTCTTAACATCTCCATTTACAAAAAAAAATGAAACTGTACTTGTACCCTCAAGAGAGCATTTTGCGTTATTTCCAACCGTCATAGTGATGGGTTCCTATAGAGGCTACATGGAACAATATAGACCCTTCTTGCAGGTCATGTGATGGGAGGCACCACTATCCAACACCCATGAATCAGTGGTTGACACTTCTTGAACTGAGGAACACTCTTCCTCAATGGCCAGAAATAGATTGAACTCTGCTTCCATTGTGTTAGCTATCTATTTCCCCTTATCTATCTTCTTCAGGGTACCATTCTTTTCATTTGCTTTCTTGACCAAAAATCTGCAATCACATGACCCTTCTTCTTGTAGTAGAAGCATTCTCCCTGAAACTTCTTCTTTTCGCCCTTCTTCTTTTTGTCACCACTAATAGAGGACTCACCTTTGGTGGAGGAACCACCTTTGCCTTTCACAGTGGTAGAGAATGGAACATCCCCATTGCCGCCTCCATCTTGAGCTTTAAACCTCAATTCCTCCTCCATAAGTAAAGCACAGAACTCCTCAAATGATAATGGTTGGGGTCTCACCTGAGTGTTAAGCATTGTTACTAGTCCATCAAACCTTGGTGGACATATTCAGAGACATCGCCGAGCTAGCCATTTGCTTGTCTTTTGTGTATCTCAACACCAGCCATCTGGTCACACACATTTTTGATTCGGGTTATGAATGCCTCTGCTGTCTCCCCTTCATTAAACTTCTCAGCTGCGAGTTGATTCTCCAGGTTCTAGATCCTTGTCTGATTTCGCGTCACATACTGGCTCTTCAATATGTTCTAGGCCATAGTTGCCTTAGATGTATGCTGAATCAAGGTCAAAACACTATCAGTAGTACTTGTAACTAGGGCATAGAGAGCATCTGCGCCCCTATATTTCCAAGCTCATAGAAGGTCAGCATTACAAAAACTCAGCAAATCCACGGAGTACAATACCTCCTTATGTTGACCTTCTACGAGCTTGGAAACGCAGGAACATAGATGCTCTGTGTGCCTTTGTTACAAGTACTACTGATAGTGTTTTGACATTGATTCAGCATACATCTAAGGCAACTGTGGCCGGGAACATATTGAAGAGTTAGTATGAGATGCGGAATCAGACAAGGATCTAGAACCTGTAGAATTAGCTCGCAGCTGAGAATTTAATGAAGGAGAGATAGCAGAGGCATTCATATTGCCAACACAGTGGTTGGTTGCACTAGAATACGAACAGCCACTAGCATAGTGGTTTTCTTCTATTACTACAAGATGAATGGATTCATTATGGGAAACTAGTGCAGTGGTTATTGGGATATACTAAAAGCAAGCATGGGATGAAATATGATGGTTAACAAAACGATAAATAGTCTAAAGGGCACTATTTTAGTATAGCAATGTGCAATAATTTTTAGGATAGCATGGCAATAGTGTAGGGATAGCATGGCAGTAGTGTAGGATAAGTTATCGCCAGTGCAGTGGTTGGTGTGGATTCGTTATGGGAAACCAGCACAGAGGTTGTTGGGATATACTAAAAACAAGAATGGATTTTATCGTTTGGGATTTACAAAAACAATTTAATAAAACCAACACGGTGGTTGTTTGGGATATAAGTAGCAATCTCAATACAAATTCCATTTTGTAGGACAAGTGGACATATTGTTTCCCTACAATGAGACTACATACATTTTCTTAGTACTATCTCAGTTGTCCCTGTCCACTACTCCAAGACACCCCAAGATGTGCTCATGCATGTCTAAATCCAATTTGAAGACACTCTTGCCCTTCTTTCATTGTGATAGAGGTTGCATCTAGAACTTAATAGCTCTTACTAGATGAGAGTATACAGAGGTCATGATAACATTACCTCTTGGAATGGTAATGATATCATGACCATCAATCCATCTACATAGGGATATTGACATGTATTCCTTTTATGTAGATAAACATATTGGGACGTATTTTTACAACAATTACCTATTTTACATTAATTTTTTGTTTTGAAGTATGTTAGCATCTTTAAAAGTTATAACAAATTGAGTACTAGTGATCAATAATGATAGAGATGTCTTATGCAATTGACAAACCAAAACATGGAAGAATAAATATTCTACTTTGCATTCTATGAAAGGTGAGTTAAATGCATATACTTTGCATTCTATGATATGTGACTGAAACTCTTATGTCTATAGGTGTTGCAAAAGAAGACTTTACTATGGATTCTTAAAAAATTCTTTTACTCTGCAAAATTTTAATAAGAGGACACTAGGCACATTTTTTTAGCTCATATATCATTACATCAACTCTCTTATAATATTACGTGTGTAATATTGTATAAAATGATACAAATTATTTTTTGCTCTTTGAACTTTACATTTGCATATTCAATGGTTTTTTATTTTGATTTTTATTTATTGATGACTAATCACTATAGGCATCATGTGACTCTATGTCCTATGGAGATTTAACACATATGTGCCCAGATCCTATACAAAAGTCAAAAGAATATAATTCTTAATTAGCATGTGAAGACAATTCAAGCAAAAATTGATTCTCTTAATTGCATATGATATAACAAACGAGATCTATTCAAACATTTATAGTTGTGTCTTCTACTTCAAAAACTCACTCCCCACTTCAAATTTATTTAGCAAAGGCAGTCAACTAGGAGGTTTTCTAATTTGCATGCAAGACGTCAGTCATCTTCTCCCATGGAATTTATATTCTAATGTTTAATCATTAATCTTTAGAGGAGTGTACTTGAAAAGGATCTCTTTATTCATCGTTTAAATGTAAGATGATGAAACAAGCCAAATGGCACCATATCATAGGTAGGAACTTAGAAATAGGATGGGAATGGTAAAAAGTGGTCCCATCCATATTCAGATGCATTTCTATCCTAACCATGTGCTAAGAGTCAAGAGAACTAGGGATGGATTAGGTGGGAGAGCAAACATGGTATCATTCATGTGTTTAGAAGGTGGGGACAAGGACACATGTCATCATTCAATGCTTTTAAATCTCAAAAAAAGGGGATCCAATTTTGGCTTGTAGGGTCTTGAGACCACGATCTAAGATGGGAGAAAAAGTTTTTATTCCCATACTAGACCCATCTTGGACGACTTGGTCTAGGATGAGAGTAATGACGATGAATGGATTCCCATCCTAAAGGCTTATTGATTGCTACAAGTCCATATCTGAAACTATTCAACAATTGAGCTAGTCTATGATAATGTCTTGAGCCACACACCTTGGCACTATAGGGATGGGTTAGCTGGGAACAAGTATACATGTCATCGTTTCAAATCCCAAGAAAAGGGAATCTCTAAGGGTGATGGCATTGTTGGTTTATTGACTCACATCCAACTTTTGTTAGTGACTCTTTTTGTATGGTGGCTCCCTACTTCAACACTTACAATGGGGTCTTGAGACCATGGTCCACAATAGGAGAACAGGTACCCCCATAATTTGCGCGTATCAGTTAATTTATTTCATCTGGGGGGCTACAATGTTTGATTAATGTAAGCTACGAGGCAATGTTTGTGATCGAAGGCAGCTGCCCTCAACAGATATATGAGGGAGAAGGGGGGGGGACCGAGGTAGAGTGAGGGAAAGAGGGGGAGGGAGAGGGAGAGGGGAGGGTTGAGCAGAGAGAGGGGGAGGGCTGAGGGGGAGGGAGAGGGGAGGACTGAGCAAAGAAGTATGGCAGGCATAGAGAGAGCGGTGGGGAAAGGGAACGGTGGGAGGAAGAGTGGGAGAGTGGGAGAGGGGTGAGAGTAGAGAGCGGTGGGAGGAAGAGTGGAGAGGGGAGAGTGGAGACAGAGAGGTGGTGAGAGGAAGGAGAAGTGAAGTTAGGGAGGGAGAGGCTAGAGAACGCATGAGGCAGCAAAGGAGGTGCGAAGCAGGCAAGATGGTGAGATCGAAGGATTTCTCGTCTACACCACACATCTCATTTGCACTATTTCACTCCTTATCATCGCTCCTGACCCCTTGTAGTTCCTGCATTGCTCATCGCCTGCAAGATGGAACCGCAATCTGGACGTTGCACTACCGGCCTGTGTGGTTGTTTTGAGGATTGTGGATCATGTAAGAGAGAAACACTTGCTGCTTCTATAATTTTCACGGCATTTGTTTCACCAAAAACCATATGTTGTGATGAGCAAAAGTTTGATATCGACATTGCAACCCGCATATAAAATCTAAGGGGTGAAACTACAAGGAGATGCTGATGATCAAAATATATGCCATCGGATGTGCACGCTTGTGCATCACCTATTGTCCTTGTGTTGTTGTTGGGCATGTTGAGAGTTCACGCTCAACATCATGTGATCACGTGTGCATAGCACCATCACGTGATCATATGTGCATAGCACTAACCTTATAGAGTGCTATAAAGGAAAGGGTTAGATCCCCTAACCCTAACCCTAACCCTAAAAGGGTTTGTATATATTCTATTTTTTCAACTAATTCTAGTGTACAGTTAGTCATTTGTGGTGTGCTCTCTAGCTGTGCCCTCTCTCCTCATCTCCACTCTTCTCCTTTCCCCTCTTCATATTTTGTCATGGTATCAGAGCTCCCTTGCCTTCTGCTGAGGCATTGTGATTCTTGAGAGTGCGAGAGAGATTGTGAGATTGAGAGTTCTCTTGAGTATTCTCCGTGAGAGTCCACTTCGGGTGAGAGATCTTCATCCATTCTTTGAGAGGAATTTTCCGTTCATTCTAAGAGAAATTTCCGTTCATTGACAGAGATTTCCATCTATATGAGATTGAGTGATTCCTTGTATTGTTCTTAGATTGTAGTTGAGAGAAAGAGATCTCTTTGAGAGAAGTTCAGAAAAGAGAGAGTTCTTTGAGTGCTTCTGAAGAGATTCAATGAGAGAGGGATGTTTCTGATTCTGAATATGTGAGATAGAGAGCTTCTTGAAGAAACTTGAACGAAATATCCACGGGCTACTCCTCCAACTCTCGACTGCCATAGCAACGAGAAGCAGTGCCCAGAAGCGACCCTTGCAATCGCCATCTACCTCCAAATGCTATGCTAGCAATAGCTGCTCCATCCACACGGGCTGCAGCGACCTCTTACAAACGGGCTATCCACTTACGGCCGTGACCTTCTACGACTAGAGCTCCACCACCTATGGCTCTCCATCTCTTAAACAGGCTATCTTAGTTGCTCCAAGAGCCAACGCATGCCCACACGATCTCCTATAATGAGAAGCTCTTCCACCAGCAAGTAGCGACGGCCAACCCTCAGCCGCCTCTTCAACGAGCAATTCTGAAGTCACTAGACGACACAACGGGCAGCTGCATCGACCTCATCGCCTCGCTCCTTCACCGACCAAGCAAGGTCGTTGGACTGCACAACTGCGACCAAAGGCACACAGCCTAGCGGCCAAGGCTCCCTTCAACAACCGCTTCTAGTCATCAGCAGCTGACAAAATCTCCTACAAGCAGCCACGGGCCATTGATGCGATGCCAGCTTTCCAAAGGCCTTTAGCGCTACAGCGAGTCGCACGCTCGGCTCCTTCCAAAGCACCGCTCGTCCTACGACAACCTCAGCACCACTCGATGCCCTACGACAGCCTTAGCGGCAGCAATAGCCAACTAGCCCAAAGGTGGCTCCTTCAGCAAGGCTCCCGTGACCCTTCTACCTCTTCAAACAGCAACGCAGACGGGCTCCCAGCCTCTTGTATCGTGGGCCTCAGTCATCTTCAACGAAGTGCCTCACCTTGATGCTAGACCTCGCAACAACGTCCATCGTCAGTGATAGCAAAGCTCCAAGCTCCTATAGCAGCCCGCAACGAGATCCTCCAACGAAGGGCCTCCATCAACCGATTACAGCTTCGCAACCAGCAGCTCCGCCCACCGACAACTCCTTCGCCATCATAAACGGTGCCAACACAACTAGCACCAACGATGCTCTAGCGACAGGCTTCCTCTTCAACAGAGCTCCAATCGGCCTCTCCAACGGAAATGACAATAGAATCTTCAAGATTCTGTCGGCATCTCAACAGATTCCGTGAGCTTCTCCAAGCGACACGTGGCAACCTTATCTTATCTCACCACATCAGCGCCTGGCAACTCACCTGCCATGTCATCTCCTGTGTCGTTGTGCCACATCATCCAGTCGACAGCCACATCATCTGCCACGGTGGCAGCCATGTCTCTACCACGTAGGCAAGCCACATCACCATCGACTACCATGTCATCACCGATAGCCACATCAGCATATCCACATCATTAGGCCACATCACCAAGCCACGTCACCACTGCCACATCATTCTGCCACCTCATCAGTGCCACCTCATCACTGCCACATGGCAGTTCCTTGACAGGCACAGTCCCTTGTCAAGCACACTGTGCACACACTGCATGTGCACACAGTTGCCACCTCAGCATAGAGCTTCACTGGCACACCTCTTGCTAAGCACAGTGCCACATCATTACTGCATGTGACTCACAGTGACACATCATCATTGAGCACCATTTGCACTCCTTTTGCCCCTCCACCTAGATCAAGTCGTATCTCTTGACCCAGGAAGAATTTGAGGGTGCTCCAAAAAAGAAAGTCGCTCGTTTTTTCATGCTCTACGCGCTCGTCACATCATGCGCACACTTTGGTGCAAGTTACACTCACATTTGAGCCTCGCTGACAAAACCACTTCCTTCATGCACGTTTGCCTCTACATCGACGCATCTGACCCAGCACCTAAAAAGAACAAAAGAAAAGGAATTATTTGCTACTCTTTCATCGATCGACGGTTGGTTTAGATCTAGATTAGAGTAGACTAGATCACCATAGAGGGGACGCTTTGAATTTCCCCAAGTTGCCAATCTAAGCCATGCCCAAAATTCCCAACTAGTACCTACTCGGAGTCAGTCCATACGCTCACATCCAATTTCACGTCATTACAACATGTTTTCCTTCCTGCCCACTACAAAATCCCTCAGAGTTTTGGCCTCTACATGATGATTTGGAGTAGATTTTCGAGCTGACTCTTTGGCCATGAAAGCTTGACCATGCTAGTCTAAGTTTGACTGGTAGTTTGACCAAGACTTATTTTTAGTTTGCTATGCTCATTTTCTAGCATGTTCTTGGTCATCTTTGCTTGGACATCTTGCAAATGTTGTTGTGACTAATTGCCTCATGCTTTGACATTTACTTAAGGCACATAGAGAAATCCAAGTCAAAGTATTCAAGTTGTCACTCTTTGAAGGATTATTTTTTATTGCTCATACTTTCACTTGTAAGGCACTAGAAAGTAACCTCGGGTAAGATCTTGCCATGGAAGCTAAGACCTTTTTGAGAAGTTGGATGGAACTAGTTTCCATACTTGGCAAACAAAAGCTGAGTTTATGCTTATGAAAAAGAAGATGTGGAATGTTGTGAATGGAAAGAAGTCTACAAAAGAAAAAGCTAATTGGTTGATCAAAGACAAGAAGGACTACTTCAACAACAAAGCAAATCTGCCTGAAGGAAGAACTCCATCAGCAAATGAAGATAATAAAAACTATTCTTTTTAAGCACTTTGTCTTTTGAATTTTTGTTTATCATCACTTGGTCAAATTTTGAGGTTCTAGAGTAGTACTCCAAAAAGAATATCATATGTTATTTTGTAAATCACCTCTGGTCACCATATGATGTAGGCCATGTGATATGTGTTTTGTCTATCCCATTCTGTGGACCTCACACCCTTGGGAACCCTTGCTAGCATGAGATCCTAGCCAAGAGAGAGTTCTCTCTCTCACAATCCATAATAGAGAACTACCATTTTGTTTCATTGTGCTCTCACACCTCTTTCAAGATGCATCTATTCTATCCTATGGGTTCTACAATAAGGTTACCATAATGATCTCTTTTGGAAGTTCTTGAAGGCTCTTGATGCTATAATTAAGGAGCACCACTGAGGCACCCTCTTCACTCCCTTTCAACTGATTATCATTCTCACCTATTATAAAAATGGACAAAATTCTTCATTTAATGTTTTATTAATGTATTCCCAAGTTTGAGTTTACAACCATTGCCAACATTTGGCTACTATAGCCATCTTAGAAATTTTTAAAAATAAAAAATAAATAAAAGGTAATTTGTTAAAGTAGACAAAAAGGATGGGCATAGCCCTACAAGAGCTCATAGAGTGGATAGTCAAGTCAGCTAGCTAAAATATTTCCTTAGCCAAAGCATAAACTATCGCAATTGCCAAGTAGACTAAGGATAAAGGGTCGTAGGAGACTTCCCTTCAATTGATTGAGCAACTAGTCTAAGTCCATGCATAAAAGGCTTGTAGTTGAGGCACCCTCTTCACCCCCTTTCAACTGATTATCATTCTCACCTATTGTAACAATCGACAAAATTCTTCATTTAATGTTTTATTAATGTATTCCCAAGTTTGAGTATACAACCATTGCCAACATTTGGATACTATAGCCATCTTAGAAATTTTTAAAAATAAAAAATAAATAAAAGGTAATTTGTTAAAGTAGACAAAAAGGATGGGCATAGCCCTACAAGAGCTCAAAGAGTGGATAGTCAAGTCAGCTAGCTAAAATATTTCCTTAGCCAAAGCATAAACTATGGCAATTGCCAAGTAGACTAAGGATAAAGGGTCGTAGGAGACTTCCCTTCAATTGATTGAGCAACTAGTCTAAGTCCATGCATAAAGGCTTGTAGTTGCAAAGTACCATTGAGCAAATAACTATAATGCCATTGGGGTCTAGATCCATTCAAATAACCTCACGATGAAGATTCCTTTGTTTTTGTGGGTACATCATTAATGACTCCTAAGCTTTATCAAGAATGCTGTAAAAGTTCATTTCTTCATGGCGTGAGATGGCGGTGGGTTGAAGCTTGCCTTTCCACATGCATAATCTGTATAACATAATAATTAGTTGGAACTCCCCATTTTCTACCATCTGATAATCTACAATCTCAGGGGGGTCACTATGTATAAACCCTCTATATCACGTGCGTTCAAAGCATATTTCTAAAATCCCTTATCTGTACATTTTTCATTAATAAAATGTATCCTTTTTCTATACAAATCTGTATTTTTTTTTTAATTCTTTTAAATACTCCCTTATGTAAATTAACTTTTGTTAAATTTAGATATTAAAAACATCCTTTTGTTGAACTCACGTGATAGGGTTACATATAATGAGTGACCCCCCCGAGTCTACAATCTTCGGCAAACACACCACAACAATATAATTTATATTTACCTAGCTCTTTATCCGCATTCCAATTTCTCAGCTCATGATATGTTTGTGAGATGGAGCAGCATAGACAAAAGCAATCCGTGCAGACGTCACTGCAAGGCTCTTTGGGAAGGCTGTATCTTTGCCGTAACTTCGATTGGTAGCTACACATATAAAGGCAACCTAGACCCGTAAAGTACTGCAAAAGAACGTAAATCGTCCATCCAGCACAACAAGTTGCATTGAGGGGAAAATTCAAATCAGTCGTCAGCTTTATGTCCTTCTTAATGAGAAAGCCTTGATTTGATGGTAGCAGTAGCAATTGAGTGTACATGCGATTGGGTTGTATGAGCATATATTGAACTTCATTATTCTAGGAAATCACACCTAGATCACCCTGTCGTTCTGTACAAACAAAAGTTAGAATGCTGGAGTAGTAACCCGAAAAGGCGGGGTGATCCAGTTGTATATTCCTAGAAGCCTCTATAACTTAGATTGTAGGAGACTCATATGTTTGTCAGTGATCCAGTATGTTGACCACGTGCCCCACAACAACAGAAGGATAGTAGGTGATGCACAATTCTGCACATCCAATGGCATATATTTTGATCATCAGCATCTCCTAGTAGTTTCACCTTTTAGATTTTATATGCGGGTTGCAATGTCAATATCAGACTTTTGCTCATCACAATGTATGGTTTTCGGTGACACAAATGCCGGGGGAATTATAGAAGCAACCAATGTTTCTCTCTTACATGATTCACAATCCTCAAAGTAGCCACACAGGTCGATAGTCTAGCATCCAGATTGTGGTTCCATCTTGCAGGTGATGGCCAATGCAGGAACTACAACGGTGGGTAGGAGTGATGATATGTGTGGTGCAGATGATCTCGTCTTTAATGGATTCTGTCAAGCAAGCCATTAGTAGCATATCAAGCAAGCCATTAGTAGCATCAAAGTATGGATTGCCGAGAACCAAGGAAAGAGAGAGGAGAGAAAGCAAAATCCAGCTCCATTAACCTAGTACGAGAAGGATGACTTTGCTTGTCAGAAGGGCTTAGAGAAGGAAGAGAAAAGAAAAATAAGTATGGCTACTACTAAAATAGATAAATTGCAGTCATATAGGAGAGAGCTGATAGACTTTTAAAGTGAGATATCTTCGCGTGTGGCTCGTTATGGAAGATTTCTACCCCAAGAAGTGCAAGCCATTCGGAATAAACAAAGTGTTATGCAGGAGAAAATTCATCAATCCTTACTTCTCTTCTCATAATTTTAACTACATTGATGAGGATGAGATGAGCTCAGCTCTTGAATGGGTTGAATTTAGGCTAAAGTTTTGAAAATAGAAAATTCGTCAATCCTTACTTCTCTTCTATAATTTTAACTATGTCGATGAGGATGAGATGAGCTCAGCTCTTGAATGGGTTAAATTTAGGCTACAGTCTTGAAAATAGATTTTCCTTCCAGTGAGAGGCTTATTGTAACTTTTGGTGTTTTTCAACACCTTTATAAATATTGTGAGAGTTTGCTACTTCCACTTGTGACTTTTGAAAGTGTTTCCTAAACACTATTATAAATATTAAGAGAGTTTACAATTACTAAACCACTCTTTTTTGTGTAACTTATCTCAGGCTTATTGTAACTTTTGGTGTTTGTTAAATTCTATTATAGATATGGTGAGAGTTTCTTTAATACTATAACTTTTGAAGGTGTTTATTAACACCATTAAATATTAGGAGAGTTTACAAATGCTAAATCTTATTTTTTCATGTAACTTATCCAGGCTACGTTAAATTTTATAATTTTAGTTTCATGTCCTTAAGAAATATATAAAAAAAATGTTTGTTTTTATGTTTTTATATGTGCTTTAAAGATTGGGTTTGTCTTAAATTTTATATGAAAACTAGTCCAAAAGTATATGTAAAAATGAATTTGTACATTGACATGTCCAAAATTAATGAAATAAGTGTTTTGTGGAAATTATTGCCTAGTGGTGCTGGCTCTCATCAGCCATGTTTGTCGTGGCTAAGATTCCACTGGGATGGCAGTTAATTACTAGTCAGCAAAGTGGCTTGCTCACTAGCCACATGGCATTTGCTTCATGATTACCAGCCCATCTAGGTTGGTGCCTAAGATTCCATCGCGGTGGCCTGCAATTAATATGGATGGAACCCTGGGATCCAACCAACATGGTGGCTCAAACTTTATAATATATAAGATCCGTGGCATTTGAAATTTTACAACATCGCTCTCCTCCACCCTTGCTCTGCTACTGTGCTCCACGAACCTCCTCCATCTCTTCTCTGCCCCTACTCTACTTTGCTCCATACTCCCTCCTCCAACTCTCGTCACTCATCTGCTCCCCTACTCATCTTTTGCTCACCCACTCTTCACCGTGCCTACTACCACCCCCCTCGATGCTCTCTGATCCAATTGTTATCCCCCCTCGATGCACTCACTTGGAGTCAAATTGCTAGCACTAGTGGACACCCTTCATTCCCACAATCGACCCCCCCACATCTGCATGTCACCACCTTAGATGACATGCTGGGAGATTTGATCTGGTACAATGGATTGGGGATGTTGCCTCTTTATAGCTATGAGGGTGGTAGTTAGATCAATGTAGTCGATGGAACCGACCACTTAACAAAGCCAACGAGTCAACCTAATCAATGGAACCGACTAGTCATCCATGGAATATTCAAGGAATATTCCTATACCATCGCCTCGGGTGCTCTCGCCCTTGAATCCCCACCAGGGGGGCCGCTAGTCCCCCTGGGACCCCCCAACCAGCTAGCCCCTAGGCCCTAGCAAGAATAAGAGGCTCCCACACAATCAAAACAATGTGCCTCGTTGTCCTACCAGCTTACCTACCCTGCCTAACCCTGCCTAGCCCATAGGCTAGTCTCACATAAATCACCTTTCTACCATCAACTCTCTCATTGATACACCTCACCTGACATGCAAGTCAGGATCCATCCAGTGTCCCGGGCTCATACGTGGCTTCTCCTCATATGGGGGCCTTACAAATTGAGCACCTTGGACCATTGGTGGTTACTAGGAGGGTGGGGCATTGAGCATATCTAACACCCCCCCTCAATGTCTTGAACTACCTTCTCGGCCCAATGTCGAGTCTTTGAAGATGACCCTGAAGTTGATCCTTCCCTAGTGCCTTGGTGAAGATATCTGCTCCATTTTGCTCTGTTGGATAGTAGACCAATTCTACTATCCTGTCCTCAATCAAATCATGCACATAGTGATACTGAATCTCTATATGTTTTGTGCCAACGTGAAACACTAGATTTTTAGCAATGGCCATGCAACTCTGATTGTCACACCTCAGCATAGTTGCCTCATCCTCTCGCACTCCCATGTGCCATAAGATCCTCCTCAGCCACACTACTTCACAAGCAGCAAAACATGCTGTCTTGTACTCAGCCTTGGTAGAAGACAATGCCATTGTTGGTTGTTTCTTACTAATCCAAGAGAAGATACCTGAACCTAAAGAGAAACAATATCCAAAAACTAATTTCCTAGAATCAACATCTCCAGCCCAATCTGAGTCATAATGACCAGCCAAGGAAGTGCCCGTACCACAAGTGATGCCATAATCAAGCGTGCCCTTCACATACCTAAGCACCAGCATCCCTACATTCCAATGATTCTCTTGGTGCTTATTGGAGAACTTGCTCAAAATGCCACTAGCAAAAGTGATGTCCGGTCTGGTGTTGCACAGATAGATGAGATTTCCAACCAACTTCTTGTCCCTTCGATGTCTGTTGGTGGTGAGCCATCCTCCATAGATAGCCTCGCATTTACCTCCATAGGTGTAGGTATCTCCTTGCACTCGGACATACCAAATGCCTTCAAGATCTCCCTTGCATATTTCTACTGAGAGATGAAGATCTTGCCTGGCTCTTGCCAGACTTCAATCCCCAAACAGTAGTGCATCAGGCCTAAGTTTATCATCTCAAACTCTGTGCTCAATACCTTTCTAGTCTACTGGATCATGTCTTCATAGTCACCTGTAATAAGGAGATCATCCACATATAGAACAATAATAGTAGATTTTCCACCTTTCCTGTACGCATACAAGTTAGCATCATCTGAGGCACATCTTTTAAAGTTTAAATTATGAAAGAATTTGTCTATCCATTGGTACCATGCTCTTGGGGCCTATTTCATCCCATATAGAGCCTTCTTCAGCTTACATACCTTGTTCTTAGAATGGGGGCCTCAAACCTAGGTGGCTAAGCCACGTACACCTCCTCCTTGAGGTCACCATTCAAGAATGCTGATTTAACATCCATTTGATAAACTGGCCACTTTTTATGAGCAGCCACTGATAGTACTGTGCGAATAGTGGTCATTATGGTGGTCGGAGCAAAAGATTCCTCAAAATCAAACCCTTCAACCTGCAAAAATCCTTGTGCAACCAATCTGGATTTATACTTTTCCAAATTCCCATCGGCCTTATACTTTGCCTTCCAAACCCACTTGGTGCCAATAATCTTTCTGTTAGGTGGTTGATCTACCAGCTCCCAAGTTTCATTCTTCATAATGCTGTCATATTCTACTTGCATAGCATTTTTCCAATCTCAGTCTACAAGTGCTTCCTCCAAACTCATAGGCTCCTTTACTTCTGCAATAATCTCAGCCATCAAGGCCATATTGACTATGTGAGAAGAAGCCCTCCTTTGCTCCTCGATTCTTTGAGACTGCCTTGGTCCATCTACATGCTGCTAATAGATATAGGCATCTAGTTATTATGGTCGTAGAGCTACCTTACCCATCGCGGCAATGGCTTTTCCAGTGGTGTAACAATAGGTTGGTGACTTATACCTTCATCATCTGCTATTTCCTCCTCCTTTATAGCTCCTAGGATAGGTCCATAGGAATTATCTCTTCACTTGATTATAAAGTGGAAGAGCTCTTCTCTGCCTCCACTACATGTGGCTGCTCCCAGAACACCACATCGTGGCTCACTATGATCTTCTTTGCCTCTCGGTCATACAACTTATAGGCTTTCTTCTCATCACAATAGCCTAAGAAGATACATTTGGTGCTTTTTGGTTGTAGCTTGTTTTTCTCTTTGTCTGGTACATCGCATAGAATTCACATGAAAACATTCTAAAGTGGGAGACAGATGACTTCTTATCACTATAAGCCTCATGTGGTGTTTTACTTTTGAGTGCGATTGTATAGCTGCAATTAAGGATGTAAGCTGTCGTATTGACAGCCTCAGCCCAAAAATGGTTTGGTAGTCCAGCACCTTTCAACATACACCTCCCCATCGCCACGGTGGTCCGCATTCGGTGTTCAATAATGAATTTTGCTGAGGCATATGTGGTGTCATTGTTTGGCGCTTGAGAAAATCTCCAAACTCTCTAGAAACTCACCACCACCATCCGATTTGATTTTCTTCACTTTTCTCCCTATTTCATTTTCAACAAGTTGTAGCCATTCTTTCAATTTACCAAAAGCTTGAGCCTTTTCGCAAAGATAGTATACCCACATCTTCCTACTATAGTCATCGACAATCAATGAAAAATAGGAAGATCCCCCCAAGGCCTGTGTAGGCATCTTACCGCACAAGTCAACATGCACCAGCTCTAGAGGAGCGTTTGCTCTATTCTTTCTTTCTTGTGGGAATGCCTTTCTTTCTTGCTTGCCCATCATGCAAGCTTCACATGGCTCTTTGATTTCTACTACTGTAGGTAAGTGAGCAACCATACCTTGCTTCTGCATCTCCTTCAGCATTGAAAATCTGATGTGGCCGAATCTTTCGTGCCAAAGTTTGCTTGTGCCCACTCCAATGGTGGCTATAAGAGCACTTAGCTCATACAGGTTGTTCCTCCTTACTCCTATGCCAACAAGATTGCTAGCACTATCCAAAATTTTTGCTCCTATCTTGTTAAACCTCACCTCATGGTCAAGGTCAGTTATCAAAGCACATTAGATAGTTTCTTAACATCTCTATTTATGGAAACAAATGAAATTGTACCTGTACCCTCAAGAGGGCATTTTGCATTATTTCCAACCATCATAGTGATGGGTTCCTATAACGGCTACATGAAGCAATATAGACCCTTCTTGTAGGTCATGTGATAAGAGGGAGGCACCACTATCCCCATGAATCAGTGGTTGACACTTCTTGAACTGAGGAACACTCTTTCTCAATGGCCAAAAATAGATCCAACTCTACTTCCGCTGTGTTAGCTGTCTCTTTCCCCTTATCTGTCTTCTTCAGGGTACCATTCTTTTCATTTGCTTTCTTGACCTAGCAATCTGCAATCACATGGACCTTCTTCTTGCAGTAGAAGCATTCTCCCTGAAACTTCTTCTTTCTGCCCTTCTTCTTTTTGTCACCACTAATAGAGGACTCACCTTTGCTGGAGGAACCACCTTTGCCTTTCACACTGGTAGAGAACACAACATCCCCATTGTTGCCTCCATCTTGAGCTTTAAGTCTCAATTCCTTCTCCATAAGTAAAGCACATAACTCCTCAAATGACAATGGTTGGGGTCTCACCTAAGTGTTATGCCTAAATCAAGGTCAAAACACTATCAGTAGTACTTGTAACCAGGGCACATAGAGCATCTGTGTTCCTATGTTTCCAAGCTCATAGAAGGTCGGCATTAGGAGGTACCGTACTCCCTAGATTTTCTAGGTTAGGGGTTCCTTGTGGTTCTGGGTTAGTCCCTAGTACTGTCTCTAGAAGCTCATATGAATCCAAAATAGCAGTAATTTTAAACTTCCACAGAGTGTAGTTTGTACCATCTAGCTTGCCTTCAGTGAAGGCTAGTGGGCAAATCCTCAATGCCTGGATTGTTAGTGCAGTAGTAGCTGCTGATGAACTCGAGTCGCTTCTTGTTGCCATCACTCCGTATGCTATTGAAGCCCTCGCCTCTCGTCTATTCTTCGATCCTTAGAGCCACCTGGGCTCTGATACCATGTTAAATTACATGGTGCAATGGAACAAAAACTGAACAAAGAATAGAGAGTACACAGCAAACTAGAGATGAATAAAATTTTCCTTCAATACTAATGTAGTACAGATGATGGATCCATCCACCCATGCACTCCCACAGTGGATCTTAGATGGCGATCTCAACAAATACTAGGTGAAGAGCTACTAGCTGGAAGATCTGATCTGGTACAATGGACTAGCGAGGTCACCTCTTTATACCTATGGGGGTGGTAGTCGGATCAACATAGTTAGTGGAATCGACTAGTCAATTGGAAACGACCAGTCAATTGGAACCGACTAGTTGTCCATGGAATATTTAAGGAATATTTCAATTGGCCAAATCGTGTTTTTGTGCAAATCTCCCATTCCGAGCATTTTTCCCCTTTTTCGATCCTCTGGCTACAGTTTTCGGTGTCTCCAGGTTCAATTTGGGGGTTTTGGCCCGCTTCAAACAGGCTAACAATGTCAGAATCATCAAATACTGCACAAAAAATCAATCTTTGGAAGATTGCATATGTCAGATATAATAAAAGAAAAAGATTTTGAATATGGCTTATTTTATATTTTTACATGGTTTTTGGTATTTTTCGAACGTTATGTTGACCCTCTTTTGATTGGTCGGGAGCCTGTTTTTCTAAACCCTAAAAGGCCCCAAAATGAGCTCCCTTTTTGCCTAATGCATCGTATCTTCCTTTGGCTCCCTATAAATTTTTAATGCAACAAGCTAGATTGGCAGAAAGCTAAGTTGTATAAATTCCCTCTTTCTCAAATGAGGCTCTTAGTAATGGCTGGATGTAATCTTTTAGCCTCAAAAGCTCTCAATGATCTTTTGGCTCACTGGATGTAATGTTTTGGTCTCTAAGGCTCTAAGCAATTGCTGAGTTTTAATTACATTTATGTAATCTCTTTTTGTTCAATTTGAGGCTCTTAGTATGCACTATTGTTAACTTTTATATTTGAATGGTTATGGTCGATAGCTATAATCTTTTGGCTTTTTAAGGCTCTCAGCAATTGCTGAGTTTTTATAAATGTAAGATCCTCTGTTCAATTTTTGCTCGGTTTAAGTTGTTAATTTATATATAACGTTATTGGACATAGATGTACATTGTAATCTCTTTTGCTCAATTTTCACTTGATAAATTGTAATTTTGCCCTCATTTATATTTAATGCAACAAGGACTAAAATAGCAAGAAAGAAGGACTGCAATTTCCTTGGTTTATGACCAAAACAGCACTAAAATAACTCCAACGACCCACCATTGTGGTTTCATGGAGATACATCTAGAAAAATAAAATTAAGCTTTTAGAAAATGCAATTGACGATATGGCCCTTGAGGGATCCCTTTTAGGGGCAAGGGCCATATCAACATGCATTATACAATATCCAGGATGCTATTGGGTAGAAATGGCATGTTGATATGGCCCTTGTCCCTAAAGGGGACCCCTCATGGGCCATATCATCAATTGCATTTTGCTTGGTTGCACAACGGAATACATTTTCTTGGTACACAAATATATAACTCCAAAAACTAGTGCGGTGGCTATCATAGATCTCCTTCTATTTGCCAGTGTGCTGGTCATGATAGACCTCTACCTGTAATCCGTAAAAATAGGTAATGGAGCTAGAACTCCAAGAACTAGCACGGTGGTCTCTCTAAGACAACCTTGAATTCTGGGCGATGACAGGTCGTCAGTCTAGAGATTGTGCTGAGGCGATGCTCAAACCAACACAGTGGTCTCTTCAAGACAACCTATGATTTGCATGGGCTACAAGTAAAGATGTGGCAAAAGGCTGCATGATGATAGGTGGTCAACTACACTACGACAGTGTTAAGAATGATAGATTACATCTAATTATTATGCCAAGAACCAACACAGTGGTCTCTCTCAGCCATCATAGGTGGAAAAGCTACGGCAAAAGGGGGCATAATGATAAGTGGTCAGGTGGCTTAGGCCAGAGACTGCATTGCGCAAAGCAGTGCAGAGATGCCATGTGTCGAGCTATGTGGTGTTTAGACCAAAAAGATTATGTCTCATTATTACGTCAATTCACCTTCATGACATCGGGAAAATTTCTGATCATGAGAGCGCTGGTCCATACAAAATTCAAATATTCACCCTGAAGCGCATCGCGTCACGGCCCCAAAATGGCCCCAAAAATAGTTTCATGGTTGGCTACACCCAAGCAAACGTTGACCCGGGAACTATGATATCATAGTTTTCAATTCTAAAACAAGTCCTATTTTTTCCATGAGTTTTAAAACATAAAAATAAAATAGCATTGGTATTTAGTGATGTCATGCATACCAATGTGCATACCAATGTGTACACTGATGACTATACCAATGAGAATATTGACAAGCATATCGATGGACATACAGAGCGACATAGTGACATGCTCATTCCAATTGACATACTGACTTAGTTACCGATGTTTTCATGTTTAGAAAAAAACTATTCTAATGTGTTTGCATGCGTATGTGTGTCAAAAAGAGCCCAGCTCCTTATATGACCTTCAGAGTGGTGGAGGTCCAAAACCAAAGCATGGGTGGAAAGCATGTGTGCTATGTACTTGTTTTGTAACTTTTAGTTTAGTTTGAGTACATTCCATCTAATGTTTTTTATTTAGTTCGAAAGAAATCAACAATTGGGTAATTTTTTAAAGAAAATTAGTATAACCATGCATACTAGTAACAAGGCATGCAAGCTCCTTTCAAGAAGCTGGATTATGAGGGAACTGCAATCGATTGGATGGTAGCTTCATGACCATGTATAAGTCTCTGAGCGTGGTTACCTGTATAGAATTCTGAAAAGTTCCTTGGTTCTGACCATAAGGCACCATTACAGTACCAAGGTCTTAGAGAGAATTACCAAGAAAATGAGCGACAAAACGCGAGCGAGCCAAAAAAAGCAAACGATAAAAAATAATATAAGAATTAGAAATCCCCCATTTCAGTAGGAAAAAACAATAACTTATTCGAAAGCCCATATGTTTCCTCAATGCTGGAAGGTCAAATATGCATATAACTTTAAAGCCACAAACACTAATTTCACATAATCCATGAGACATTTTGTATGTTTGACTTCCATGTCATTGTTTGTATCAAAGAAAAACCCTATTGCAATCAAGTTCTCTCTTTCCACTAGAGTAATTGAGATCATCAATGCAACCTTCCACACAAGTGGGGTGTTTCCAAGGACTCCTTGCATGGATTAGTCTAGATTCCATGCATATGTAAATGCTTAGATTTTTAAACTTTGTTCACTCTTGGAACGAAACCCATGTTTCTTTGTTACCGCAAAAATATCCTTCCCTAATGATTTATTCTTACCTCCCACTAATCTTACCAAAGCAACAAATTGACCATAAATTCATATTTTGGTGCATTAAATTTTAGTAGATGGTGCACAGAGACATGATAATCATCTAAAGTACGCCTTGCCATTTGATTTGATATGTAACATGACCCCGTTTGGACTTGTAAATCAAAAGATAGAAGAATGTGAAAATGTCATCTTTTGGGCCAAAATAGGGAGCTCGTTTACACGCTCCCTGTTTTGGCCCAAAAGAGGACATTTTCAGATCCTTGTATTTTTGCAAGATGTCAACATTTGATTGTTTTGGCCCAAAAGATGCGTTTTTAACATCCCTGCATCTTTTGATTGTCAAATATAAATGGCATAATGTTACATATCAAATCAAATGACAAGACATG
Source organism: Dipteris shenzhenensis (assembly GCF_047967505.1). NCBI lineage: Eukaryota > Viridiplantae > Streptophyta > Polypodiopsida > Gleicheniales > Dipteridaceae > Dipteris > Dipteris shenzhenensis. The sequence continues at coordinate 10,075,145 of NC_141621.1, read as the reverse complement.
ATTTAGATCAATATCATGCCTTTTTGCACCATCTAAAAAAAAGTGTGCATCAAAATATAAATTTTGTGAAATTCTATCCAATTTCTTGCATCAAGTTCAAAGTAAGGTTTCCCATAATAGGGAGCAGGAAGACACTGCCTATTTTGGAAAAAAAAAACCAAAATGTTAACATCCTCTACGTTTTAATTGCACTCTTAACACTTATTTCATTAATTTTGGACTCATATGTCTACTTTTGGACTATTCCTTAAAATCCTTCCCAACTAAAAAGTTTACTTTATGAAACTATCATTCGAGAATCAAAAGTTTACTTTCTGGCACTATCATTTTCACATAAGACATTTCAAAATATCTCTCTACAATGTTGTACAAATAATGCAAAAACTACTATTAAATCCTAAATTTGTATTTCTTGTTTATAAGAATCATATTCTTAAAATAAAAAATCCGAGTTATTAGTTTAAATCCATGAAAAACCATGCTATTGAGGATTCACAACATTTTAAAAATGTATACATAAGAGACCTATAAGACTCTTTTTACTTTCAATGCAGAAAACTATAACACTCTTGAATATTCAAGAAATTAAAAGGTTTATATACACATGAGACACGATGGAAGCCTCTTTTGTACTCCAAAAAATAGCAATAGCTATGCTTGCAATTTTACATTATCATGTCATAAGTTTTACAACAAATATTGCTCTGGATGAGTCTTTGTACAAAGGATCTCCTGTGGCCTTTTCAATAATTTAATTTTTCCTTTACAATGAGTTTAGTACAAATGGGCGATTCAAACATTTGCTTGTTTGAATGTCCTTTTCTATCATGATCACAGAAATGAGCGATCCAAATATTTGCTTGTTCAGAATGTCCTTTCTGTCATCACTTGTCGCTTGGGTGCCATCTTCATTCACTCTCATCTGACAACCACCACCACCTTCACTCTTTCTCGATATTTGAATAGTGTTATCATGGGCATTCTTCATTTGCGCTATCTCCTTCTACTTCCTCCTGGGCGAGCATCTTTGTGAACTCTGTAATGTGCGTAATAATTGGTTGCGGTAATTTTATTTTGTCTTCTACATCATACCCCATGTGCTTCTTTGTTTTCTTTGACCTTGATTTCCAGGATACTATGACTGTCTCTGTGGAAAGTCTTGAAATTGCTTCATGGTTTGGGACCCATTCCTTTTTCAAACAACTACTATACAATGTACTGTTATCTTGGTTCTCCTTCCTACCCCTTGGCTCATACCATACCGCTGTAAATGTTGTAGCTCTCCCCCGGTCATCCATGCTCACGTCAACTACTTTCGCAACCCAAAACTTCATGTTCTCATGTTCATCATCCGATGGTCGAACTGCAACAAAACAATGGACATCTATGTCTATTTTTGGCATAAACTCTCTCTTCTTGGGTCCACAATATGGACGTGGGAGCAACGATTCAAACTCATTTTCAAAGAGACCACATGCTGGATGCAAGTCATTACCAACATTTGGCCAAAATAAAGGCCGTTCTGCCTTAATATCATCTTCTCACATTTTTGCAAGGTCCTTTATCAATTGGTAGGTCTTGCTAATTACAACAGTAGTGTGTTCCTTCCAAGAGGGCTTCCAATCAAGAAATCTCCGGAGCATTTCCTCTTTGTATGCAATAAAAGCTTTTAAGCCTTCTATTTCACCTTTGGATTTCTCGCTGAATTCTTCTATAGGAGCCCATGTTGGATGCATTTCTTTGCTCGGGATTGAAGTTAAGAGAGAGTAAGGTTCTTCAGGTTCCCATTTTGTATCAAGAGAATAGTGTTGCCATTGCATCACTGGTTTTTCATCCTTTAAGAAAAATCGAAAATAGTGTGGAGCGCTATGACCAATCAGGGCATCACCACCTTTTTGTATGAAAGGTAGAATAAAGCTCTTCCAATCATACATCCTCTCAGCCATTGAGCATATTATTCCTTCCTTATGGCCACCAACTTGCCTCCCACATTTTCTTATCAAGTCATCCATTGTCTCCATGTCCTTGTGTTTTAGTTCTCTTGAAACTATGCTAAATACCTGATCGATATCCTCATGTGTGTGCCCAACCAACAAAAACCCAACTTCAATCTCATTGAAGATTCTATGAGCAATTAGCATTGAGCAAAATGCAAAGAAGAGTACATTCTTATTCTCTCGTCCACAATTGTCTGCTTGTATTCTCAAAGTTGCTGGTAGGTGACCTTTTTCTGCATGTACATTGTGAATTGCCTTCATAACAGATGTTACAACTTGATTGCTATCATGTAGATGCAAGGAATCAATCCATATGTCTGCAAAAAACTTAAATCCATGCACTAACACTCCACATAGATGTGTCTTTAAAAAGTATTTGCCTTGTAGCTTAGGTGGAGTGTTAACGAATCGAGGTAATGTTGTTGTATTTTGATCCATACCATCTACAATAATGCACATGTACTCATTTGGGTGAGAAATAGCTTGCTCCTTCCAAAATGCATATTTTATTCTAGAATGTCGAACAAGTCCATGATGAAATTCTCTCTTTCTTTTGTAAGCTTCTTTTTGTTTTGGAGATGTTGCACTCTCAAGTGCTCGCTTTAGATCATCATAGTTGTTGTACTTTGACATTTTTTGCCTCTTTGGGATTTTAACATGTCCAAAGCTTTTTTTCCAAAGAGTATACAAAGTATGAAAAGATGCCAGTGCATGCCCTCTTTGACTCTGTGTTTCTCCAATAGAGTTAAATACTTCTTTTTTGGTCAAACCTATCAGAAGATGCATTTCTGATAGGTGGGGTTGCGGTAAAGCATTTTCATAAATGTAATCTTTCAAAATTGCTGTTGCCGCAACCATTGAGGCTCTTGTTTTGGGCCTTCCTATGTTTCCATGAATGTTAAATTTAACTCCATACTTTGCTTTATTAGCCAAATTCCAATATGTGCCATGTGATAATCCTGTAATAATGCGATATGCATTATTGCATATACTTTTTCCATTTATAAGAGGCCTTATTTGATGTCCTGAACTTCGCCTTCTCTTATCATTTACAAGAATGCAAGACAATCTCGTGTGTAGGTATTCATTTCTTCTGCTTCCTTTCCTTTGCCAGACATGTTCTCTACAACCCTTGATGTCATGTAAGTTAATGGATCGCATACATGTATGCTTACAGCATGTAGATCGCATTGCTTTTAGCATAACATCTTCATTCATTACTCTTATTCTCTTTGGTTGCTTTTCTGGATCTGCCTACACTCGTTGTCTTTTCATGCATCTGTATGTCCGTTTTGGGACCTTCTGTACATTCTTATTTGAATTTGTGTAGTTCTCCTTGTAAGATTTATTTGTCACGTTGTTTTCATGAGATGTTGCATCCTTGATCTTATCACTCTGACAGTCAAATACTGAATATTCCTTTGTTGATGTCATCCTTGCTTTTGATACATTCGTCAAACCATTTGTAGCATTTACAAGTTCACAATCAAAGTCAAACACCGAATAGTCCTTTGTTGATCTCATCCCTACTTTTGATGCAATCGTAAAACCACTTGTCATAATGGCATTAGAGTGTCCCGAATGATCTTCAAACTCATCTATTCCTGAGAGAACATCACTCATTGATGCACTTTCTATGGATTTCATAACTCCATAGTCAGTGGTGATAGAGTGTCCAGAGTGATCTTCAAACTCATCTATTCCTAAGAGAACATCGCTCATTGATGCACTTTCTATGGATTTCATAACTCCATAGTCTTGAAACTCCTCTACTCCAGAGAGAACATATCTCATTATACTATCGTGCATGATTTCCATAATTCCATAGTTACCTGCTTTGACTCCAAGAACTTTATCAGTATCCATGAAGCCATCCATGCTTGAAAATATAACACTTTTGACATCTTTGCCCAAGTTCTCAATGTGCATGAACTCATCCACCTCGGATAAGACATCACTTGTGAAATATTTTTCTTTCTCGGTACCAATGAACTCATCGACTTCTGATAAGACGTCAGTGCTATACTTGAGTGCATTGGAATCATCCATCTCTGAAAGAATAGAGCTTGGTACATTGGCATATTCTTTCAATTCTTTGATGTTGTAGTATACATTATGTTTATCATTAAAAACCACATGCCGAGTCTTTCCAATCTTTAAAAATTGCATGCTCCATCTCAAATCCTTACCTACCTCATAGTAGGGACCATCCAATGACATTGAGTTATCATCCATACCATCATCAATATCTTTTTGAATTCTCATCTGTGCAAATGTCCAGTGTTCAACTTGTTCAAATCCCAAGACTTGACCTTCTGCTACATACTTATTTGTAAATGATAACATTTGTAAAATATCTCCCACTCTAAAATCCAAAGATATGCACTTTGTATTCCTGATGACATGTGTTGGATAAGTCTCATCTCTGTCCCATGCAATAAATGCTTTGTTGGAAGTATTATAGGGCATAACATCTCCAAGGATTTCCATATCCCCACACTTATGCTTTAGCTCAACATGTGCACTAAGAATCCTTGATACGATAACTGCCACCTTATCTTCGCCAAGTCTTCTAAAGTGACAAATAGAATTTGGATCACTTTCATGGATTGTAGCAAATGCAACTACTTCTCTTTTGTAATATAAAATCACCTCCATCCCTGGAATACATTTTGTAGCCATCTCCTTTGTGAGTTTCCTTTGCAAACAAGCTGTAACAACCATTATAAACAACATCAGTCTCTTCTCAATAATCTACTTTATTAATGATTTAAAAATCTAGAACTTGTTTGAAAATTTAATTAGACACTAACCAATAACCACCGTAACCCAATAACAACCCTAAACCCTAAATCCTAAACCGCAAACCAAAACAACCCTAAACCCAAAACCCTCAACCCTCAGCCCTAACCAATAACAATCCTAAACCCTAACTCCCAAACCCTAAACCCTAAACCCTAAACCCTAACCCCCAAACCCTAAACCCTAAACCCTAACCCCCAAACCCCAAACCCTAACTCCCAAACCCTAAATCCCAAACCCTAAACCCGAAACCCGAAACCCTAAACCCTAACTCCCAAACCCTAAACCCTAACTCCCAAACCCTAAACCCTAAACCCTTAACCCTAACCCCCAAACCCTAAACGCTATACCCTAACCCCCAAACCCTATACCCTAACCCCCAAACCCTAAACCCTAAACCCTAAACCCTAACTCCTAAACCCTAAACCCAAAACCCTTAACCCTAACACCTAAACCCTAAACTCTAAACCCTATCTCCTAAACCCTAAACCCTAAACCCTAAACCCTATACCCTAACCCCCAAACCCTAAACTCTAAACCCTAACCCCCAAACCCTAAACCCTAACTCCCAAACCCTAAACCCTAGCTCCCAAACCCTAAACCCTAAACCCTAAACCCGAAACCTTAAACTCTTACTCCCAAACCCTAAACCCTAACCCCCAAACCCTAAACCCTAAACCCTAACCCCCAAAACCCTAAACCCTAACCCCCAAACCCTAAGCCCTAAACCACCAAACTCTAAACCCTAACCTCCAAACCCTAACCCTCAAACCTTGAACCCTAAACCCTAACTCCCAAATCTTAAACCCTAAACCCTAAACCCTACCCCCCAAACCTAAATCCAAACCACCAAACCCTAAACCCTAACTCACAAACCCCAAACCCTAACCCTAACTCACAAACCCTAATTCCTAACTCATAAACCCTAAACCCTAAACCCTAAACCCTAACTTACCAAACCCCAAATCCTAAACCCCAACCACGAAATCCTAAACCTTAAATCCTATGAGTGTTTTCAAGTAATATCATTTATTTAAGTAATAGTTTTAATTAGAATTCATAAGTAATAGTGGAATTGATAGTTGGGAGGGTGGTAGTGGGAGAAAGGGAGAGTGGGAAAGTGGAGAAAGGGAGTGTGGGAGGGTGGTAGTGGGAGAAAGGGAGAGTGGGAGAGGGAGTGGGAATGGGGGCGGTGGGGGTGGGGGTGGAGGTGGGAGGATGGGAGTAGGAGTGGGAGAGGGAGTGGGAATGGGGGAGGTGGGGGTGGGGGTGGGGGTGGGAGAATGGGAGTGGGAGTGGGAGAGGGAGTGGGAATGGGGGAGGTGGGGGTGGGGGTGGGAGAATGGGAGTGGGAGTGGGAGAGGGAGTGGGAATGGGGGAGGTGGGGGTGGGGTGAGGGTGGGAGGATGGGAGTGGGAGTGGGAGGGGTGGGGAGTGGGAGTGGGAGGACGGGAGTGGGAGAGGGAGTGGGAATGGGGGAGGTGGGGGTGGAAGTGGGAGGGGTGAGGTGGGAGGATGGGAGTGGGAATGGGGGAGGTGGGGGTGGAAGTGGGAGGGGTGGGGTGGGAGGATGGGGGAGGGAGTGGGAATGGGGGAGGTGGGGGGGGTGGGAAAATGGGAGTGGGAGTGGGAATGGGGGAGGTGGGGGGGTGGGAAAATGGGAGTGGGAGTGGGAGTGGGAGTGGGAGAGGGAGAGGGAGTGGGAGGATGGGAGTGGGAGGGGTGAGGTGGGAGGATAAGGGTGGGAGAATGGGAGTGGGAGTGGGAATGGGGGGGGAGGGGTGGGGGTGGGAGGATGGGAGTGGGAGTGAGAGGTGGAGGTGGGAGGATGGGAGTGGGTGGAAGAATGGGAGTGGGAGTGGGAGTGGGAATGGGGGAGGTGGGGGTGGGGTGAGGGTGGGAGTGGGAGGGGTGGGGTGGGAGGATGGGAGTGGGAGAGGGAGTGGGATGTTGGGATATCTCAAGGTGTATGCCTCAGGCACACCTTATGTTTCTATGTGTGAGTGCTAGAGGCACAGTTAGGTGCCCACAAGCACAGTTAGGTGGTGGAGAGCCACATAGGATGATTGAGAGAATCTAGGAGCAGATTGAGGAGATGATTGTGGAGCTCTGAAGTCATCAGTGATGTCAGTGAGCATGTATGAGGTGCCTACTTAAGGACCTCACTCTTCTTCATTCTGTAAGCAAGTATTTTGAGTTTGTGTCCACTCTACTCTTTCCTTTCAGTGTTCCAACATGGTATCAGAGCCATTTGATCCTCCTTGAGCCCTAGTTAGGTGCCACATCATCATCTTCTTCTTCACCTTCATCTTCCACCTTCCCTTCCAAAGTCGATTTTGGAAGTGAAAGTTCTCTTCAAACCTGCATTCTCAGCATCTCATCCTTCAGGAGATCTTCCCAAGGGCAGGGCGAATCTGCAGAACGAGCTATACGAGTTATCTCGCCATCTTCTGGGCGGCATTGTCTCAGGAAGCTGCGATGATCTTTTTCCTAGTTCTCACTGTGGAGAGCTACATTGTCTATTTCCTTTCAGAGGGAGCTGGGCGACATCACGACCTCCCTGCTCATCAAGTCTGAGCTCTTTTGGAGTAGCATTTGGGTAGTTCTCATCGAAAAACCAGTCCATAGTTCCTCTACAATGCTAGGCGACGTGGCCGTTTTCTACACGATTCCTTTCTGAGGGAGAAGCTCTACCTATTCACCTTCCTCTCCAGTATAAAAGCCCTCTGAATTCCGACCTTTGCATAACGATTTGAAGCAGATTTCTGAGCTGCCTTTTTGGCCATGAAAGCTTGACTATGCAAGTCTAAGTTTGACCTTGGACAATCAAAGTTTGACTGATAGTTTGACCAAGATTTATTTTCAGTCTGCTATGCTCATTTTTCTAGCATCTACTTGGTCATTTCTTGCTTAGACATCTTGCATTTCAAGATTGTTACTCTTTGAAAAGATTACCTTTTATTGCTCACCTGTAAAAGAGAAGACACTTCCATTGTTTTTGGCTTGCTTATACAAAATATGTGAAAGGCCAAAACATAAAGCAATGTCTTGTTATGCTACAAAGGATGAAAATGTCAACCTGACTTCCTTATTGAAGTTTGCCAAAACAATGGTTGCCAAAAAGAAAGAAACTACAAAGCCAGAGATATACCCTCTCATGGCACTTTTTGACTCCAAGTACAAGAAAAAGATGAAGGTCAGATACCTAAGATATGCTTCTCTACACAACTATGGAGATGACAAGATAATTGTTCTCTTGAAGGATATGATTTTCAGATCCACTTGTTCTATCATAATACCATCTTATAAGGCACTAGACACTACCCATGTGGTAAGACCTTGCCTTGACATGGATATTTTGCCTCCACAAGATGAGGCATCCCATGAAGATTATGCATTTTAAATCATCTCTATGTATGCTCCAGATCTCTCTTTTTATGTCAAGGTACTCAGCCTGGATAGTCCTCCAAAATGAATGAAAATAAACTATTGTGTTTTTTGTGTTTTGTAAACACCTCTGGTCACCTTATGATGTAGGCCATGTGTATGTTTTGTTCCATGGTACCTCCTGCAGACATTGTGTGCATGTACATGCAGGGGAGATAACCATTGGAAGGTCTTTTTGTATCCCTTTTGTTTACCTTACACCCAAGGGAACCCTTGCTAGCATGAGAACCTAGCCATAGATTTATCCTTGACCACCATGAGATGGCATGAGAAACTATGAGACTAGATGTATCCTTGACATAGCCTGAGGCATTTCCTTGAGGGGGGGTTTGTTGGGATATCTCAAGGTGTATGCCTCAGCAGGCACACCTTATGTTTCTATGTGTGAGTGCTAGAGGCACAGTTAGGTGCCCACAAGCACAGTTAGGTGGTGGAGAGCCACATAGGATGATTGAGAGAATCTAGGAGCAGATTGAGGAGATGATTGTGGAGCTCTGAAGTCATCAGTGATGTCTGTGAGCATGTATGAGGTGCCTACTTAAGGACCTCACTCTTCTTCATTCCATAAGCAATTATTCTGAGTTTGTGTCCACTCTACTCTTTCCTTTCAGTGTTCCAACATGGGAATGGGGAAGGTGACAGAATGGGCGTGGGCATGGGAGTGAGAATGGGGGAGGTGGGGTGGGAGGATGGGGGTGGGAGTGGGAGTGGGAATGGGGTGGGAGTGGGAATGGGGTGGGAGGATGGGAGTGGGTGGGAGAGAGAGAGAAGATAATCTAATAGAGAGGCCAATGGGAGAGGAGATAATGTTATAGAAGGACCAATGAGAGAGAAGCACTTAAAACCCTAGTTTTTCTTATATATACTCTCCTTCTCTCATTGTTTCTCTCATTTCAACAAGGAAGAGCAAGAGGAGAAGCAAAAAGAGGAGGAAGAGCAAAAGCAAGCACAAGCATAGATTTCAACTTTTTTCCAGGTACTTTTTTTAAAATTTGTATTCTTTGAAATTTTATTATAGAGAGAGAACTTAGAGAGAGAGAAGTGAAGGAAAGATTTTTAGAGAGAGAATATAAGAGAGAGAGTCTTGCTACCTCGGCAGCAAAAGAGAGAGAGAGAGAGAGAGAGGGAGAGAGAGGAGAGAAGGGGGGGTAAAGAGAGGGGAGAGAAAGGGAGGGGGGAGAGAAGGGGGAGGGGGGGAAGAGAGGGGAGAGAGGGGGGAAGCCGCGAGGGGGGGGAGAGAGGGAGGGGGGGGGAGGCCGCTGCAGCGGCAGCGGAGAGAGGGGGGGAGAGGGAGGGGAGGGGGGGAGGGAGGGGAGGCGAGGGGAGAGAGAGAGGTGGCAGCGAGAGAGGAGGGAGGGGGAGAGAGAGAAGGGGGGGCGCGCCAACCAGAGAGAGGGGGAGGGAGAGAGAGAGAGGGGGGGCCGCGGCACAACGAGAGAGGAGGAGGGCGGGGAGAGAGAGAAGGGGGGGCAACGAGAGAAAGGGGAGGGAGGCCGCTGCCGCAGTAGCGGAGAGTGGGGAGGGGAGAGGGAGGGGAGGGGAGGGGAGAGAGAGGGGGGGGCCACTGCCGCGGTAGCGAGAGAGGAGGGGGGGGAGAGAGAAGGGGAGGGGCCGCGGCAGCGAGAGAGAGGGGGAGGGAGAGAGAGAGAGGGGGGAGAGAGAGAGAGGGGGGGGCACTACCGCGGCAGCGAGAGAGGAGAGGGGGGGAGAGAGAGAAGGGGGAGGCGCGGCAGCGCGAGAGAGGGAGGGAGAGAGAGAGGGGGGGAGGCCGCTGCCGCGGCAGCGGAGAGAGGGGGGGAGAGGGAGGGGGGGAGGGGGGAGAGAGAGGAGGGGGGGCTGCCGCGACAGCGAGAGAGGAACAGGGGGGAGAGAGAGGAGGGGGGGCACGAGAGAGAGGGGAGGGAGAGAGAGAGAGGGGGGCCGCTGCCGCGGCAGCGAGAGAGGAGGGGGGAAGAGAGAGAAGGGGGGGAAGCGAGAGAGAAGGGAGGGAGAGAGAGAGAGAGGGGGGCCGCTGCCGCGGCAGCGAGAGAGGAGGGGGGGGAGAGAGAGAAGGGGGGGTAGCGAGAGAGAGGGGGGGAGAGAGAGAGAGGGGGGAGAGGGAGGAGAGGGGAGGGGAGAGAGAGAGGGGGGGCCGCTGCCGCGGCAGCGAGAGAGGAGGGGGGGGAGAGGGAAGGGGGGGAGAGGGAAGAGAGAGGGGGGGCCGCTGCCACGGCAGCGAGAGAGGAGGGGGGAGAGAGAGAAGGGGGGGCACGGCAGCGAGAGAGAGGGGGGGCCGCTGTCGCAGCAGCGAGAGAGGAGGGGGGGAGAGAGAGAAGGGGGGGCAGCGAGAGAGAGGGGGGGAGAGAGAGAGAGGGGGGAGAGGGAGGGGAGGGGAGGGGAGAGAGAGAGGGGGGGCCGCTGCCGCGGCAGCGAGAGAGGAGCAGGGGGGAGAGAGAGAAGGGGGGGATGCGGCAGCGAGAGAGAGGGGGAGGGAGAGAGAGAGAGGAGGGGGGGCCGCTGCCGCAGTAGCGAGAGAGGGGGGGAGAGAAAGGGGGGGAGGAGAGAGAGACAGGGGGGGAGGCCGCTGCCGCGACAGCGGAGAGAGGGGGGGAGATGGAGGGGGGGGAGAGGGAGGGAGGGGAGGGGAGAGGAGAGAGAGAGGGGGGGCCGTTGCCGCGGCAGTGAGAGAGGAGGGGGGGAGAGAGAGGGGGGGCGCGGCAGCGAGAGAGAGGGGGAGGGAGAGAGAGAGAGAAGGGGGGGCTGCTACCGCGGCAGCGAGAGAGAAGGGGGAGGAGAGAGAGAGAGAAGGGGGGAGAGAGAGAGAAGGGGGGAGGGGGGGAGAGAGAGAGGAGGGGGGCGCGGCAGCGAGAGAGAGGGGCAGGGAGAGAGAGAGAGGGGGGGGCCGCTGCCGCAACAGCGAGAGAGAAGGGGGGGGAGAGAGAGAGAAGGGGGTGGGAGAGGAGGGGGGCAGCAGAGAGAGAAGGGGAGGGGGGGCCGCTGCCACGGTAGCGAGAGAGGATGAGGGGGAGAGAGAAGGGGGGGCGCGGCAACAAGAGAGAGGGGGAGGGAGAGAGAGAGAGGGGGGGCCGCTGCCACGGCAGCGAGAGAGAAGGGGGGGAGGTGCAGCGAGAGAGAGGGGGGAGAGAGAGAGAGAGGGGGGGCCGCTACCACGGCAGCGAAAGAGAGGGAGGGGGGAGAGAGAGAGAGAGGGAGAGAGAGAGAGAGGGGGGGAGGCCACTGCCGCGGCAGCGAGAGGGAGAGAGGGGAGAGAGAGAGAGGGGAGGGGAGAGAGAGAGAGGGGGGAGGCCGCGGCAAGTGAGAGAGAGAGTGGCGAGCGCAAGTGAGAGAGAGGGAAAAGGTGAGGAGAGAGTGGGAGAGAGAGAGAGAGAGAGAGAGGGGAAATGAAGAGGAGGGGAGAGAGTAGACTAAGATGAGAGGAAACATAGACTAGAGCGGAGAGGAAAGAGAGAGAGAGAAGAGTGAGAGAGATGGACGAGAGATGAAAATTTAGAGAGGGAGGACACAAGAGAAAGTACGATCGAGATAGAAAATCTTACCAATGAAGAGGAGAAATGAGTGGGCGACGATCGAGAAAAGATAAAGGAGAGATGTTTTGATGGAAGAATTTGGGAGCTACGATCAATGAGGCATATGAGAGGAGATTGGTGTGTGATTTAGTCAAAACTTAAACAAACAAAACTATAAATCTTGGTGTTTGATGAAAATTTAGAGAGGAAGGGCACAAGAGAAAGTACGATCGAGATAGAAAATCTTACCAATGAGGAGAAAAAATGAGTGGGCGACGATCAAGAAGAGATAAAGGAGAGATGTTTTGATGGAAGAATTTGGGAGCTACGATCAATGAGGCATATTAGAGGAGACTGGTGTGTGATTTAGTCGAAACTTAAACAAACAAAACTATAAACCTTGGTGTTTGAAAAGAGAAAAGTGTGGAAACTAGAATTTCAAATTTCCCGCCTTTTTTTAAACTATGAATCCTTGTGTTTGAAAAGATAAACATGTGAAAACTTGAAAATTGTGATAAAAGACAACCTTGTGTTTCAAAAACGCGTGGATGTGAAAAGACAAATGTATGCTAAAAGCAAAACTTGTAGAAACTTGAATTTTAAATTTTTCTTTGTTTTTGAATTTAAAATGAGTTTCACTTTCATTTTCAATTTACTAGTTTAATTTAGACTATAATGCATTTTGTTTTGGAATATAAAAAGTATAATTTTAATTTTATTACATTTTAAATTAAAATTTTAGAAGTAGTTTAACTTACATTCGTTATTATTACTTTAATTTATTTCTTTTTAGGGAGAATTAATATATTCTTCTAGGTAAATATTAAATTTTTGATTTTAAGTCTTATTTTCTTTATTTTACGTTATTTTTTCATAAACTTTAAGTTAAACTACTTTATAGTTTTTATTATTTAAATTCAAATTTATTAAGATTTTTACTTCTTATTAATGTGAATGTTCAATTCTTATGAGTTGTAAGTAAATTAGTTTTTGAAAATATAAATTTTATCTTTTTTAAAATGAGAAGGGGGAGGGAGAGAGAGAGAGAAGGGGGGGCCACTACCGCGGCAGCGAGAGAGAAGGGGGGGGGAGAGAAGGGGGGGAGAGAGAGAGAAAGGGGTGGGAGGATGGGAGTGGGAATGGGGAAGGTGAAAGAATGGGCGTGGGCCTGGGAGTGAGAATGGGGCAGGTGGGGTGGGAGGATGGGGGCGGCAGCGAGAGAGAAGGGGGGGGAGAGAGAGAGAAGGGGGGGGGGAGAAGGGGGGGAGAGAGAGAGAAAGGGGTGTGAGTTTAAAAAAGATAAAATATAAATTTTATCTTTTTTAAACTCACAACCTTAGTGTATTAAAAAGAATAATGGAAAATAGATTATTTTTTGCTTTTAATTCGCAACCTAAGGATAGTAAAAAGAACAATGGAAAAGAAATTATTTCTTGCTTTTCTTCGCTTCGACGGTTGGTGTAGTCTAGATTAGCATAGATTAGTTTGTCCTTAAAGGAGAGAACTCCAAAAAAACCAATCAAAGCCATGCTCAAAATTTCCTGACTAGTTTCTAATCGGAGTCAGTCCATTCGTTCACATTCGGTTTCACAGTCACAACAACCCTACCATATAAGCAACGATTAAGGTTTTTAAACTTTCAAGATGATTGAAAGTTGTATCAGTGGACATGACAGATTACAGTTGTGGAAGTTGACAGAGCATTTTACACTTATATCAGTTGCGGGAGTTGACAATTGACAGAGCATTTTGCACTTATATATGACAGACTTCAAATTTGTATTCAGAGATCATTGTAAATCCTTATTTTTTTTCACATTTATGCTCTAAGCCTTGTAAAGCCTTTTAGGCTATTCCCAAAGCATTTATGCTCTAAGCCTTGTAAAGCCTTTTAGGCTATTCCCAAAGCATGAAATTGATACTTATATGATTGGGAAGAATAAAAACTTGAGGTGTATTAATGGGACTCATTGTACTTTTGATTTTTCAAAGTAATTGTAGTTTGTCAAAGTACTTAAAATTTGTGTTGTGCTTGAATACAGGATGGATCTTGAGGCTACAGCATTTGTCAATGGTATGACACTGAAATACAATGGAAGAATTTATGCCCCAAAGGACTTCACAAACTGGACAGTTGTTGACACAACAAAGAAAGCATGGTTCTTGGTCTTAAGTAAAGGAAATCTCATTCTAGTGATGACAAAGAGAGAGTTGGAGAAAGATGAGTGGGCATCAAATGTATCTTTCTCAAAGAGCAATTTGATTCAAGGGGGCACCTTAGTAGGAATAAAAATTAAAAAAGACAGCAGTACAATGATGATTTACACAAAGTCAAGAATGAGCAACAGATCGTTTCTTCTTTCTAAGAAAGATGCAATGCACTTTGTGATGCCGCCGCCAAAAGCACCTAGATTTCCTGAATTGGTTCCTGCATTAGAGATCCTTCAAGATGTGTGGGAGGAATTTCCCATTGAGGAAGCAAGAAAAATGCAGTCAAAGATTATCCTTGAATACTTTCAAGGTGTCATCGAACAAGGTTCAACTTCATTGGAGGGACCTAAGGTGCAAGAATCCACACATGAGAAAGGAAGTGATGAGACACGCCATGTTTCTAGACCTGGTTCATGGTAATACAAATGAGAGAGGAAGTGGAGTGGATGAGACAGAACACATTGTAGCAATGGATGAGGGTCTTGTACACATGGATGCTTACAAGGGATCTACATCTGAGACAGGAATTGAATTGGTGGAGACCGGACATGCACATGCATCTCAGACAGAAATTGAATTGAGTGAGACATGACATGCATCAGATAAGACAGGACATGCACACACATCTCTTGTTCATGGTATTACTCACTTAGATGGTGTAACTCATGAAGTTGATGGAATAACAGAACAAGTGAAGCCCTTAAGTATACCTGAAGTTGAGGCAATAGAAGAAGAAGTAGGGCGATCTAAAGCAGTTCACATTGAGCCCCTAAAAAATAAACCTCGACGTCAAATGCAAAAGGCAAGTACTTCACGAGCTACAGTTCCAAGTCCTATAACTGGAAAAAGAGGTCGTTCATATACAAAGAAAGGGCAAAGAAGAGGAGAGGAAGACATGAAGAGGATGCAGAGGGTCTTGAAATGGAGTCAAATCTAGAAGCAAAAATGTTATCAATGAAGAACCTAAATCTTTGCTTGAATGAGGCTGTGACAGATGAGGATCCAGGATATATATGGGGCCAGAAGACTCAAGTTATACATGCTTCAACAGTGGTCAAAGCAAGTGTCTTCACCAATAGTAGGACCTTAGATACAGCCTATGCTGAAAAGATTTTTCAGGCTTTGATTGATGGAAAAAAACCAGTTGTTTCTAATTTGGTACTCCGTCCAAGAACATTTTGGCCAGTCATGGGAGATTATAGTCAATCCATCAATTTCTCTCAGCCTATAGATTTTGAGATGCAATTCACTAAGCATACTCCTTTCATCTTGCCTTACCTCCTCTAGTTACCTTCCTCACTCTAGTTACCTTCCTCACCTCGTTCGTCTTCTATATCTTTCCTCACTCTCGTTACCTTCCTCACCTCGTTCGTCTTCTATATCTCAACCGCAGCAAAAACTTCTTCCACTTTACTCTTCTTACCTTACTCCTCTCCACACTTCTTCCACTTTACTCTTCTTACCTTACTCCTCTCCTCAAGCTTGCCCCTTCCATCTTGCCCGCAGCCTTACCTCCTCTTCTCAAGCATACTCCTTTCATCTTGCAGCCATTATGGATCTTTTTAAGGTAATCGATTCTGTCGAGCAAGCCATTAGCAGCCTCAAAGAATGGATTGCCGAGAACCAAGGAAAGAGAGAGGAGAGAAAGCAAAATCCAGCTCCATTAACCCAGTACGAGAAGGATGACTTTGCTTGTCAAAAGGGCTTAGAGAAGGAAGAGGAAAGAAAAATAAGTATGGCTACTACTGAAATAGATAAATTGCAGTCATATAGGAGAGAGTTGATAGACTTTCAAAGTGAGATATCTTCGCGTGTGGCTCGTTATGGAAGATTTTCCCCCGAGGAAGTGCAAGCCATTCGGAATAAACAAAGTGTTATGCAGGGGAAAATTCATCAATCCTTACTTCTCTTCTATAATTTTAACTACATCGATGACGATGAGATGAGCTTAGCTCTTGAATGGGTTGCATTTAGGCTAAGGACTTGAAAATAGAAAATTCATCAAATTGAATGGCTGTAGTCTTGAAAATCTCAGGCTTAACTTTTGAAGGTGTTTATTAACACCATTAAATATTAAGAGAGTTTACAACAACCGAATCTTATTTTTTCATGTAACTTATCTAGGCTGCGTTAAATTTTATAATTTTAGTTTCATGTCCTTAAAAAATATATAAAAAAATGCTTGTTTTTATGTTTTTATATGTGCTTTGAAGATTGGGTTTTTCTTAAATTTTATCTGAAAACTAGTCCAAAAGTATATGTAAAAATGAATTTGTACATTGACAAGTCCAAAATTAATGAAATAAGTGTTTCTTATGTCACTCTTCATAAACCTATAAAGCATGTGCAAGCAAGCATGTATTAAAGATTACCCCTATTCTTGCATTTTTACATTTTCCCATGTAAATGGTTAAACCCCTATACATGGTTAAAGTTTCAATCTTAAAATTGTGGCACTCCTTCATAAATCTACATATATGATTTACATTAAGTTGCTATTCTATAAATTCCCTCATGCACATAATAGCATGTTAGTCCCCCCACTAAAAAATACTCCTCAATGCACCAAAGAGCTATGTTACATGTTTATGAGTGACCTCGGTGTAATTGCCAAACCCAAATAGGGTCATGTTACAATAATCCTTAACTTTAGACTACTCAATTTCAAGAAATGTGCACCATAGAGATAAAAGTCGTGCCTGAGTGTCATGGAACCATATGATGTCGGTGGGGGTCTCTCCCCACTCACCATGCCCTCTCTATCATGTGCTCAGCCACACCTAGAGTAGCAACCATGAAAGTAATCGCATCTGCCATCGGGATAGCCACTCTACATGGGATCCCATGTACTCTGATGTTGAGAGCCTTACTGGCTCTCTGTTGTTGCTCCATGAGGGTAGCCAAAATGGTTACTCTAGCGGGTTCCCATTTGGCAAGCTTTTGTTGTATTTTCTACATTGTTACATGCAATGTTATGAGGCCACAAGGGGGGCACTAGCCAACCCATACAAGACACAAGTGAGGGCTTGGGATCTGGAGTTAAAAGGGAGGGTTTCGACAAGGGAAGAGGTGAGGGAGGAGATTCGCGTAACTCTAATTTGATGAGGATGATGAGGAGAATGAGCCGGATGATCAGTAGATTTGTTAACTTAGACATATAGATACTTTTACCTATGATATTGAACATAGTCACCTTTTGACCATTTTGTTATTTTGAAGCTCTCTTTTGCCATGTGTTCATTCTCTGTACTATCCTCTTTTAAAGGAAACTATTGTGTACATGATGTGAGAGTTTATTTAGTATTTATGTCATTGTGTAGCTCTCTTTTGGCATATACATATTCATTTTTGTACCTCTTTTGAAGGATAATTCTAAATTATATGATACAATAGTTTTCAATTATAGTAAGGCAGAAAGCGACTGAAACAAGCCCCATCCTCCTCCACAAAATTTTATAATATAGAAAACACATTGTCAGTTCCAGTTGGCTATATCAACAAACATACTGAAAAATTTGCTGTTGTAGGTTTCGTCCATGCCCGATGCACATACCAACGTGTCTCTTCCCACGGACATACCGATGGACATACTAATGTTTCCAAAGTTAAAATTCCAATGTATTTTTCATCGATATAGATGTCAGAAAATAACCATCCATTAGGATTTTTGTTGATGCACAGTGCATATGCCAGTGGGCAATTACAGACAAATGTACATATGCTTTTACACTTGACGTTATTTTTTTCTTCACAAATTTCATCGATATTAGTGTTTGAAATTGCCCAATACCTTGAAGTACATTGCACTTCATAAGATTACTTATTCCGTACATCATGGACACAACTATAGACAAAAGGAAAGTTTCATAAGGAAAAAGACAAGATGGTCTCGGGATGGTAAAGGAGGATTGGAACATTGTACATCATAAGGTTACCATAATGATCTCTTTTGGAAGTTCTTGAAGGCTCATGTTGCCATAATTAAGGAGCGACCCTGAGGCACCCTCTTCACCCCCTTTCAACTAATTATCATTCTCAGCTATTGCAACAATCGATAAAATTCTTTATTTAATGTTTTATTAATGTATTCCCACGTTTGAGTATAGAACCATTGCCAACATTTGGCTATTATAGCCATCTTAGGAATTTTTAAAAATAAAAAATAAATAAAAGGTAATTTGTTAAAGTAGACAAAAAGGATGGGCATAGCCCTACAAGAGCTCAAAGAGTGAGAGTCAAGTCAGCTAGCTAAAATATTTCCTTAGCCAAAGCACAAACTATGGCAATTGCCAAGTAGCCTAAGCATAAAGGGTCATACGAGACTTCCCTTCAATTGATTGAGCAACTAGTCTAAGTCCATGCATAATGGCTTGTAGTTGCAAAGTACCATTGAGAAAATAACTATAATGCCATTGGGGTCTAGATCCGTGCAAATAACCTCACGATGAAGATTCCTTTGTCCTTGTGGGCACATCATTAATGACTCCTAAGCTTTATAAAGAATGCTATAAAAGTTCATTTTTTCATGGCCTGAGATGGCGGTGGGTTGAAGCTTGCCTTTCCACCTGCATAATCTGTATAACATAATAATCAGTTGGAACTCCCCATTTTCTACCATCTGATAATCTACAATCTTCGGCAAACACACCACAACAATATAATGTATATTTACCTAGCTCTTTATTCGCATTCTGATTTCTCAGCTCACGATATGTTTGCGTAATGGAGCAACATTGACAATAGCAATCCGTGTAGACATCGTTGCAAGGCTCTTCGGGAA
Organism: Dipteris shenzhenensis; assembly: GCF_047967505.1. Classification (NCBI taxonomy): domain Eukaryota; kingdom Viridiplantae; phylum Streptophyta; class Polypodiopsida; order Gleicheniales; family Dipteridaceae; genus Dipteris; species Dipteris shenzhenensis. Next base: position 10,056,402 of record NC_141621.1, on the reverse strand, counting down.
GTCTGTATCTTTCCCATAACTTCGATTTGTAGCTACACATATAACGGCAACCCAGACCCATAAAGTATTGCAAAAGAGCGTAAATCGTCCCTCCAGCACAACGAGCTGCATCGAGGGGAAACTTCAGATCAGTTGTCAGCTATTTGTCCTTCTTAATGAGAAAGCCTTGATTTGATGGTAAGCCTATTCTAGCAGTAGCAATCGAGTGTACATGCGATCGGGTTGTATGAGCGTATACTGAACTTTAGTATTCTAGGAAATCACACCTAGATCACCCTGTCATTCCATACAAACAAAAGTTAGAATGCTGGAGTAGTGGGTGATCCAGTTGTATATTCCCAGAAGCCTCTATAACTTAGATTGTAGGAGACTCACATGTTTGTCCGTGATCCAATATGTTGACCACGTGCCCCACAACAACACAAGGACAGTAGGTGACGCACAAGCCTGCACATCTAATGGCATATATTTTGATCATCAGCATCTCCTAGCAGTTTCACCCCTTAGATTTTATATGTAGGTTGCAATGTGGATATCAAACTTTTGCTCATCACAACGTATGGTTTTTGGTGAAACAAATGCCGGGGGAGTTATAGATGTAGCCAGTGTTTCTCTCTTATAAGACCCACAATCCTCAAAGCAGCCACAGAGGTCATTAGTCCAGCGTCCAAATTACGGTTCCATCTTGTAGGCGTTGAGCAATGCAGGAACTACAAGGGTGGGCAGGAGCCATGATAAGGAGTAAAATAGTGCAAATGAGATGTGTGGTGTAGGCGAGAAATTCTTTGATCCCACCATCTCGCCTGCTTCGCACCCCCTTTTCCACCTCACGCTTTCTCTAGCCTCTCCCTCCCTGCCTTCACTTCTCCTTCCTCTCATGATCGCTCTCTCTCCACTCTCCCCTCTCCACTCTTCCTCCCACTGCTCTCTACTCTCACTCCTCTCCCACTCTCCCACTCTTCCTCCCACCATTCCCTCTCCCCACCACTCTCTCTATGCCTGCCATACTTCTTTGCTCAGTCCTCCCCTCTCCCTCCCCCTCTGTCTGCTCAACCCTCCCCTCTCCCTCTCTCTCCCCCTCTTTCCCTCACTCTACCTCGGTCTCCCCTCCTTCTCCCTCATATATCCGTTGAGGGCAGCTGCCTTCAATCACAAACATTGCCTCGTTTATCATTTTGTTAACTGTCAGATTTCATCCCATGCTTACTTTTAGTATATCCCAACAACCATTGCATTGGTTTCCCATAATGAATCCATTCATCTTGTAATAATAGAAGCAAACCACTACGCTAGTGGCTATTCATATTCTAGTGCAACCAACCACTGTGCTGGCAATAACTTATCCTACACCACTACCATGCTTACACTACTGCCGTGCTATCCTAAAATTTGTTGCACAGTGCGAGTGCCCTTTAGATTGGTTATTGTTAACCATTAGATTTCAACCATAGGTCTGAGAGTGCTCTCAACGGAAGCAAGGATGGAAGAGGGAGAGAGAGAGACAGAGAGCCACACAAGTTTTGGTGGGTGCAGAACCACCCTAATCTTCTTTTTCATTCATTTATATATGTGTTTGAGTATTGTACATAACCGGGGTAAAGGCACAGTGACCTTTAACCCCCACAACCTCCCACTTAAAGGACAATGTGCCTTTAAGGGAGAACAACCAGTGAGCATACTATCCAATGTCCATCAATACATGATAATACTCAAACTGCTGACTAGGTAGACTCTTCATCAGCATATCTGTAGGGTTATCATCTGTATAAACTTTGACAAGCTCTATGCCCTTGTCCTCAAGTACCTCCCTAATGAAATGGTACCTGAACTCAATGTGTTTGGTCTTTGCATGAAAGATCGGATTCCGTGCTAGCTGAATACACTCATGGAATCACTATGCAATGTCGGTACACCTGTATGAATCCCCAAATCTCCCACTAGCCGATCAAGCCATATAGCCTCCTTGCAACCCTCTGTGGCTACAACATACTTAGCCTCTATGGTAGACAAAGCAATGCACTTCTATGCATGAGACATCCATGACACTGCACCACCTACAAAGTGAACACATAACCAGAAGTGGATCTCCTACTATCCACATGCCTTGCATAGTATGAATCTGTGTACCCAAGTACACGCATGTCTCCTCTACCAAAGCAGATGCACATCTCCTTGGTACCCTTTATGTAGCTCATGATGCACTTAATTGCCTCCCAATGCCTCTTTCCTAGATTAGCCATATACCGGCAAACAACTCCCACTACAAATGCAATGTTTGGTCTAGTAGCTATCATAGCATACATAAGACTCCCAACCGCTAATGCATAAGGAACCTTGGCCATCATGACCCTCTCCTCATTTGATTTGGGACTATCTGTATGACTCAGTTTCACATATGGAGGCAACGGAGTACTCACTACCTTCCCCCCCTCCATATTGAAACGTTGCGATACTTTTGTAACATACTCCTTTGTGAAAGCCAAAGGAGTTTCTTACTCCAATCACGCGTGATGCGCATACCAAGAATATGACTTGCAAGTCCCAAATCCTTCATATCAAAGGCCTCATGCAACTTGGCCTTTAATGCATCTAGCTCATAAGTATTCTTGCTAGCCAATAGCATATCATCCACATATAGTGCTAGGATTATCAGGCTGTTATCCTTAGCCCTTTTAGTGTAGAGGCAGTGATCAATTTCACTCCTCCTAAGGTGCTGGGATCGAATGAAAGCATCAAACCTCTGATACCATTCTCTAGGTGCTTCCTTAAGACCATAGAGACTCTTCTTCAGCTTGCAAACTAAATGTTCTTTGCCCTTTTCTTCAAAGCCTTTTGGCTGCACCATGGAAATTTCCTCATGCAAATCCCCATGCAAGAAAGCTGTCTTGACATCCATCTGCATAAGCTCCATATCCTCTGCTACCACTAGTCCAAGCATGCATCTAAGTGTGGTCATATTCACAACCAAGGAGAATATCTCATCAAAGTCCACACCCTTCTCTTGGTTGAACCCTTTAGTGACCAAATGGGCCTTGTACCTAGGCACATCATCACCTGTGACCTTCATTTTGTAGACCCATTTACATGGCAATGCTTTCTTTCCATGTGGCAAAGAAACCAAGTCCCAAGTCTTATTCTTCATAAGTGAATTCATCTCTGATTGCATAGCATACTCCCACTTGCATTGATCCTCGTGCATCATAGCCTCTCTGTAGCAATAAACATCACATAGTCTACCCCTGGAACAAACCTATCAGGTGGTCTAGACACTCTAGATGATCTTCTCAAGGGCATTTTAGCTTGCTGTCCCACCTGCATATCAGCCACATTTGGCTCATCATTTCCACCAATAGATGATCCATCATCTACCCTTGATTGTATACCTGTGGGAGTACTTGGTGGTACCATTTCTTGCACATTTGGTGCATGGATAGCTTGTTGTCTATCAACATATGCAGGTGGATTCACATCCTGGAAAGTGATTCTCCTCATTTCCACATCCCTCATGGGTGCCTTATGCACCTTCTTCTCATTGAAGACTACAACATGGCTGTGTATGATCTTCTTTGCTTCTAGATCCCAGAGACGATAGCCCATCTCTCCACTTTCACCATAACCCAGAAAGATGCATTTCCTAGACTTAGGATCTAGCTTCTTTTGAAGCTCTTTTGGCACATGTGCATATGCCTCACACCCAAATATATGCAAATGAGAGTAAGAGGGCTTCTTGCCACTCCATGCCTCTTCACGAATACCACCATCCAAACTCTTACTAGGTGATCTATTGATCACATGCATTGCAGTCTTCATTGCCTCAGCCCAAAAACCACAAGAAAGACTTACATTGGAAAGCATGCATTGCAACCTTTTCTTGAATGGTACAGTTCATCTTTTCTGCAACTGGATTTTGCTCTGGAGTACAAGGGGATGTGAGCTCCCTCTTAATCCCATGTGTATCACAGAAATGCTGAAAGTCATGAGAGAGATACTCTCCACCATTGTCAGTCCATAGGCATTTAAGTGTTCTACCTGACTGATTCTCAACCAAGGCCAGCCATTTCTGAAATACATGCAACACATCACTCTTCTGAGCTATAGCATAAGCCCACATTTTCCTAGTTGTATCATCAATCAATGTCACATAGTATTCAGCCCTGCCTAATGACTGTGTAGGCATGGGACCACATACGTTTGAATGCACCAAATCAAGCTTTTCAAACTCTTTCTTTCCTCTTCTTTTATGGGCTGATTTAGTCTGCTTCCCATAGAGACAGTGCTCACAAAATTCAAAATCAGAGAAACTCAAATGCGGTACATAACCCAAATGGCATAAGAGTTTCACTCCATTTTGGCTCATGTGCCCCAACCTACAATGCCACAAAGAAGTGCTTGGCTGGTCGGTTATTGCAACAACATGATCAAATACCCTTGATACATGTAAGGGATACAAAGTCCCACACTTGGCACCCCTAGCCAAAAGCATAGAGCCCTTCTAAATTTTCCAACTCTGAAAGCCAAAAGTGGTGTGAAAACTAGCATCATCTAGCTGACCCACTGAAATAAGACTCTTGGTCAACTTAGGCACATGTCTCACATGTTTCAAAATAAATGCAGACCCATTTGCAAAAGAAAACTGATGTCACCTACTCCCACTATGTCACATGCATAGTCATTTACAAGATGCACAGAACCTATCTTTCCACTATCATAAGCATTCCCTATGGGGAGTAACATGGAATGAAGCACCAAAATCCAAAATCCAATCCTAGGAATATACATCATCTGGAGTGGTAAGCAACTCTGCAGATAAACTAGACATAAAGAGAACATCATTGTCACTATCATGTGTGACTGCATTGATCTGCTCGATCTTCACTTTTCCTTTGTCCTCCCTTGGACTCTCTTCCTTTTGATTTGCACCCCAATTTGCATTCTTTTTCTTATCCTTTTGCTCTCTTTTTAGCTTGTAGCAATCCTTTTTCATATGGCCCTTCTTGCCACAGTGGTAACACTCAATGTTCTGTGCCCTAGATTTGCTATGAGACTTCCCTCTTTCTTGGGACTTCCCCCTGAACTGTGATCTGCCCCTTTGCACATTTAAGGTTGCATCCTGCTTGTTGTCATCCATAAACTTCCTTCTAATCTCCTCGGCCAACAAGCTACCCACAACATCATCAAATTTTAGTACTCCACTAGGTGCAAAGTTATTGACAGCTATACGGAAGGTATCCCATGAGGATGGCAATGAACATAAGAGAAATATTGCCTTAGTCTCCGCATCAAAATTCATATTTTGAGCCTGAAGATGGCTGAAAATAATATTGAATTCATTCAAGTGAGAAGCAATGGAGACCCCTTCCTTCATCTACAACTCAAACAACCTCTTCATGAGGTAAACTTTATTAGAGGCAGTTTCCTTTTCATAAGTGGCACATAGTTTCTTCCACAAATCTTCCGTAGTCTGCTCATTTACTACTGTGAAATAAACTGACTCTACAAGATGAAATCTAATAGTAGATTTTGCTAATGCATCCAACTCATTCCAATCATCCTCAAACATATTTGCAGGCTTAGCTTCAATCCCTGCCAAGGGTTTAATCTGCTTCTTTTGAATAAGCACATCCCTTATTTGTTCTTTCCACAAAGAAAAGTTTGTCCCATCAAGCTTTTTAATGCTAAAAATCTCCTTTTCAGACATGGAAGAGGATGCCATGATGCAAATGAAGCAAAAATCCCAAATGCTAGTGCCTACAAGAGAGAATCACACCAAATACTAGGTGCACCCAAATGTGTATGCCACAATAGAGTGAAATATCACCAAAACTCATGTCTCAAAGCATCTGACTCATGTGCATATACTATGCATCCATATGACCAAATTTGGCCCAAAAGAAAATGCCAACTACAATGGCAATCCAAAATGCCTATAGATGCCAAATGGCCACGAGTTTAAGAAAGGTTTGCAAGATTTTTCTTTTTCATGAAAATTCCAAACTCCCATCTGTCTTATCAACCTTCCGATAGCAAGCATCTCCTAGCTCTAGAGGCGAGTCTGCTGCACTATGGTAGACCTCTTCACACACTCGGATCACTATGCTTGACTTTGCCAACTTATACGCCCATAGTAACTCCTCCTTTCACTGGGGGTCCTCTTCATCCTGCTCTTTGCACTCTATACACTTTCAAGCCTCTGTCATGTCCTACCAAAAGAAACCTACATCGTGAGCTTGACAAGAACCTTAAAGGAGCAGAAAAAACAATAGCCAGGTAAATTAATAATCATTGTTTCTGTCGACTCCAAGTAATACACCCACCACCGAAGCATGTCCTCCTTGCAGCTATTTTCCTCCTTCTCTAGGTCTGTTTGCACGAGGATGCCATTCAACATTGTTTTTAGATAGAACAAAAGCATTCCAAAGTCTTTTGGATATGCCATAGATTCGCATAGGTGGATTGGTGTACAGAGTTTTGGGGCTAGATTTCGTAATGGGCTCTTAGTTGTGTCTGCACTCTGCACTTAAATAGGGAGAGAGTTCTTTGAGCCTGACCTTCTCATTCTTTAGTCTCATGCTAATTGGCTAATCTAAATCTTTTGTCTCACATTAGTTGTCTAATTGAAATTTTTTGTGGTACAATAGTTCACTAATCGGAATCTTTTAGTCTCACATTAGTGATCCAATCAAAATATTTCATCTCACATTACGTGTCAAATCGAAATCTTTCATCTCATTATTATCACTACGCTGGAGTGGATCAAAGGACACTATCTAGTCACTTAGCTGAGAAAACATTGCCCAAGTAAACTATGGAGAAGATTAACAATTCAATAGATTACACAGAGATTACATAGATTACAATATCAAAGACTCCTTCCCTTCATGCTGCTTCCTCTTTTCTTGATTTGAGCTTCTTGGTTGCAGGCTCGGCCCTTTTTGCTCCTTTCTGGAAGGGGGTTGGTTCCTCTCTTGAGGCTCCTTCTCCTCGCAGTTGGGTTCAGTCTTGTGACCTTCTTCAATTTGAGCTCCTTTTCTTTAAGATATTTTGCCAAAATGGCAAATTGAGTTGTAGCATCTAATTTCTCATCATAGTAGATAGCTGTAGTAGCCATGCACATTTGATCTCTCCATGCCTCTGCAATGGCAAATGGCATTCTCTACATAGTGATTTTGTATGCACAAATACCCCAAAGCAAAAAATGTGCACAAGGTGGTAGCACGCAAGCCATTGGATACAACAGTCATCTATGATGGGGGTATGGTACACCTTGCATTTCAGACCCTGTTGCATAATAGGATAGGCATCTGATTTAACTATTGTGGCTATCAATATCACAGTCTTTTTTTGTACGTGACGAAGTTACTTCTTGATTCCTTCCTCCCTCATGCTAAGGCTGCGGATGTTCTCCTTCATCTCCTGCACTTTTTGCTCACTCTGTGCAATAGCTTCATCTGAATCCCTCAGCATCTATTGAGTTTGCTTAAATTGCTCAAAAACATCTTCATGCGCCATTTCCAAGACTTCCACTCTAGTTTGAAAATCTCTCATGACAATGGATTGCTTTTCATAATTGTCAAAAGACACGGCAAGCTCTTGCATAGCCGTATCATAATCTTGTTGTAGGGTCTTGTAGCTTAATCTTTGGACTTCCAATAGTGTTTCAAAAAAACAACCCTCACCATGGTTGCTGCAAATTGCTCCACCGTGGCTGTTGCAAATTGCTCCACCGTGACTATTCTTTGCATCCTTCCTGACCTGGAGAGCTACCTCGTTGTCTTCTCCACCCTGACTTCTCTCTCTCGCATCCCTCTTGGCCTTGAAGCTCTCTCGCAGCTCTCGGGCTAGAAGTTAAAATTACCAGCCACCGCTCACCTACCATCTGACTTAAGCATGCATGATCACTATGAGTGTAGTAAAAATTACCAATCACCGGGCTCACATGCTTAGTAGAGTATTAGAGTGCATGCTAATGAGTGATTATAGCCATGTCTATCTGATGGCTACAATTCCACTAGGCTGGCAGTTAGAATTACCAACCACCGTTCACCCACCATCGGGCTTAAGCATGCATGATCACTATGAGTGCAATAAAAGTTACTAGTCACCAGGCTCACATGCTCAATATAGAACTAGAGTACATGGTAATGAGTGATTAGAGTTTCATGATTTACCTTTGTGGAAATTATTGCCTAGTGGTGGTGGCTCTCATCAACCATGTTTGTCGTGGCTAAGATTCCACCAGGCTGGCAATTAAATTACCAACCACCAGAGTGGCTTGCTCACCCACCACATGGCATTTGCTTCATGATTACCAGCCCATCTAGGTTGGCGCCTAAGATTCCATCGCAGTGGCCTATAATTAATATGGATAGAACCTCGGGATCTAGGCACCACGGTGGCTCAAACTTTATAATATATAAGATTCGTGGCATTTGGCATTTTACTGCGTTGCTCTCCTCCACACTTGCTCTACTGCTATGCTCCACACCCCTCCTCCATCTCTTTTTCGCCCCTACTCTACTTTGCTCCACGCTCCCTCCTCCAACTCTCGTCACTCATTTGCTCCCCTGCTCATCTTTTGCTCACCCACTCATCTTCACCATGCCTACTACCAGCCCCCCTTGATGCTCTGTGATCCAATGTTATCTGCCTTCTCATATAAGGTGATTGTGTTGCACTCACCTGGTGTAGAATTGCTAGCACTAGTGCAGACCCTTCATTCCACAATCGAGTCCCCCCACATCTGCATGTCACCACCTTAGATGACATGCTCATAGACGACCTCTTTATGGCTGTGCTTTATGGGTTCCCCCTATTAAATTACACGGCGCAATGAAACACAAACTGAACAAAGAATAGAGAGTACACAGCAAACTGGAGATGAATAAAATTTTTCTTCAATACTGATGTAGTACAGATAATGGCTCCATCCACCCGTGTGCTCCCACAATGGATCTTAGATGGTGATGTAGACGGATACTAGATGAAGAGCTACTGACAGATAAGGGGAAAGAGAGAGCTAACACAGTGGAAGCAAAGTTGATTCTATTTCTGGCCATTGAGGAAGAGTGTTCCTCAATTCAAGAAGTGTTAACCACTGATTCATGGGTGTTCGATAGTGGTGCCTCTCGTTAGATGACCTGCAAGAAGGGTCTATATTGTTCCATGTAGCCTCTATAGGAACCCATCAGTGTGACGATTGGAAATAACGCAAAATGGCCCGTTCAGAGTATAGGTACGGTTTCATTTGTTTCTATAAATGGAGATGTTAAGAAACTATTGAATGTGTTGTATGTTCTAAAAATTGAGAAAAATTTGCTATCAATTGCTTCCATAAATAACCTTGACCATGAGCTGAGGTTCAAGAAGATAGGAGCAAAAATTCTAGATAGTGCTGGCAATATTGTTGATAGAGGGGTAAGGAGGAACAACCTGTATGAGCTAAGTGCTCTTACAGCCACTACTGGAGTGGGTACAAGAAAAGATTCGGCCACATCGGATTTACAATGATGAAGGAGATGCAAAAGCAAGGTATGATTGCTCACTTACTTGCAGTAGCAGAAATCAAAGAACCGTGTGAAGCCTACATGATGGGCTAGCTGGGGCCTGGGGGATCCTAAAGGGGCCAATGGCCCCCCTAGAGGGAGTTCGGGGGCAAGAGCCCCTGACGCAAAGGTATAGGGAATATTCCCTAAATATTCAGGGTACCATTCTTTTCATCTGCTTTCTTGACCCAGCAATCTACAATCACATGGCCCTTCTTCTTGCAGTAGAAGCATTCTCCCTAAAACTTCTTCTTGCTCCCTTTCTTCTTTTTGTCACCATTAGTAGAGGTCTCACCTTTGGTGGATGAACCACCTTTGCCTTTCACAGTGGCAGAGAATGCAGCATCCCCATTGCCGCCTCCATCTAGAGCTTTAAGCATCAAATCCTCCTCCATAAGTAAAGCACAAAACTCCTCAAATGACAATGGTTAGGGTCTCACCTAAGTGTTAAGCGCTGTTCCTAGTCCATCAAAACTTGATGGACATATTTGAAGACACTACCCAACTAGCTCTTCGCTTGTCTTTTGTTTCCTAGCACTAGCTGGATCTAGTCACGCAAATTTTTGATTCGGGTTATGAATGCCTTTGTTGTCTCTCCTTCATTAAATTATTAACTCCGAGTTGATTCTACAAGTTCTAGATCCTTGTTTGATTCCATGTCTCATACTGACTCTTCAATATGTTCCAAGCCACAGTTTCCTTAGATGTATGCTGAATGAAGGTCAAAACACTATCAGTAGTACTTGTAACCAAGGCACACAGAGCATTTGTGTTCATACATTTCCAAGCTCATAGAAGGTCGGCATTAGGAGGTATTATACTCCCTTGATTTGCCGAGTTTTATACTGCCGACCTTCTATGAGCTTGGAAATGTAGTAACACAGATGCTCTGTGTGCCCTAGTTACAAGTACTGCTGATAGTGTTTTGACCTTGATTCAGCATACATCTAAGGCAACTGTGGCCTAGAACATATTGAAGAGTCGGTATGAGACACAGAATCAGACAAGGATCTAGAACCTGGAGAATCAACTTGCAACTGAGAAGTTTAATGAAGGAGAGATAGCAGAGGCATTCATAACTCGAATAAAAAATTTTTGTGACCAAATGGCTGGTGTTGGGATACAAAAGACAAGCAAAGAGCTAGCTCGGCGGTGTCTCCGAATATGTCCACCAAGGTTTGATGGACTAGTAACAGTGCTTAACACTCAGGTGAGACCCCAACCACTGTCATTTGAGGAGTTCTATGCTTTACTTATGGAGGAGGAATTGAGGCTTAAAGCTAAGATGGAGGCAGCAATGGGGATGTTGCATTGTCTACCACTGTGAAAGGCAAAGGTGGTTAGTCCTCTATTAGTGGTGACAAAAAGAAGAAGGGCGGAAAGAAGAAGTTTCAGGGAGAATGCTTCTATTGCAAGAAGAAGGGCCATGTGATTGCAGATTTCCAGGTCAAGAAAGAAAATGAAAAGAATAGTACTCTGAAGAAGACAGATAAGGGAAAAGAGACAGCTAACACAAGTGGAAGCAGAGTTGGATCTATTTCTGGCCATTGAGGAAGAGTGTTCCTCAGTTCAAGAAGTGTCAACCACCACTGATTCATGGGTGTTGGATAGTAGTGCCTCCCATCACATGACCTGCAAGAAGGGTCTATATTGTTCCATGTATCCTCTATAGGAACCCATCACTGTGATGGTTGGAAATAATGCAAAATGCTTTCTTGAGGGTACAAGTATAGTTTCAGTTGTTTTTGTAAATGGAGATGTTAAGAAACCATCTAATGTGCTTCGATAACTAACCTTGACCATGAGGTGAGGTTTAATAACACAAGAGCAAAAATTTTGGATAGTGTTGCAATCTTGTTGGCATAGGAGTAAGGAAGAACAACCTGTATGAGCTAAGTGCTCTTACAGCCACCGCTGACTGGGCACAAGCAAACTTTGGCATGAAAGATTCGGGCACATCAGATTTGCAGTGCTGAAAGAGATGCAGAAGCAAGGTATGGTTGCACTTACCTGCAGTAGTAGAAATCAAAGAGCTGTGTGAAGCTTGCATGATGGGCAAGCAACAAAGAAAGGCATTCCCACAAGAAAGCAAGAATAGAGCAAATGCTCCTCTAGAGTTGGTGCATGTTGACTTGTGCGGTAAGATGCCTATGTAGGCCTTGGTGGGATCTTCCTATTTTTTATTGATTGTCAATGACTATAGTAGGAAGATGTGGGTGTACTTTCTTCGCGAAAAGGCTCAAGCTTTTGGTAAATTAAAAGAATGGCTACAGCTCGTTGAAAATGAAATAGGGAGAAAAGTGAAGAAAATCAAATCGGATGGTGGTGGTGAGTTTGTTTCTATAGAGTTTGGAGATTTTTTCAAGCACCAAACGATGACACCACATATGCCTCAGTGAAATTCGGTTGTTGAATGCCAAATGTGGACTACCGTGGAGATGGGGAGGTGTATGTTGAAAGGTGTCGGACTACCAAACCAGTTTTGGGTTGAGGCTATCAATACGGCAGCTTACATCCTAAATCACTGCTATACAATGGCACTCAAAAGTAAAACATCACATGAAGCTTACTGATGGATACTGGAATGGAATCACCTAAAGTGATGAATGCACTGTGTCATGTATCACTGCATGCTACATAATATGTGAGTAGAGAGAAACAAGCTACAACCAAAAAGCACCAAATGTATCTTCTTAGGCTATTGTGATGAAAAGAAAGCCTATAAGTTATATGAGCGAGAGGCAAAGAAGATCATAGTGAGCCCCGATGTGGTGTTTTAGGAGCAGCCACATGCAATGGAGGTAGAGAAGAGCTCTTCCACTTTATAATCAAGTCTCGGGGGGGTCACTATGTATAAACCCTCTATATCACGTGCGTTCAAGGCCTATATTTAAAGTCCCTTATCTGTAAAAAATTTCATTAATAAAATGTACCCCTTTTCTATACAAATCTGTAAATTTTTTCCAAAACTATTTTAAATAGTCCCTTATGTATATTTATTTCTGTAAATTTTAGAAATAAAAAAAATCCTTCTGTTGAACTCACGTGATAGGGTTACATATTATGAGTGACCCCCCCGAGAATCAAGTGAAGAGGTAATTCACTATGGACCTGTCCTAGAAGCTATAAAGGAGGAGGAAATAGCAAATGATGAATGTATAAGTCACCAACCTATTGTTACACCACCGAAAAAGCCATTGCCGCGATGGGTAAGGCAACTCTATGACCATGATAACCAGATGCCTATGTCTATTGAGTAGCATGCAGATGGACCAAGGCAGTCTCAGAAAATTGAGGAGCAAAGGAGGGCTTCTGCTCACATAGTCAATATGGCCTTGATGGCTGAGATTATTGCAGAAGTAAAGGAGCCTATGAGTTTGGAGGAAGCACTTACAGACTGAGATTGGAAAATTGCTATGCAAGTAGAATATGACAGCATTATGAAGAATGAAACTTGGGAACTGGTAGATTGACCACCAAAAAAAAAGGTTATTGGCACCAGGTGGGTTTGGAAGGCAAAGTATAAAGCCGATGGGACTTTGGAAAAGTATAAAGCCAGATTGGTTGTACAAGGATTTTTGTAGGTTGAAGGGTTTGATTTTCAAGAATATTTTGCTCCGACCACCAGAATGACCACTATTCGCACAATACTATCAGTGGCTGCTCATAAAAAGTGGCCAGTTTATTAAATCAGCATTCTTGAATGGTGACCTCAAGGAGGAGGTGTATGTGGCTTAGCCACCTGGGTTTGAGCCCCCCCATTCTAAGAATAAGGTATGTAAGCTGAAGAAGGCTCTGTATGGGCTGAAACAGGCCCCAAGAGCATGGTGCCAATGGATAGAAAAATTCTTTCATAAATCAAACTTTAAAAGATGTGCCTCAGATGCTAACTTGTATGCATACAGGAAAGGTGGAGAATCTACTATTATTGTTATATATATGGATGATCTCCTTATTACAGGTGACTATGAAGACATGATCCAGCAGACTAGAAAGGCATTGAGCACAAAGTTTGAGATGATAAACTTAGGCTTGATGCACTACTATTTGGGGGAGGTTTGATGATTGAAGTCTGGCAAGAGCCAGGCAAGATCTTCATCTCTCAGCAGAAATATGCAAGGGAGATCTTGAAGGCATTTGGTATGTTTGAGTGCAAGGAGATAGCTACACCTATGGAGGTAAATGCGAGGATGTCTATGGAGGATGCCTCACCACCAATAGACATCGGGAGGTACAAGAAGTTGGTTGGCAATCTCATCTATCTTTGCAACACTAGACCTGACATCAGTTTTGCTAGTGGTGTTTTAGCAGGTTCTCCAATAAGCCCCATGAGAATGATTGGAATGCAGGTGCTTAGGTATGTGAAGGGCACTCTTGATTATGGCATCACTTATGGTACGGGCACTTCCTTGGTTGGTCATTGTGACTCAGATTGGGCTGGAGATGTTGATTCTAGGAAATCAATTTCTGGATATTGTTTCTCTTTAGGTTCAGGTATCTTCTCTTGGATTAGTAAGAAACAACCAACAATGGCATTGTCTTCTACTAAGGCTAAGTACAAGGCAGCATGTTTTACTGCTTGTGAAGCAGTGTAGCTGAGGAGGACCTTATGGCACATGGGAGTGCACGAGGATGAGGCAATTGTGCTAAGGTGCGACAATCAGAGTTGCATGGCCATTGCTAAAAATCTAGTGTATCATGTGCACACAAAACATATAGAGATTCAGTATCACTATGTGCATGATTTGATTGAGGACGGGATAGTGGAATTGGTCTACTATCCAACAGAGAAAAATGCAACAGATATCTTCACTAAGGCACTCTGGAAGGATCAGCTTCAGGGTCATCTTCAAAGACTCAATATTGGGTCGAGAAGGTAGTTCAAGACATTGAGGGGGGGTGTTAGATATGCTCAATGCCCCACCCTCCTAGTAACCACCAATGGTCCAAGGTGCTCAAGTTGTAAGGCCCCCATATGAGGAGAAGCCATGTGTGAGCCCGAGACACTGGATGGATCCTGATTTGTATGTCAGATGAGGTCTATCAATGAGCTCGGGGGGGTCACTATGTATAAACCCTCTATATCACGTGCGTTCAAGGCCTATATTTAAAATCCCTTATCTGTAAAAAATTTCATTAATAAAATGTACCCCTTTTCTATACAAATCTGTAAATTTTTTCCAAAACTATTTTAAATAGTCCCTTATGTATATTTATTTCTGTAAATTTTAGAAATAAAAAAAATCCTTCTGTTGAACTCACGTGATAGGGTTACATATGATGAGTGACCCCCCCGAGTCAATGAGAGAGTTGATGGTAGAAAGGTGATCTATGTGATTCTAGCCTATGGGCTAGGCAGGGTAGGTAAGCTAGTAGGACAACGAGGCATGTTGTCTTGATTATGTGGGAGCCCCTTTTTCTTGCTAGGGCCTAGGGGCCAGCTGGCCCCCCGCTGGGGGTCCCAGGGGGACTAGCAACCCCCCAAGTGGGGATTCAGGGGCGCGAGCGCCCTAGGTGATGGTATAGGGAATATTCCTTGAATATTCCATGGACGACTAGTCGGTTCCACCAATTAGGTTGACTGGTCGGTTCCACCGACTACATTTATCTGACTACCACCCGCATAGCTATAAAGAGGCGACCTCCCCAATTCATTGTACCAGATCAGATCTCCCAGCATGTCATCTAAGGTGGTGACATGCAGATTGTGGGAATGAAGGGTCTCCACTAGTGCTAGCAATTCGACTCCAGGTGAGTGCATCAAGGGAAGATAACCTTGGGATCACAGAGCATCGAGGGGGGTGGTAGTAGGCATGGTGAAGATGAGTGGGTGAGCAAAAGATGAGTAGGGGAGCAGATGAGTGACGAGAGTTGGAGGAGGGAGCATGGAGCAAAGAAGAGTAGGGGCGGAAAAGAGATGGAGGAGGGGTGTGGAGCACAGTAGTAGAGCAAAGGTGGAGGAGAGCAATGTAGTAAAATGCCAAATGCCACAGATTTTATATCTTATAAAGTTTGAGCCACCATGGTGGTTGGATCCCCAGGTTCCATCCATATTAATTGCAGGCCACCACGATGGAATCTTAGGCACCAACCCAAATGGGCTGGTAATCATGAAGCAAACGCCATGTGGTGGGTGAACAGGCCACTCTGATGGCTAGTAATTAAGTGCTAGCCCAGTGGAATCTTAGCCACGACAAATGTGCTAATGAGAGCCACCAGCACTAGGCAATAATTTCCACAAAGGTAAATCATAAAGCTCTAATCACTCATTACCATGTACTCTAGTTCTCTATTGAGCATGCGAGCCTGGTGACTCATAATTTTTATTACACTCATAGTGATCATGCATGCTTAAGCCCAATTGTGGGTGAGCAGTGGCTGGTAATTTTAACTTCCAGTCCGGTGGAATCATAGCCATGAGACAGACGTGGCTGTAATCACTCATTACCATGCACTCTAGTACTCTACTGAGCATGCGAGCCCAGTGACTAGTAATTTTTACTACACTCATAGTGATCATGCATGCTTAAGTTCCGTGGTGGGTGAGCGATGGCTGGTAATTTTAACTGCCAGCCAGTTGGAATCATAGCCACAATAGACATGGCTGATGAGAGCCACCATCCCCAGGCAGTAATTCCCATAAAAGTAAATCATGAAGCCTAATCGCCTCCCTCATTACCATGCATCTAGTACTCTCTTGAGCATGCAAGCCCGCTAACCTCCCACCGACTCGTAATTTACTACACTCATACTAATCATGCATGCAAGCCCAGTGGTGATACCTAGAAGGTGAGTAATTATTGCGAGCCACTGTGGTAGCTAGTAATTAACTCTGCTAGCCCGGTGGGTCTTAGCTGCCACCACACATGGCTGGGAATCTTAGATGCCACCACCTCCAATCACTCATTACCATGCAAGTTAGTATTGCCATCTTGACTTAATCAAAATTCAGGCCAACCACCGCATTGGCTCTCACCTTGACACTATAGTCGGCTACAACCACCATGGTGGCTCTCACCTTGATAGTGTAATCAGGCTACAAACCACTATTTTATTTCCTTAACCATTTTGTCTTCTATCCCTCTTAACTGTTTTGTTCTCCCTTGCAATCGGACTACAAATTCAAGCCTCCACTATTCCATTTCCTTCACTGCTTCATCTTCTATCCCTCTTGACCATTTCTTTCTCCCTTGCAAGTGGACTGTAAACTCAAGCCTCCACTATTCCATTTCCTTCACTGTTTCATCTTCTATCCCTGTAGACCATTTCTATCTCCCTTGCACTCTCCTTGCCACTTCTATCCCCTCTCATAATGGACCCTGCACAGTTTGGGAGCTCCTCACACAATCTTTCATCCCCCTCTGCAACACAATGCAAGAGCCCCTCCTCCCCTGATCTTGAAATCGTGACATATGTGAGCTCCTCTCTCACTCTTAAAAAGCCTAATTTAAATTCTCTTCAAAACTTCACCAAGTTGGTATAGGAGGTGAACATGAAGGAGGGCCAACTAATCTATCAAGGTCAAAAGATTACCCATCAATGAAAGCCTGACTGAGAAATGCTCCAAGAATTTCTAGAGGTAGTTTGCAAGCACACTTTTTTGAGAAGCAATGGTAGAGACAAGATATTCTAGATGTATACCCCAATGATTAGATTAGTAAAGATGTTGGAGTCAAGCTTTCTAGCTTGCCAACAAGCCTCCAAGATGTGATGAAGAAGACCATTCACTTCTTTCTCGATACTAGAGGCTCTGTGAAGTTTTGACAGGTTCAAGTAGCAGTAGAGCAACTAAAAGAATGTGTTGTATCTTTCTCAAGGGAGATCTCCAAGATTTTGTTAACCAATGAGAAGAATTGCATGGATGGCAAATCCCCATTGTCATCTCAGTCTGCTAGAGTTGCAATGCACCTGATGGCATCTACCCTCAAACAGATTTTTGAGCAATACAATAAGTAGATGTATCAGAAGGTGACTTTTCTACAAGAGAAAGTCACCGATGGAGCCAAGGTAGTGCAACTTGATAGAAGTCTCAGGGAAAGTGTAGAAGCCAAGGTAGAGGAGGCACAAGCAAGGGCCTTACAAGCACAAGAGTAAGCTAAGGCTGTGTCTTGAGGCCGCTACAAAAACGCTCGACATGGAAAGGCATCGAAGAGAAGAAGCAGAGAAGCTCATGAAGGAGCTTTGAGATAGGCTGGCAGACAAGGAGCTAGAAAATATGTGAAAGGAGCTTGAAGATTAGAGAACCAAAAAGGAGGGTCTTTACTGCAACATGTAGAATGCATTGAACATTAAAAAATACCAGATGATGGAGGAGCTAAAAAGGGAGAACGCAGAAACCAATGAAGGTGATGCATGAATTGCAAGAGAGCTTCAAGGCCAAGAAGGATGGGGGAGAGAGAAGTCAGAGTGGAGAAGACAACGAGGTAGCTCTCTAGGCCACAAAGGATGCAAAGAAAAGCCATGGTGGAGCAATTTGCAGCAGCCACAGTGGAGCAATTTGTAGCAGCCACGGTGAGGGTTTTTGAAACACTGTTGGAAGTCCAAAGATTAAGCTATAAGACCCTGCAACAAGATTATGGTAGGGCTATGCAAGAGCTTGCCATGGCTTTCGATAGTTATGAAAAGCAATCCGTTGTCTTGAGAGATTTCCAAACTAGAGTGGAAGTCTTGGAAATGGCCATGAAGATATTATTTTTGAGCAACTTAAGCAAATTCAATAGAATGAAACTGTTGCACAGAGTGAGCAAAAAGTGGAGGAGATGAAGGAAAACATCCGCAGCCTTAGGATGAGGGAGGAAGGAATCAAGAAGTAACTTCATCATGTATAGAGAAAGATTGTGATATTGACGGCTGCAATAGTTAAAATCGGATTCTAGTTATCCTACTATACAACAGGGTCTGAAATGCAGGGTTTGCCATACCCCCATCATAGATGACTGCTATATCCAATGGCATGTGTGCTACCACATTGTCACTACAAGGCATAGGCCATTTTCCGACGGAAATACCGACCCTTTTTTACATTAAAATTTTTTTTTTTCACGGGCGCAAAGGTCGCTATAAAAGTCATTAAAATCGTCGGAAAAGGAGCGTCGCTATAAACCGTCGCTATATAGCGACGCTGTTAATCGTCGCTATATAGCGACGATGCAAACGTCGCTATATAGCGACTTTGTTAATCGTCGCTATATAGCGACACTGGTAAACGTCGCTATATAGTGACGATTAACAGAAGTAAAAAAAAAGGGTTAGTGGGGCTAAACAGGGCTTCCTTTTGGCCCTGTTTAGCCCCACTAATCCTTTTTTTTTTTTTGTAATTACAAAAGAAAGTTTTTTATAACAAAATTTCCCTTGCTTACAGGGTGATACAAAATTGTTCTTGTGAACGATGAGGAAGAAATGCATATACATATACAACTGTGTTTGTAACAAAATTACCCTGTGAAAGGGCGATACAAAATTGCTCTAACGAGCGGATATACAAAATGCTACTACCACTACTAATCCGAATCTGAATCCGAATCGTCTTGTTGGCCTGTTCCTTGGTCCTCGGCACCTGCGTCTTCTCCCTCATCCCCAACACCTGCGTCTTCTCCCTCGTCCTTGGCACCTGCGTCCGATCCTTGCCCCTGTTGATCGCTCGTCTCTGATGATGGGACGCTTGAGCTTTGACCCTAAGAGTGAACCATATAAATCAAAAATTAGATTGGAACTTAAATTAAAAAGTGAGATTACAAGTAGGAGTAAACTTATACTGTGCGAGCAGCCACCTCAGCCCAATCGACTGTCGCTCCCATTGCCTCTTGCTCAATGAACCACGGCTTTGTTCCTATCCGAAATGCGCGCCGCGTCTCTGCATCCGTAGGAAGACGACCCATCGCAGCTTGCTGTGGATCCAATTTACGAGAGTTAGAGTTAGCTAAAGTGCATGTAATATGTAAGTAAAACAAATAGAACAATACATTAAATGGGAAGAAGTAGACTTACCACGGTTTCCTCGAACGCATACCGTCCGCTTGCACCAAAGTGTGAAGTATCTACGACGTCCAGCCGTCTCTTTACAGCCCTCCTCTGACCCTCGAACATTTCGGGATGGTCCCTATGTTGCTTCTTGAAGTACTTCCAATCAGCTTTGTCTGCCCAGCTGGGTTTAGCCAACCCCTTTGTAATGGAAGTACGCATGGTTGATCTGCGATGCTTTAGGACCAAACCCATGCGCTCGAGCATATAATTGTTATTAAACTCCACATTTGGTGGATTAGGATATCTTTGTTTTAACTCATCGATCACCGCCTGCTTCTTTTGGGCATCTTGATACCGCCAATCGATATTTATGCCGCTCTTGAAGTGATGACTCATCAACCGCCTCATGGCGGCCATCACTGCTTTGCCCTTTTTGTCTTCTATTATCTCTCCGGCAGATGTGATTTGATAGGAGAGATCCCCTGATGAGTAAGGGGGACTGACGGTAGCAGAGTCTGAAGGAGTGGAAGCTGCGCGACCGCTTCCGGATCGAGGAGTAGCTGTGGGAGTAGGAGAGGGAAAGGGACCTGACTAATACTGTGTCTCCGGACCAAGTGGAGACCTAAAGGAGCGTGAGTGTGCTGACTCGTCTACATCTCCTGAGTCAGCACAACATGAGCCGCCCATCCTACTCTTCCTTCCCTTGCGGGAGGCATGCGCAGGTGATGATCCCGCGGTCAAAGGGGCGCAAGGGGATGGCTGGGCAGTACGTCCACCAGTTAGTGTAGGGGAAGGAATTGCAGAGGTCCTTTAAGAGAGCAGAGAGAAGAATCTCGCTGCCTCCTCATCGCTCATCTGTGCTACAAACTCGTCGGGAGTCCTAACAAAGCCATGCGCGGCTAGCAAAGGAGTCCCCTGAGGGGTATTCGCAGTGCTACGTGGAAGAGGGGTCAGACCAGGGGTAGTCACAGTGCTAGGACCGAGAGGAGTCGGACCAGGGGTAGTCCGCGGGGTAGTCGCCTGAGAGGAATCAAAGTCCTCTGGAGCATATAGATCGTGAGCTCTCCTCTTGCGAGGCTGTCCGTACTCGTCCGATGAGCGACGTGATCCCATGTCTAACATAGACACAAACACGAAAACAGAAAACAAAAAACAAACATGAGCATTCTCATAGGCATAGGCATAGGCAAGAAGAAAGAAGAGGGAAAGGAAAGAAGAGGGAAAGGAAAGAGGGAAAGAAGAGGGAAAGATAAGAGGGAAAGAAGATGTAAAGGAAAGAAAAGAATGAGAATGAGGAAATAGAGAATGAGAGAAGGGGGAAATAGAGAAGGGGAAACAGATGAGGGAAAATAGAGAAGGAGAGAAGGGGGAAATGAGAGAAGGGGGAAATAGAGTGGGAAATAGAGAATGAGCTTATGCAGAAATAGAGAATGAGCTTATGCTTCTCTCATTCTCTATTTCCGCATAAGCTCACGCATAAGCATGAGCTTATGCAGAAACTTAAGCATAAGCTCATGCACATGCATGAGCATAAGCATGAGCTTATGCTTAAGCATAGGCATCGGAAATAGAGAAGGAGCTTATGCATAAAATAGAGAATGAGTTTCCGCATGCTTATGCTCATGCGGAAAAAGAGAAGGAGCTTATGCAGAAAAAGAGAAGGAGCTTATGCAGAAAAAGAGAAGGAGAGAAGCATAAGCTTCTCTCATTCTCTATTTCCGCATAAGCTTCTCTCATTCTCTATTTCCGCATAAGCTCCTTCTCTTTTTTCCGCATGAGCTTCTCGGGGGGGTCACTGATCATATGTAACCCTATCACGTGAGTTCAACAGAAGGATATTTTTTATTTCTAAAATTTACAGAAATAAATATACATAAGGGACTATTTTAAATAGTTTTGGAAAAAATTTATAGATTTGTATAAAAAAGGGGTACATTTTATTAATGAAAAATTTACAGATAAGGGATTTTAGAAATATTCCTTGAACGCACGTGGTATAGAGGGTTTATACATAGTGACCCCCCCGAGATGAGCTTATGCTTATGCTCATGGGTGAGCATGAGCTTATGCTCATGTTTCCGCATATGCTCACGCAAAAGAGAAAGAGAAAGAGCTTATGCAGAAAAAGAGAAAGAGCTTATGCGGAAACTCATTCTCTATTTCCGCATAAGCTCCTTCTCTTTTTCCGCATGAGCTTATGCTTATGCTCATGGGTGAGCATGAGCTTATGCTCATGTTTCCGCATATGTGGAAATAGAGAATGAGAGAAGCATAAGCTTCTCTCATTCTCTATTTCCGCATATGCTCACACAAAAGAGAAAGAGAAGGAGCTTATGCGGAAAAAGAGAAGGAGCTTATGCGGAAACTCATTCTCTATTTCCGCATAAGCTCCTT
Source organism: Dipteris shenzhenensis (assembly GCF_047967505.1). Taxonomy (NCBI): domain Eukaryota; kingdom Viridiplantae; phylum Streptophyta; class Polypodiopsida; order Gleicheniales; family Dipteridaceae; genus Dipteris; species Dipteris shenzhenensis. Next base: position 10,034,503 of record NC_141621.1, on the reverse strand, counting down.
CTCTTTTTCCGCATGAGCTTATGCTTATGCTCATGGGTGAGCATGAGCTTATGCTCATGTTTCCGCATATGCGGAAATAAGCTTCTCTCATTCTCTATTTCCGCATATGCTCACGCATATGCGGAAACTTACGCATAAGCTCATGCTTATGCTCATGCGGAAATAGAGAAGGAGCTTATGCGGAAAGAGAGAAGGAGCTCATGCGGAAAAAGAGAAGGAGCTTATGCTCATGCGGAAATAGAGAAGGAGCTTATGCGGAAAGAGAGAAGGAGCTTATGCGGAAACTTACGCATAAGCTCATGCTCATGCAGAAATAGAGAAGGAGCTTATGTGGAAAGAGAGAAGGAGCTTATGCGGAAACTTACGCATAAGCTCATGCTCATGCATGAGCATAAGCATGAGCTTATGCTTATGCTTATGCTTAAGCATAAGCATAAGCATAAGCTCATGCTTATGGTCATGCGGAAATAGAGAATGAGCTTATGCTCATGCGGAAATAGAGAAGGAGCTTATGCGGAAAAAGAGAAGGAGCTTATGCAGAAAAAGAGAATGAGAGAAGCATAAGCTTCTCTCATTCTCTATTTCCGCATAAGCTTATGCGGAAACTTGCGCATAAGCTCATGCTCATGCATGAGCATAAGCATGAGCTTATGCTTATGCTTATGCTTAAGCATAAGCATAAGCATAAGCTCATGCTTATGCTCATGCGGAAATAGAGAAGGAGCTTATGCGGAAAAAGAGAATGAGAGAAGCATAAGCTTCTCTCATTCTCTATTTCTGCATAAGCTTATGCGGAAACTTACGCATAAGCTCATGCTCATGCATGAGCATAAGCATGAGCTAATGCTTATGCTTATGCTTATGCTTAAGCATAAGCATAAGCATAAGCTCATGCTTATGCTCATGCGGAAATAGAGAAGGAGCTTATGCGGAAAGAGAGAAGGAGCTCATGCGGAAAAAGAGAAGGAGCTTATGCTCATGCGGAAATAGAGAAGGAGCTTATGCGGAAAAAGAGAAGGAGCTTATGCAGAAAAAGTGAATGAGAGAAGCATAAGCTTCTCTTATTCTCTATTTCCGCATAAGCTTATGCGGAAACTTACGCATAAGCTCATGCTCATGCGGAAATAGAGGAGCTTATGCGGAAATAGAGAAGGAGCTTATGCGGAAAAAGAGAATGAGAGAAGCATAAGCTTCTCTCATTCTCTATTTCCGCATAAGCTTATGCGGAAACTTACGCATAAGCTCATGCTCATGCATGAGCATAAGCATGAGCTTATGCTTATGCTTATGCTTATGCTTATGCTTAAGCATAAGCATAAGCATAAGCATAAGCTCATGCTTATGCTCATGCGGAAATAGAGAAGGAGCTTATGTGGAAAGAGAGAAGCAGCTCATGCGGAAAAAGAGAAGGAGCTTATGCTCATGCGGAAATAGAGAAGGAGCTTATGCGGAAAGAGAGAAGGAGCTTATGCGGAAACTTATGCATAAGCTCATGCTCATGCATGAGCATAAGCATGAGCTTATGCTTAAGCATAAGCATAAGCATAAGCTCATGCGGAAATAGAGAAGGAGCTTATGCTCATGCGGAAATAGAGAAGGAGCTTATGCGGAAAAAGAGAAGGAGCTTATGCGGAAAAAGAGAATGAGAGAAGCATAAGCTTCTCTCATTCTCTATTTCCGCATAAGCTTATGCGAAAACTTACGCATAAGCTCATGCTCATGCATGAGCATAAGCATGAGCTTATGCTTATGCTTATGCTTAAGCATAAGCATAAGCATAAGCATGAGCTCATGCTTATGCTTATGCTTAAGCATAAGCATAAGCATAAGCATGAGCTCATGCTTATGCTTATGCTTAAGCATAAGCATAAGCATAAGCATGAGCTCATGCTTATGCTGATGCGGAAATAGAGAAGGAGCTTATGCGGAAAGAGAGAAGAAGCTCATGCGGAAAAAGAGAAGGAGCTTATGCTCATGCGGAAATAGAGAAGGAGCTTATGCGGAAAGAGAGAAGGAGCTTATGCGGAGAAAGAGAATGAGAGAAGCATAAGCTTCTCTCATTCTCTATATCCGCATAAGCTTATGCGGAAACTTACGCATAAGTTCATGCTCATGCATGAGCATAAGCATGAGCTTATGCTTATGCTTATGCTTAAGCATAAGCATAAGCATAAGCTCATGCTTATGCTCATGCGGAAATAGAGAATGAGCTTATGCTCATGCGGAAATAGAGAAGGAGCTTATGCGGAAAAAGAGAAGGAGCTTATGCGGAAACTTACGCATAAGCTCATGCTCATGCACTCGGGGGGGTCACTATGTATAAACCCTCTATATCACGTGCGTTCAAGGCCTATATTTAAAATCCCTTATCTGTAAATTTTTTCATTAATAAAATGTACCCCTTTTCTATACAAATCTGTAAATTTTTTCCAAAACCATTTTAAATAGTCCCTTATGTATATTTATTTCTGTAAATTTTAGGAATAAAAAATATCCTTCTTTTGAACTCACGTGATAGGGTTACATATGATGAGTGACCCCCCCGAGCTCATGCATGAGCATAAGCATGAGCTTATGCTTATGCTTATGCTTAAGCATAAGCATAAGCATAAGCTCTTGCTTATGCTCATGCGGAAATAGAGAAGGAGCTTATGCGGAAAGAGAGAAGGAGCTTATGCGGAAACTTACGCATAAGCTCATGCTCATGCATGAGCATAAGCATGAGCTTATGCTCATGCTTATGCTTCTCTATTTCCGCATGAGCATAAGCTCCTTCTCTTTTTCCGCATGAGCATAAGCATGAGCTCATTCTCTATTTCTGCATAAGCTCCTTCTCTTTTTCCGCATGAGCTTATGCTTATGCTCATGGGTGAGCATGAGCTTATGCTCATGTTTCCGCATATGCGGAAATAGAGAATGAGAGAAGCATAAGCTTCTCTTATTCTCTATTTCCGCATATGCTCACACATATGCGGAAACTTACGCATAAGCTCATGCTCATGCGGAAATAGAGAAGGAGCTTATGCGGAAAGAGATAAGGAGCTCATGCGGAAAAAAAGAAGGAGCTTATGCTCATGCGGAAATAGAGAAGGAGCTTATGTGGAAAGAGAGAAGAAGCTTATGCGGAAACTTACGCATAAGCTCATGCTCATGCATGCGGAAATAGAGAAGGAGCTTATGCGGAAAGAGAGAAGGAGCTTATGCGGAAAAAGAGAATGAGAGAAGCATAAGCTTCTCTCAGCATAAGCTGCCGTTTCTAGCTTCTAGTTTCTCTATCTTTTCAATCAAGACCGGTTAGATTTGTAGCTTATGCTTATGCTTATGCTTAAGCATAAGCATAAGCATAAGCTCATGCTTATGCTCATGTGGAAATAGAGAATGAGATTATGCTCATGCGGAAATAGAGAAGGAGCTTATGCGGAAAAAGAGAAGGAGCTTATGCGGAAAAAGAGAAGGAGATTATGCGGAAATAGAGAAGGAGCTTATGCGGAAAGAGAGAAGGAGCTTGTGCAGAAAAAGAGAATGAGAGAAGCATAAGCTTCTCTCATTCTCTATTTCCACATAAGCTTATGCGGAAACTTACGCATAAGCTCATGGTCATGCATGAGCATAAGCATGAGCTTATGCTCATGCTTATGCTTCTCTATTTCCGCATGAGCATAAGCTCCTTCTCTTTTTCCGCATGAGCATAAGCATGAGCTTATGCTTATGCTTATGCATAAGCATAAGCATAAGCATAAGCTCATGCTTATGCTTATGCTTATGCATAAGCATAAGCATAAGCATAAGCTCATGCTTATGCTCATGCGGAAATAGAGAAGGAGCTTATGCGGAAAGAGAGAAGGAGCTTATGCGGAAAAAGAGAATGAGAGAAGCATCAGCTTCTCTCATTCTCTATTTTCACATAAGCTTATGCGGAAACTTACGCATAAGCTCATGCTCATGCGGAAAAAGAGAAGGAGCTTATGCTCATGCGGAAATAGAGAAGGAGCTTATGGGGGAAAAGAGAAGGAGCTTATGCGGAAAAAGAGAATGAGAGAAGCATAAGCTTCTCTCATTCTCTATTTCCGCATAAGCTTATGCGGAAACTTACGCATAAGCTCATGCTCATGCATGAGTTTATGCTCATGCTTATGCTTAAGCATAAGCATAAGCATAAGCATAAGCTCATGCTTATGTTCATGCGGAAATAGAGAAGGAGCTTATGCTCATGTGGAAAAAGAGCTTATGTGAATGAGAGAAGGGGGAAATAGAGAAGGGGGAATGAGAGAAGTATAAGCATAAGAGAATAAGAGGGAAAGGAAAGAGAGAAGGGAAAAGAGAGAGGGGGAAAGAGAGAAGGGGGAAAGAGAGAATAAGAGAAGAGGGAAAAAAGAGAAGGGGGAAAAATGAGAAAAAGAGAAGGGGGAAGAGAGGGTTCCTACGCCCATCACTGCAGCTAGCGCTTAAGGCGCTAGCTGCAGGCCAATGCAAATAACAAAAATATTAAATGGAAAGAAGAGGAAGCACTTACCTGTAAAAGTATGTCCCGCTCGGTGTAGTGGACTGGCCCCACAAAAGAGAGAGTATGTCCCGCTCGGTGTAGTGGACTGGCCCTACAAAAGCCCTACAAAAGAGAGAAAACAACCCATTTTTTCAAATAAGATGTTAGTGGAAAGAGGAGATCACAAAAGCAACTTCTTGAAAGGAGACAAGGAAAGAGAAGATTGAGGAGACAAGGAAAGGAGGAGATTGAGGAGACAAGGAGAAAGAGAAGGAAGAGAAATACAGGAAGAAGAGGTGAGTTTCTTTCTTTCTTTCTTGAAATTTCGTTTTTTGTTTCAATCCTTTCTAATCAAGCATGAAAACTAGTTTAAAACTTTAGCAATACAAGTAGAAACACTCACAAAACCAAAGCTAACAAACAAACAACCTACATTGTTGAAACAAACTCACCTCTTGAAGAACTTTCTTTCTGGAAACCAAAGAGGGAAAAAGGAGAGAGAGGGAGTACAAGGGGTAGGAGAAGGGTGAGGAGTGGGAAATAGAGTAGGAGGTTGCTTGGAATAGATGGGAGGTCAGTGAAAATAGGTGGGAGGAGATTTTGGGTTGCTTACTTGAGAGATTAGGAATGGTTTGAGCAAAACGCCGCGCGTTTCGGCGTTTCGGGTTTTAACCCACAGCGTCGCTATATAGCGACGCTCTTTCATCGCTATATAGCGACGTTTTTAATTTAAAGCGTCGCTATATAGCGACGTTTTAAATTAAAAACGTCGCTATATAGCGACGGAACAGAGCGTCGCTATATAGCGACGCTTACTATTTATTTTTTTGTGTGGCCTCTTGTGAAGCTCAAACATGCTATGCCTATAATTGTCAATATCTCCTCTTACTATATAGCCTTACTATATAGGATTTTTTGTTTCAATCCTTACTATATAGCGACGTCATTCTTTTTATATAGCCTCAAGAGAAGCTCAAATTAAACATGCTATGCTCATAATTGTCAATATCTCCTCTTCATGCTTATGTTTTGGTTTTATAAGTGTAGATGGAAGGGACGAGTGGAAGCTCATCCGATGATGCGCCAATGCCCGGGAGCATGAAGTGGCTTACGGAGAGGTTATATTGTCATTGCACTCATTGCAAGCGAGAAGTACGACATCAACGTCGTATTATCATGCGCCACTTGTGGATGTATGGGGAGGAGCCAGAACCAGTACCCCCCGTTGGTGTTGCACATGTTGATGGATCATCGGTAAGTCAAAGTTATTTAAGTTCGCAATCTTATTGTATACCCGGAATTAGAAGATCTTCTATTTACACGAATGAGCTTATGACAGGATGACGAGGGTGACGAGGGTACACATATACCTTCTCACTTTCAACAAGACTATAGTCTCCCGGATGACGATGAGGGTATGGTCGACATGATGGATTCCATTTTTAGGGGCACTACATCCCACGTACACGTGATGTTAGAGTCTGAGGTGAAAATGCGAGAGTTGCAATCAACACAATTGTACGAGGGTGCCAGGATGTCTAAACTACATGCTTTGTTGAGATATCAAGCTCTACCCCCGATACATCTCCTGGATGACTATCATTTATGTCACCGTCTATGTTAGTTGTACTCGTGGTGTAGTTAGACTACCACGTATGTTTTGGTTTGGGTTCACATATGAACCACGTATTCTAGGTTTTGACATATAGGGTATTTCCCTCTTCTATTGTATTGTTGTTGTGTGCAAAAGTGAAGAATTGCTTCACCCTCCAACCTTGTGTCCTCTCTCTTTTGTGTGTTGTGAAGAAAGCTGAACTTGAGTCTCCTATCTCTCTCCCTATTTCTTTACATGGTATTAGAGCCTTGTTCGTGGTAAGGAGCTCAAGAAAGCTAGCCAAGTTTGTGGTGTCTTGGTAAGAGGACCAGTGTAGCTTCCCTATTTCGAGTTTGGGAGCAAATCTCTGCAGGTAGCACAGCCAGAAGTGCAGGAGTGCACTGCTTCAGATTGAGAGGTCCTTCGCGGTGCGGCGAGTTTATTTTTCTGATTTGAGGCCGTTTCGGGGCCCGTTTTGAAGGCGGAAGTTCTTCGCAGGCACTCAGAAAAAGGCCCTGTTTTTGCTGTGCGACCACCGCGCGGCTAGTCGGTGGAAAGGTGCCATAGAAATTGCATCGTATGCCTATGTGCAGAGATATTGGGAGTTGCAGATTCATGCCTGTTGCCTGTTGATGCAAAATCGTCACGAGGAAGTGACTGTGTGGTGAAATACCACTTTCGTCAGTGTTGCAGATCTGCCCGTGTGAGGCTCTTTGCAGAAGTTTTGCTATTTGCCCTTCTGAGGCATTTGCTGTGTTTACAGGTTGCTGTTGCAATTCGTGATTTGTAAAATGTCTGAGAATCTGTCTACCATTGTCAGTGAGAAGCTTGACAAGAACAACTTCCAAGCATGGAAGTTCAGGATGACAAACTTCTTTATGGGAAAGGGAGTTTGGGATTACATCAGTGGTGAAACTACAGAACCAGTTTTGGGTGCTGCTCCCACTCCTGCTGAATTGAAGGCCTTTAAAGAATGGCATGAAAAAGCCAGAAAATGCCTGTATTGGCTGTCCGTTAGCATTTCAGATTCTATGATTGTGCATATACAGGATCTAGAGACGCCTAAGGAGGCATGGGATACATTGGTGAAACTGTATAGCACAAATACCAAAGCACGAAAGATGCAGCTAAAGCAGGAGTTGCACAATGTGCAAAGGAAAAATCTGAATATAAATGAGTATTCCTTGAAGGTGAAAGGCCTTGCAGATTCTCTTGCCTCCATTGGAGCACCTGTTGATGATGAGGACTTAGTGTCCGTGACCTTGAATGGTCTTGGGAAAGATTATGCACAATTTCGGACATCCATTGGAGTCCGTGAAACATTTCCTGATTTTCAGGAACTTATTGCTCTCTTGCTGAGTGAAGAGCAAAGGAATGGTGGTTCAGCCACCTCAACTTCTCAAGAGACTGCTTTCTACTCGAATACAGGTAGAGGCAGAGGTAGAGGAAGAGGCCGTTCTGGTGGCCGTGCAGGAAATCAGAACCAACAGCAACAACAGGAAAACCAGTCCTATGGAGGAGGACGTGGTAGTTCTAGAGGCAGGGGGAGCCAAAGAGGCCGTGGTTCATGGCAAAGGAACCAGCAAGTAAATAGCAGCACAGAATGCTATTATTGTGGAAAGCTTGGACACAAGAAGAATACATGCTATAAAAAGCAGAATGACATCAAAAGTGGGAAGTTGCAGCAAAGCAACTATGCATCATCAAGTGGGCATGGTGACGACAGAAATGAGCACCTTTTTGTGATGCAGCATATGGTTAACTCCATGTCAGGAGATGCTGCAGCTTGCAATGATGTTTGGTATGTTGATTCGGGTGCCTCTAACCACATGACCAGTCATGGTGAGTGGTTTCATGATGTCAGAAATTTGGATAAGCCAGGTTATGTTGAAACAGGTGATGATACTGCGCACCCAATTACGCAGGTTGGTAAAGTGCCATTGGCTATGCAGGATGGCAAAACAAAGTACTTGGCAGATGTACTTCATGTTCCAAAAATCACTAAGAACCTGGTTTCAGTTGTCCAGATGGTTGAGCAAGGTCTGCAGGTTAGATTTAATCCTGATGGATGCTTCGTTGAAGACCTGAAAAATAAATGCCGCTTGGTTGCGAAAGGCAACAAAAATGGAAGAATGTTCACCTTGGATGTTGATATGCCTGAGGTGAAAGCTGCTATGTTTGCGCATGGGAGAGGTGTCATTGCAGATATTGAGATATGGCACAAGCGCATTGGGCACGTGAATATACAAAGGCTGAAATCTATGCAAACGAAAAACATTGTTGCAGGTTTGCCTAAATTCAGAGTTGAGGGAATGCAAAAGGTATGTGAAGCATGCCAAATGGGTAAGCAGGCCAGACATGCATTTCCCAAAAATGCTAAGGTGAGTAGAAGACCTTTGGAAGTGATCCATTCAGATGTTTGGACAACCAAAACTGCTTCTATTGGTGGATGCCATTATTATGTGACGTTTATTGATGACTACACTAGGAAGGTGTGGATTTATTTTATGAAGCACAAAAGTGAAGTGTTCAGCCATTTCAAGGCTTTTAAGGCCATGGTTGAAAAAGAGAAAGGTGTGCATATTAAAGTGCTAAGATCTGATGGAGGGGGAGAGTACTTTTCAGAAGAATTTTGTGAATATCTGAAAGAACAGGGAATTCAAAGGAAGTACTCATGCAGGTCTACCCCTCAACAGAATGGGGTTGCAGAAAGGAAGAACAGGCATATTGCAGAAGTAGGACGGGCGATCCTAAATGAGAAAAACATGCCTGATTATTTTTGGGCTGAAGCAGTAGCAACTGCTGTTTATATTATGAACAGAACCCCCACTGCAGCTGTCCATGGCATGACGCCTGAAGAAATGTATACAGGCCAAAAACCAGATATTTCTCACTTGAAGGTATTTGGTTGCATAGCTTATGTTCATGTTCCTGATGAGAAGAGAACAAAGCTCGATCCAAAGGCAGAAAAATGCATCTTTATTGGATATGCTCAGCACCAGAAAGGGTATCGCTATTATAACCCTTCCACTCGCAAAATGCAAGTGAGCAGAGATGTTGTTTTTGATGAAATGAGCAGCTGGTATGCACCAACTGTTATGGTAGGAGATGCAGATGCAGGAAATGGGAATGCTGCAATAAATGCAGAGCAGCAATCTCAAGCCTTGAGTGGACCCAGAGAGTCCTCTACTAGTGGATCTAATGCATGGACAGGGAGATTGAGATCTAGTGAATCGTCACATGGCAGTCCTGATAGTGTTGTGCAGGTATCACATAAGGGAAAAGAAAAAGTGGACCATGCTCCAGTATTTGATGTGTCTGCTGGTAGCTCTCATGTTGATGGAGAGTCAAGTGGCTCTGAAATGAGCCTTGATGAGGAACTTGGGATTCCTTCTGTTGTTACACCTGGTGCAAGGAAAAGCAGGCATGATTTAAAGACTCCTGCAACTGATCCAGTTGTACGGAGGTCCACTCGTATTAAGTATCCAGTTGATAGGCTGAGATATGATGGGTATACAGCACATCACTATGCTTATATGGTCAAGGTTCTAGAGGAGCCAGAGCCCACATGTTTTGAGGATGCAGCAGGGCATAAAAATTGGGAAGCAGCTATGGATGAAGAGATGGCTGCCTTAAATGCAAACCACACTTGGGATTTGATGCCTTTGCCTCATGATAAGAAGGCTATTGGCTGCAAGTGGGTTTACAAAGTAAAGCACAATGCTGATGGGTCTGTTAGCAGGTACAAGGCAAGATTGGTTGCCAAAGGTTTTGCACAGACATATGGAATTGACTATGAGGAAACTTTCAGCCCAGTTGCAAGGATGGCAACCGTGAGAGCAGTAATTGCTATGGCTGCTGCAAAGGGATGGTCTTTGCATCAGATGGATGTGAAAAATGCCTTCTTGCATGGTGACTTGCAGGAAGAGGTTTATATGATGCAGCTAGAAGGTTATGAGGATAAAGCACACCCCGATTTTGTATGCAGGTTGTGCAAAGCCTTGTATGGCTTAAAACAGGCGCCGAGGGCATGGTCAGACAAGATAGGGCAATATCTTGTCACTATTGGATTTCAGATTTCCAATTCAGATTTTTCACTTTATGTGAAAAGGACAAATAGAGGGATTGTGCTTATAGTCATCTATGTTGATGACTTGATTATTACAGGTGATAGTGATGCAGACATTAATGAAGTGAAGCTGCTGTTGAAGCAGAAATTTGAGATGAAGGATTTGGGAGAGCTGCGTTACTTCTTGGGCATTGAGGTTATTAGATCCCCGAGTGGGATATGGCTGTTGCAAAGGCAATACGGTTTGGACATGCTGTCCAAATATGGGATGATAGGCTGTAAGCCTATTTCTGTTCCATTGGAGCAGAATGTGAAGCTCAATGCAGAGACAGGTGAGCTTCTTGAAGATATTACTATGTACAGGCGCATAGTAGGTAGCTTGATTTACATGACTATAACCAGACCAGATTTGAGCTATGCGCTGTGGGGCTGGTGAGTCAGTTTATGCAGGCACCAAGGAAGCCACATTTGGATGCGGCTAGGCACATACTGCGGTATGTGAAGTCCACATTGCATTATGGACTGTTTTATGAAGCTGGGTGTGCATTACAGGTACATGGATACACAGATGCTGACTGGGCTGGTAGTGTCTCAGACAGGAGATCTACTAGTGGTTTTATGTTTTCCCTTGGGAGTGGTGCCATCAGTTGGAGCAACAAGAAGTAGCCAACAGTTGCCTTGTCGAGCACAGAGGCAGAGTACAGGGGTGCAGCAATGGCTGCATGTGAGGTAGCTTGGTTACGGAAGCTACTTGCAGATATGGGACAGTCAGTTCATGCAGCAGTTGTCATTCATTGTGACAACATTAGTAGCATCATGCTTGCTAATAACCCAGTTTATCATGCTAGAACGAAGCACATTGAGGTGCATTATCACTTTGTGAGAGAGAAGGTTCTAGCTGGTGAGATTGATCTTGTCTATGTCAGCACTGAGGAGCAGGTGGCTGATATCTTTACGAAGGCATTGGGTACCGAGAAGCTTCGCAGATTTAGGAGCTTGCTTGGTGTACGTGAGATGGATTTGAGCTTGAGGGGGAGTGTTGAGATATCAAGCTCTACCCCCGATACATCTCCTGGATGACTATCATTTATGTCACCGTCTATGTTAGTTGTACTCGTGGTGTAGTTAGACTACCACGTATGTTTTGGTTTGGGTTCACATATGAACCACGTATTCTAGGTTTTGACATATAGGGTATTTCCCTCTTCTATTGTATTGTTGTTGTGTGCAAAAGTGAAGAATTGCTTCACCCTCCAACCTTGTGTCCTCTCTCTTTTGTGTGTTGTGAAGAAAGCTGAACTTGAGTCTCCTATCTCTCTCCCTATTTCTTTACATGCTTGTCTCTCAATCTTGAATCTACAAGTACAGTATGGGTGGTCGGATACAAGTGTCTCGGCCTTAATGAGGTTAGCCCTTGCATTAATTTGATTGACTCATTATTTGGATATTGTTTGTTTTGAGAATCATCATTTGGATAGTGTCTTTGTCATAGGTTGCTCCAAAAGATGTTGCCTGCACCAAATACCATGCCCGCATCAAGAGATGAAGCGAAAAAGATGCTAACAATGGTGGGTATGGATTATGATACCATCCATGCTTGCCGTAATGATTGTATTCTCTTTCGTCGTGAGCATGGAGATTTGGCTAGTTGTCCAAAGTGTGGGGAACAATGATATAGAGATGACTTGCAGGGTGAGAGGATACCGGTAAAGATCTTGAGACACTTTCCCATCATTGCAAGAATACAACACATGTTTCGATGCAAATCCATAGCGGAGTTGATGACATGGCATGCATCTCATCGGTCCACTGATCACACATTGAGGATTCCCGCAGATTGTGCAGCTTGGAAGCACATAGATAATCAGTGGCCGGACTTTGCGAGAGAGCCACGCAACTTACATCTTGGGCTAGCCATGGACGGCGTGAATCCTTTCGGGTTACGCTCGACATCTTGGTCGACATGGCCCATAGTCGTGGTGAATTACAATATCCCACCATGGCTAACAATAAAAAAGGGACACCTCATGCTTGCACTACTTGTGCCAGGAAAGTACAAGGCAAAAAACATGGACGTGTACATGGCACCTTTGATAGAGGAGTTACAGATATTATGGAGAGGAGTGCAGGTCTTTGATATTTCCAGAGCTCCTAGGCATACCAATGATATTTTGGTCAGGGGTATCTTGATGTGGACCATGCATGACTACCTAGGATATGGAGAGTGCGCAGGTACGTGGTATGTCTTTACATGTACAATGAGGGATTATGCTTTTTTTACTCTCTTTTGCATGCATGTCTTGTACTAACATATTCATGCACGCGTGCAGGACTTGTTACAAGTGGTTACCATGCTTGTCCTGTTTGTGGACCCGCTCTGAAATCGCTTGCACGCTACTCCAAACACATGAGGAAAAATGTTTATGAAGGTCATGCTCGATACCTTCCGCTCGACCATCTCGCACGTGGAGGTCAGCTTGATCCACCACCATCATATTTGAAAGCAAGTGATTGGATTCAAGCTTGGAGGGAGAATGGAGAGGAACCTCTCCTGGTATGAAGAGGCTATCGATCTTTCACGAGCTTCCTTATTGGGGTCAGTTACAAATCAATCATCTCTTGGATCCCATGCATATCTTTAAGAACGTGGGGGCTAACATTTGGGCACACTTGGTTGGTTCCAAGGACTCGAGAGGAGTGCGAGAAGACTTGCGTGCTATGAATAGGATGTCTCGTTTGTGGCCCCAAGTGCATGCTTCAGGAAAAGTTGTCCTCCCAAAAGCAACGTGGATCCTCTCTACGAGGGACGAGGCAGCGATCAAGGCAGACATTGCCTCTTTTCAAACACCGACAGGGTACATGCGTTGCTTGAAAGGAGCATTTTCAAAGGACAATAAGCTTAGTGGCCTCAAGTCCCATGATTGGCACAAGGTCTTACAGGTATTCTAAGTAGAATTAGTGTACCGATAATAGTGATGCATTAGCGTAATTATTATTATGTTATATTGTTGACATGATTTCATTGTTGCTTTGATAGTTCATCCTTCCAATTACAATAAAAGGGTGCTTACAAGAAGATGTTAGAAATGCTATATTCAAGATCTGTGGTATTGTGAGGTATGCTTACTATCAATTCGCATTATGTATTTTCTTCATGGACATGTGAAATAGGTGGATATCTCAAAAAGAGATCTCTATATCGAGCATCGAGAAGGCTAGGGTGGAATCCATCGAAGCCGTATGCTTGCTTGAGAAGCACTTTCCCTCAAGCATTATGACAACTCAAGTCCACTTGCTTGTGCACATAGTTGATGAGGTGGCTATAGCAGGTACCGTTCATAATCGATGGATGTTTTTTCTCGAGCGGTTTATGAAAACTTTAAAGGGGTTTGTAAGACAAAGAGCAAGACCAGAAGCAAGCATGGCAGAGGGATGGGTTGTGCAAGAGTCATTAGTATATATCACAGAGTTTCTTGCATCCACGGATCCTGATATGCCGCAAGCTTGGCACAACAAGGATGATGATCGCATCATTGGCGAGGTCCCCCAAGGAAAAGGGATTGAAAGAAAGATGAGCGAAGAGCAAATGGAGAAATTCAATAAGTTTTGTATCCTCAATAGCCCTGAGATGCAGAAGTGGATTGAGAGATATGAAGTGGCCAAAGCAGAAAGAATAAATGCAAGGACGAGATTCAGAGTAATGTACAGGCGATCACAACCATATCCACGAGATCTGGCTCTTCTCCCTACTCACATGTCACTTGATTGGCTACAACTAGCTATACGTAAAGCCGAACGTGATGGAGAGACAATAAACGAGCGCGAGCGGGAGTTATCATCTGGATGTATGGTGCATGTAAGTTTCTTATCTCTTGACGTAATTAAGTAATTATTTGTGGCAATATATGCTATAAAATAGGTGCATCTTCATTGTTTTAATGATGCTCTTTTACAGTACAAAAAGTACAGTGCATTATGGTCATATGGACGACATTTTCGCGTGGAACGCATCGATTCAAAGAGAGTCACGTATGATTGTGGAGTCATGGCTAACTTCACACAAGATAGCCGAGCAAGTGCTTCGGATACCAATCTTCTCTCCAGTTGGATTATTGTGGAACCATATGCGACATCTATGAAATTGATTTCAGACGATTTACTATTTTCATTCTTGATGTAAAATGGTTTAGAACTACTTACAACGGCCCCCATGCGACTGTGAGAAAAGATAGTAGCGGTCTCTTTGCAATAGACTCCACCAAACATTGGACCGATGAAAGTGATACTTTTGTTCTTCCTGAGCACTGTGAGCAGGTGCATACTAATGATTTAATTAGTCGAAGCTTTCGTTTTTTAAGTCCATTGATATATATATAATTGATGACATTTGGCACGTGATTTTTCATCTTCAATATAGGTGGTTTTTCATCCGGATCGTTCTGATCCAAGATGGTGGTACGTGATCCAAGTTGCACCACGAAGTAAGCAGATTTTTGAAGATCGAGATGTGGATATGGAGATGCCACTACCAATGCCGGATCCAATTGATGAATCTAGCGAAGAAGATGTAGATCACCATATGAGGCAAGAGGAAGATGTGCATAATGACATCGCACGGGAGGAGGATGGAGATCATGATATTGACGAGGAAGACAACAATCATCAAGATCAATCACCACACTTAAGCTTAATTGAAGAAGATGATCAAATACTTTTAGGTGAACGTACGATACTAGAGTACGATGATGATATAGGAGATCAACTCGGTATAGAGTTGGAGATAGACTTGCTTGGCGCCTTAGACTTGGCTCAAGATGAAACAGTTGATGTAAATGCTCTTATTTAATTTGATTTTTCTCATCTCAAACTTGGACATGAATATATGAGCTTCAAAGGCTTGATGTACATGCTCTCATTTTTTAATTCTCTATGAGCTCAAACATGTATGAAAATTTAAAAAATTTTGTCATTGGAAGAAAATAATTTTTAAGGCTAAAGAAAAAAAAAAAACCTCTCTGTAAAACATCGCTATAATATATTGTCTCAGTGTCGCTATATAGCGACCTTTAAAAGTCGCTATATAGCGACTTTTACTAACGTCGCTATATAGCGACGTTTAGCAAATGTCGCTATATAGCGACGATTTACGACACCCGATTTTTATACCGATGATTAATGCTAAGCGGGCACTAATCGTCGGTACGTAAACGTCGCAATAGGATGCATGTGTAGTAGTGTGTGCACATTTTTTGCTTTGAGGTGTTTGTGCATACAAGCGTAGAGAATACCATTTGCCATTGCCAAAGTCATGGACAGATCAAATGTGCTTGGTTGCTATACAGCTATCTATCTACGATGAGAAAGTAGATGTTGCAGCTCAATTTTCCATTTGGGGAAAAGATCTTAAAGACAAGGAGCTCACGTTGAAGAAGGCCAAGATCGAACCTGACTGTGAGGAAAAGGAGCCTGAAGGGAGGACCTAGCCCCCTTCCAGAAAGGAGCAAAAAGGGCCGAGCTTGCAACTAGGAAGCTCAAATCAAGGAAAGAGGAAGCGGCATGAAGGGAATGAGTCTTTAAGATTGTAATCTATGTAATCTCTGTGTAATCTATTGAATTGTTAATCTTCTCCAGAGTTTACTTGGGAAATGTTTTATTAACTAAGTGACTAGATAGTGTGCTTTGATCCACACCAACACGGTGATAATAATGAGATGAAAGATTTCAATTTGACACGTAATGTGAGACAAAAGATTTTGATTAGATCACTAATGTGAGACTGAAAGATTTCGATTAGTGAACTATTATACCATGAAAGATCTCAATTAGACAACTAATGTGAGATGAAAGATTTAGATTAGCCAACTAGCATGAGATTGAAGAATGACAAGGTCAGGCTCAATGAACTCTCTCCCTATTTAAGTGCAGTGCAGACACAACTTAGAGCCCATTACAAAATCTAGCCCCAAAACTCTATACACCGATCCACCTACTGTGAATCTAAGGCATACCCCAAAGACTTTGGAATGCTTTTGTTCTATCTGAAAACCATGTTGGATGCAATCCTCGTAGAAACAGACCCGCAGAAGGAGGAAATAGCTGCAAGGAGGACATGCTTCGGTGGTGGGTGTATTACTTAGAGTCGGCACAGACGGTGATTATTAATTTCCCTGGCTATTGTTTTTTCTGCCCTTTAAGGTTCTTGTCGAGCTCATGATGTAGGTTTATTTTGGCAAGGCATGATAGAGGCTCAAAGGTGTACAGAGCACAAAGAGCAGGATGAAGAGGACCCCCAGTAAAAGGAGGAGTTACTATGGGCATATAAGTCAGCAGAGTCAAGTAAGAAGTGTGTGATCCAAGTGTGTGAAGAGGTCTGCCATAGTGCAGCAGACTGGCCTCTAGAGTTGGGAGATACTTGCTATAGGGAGGTTGATAAGATAGTTGGGAGTCTCGAATTTCCTTGAAATAATAAAAATCTTGCAGACGTTTCTTGAACTTGTGGATATTCTCATTGTGCTCGTAATACCTGATTTTGTATCATCCTGTTTCCATGTTAGTACTTAAATATTTTAAGTAGCCCAGTGGTTGAAATCTGATGGTTGACAATAACCAATCTAAAGGGCACTAGCACTATGCAACAAATTTTAGGATAGCACATCAGTAGAGTGTAGGGATAGCATGGTGGTAGTGCAAGATTAGTGCAGGATAAGTTATCGCCAATGCAATGGTTGGTTGCAGTAGAATATGAATAGCCACCAACACAGTGGTTTGCTTCTATTATTACAAGATGAATGATTCATTATGGGAAACCAGCAGAGCGGTTGTTGGGATATACTAAAAGCAAGCATGGGATGAAATCTGACGGATAACGAAACAATAAACAGTCTAAAGGGCACTGTTTTAGTATAGCACTATGCAACAAATTTTAGGATAGCATGGCAGTAGTATAGGGCTAGCATGGTAGTAGTGTAGGATAAGTTACCTCTAGCACAGTGGTTGGTGTGGCACAGTGGTTGGTGTGGATTCGTTATGGGAAACCAACACAGTGGTTGTTGGGATATACTAAAAACAAGAATGGGTTTTATCATTTGGGATTTACAAAAACAATTTCATAAAACTAGCACTCTGTTTGTTTGGGATATAAGCAGCAGTCTCAACACAAATTCCATTTTGTAGGACAAGTGGACATATTGTTTCCCTGCAATGATACTACATACATTTTCTTAGTACTATCTCAGTCGTCCCCATCCACTACTCCAAGACACCCCAAGAAGTGCTCATGCATGTCTAAACCCAATTTGAAGGCACTCTTGTCCATCTTTCATTGTGGCATAGGTTGCATCTGGAACTTAATAGCTCTTACTAGATGAGAGTACACAAAGATCATGATAACATTACCTCTTGGAATGGTAATGTTATCATGACCATCAATCCATCTACATAGGGATATTGACATGTTTTCCTTTTATGTATATAAACATATTGGGACCTATTTTTACAACACTTAGCTCTTTTACGTTAATTTCTTGTTTTAAAGTACGTTAGTATTTTTGAAAGTTATGAAGAATTGAGTACTAGTGATCAATAATGATATAGATGTATTATGCAATTGACAAACCAAAACATGAAAGAAAAAATATTCTACTTTGCATTCTATGAAAGATGACTTAAATGCATATACTTTGCATTCTATGATATGTGACTTAAACTCTTATGTCCATAGATGTTGCAAAAGAAGACTTTACTGTGGATTCTTAAAAAATTCTTTTACTCTACAAAATTTTAATAAGAGGACACTAGGCACATTTTTTTAACTCATATATTATTACATCAACTCTCTTATAATATTACGTGTATAATATTATATAAAATGATACAAATTATTTTTTGCTCTTTGAACTTTACATTTGCATATTCAATGGTTTTTTATTTTTATTTTTATTTATTGACTAATCACTATAGGCATCATGTGACTCTATGTCCTATGGAGATTTAACACATATTGCCCAGATCCTATACAAAAGTCAAAAGAATATAATTCTTAATCACCATGTGAAGACAATTCAAGCAAAAATTGACTCTATTAATTGCATATGATATAACAAACGAGATCTATTCAAACAATTATAGTTGTGTCTTCTACTTGAAAAACTCACTCCCCAGTCTAAATTTATTTAGCAAAGGCAGTCAACTAGGAGGTTTTCTAATTTGCATGCAAGACGTCAGTCATCTCCTCCCATGGAATTTATATTCTAATGTTTAATCATTAATATTTAGAGGAATGTACTTGAAAAGGATCTCTTTATTCATCGTTTAAATGTAAGATGATGAAACAAGCCAAATGCCACCATATCATAGGTAGGGTCTTAGAAATAGGATGGGAATGGTCAAAAGTGGTCCCATCCATATTCAGATGCATTTCTATCCTAACCATGTGCTAAGAGTCAAGAGAACTAGGCTTTCTTACTCCTAATCCATCCCTAGTTCTCTTGACTCTTAGCACAAGGAGGCGGCAAGTGGCCTGGCTAGGAGGAGGCTGCTTTGCAAGTGGCCTGGCTAGGAGGAGGCTTCTTTGCAGCAAGAAATGAAGCCATGGTAGGGAGAGATGCCAAGGACATACACTATTGGGAAAACCTATGGAACCCACACAGGGAAGGGTCCCTAGCTCAGATTGAGGACACGTTTCAGCTATCCCTAGCTGTGCTTATTTTCTTGGCTGGGATTATGAGTCAAATACCATCTATGTGGTTGTCTAATGTATGCTCCTCAATGGCCTTGACTCCAGAGGAATGGGAATTGG
This sequence comes from Dipteris shenzhenensis, assembly GCF_047967505.1. NCBI lineage: Eukaryota > Viridiplantae > Streptophyta > Polypodiopsida > Gleicheniales > Dipteridaceae > Dipteris > Dipteris shenzhenensis. Next base: position 10,015,560 of record NC_141621.1, on the reverse strand, counting down.
ACTCGAGGATCCCGCTAAACAAATTGACAGCAGCTAGGCAAATGGATGCAATGTGTGCAGTTAAGGAGAGCTGGCATCAAAGATATAATGATAGATGGTAGAGGGAGGACTTGGAGATAACATGGAGGGGCAGATTTGGCCGGGCATCGAAAGCCACTCCTTATAGCAAGGTCAATTTTTTCCTGTGGAGGATAGGAGGGGGGCACTTCCCAGTAGGCACCCTAGTCCCCAAGTCGATGACAGATGCAAAATTTGCAAAGCTAGAGCAAAGTCTCTTACCCATCTATTCTGGGGATGCCTGTGGGTGCGAAATCTTTGGGGAGCTATCCGACCATGGTGCGCCAAGGACCTAGGGCTGGAGTATATCTCCAAGGGTGCTGCCATCTTCGGAGCCGACCTCCAGACAGATAAGTCCATTATTTGGGATGGTACTAGATATTCAACGCTTCATAGAATATGGTTAGCTAGATGTGAGGCCTCTATGAACAAGACTGATGTGTTTTCCCTGACATGTAAGAAGGTTGTTATGGATATAGTGAACCAAACCAGATGGCTGGTAGCTAGCTGGCCTGATGAGTTTGTAAGAGCTCATCTTGACAGCATTTTGTTTTAGTTGTAAGTTGGTCATTTTGATTAATATATAAGTAGACCTATTTCAATTTAAAAAAAACTAAGGATGGATTAGGTGGGAGAGCAAACATGGTAGCATTCATGTGTTTAGAAGTTGGGGACAAGGACACATGTCATTATTCAATGCTTTCAAATCTCAAAAAAAGGGGATCCAATTTTTGCTTGTAGGGTCTTGAGACCACTATCTAGGAGGGAGAAAAAGTTTTTATTCCCATCCTAGACCCATCTTGGACCACTTCGTCTAGGATGAGAGTAATGATGACAAATGGATTCCCATCCTAAACGCTTAATGATTGCTACAGGTCCACAGCTGAAACTACTCAACATATTGATAATGTCTTGAGCCACACACCTTGGCACTATAGGGATGGGTTCGGTGGGGGAGGACACACGATACCATTTCATGTGTTGGGAACAAGTATACATGTCATCATTTCAAATCCGAAAAAAAGGGAATCTCTAAGGGTGATGGCGTTGTTGGTTTATTGACTCACATCCTCCTTTTGTAGTGACTCTTTTTGTATGGTGGCTCCCTACTTCAACACTTACAATGGGAGGGAGAGGCTAGAGAAAGCGAGAGGCGGCAAAGGAGGTGCGAAGCACGGGAGATGGCGACAAAAGGGCAACGCAGGGGAGTTAATGGGGGGACAATAATTTAGGTGAATTGGTGCGAGCAATGATGGCACCTCGGCAACCATCCGAAACTATTCATGGCACCTCGGCAACCATAAAGATAGTTTCCACTCAAATTCACTCTACACAACTTTGATCGAAGAATTTCTCGTCTGCACCACACATATCATCGCTCCTCCCCACCCTTGTAGTTCCTGCATTGATCATCGCCTGCAAGATGGAACCGCAATCTGGACGCTGGACTACCGGCCTGTGTGGCTGCTTTGAGGATTGTGGATCATGTAAGAGAGAAACGCTGGCTGCTTCTGTAATTCCCCCGGCATTTGTTTCACCGAAAACCATACGTCGTGTTGAGCAAAAGTCTGATATCGACATTGCAACCCGCATATAAAATCTAAGGGGTGAAACTGCCAGGAGATGCTGATGATCAAAATATATTCCATCGGATGTGCAGGCTTGTGCGTCACTTGCTGTCCTTGTGTTGTTGTGGGGCGCGTGGTCAGCATATTGGATCGCGGACAAACATGTGAGTCTCCTGCAATCTAAGTTATAGAGGCTTCTGGGAATATACAACTGGATCACCCCGCCTTTTCGGGTTACTACTCCAGCATTCTAACTTTTGTTTGTATGGAACGACAAGGTGATCTAGGTGTGATTTCCTAGAATACTAGAGTTCAGTATACGCTCATACAACCCGATCGCATGTACACTCAATTGCTACTGCTAGAATAGGCTTACTATCAAATCAAGGCTTTCTCATTAAGAAGGACAAACAGCTGACGACTGATTTGAATTTTCACCTCGATGCAGCTTGCTGTGCTGGAGGGACGATTTACGTTCTTTTGCAGTACTTTACGGGTCTGGGTTGCCTTTATACGTGTAGCTACAGATCGAAGTTACGGCAAAGATACAGCCTTCCCGAAGAGCCTTGCAACGACGTCTGCACGGATTGCTTTTGTCTATGCTGCTCCGTCGCGCAAACATACCGTGAGCTGAGAAATCGGAATGCGGATAAAGAGCTAGGTGTGTTTGCCGAAGATTGTAGATTATCAGATGGTAGAAAATGGGGAGTTTCAACTGATTATTATGTTATACAGATTATGCAGGTGGAAAGGCAAGCTTCAACCCACCGCCATCTCAGTCCATGCAGAAATGAACTTTTACAGCATTGTTTATAAAGATTAGGAGTCATTAATGATGTACCCACAAGGACAAAGGAATCTTCATCGTGAGGTTATTTGCATGGATCTAATGGCATTATAGTTATTTGCTCAATGGTACTTTGCAACTACAAGCCTTTAAGTTGCTCAATCAATTGAAGGGAAGCCTCCTACGACCCTTTATCCTTAGTCTACTTGGCAATTGCCATAGTTTATACTTTGGCTAAGGAAATATTTTAGCTAGCTGACTTGACTCTTGACTTGACTCTCCACTCTTTGAGCTCTTGTAGGGCTATGCCCATCCTTTTTGTCTACTTTAACAAATTACCTTTTATTTATTTTTTTATTTTTAAAAATTTCTAAGATGGCTATAATAGCCAAATGTTGGCAATGTTTGTATACTCAAACTTGGGAATACATTAATAAAACATTAAATGAAGAATTTTATCGATTGTTGCAATAGGTGAGAATGATAATCGGTTGAAAGGGGGTGAAGAGGGTGCCTCAGGGGTGCTCCTTAATTATGGCAACATGAGCCTTCAAGAACTTCCAAAAGAGATCATTATGGTAACCTTATGACGTACAATGTTCCAATCCTCCTTTACCATCCCGAGACCATCTCGTGTCTTTTTCCTTATGAAACTTTCCTTTTTTCTATAGTTGTGTCCATGATGTATGGAATAAGTAATGTTATGAAGTGCAATGTACTACAAGGTATTCGGCAATTTCAAACACTAATACCGATGAAATTTGTGAAGAAAAAAATAATTTCAAGTGTAAAAGCATATGTACATCCGTTTGTAATTGACCACTGGCATATATGCATTCTGCATCAATAAAAATACTAATGGAAATACCAACAAAAATATTAGCAGACACTATAGGGTGATGGTTATTTTCTGACATCTATATTATCGATGAAAAATACATTTGAATTTTAACTTTGGAAACATTAGTATGTCCATTGGTATGTTCATGGGAAGAGACACGTTGGTATGTGCATCGGGCATGGACGAAACCTAGAACATCAAAATTTTCAGTATGTTTGTTGATATAGCCAACAGAAACTGACAATGTGTTTTCTATATTAAAAAAATTTTGTGGAGGAGAATGGGGCTTGTTTCAGTCCCTTTCTGCCTTACTATAATTGAAAGCTATTGTATCATATGGTTTAGAATTATCCTTCAATAGAGGTACAAAAATGAATGTATATATGCCAAAAGAGAGCTACACAATGACAGAAATACTAAATAAACTCTCACATCATGTATACAATAGTTTACTTAAAAAGAGGATAGTACAAAATGAACACATGGCAAAAGAGAGCTTCAAAATAACATATAGGTAAAAGTATCTATATATCTAAGTTAACAAATCTATTGATCATCCGGCTCATTCTCCTCGTCATCCTCATCAAATTAGAGTTACGCGAATCTCCACCCTCACCTCTTCCCTTGTCGAAACCCTCCCTTTCAGCTCCAGATCCCAAGCCCTGTCCTAGATGGGTTGGCTAGTGCCCCCCTTGTGGCCTCATAACGTTGCATGTAACAATGTAGAAAATACAACAAAAGCTTGCCAGATGGGAACCCGCTAGGGTAACCATTTTGGCTACCCTCATGGAGCAGCAGCAGAGAGCCAGTAAGGCTCTCAACATTAGAGTACGTTGCAGAATCCCATGCACATCGGCTATACCGATGGCAGATGCAATTGCTTTCATGGTCGGTACTCTAGGTGTGGCTGAGCACATGATAGAGAGGGCATGGCGAGTGGGGAGAGACCCCAACTGAGATCATACGGTTCCATGACACTCAGGCACGACTTTCATCTCTATGGTGCACATTTCTTGAAATTGAGTAGTCTAAAGTTAAGGATTATTGTAACATGACCCCATTTGGGTTTGGCAATTACCCCGAGGTCACTCATAAACATGTAACATAGCTCTTTAGTGCATTGAGGAGTATTTTTTAGTGGGGGGACTAACATGCTATTATGTGCATGAGGGGATTTACAAAATAGCAACCTAATGTAATTCGTATATGTAGATTTATGGAGTGTCACAATTTTAAGATTCAAAATGTAACCACGTATAGGGGTTTAACCATTTGCATGAGAAAATGTAAAAATGCAAGAATAGGGGTAATTTTTAACACATGCTTGCTTGCACATGCTTTATGGGTTTATGAAGAGTGATCCCAAGAGTGCAATTAAACATAGAGGATGTTAATATTTTGTTTTTTTTTTTTCAAAATAGGTAGTGTCTTCTTGCTCAGAAACCTTACTTTGGACTTGGTGCAATAAATTGGACAAAATTTCACAAAATTTATATTCTGATGCACACTTTTTTTTTGGATGGTGCAAAAAGGCATGATATTTATCTAAATCATGCCTTGTTATTTGATTTGATATGTAACATTATCCCATTTATATTTGACAATCAAAAGATGCAGGGATGTTAAATACGCATCTTTTGGGCCAAAACAATCAAATGTTGACATCTTGCAAAAATACAAGGATGTGAAAATGTCCTCTTTAGGGCCTGAAATGGGGCATTTCTAATTCTTTTATTATTTTTTATCGCTTGCTTTTTTGGAAATCCTCTCTAAGACTTTGTCCTGCACCATTTGGAACTGTAATGGTACCTTATGGTCAGAACCAAGCAGCTTCTTAGAATCCTATGAGAATCCTATACAGATCACCACAATCAGAGACTTACACATGGTCATGAAGCTACCATCCAATCGATTGTAGTTCCCTCATGATCCAGCTTCTTGAAAGGAGTTTACATGCCCTATTACTAGTATGCATAGTTATACTAATTTTGTTTAAAAAACTGCCCAATCGTCGATTTCTTTTGAACCAAATAAAAAACATTAGATGGAATGTACTCAAGCTAAACTAAAAGTCACAAATCAAGTACGTAGCACACATGCTTTCCACGCATGCTTTGCTTTTGGACCTCCATTGCTCGTGAGGTCATATAAGGAGCTGGGCTCTTTTTGACACACATACGGACACAAACACGTTAGAATAATTTTTTTCTAAACATGAAAACATCGGTAACTAAGTCAGTATGTCAATTGGAATGAGCATGTCACTATGTTGCTCTGTATGTCCATCGATATGCTTGTCAATATTCTCGTTGTTGGTATAGTCATCAGTATACACATTGGTATGCACATCGGTATGCATGTCATCACTAAATACCAATGCTATTTTATTTTTATGTTTTAAAACTCATGGAAAAAAATAGGACTTGTTTCAGTATTGGGTCAACGTTTGCTTGGGTGTAGCCAATCCTGAAACTATTTTTGGGCCCATTTTGGGGCCGCGACGCGATGTGCTTCTAGGTGAATATTTGAATTTTGTATGGACCAGCGCTCTCATGACTGGAAATTTTCACGATGTCATGAAGGCAAACTGAGGTAATAATGAGACACAGTCTTTTTGTTCTGGACACCACATAGCTCGACACATGGCATCTTTGCACTGCTTTGCATAGTGCAATCTCTGGCCTAAGCTGCCTGACCACTTATCATTACGTTGCCTTTTCCCGTAGCTTTTCACCTGTCATGGCTTAGAGAGACCACCACGATGGTTCTTGGCATAATAATTAGACGCAATCTATCATTCTTAACACCATCGTAGCGCAATCTCTGCTGACCACCTATCATCGTGCAGGCTTTTGCCGCATCTTTACTCGCAGCCCATGCAAATCATAGGTTGGCTTGGAGAGACCACTGCACTAGTCTGAGCATCGCCTCAGCATAGTCTCTAGACTGACGACCTGTCATCGCCAAGAATTCAAGGTTGTCTTAGAGAGACCACCGCATTGGTTCTTGGAGTTCTAGCTATGTTACCTATTTTTACGTATTACAGGTGGAGGTCTATCATGAGCACCGCACTGGCAAATAGAAGAAGATCTATGGTAGCCACCACATTGGTTCTTGGAGTTATATATTTGTGTACCAAGAAAATGTATTCCGTTGTGCAACCAAGCAAAATGCAATTGACGATATGGCCCATGAGGGGTCCCCTTTAGGGGCAAGGGCAATATCAACATGCCAGTTCTACCCAGTGACATCTTGGATATTCTATAATGCATGTTGATATGGCCCTTGCCCCTAAAAGGCTCCTAAAAGGGATCCCTCAAGGGCCATATCGCCAATTGCACTTTCTGAAAGTTTAATTGTATTTTTCCAAATGTATCTTCATGAAACCACAACGATGGGTCGTTGGAGTTATTTTAGTGCTATTTTGGTCATAAGCAAGGAAATTGTAATCCTTCTTTCCTAGTATTTTAGTCCTTGTTGCATTAAATATAAATGAGGGCAAAAGTATAATTTATCAAGTGAAAATTGAGCAAAAGAGATTACAATGTACATCTATGTCCAATAACATTATATAAAAAATCTATGTCCAATAATGTTGTATAAAAATTAACAACTTATATCGAGCAAAAATTGAACAGAGGACATTATATTTATAAAAACTTGACAATTATTAAGAGGCTTAAAGGCCAAGGTATTACAGCTATCGACCATAACCATTCAAATATAAAAGTTAACAACAATACATACTAAGATCCTCAAATTGAACAAAAAGAGATTACATAAATGTAATAAAAACTTAGCAATTGCTAAGAGCCTTAGAGACCAAAACATTACATCCAGTGAGCCAAAAGATCGTTGAGAGCCTTTGAGGCTAAAAGATTACATCTAGCCATTGCTGAGAGCCTCATCCAAGCAAGAGGGAATTTATACAACTCAGTTTTTTGCCAATCTAGCTTGTTGCATTAAAAATTTATAGGGAGCAAAAGGAGGATACGATGCATTAGGAAAAAAGGGAGCTCATTTTGGGGCCTTTTAAGGTTTAGAAAAATAGGCTCCCGACCAATCAAAAGAGGGTCAACGTAACGTTGGAAAAATACCAAAAACCATGTAAAAATATAAAATAAGTCATATTCAAAATCATTTTCTTTTATTATGTCTGACATATGCAATCTTCAAAAGATGGGTTTTTGTGTAGCATCTGATGATTTTGACATCGCCAGTGCATCCGGAGTGGGCCAAAACCCCCAAACCGACCCTGGAGACACTGAAAACTGATGGCCAGAGGCCCAGAAAAGGGCAAAAATGCCCGAAATGGGGGATTTGCACGGAAACACGATTTGGCCAGCTAGAATATTCCCTAAATATTCTATGGACGACTAGTCAATTCCATCGACTAGGTTGATTGGTCGGATTCACTGACTAGGTTGACTGGTTGGTTCCACCGACTACGTTGATCCAACTACTGCTGCCCTCATAGCTATAAAGAGGCATCATAAGACATGAGTGCAGCTCCTGCAAATGCCCCCCCTCCCCCGCTCTCATCTACCCCCCCTCGTGCTGCACAGCCCCTCCTCCCCTCCCCCTCCTCCTTCGTCGTCGCCTCCTGCCGCACCCCTCCGTCCCCCTGCCTCCCCCCCCTCGCGTTGCACTACCACCCCCCCTGCCCCCTCCTCCCCCCCTGTTGCGGCGCAATGCTGCCCCCTCGTCCCCCTCCATCCTCGCCTCTCCTCCCTGCCCCCTCTCGTGCTATGTTGCCACACCCCCTCCCGTTCCCTCCTCCTCTTTCCCGCCCTGTGCTGCGCTGCCCCCCCCTCTCTCCTCCTTCCTTCCCCCTCCACCACCCGCTCCTTCTTCACTACCTCTCCCCCCCTGCTTCCCCGTACCTCTCCATCCCTCCCTCTTTCCTCCGCCGCCTTTGTACCACTCCCCCCCCTCCTTCGTCTCTGCCGTTTCCTTCTCATTCCCCCACCTTTGGAGCGTTCGCAGTTTGTCAGTGCGGTATGGCGGCCAAGAGCCCAGAACCAGTGGCCCAGACGGACCCCCCCCTCCATCAGCCTACCGTGTAACACTGACAGAGCATCATGTCTCGTTGATGAAGCAGGCCGCCACGGATTTCTCCCAGACATCCGTTTATGGGAGAGTCATTGGCTACGCCCCTTCACGAGCAGACATCAGGGACTGGTTGCAGAGCCCACCCTCTACCTTGAGGACAGCCACATTAAGGAGGTTGCACTCATGGGATGTGGTATCTTCTGGGCTCTCCTCAGCACAGGCTGCAAGCGATATGGTCAGACGATCCCCTACTTCTGTGGGTGGGAAGATCATCCTTATGGTCCCATGGTATAGGAGTTTCAGTGTAGCGGACTTCGATGCCTGCTTCCGCATTCCTCGCCATCCAGTTACCCTCATTTTCCCAGGCCTCACAACCGAGCTTCGCCCAATCATCAAGAACCTGGGGGCGCACTTTGGCTGGCCCATGCAGGACACCTTCGTTGATGCCTTATGTATATTTATTTCTATAAATTTTAGGAATTAAAAATATCCTTCTGTTGAACTCACGTGATAGGGTTACATATGATGAGTGACCCCCCCGAGTATGTGAGTAGAAGCCCTCCTTTGCTCCTCGATTCTCTGAGACCGCCTTAGTCCATTTGCATGCTGCTCAATAGACATAGGCATCTAGTTATCATGGTCGTACAACTGCCTTACCCATCACGGCAATGGCTTTTCCGGTAGTATAACAACAGGTTGGTGACTTATACCTTCATTATCTGCTATATCCTCCTCCTTTATAGCTCCTCGGATAGGTCCATAGTGAAGTACCTCTTCACTTGATTATAAAGTGGAAGAGCTCTTCTTTGCCTCCACTGCATGTGGTTGCTCTCGAAACACAACATCGCGGCTCGCTATGATCTTCTTTGCCTCTTGGTCATACAACTTATAGGCTTTCTTCTCATCACAATAGCCTAAGAAGATACATTTGGTGCTTTTTGGTTGTAGCTTGTTTCTCTCTTTGTCTGGTACATGCACATAGCATTCACATGCAAACGTTCTGAAGTGGGAGACATATGACTTCTTACCGCTGTAAGCCTCATGTGGTGTTTTACTTTTGAGTGCCATTGTATAGCTGGGATTAAGGATGTAAGCCGCGGTATTGACAGTCTCTGCCCAAAACTGGTTTGGTAGTCCAGCACGTTTCAACATACACCTCCCCATCTCCATGCTAGTCCACATTCGGCATTCAACAACCGAATTTTGCTGAGGCATATGTGCTGTTGTCGTTTGGCGCTTGAAAAAATCTCCAAACTCTATAGAAACAAACTCACCACCACCATCCCATTTAATTTTCTTCACTTCGCTCCCTGTTTCATTTTCAACAAGATGTAGCCATTCTTTCAATTTACCAAAAGCTTGAGCCTTTTTGTAAAGATAGTACACCCACATCTTCCTACTATAGTCATCGACAATCAATAAAAAATAGGAAAATCCCCCCAAGGCCTGTGTAGGCATCTTACCGCACAAGTCAACATGCACCAACTCTAGAGGAGCGTTTGCTCTATTCTTGTTTCCTTGTAGGAATGCCTTTCTTTTTTCCATCATGCAAGCTTCACATGGCTCTTTGATTTCTACTACTACAGGTAAATGAGCAACCATACCTTGCTTTTACATCTCCTTCAGCACTGCAAATCCGATGTGGCCGAATCTTTCGTGCTAAAGTTTGCTTGTGCCCACTCCAGCGGTGGTTACAAGAGCACTTAGCTCATACAAGTTGTTCCTCCTTACTCCTATGCCAACAAGATTGCCAGCACCATCCAGAAGATTGCCACCAGCTCCTGTCTTGTTAAACCTCACCTCATGGTCAAGGTCAGTTATCGAAGCACATTAGATAGTCTCTTAACATCTCCATTTACAAAAAAAAATGAAACTGTACCTGTACCCTCAAGAGGGCATTTTGCATTATTTCCAGCCGTCACAGTGATGGGTTCCTGTAGAGGCTACATGGAACAATATAGACCCTTCTTGCAGGTCATGTGATGGGAGGCACCACTATCCAACACACATGAATGAGTGGTTGACACTTCTTAAACTGAGGAACACTCTTCCTCAATGGCCAGAAATAGATCAAACTCTGCTTCCACTGTGTTAGCTATCTCTTTCCCCTTATCTGTCTTCTTTAGGGTACCATTCTTTTCATTTGCTTTCTTGACCCGAAAATCTGCAATCACATGGCCCTTCTTCTTGCAGCAGAAGCATTCTCCGTGAAACTTCTTCTTTCCGCCCTTCTTCTTTTTGTCACCACTAATAGAGGACTCACCTTTGGTGGAGGAACCACCTTTTCCTTTCACAGTGGTAGAGAACGGAACATCCCCATTGCCGCCTCCATCTTGAGCTTTAAGCCTCAATTCCTCCTCCATAAGTACAGCACAGAACTCCTCAAATGATAATGGTTGGGGTCTCACCTGAGTGTTAAGCGTTGTTACCAATCCATCAAACCTTGGTGGACATATTCGGAGACACCGCTGAGCGAGCCATTTGCTTGTCTTTTGTATCCCAACACTAGCCATCTGGTCACACACATTTTTGATTCGGGTTATGAAGGCCTCTGCTGTCTCTCCTTCATTAAACTTCTCAGTTGCGAGTTGATTCTCCAGGTTCTAGATCCTTGTCTGATTTCGCATCGCATACTGACTCTTCAATATGTTCCAGGCCACAGTTGCCTTAGATGTATGCTGAATCAAGGTCAAAACACTATCAGTAGTACTTGTAACTAGGGCACACAGAGCATCTGCGTTCGTACATTTCCAAGCTCATAGAAGGTCGGCATTATAAAAACTCGACAAATCCAGGGAGTACAATACCTCCTTATGCCGACCTTCTACGAGCTTGGAAACACAGGAATGCAGATGCTCTGTGTGCCCTGGTTACAAGTACTACTGATAGTGTTTTGACCTTGATTCAGCATACATCTAAGGCAATCGTGGACAATTCAAGCAAAAATTGACTCTCTTAATTGCATATGATATAACAAACGAGATCTATTCAAACATTTATAGTTGTGTCTTCTACTTCAAAAACTCACTCCCTAGTTCAAATTTATTTAGCAAAGGCAGTCAACTAGGAGGTTTTCTAATTTGCATGCAAGACATCAGTCATCTCCTCCCATGGAATTTATATTCTAATGTTTAATCATTGATCTTTAGAGGAGTGTACTTGAAAAGGATCTTTTTATTCATCGTTTAAATGTAAGATGATGAAACAAGCCAAATGCCACCATATCATAGGTAGGGACTTAGAAATAGGATGGGAATGGTCAAAAGTGGTCCCATCCATATTCAGATGCATTTCTATCCTAACCATGTGCTAAGAGTCAAGAGAACTAGGAGTGGATTAGGTGGGAGAGCAAACATGGTATCATTCATGTGTTTAGAAGGTGGGGACAAGGACACATGTCATCATTCAATGCTTTCAAATCTAAAAAAAAGGGGTTCCAATTTTGGCTTGTAGGGTCTTGAGACCACGATCTAAGATGGGAGAAAAAGTTTTTATTCCCATCCTAGACCCATGTTGGACGACTTGGTCTAGGATGAGAGTAATGATGATGAATGGGTTCCCATCCTAAACGCTTAACGATTGCTACAAGTCCATATCTGAAACTATTCAACAATTGAGATAGTCTATGATAATGTCTTGAGCCACACACCTTGGCACTATAGGGATGGGTTAGCTGGGAACAAGTATACATGTCATCATTTCAAATCCCAAGAAAAGTGAATCTCTAAGGGGGATGGCATCGTTGGTTTGTTGACTCACATCCTCCTTTTGTTAGTGACTCTTTTTGTATGGTGGCTCCCTACTTCAACACTTACAATGGGGTCTTGAGACCATGGTCCACAATAGGAGAACAGGTACCCCCATAATTTGCACGTATCAGTTAATTTATTTCATCTGGGGGGCTACAATGTTTGATTAATGTAAGCTACGAGGCAATGTTTGTGATCGAAGGCAGCTGCCCTCAACAGATATATGAGGGAGAAGGGGGGGGGACCGAGGTAGAGTGAGGGAAAGAGGGGGAGGGAGAGGGAGAGGGGAGGGTTGAGCAGAGAGAGGGGGAGGGCTGAGGGGGAGGGAGAGGGGAGGACTGAGCAAAGAAGTATGGTAGGCATAGAGAGAGCGGTGGGGAAAGGGAACGGTGGGAGGAAGAGTGGGAGAGTGGGAGAGGGGTGAGAGTAGAGAGCGGTGGGAGGAAGAGTGGAGAGGGGAGAGTGGAGACAGAGAGGTGGTGAGAGGAAGGAGAAGTGAAGGTAGGGAGGGAGAGGCTTGATGAGCAAAAGTTTGATATCGACATTGCAACCCGCATATAAAATCTAAGGGGTGAAACTGCTAGGAGATGCTGATGATCAAAATATATGCCATCGGATGTGCAGGTTTGTGCATCACCTGCTGTCCTTGTGTTGTTGTGGGGAGCGTGGTCAACATATTGGATTGCGGACAAACATGTGAGTCTCATGCAATCTAAGTTATAGAGGCTTCTGATATAGATGTGATTTCCTAAAATACTAAAGTTCAGTACAAGCTCATACAACCTGATCGCATGTACACTCAATTGCTAGTGCTAGAATAGGCTTACCATCAAATCAAGGCTTTCTCATTATATCTGACGAATGATTTAAAATTTCCCCTCGATGTAGCTTGCTGTGCTAGAGGGACGATTTATGCTCTTTTGCCATACTTTATAGGTTTGGGAACTTGCCTTTATACATCTAGCTATAGATCTAAGTTATGGGAAAGATATAACCTTCCCGAAGAGCCTTGCAATGATGTCTGCACGGATTGCTATTGTCTATGCTGCTCCATCGCACAAACATATCGTGAGCTGAGAAATCAGAATGTGGATAAAGAGCTAGGTAAATCTACATTATGTTGTTGTGGTGTGTTTGTCAAAGATTGTAGTTATCAGATGGTAGAAAATGGGGAGTTCCGGGAATAGTGATTAGGAACAAGGCCGTTAAAGCATTACAAGTGCAATGTGGCATGTGAAACATGCATCCTAAAGAGTATAGGAAATAACAATTTATTCAAAACATTAAAACTTTGTTCTATATATATGTTATACAAATTATGTAGGTGGTAAGGCAAGCTTCAACCCACCGCCATCTTAGGCCATGAAGAAATGAACTTTTACAGCATTCTTTATAAAGCTTAGGAGTCATTAACGATGTACCCACAAGGACAAAGGAATCTTCATCGTGAGGTAATTTGCATGGATCTAGACCCCAATGGCATTATAGTTATTTGCTCAATGGTACTTTGCAACTACAAGCCTTTATGCATGGACTTTGACTAGTTGCTCAATCAATTGAAGGGAAGTCTCCTACGATGCTTTATCATATAGTTCAGAATTATCCTTCAACAGAGGTACAAAAATGAATATGTATATGCCAAAAGAGAGCTACACAATGACATAAATACTAAATAAACTCTCACATCATGTATACAATAGTTTCCTTCAAAAGAGGATAGTACAAAATGAACACATGGCAAAAGAGAGCTTCAAAATAAAAAAATGGTCAAAAGGTGACTATGTTCAAGATCATAGGTAAAAGTATCTATATATCTAAGTTAACAAATCTAGTGATCATCCGGCTCATTCTCCTCATCATCCTGATCAAATTAGAGTTACACGAATCTATGCCCTCACTTCTTCCCTTGTCGAAACCCTCCCTTTCAGCTCCAGATCCCAAGCCCTCACCTGTGTCCTAGATGGGTTGGCTAGTGCCCCCCTTGTGGCCTCATAACGTTGCATGTAACAATGTAGAAAATACAACAAAAGCTTGCCAAATGGGAACCCGCTAGGGTAACCATTTTTGCTACCCTCATGGAGCAGCAATAGAGAGCTAGTAAGGCTCTCAACATCAGAATACATGCTTGGGGGGGTCACTCATTATATGTAACCCTATCACGTGAGTTCAACAGAAGGATGTTTTTAATATCTAAATTTAACAAAAGTTAATTTACATAAGGGAGTATTTAAAAAAATTTTCAAAAAAATTTACAGATTTGTATAGAAAAAGGGTACATTTTATTGATGAAAAATTTACAGATAAGGGACTTTAGAAATATGCCTTGAACGCACGTGATATAGAGGGTTTATACATAGTGACCCCCCTGAGAGTACACGGGATCCCACACACAATGGCTATACCGATGGCAGATGCGATTGCTTTCATGGTCGCTTCTCTAAGTGTGGCTAAGCACATGATAGAGAGGGCACATTGGCGAGTGGGGAGAGACCCAAACTGAGATCATACGGTTCCATGACACTCAGGCACGACTTTCATCTCTATGGTGCACATTTCTTGAAATTGAGTAGTCTAAAGTTAAGGATTATTGTAACATGACCCCATTTGGGTTTGGCAATTACCCCGAGGTCACTCATAAACATGTAACATAGCTCTTTAGTGCATTGAGGAGTATTTTTTAGTGGGGGGACTAACATGCTATTATGTGCATGAGGGGATTTATAGAATAGCAACTTAATGTAATTCATATATGTAGATTTATGGAGTGCCATAATTTTAAGATTGGAAATGTAACCACGTATAGGGGTTTAACCATTTACATGAGAAAGTGTAAAAATGCAAGAATAGGGGTAATTTTTAATACATGCTTTATAGGTTTATGAAGAGTGACCCAAGAGTGCAATTAAAATGTAGAGGATGTTAGCATTTTGGTTTTTTTTTTCCAAAGTAGGCAGTGTCTTCTTGCTCCCTATTATGGGAAACCTTACTTTGAACTTGGTGCAAGAAATTGGACAGAATTGAAATCACAAAACTTATATTCTGATGCACACTTTTTTTGTAGATGGTGCAAAAAGGAATGATATTGATCTGAAGGCGAACTGATGTCATGAAGGCGAACTGATGTAATAATGAGACATAATATTTTTGTTCTAAACACCAGGTAGCTCGACACATGGCATCTCTGCATTGCTTTGCGCAATGCAGTCTCTGGACTAAGCCGCCTGACCACTTATCATTACGCCGCCTTTTGTCGTAGCTTTTCCACCTGTGATGGCTTAGAGAGACCACCGCATTGGTTCTTGGCGTAATAATTAGATGCAATCTATCATTCTTAACACCGTCGTAGTGCAGTCTGTGGCCTAACCACCTATCATCATGCAGCCTTTTGCCGCATCTTTACTTGTAGCCCATGCAAATCATAGTTTGGCTTGGAGAGACCATTGCGCCGGCCTCAGCACAATCTCTAGACTGACGACCTATCATTGCCCAGAATTCAAGGTTGTCTTAGAGAGACCACCGCACTGGTTCTTGGAGGTCTAGCTCCGTTACGTATTTTTACGGACTACAAGCAGAGGTCTATCATGACCAGTGCACTGGCAAATAGAAGGAGATCTATGATAGCCACCACACTGGTTCTTGGAGTTATATATTTGTGTACCAAGAAAATGTATTCTGTTGTGCAACCAAGCAAAATGCAATTGACGATATGGCCCATAAGGGGTCCCCTTTAGGGGCAAGGGCCATATCAACATGCCATTTCTACCCAATAGCATCCTGGATATTGTATAATGCATGTTGATATGGCCCTTGCCCCTAAAAGGGATCCCTTAGGGGCCATATCGTCAATTGCATTTTCTAAAAGTTTAATTGTATTTTTCTAGATGTATCTCCATGAAACCACAACGGTGGGTCATTGGAGTTATTTTAGCGCTATTTTGGTCATAAACCAAGGAAATCGTAGTCCTTCTTTCCTCATATTTTAGTCCTTGTTGCATTAAATATAAATGAGGGCAAAAGTATAATTTATCAAGTGAAAATTGAGCAAAAGAGATTACAATGTACATCTATGTCCAATAACGTTATATAAAAATTAACAACTTATACCGAGCAAAAATTGAACAGAGGATCTTACATTTATAAAAGCTCGGCAATTGCTGAGAGCCTTAAAGGCCAAAAGATTACAACTATCGACCATAACCATTCAAATATAAAAGTTAACATCAATGCATACTAAGAGCCTCAAATTGATCAAAAAGAGATTACATAAATGTAATTAAAACTCAGTAATTGCTCAGAGTAATTGAGATCATCAATGCAACCTTTCACACAAGTGGGGTGTTTCCAAGGACTCCTTGCATGGATTAGTCTAGATTCCATGCATATGTAAATGCTTAGCTTCTTTAACTTTGTTCACTCTTGGAACAAAACCCATGTTTCTTTGTTACTGCAAAAATATCCTTCCCTAATGAATTATTCTTACCTCCCACTAATCTTACAAAAGCAACAAATTGACCATAAATTCATATTTTGGTGCATTAAACTTTATAGATGGTGCACAAAGACATGATAATCATCTAAAGTACGCCTTGCCATTTGATTTGATATGTAGCATGACACCATTTGGACTTGTAAATCAAAAAGATACAAGGATGTGAAAATGTCCTCTTTTGGGCCCAAACAGGGAGCGCGTTAAATGTGAAAATGTCCTCTTTTGGGCCAAAACAGGGAGCGTGTTAACGTGCTCCCTATTTTGGCCCAAAAGAGGACGTTTTCACATCCTTGTATTTTTTCAAGATGTCAACATTTGATTGTTTTGGCCCAAAAGATGCGTTCTTAATATCCATGCATCTTTTGATTGTCAAATATAAATGGCATAATGTTACATATCAAATCAAATGACAAGGCATGGTTTAGATCAATATCATGCCTTTTTGCACCATCTAAAAAAAAAGTGTGCATCAAAATATAAATTTTGTGAAATTCTGTCCAATTTATTGCACCAAGTTCAAAGTAAGGTTTCCCATAATAGGGAGCAAGAAGACATTGCCTATTTTGAAAAAAAAAAACCAAAATGTTAACATCCTCTATGTTTTAATTGCACTCTTGGGATCACTCTTCATAAACCCATAAAGCATGTGCAAGTAAGCATGTGTTAAAAATTACCCCTATTCTTGCATTTTTACATTTTCTCATGTAAATGGTTAAACCCCTATCCATACGTGGTTACATTTTGAATCTTAAAATTATGACACTCCTTCATAAATCTACATATACGAGTTACATTATTTTATAAATCCCCTCATGCACATAATAGCATGTTAGTGCCCCCACTAAAAAATACTCCTCAATGCACTAAAGAGCTATGTTACATGTTTATGAGTGACCTCGAGGTAATTGCCAAACCCAAATGGGGTCATGTTATAATAATTCTTAACTTTAGACTACTCAATTTCAAGAAATGTGCACTGTAGAGATGAAAGTCGTGCCTAAGTGTCATGGAACTGTATGATCTCGGTTGGGGTCTCTCCCCACTCACCATGCCCTCTCTATCACGTGCTCAGCCACACCTAGAGTAGCGACCATGAAAGCAATTGCATTTGCCATCAATATAGCCGATGTGTGTGGGATCCCGCATACTCTAATGTTGAGAGCCTTATTGGCTCTTTGTTGCTGCTGCATGAGGGTAGCCAAAATGGTTACCCTAGCGGGTTCCCATTTGGCAAGCTTTTGTTGCATTTTCTACATTGTTACATGCAACCTTATGAGGCCACAAGGGGGGCACTAGCCAACCCATCTAGGACACAAGTGAGGGCTTGGGATATGGAGCTGAAAGGGAGGGTTTCGACAAGGGAAGAGGTGAGGGCGGAGATTCGCGTAACTCTAATTTGATCAGGATGATGAGGAGAATGAGCTGGATGATCAGTAGATTTGTTAACTTAGATATATAGATACTTTTAACTATGATCTTGAACATAGTCACCTTTTGACCATTTTGTTATTTTGAAGCTCTCTTTTGCCATGTGTTCATTTTGTACTATCCTCTTTTGAAGGAAACTATTGTATACATGATGTGAAAGTTTATTTAGTATTTCTATCATTGTGTAGCTCTCTTTGGGCATATACATATTCATTTTTGTACCTCTTTTGAAGGAAAATTCTAAACTATATGATACAATAGCTTTCAATTATAGTAAGGCAGAAAGGGACTGATTAAACAAGCCCCATTCTCCTCCACAAAATTTTTTTAATATAGAAAACGCATTGCCAGTTTTTGTTGGCTATATCAACAAACATACTGAAAAATTTGATGTTCTAGGTTTCATCCACGCCAGATGCACATACCAACGTATCTCTTCCCACGGACATACTGATCAACATACTAATGTTTCCAAAGTTAAAATTCCAATGTATTTTTCATCGATATAGATGTCAAAAAATAACCCCAAGGGATTCACTCTTCATTAAAGGGGGACGTCACCTGCGTGCATGAACTTCAAGAAAACCCCCTCTTTAAGATCCTCGTAGGATGATAAAACACCCCTATTTAAGCTTATAAGATACCACAAAAATTCCATTATGTCCCCCCCTTCCCTTAAATCTACATTCTCTCTCAAGCATTTAGATTACACAATAAGCAAATTTAGGTTACTTTCCCTATGACTATTTAAAACCATACACAAAATCAAACTTGTTTGGACTAGTTACCCAAGGTAACCTATATTATGTCCCCCCTTCTTAAATATGACATGGTCCCCCTAGCTTAAATTCAATATTGGGGAAAAAAAAAGGGCCCCCACCCCTAATGTATAAGCTTATGCCTCATTTCAAAAAAAACCCCTATTGTATACTCACGTGATATCATAAGTTTCCCTCTATGAATCCCCCGGGAAAATAACCATCACCCTATAGTGTCTGCTAATATTTTTGTTGGTATTTTCGTTAGTATTTTTATTGATGCATAATGCATATGCCGGTGGTCAATTACAGACAGATGTACATATGCTTTTACACTTGAAATTATTTTTTTCTTCACAAATTTCATCGGTATTAGTGTTTGAAATTGCCCAATACCTTTTAGTACATTGCACTTCATAACATTATTTATTCCATACATCATGGACACAACTATAGAAAAAAGGAAAGTTTCATAAGGAAAAAGACACGAGATGGTCTCGAGAGGATTGGAACATTGTACGTCATAAGTGTTGGGATAAGTATGATCAAGGGCTTGCTCTATGGTGCATGTGTACATCTAGGGGAGTCACATGTGTGTTTGTGTGTGTTGTAAAGGCACATCAAGTGCTATGATGTGTCTAGTGTGTGACCTAAGTGTGCATGTAAGCCAAAGGCCCCCACATGGGAGATTCCTTTGATTTAGGCCAGTCCCACTGATGTAGGGACTAATTCCCACTGATATAGGGGATGATTGCCACTTATGTAGGGAAGTATTACCTTCTCCCCCTTTTTATAAGCTCTAGAGAGTCCTCTCTCTCACAATCCATAATAGAGAACTACCATTTTGTTTCATTGTGCTCTCACACCTCTTTCAAGATGCATCTATTCTATCCTACGGGATTCTACACTTGGTATCAGAGCTTTAGGTTCTAGATCTAGCCTAGCCTAGCATTAGATGCTCTCTCTAGCCTAAGCCCTAGTTAGGTGCCACATCATCATCTCCTTCCTCACCTCCATCTTCCACCTTCCCTCACCAAAGTCGATTTTGGAAGTAAGATTTCTCTTCAAGCTCGCATTCTTAGCTTCTCATCTTTCAGGAGAGTCTTCCGAAGGTCAGGGCAAATCTATAGAACAAGCTATACAAGCTATCTCGCCATTTTCGGGGTGGCATTGCCTCAGGAAGCTGCATCGACCTTCTTCCTGGTTCTCACTATGGAGAGCAACATTGTCAAATTCCTTCCAGAGGGAGCTGGGTGACATCACTACCTTGTTGCTCATCAAGTCTGAGCTCATTTGGAGCAAGATTCGGGTCAATTTCATCAAAAAAATAGTTCGCGGTTCTTCTACAATGCTGGCCGACGTGCTTTTCATTTGCAAAATTCCTCTCTGAGGGTGAAGCCCTACATGTTTTCCTTCCTCCCCACTGCAAAATTCCTCTGAGTTTCGGCCTCTACATGATGAGTTGGAGTATATTTTCGAGCTGACTCTTTGGCCATGAAAGCTTGACCATGCTAGTATAAGTTTGACTTTGGGCAGTCAAAGTTTGACTAGTAGCTTGACCAAGACTTATTTTCAGTTTGCTATGCTCATTTTCTAGCATGTTCTTAGTCATCTTTGCTTGGACATCTTGCATAAATGTTGTTTTGACTAATTGCCTCATGCTTTGACATTTACTTAAGGCACATAGAGAAATCCAAGTCAAAGTATTCAAGTTGTCACTCTTTGAAGGATTATTTTTTATTGCTCATATTTTCACTTGTAAGGCACTAGAAACTACCCTCGGGTAAGACCTTGCCATGGAAGCTAAGACCTTTTCTGAGAAGTTGGATGGAACTAGTTTCCATACTTGGCAAACAAAAGCTGATTTTATGCTTATGAAAAAGAAGATATGGAATGTTGTGAATGGAAAGAAGTCTATGAAAGAAAAAGCTAATTGGTTGATCAAAGACAAGAAGGACTACTTCAACAACAAAGCAAATCTGCCTGAAGGAAGAACTCCATCAGCAAATGAAGATAATAAAAACTATGCTTTTTAAGGACTTTGTCTTTTGAATTTTTGTTTATCATCACTTGGTCAAATTTTGAGGTTCTCTGCCTGGAGTAGTACTCCAAAAAGAATATCATATGTTATTTTGTAAATCAGCTCTGGTCACCATATGATGTAGGCCATGTGATATGTGTATTGTCTATCCCATTTCTGTGAACCTCACACCCTTGGGAACCCTTGCTAGCATGAGATCCTAGCCATAGATTTATCCTTGACCACCATGAGATGGCATGAGAAACTATGAGACTAGATGTATCCTTGACACTGCAAGAGGCAACCCCTTGAGGGGGGGTATGTTGGGATAAGTATGATCAAGGGCTTGCTCTATGGTGCATGTGTGCATCTAGGGGAGTCACATGTGTGTTTGTGTGTGTTGTAAAGGCACATCAAGTGCTATGATGTGTCTAGTGTGTGACCTAAGTGATGATGTAAGCCAAAGGCCCCCACATGGGAGGTTCCTTTGATTTAGGCTAGTCCCATTGATGTAGGGACAAATTCCCACTGATATAGGGGCTGATTGCCATCTTCGTCCCACCATTCCCTCTCCCCACTGCTCTCTCTATGCCTGCCATACTTCTTTCCTTAGTCCTCCCCTCTCCCTCTCCCTCAGCCCTCCCCCTCTCTCTGCTCAACCATCCCCTCTCCCTCTCCCTTCCCCTCCATTAGGGAAAAAGGGAACTCATTTTGGGGCCCTGTAAGAAATTCACTATTTATTTATTTATTTCTCTCCTAAAAGACCTCAAAAATAGTAAAATACGGAAACGTGGCTCAGAACTGTCAATAAGGACTACAGAACTGTCAATTCAAAAAGGAATAAGATAATCTTTTGTCTGACTAACACAATTTTGCATTAAATATCTCCTTAGATTTTTTTTTGTTTACCAAAGATTCCGCATCTCTTTTGCCGACGTGTGCAGGCCTTTCATAAAGAGTCCATCACTGAACTTGGTGATTGCAAGTTTTCAAAATATTCACATGGATACTGCCACACTTCCACGATTCATGTTACAAAATGACTATGAGATTGAAAAACAAACTTCGCAACCTCAGAAGCACAAAAAATGGCCGATACTAGTGAGTCACTATCTCAGAAGAAGCGATTACACCATCTTCACATCGACTTAGAAGAACAATATGCTCCAGCACAAAAAAGACGAAAGGATACGGTGCTGAATGCTCAACAGTGGGAAAATATGAGAAGAGAAGGGCTTCAACATATTGACTTATGGTGCGATGATAGCATATATCCAAAATGTCAAGTAAAAAACTCTACACCTCCATTTGTCAATCCCACCACATTACTGAGGTTTGCCGGTGATGGACAAAATGGACTTCTTGGTTATATTTCAGCGCAGTCTGCATTTGCAGAAACGTATAAAATGATGTACCTACAAGAAAAGGGGGCCAAGATGCAGGAGATAGCCATTCGTGCAAAATTGGAGCAGCAATTGCAGAATGAAATTGAGGAGCATTCAAAGAGTAAAAAAGAGTTGACAAGAGCAAGAAAGAAGAGAACCATGCTTGGAGACAGACTACGTAGCAGGAAGATTAAAAACATTGCAAATTTGAAGGCTGGGACTGGTGGATGCAAGCGACGAATTTAGGAAGCAAGGTTAGATTGAAATTTATCATTTTGTATACTCAAAAAGGCTCTCTTCCAGACTATATCTATTTTGTCGATTGTCGCAAAACAAGAATGGAGGTGCTGAATGATATAGGCATATTCTGTTGTTACTACAGGAAATTATTGGAGCCTGCAAAAGAAAATATGGACCCGAACCTTCTTCCTGTTAAACAAATGAAAGGATTGCTTTCTTGTGGTGTAGCAAAAGGTTTGATTGAGGAAAAAAAATACAAAACAGTCAAACGCAATGTTGTAGAGGACTTTGTATCCAATAATCAAGTTGATGGCACTATAATCCAAGAGGCTTTTGATGTTAATGGAGTTAGTAGGAAGGGATATAGTTCGATTTTCCATGCGATATCCTCAACTTTGAAAGATCAAAGGATTAAACGAGTTTTATTGCCAAATCCAGCAACCGTGTGGAGGATAAGAGGTCATTTGAATGAAAGTATAGATGAATTTATTGGGCAATATATCCATATTGAAGAAATATTTCATGGTGTTAAAGGAACCACTGTGTATGATCCTTGGAACAATATATTTTTAGATCTACAACAACTTCAAAAAAGAATGGTCGAGTTTTATGGAATAACATTTGAGGAGTGCAAAGGCATTTTGAAATTTGTTATCAAACTGGATGAGTGTGAGGTTGTGCAGATGCTAACAGTTTCTAACATATCTTTCCAACTGTACAGACACCACAACAAAATGATTGAAGTAGCTGCAGATGGAGAGTGCTGATCAATGCAAAATATCTACTTTCAAGCTACTTTGAGAAGGAACAGCCAGACCTTGTAAGGAAAAATACTTTTCATTTAGCTTGAAGATAATTCATAATGATACAAAGTGTTCTAAATTATCGTCTGCCATTGCAGATGAAAGAGGATAGCTTCAGCTCCAACTATGTACATAATTTTAGAGCTCATACAATTTGGAGGTTTTTGAGTTATGCCTCCCCCAAACCTATTCTACCAGCTACTGTGGAGCTGGGTGAGAGCTCTAAAGTACAAGAAGGTGTCATACACCTTGATGCCACAGATGAAGCACCTAATGCTGAGGACCAGAAGCCACAGGAGCAATCACATAGTGCTGAGGAGGAGAAGACACAGGAGCAAAGACCTACTGCTGATGTTGTTGAGGAGAAGGTGGAGCAGCAGCAAAGAGATGCTCCTGGGGTAGTGGAGGAGACAATGGAGCAACACCAACATACTGCACAAGACAGGATGGAGCAGCAGAAAAAAGATCCTCCAAAAAATGTAGAGCAGCCTCTGGATCAAGCTATACATAAATAGAAAATGGATGTCAGAAATATGTTCTACATATTTAACTAAACAGATCTGTACAAAATCTTACTTGATTGAATACAAAACCTTTGTTTATGGAGTTTGTGTTATCTCAATTTTTAAATTTTCGATGTCTTTGCATTTTATTGAGCTCTCTCTTCTTTTGAGCAACTGCAAAAAAGCAATATGAATCAGAGTGGTAAATTAAACTAATAGCATTGCTTAATGAGACTAGGATAAATCAGATGGTGTACCTTTTGTTGAGAGTTCACGCTCAACATCATGTGATCATGTGTGCATAGCACCATCACGTGATCATATGTGCATAGCACTAACCTTATAGAGTGCTATAAAGGAAAGCGTTAGATCCCCTAACCCTAACCCTAAAAGGGTTTGTATATATTCTATTTTTTTAACTAATTCTAGTGTACAGTTAGTCATTTTGTGGTGTGCTCTCTAGCTGTGCCCTCTCTCCTCATCTCCACTCTTCTCCTCTCCCCTCTTCATATTTTGTCATGGTATCAGAGCTTCCTTGTCTTCCACTGAGACATTGAGATTCTTGAGAGTGCGAGAGAGATTGTGAGTTTGAGAGTTCTCTTGAGTGATCATGAGTTCCTTCCCTTCACTTCCGTAGAGAGAATTCGTCCATTGAAAGAAAATTTCCATTCATTGTGTTGAGAGAAATTTTTGTCAACGATTTCCGTTCATTCTTATGTGAGAATGAGTGGTTGTATGATTCTTTTGAGAGAGTGAGATCATGAGAGAGAGTCTTTGATTTTTGGTTCAAACCTTTCCAAGCTTGCAGCTCATGGGACTACAAGCACAGGCGACTACCATGCTCTACTTCACAGCCTCGAGCTACGACCTAGGCTCTAAGGCGACTACAACACATGCTAAGGAGGGCATCCACGGCCTCTACTACAGGAGCAAAGCAATCTACTCCATCAAAGCCTGCATGCAACAACTCGGCCACCGAGTCGCCTCCTACAACGCCTCCTACACCTCCGAACCACTCAGCGACTAACTGTAGAGGCGCCACAGACTGCTTGGAGCGTACTTTTAATGTCAACGAAGGCTTCGATGGCTCCTGCCATCACCAGCCGCTCCTACGCCAACGCCATCGTAGCTCCTTACGAGCCTCTCCTCCAAGCACTTAAATGCCTTAGCGCTCCTCTTCGTCTCCAACAGCCACGCGCTGCAACGGCTCCAGCATATACCACCAAGCCTTGAATTTCCGCGTTGCCGGGCTGATGATGCCTTGATTAGCGACGCCGACAACCGGCCTCTGGCAGATGAGTGTTGCCTCACGGTTAACTGACAGCGAGCAGCGCCTCATAGCTGCCTCTCAACAAACTCTCAACGCACACAGCTAGGGCTCCCTCCAGTGATTCGTCTCCTTTGATAGTGCTCATCCAAGGTCAGCTCCAAGATCACGCCACAGCTCCAAGAGCTCGACTCAATCATCTCCATCGCCTACGACCAGCTGGCTCAGGTAGCTTTGAGCTCTTGTGCCTCCAACAAGTAGCACACGCCATCAACGAGCTCCTCGACTCTCCAGCGTTGTGCAAGGCTCCAACAACCCACGGGCTACTCCACCAGCACCCAGCAGTTGCCAAAAACAAGGTGCGCGGCTCCTCAAAGTTCCCATGCACAGCAACGCACGATCTCCAACGGCGGCCTCGATGGAATCTTCATAGATTCCATCAGAATCTTCACAAGATTCTAGCTTCTCAAAAAACGACACGTGGCGGATCAAATATACCTAGGGTTAGATTAAAGTAACCTTGCTAGGTTGGTATAGTAAAGTTTACTTGGGTTGGGTTTGGTTGGCCAAATTCCTACGGTTAGATTAAAGTAACCTTGCTAGGTTGGTATAGTAAAGTTTACTCGGGTTGGGTTTGGTTGGCCAAATTTGTGCCATGTGGCAACCTTATCCTACCCATGTGCCACGTCACCACATTATCCTGACACGTGGCAATCCTTATCTGACACATCATCAGGCACCCGGATGTGCCACGTGTAGCTATCTTATCCTCTGCCACATCACCATTGCCACATCATCAGCCTATCCTCACTGCCACATCATCACCGACTGCCACATCATCACCGACTGCCACATCACCACCGACTGCCACGTCACCTACCACATCATCAGTGACACGTCATTCTGCCACATCATCAGTGCCACATCACCTATGCCACAACATCAGTGCCACGTGAGCATTGCCACATCACCTTGCTGACATCATCAGTGCCACCTCATCACTGCCACCTCAGCAGTCCAGTCACCTCTGCAGACACAGTCCCTTGCCAGGCACACTGTGCACACACTGCATGTGCACACTCCTGCCACCTCAGCACAGAGCTTCACTGGCACACCTCTTGCTAAGCATAGTGCCACCTCATCACTGCCACCTCAGCAGTCCAGTCACCTCTGCAGACACAGTCCCTTGCCAGGCACACTGTGCACACACTGCATGTGCACACTCCTGCCACCTCAGCACAGAGCTTCACTGGCACACCTCTTGCTAAGCATAGTGCCACATCATCACTGCATGTGACTCATAGTGACACATCATCATTGAGCACCATTTGCACTCCTTTTGCCCCTCCACCTAGATCAAGTCGTATCTCTTGATCCAGGAAGAATTTGAGGGTGCTCCAAAAAGGAAAATCGCTCGATTTTTTGTGCTCTACGCGCTCGTTACATCACGTGCACATTTCGGTGCAAGTTACACTCACATTTGAGCCTCACCGACAAAACCACTTCCTTCATGCACATTTGCCTCTACATCGACGCATCTGACCCAGCACTTAAAAAGAACAAAAGAAAAGGAATTATTTGCTGCTCTTTCATCGATCGACGGTTGGTTTAGATCTAGATCAGAGTAGACTAGATCGCCATAGAGGGGACACTTTGAATTCCCCAAGTTGCCAATCTAAGCCATGCCCGAAATTCCCGACTAGTACCTACTCGGAGTCAGTCCATACGCTCACATCCGATTTCACATCATTACATTACCTGAAACCTTATGTTCATCAGTTCAGTGAGCAGACTTCAGAGTTCAGACGCATTGCAGATTGATTCAGTGGGCAGATAGCACTTGATTTCACACACACATGCCACCATTGTAAAGCCTATTTGGCTATCTCACGGCATCGTGCACATCATTTTTCAGCCTTGTAAAGCCTCTTGGCTATTCCCGGCATCATTGCCACAAGCCTTGTAACACAGATCAGATCTTATATACTGCAGTTCTATCTTCACCGACGGTACAGAGATTTCACTTGGCATCTTCAGTGTATTTGCAGTTGATTCATACAGAGTTTTCAGGACATTTTTGAGTACATTGTTTGCACCATGTCGACTAGCAACCTCAATCTGGAGGCATCTGCTAAGTTAGACAACTCCAATTACGGTACATGGAAATACCGAATGGAGACCATTCTTGTGCTTCAGGACAAATGGGAGTATGTCGATGGATCTATACCTGGACCATTGGCCGATCCAGCCACCAGTAGCTCTACTCCATCTGTTGTCACAGTACCAGCAACGGGATCTACATCGGGATCTACATCTACACAAACAGTTTCCACACCAGTAGCAGCAGATCCTGCCATTGCCCGAGCTCAAGTAGAATGGGATAAGAAAGACAAGTATGCTTATCACCTGATCAAGCAGAATGTGCAAGATGTCATGCTAGGACAGCTCAACACAGTCAAGACATCAAAAGAAGCATGGGATATGTTCGCAGCTCTCTACGAGTCCAAGAACACATCCAGGATTCTCACCCTGAGAAACCAGATCAACCAGAGTTTCCGCAATAGCAGTGAAACCGGTCATGCTTATGTACTCCGCATCAAAGACTACAACAATCAACTTGCAGCAGCAGGAGAGACTATGAATCCTGCAGAAATGGTTCAAGTAATCCTGAATGGACTAGGAGAAGGATATGAGAATCTAGTCCAGAGTATTGCCATCCAACGGCAAATTCCAACACTGGAAGAACTTCGTTATGCCACATCAGCATGCACAGTCAAAGTGCCACCTAAGCACAGAGTCCCTTGCTAAGCACAGTATGGAATTCAGCATGTGAATCCCTATGCCACACATCAAGACCCCCTCTTCTTCACAAAAACTTCGACAAGGCGTAACTTGCAATCCAAGAGGAATTTGCACACGCTCCAAAAATGAAAAGTGATCGTCTTTTTGAGCTCTACGCATGTATTAAGTCAGAATCATTGTTAGCAATTAGACACTACCAATATTGAAACAAATCAATTGGTAAGACCTTTGCGACAAATGATAAAGCAAAGCATGAATGCAAACATTGATGTAAAAAGCAAGCCGAAAGCACAAGTGCATGAGATGACCATAGCACGAAGCATGGCATCCACACATAAAGCATCAAGGAACATGGAAGAACAAAGCATCATGCATCAAGCTACGTTAAGAGAAGAAGCGAATGCCATCGACATCAAGCATTGAGAAGCAACATCCTTGCCACCTTTAGCCCACATGTTTGTAAAACAAGCCTGACCACCTGAGAGTAGCAATGAAAGCACCCAGGGGAGGTATTGACATGTAAAAGCCACACTTGACCACCTTAAGTAGCAATGCATGCACTAAGGGGAGGTGATGGAATGTAACTCACGTCTGACCACCTTGCAGTAGCCGAAGGATTATGGCACCAAGGGAAGGTGTTGAGATATGGTGCCATGAGCACATAGATTAAAGGGCAAAGGTATGTGATAAGAAATGTATTAAAGTAGCCACCCTAAGATGTGGACTACATGATGTGGAGATGTGGATTGAGGATATCCACAAGGAGAGATGTGGATGAGAGGATCACACATGTGTTGACTATTCAAAGGGCACTCTCTATATAAGAGGCCTATCATGTATTGTTGAACACACATTGCAAGAGATATAGATTTGCTATCTCCCTCTCATGTCTTATTCAGTTTGCTTTGATCCTCCTTAGTTCTTCCGCTTATCTTGCGTGCACTAGGCTAGTACGATCCGCACTTTGTTAATTGCCTATTTTGAAAAAACAAAACCAAAATGTTAACATCCTCTATGTTTTAATTGCACTCTTGGGATCACTCTTCATAAACCCATAAAGCATGTGTTAAAAATTACCCCTATTCTTGCATTTTTACATTTTCTCATGTAAATGATTAAACCCCTATCCGTACGTGGTTACATTTTGAATCTTAAAATTATGACACTCCATAAATCTACATATATGAGTTACATTATTTTATAAATCCCCTCATGCACATAATAGCATGTTAGTCCCCCCACTAAAAAATACTCCTCAATGCACTAAAGAGCTATGTTATATGTTTATGAGTGACCTCGAGGTAATTGCCAAACCCAAATTGGGTCATGTTACAATAATTCTTAACTTTAGACTACTCAATTTCAAGAATATGAGAGATGAAAGTCGTGCCTAAGTGTCATGGAACCGTATGATCTCGGTTGGGGTCTCTCCCCACTCGCCATGCCCTCTCTATCACGTGCTCAGCCACACCTGGAGTAGCGACCATGAAAGCAATTGCATTTGCCATCAGTATAGCTGATGTGTGTGGGATCCCGCGTACTCTAATGTTGAGAGCCTTATTGGCTCTTTGCTGCTGCTGCATGAGGGTAGCCAAAATGGTTACCCTAGCGGGTTCCCATTTGGAAATCTTTTGTTGCATTTTCTACATTGTTACATGCAACGTTATGAGGCCACAAGGGGGGCACTAGCCAACCCATCTAGGACACAAGTGAGGGCTTGGGATATGGAGCTGAAAGGGAGGATTTTGACAAGGGAAGAGGTGAGGGCGGAGATTCGTGTAACTCTAATTTGATGAGGATGATGAGGAGAATGAGCTGGATGATCAGTAGATTTGTTAGCTTAGATATATAGATACTTTTAACTATGATCTTGAACATAGTCACCTTTTGACCATTTTGTTATTTTGAAGCTCTCTTTTGCCATGTGTTCATTTTGTACTATCCTCTTTTGAAGGAAACTATTGTATACATGATGTGAAAGTTTATTTAGTATTTCTGTCATTGTGTAGCTCTCTTTTGGCATATACATATTCATTTTTGTACCTCTTTTGAAGGAAAATTCTAAACTATATGATACAATAGCTTTCAATTATAGTAAGGCAGAAAGGGACTAATTAAACAAGCCCCATTCTCCTCCACAAAATTTTTTTAATATAGAAAACACATTCCTAGTTTTTGTTGGCTATATCAACAAACATACTGAATCCACGCCAGATGCACATACCAACGTATCTCTTCCCATGGACATACTGATCGACATACTAATGTTTCCAAAGTTAAAATTCCAATGTATTTTTCATCGATATAGATGTCAAAAAATAACCATCACCCTATAGTGTCCGCTAATATTTTAGTTGGTATTTTCGCTAGTATTTTTATTGATGCATAATGCATATGCCGGTGGTCAATTGCAAACGGATCTACATATGCTTTTACACTTGAAATTATTTTTTTCTTCACAAATTTCATCGATATTAGTGTTTGAAATTGCCCAATACCTTTTAGTACATTGCACTTCATAACATTATTTATTCCATACATCATGGACACAACTATAGAAAAAAGGAAAGTTTCATAAGGAAAAAGACACGAGATGGTCTCGAGAGGATTGGAACATTGTACATCATAAGTGTTGGGATAAGTATGATCAAGGGCTTGCTCTATGGTGCATGTGTGCATCTAGGGGAGTCACATGTGTGTTTGTGTGTGTTGTAAAGGCACATCAAGTGCTATGATGTGTCTAGTGTGTGACCTAAGTGTGCATGTAAGCCAGAGACCCCCACATGGGAGATTCCTTTGATTTAGGCCAGTCCCACTGATGTAGGGACTAATTCCTACTGATATAGGGGCTGATTGCCACTTATGTAGGGAAGGTATTACCTTCTCCCCCTTTCTATAAGCTCTAGAGAGTCCTCTCTCTCACAATCCATAATAGAGAACTACCATTTTGTTTCATTATGCTCTCACACCTCTTTCAAGATGCATCTATTCTATCCTATGGGATTCTACACTTGGCATCAAAGCTTTAGGTTCTAGATCTAGCCTAGCCTAGCATTAGATGCTCTCTCTAGCCTAAGCCCTAGTTAGGTTCCACATCATCATCTCCTTCCTCACCTCCATCTTCCACCTTCCCTCACCAAAGTCAATTTTGGAAGTGAGATTTATCTTCAAGCTCGCATTCTCAGCTTCTCATCTTTTAGGAGAGTCTTCCCAAGGTTAGAACAAATCTATAGAACAAGCTATACAAGCTATCTCGCCATTTTTGGGGCGGCATTCCTCAGGAAGCTGCGTCGACCTTCTTCCTGGTTCTCACTATGGAGAGCAACATTGTCAAATTCCTTCCAGAGGGAGCTGGGTGACATCACTACCTTGTTGCTCATCAAGTTTGAGCTCATTTGGAGCAAGATTCGGGTCGATTTCATCAAAAAAATGGTTTGCAATTCTTCTACAATGCTAGCCACAAAATTCCTCTCTGAGGGTGAAGCCCTACATGTTTTCCTTCCTCCCCACTGCAAAATTCCTCTGAGTTTCGGCCTCTACATGATGATTTGGAGTAGATTTTCAAGCTGACTCTTTGGCCATGAAAGCTTGACCATGCTAGTCTAAGTTTGACTTTGGGCAATCAAAGTTTGACTGGTAGCTTGACCAAGACTTATTTTCAGTTTGCTATGCTCATTTTCTAGCATGTTCTTGGTCATCTTTGCTTGGAAATCTTGCATAAATGTTGTTCTAACTAATTTCCTCATGCTTTGACATTTACTTATGGCACATAGAGAAATCCAAGTCAAAGTATTCAAGTTGTCACTCTTTGAAGGATTATTTTTTATTGCTCATATTTTCACTTGTAAGGCACTAGAAACTACCCTCGGGTAAGACCTTGCCATGGAAGCTGACCTTTTCTGAGAAGTTGGATGGAACTAGTTTCCATACTTGGCAAACAAAAGCTGAGTTTATGCTTACGAAAAAGAAGATATGGAATGTTGTGAATGGAAAGAAGTCTACGAAAGAAAAAGCTAATTGGTTGATCAAAGACAAGAAGGACTACTTCAACAACAAAGCAAATCTGCCTGAAGGAAGAACTCCATCAGCAAATGAAGATAATAAAAACTATGCTTTTTAAGCACTTTGTCTTTTAAATTTTTGTTTATCATCACTTGGTCAAATTTTGAGGTTCTCTGCCTGGAGTAGTACTCCAAAAAGAATATCATATGTTATTTTGTAAATCACCTCTGGTCACCATATGATGTAGGCCATGTGATATGTGTTTTGTCTATCCCATTTCTGTGAACCTCACACCCTTGGGAACCCTTGCTAGCATGAGATCCTAGCCATAGATTTATCCTTGACCACCATGAGATGGCATGAGAAACTATGAGACTAGATGTATCCTTGACACTACAAGAGGAAACCCCTTGAGGGGGGGTATGTTGGGATAAGTATGATCAAGCGCTTGCTCTATGGTGCATGTGTGCATCCAGGGGAGTCACATGTGTGTTTGTGTGTGTTGTAAAGGCACATCAAGTGCTATGATGTGTCTAGTGTGTGACCTAAGTGCTCGGGGGGGTCACTCATCATATGTAACCCTAACAACAATATAATTTATATTTACCTAACTCTTTATCCGCATTCCAATTTCTCAGCTCATGATATGTTTGTGAGATGGAGCAGCATAGAAAAAAGCAACCCGGGGACAACTGAGATAGTACTAAGAAAATGTATGTAGTCTCATTGCAGGGAAACAATATGTCCACTTGTCCTACAAAATGAAATTTGTATTGAGACTGCGGCTTATATCCCAAACAAACAGAGTGCTGGTTTTATTAAAATTTTTTTGTAAATCCCAAATGATAAAACCCATTCTTGTTTTTAGTATATACCAACAACCACCGTGTTGGTTTCCCATAATGAATCAACACCAACCATTGTGCTGGCGATAACTTATCCTACACTACTACCATGCTATCCCTACACTACTGTCGTGCTATCCTAAAATTTGTTGCATAGTGCTATACTAAAACAGTGCCCTTTAGAGTGTTTATCGTTTTGTTATCCATCAAATTTCATCCCATGCTTGCTTTTAGTACATCCCAACAACCACTGCGCTCGTTACCCATAATGAATCATTCATCTTGTAATAATAGAAGCAAACCACTACGCTGGTGGTTGTTCATATTCTACTGCAACCAACCATTGCACTGGCGATAACTTATCGTGCACTAATGTTGCACTACTACCGTGCTATCCCTACACTCTACTAACGTGCTATCCTAAAATTTGTTGCATATTCTAGTGCCCTTTAGATTGGTTATTGTTAACCATCAGATTTCAACCACCGGGCTACTTAAAATATTTAAGTACTAACATGGAAGCAGGTTGATTCAAAATCAGGTATTACGAGCACCATGAGAATATCCACAAGTTCAAGAAACGTCTGCAAGATTTTTATTATTTCAAGGAAATTCTCGACTGCCAACTATCTTATCAACCTCCTTATAGCAACCATCTCGCAGCTCTAGAGGCCAGTCTGCTGCACTATGGCAGACCTCTTCACACACTCGGATCACACACTTCTTGCTTAACTCTGCTGACTTATATGCCCATAGTAACTTCTCCTTTTACTGGGGGTCCTCTTCATCCTGCTCTTTGCGCTCTATACACTTTTGAGTGTCTATCATGTCCTGCCAAAAGAAACCTACATCATGAGCTTGACAAGAACCTTAAAGAAGCAGGAAAAACAATAGCTAGGGAAATTAATAATCACCGTCTGTGCCGACTCCAAGTAACACAACCACCACCGAAGCATGTCCTGCTTGCAACTATTTTCCTCCTTCTGCACGTCTGTTTCTACGAGAATGCCATCCAACATCATTTTCAGATAGAACAAAAGCATTCCAAAGTCTTTCAAGTATGCCATAGATTCACAGTAGGTGGATCGGTGTATAGAGTTTTGGGGCTAGATTTTGTAATGGGCTCTAAGTTGTGTCTCGACTACACTTAAATAAGGAGAGAGTTCATTGAGCCTGACCTTCTCATTCTTCAATCTCATGCTAGTTGGCTAATCTAAATCTTTCCTCTCACATTAGTTGTCTAATTGAGATCTTTCGTGGTACAATAGTTCACTAATCGAAATATTTCAATCTCACATTAGTGATCTAATCGAAATCTTTCATCTCGCATTATGTGTCAAATCGAAATCTTTTGTCTCATTATTATCACCGCATTGGCATGGATCAAAGCACACTATCTAGTCACTTAGCTAATAAAACATTGCCCAAGTAAACTCTAGAGAAGATTAACAATTCAATAGATTACACAAAGATTACATAGATTACAATCTTAAAGACTCCTTCCCTTCATGCCGCTTCCTCTTTCCTTGATTTGAGCTTCCTATGAGAAGATAGTGGGAGAGAAGGAAGGAGTCTCACTTGCGGCTTTCTCACATACACAATGGGGGAGTACACACAAAGGTGGAGGATGAAAATAGTTTTCCTCTTCTTAGTTGTGAAAGCCAAAAGAACTCAAGTACAAAGAAATAGGAGAATCCTATATGTGGGTCTCAAACCAAACTCAGCTAACTAAGGTGGCATACTTACTGGGCCATGAACTAGAGTACATTTGCTATATAGCGATGGTTCTTTTCCGATGCTTTTAGCGACTCTTATAGTGACGTTTGCGCCCGTGAAAAAAAATAATTTTAATGTAAAAAGCATCGGTATTTTCGTTGGAAAATGGCCTATGCCTTATAGTGAACATTAGATGGAATGTACTCAAACTAAACTAAAAGTTACAAAACAAGTACGTAGCACACATGCTTTCCACACATGCTTTGGTTTTGGACCTCCATCGCTCGTGAGGTCACATAAGGAGCTGGGCTCTTTTTGACACACATACGGACACAAACACATTAGAATAATTTTTTTCTAAACATGAAAATATCAATAACTAATTCAGTATATCAATTGGAATGAGCATGTCGCTATGTTGCTCTGTATGTCCATCGATATGCTTGTCAATATTCTCGTTGTTGGTATAGTCATCAGTATACACATTGGTATGCACATCGGTATGCATGTTATCACTAAATACCAATGCCATTTTATTTTTATGTTTTAAAACTCATGGAAAAAAATAGGACTTGTTTCAGTATTGGGTCAACGTTTGGTTGGGTGTAGCCAATCATGAAACTATTTTTGGGCCCATTTTGGGGCCGTGACGCGATGCGCTTCTGGGTGAATATTTGAATTTTGTATGGACCAGCGCTCTCATGACCGGAAATTTTCACGATGTCATGAAGGCGAATTGACGTAATAATGAGACACAGTCTTTTTGTTCTGAACACCACATAGCTCGACAGATGGCATCTTTGCACTGCTTTGCACAGTGCAATCTCTGGCCTAAGCCGCCTGACCACTTATCATTATGCTGCCTTTTGCCGTAGCTTTTCCACCTGTCATGGCTTAGAGAGACCAACACGATGGTTCTTGGCATAATAATTAGATGCAATCTATTATTCTTAACACCGTCGTAGCGTAATCCCTGCTGACCACCTATCATCGTGCAGGCTTTTGCTGCATCTTTACCCACAGCCCATGCAAATCATAGGTTGGCTTGGAGAGACCACTGCGCTGGTCTCAGCGTCGCCTCAGCACAGTCTCTAGACTGACGACCCGTCATCGCCAAGAATTCAAGGTTTTCTTAGAGAGACCACTGCGCTGGTTCTTGGAGTTCTAGCTCTGTTTCCTATTTTTACATATTACAGGTGGAGGTCTATCATGAGCAGCACACTAGCAAATAGAAGGAGATCTATGGTAGCCACCACGCTTGTTCTTGGAGTTATATATTTGTGTACCAAGAAAATGTATTCCGTTGTGCATCCAAGCAAAATGCAATTGATGATATGGCCCATGAGGGGTCCCCTTTAGGGGCAAGGGCAATATCAACATTCCAGTTCTACCCAGTGGCATCCTGGATATTGTATAATGCATGTTGATATGTCCCTTGCCCCTAAAAGGGATCCCTCAAGGGCCATATCGCCAATTGCATTTTTTGAAAGTTTAATTGTATTTTTCCAGATGTATCTCCATGAAACCACAACGGTGGGTTGTTGGAGTTATTTTAGCGCTATTTTGGTCATAAGCAAGGAAATTGTAATCCTTCTTTCCTAGTATTTTAGTCCTTGTTGCATTAAATATAAATGAGGGCAAAAGTATAATTTATCAAGTGAAAATTGAGCAAAAGAGATTACAATGTACATATATGTCCAATAACGTTATATAAAAAATCTATGTCCAATAATGTTATATAAAAATTAACAACTTATACCGAGCGAAAATTGAACAGAGGACATTACATTTATAAAAACTTGACAATTGTTAAGAGCCTTAAAGGCCGAAGTATTACAGCTATCGTGAACATAGATTTGTGATTTTATAAGTGTAGATGGAAGGGACGAGTGGAAGCTCGTCTGATGATGCACCAACGCCCGGGAGCCCGAAGTGGCTTACGGAGAGGTTATACTATCATTGCACTCATTGCAAGCGAGAAGTACGACATCAACGTCATATTATCATGCGCCACTTGCAGATGTATGGGGAGGAGCCGGAACCAGTACCCACCATTGGTGTTGCACGTGTCGATGGACCATCGGTAAGTCAAAGCTATTTAAGTTCGCAGTCTTCTGTATACTAGGAAATACAAGATCTTATATTTACACAAAATCTTAAAATAGGATGAGGAGGGTGACGAGAGTACACATATACCTTCTCACTTTCAGACCAAATGATGACGAGGGTATGGTCGACATGATGGATTTCATTTTTAGGGGCACTACATCCCATGTACACGTGATGTCACAGTCTGAGGTCAAAATGCGAGAGTTGCAATCAACACAATTGTACGAGGGTGCTAGGATGTCTAAACTACGTGCTTGTCTATCAATCTTGAATCTACAAGTAAAGTATGGGTAGTTGGATACAAGTGGACCATGCAAGGGTATCTTGATGTGGACCATACATGACTACCCAGGATATGGAGAGTGCGTAGGTACGGGGTAGGTACGTGGTTGTGTCTTTACATGTACAATGAGGGATTATGCTTTTTTGACTCTCTTTCACATGCATGTCTTGTACTAACACATTCATGCACGCATGCAGGACTTGTTACAAGTGGGTACCATGCTTGTCCTATTTGTGGACCGGCTCTGAAATCGCTTGCACGCTACTCCAAACATATGAGGAAAAATGTTTATGAAGGTCATGCTCGATACCTTCCGCTTGACCATCTCGCACGTGGAGGCCAGCTTGATCCATCACCATCATATTTGAAGGCAAGTGACTGGATTCAAGCTTGGAGGGCGAATGGAGAGGAACCTCCTCCTGGTATGAAGAGGCTATCGATCTTTCACGAGCTTCCTTATTGGGGTCAGTTACAAATCAATCATCTCTTGGATCCCATGCATATCTTCAAGAATGTGGGGGCTACTATTTGGGCACACTTGGTTGGTTCCAAAGACTCGAGAGGAGTGCGAGAAGACTTGTGTTCTATGAATAGGATGTCTCGTTTGTGGCCCCAAGTGCATGCTTTGGGAAAAGTTGTCCTCCCGAAAACACAGGGTTCCTCTCTACGAGGGAGGAGGCAGTGGTCAAGGTAGACATTGCCTCCTTTCAAATTTCGACAGGGTACATGCATTGTTGAAAGAAGCATTTTCAAAGGACAATAAGCTTAGTGGGCTCAAGTCCCATGATTGGCACAAGGTCTTACAGGTATTCTAAGTAGAATTAGTGTACCAATAATCGTGATGCGTTAGCATAATTATTATTATGTTATATTGTTGACATGACTTCATTGTTGCTTTGATAGTTCATCCTCCCAATTACAATAAAAGGGTGCTTACAAGAAGATGTTAGAAATGCTATATTCAAGATCAGATTCTGTGGTATTGTGAGGTATGCTTACTATCAAATCACATTGAATGTATTTCTTCAATTTAAGCTGATTAATCTGTAGACTGATTATGAAAATATCTTACATGGACATGTGAAATAGGTGGATATCTCAAAAAGAGATCTCCATATCGAGCATCGAGAAGGCTAGGGGGGAATCCATCGAAGCCGTATGCTTGCTTAAGAAGCACTTTCCCTCGAAACACCTATTTCATTAATTTTGGACTTTTTCTGTTGTTTTTGGACGAAGCCCAAAAATCCTTTCCAAATGAAAAGTTTACTTTGTGAAAATATCCTTCCCAAATCAAAATTTTACTTTCTGAAAATATTCTTCCCAAATCAAAAGTTCACTTTGTGGCACTATCATATTCACATAAAAATATTGTTTTTTCAATCTATACTTTTGCACCAACATGCAAGAATTTGAAATAATCCTATATTAGAAATTCTAGCTATACCTAAGTTATTTGTTAATTTAATTATTTTTAATATTTTTCCTTGACGTGATAAATTTATAAATCCATGAAAGGAGACTTAAATATTTCATGAAAATAACATTGTCACTCGCAATATGCACAAAATTTTTAAAACTTTTAATAAATAGAAAAAAGACATGATGCCATAAGACCCAAGTTTTGCATTGAACCAAAGAATTATAATAGCAATTATAGCTATTATTATATGATTACATTGAGAGACGTTGCTCTCAGCTAGAGTCTTTATATCCAAAATGATATAGATTGAACATATGTTTACAATTTAAATTGTTGCTCTTAAAGAGCCTCAATTCGTGCCATCTGCATAATTTGACTCCCCATTGTCTTATTGCTCAATGTCACGACAGTCCCTTGCCAGGTGCCATCTGCATTAACTCCCACTTGTCTTGCCAAGCCTTGCCCCTTGGGTGCATTGACTCCCCATTGTCTTATTGCTCAATGTGATAGTCCCTTGCCAGGTGCCATCTGCATTAATCCCTATTGTCTTGCCAAGCCTCGACCCTTGGGTGACATCCAGTGCATATTTTGACTCTCATTTGACATAGGAGGTGATGACTCTGATTATGATTGTCTTGAATTGGCTTCTTGCCTAGTACCAAAATCAAATCCTTCAATGGACTTTAATACAAAGCTTTAATCATGGACATTCTTCATTTGCGCTGTCTCCTTCTACTTCCTCCATGGCGAGCATCCTTAAAAATTCGTGTATATGCAAAATACTTTGCTGTGGTATTTTTATTTTTCCTTCTACCTCATATCCCATGCGCTTCTTTGATTTCTTTGCCCTTGGATGCCAAGACACTATGATTGTCTCCGTCGAAACTTGAGAGACCACTTCATCATTTGGGACCCACTCCTTCATTATACAATTAGTATACAATGTGTTGTTATCCATATTCTCCTTCCTGCCCTTTGGTTCATACCATACCGTTGTAAATGTTGTAGCTCTCCCTTGGTCATCTCTTTGCACATCAACTACTTTTGCAACCCAAAACTTCACATTCTCATATTCATCATCCGATGGCCAAACCACAACAAAACAATCGACCTCTATATCTACTTGTGGCATAAACTCTCTCTTCTTCGGTCCACAATATGGACGTGGGAGTAATGATACAAATTCATTTTCAAAGACTGGAGCTGGGACTGGAGCTGGGCGCAAATCGTTATGAACATTTGGCCAAAACATATTGCATTCTTCCTTGACATCCTTTGAGCCTCGCATTCTCTCAAGGTCCTTTATTAAATTTCGTGTCTTATTAATTATAGTGGTAGTGTGTTCTCTCGAAGTAGGCTTCAAATCAGGATATCTCCGGAGCATTTCCTCTTTGTATGTGATAAATGCTTTTAATCCTTCTATTTCACAATTAGACCTCTCATTGAATTCTTGTATGGGAGCCCATGTTGGATACCTTTCCTTGCTGGGAATTGAAGTTAAGAGACTGTAAGGTTCTTCACGTTCGCATTTTGTATCATGAGAATACTGTTGCCATTGCATTACGGGTTTTTCATCTTTAAAAAAAAAACGAAAGTAGTGTGGATTGGTATGACCTGTCAATGCATCACCACCCGTTTGTATGAAAGGTAGAATGAAGCTCTTCCAACCATACATTCTTTCGAGCCTCTCACATACTGTACTTTCCTTATGACCACCAACTTGCCTGCCACATCTTCTTACCAAGTCATCTATTGTCTCCACATCCTTGCATTTAAGCTCCCTTGAGACTGTGCTAAATACCTGATCGATATCCTCATGTGTATGCCCAACATACAAAAATCCACATTCGACCTCATTGAAGATTCGATGAGCAACTAGCATGGAGCAAAATGCAAACATCAGTACATTCTTATTTTCTCACCAGCAATTATCATCTTGTATTCTCAAAGTCAGTGGTAGGCGACCTTTTTCTGCATGTACATTGCGAATTGCCTTCATAATAGATGTTACAACTTGATTGCTATCATGTAGATGCAAGGAATCAATCCATATATCTGCAAAGACTTGATTCCATGCACTAACACTCCACATAGATGTGTCTTTAGAAAGTGCTTTCCTTGTAATTAAGGTGGAGTGGCAACAAAAAGAGGCAATGTTGTTGTATTCTGATCCATGCCATCTACAATAAGGCACATGTAGTCATCGCGATGCGAAATAGCTTGCTTCTTCCAAAATGCATATTTTTGTCTGGAATGTCGAATAAGGTCATGATGAGATTTTTGGTTTTTTTTGTATAATTCCCTTTGATTTGGATATGTTGCACTCTCAATCGCTCGCTTTAAATCATCACAGACATTGCACTTTGACATTTTTTGCCTCCCTGGGATTTTAACATATCCAAAGTTCTTCTTCCAAAGAGTATACAAAGTATGAGAAGAAGCTACGGCATCCCCTCTTTGCCTTTGCTTTTCTGCAATAGATTCAAATACTTCGAGCTTTGTCAAGCCCATTGGAAGGTGCATTTCAGTGATCACGTCACCATTAGGGAGTTTGGTAGATATATGGGGTTGAGGTAAAGCATTTTCATGTATGAATTCTTGCAAAATTGCTGCTGCCCTGACAGTTGAGATTCTTGATTTGGACCTTCCTCTATTACCATGAATGCTAAATTTGTTGCCGCCCTTTGCCTTGGTGACTAAATCCCAATATGTACCATGGGATAATCCAGTAATATTGCAATATGCCTTATTGCAAATCTTTTTTCCATTTACGAGAGGTTTTACCTTTTGTCTTGAACTTAGCCTTTTATTGCCATTCTGAAGAAAGCAAGAGAGACTTGTGAGAAGGTAGTCATTTCTTTTGCTTCCTCTTCTTTGCCACACATGTCCTCTACATTCCCTGATGTCTGCAAGATCAATGAAGCGCATACATCTTCGCTTGCAACATAGATATCCCAATGCATTTAACATGTTCTCCTCCTTCATTAATCTCTTCCTCTTTGGTTGCTTTTGTGGATCTGCCTGGATTCGCTTTCTCTTCATGCATATGTATGACCGTTTTTGTTCCTCATGCATGTTGTTATCTGTATTTATGCACTTCTTCTCCTC
Source organism: Dipteris shenzhenensis (assembly GCF_047967505.1). Lineage (NCBI taxonomy): Eukaryota > Viridiplantae > Streptophyta > Polypodiopsida > Gleicheniales > Dipteridaceae > Dipteris > Dipteris shenzhenensis. Next base: position 9,974,328 of record NC_141621.1, on the reverse strand, counting down.
ACATTTGTTTGTAACCAAGCATCCATGATTGGTCGTTGCATCCTTGGCCATATCACAATCAAAGTTAAATATTGAATAATCCTCTATTGATCTCATCCTCATTTTTAACATACTCTTAGGACCATTCAATGAATTCAATATTCTACGAGAGTATTGAGAACCTTGAAACTCTTCCACTCCTGAGAGAACATCACTCATTGGGACATCTTGCATGGCTTTCACAAATCCACAAGCTTGATTGACACCAGGTTTGTTAATATGGATGAACTCATCCACACTTGACAAGATATCGCTATTGAAACCTTTGCCCTTCTCACTGTGCAAGAATTCATCCACCCCAGATAAGGCTTCGCTTCTAAAATCATTTTGTTTCTCGGAGCCAATGAACTCATCCACTCTAGATAAGATGTCACTTCTATAATTGAGTACATTGAAATCATCCACATTTAAAGTGATAGAGCCTGGCACATGGGCACGCTTTTTAGGTCCTTTGATATTGTAGTATACCTTGTCTTTATCATTGAAAACCACGTGCCTCTTTCTCATGTTTAAAAATTGCATGCTCCATCTCATATTCTTGCCTACCTCATAGTAGGGATCACATAAGGATGTTATGTTATCAACCATACCATCATCAGTGACTTTTAGAATCCTCATCTGTGCAAATGATCATTGCTCCACTTGTTCAAATCCCAATACTTCACCTTCTGCTACAGTCTTATTTGCAAATGATCTCATTTGTAAAATGTCCCCTATAGTAAAATCCAAGGTGGTGCACTTTCTATTCTTGATAATGTCTGTTGCATAAGTCTCATCTTTGTCCCATGCTATAAATGATTTGTTGGATGTATTGTAGGGCATAACATCTCCAAGTGTTTCCATATCTCCACATTTATACTTTAGCTCAACATGTGCACGAAGAATCTTTGATACAGTAACTGCCACCTTATCTTCCCCAAGTCTTCGAAAGTGGCAAACTGAATTGGGATCACTATCATGGATTGTAGCAAATGCAACTACTTCTCTTTTGCTACATAAAATCACATCCATCCCTGGAACAAAATCTATAGCCATCTCCTTTGTGAGAGTCCCTTGCAAGCAAGCTGCAGTAGCAACAATTACATAAATATTAGTCTCTTTTTAATAACCTACTCATTTATTATAATTTCTAATTAGTACTTACTTTATTGGTGAGAGAAGTTATCCGATCACCGATGGACACGCCAAGTTATCCTTTGCATGGTCGATCGAGCATTAAATACTATTTTTGCTCTAGTGTCATGCACATCCGTAAAAAAACATGATGCTAGGTATGTTATCCGATCAAGTACTTATGGGATGGGTGTGCCACTTTGCATGTAAGTCAATTCCACCTAGTTGAAGGTTCTTTGCATGGTCAATCGAGCATTAAATACCATTTTTTAGGTGTGTTATCCGATCAAGTACTTATGCGATGGGAATGCCACTTTGCATGTAAGTCAATTCCACCTATTTGAATGTGTGTGCAAAGTATTGTGCCCATCAGATAAGCTTTGCATTGTGGATCAAGCATAAAACACCATTTTTGCCTTAGTGTCATGCACAACCATATAAAAACACGGTCCTAGGTGTGTTATTCAAACAAGTACTTATCGGATGGGGGCTCAACTTTGCATGCAAGTCCGTTTCAACTAGGTTGAGGTGCGTGCAAAGTATTTTCACCATCGGATATGCTTTGCATGGTCGATCATGCATTATACACCGTTTTTCCCCTAGTGATATGCACATCCGCAAAAAAACACGCCCTTAGGTGTGTTATCTGACCAAGTACTTATCGGATGGATGTGCCTCTTTGAGAACATTTCAATACCTCCTAGTTTGAGGCATAGGAAAAGTGTTGTGCCCATCGGATATCCTTTGCATGGTCGATCGAGCATTAAATACTATTTTTGCTCGTGTCATGCACATCCGTAAAAAAACACGCTGCTAGGTATGTTATCTGATCAAGCACTTATGGGATGGGCGTGCCACTTTACATGTAAGTCAATTCCAGCTAGTTGAAGGTGTGCAAAGTATTGTGCCGATGGGATATGCTTTGCATTGTCGATCAAGCATAAGACACCGTTTTTGCCTTAGTGTCATGCACAACCATGAAAAAACACGGTCCTAGGTGTGTTAATCAAACAAGTACTTATCGGATGGGGGCTCCAGTTTGCACGCAAGTCCGTTTCAACTAGGTTGAAATGTGTGCAAAGTATTGTCACCATCGGATATACTCTACATGGTCGATTATGCATTATACAATGTTCTTCCCGTAGTGATATGCACATCCGCAAAAAAACACACCCTTAGGTATGTTATCTGACCAAGTACTTATCGGATGGGTGTGCCTCTTCAAGAACATTTCAATACCACGTAGGTTAAGGCGTAGGAAAAGTATTGTGCCCATCGGATATGCTTTGCATGGTCGATCGAGCATTAAATACCATTTTTGCCTTAGTGTCATGCACATCCGTAAAAAAACATGCTGCTAGGTGTGTTATCCGATCAAGTACTTATGCGATGGGAATGCCACTTTGCATGTAAGTCAATTCCACCTAGTTGAAGGTGTGTGCAAAGTATTGTGCCCATCGGATATGCTTTGCATTGTGGATCGAGCATAAAACACCGTCTTTGCCTTAGTGTCATGCACAACCATATAAAAACACGACCCTAGGTGTGTTATTCAAACAAGTACTTATCGGATGGTGGCTCCACTTTGCACACAAGTTCGATTCAACTATGTTGAGGTGCGTACAAAGTATTGTCACCATCGGATATGCTTTGCATGGTCGATCATGCATTATATACCGTTTTTTCCCTAGTGATATGCACATCTGCAAAAAAACACGCCCTTAGGTGTGTTATCTGACCAAGTACTTATCTGATGGTGTGCCTCTCTGAGAACATTTCAATACCACCTAGGTTGAGGTGTAGGAAAAGTTTTGTGCCCATCAGATATCCTTTGCATGGTCGATCGAGCATTGAATACTATTTTTGCTCTAGTGTGATGCACATCTGTAAAAAAACACGCTGCTAGGTATGTTATCCGATCAAGCACTTATGGTATGGGTGTGCCACTTTTCATGTAAGTCAATTCCACATAGTTGAAGGTGTGTTCAAAGTATTGTGCCCATCGGATATGATTTGCATTGTCGATCAAGCATAAAACACCGTTTTTGCCTTAGTGTCATGCACAACCATGAAAAAACATGGTCCCAGGTGTGTTAATCAATCAAGTACTTATCGGATGGGGGCTCCACTTTGCACACAAGTCCGTTTCAACTAGATTGAGATGCGTGCAAAGTATTTTCACCATCGGATGTGCTGTGCATGGTCAATTACACATTATACAACGTTTTTCCGGTACTGATATGCACATCATAAAAAAAACAGGCCCTTAGGTATGTTATCTGACCAAGTACTTATCGGATGGGTGTGCCTCTTTGAGAACATTTCAATACCACCTAGGTTAAGGTGTAGGAAGAGTATTGTGCCCATTGGATATGCTTTGCATGGTCGATCGAGCATTAAATACCATTTTTGCAGTGTCATGCTCGTGTCATGCACATCCATAAAAAAACACGCTGCTAGGTGTGTTATCCGATCAAGTACTTATGCGATGGGAATGCGACTTTGCATGTAATTTAATTGCACCTATTTGAAGGTGTGTGCAAAGTATTGTGCCCATCGGATATGCTTTGCATTGTGGATCAAGGATAAAACACCATTTTTGCCTTAGTGTAATGCACAACCATAAAAAAACATGGTCCTAGGTGTGTTATTCAAACAAGTACTTATCAGATGGGGGCTCCACTTTGCACACAAGTATGTTTCAACTAGATTGAGGTGCGTACAAATTATTGTGACCATCGTATATGCTTTGCATGGCCGATCACGCATTATACATCGTTTTTCCCCTAGCGATATGCACATCCGAAAAAAACACGCCCTTAGGTGTGCTATCTGACCAAGTACTTATCGGATGGGTGTGCCTCTTTGAGAACATTTCAATACCACTTAGGTTGAGGCGTAGGAAAAGTGTTGTGCCCATTGGATATCCTTTGCATGGTCGATCGAGCATTAAATACTATTTTTACTCTAGTGTCATACACATCCGTTAAAAAACACGCTGCTAGGTATGTTATCCAATCAAGCACTTATGGGATGGGTGTGCCACTTTGGATGTAAGTCAATTCCACCTAGTTGAAGGTGTGTGCAATGTATTGTGCCCATCAGATATGCTTTGCATTGTCGATCAAGCATAAAACACTGTTTTTAGCTTAGTGTGATGCACAACCATGAAAAAACACTGTCCTAGGTGTGTTAATCAAACAACTACTTATCGGATGGGGGCTCCACCTTGCACGCAAGTAAATTTAAACTAGGTTGAGATGCCTGCAAAGTATTGTCACCATCGGATATGCTCTGCATGGTCGATTATGCATTATACAACGTTTTTCCCGTAGTCATATGCACATCTGCAAAAAAACACGCCCTTAGGTATGTTATCTGACCAAGTACTTATCGGATGGGTGTGTCTCTTTGAGAACATTTCAATACCTCCTAGGTTAAGGTGTAGGAAAAGTATTATGCCCATCGGATATGCTTTGCATGGTCGATCGAGCATTAAATACCATTTTTGCCTTAGTGTCATGCACATCTGTAAAAAAATAGGCTGCTAGGTGTGTTATCCGATCAAGTACTTATGCGATGGGAATGCCACTTTTCATGTAAGTAAATTCCACCTAGTTGAAGGTGTGTGCAAAGTATTGTGCCCATCGGATATGCTTTGCATTGTGGATCGAGCATAAAACACCGTTTTTGCCTTAGTGTCGTGCACAACCATATAAAAACACAGCCCTAGGTGTGTTATTCAAACAAGTACTTATCGGATCCGGGCTCCACTTTGCACGCAAGTCCATTTCAACTACGTTGAGGTGTGTGCAAAGTATTGTCACCATCGGATATGCTTTGCATGGTCGATCACGCATTATACACCGTTTTTTCCCTAGTGATATGCACATCCGCAAAAAAACACGCCCTTAGGTGTGTTATCTGACCAAGTAGTTATCAGATGGGTATGCCTCTTTGAGAACATTTCAATACCACCTAGGTTAAGGGGTAGGAAAAGTGTTGTGCCCATCGAATATCCTTTGCATGGTCGATCAAGCATTAAATACTTTTTTTGCTTTCGTGTCATGCACATCCGTAAAAAAACACATTGCTAGGTATGTTATCCAGCCCATCTGATATGGTTTGCATTGTCGATCAAGCATAAGACACCATTTTTGCCTTAGTGTCATGCACAACCATGAAAAAACACGGTCCTAGGTGTGTTAAGCAGACAAGTACTTATCGCATGGGGGCTCCAGTTTGCACGCAAGGCCGTTTCAACTAGTTTGAGATGCGTGCAAAGTATTGTCACCATCGGATATGCTCTGCATGGTCGATTACGCATTATACAATGTTTTTCCCGTAGTGATATGCACATCTGCAAAAAAACATGTCCTTAGGTATGTTATCTGACCAAGTGCATATCGGATGGGTGTGCCTCTTTGAGAACATTTCAATACCACCTAGATTAAGGCATAGGAAAAGTATTGTGCCCATCGGATATGCTTTGCATGGTCGATCGAGCATTAAATACCAGTTTTGCCTTAGTGTCATGCACATCCGTAAAAAAACACACTGCTAGGTGTGTTATCCGATCAAGTACTTATGCGATGGGAATGCCACTTTGCATGTAAGTCAATTCCACCTAGTTGAAGGTGTGTGCAAAGTATTGTGCCCATCGGATATGCTTTGCATTGTGGATCAAGCATAAAACACCGTCTTTGCCTTAATGTCATGCACAACCATATAAAAACATGGCCCTAGGTATGTTATTCAAACAAGTACTTATCGGATGGGGACTCCACTTTGCACGCAAGTCTGTTTCAACTATGTTGAGGTGTGTGCAAAGTATTGTCACCATCGGATATGCTTTGCATGGTCGATCACGCATTATACACCGTTTTTTCCCTAGTGATATGCACATCCGCAAAAAAACACGCCCTTAGGTGTGTTATCTGACGAAGTACTTATCGGATCGGTGTGCTTCTTTAAGAACATTTCAATACCACCTAGGTTGAGGTGTAGGAAAATTGTTGTGCCCATCAGATATCCTTTCCATGGTCGATCGAGCATTAAATACTATTTTTGCTCGTGTCATGCACATTTGTAAAAAACACGCTGCTAGGTATGTTATCCGATCAAGGACTTATGGGATGGGCGTGCCACTTTTCATGTAAGTCAATTCCACATAGTTGAAGGTGTGTTCAAAGTATTGTGCCGATCGGATATGCTTTGCATTGTCGATCAAGCATAAAACACCGTTTTTGCCTTAGTGTCATGCACAACCATGAAAAAACATGGTCCCAGGTGTGTTAATCAAACAAGTACTTATCGGATGGGGGCTCCACTTTGCACACAAGTCTGTTTCAACTAGGTTGAGATGCATGCAAAGTATTGTCACCATCGGATGTGCTGTGCATGGTCAATTACACATTATACATCGTCAAAAAAACATGCCCTTAGGTATGTTATCTGACCAAGTACTTATCGGATGGGTGTGCCTCTTTGAGAACATTTCAATACCACCTAGGTTAAGGCGTCGGAAGAGTATTGTGCCCATTGGATATGCTTTGCATGGTCGATCGAGCATTAAATACCATTTTTGCCTTAGTGTCATGCTCGGGGGGGGTCAGTCATCACATGTAAGCCTATCACGTGAGTTCAACAAAAGGATATTTTTAATATCTAGATTTTACAGAAATTAATTTACATAAGGGAGTATTTAAATTGATTTTGGGAAAAATTTACAGATTTATATAGAAAAAGGGTACATTTTATTAATGGAAAAATTACAAATTAGGGATTTTACAAATAGGCCTTGAACGCACGTGATATTGAGGGTTTATACATAGTGACCCCCCCGAGGTATCATGCACATCCCTAAAAAAACATGCTGCTAGGTGTGTTATCTGATCAAGTACTTATGCGATGGGAATGCCACTTTGCATGTAATTTAACTCCACCTATTTGAAGCTGTGTGCAAAGTATTGTGCCCATCGGATATGCTTTGCATTGTGGATCAAGCATAAAACACCGTTTTTACCTTAGTGTAATGCACAACCATAAAAAAACATGGTCCTAGGTGTGTTATTCAAACAAGTACTTATCAGATGGGGCTCCACTTTGCATGCAAGTATGTTTCAACTAGATTGAGGTGGGTGCAAAGTATTGTGACCATCGTATATGCTTTGCATGGCCGATCACGCATTATATATCATTTTTCCCCTAGTGATATGCACATCGAAAAAAAACACTCCCTTAGGTGTGTTATCTGACCAAGTACTTATCAGATGGGTATGCCTCTTTGAGAACATTTCAATACCACCTAGGTTGAGGCATAGGAAAAGTGTTGTGCCCATCGGATATCCTTTGCATGGTCGATCGAGCATTAAATACTATTTTTGCTCTAGTGTCATACACATCCGTAAAAAAACACGCTGCTAGGTATGTTATCCGATCAAGCACTTATGGGATGGGCATGCCACTTTGCATGTAAGTCCATTCCACCTAGGTGTGTGCAATGTATTGTGCTCATCAGATATGCTTTGCATTGTCGATCAACCATAAAACACCATTCTTGCCTTAGTGTCATGCACAACCATGAAAAAACATTGTCCTAAGTGTGTTAATCAAACAAGCACTTATCGGATGGGGGCTCCACCTTGCACGCAAGTAAATTTCAACTAGGTTGAGATGCGTGCAAAGTATTGTCACCATCGGATATGCTCTGCATGGTCGATTACACATTATACAACGTTTTTGCCGTAGTGATATGCACATCCGCAAAAAAACACGCCCTTAGGTATGTTATCTGACCAAATACTTATCGGATGGGTGTGCCTCTTTGAGAACATTTCAATACCACCTAGGTTAAGGCATAGGAAAAGTATTGTGCCCATCGGATATGCTTTGCATGGTCGATCGAGCATTAAATACTATTGTGCAAAGTATTGTGCCCATCGAATATGCTTTGCATTGTGGATCGAGCATAAAACACCGTTTTTGCCTTAGTGTCATGCACAACCATATAAAAACACAGCCCTAGGTGTGTTATTCAAACAATTACTTATTGGATCCGGGCTCCACTTTGCACGCAAGACCGTTTCAACTACGTTGAGGTGCGTGCAAAGCATTGTCAGCATCGGATATGCTTTCCATGGTCGATCATGCATTATACACCGTTTTTTCCCTAGTGATATGCAAAAAAAAACACGCCCTTAGGTGTGTTATCTGACCAAGTACTTATCGAATGGGTATGCCTCTTTGAGAACATTTCAATACCACCTAGGTTGAGGGGTAGGAAAAGTGTTGTGCCCATCGGATATCCTTTGCATGGTCGATCGAGCATTAAATACTTTTTTGGCTCTAGTGTCATGCACATCCGTAAAAAAACACGCTGCTAGGTATGTTATCCGATCAAGCACTTATGGGATGGGCGTGCCACTTTGCATGTAAGTCAATTCCACCTAGTTGAAGGTGTGCGCAAAGTATTGTGCCCATCTGATATGCTTTGCATTGTTGATCAAGCATAAAACCCCATTTTTGCCTTAGTGTCATGCACAACCATGAAAAAACACGGTCCTAGGTGTGTTATTCAAACAAGTACTTATCAGATGGAGGCTCCCCTTTGCACGCAAGTCCGTTTCAACTAGGTTGAAGTGCGTCCAAAATATTATCACCATCGGATATGCTTTGCATGTCCGATCATGCATTATACACCATTTTTCCCCTAGTGATATGTACATCTGCAAAAGAACATGCCCTTAGGTGGTTATCTGACCAAATACTTATCGGATGGGTGTGCCTCTTTGAGAACATTTCAATACCACCTAGGTTAAGGCGTAGGAAAAGTATTGTGCCCATCGGATATGCTTTGCATGGTCGATCGAGCATTAAATACTATTGTGCAAAGTATTGTGCCCATCGGATATGCTTTGCATTGTGGATCGAGCATAAAACACCGTTTTTGCCTTAGTGCATGCACAACCATATAAAAACACAGCCCTAGGTGTGTTATTCAGACAAGTACTTATCGGATCCGGGCTCCACTTTGCACGCAAGTCCATTTCAACTACGTTGAGGTGTGTGCAAAGTATTGTCACCATCGGATATGCGTTGCATGGTTGATCACGCATTATACACCGTTTTTTCCCTAGTGATATGCACATCCGCAAAAAAACACGTCCTTAGGTATGTTATCTGACCAAGTGCTTATCGGATGGGTGTGCCTCTTTGGGAACATTTCAATATCACCTAGGTTAAGGTGTAGGAAAAGTATTGTGCTCATCAGTTATGCTTTGCATGGTCGATCGAGCATTAAATACCATTTTTGCCTTAGTGTCATGCACATCCGTAAAAAAACACACTGCTAGGTGTGTTATCCGATCAAGTACTTATGCAATGGGAATGCCACTTTGCATGTAAGTCAATTCCACCTAGTTGAAGGTGTGTGCAAAGTATTGTGCCCATCGGATATGGTTTGCATTGTGCATCAAGCATAAAACACCGTCTTTGCCTTAGTGTCATGCACAACCATATAAAAACATGGCCCTAGGTGTGTTATTCAAACAAGTACTTATCGGATGGGGGCTCCACTTTGTACGCAAGTCCGTTTCAACTATGTTGAGGTGCGTGCAAAGTATTGTCACCATCGGATATGCTTTGCATGGTCGATCATGCATTATATACCGTTTTTCCCCTAGTGATATGCACATCTGCAAAAAAACACGCCCTTAGGTGTGTTATCTGACCAGGTACTTATCGGATGGGTGTGCCTCTTTGAGAACATTTCAATACCACCTAGGTTGAGGCATAGGAAAAGTGTTGTGCCCATTAGATATTTGCATGGTCGATCGAGCATTAAATACTATTTTTGCTCTAATGTCATGCACATCTGTAAAAAAACACGCTACTAGGTATGTTATACGATCAAGCACTTATGGGATGGGTGTGCCACTTTGCATGTAAGTGAATTCCACATAGTTGAAGGTGTGTTCAAAGTATTGTGCCCATCGGATATGCTTTGCATTGTCGATCAACCATAAAACACCGTTTTTGCCTTAGTGTGATGCACAACCATGAAAAGACACGGTCCTAGGTGTGTTAATCAAAGAAGTACTTATCGGATGGGGGCTCCACTTTGCATGCAAGTCCGTTTCAACTAGGTTGAGATTCGTGCAAAGTACACGCCCTTAGGTGTGTTATCTAATTAAGTACTTATCGGATGGGTGTGCCTCTTTGAGAACATTTCAATACCACCTAGGTTGAGGTGTAGGAAAAGTGTTGTGCCCATCGGATATCCTTTGCATGGTCGATCGAGCATTAAATACTATTTTTGCTCGTGTCATGCACATTCGTAAAAAAACACGCTGCTAGGTATGTTATCCGATCAAGCACTTATGGGATGGGCGTGCCACTTTTTATGTAAGTCAATTCCACCTAGTTGAAGGTGTGTGCAAAGTATTGTGCCCATCGGATATGCTTTGCATTGTCGATCAAGCATAAAACACCGTTTTTGCCTTAGTGTCATGCACAACCATGAAAAAACACGGTCCTAGGTGTGTTAATCAAACAAGTACTTATCGGATGGGGGCTCCACTTTGCACGCAAGTCCGTTTCAACTAGGTTGAGATGCGTGCAAAGTATTGTCACCATTGGATATGCTCTGCATGGTCGATTACACATTATACAACGTTTTTCCCGTAGTGATATGCACATCTGCAAAAAAACACGCCCTTAGGTATGTTATCTGACCAAGTACTTATCGGATGGGTGTGCCTCTTTGAGATAATTTCAATACCACCTAGGTTAAGGTGTAGGAAAAGTATTGTGCCCATCGGATATGCTTTGCATGGTCGATCGAGCATTAAATACCATTTTTGCCTTAGTGTCATGCACATCCGTAAAAAAACACGCTGCTAGGTGTGTTATCCGATCAAGTACTTATGCGATGGGAATGCCACTTTGCATGTAAGTCAATTTCACCTAGTTGAAGGTGTTTGCAAAGTATTGTGCCCATCGGATATGCTTTGCATTGTGGATCAAGCATAAAACACCGTTTTTGCCTTAGTGTCATGCACAACCATATAAAAACACGGCCCTAGGTGTGTTATTCAAACAAGTACTTATCGGATGGGGGCTCCGCTTTGCACGCAAGTCCGTTACAACTACATTGAGATGGGTGCAAAGTATTGTCACCATCGGATATGCTTTGCATGGTCGATCACGAATTATACACCATTTTTTCCCTAGTGATATGCACATCCGCAAAAAAACACGCCCTTAGATGTGTTATCTGACCAAGTACTTATCGGATGGGTGTGCCTCTTTGAGAACATTTCAATACCACCTAGGTTGCGGTGTAGGAAAAGTGTTATGCCCATCGGATATCCTTTTCATGGTCGATCGAGCATTAAATACTATTTTTGCTCTAGTGTCATGGACATCCGTAAAAAAACACGCTGCTAGGTATGTTATCTGATCAAGCACTTATGGGATGGGCGTGCCACTTTGCATGTAAGTCAATTCCACCTAGTTGAAGGTGTGTGCAAAGTATAGAAACGCGGTCCTAGATGTGTTATTCGACTAAGTACTTATGGGATGGGCACGCCACTTTGCATGTAAGTCAATAATACCTAGGTTGAGATGTGTGCAAAGTATTGTGATGATCGGATATGCTTTGCATTGTCGATTAAGCATATAACAACGTTTTTGCCTTAGTGTCATGGACAACAACCAATAAAAAACATGGTCCTAGGTGTGATATTCTAAAAAGTACTTGTCAGATGGGGGAGCCACTTTGCAAGAAAGTCAATTTCAACTAGGTTGATGTGCGTGCATAGTATTCTGTCTATCGGTTATGCTTTGCATGGGGGATCACACATTATACACCATTTTTCCCCTAGTGTTATGCACATCCGTCAAAGAACACGCTCTTAGGTGTATTATCATACCAAGTACTTATTGAATGGGCGTTCCACTTTGCATGGAACACCATACCACCGCTTTTGAGGCACGTGCAAAGTATTGTGCCCATCAGATATGCTTTACATGGTAGATTGAGTATTAAATACCGTTTTTGCCTTGATGTCATGTACAACCGTCAAAAAACACGATCCTAGGTGTATTTCTCAAACAAGTACTTATCGGATGGGGATGCCACTTTGCACACAAGTCAATACTGCCTAGGTTGAGGAATGTGCAAAGTCTTGTGTCCATTGGATATGCTTTGCATAGTCGATCGCACATTATACACCATTTTGTTCCTAGTGTTATGCACAATCGTCATAAAATACGTTTGGAGGTATGTTATCCGAACAAGTACTTATGGGATGGGTGCACCACTTTGTATGCAAGTCAATACGACCTAGGTTGAGGCGTGTACAAAGTTTTGTGCCCATCGGAGAAATGTAGATGCGATAATATTAGAAAATTCTCGATATGTGTATATGTGTGTGTGTGTGGCAAACAATTTTGATACAACAAAGTAAACACCTAGTGCACAGATTATGCACTTCATACCTTGAGTATTGTGTCGGAATAAAAAATGAAATAAGCTTGTTGATGAGGATAAATACGCCCTTGTAAATACGCCCTTGAATAAAAGCACAGTTGTTGTATGACCACAATAGGATCGCTTTGACACCTGTGATTTTGCCCACATGTAAGTTTGCAAATAGTATAAAAAATCATATAATAATATATTAATAGTTTGCAAATGTGTATATCAAGTGAGTAATGGGAAGTGGAAGTGGGAGTGAGGAGGAAGGAGTGGAATGGGAGAGGGAAGTAATAGGGGTGTATGATAATAAGTATAAAAAATAGTATAATAATATGTTAATAGTTTTCAAATGGCAAGTGAGTAATGGGAAGTGGAAGTGAGAGTGGGGAGGGAAGAATGGAATGGGAGAGGGGGAGGTAATAGGGGAGTAGGATAATAAGGGAGTGAAATGAGTGAGGGGAGTTAATAGGGGATGAAAAAGAGGAGGGTGAGATGGGGAAATATGGGATTTTGGGAAATGGGAGGAGTATGGGACATGGTGGAAATGTGGGATGGGAGTGGTGGCAATGGGGGAGGAAGAAGAAATGGATGGGGGGAGGGCCAATGGAAGATTGGGATGAGGGATGGGGGTCCAATTGGAGAGGGGGAGTAATGGGAGCCAATGGGAGAGGGGAGAAATGAAAAGCCAATAGGAGAGAGGGGAGGAATGGAAAGCCAATAGGAGAGGAGGAGAAAAACCTAATTTTTCTTATATATAGTCTTCCTTCTTCATTCATTCTCCCCTCATTTCATTCATTGAAGGAAGAAAGTAAGAAAGCAAGGACGAGCAAGAAAGCAAGGAAGGAAGAGCAAGAAAGCAAGAAAGAGCAAACTTACAAACTTTTTCCAAGTACTTGTAAATTTTTTTGATTAATTCTTTATCTATATTTTTTTTTTAAAATTTGAAGAGAGAGAAAGAAAGAAAGAGAGAGAGGAACTAGAGAGAGAGAGAGAGAAAGTTTAGAGAGAAGGAGAGAAGCCTTGGAGGCCGCGGCCTCCAGGAGGAAGAGGGAAGTGGAGGGGGATGAGAGGGAGGAGCCAAGGAGGGAGGGAGGAGCGACGGAAGAGGGGAAGGAGGAAGAGGGAGAGAGGGAGGGAGTTGCGTAGGTAGGGGGAGAGAGGGAGGGAGGAAGGAGGAGGGAGGAAGAGGGAGGGAGGGCGGGGCGGTGTCGAGAGGGGGGGCGGCATCGAGAGGAGAGGGGGGGCGGCTAGGTCGAGAGGAGGGAGGGGCAGTGGCAAGAGGGGGGGAGGCGGGGAGGGACGGGAGGGAGGGGGAGGGAGGTGGGGGCGGCGTTGAGAGGAGGGGGGCGGGGTCCAGAGGCGGGGGCGGCGAGGGGGGGCGACATCTAGAGGAGGGGGGGTGGGGTCGAGAGGGGGGGTCCTGGCAGCCATGGCCGCCAGGACGGGAGGGAGGGGAGGGAGGCGGGAGGGAGGGAGAGAGAGAGGAGAGGGAGGGAGGGGATGGAGGGGGGGTCCTGGTGGCCGCGGCCGCCAGGACGAGAGGGAGGGGAGGGAGGCAGGAGGGAGGGAGGGAGAGAGAGAGGGGAGGGAGGGGTGGGGGCGAGTCCTGGCAGCCATGGCCACCAGGACAGGAGGGAGGGGAGGGAGGCGAGAGGGAGGGAGAAGAAGAAGAAGAAGCAGAATATATTATCGTCCTCTGAAGACCAAAAAATCAGCCTATGGGCTGGAGAGAGAGAGGGGAGGGGAGGGAGAGGGAGGCGGGAGGGAGGGAGAGAGAGAGGGGAGGGAGAGGAGGGAGGGGTGGGGGGGTCCTGGCAGCTGGCCGCTAGGACGGGAGGGAGGGGAGGGAGGCGGGAGGGAGGGAGAGAGAGAGAGGGGAGGGAGGGAGGGGAGGGAGGGGGGGTCCTGGCAGCCGCGGCCACCAGGACAGGAGGGAGGGGCGGCGAGGGGGGGCCGCATCGAGAGGAGGGGTGGCCGGGTTGGGAGGGAGGGAGAGGGGGGGAGAGGGGGGGGTCCTGGCGGCCGCGGCCGCCAGGACGGGAGGGAGAGGAGGGAGGCGAGAGGGAGGGAGAGAGAGAGGGGAGCGGAGGGAGGGGAGGGAGGGGGGGTCCTGGTGGCCGAGGCCACCAGGATGGGAGGGAAGCAGAAGGGAGGGAGAGAGAGATGGGAGGGAGGGGAGGGAGGGGTGGGGGGGGTCCTGGCGGCCGCGGCCACCAGGACGGGAGGGAGGGGAGGGAGGCGGGAAAGAGGGAGAGAGAGAGGGGAGGGAGGGAGGGGAGGGAAGGGGGGGGGTCCTGGCGGCTACGCCCACTAGGACGGGAGGGAGGCGGGAGGGAGGGAGAGAGAGAGGGGAGGGAGGGGTGGGGGGGTCCTGGCGACCGCGGCCATCAGGGTGAGAGGGAGGGGAGAGGAGGGAGGGGAGGGAGAGAAAGAGAGGGGGGGGTTTCTGGCGGCCACGGCCGCCGGGTGAGAGGGAGGGGAGGTGAGAGGGAGGGGAGGGAGAGAGAGAGAGAGGGGGGCGAGAGAGAGAGGAGGGAGGGGAGGGAGAGAGAAAGCGAGAGGAGGGAGGGGAGAGGAGGGAGGGGAGGGGGGGTCCTAGCAGTCGCGGCCACCAGGGTGAGAGGGAGGGGAGAGGAGGGAGCAGAAGGAGAGAGAGGGGAGAGGAGGGAGGGGAGGGAGAGAGAGAGAGAGGGGGGGAGGGAGAGAGAGAGTGAGGGGAGGGAGAGAGAAAGCGAGAGAGAGAGTGAGGGGGGGGTCTTGGCGGCCGCGGTCGCCAGAGTGAGAGGGAGGGGAGAGGAGGGAGGGGAGGGAGAGAGAGAGAGAGAGGGGGGGGTTCTGGGAGAGGGAGGGGAGGTGAGAGGGAGGGGAGGGAGAGAGAGAGAGAGGGGAGGGGGTTCTGGCGGCCGTGGCTGCCAGAGTGAGAGGGAGGGGAGGGAGAGAAAGAGAGAGGGAGGAAAAGGGAGGGGAGAGAGAGAGAGGAGTGAGGGGAGGGAGGGGAGGGAGAGAGAGAGAGGAGAGATGAGAAGACTTGAGGGAGAGAGGAAGGTACGCGATTAGAGGAAGGTTGGGAACGTATGGGACTAGAGAGAGAGAGATATGCGACTAGAGAGGGAGCTCCATTAGAGAGAGAGAGAGCCCACTACATAGAGAAGAGGAGTAGAGGGAGAGAGGTCGAATTCTTACAAGAGCGACAAATAAGATTTGACTTAGGAAAAGAATGAAAAGGACTTACGAGAAGAAAGTATCAAGAAGAATGTTCAACTAAGAGTAGAACTATCACGAGCTCTTCAACACAAATTTGAATTCTTACAACTAAGAGTAGAACTATCATGAGCAAGAGTGACAAATAAGATTTGACTTACTATCACGAGCAAGAGCAACAAATAAGATTTGACTTACGAGAAGAATGAAAGGGACTTACAAGAAGAAAGTATCAAGAAGAATGTTGAACACAAATTTGAATTCAAAAGGAACGTACGAGAAGAAAGTATCAAGAAGAATGTTGAACACAAATTTGAATTCAAATGTATAATGAATTCAAATTTCCCTCTCTTTTTTAAAAATTCAAATTTATGCATGGGAGGAGTGGGCCAGTTTTTCTTATATATACTCTTCTTTCCATTCATTCATTCTCATTCTCTCCTCATTTCATTGAAGCAACCAAGAGCGGAAGAGAAAGGATAAGCAGAGCCTTACTTTTTTCACTTTTTCCAAGTACTTGCATTCTTTTTCATTCGTCTTGTAATTTTTTTTCTTTACTTACAATTCTTTTTCAATTGGTTTCTTGTTAAAGTTTTTGAGTTCTATTTCTTAAAATTCGTCTTGTAATTCTTTTTCTTTACTTACAATTCTTTTTCAATTAGTTTCTTGTTAAAGTTTTTGAGTTCTATTTGAATTAATTTCTTATTGAAATTTGTGTTCTAAATTTGAAAAGAGAGATAGAGAGAAAGAGAAAGCTAGAGAGAGAGAGGAGAGAGAGAGAGTGTGTGTGAGAGAGATAGCACGAGATTAAGAGAGAAAAGAAAGGAGGGAGAGAAAGTAGGAGAGAGAGAGAGAGAAAGAGAGAGAGAGAGAGAGAGAGAGAGAGAGAGAGAGTGAGAGAGAAAGAGAGAGAGAGTGAGAGAGAAAGAGAGAAAGAGAGAGAGAGATTAAGAGAGAGAAGAGGGGCGGAGGGAGAGAGAGAAAACTCTTGGCAACCGTGGCAGCTAGAGGAGGGGGGTTTTTTAGAAGGCATTACAATTCTTTTCAAATTAGTTTCTTATTTGAGTTTTTGAGTTCTATTTTAATTAGTTTCTTAATTATATTTGAGTTTGTAAATTTGAGAAATGAGAGAGAATAGGGAGGGAGAGAAAGAGAGAGGAGAGAGGGAAAGAGAGAAATTAAGAGAGAGAAGAGGGGCTCTTGGCGGCCGTGGCCGCCAAAGGGAGAGAGAGAATAGAAATGAGAGAGAGAATGAGAAATGAGAGAGGAGTAGGGAGGGAGAGAAAGAGAGAGAGGAGAGAGGGAGAGAGAGAGAGAGAGATTCAGAGAGAGAAGAGGGGCTCCTTAAATGAGAGAGAAGAGTAGGGAGGGAAAGAAAGAGAGAGAGGAGAGAGGGGGAGAGAGATTAAGAGAGAGAAGAGGGTCTCCTGGCGGCCGTGGCTGCTAGAGGGAGGGAGAGAGTAGGGAGAGAGAGGGAGAGAGAGAGAAAGAGAGAGAGGGAGAGAGAGGGAGAGAGAGAGAAGTTTAAGAGAATGAAATGTGGCGAGAGGAGAGAGGGAAAGAGAGAAATTAAGAGAGAGAAGAGGGGCTCTTCACGACCGTGGCCACCAAAGGGAGAGAGAGAATGAGAAATGAGAGAGAAGAGTAGGGAGGGAGAGAAAGAGAGAGAGGGAGAGAGACAAGAGATTAAGAGAGAGAAGAGGGGCTCCTTAAATGAGAGAGAAGAGTAGGGAGGGAAAGAAAGAGAGAGCTGAGAGAGGTAGAGAGAGAAGAGAGTCTCCTGGCAGCAATGAGAGAGAAGAGTAGGGAGGGAAAGAAAGAGAGATCTGAGAAAGGGAGAGAGAGATTAAGAGAGAGAAGAGAGTCTCCTAGTGGCCGTGGCTGCTAGAGGGAGGGAGAGAGTAGGGAGGGAGAGGGAGAGAGAGAGAGAGAAGAGAGGAGGGAGACTAGGGAGAGAGAAAGAGAGAGAGGGAGAGAGAGAGAGAGAGAGAAAGAGAGAGAGGGAGAGAGAAGGAATGAAACTTCTGTGCTAGAGGGAGGGAGAGAGTAGGGAGGGAGAGGGAGAGAGAGAGAGAGAAGAGAGGAGGGAGACTTAGGGAGAGAGAAAGAGAGAGAGGGAGAGAGAGAGAAAGAGAGAGAGAGAGAGAGAGAGAGAGAGAGATGAGAGAGAAGAGAGGAGGGAGACTTAGGGAGAGAGAGAGGGAGAGAGAGATAAAGAGAGAGGGAGAGAGAATGAAACTTCTAGCAGCCGTGGCCACCAAGAGAGGGAGGTAGAGAGAGAGAGAGAGAGATAGAGAGAGAGAGACTTCTCGCGGCCGTGGCCGCCAAGGGAGGGAGGGAGGGAGGGAGGGAGAGAGAGAGAGAGAATGAGAAATGAGAGAGAAGAGGGGAGGGAGAGAAAGAGAGATTAAGAGTGAGAAGAGGGACAGAGGAGAGAGAGAAAGGGAGAGAGGGAGGGAGGGAGGGAGGGAGGAAGGCTGGGAGAGATTAAGAAAGAGAATTCAGAGAGAGAGAGAGAGACATAGAGAGGGAAAGAATGACAAATCCTAGCGGCCAAGAGGATAGAGGTAGGGAGGTAGAGAGGCTAAGAGAGAGAGAGAGAGAGAGAGGGAGAGAGAGAGAGAAGAGGAGAGAGAGAGAGAAGAGGAGAGAGAGAGAGAGGAGAGAGGTGGAGAGAGAGAGAGAAATAATTACAAATCCTAGGGAGAGAGAGAGAGATGAAGAGAGAGAATGATAAATCTTAGCCGCCACGGGAGGGAGAGAAAGAGAGACTTGAGATAAACTAAGAGAGAGAATGAGTGGGATGAGGACAGAGAGGGAAACACATAAGAGTTGTCAGAGAGAGAGAGAGAGAGATTAAGAGAGAGAATGAGGTGTCTTGACTATGGCTACAGAGAGAATTAGGAGTCGAGAGAGAGAGAGAGAGAAAGTTCAGAGGAAAGAGAGAGTTTTATATATTTACATGTTTTATAGTATACCTTTAAAAAATTATAAAAGAGTGAATTTATGGTTTGTTTTGAAGGTGAGATAATATTTATATATATATTCATCTTTTAAATTGAAAAATGTTAACTTTTCTTTAGATACTTGTTCTTCATTTCTCTCACATGCAGGTTTAGCCTCTACATCAAAACCCCTTCTTTTGCATATTTAAGCCTCTTAAACCCCAGCACATTAAAATGAACATAGAAAAAGAAATTATTTATTGCTTTTCTTTGCTTCGATGGTTGGTTTAGCATAGATTAGATTACCTTAGAGGAGAGACAATTCTCCAAGTTGCCAATCGAAGCCATGCTCAAATTTTTCTAACTAGTTCCTAATCGTTGTCAGTCCCTTCGCTCACATGCAGTTTAACACTCATAACATGCTATTAAATAAGACCTTTTACCATTTACCAAGAAGTTTATCAGTGGGCAGATTGCATGAGTAGATATCAGTGGACGATTACATATATCAGTGGACAGATTACATGTCATGGGACATATTGGAGCTTGATGATTATTGGTTATTTTTATTGCATTTGTATAAATGAGCTAACATTTGTTTATTTGTTTATAGTGTAGTTATATATCAGTTTCCTAGTGCAGAATGCAAATCAATTCTATGAGCTAACGTTTGTTTATTTCTTGGTGCAGTGTAGTTATTTCTCAGCTTCCTAGTGTAGTGCAGAATCGTGTCTACATGCTCGATGCTCTCCTTTCTTCTATTCTTAGCTCTCCTCAAAAGACTATAGAAGATGTTTGTACCTGGTTAAGCCCTTTGAATTTAGATGGGGTGCGAGTCATCTTTATGCCTTATCATGAGGAGTAAGTATCAACTCTAACCTTATTTTTACTATTTCTTTGGCAAGTTTGTGTAAAACAATAATCATTTTTATTCTGCTCGTGTAGCTCACATTGGAGTCTGATCGCTTGGGACCTTGAAGTCAACTATTTATGGTTTGTGAATTCAATGGAAGGCTATCATGCCAACTCCCCAAGGTAATTATTCTCTTAATATTTTTGTTACTTTCTTATTTTGTAGCTTATGATCATGACATATTAATATATTTAATATGTCATGATGGACAGTGCTGCATATCGGCTAGTATCTGCTGTTTGAACAACCACGGAACAACAAGACCAAGTAGAATTCGAATGACATCTACTAGTGGAGCAAAAAGATGGGCACAGTTGTGGGTGGAGAGTTGCCTACAACTGCATGTTGTTTCTTAAAGAGATTTTTGATTTGGAGTTACTAGTCAAAATGGAATCATATATAGAAGCCGATCTGCTAGCGTTTCAGGCTGATAGTATTTAGCGTCTAATTGCTACCATTGGGAAACAACCTGAAAATATGACTACATTGCAGCATGTATAAAACCTTATCTTTATACTTGTATGCTTGTTCAAGCCTTTAATTGGGATGTGTAAATCTCATAACTTTTTTATATTTTCCTCTAAGAGGAGAAGAGACTGAGTCTAATGAAAGCATGCTATCTTTATACTTCTATGATTATTTAAACCTTTATTTTTATTTGGGATGTGTAAATCTCATAACTTTTTAAAATTTTCCTCCAAGAGGAGGAGAGACTCACTCTAATGAAAGCATGTATGAAACCTTACTTTTTAAATTTTTGCTCCAAGAGGAGGAGAGACTCACTCTAATGAAAGCATGTATGAAACCTTATCTGCTTGTTTAAGCCTTTATTTGGGATGTGTACATCGCATAACTTTTTTATATTTTTATAGCAGAAGGAGGATGTAGAAGACATAGCAAGTGAAGAAGAATACGATGTAGACTACTCTCTCAATAAGATGAGTCATGAAAATATGAATCTATTGGAGCAAATTGGAAGTTCATTCACCGCTATGTTGTTAATTCGACAACAACCTCATTTTTTTGAATTTGGTGAAGAAGAGATTTTAATCCTCTTGAATCCTAAGAAAGAGGTTAATGTCAAAGTCATTACAACCATCCTCAGGTTTGATGCAGCCTTTTCCTTGGCTTTATACTTTGCTTATTTTGATTAAACCCAAGAAGCTAATACTTTTTTTTTTAATATAGTAATGTTATAGCAAATTTTCCGCAAAATATACAAAGCATTTCATATATGCTCGATCCTCTTATTTCGGAAGTGCTTAGCAACAAAGAAGAAACCATAGAGGATGTTTGCAAGTGGTTGAAGCACGTTCCTATGAATGAGGCACGAGTTATTTTTACAGCATATTATGAGAAGTAAGCATCAAACCCTACTTGTTTTTTCTATTGCATTGCTAGAATTGTCTCAAACATAGTAATTATTCTTTATTGATAATGCAACTCACATTGGAGTCTAGTAGTCTTGGACATCTTTGCTAAGAAGTGCTTCTTTGCCAACTCAATGACATCCATCCATGGCACTGTGTTAGAGTAAGTATAGACTACACTTGTTGTCACTTCTTGACATGTAGATTGATATGCAATGCTTATATTCACTGTTGTTATATGTGACTTAATAGTCAAGTGATAAAAATTTAATTCCATAGAAATTTAAAGTAACTGTGAAATTTAATTCCATAGACTTATGTGTTTTCTAAAGTAACTGTAATAGACAAGAAATGAAACTACAGTTCCACAAAGACTTTTTAGTTCTCTAATGTAAAGTTGTAATAGACAAGAGAGACAAAGATGACATCTTCTAGGCTGAGCTAATGGAAGGTGTTTTTTAACACCATATGGCTTTGAGTTATATGATCTACTTCTTGTACAAATGTGTCGCTTTTTTTTAAATGTACTCTAGTTTTTTTTCTAATTTGATTTTTTAAAATCTTACTTTTTGTCTCTTTTAACAACATAAAGTCCTCTTTTTTTAATGTACTCTAGTTTTAATAACATGTCACGTCATTTTTTCTAATTTGATTTTTTAAAATCTTACTTTTTGACTCAAAGTTTTGTTTTATAAGAGCCTCTTTTTTTTAAATGCTTTATCCAAAATTATCTCACAAAACGAATTTGGACAGTGCACTAGTCCAAAATTAATGAAATAGGCGTTTCAAGCATTATGACAACTCAAGTCCACTTGCTTGTGCACATAGTTGATGATGTGGCTATAGCAGGTACCGTTCATAGTCCAAAATTAATGAAATAGGCGTTTCAAGCATTATGACAACTCAAGTCCACTTGCTTGTGCACATAGTTGATGATGTGGCTATAGCAGGTACCGTTCATAGTCGATGGATGTTTTTTCTCGAGCGGTTTATGAAAAATTTAAAGGGATTTGTAAGACAAAGAGCAAGACCAGAAGCAAGCATGGTAGAGGGATGGCTTGTGCAAGAGTCATTAGTATATATCACAGAGTTTCTTGCATCCACGGATCCCGATATGCCGCAAGCTTGGCATAACAAGGATGATGATCGCATCATTGGCGAGGTTCCCCAAGGAAAAGGGATTGAAAGAAAGATGAGCGAAGAGCAAATGGAGAAATTCAATAAGTTTTGTATCCTCAATAGCCCTGAGATGCAAGAGTGGATTGAGAGATATGCAGTGGCCAAAGTAGAAAGAATAAATGCAAGGATGAGATTCAAAGTAATGTACAGGCGATCACAACCATATCCACAGGATTTGGCTCTTCTCCCTACTCACATGTCACTTGATTGGCTACAACTGGCTCTACATAAAGCCGAACATGGTGGAGAGACAATAAACGAATGCGAGCGAGAGTTATCGTCTGGATGTATGGTGCATGTAAGTTTCTTACCTCTTGACGTAATGAAGTAATTATTTGTGGCAATATATGCTATAAAATAGATGCATCTTCATTGTTTTAATGATGCTCTTTTATAGTACAAAAAGTACAGTGCATTATGGTCATATGGACGACATTTTCACGTGGAACGCATCGATTCAAAGAGAGTCAAGTATGATTGTGGAGTCATGGCTAACTTCACACAAGATAGCTAAGCAAGTGCTTCGGATACCAATCTTCTCTCCTCACAGTTGGATTATTGTGGAACCATACGTGACATCTATGAAGTTGATTTCAGACGATTTAGTATTTTCATTCTTGATGTAAAATGGTTTAGAACTATTTACAACGGTCCCCATGTGACAGTGAGAAAATATAGTAGCGGTCTCTTTGCAATAGACTCCACCAAACATTGGACCGATGAAAGTGATACTTTTGTTCTTCCCGAGCACTGTGAGCAGGTGCATACTAATGATTTATTTAATCGAAGCTTTCGTTTTTAAAGATCCATTGATACATGTACTTGAGCATAATTTCATATATATAATTGACGACATTTGGCACCCATCTTCAATATAGGTGGTTTTTCATCCGGATTGTTCTGATCCAAGATGGTGGTACGTGATCCAAGTTGCACCACGAAGTAAGCAAATTTTTGAAGATAGAAATGTGGATATGGAGATGCCACTACCAATGCCAGATCCAATTGATGAATCTAGCGAAGAAGATGTAGATCACTATATGAGCCAAGAGGAAGATGCGCATAATGACATCACACGGGAGGAAGATGGAGATCATGATATTGAGGAAGAAGACAACGATCATCAATAATCACCACACTTTATTGAAGAAGATGATCAAATACTTTTAGGTGAACGTATGATGCTAGAGTATGATGATGATATAGGAGATCGACTCGGTATAGAGTTGGAGATAGACTTGTTTGGCACCTTAGACTTGGCTCAAGATGAAATAGTTGATGTAAATATTCTTAATTGATTTTTCTCATCTCAAACTTGGACATGAATATATGAGCTTCAAAGGCTTGATGTACATGCTCTCATTTTTCAATTCTCTATGAGATCAAACATGTATGAAAATTTAAAAAAATTTATCATTGGAAAATACTAACTTTTAAGGCCTATATGGAAAAAAAAACCTCTCTGGAAAACATCACTATAAAATAGTATATCAGTGTCGCTATATAGCGACACTTCAAAGTCACTATATAGCGACCTTTATAAAAGTCACTTTATAGCGAACTTTATAGCGAGCGTCGCTATATAGCGATGCTTTATGGAACCCGCTTTTCATACCGACGATTAATGCTAAGCGGGCGCTAAACTTCGGTACATAAACGTCGCAATAGGATCCGTGTGTAGTAGTGCAGAAAGGGTATAGATGCTATAACCCTTCTACTCGTAAGTTTACAATGAGTAGAGATGTTGTTTTTGATGAGATGAGTAGCTGGTATAAACCAGTAATGTGATTGATGATGTAGATGCACAAAATGGTAATGCTGCACAGAATTTACAGTAGCAATCACAAAATATTAGTGGACCTGCAGTGTCCTCTAGCAGTGGTTCACATACTTCGCCATGGATAGGCAGATTGAGATGAGGAGAATCTCCTCAAAGCAATGCAGATAGTAGTATGCAGGTATCATGAAAGGAAAAGAGAAGGTAGATCAGCCCATGTTTGATGTGAATGCAGGTCGCTCTTATGTGGATGGTGAATCCAGTGGCTCTGAACAGAGCATTGATGATGAGTTGGGTATTCCTTCTGTTGTTACACCTGGAGTAAAAAAGACCAGGGATGTTTTGAGAGCACCTAGAAGTGAGCCTATTTTGCACAGGTCTACCAGAGCTAGGTATCCTGTGGATAGGCTGAAATATGATGGATTTATAGCCATTCACTATGCCTATATTGTCAAAGTGATACAGGAACTAGAACCCACTTCTTTTGAGTAAGCCATGGGAAAGAAAAATCGGAGAAAGCCATGGATGAAGAAATGGATGCCTTGGAAGCAAATGCTACATGGGAATTGGTGCCTTTTCCTAAAGACAAGAATGCAATTGGCTGTAAGTGGTTTTATAAGGTGAAGCACAATGCAGATGGTTCTATGAATAGATACAAGGCAAGATTAGTTATCGAGGGGTATGCACAAACATATGGGATTGATTATGAAGAAACATTCAGTCCAGTTGCAAGGATGGCAACCGTAAGAGCAGTCATTGCTATGGCTGCATCAAAGGGATGGTCTTTACATCAGATGGATGTAAAGAATACCTTTTTGCATGGTGGTTTGCAAGAAGAGGTCTTTATGGAGCAGCCACCAGGTTATGTTCATGCTGTTCATCCTGAGTTTGCTTGCAGGTTGAAGAAAGCATTGTATGGCTTGAAGCAAGCCTAGAGCATGGTCTGAGAAGATAGGATAGTATCGTGTCACTATTGGCTTTCAGATTTCCAAGGCAGATTTCTCACTTTATGTGAGAAAAATAGAGAAAGGTATAATGCTGCTTGTCATTTATGTTGATGATTTGATCATCACAGGTGATAGTGATGAAGATATCCTTCATGTGAAAATGCTATTGAAGCAGAAATTTGAGATGAAGGATTTGGGAGAGCTGCGTTATTTCTTGGGTATTGAGGTGATTAGATCACCAAGTGGGATACAGCTCTTGCAGAGGTAGTATGAATTGGACATGCTGTCCAAATATGGGATGACAGGCTGTAAGCCTATTTCATTTCCTTTGGAGCAAAATGTGAACCTGAGCACAGATGCAAGTTAGCTTCTGGAAGACCCTACTATGTACAAACGCATAGTAGGAAGTTTGATTTATATGACTATTACCAGGCCAGATTTGAGCTATGCTATTGGATTGGTAAGTCAGTTTATGCAGGCTCCAAGGAAACTGCATTTGGATGCGGCTAGACGCATACTGAGGTATGTGAAATCCACATTGCAGTATGGACTATTTTATGAGGCTGGGGTTCAAATACAATTGCATGGATACACTGATGGTGATTGGGCTGGTAGTATTTCTGATAGACGATCTACTAGTGGATATGTGTTCTCTTTCGGGAGTGCTGCAGTCACTTGGAGTAGCAAGAAATAGCCTATAGTTGCCTTGTCAAGCACAGAGGCTGAGTATAGGGGTGAAGCAATGGCTGCATGTGAGGTAGCTTGGTTGCATAAGCTACTTTATGATATGCATCAGTCTACAGATGGGCCAGTTGTCATTTATTGTGACAACATGAGCAGTATACACTTGGCAAATAACCCAGTCTATCATGCTAGAACAAAGCACATTGAGATGCATTATCATATGTGTGGGAGAAGGTTTTACTAGGTCTTATTGATCTAGTTTATGTCAGTGCAGAGGATCAGGTAGCTGACATATTCATGAAGGCATTGGGCGCAGAGAAGCTGCGCAAGTTCAGAGACCTACTTGGTGTGTAGGAATTGGGATTGAGCTCAAGGGGGAGTGTTGAGATATCGAGCTCCACTCATGATATGCCATGGTGACCGTTGTGCATTTATGTCACCGACTTGTTAGCTGCAGATGCGGTTGGTACACTGCCCATGAATAATAGCTGGATGACAGCTATCCTTATGTACTCTAGTTCGTGGCTTAGGTAGTATGCCACCTTAGTTAGCTGAGTTTGGTTTGAGACCCACATATAGGGTTCTCCTATTTCTTTGTACTTGAGTTCTTTTGGCTTTCACAACTAAGAAGAGGAAAACTGTTTTCAGCCTCCACCTTTGTGTGTATTCCCCCATAGAGGTCATGATAACATTACCTCTTGGAATGGTAATGTTATCATGACCATCAATCCATCTACATAGGGATATTTACATGTTTTCCTTTTATGTATATAAACATATTGGGACCTATTTTTACAACACTTAGCTATTTTAGGTTAATTTTTTGTTTTAAAGTACGTTAGTGTTTTTGAAAGTTATGAAGAATTGAAAACTAGTGATCAATAATGATATAGATGTATTATGCAATTGACAAACCAAAACATGGAAGAATAAATATTCTACTTTGCATTCTATGAAAGGTGACTTAAATGCATATACTTTGCATTTTATGATATGTGACTTAAACTCTTATGTCCATAGGTGTTGCAAAAGAAGACTTTACTGTGGATTCTTAAAAAATTCTTTTACTCTGCAAAATTTTAATAAGAGGACACTAGGCACATTTTTTTAACTCATATATTATTACATCAACTCTCTTATAATATTACATGTGTAATATTGTATAAAATGATACAAATTATTTTTTGCTCTTTGAACTTTACATTTGCATATTCAATGGTTTTTTATTTTTATTTTTATTTATTGACTAATCACTATAGGCATCATGTGACTCTATGTCCTATGGAGATTTAACACATATGTGCCCAGATCCTATACAAAAGTCAAAAGAATATAATTCTTAATCACCATGTAAAGACAATTCAAGCAAAAATTGACTCTGTTAATTGCATATGATATAACAAACGAGATCTATTCAAACAATTATAGTTGTGTCTTCTACTTGAAAAACTCAATCCCCAGTCCAAATTTATTTAGCAAAGGCAGTCAACTAGGAGGTTTTCTAATTTGCATGCAAGAGGTCAGTCATCTCCTCCCATGGAATTTATATTCTAATGTTTAATCATTAATCTTTACAGGAATGTACTTGAAAAGGATCTCTTTATTCATCGTTGAAACGTAAGATGATGAAACAAGCCAAATGCCACCATATCATAGGTAGGGTCTTAGAAATAGGATGGGAATGGTAAAAAACGGTCCCATCCATATTCAGATGCATTTCTATCCTAACCATGTGCGAAGAGTCAAGAGAACTAGGGATGGATTAGTCTTTCTGGCTCCTAATCCATCCCTAGCTCTCTTGACTCTTAGCACAACGAGGAGGCAAGTGGCCTTGCTAGGAGGAGGCTACTTTGCAGTTGGAAATGAAGCCATGGTAGGGAGAATAGATGCCAAGGGCATACACTATTGGGAAAACCTGTGGAACCCACAGGGGGAAGGGTGGATGTCCCTAGCTCAGATTGAGGACACGTTTCAGCTATCCCTAGCTGAGCTTATTTTCTTGGTTGGGATTATGAGTCAAAGACCATCTATGTGGCTGTCTAATGTATGCTCCTCGATGGCCTTGACTCCAGAGGAATGGGAATTGGGACTCGGGGATCCTGCTAAACAAACTGACAGTAGCAAGGCAAATGGATGCAATGTGTGCAGTCAAGGAGAGCTGGCATCAAATATATAATGATAGATTGTAGAGGGAGGACTTGGAGATAACATGGAGGGGCAGATTTGGAAAGCCACTCCTTATAGCCAGGTCAATTTTTTTCTGTGGAGGATAGGAGGGGGGCACTCCCCAGTAGGCACCCTAGTCCCTTGGCTACAAGTTAATGACAAATGCAAAATTTGCAAAGCTAGAGCAGAGTCTCTTACCCAGCTGTTTTGGGGATACCCGTGGGTGCGAAATCTTTGGGGAGCTATCCGAGCATGGTACGCCAAGGACCTAGGGCTGGAGTATATCTCCAAGGGTGCTGCCATTTTTGGAGCAGACTCTGGACAGATAAGTCCATTATGTGGGATGTTACTACATATTCAACACTTCATAGAATATGGTTAGCTAGATGTGAGGCCTCTATGAACAAGACTGATGTGTTTTCCCTGACATGTAAGAAGGCTGTTATGGATATAGTGAACCAAACCAGATGGCTGGTAGCTAGCTGGCCTAATGAGTTTGTAAGAGCTCATCTTGAGAGCATTTTGTTTTAGTTTAAGCTGGTCGTTTTGATTAATATATAAGTAGACCTATTTCAATTAAATTAGGTAAGAGAGCAAACATGGTATCATTCATGTGTTTAGAAGGTGGGGACAAGGACACATGTCATCATTCAATGCTTTCAAATCCAAAAAAAGGGGATCCAATTTTGGCTTGTAGGGTCTTGAGACCACGATCTAGCATGAGAGAAAGTTTTTATTCCCATCCTAGACCCATCTTGGACCACTTGGTCTAGGATGAGAGTAATGATGAATGGATTCCCATCCTAAATGCTTAAAGATTGCTACAAGTCCACAGCTGAAACTATTCAACATATTGAGCTAGTCTATGATAATGTCTTGAGCCACACACCTTGGCACTATAGGGATGGGTTAGCTGGGGGAGGACACATGATACCATTTCATGTGTTGGGAACAAGTATATGTCATCATTTCAAATCCCAAAAAAAGGGAATCTCTAAGGGCGATGGCGTTGTTGGTTTATTGACTCACATCCTCCTTTTGTTAGTGACTCTTTTTGTATGGTGGCTCCTTACATCAACACTTACAATGGGGTCTTGAGACCATGGTCCACAATAGGAGAACAGGTACCCCCATATTAAATTTGCACATATCAGTTAATTTATTTCATCTGGGCGCCTGTGATGTTTGATTAATGTGAGCTACGAGGCCCAATGTTTGTGATCGAAGGTAGCTGCCCTCAACGAATATATGAGGGAGAAAGGGGGGGGGACCCAGGCAGAGTGAGGGAAACATTAGGAAAAAAGGGAGCTCATTTTGGGGCCTTTTATGGTTTGGAAAAATAAGCTCTCAACCAATCAATAGAGGGCCAATGTAACGTTGAAAATTCACAAAAATAAGAGAAAATAGAAAAAAGAAACAATACTTTATGTAGGTACAAGCGTGCTACATTAATGTGGAGATTGGTTTTTTATTCTCACAAGATCTTTGGACAAGAAGATAAATCTAAACTGACATTTTATCTGACAAGGGCCTTCCCTCTTCCACCTTCCTTTGAACTTTGAAATGTTGTGCCGCCTTTCGTGCGAAAGGTCTACCATTCTACACCATTGCCTCATTGTGCAGCAGCCTTTCTTTTCCAAAACTGCTCCCTTGATCCTGTTTGGCGTAGAGTAAGATGTTTCTCGTCAAGTGTCTGTCTACCCACTTTCTCTTTCTTGAAACTTCAAATTGTTATCTTAGTTACATTACTTTGCTATTGTTACAGATTCAGAAAATCTCCATGGTGAACCAAAACCACGGCCGTTCTTGTGGAAGACGCTCTGTGGATGATAATGCTACGAAGGCAAAATTATACCAAACATCCTTACCCCGTCGACCTGCTTCTTCTATTTCGTCGGTAGAGAATTCAAGTACAGTCAAAACGGAAGGAACTTGGGAAAGGTTTAGTGTTTCGAAAGGAGCATGGGTGCTCATGCAACCTAGCAAAAGAAAAAGACCCCAGACAAAAAACATTTTCTTGGCGTCGTGGAAGGGAAGAGTACGAGATTTTAAAATCACCAAAGGGAAGATATCCGTGAAAGAAGTTTTGATTCAGCATGTGTACATGCATAAAGAACTTGTCTTACGAGACTATCCAAAAAATCTTCCGCAACACAGGCCTAATTGTATATTTTTCTATTGTGGTTTTTTTCTTTACGAGGTGTATGGATTTTTCAGATGAAGCTTTCTCTCTTAGCTTATTGACATTCTTGTGTTGTTTTATTTCAGATTTATATCCTTCATCATATGAGACATGGCAAAACATCGATTGTATTCTGGGATTTATAGATGTTCTGCATGGATCGATAGGAGAACAACAATACCAAGGTCGATGTGCAACAGAGCTAGCTCAATCGAGGATTTTTTTTTTTACTGATCATTTTTATTAGTTGCTGGACAAAGCTAACACACATGGTGTATTAATAAAACAAGACCTTCCGGCATGGAATTCAATGGATTGGCCTCACCCACATTCTAGTGTTACAGAGGCATATAGGGCGAAGCTTTTTATAGAAGTACAAAAAGCTCTGAGGCCCAATATTGCCACTTGGATAGTAAAAATTTCTTTATGCATGCCTCTCACAGTTTTTGTGGACTTGTTTAATACCTTTCCAGTGAAGGTTTCAAAAACAATGTTCACAGTTAAAGCAACAAATTCGGCATGCATGCCACAATTTTTGGATAAAGGTTGGGATAAGAAGACATGTAGTTCAGTGTTTTGTGGGGTTGTCCAACCTTCTATGCAACTAAAGTACATGGTTGCATCACAAAATTTTATTTTCTCTTTTTATTACAAGCGCAGTCGAATGCTAGGCACAAAACTAGTCCCAATGGATCAAGATGAAGATTCTTTTGGTGCAGAAAATAAACTTATTGATATTGATGTTGTTGAGAATGGTGATGTGCTAGTCGATATCTCATTAAGAGAATGTTGCTCCCTAGCTCAATTGCGCAGTGACATTCTGTTTGAGACAGAAGGTTCTATCTCAAACGACTTTTTATTTATCTACAACAACAGAAAGGTGACAAAATATGAAGACGGGAGAGGAGAAGAGTGGAGATGAGGAGAGAGGGCACAGCTAGAGAGCACACCACAAAATGACTAACTGTACACTAGAATTAGTTGAAAAAATAGAATATATACAAACCCTTTTAGGGTTAGGGTTAGGGGATCTAACCCTTTCCTTTATAACACTCTATAAGGTTAGTGCTATGCACATATGATCACGTGATGGTGCTATGCACACATGATCACATGATGTTGAGCGTGAACTCTCAACACCTTCCCTCAAGATCAACATCATGAAGTAGGCCTTCCCTCAAGATGATGATTCTGGGGAATCGAAGAAGGACTGAGCATTACATTCCATCACACCCCTTTAATGGGAATGTCCTTCCTCTGCATCAAACCAAGAGCTAGTCGGTGTTTCTCGAATAGCTCTTTACCGAGTGGTTTGGTAAAGATGTCTGCAACATTTTCTTTGCTATCACAATGCTGCAGTGTGATGTCACCAAGTAACACTCTTTCTCTGATGAAGTGCTCTCTGACATCAATGTGCTTTGTTCTGGAGTGATATACTGGATTTTTGGCCAATGCTCCGATTGATTATCACAGTATATTGTTGTTGGCTTTGACTCATCAAAGTAATATGTTTCTGACAATAGTCTTCTGAGCCATATAGCCTCACATGCACCTGTAGTGAGTGCTCTATATTCTGCTTCAGTTGAAGACAAAGAAACAGTTGGTTGTTTGTTTGACAACCATGATATAGCACCTTGACCAAGGAAAAATGCATATCCCTGTGTCGATCTCCTGGTCTCATGATCTCCAGCATAGTCACTGTCACAGTATCCATGCAACCGTGGATGACTTCCTCTGTATTCTATCCCAAATTGTCTTGTACCTCTGATGTATCTCAAGACTCTTTTGGCTGCATTCCAGTGAGACTGTTTTGGATTTGCCATAAACTGTGCTAGTGAGCTTACTGCATAATAAATATCTGGCCGTGTGATTGTCAGATATATAAGAGATCCAATGAGTTGCCTGTAGTATCTGTCATTGATTGTAGGCTTTTCTGAATCTTTAGTAAGTTTTAAACTCTATTCCATGGGAGTGGCTGCAATCTTGCAATCTGCCATATGAAACTTCTTCAGGAGACTGTCAACATATTTGAGTTGACTCATGAATGTGCTATCTTAATCTCTCCAGAACTCAATTCCAAGACAATAGTGCATAAGTCCAAGATCTTTCATGTCAAACTCTGCAGATAAGTCTTGTTTTAATTTTCTGATGAAGCTATCCTTGCTTCCTGTCACAATCAGATCATCTACGTACAAAAGTGCAATAGTAATATCTTCCCCTTGAACTTTGTAGTAGAGAGTATGATCTGCATTGGACTTCATGTAGCCCAGATCAGCAAAATACTTGTCAATTCTGCTATACCAACTTCTGGGTGCTTGCTTTAAGCCATAGAGACTTTTCTTGAGATGGCAAACCTTGTTCTCTTTTCCTGGTTCAACATAACCGGCTGGTTGTTGCATGTAGACTTCCTCATCTAGATAACCATTGAGAAATGCATTCTTGACATCGAGCTGATACACATTCCATTTACTGAGTGTCGCTAATGATATCAAGAACTGTATGGAATCCATCTTTGCTACTGGAGCATAAGTCTCATCATAATCTTAGCCATATTGTTGTGCAAATCCTTTTGCAACTAATCTGGCTTTGTATCTCTGAATACTGCCATCTGGATTGTACTTCACTTTGTATACCCATTTGTTGGCTATGGCCTTCTTTCCTGGTGGAAGGTCGCATAATTCCCAAGTGTTATTTTTATACAAAGCATCCATTTCTTCATTCATAAAAGTTTGCCATTCTAGCTTATCTACTGCGTCTTCGAAGTACACTGGCTCTTCTGTAGCCATGATGGTAGTCATAAGAGCATAGTTGGTGGTTTCCACCTGAATTGCTTTGCCTTTCTGAGCATATGTCAATCTGGCGGGTGGTCTGCTTTCCCTAGTAGACCGTCTGAGCTGCTGTGGCGCTGCTTGGGGTGTTGCTGGCAATTCTTGCTCTTCTTCATCAACCTGTTCTGTAGGTGACTGTGAAGTCGATGCTTCTATCTCCTGTGTAGGTGAGGTTTTCCATTATGATTCCTCATCGAAGATTACATCTCTGGAGATAATGACTTTGCGGTTGATGGGATCATACAATTTGTATGCTTTGCTTTCTTCACTGTAGCCAACCATGATGCATTTGCGTGACTTCGCATCCAATTTCTTGCGATGATCATCATGTATGTGGGCATATGCTATGCAACCAAATATGCAGAGATGCCCAATGCGTGGCTTGTGTCCAGTGAATGCTTCATAAGGAGTCATACCTTGTATCGGTTCGGTAGGAAGCCGATTAAGCAAGTAGTTAGCTGTAGCTATTGCTTCTGCCCAATACTGATTCGGAAGATGCTTTTCACGAAGCATTGCTCTAGCACTATCTGCTAAAGTCCCATTCTTCCTTTCAGCTCTTGCATTTTGCTGAGGAGTATCTGCACATGTGAAATGTCTTCGAATGCCGTGATTTTTGCAAAAGTTCATGAAGGCTGAAGACATGTATTCACCTCCTCTGTCTGATCTCATGACCTTGATCTTTCTGCCTGTTTGGTTTTCTACCATGGCTTTGAATTCTTGAAATCTGGCAAACACTTCAGATTTCTCTTTCAGAAAGTAGACCCAACAATATCTGCTGTAGTCGTCGATGAAGGTCAAGTAATAAAGTGAACCATTGATGCTGCGGGTCTGGGCATAACCCCATACATCTGTATGAATCAAATCAAGAATACCTCGTGCACGAGAGGTACTTCTGACAAAGTTGGTTCGCTTTTGTTTGCCGAAGCAGCATGCTTCACAAACCTTTCCAAGAAACTGTAGCTTCGGAATCCCAATTACCATATTTTGATTTCGGAGATCTAACAAGTACTTGAAGTTGACATGACCATATCTCTTGTGCCATTTTGCAGATAGTGGCATCTGTTGCATTTGAGCTGACATGGCATGCTTATCTGGTACTGTAGCTAGCATCCTGTATAAGCGTCCTTCCTTGACACCTTTTGCTACTAGCTGACCTCTTTTGGATTTGTCTCTCATAGTGCATTCATCACCGTCGAAGATGACTTTGTAGTTGTGTTCCGTCATTTGACCTACTGACAAAAGGTTCTTGCTGAGCTTCGGAACATAGAGCACATCTTTGACTAATCCTTTTGTACTAGTGAAATTTTTTATAGGAATAACACCTGTCCCTTGGACCGGATTCAGTGTATTGTCTGCTGTGTAGATGACATTCTTTTGTCCTTCTAATGGCTTCATTTTTGTGAACCATTCCTGATGATTTGTCATATGTGATGATGCACCGCTGTTGATGTACCAAGGATCCTGTTCCACTTGGTCGACTTGATAACTGAAATCCTCTTTGGGATTGAAATCAGTGTCTAGGTGCATTGTATCAGTCTGATGCAATTCCTCACTTGCAAGAAACATATTTCCATGTTCATTTGCAAAATGACTGTGACTAGAATGTCCACCACGATGATTTCCTCTTCCTCGGGAATTCCCTCGATTACTGCTGGATTGACCACCTTGGTCATACTGCTTCTTGCGGCAATCTCTTTCATAGTGTCCAAACTTGTGGCAATAGTTGCATTGAATGTTTGACACATTGGTGGATGCATTCCCTCGTCCTTGGAATCTTCCTCGGTTGGAATGATTTCCTCTTTGCTGATTTTGGTGTTGCTGAGGATGATGCTGATGCTAATGTTGATTTTGACTTTGTTGATGATGACCACTTTTCTGATATGATCTACCTCTGTTTCTGCCTTTGCCTCTGCTTCTGTCTGAAGCTGTGAATGCCTGATCATTAGAATGACCTTTACGTGCTTGAATGGCCTGAGTCCTGAGTTCTTCACCAAGTAGAACTCTTGATTAAGTCTTATCTGCCATGTGTCACTTTGTAGGAAACCTTAGGAAGAATGAAAACTTTGAATCAAAAGCCTATCTGCCATGGCATCAAAGCGGCGACGCGGACTACGTGGGCATCAACGAATAGAGGTGCCATGGAGAAGGAGCTTGGCGGAGTCTACTGTGGGTTGTTTGTTTGAAGCTGAGCGTGGGCTGTTCATCTGAGTCCGTGAGGGCCTTGAGCTCTGGAGCTGTGAGGCAAGGCTATGGCATCGCTCGCCTATGACCCTATTGTGTTGGAGAGGCGTTTGCTGCAAGATTGAGTCTTTGTTGTGAGTCCTTGGTGGCACTAGGTGTGTGCGCTGTTGTGTGCTTTTGTTGTCACCTACAGTAGTCGCATGTGGTGGTTGTAGATGAAGCCTCGTCTTTAGGCTGTGCTACACCTTAGGAGGTAGCTCGTGAGGAAGTTGTTTGCTATGCGTGGCATCTACCGTGGAGCTAGCATATGCTGAAGGTTGCGTAGGTCGTTGGAGAGCTTAGTTGCTGGGCACCGCCGGTGGGTGGAGCTCTTCCATTGTAGAGTCGAGGAGCTAGATGCGTTGAACGATGAGGCCGTTTCGTTGGAGCCTCCCATGAGCTTTGCCTTAGTCGTAGGAGACACTACCATTGCTACTGCAGTGTCATTGTCTGCCTGTTGGGCTGGCAGAGCACATAGTAGAGATGGGCTTCAGGTTGATGTAGAGGCTTGGATTGTATTGTTATTGAAGGCTATTGACCATCACGTTAGCGGGGAGTCGAACGCCTTTGTTGGAGGGAGCCACCTAGGCTTGCTTTGCCATAAGCTATCCCAGTGGCTGGTCTTGCTGGAGCTAAGCAAAGGAGTAGCTGCTGGCCATAGGTAGCCCGTAAGAGATGCCAAGACTCAATGACTAGCTGCTCGTTGGTGCTGTTAGTTGAGCGGTGTGTGCATAGGAGCGTTGAGCACTTCTATCACTTAGCCGTTCTTGCCTTTCACAAAACTGAGAGACTAGATCTCTCTCCAAAGCTCTCTTTCCCTTAACAACGGAAATTTCCTCATCCGAGATGAAGAAGAAGAAAGAGCACTCAACTCATGAAGAGAAATTCTCTCATAATAAAATGGATGGAATGATATCTCTCTTCCTCACAAAGAAAACTCTCACAATGGAAATGAACCATAGGAATATCTCTCTCAAAACTAGAAGCGAGAAACTCTTGAGACCTAAAACTAATCTTACATTCTCAAACTAATATAGGAATGGAAGCAATCCTAGTGAACTACTAATGAGCTAAACTAGGAGAGCTAAACCTATGCTCTGATACCATAACAAAGTGTGGATCGTACTAGTCTAGTGCACATAAGATAAGCAGAAGAACTAAGGAGGATCAAAGCATACTAAATAAGACATGAGAGGGAGATAGCAAATCTATATCTCTTGCAATGTGTGTTCAACAATACATGATAGGCCTCTTATATAGAGAGTGCCCTTTGAATAGTCAACACAGGTGTGATCCTCTCATCCACATCTCTCCTTGTGGATATCCTCAATCCACATCTCCACATCATGTAGTCCACATCTTAGGGTGGCTACTTTAATACATTCCTTATCACATACCTTTGTACTTTAATCTATGTGCTCATGGCACCATATCTCAACAGCAATGTCTTCTTGCTCCCTATTATGGGAAACCTTACTTTGAACTTGGTGCAATAAATTGGATAGAATTTCACAAAATTTATATTTTGATGCACACTTTTTTTTTAGATGGTGCAAAAAGGCATGATATTGATCTAAATCATGCCTTGTCATTTGATTTGATATGTAACATTATGCCATTTATATTTGACAATCAAAAGATGCATGGATGTTAAGAACGCATCTTTTGGGCCAAAACAATCAAATGTTGACATCTTGAAAAAATACAAGGATGTGAAAATGTCCTCTTTTGGGCCAAAACAGGGAGCACATTAACATGCTCCTTGTTTTGGCCCAAAAGAGGACATTTTCACATTTAACGCGCTCCCTGTTTTGGCCCAAAAGAGGACATTTTCACATCCTTGTATCTTTTGATTTACAAGTCCAAACAGTGTCATGCTACATATCAAATCAAATGGCAAGGCGTACTTTAGATGATTATCATGTCTCTGTGCACCATCTACTAAAGTTTAATGCACCAAAATATGAATTTATGGTCAATTTGTTGCTTTTGTAAGATTAGTGGGAGGTAAGAATAAATCATTAGGGAAGGGTATTTTTTTAGTAACAAAGAAACATGGGTTTTGTTCCAAGAGTGAACAAAGTTAAAGAAGCTAAACATTTACATATGCATGGAATCTAGACTAATCCATGCTCGAGGGGCTCACTTATCGTATGTAACTCTATCACGTGAGTTCAATAGAAGGATATTTTTTATTTCTAAAATTTACAAAAATAAATATACATAAGGGACTATTTAGAATAGTTTTGGAAATTTTTTATAGATTTGTATAGAAAAGGGGTACATTATATTAATGAAAAATTTACAAATAAGGGATTTTAAAAATAAGCCTTGAACGCATGTGATATAGAGGGTTTATACATAGTGACCCCCCCGAGAATCCATGCAAGGAGTCCTTGGAAACACCCCACTTGTGTGAAAGGTTGCATTGATAATCTCAATTACTTTGAGCAATTGCTGAGTTTTAATTACATTTATGTAATCTCTTTTTGTTCAATTTGAGGCTCTTAGTATGCACTATTGTTAACTTTTATATTTGAATGGTTATGGTCGATAGTTGTAATCTTTTGGCCTTTAAGGCTCTCAACCTTTTACGTTAGTCTTTATATGTTCACACTAGGTCATCTCCATGTTGGAGGCAAGTTTGCATGCAAGGCTATGAATCAAACTTTCAGTATACTCAATATGAAGCTTGGACTGTTTTGAATATGTGGGGATTTATTGGTGCTTGTAGAGGTTTGCAAACTTGTAGGAAATTTCTTGTGTTAATTTGCAGTGCTGCAAGGCTGAGAGATTGCTATAGTTTGATGGTGGCTTTACATTTGAAAATCAGGGGTGAGAGATGCTGGTCAGCAATCCTGAAAACTCAATTTTCTTTGTCCAGCCCCTTTGGTTTATTTGCACTAAATCACTTCCATTTTGTTTAATTTTAAGAGAGCATTTACTACTTTATATAGCCTCTTCTACATCTTTTTACGAGCTCTTCCCACCACTACTCAATTATGCCATGATTTGATCTAAGTGGTTTTTACACATTGCTTCGAGTGTTCATATCATTGTATACAAAACTAGTCTCCACTACAAGGCATAGGCCATTTTCCGACGGAAATACCGACGCTTTTTACATTAAATTTTTTTTTTTTCACGGGCGCAAAGGTCGCTATAAAAGTCGTTAAAATCGTCGGAAAAGGAGCGTCGCTATAAACCGTCGCTATATAGCGACGCTGTTAATCGTCGCTATATAGCGACGATGTAAACGTCGCTATATAGCGACGATAAAAACGTCGCTATATAGCGACGATTAACAGAAGGTAAAAAAAATGGTTAGTGGGGCTAAACAGGGCTTCCTTTTGGCCCTGTTTAGCCCCACTAACCCTTTTTTTTTTTTTGTAATTACAAAAGAAAGTTTTTTATAACAAAATTTCCCTTGCTTGTAGGGTGATACAAAATTGTTCTTGTGAACGATGAGGAAGAAATGCATATACATATACAACTGTGTTTGAAACAAAATTACCCTGTGAAAGGGCGATACAAAATGGCTCTAACGAGCGGATATGAAAAATGCTACTACCACTACTAATCCGAATCCGAATCTGAATCGTCTTGTTGGGCTGTTCCCTGGTCCTCGGCACCTGCATCTTCTCCCTCGTCCCCGACACCTGCGTCTTCTCCTTCGTCATCGGCACCTGCGTCCGATCCTTGCCCCTGTTGATCGCTCGTCTCTGATGATGGGACGCTTGAGCTTTGACCCTGAGAGTGAACCATATAAATCGAAAATTAGATTGGAACTTAAATTAAAAAGTGAGATTACAAGCAGGAGTAAACTTATACCATGCGAGCAGCCACCTCAGCCCAATCGACTGTCGCTCCCATTGCCTCTTGCTCAATGAACCACGGCTTGGTTCCTATCCGAAATGCACGCCGCGTCTCTGCATCCGTAGGAAGACGACCCATCGCAGCTTGCTGTGGATCCAATTTACGAGAGTTAGAGTTAGCTAAAGTGCATGTAATATGTAAGTAAAACAAATAGAACAATACATTAAATGGAAAGAAGTAAACTTACCACGGTTGCCTCGAACGCATACCGTCCGCCTGCACCAAAGTGCGAAGTACCTACGACATCCAGCCGTCTCTTCGCAGCCCTCCTCTGACCCTCGAACATTTCAGGATGGTCCCTATGTTGCTTCTTGAAGTACTTCCAATCAGCTTTGTCTGCCCAGCTGGGTTTAGACAACCCCTTTGTAATGGAAGTACGCATGGTTGATCTGCGATGCTTTAGGACCAAACCCATGCGCTCGAGCATATAACTGTTATTAAACTCCACATTTGGCGGATTAGAAAATCTTTGTTTTAACTCATCGATCACCGCCTGCTTCTTTTGGCCATCTTGATACCGCCAATCGATATTTATGCCGCTCTTGAAGTGATGACTCATCAACCGCCTCATGGCGGCCATCAGTGCTTTGCCCTTTTTGTCTTCTATTATCTCTCCGGCAGATGTGATTTGATAGGAGAGATCCCCTGATGAGTAAGGGGGACTGAGGGTAGCAGAGTCTGAAGGAGTGGAAGCTGCACGACTTCCGGATCGAGGAGTAGCTGTGGGAGTAGGAGAGGGAAAGGGACCTAACTGATACTGTGTCTCCGGACCAAGTGGAGACCTAAAGGAGCGTGAGTGTGCTGACTCGTCTACATCTCCTGAGTCAGCACAACATGAGCCGCCCATCCTACTCTTCCTTCCCTTGCGGGAGGCATGCGCAGGTGATGATCCCGCGGTCGAAGGGGCGCGAGGGGATGGCTGGGCTGTACGTCCACCCGTCGGTGTAGGGGAAGGAATTGCGGAGGTCCTCTGAGAGAGCAGAGAGAAGAATCTCGCTGCCTCCTCATCGCTCATCTGCGCTACAAACTCGTCGGGAGTCCCAACAAAGCCATGCGCGGCTAGCAAAGGAGTCCCCTGAGGGGTAGTCGCAGTGCTACGTGGAAGAGGGGTCGGACCAGGGGTAGTCACAGTGCTAGGACCGAGAGGAGTCGGACCAGGGATAGTCCTCGGGGTAGTCGCCTGAGAGGAATCAAAGTCCTCTGGAGCATATAGATCGTGAGCTCTCCTCCTGCGAGGCTGTCCGTACTCGTCCGATGAGCGACGTGATCCCATGTCTAACATAGACACAAACACGAAAACAGAAAACAAATAAACAAACATGAGCATTCTTATAGGCATAGGCATAGGCAAGAAGAAAGAAGAGGGAAAGGAAAGAAGAGGGAAAGGAAAGAGGGAAAGAAGAGGGAAAGATAAGAGGGAAAGAAGATGTAAAGGAAAGAAAAGAATGAGAATGAGGAAATAGAGAATGAGAGAAAGGGAAAGAGATGAGGGAAAATAGAGAATGAGAGAAGGGGGAAATGAGAGAAGGGGGAAATAGAGTGGGAAATAGAGAATGAGCTTATGCAGAAATAGAGAATGAGCTTATGCTTCTCTCATTCTCTATTTCCGCATAAGCTCACGCATAAGCATGAGCTTATGCGGAAACTTAAGCATAAGCTCATGCACATGCATGAGCATAAGCATGAGATGGATGAGTTTCCGCATGCTTATGCTCATGCGGAAAAAGAGAAGGAGCTTATGCAGAAAAAGAGAAGGAGAGAAGCATCTCTCATTCTCTATTTCCGCATAAGCTCCTTCTCTTTTTCCGCATGAGCTTATGCTTATGCTCATGGGTGAGCATGAGCTTATGCTCATGTTTCCGCATATGCGAAAATAGAGGAGGAGAGAAGCATACGCTTCTCTCATTCTCTATTTCCGCATATGCTCATGCAAAAGAGAAAGAGAAAGAGCTTATGCGGAAAAAGAGAAAGAGCTTATGCGGAAAAAGAGAATGAGATCCGCATATGCTTCTCTCATTCTCTATTTCCGCATAAGCTCTTGCGGAAACTTCCGCATAAGCTCATGCTCATGAATAAGCATAAGCTCATGCTTATGCTCATGCGGAAATAGAGAAGGAGCTTATGCGGAAAAAGAGAAGGAGCTTATGTGGAATAAGAGAAGGAGCTCATGCGGAAACTTGCGGAAACTTGCATGAGCATAAGCATTAGCTTATGCTTATGCTTATGCTTATGCTTATGCTTGCGGAAACTTGCGGAAACTTGCGCATAAGCTCTTGCGGAAACTTGCGCATAAGCTCATGACAAGCTCCTTCTCTCATTCCACATAAGCTCCTTCTCTATTTCCGCATGAGCATAAGCATGAGCTTATGCTTATGCTTATGCATAAGCATAAGCATAAGCATAAGCATAAGCTCATGCTTATGCTCATGCGGAAATAGAGAAGGAGCTTATGCGGAATGAGAGAAGGAGCTTATGCGGAAACTTACGCATAAGCTCATGCTCATGAATGAGCATAAGCATGAGCTTATGCTTATGCTTATGCATAAGCATAAGCATAAGCTCATGCTTATGCTCATGCGGAAAAAGAGAAGGAGCTTATGCGGAAAAAGAGAAGGAGCACTTGCGGAAACTTGCGGATAAGCTCTTGCGGAAACTTGCGCATAAGCTCATGCTCATGCATGAGCTTATGCTTATGCTTATGCTTATGCTTGCGGAAACTTGCGGAAACTTGCGGAAACTTGCGGAAACTCATGCTTATGCTCATGCGGAAATAGAGAAGGAGCATAAGCATGAGCATAAGCATAAGCATAAGCATAAGCATGAATGAGCATAAGCATGAGCTTATGCTTATGCTTATGCATAAGCATAAGCATAAGCATAAGCATAAGCTCATGCTTATGCTCATGCGGAAACTTGCGAAGGAGCTTATGCGGAATGAGAGAAGGAGCTTATGCGGAAAAAGAGAATGAGAGAAGCATATGCTTCTCTCATTCTCTATTTCCGCATAAGCTCTTGCGGAAACTTACGCATAAGCTCATGCTCATGAATGAGCATAAGCATGAGCTTATGCTTACGCTCATGCATAAGCATAAGCATAAGCTCATGCTTATGCTCATGCAGAAAAAGAGAAGGAGCGTATGCGGAAAAAGAGAAGGAGCACTTGCGGAAACTTGCGGATAAGCTCTTGCGGAAACTTGCGCATAAGCTCATGCTCATGCATGAGCATAAGCATGAGCTTATACTTATGCTTATGCTTATGCTTGCGGAAACTTGCGGAAACTCATGCTTATGCTCATGCAGAAATAGAGAAGGAGCTTATGCGGAAAAAGAGAAGGAGCTTATGCGGAATAAGAGAAGGAGCTCATGCGGAAACTTGCGGAAACTTGCACATAAGCTCTTGCGGAAACTTGCGCATAAGCTCATGACAAGCTCCTTCTCTCATTCCGCATAAGCTCCTTCTCTATTTCCGCATGAGCATAAGCATGAGCTTATGCTTATGCTTATGCATAAGCATAAGCATAAGCTCATGCTTATGCTCATGCGGAAATAGAGAAGGAGCTTATGCGGAATGAGAGAAGGAGCTTATGCGGAAAAAGAGAATGAGAGAAGCATATGCTTCTCTCATTCTCTATTTCCGCATAAGCTCTTGCAGAAACTTACGCATAAGCTCATGCTCATGAATGAGCATAAGCATGAGCTTATGCTTATGCTTATGCATAAGCATAAGCATA
Source organism: Dipteris shenzhenensis (assembly GCF_047967505.1). Taxonomy (NCBI): domain Eukaryota; kingdom Viridiplantae; phylum Streptophyta; class Polypodiopsida; order Gleicheniales; family Dipteridaceae; genus Dipteris; species Dipteris shenzhenensis. The sequence goes on along the minus strand of NC_141621.1, from coordinate 9,931,675 downwards.
AATAAAAGATTCAAATTAGATCACCTCATTAATGTGACATGCTTCTACGAACATATAGTACCATTACTTTTTCTTATTTTCATCTTCTTTTGTTGAATTTTCAACGTTACGTTGGCCCACTCCTGATTGGGTTGAGAGCCTATTTTCTCTCTCTTCTAAAAGGCCCCAAAATGAGCTTCCTTTTTTCCTAATGATAGAATCATCGAGATGGCTACATGGGCACCACTTGTATCAGCAATATCGCCAAACCTCATCACCGTCTGTCATTCTCCAACATCAAGCTAGCCAAATGATCCAAATGTCAGAACTATTCACTAGCTTGGCCAAGGAAGAATATGCAAGAGAATTGGAAAGGCAGACTACATCTGAAATCGAAGACCAATTCCAGGCAATCGCCATAGAGGTCAAGGCACTTCGGGCATAGATAGATGAGGAGGAGGTAGAAGAAGCTGTGTCCATGAACCAAGCTCTCCAAGCTCAAGAGAAGGTAGTAAGGGATGTGACCTCCAACCTCCACCAAAGTCAAACACAACTGACTGTGGCAATAGAAGCAACACATGAAAATGAGTGGGGAATGGTGAGGACCCTCGGTCTGTGAAATATTTGTGTAAACGGTGAACTGTGTGGTGAAGGGTTCATTTGCTGCACATACTTCTTTCAGTCCCTTAGGTGACCATGCAAGAGGTGTTGGTTTTGAAAGGGCAAAGAACCCATGAGCCTGAAGTAGCTACTGCACAAGAGTGTGCACATCTTGATCGGCCTTGGCTTTTCTGTGAGTTCTGCCGCCTTCAGCTTTCTTGCAGGATCTTTTGCTGTTATTCATCTTTGGAGGTTCAACTTTTGGTAGCTCGATTGCCATTAGGGCATGCAGAATGGCTAAGTCATTATCAAAGATTTGACCTTCAATTTCAGCATTCGCAACCTCTATTTCAAGGTCTCAAGGAAAATCTGAGTCATCATTGGTATGGGTACCTTCTTCAAGTTCATTATCCCACTTGAGGTCAGCCATGAATAATGGCATCTCTAGATTGATTGGTTCTTCATGTTCAAGGAGTGGAGGATCTACTAGTAGCGATCTGTGAGAAGATGGGGTCTAATGAATGGCAGTTGTCGATGGTTGCCAATGTTTGTATCTAGTTATTGACATTGCTTTGTGAGTCACCCGCTATGGCATGCTGTTGCAAGGGAGCTGATTTGCTTGAGATTGTTGTTGAAGATGTAGCATCCAACGCTCTAGGCACAATTGGTTTAATAGCTTGTGTCCCCACATTCACCCTATCGGTGGTGTCACAATTCTGGATTGTCAGTCTATCAGTTCCCTAGTCATGAATCCATACAGGCATGTCCTATGCCACAATCTTGGCAAAGTGGTTGGAAAGTAGCGGGGCTACCACGATGAGGGCACTTTGCGATCAGGTGATTTTCACCACAACCGTAGCACTTTATTGGTGCTCAAAATGTGTTGGGTCGTACTTGATTTGCATAAATTGGTATTAGACCCTTTGCACCTTCTACATAGTACACTGGGTACTCTGCTTCATACTCAAATAACGAGTCTACTTCCTCGGCTTGTAATTGATGTATTGGAACTGCCTGAGGAGCTAAATTTGGTGCTCTTGGATATGATCGTGGATTCGGATTCCTGAGTAGTTGTGGGGCTTCTTCTGTTCGAACATGAACATGATTTAGCCTCAAAGCTGGGGGCACTTGTTCAAGTGCCGGTTGCCTATATACTGGCATGGGTGCCGCTTGGTATTATTGAGGTCGAGGCGGGTTGTTGCGCATGTTGAAGATGCAACTATTCTCATCATGGCCGCCGATGATGTAGATATGGCACCACAACCTTGGCGGTGGATTTGCTTGTGCAGTGATCCTAGCTCTGAGGACCACGAGCACTCATTTGCTGTATGATTTGCCAGGCAGTGTGGACACTGTATGATTTGCCTCGACACTATAAGGGGATGGTTATTTTTTGAGATCTATATCAATGAAAAAGACATTGGAATTTTAACTTTTGAAACATTAGTATATCCATCGGTATGTCCGTGGGAAGGGTATGTGCATCAGGCATGGACGAAACCTACAACAGCAAATTTTTCAGTATGTTTGTTGATATAGCTAACAAGAACTGATGTGTTTTCTATATTATAAAATCTTGTGGAGGAGAATGGGGCTTGTTTCAGTCCCTTTCTGCCTTACTATAATTGAAAGCTATTCTATCATATAGTTCAGAATTTTCCTTCAAAAGAGGTACAAAAATGAATATGTATATGCCAAAAGGGAGCTACACAATGACAAAAATACTAAATAAACTCTCACATGATGCATACAATAGTTTCCTTCAAGAGAGGATAGTACAAAATGAACACATGGCAAAAGAGAGCTTCAAAATAACAAAATGGTCAAAAGGTGACTATGTTCAAGATCATACGTAAAAGTATCTATATATCTAAGTTAACAAATCTACTGATTATCTAGCTCATTCTCCTCATCATCCTCATCAAATTAGAGTTACACGGATCTCCGCCCTCACCTCTTCCCTTGTGGAAACCCTCCCTTTCAGCTCCAGATCCCAAGCCCTCACTTATGTCCTAGATGTGGGTTGGCTAGTGCCCTCCTTGTGGCCTCATAACGTTGCATGTAACAATGTAGAAAATACAACAAAAGCTTGCCAAATGGGAACTTGCTAGGGTAACCATTTTGGCTACCCTCATAGAGCAACAGAGCAGAGAGCCAGTAAGGCTCTCAACATTAGAGTACACGGGATCGCATGCACAGTGGCTATATCGATGGTAGATGTGATTGCTTTCATGGTCGCTACTCTAGGTGTGGCTGAGCACATGATAGAGAGGGCATGGTGAGTGGGGAGAGAGCCCAATCGAGATCATACGGTTCCATGACACTCAGGCACAACTTTCATCTCTACGGTGCAGGTGAGTCCTTCGAGATCAACCAACGATGTCCATGGATGATGACCTCACTGTGAAGATTGTGGGAGAGAGGGAAGGAGTCTCACTTGAGGCTTTCTCACAATCACAATGGGGGAATACACACAAAGGTGGAGGCTGAAAACAGTTTTCCTCTTCTTAGTTGTGTAAGCCAAAAGAACTCTAGTACAAAGAAATAGAAGAACCCTATATGTGGGTCTCAAAACCAAACTCAACTAACTAAGGTGGCATACTAACTGAGCCACAAACTAGAGTAGATAAGGATAGCTGTCATCCAGCTATTATTCGTGGGCGGTGTACCAACCGCATCTCCAGCTAACAGGTCGGTGACATAAATGCACAACAGTCACCCTGGCATATCGCGAGTGGAGCTCGATATCTCAACACTCCCCCTCGAGCTCAATCCCAATTCCTGCACACCAAGCAGGTCTCTGAACTTGCGCAGCTTCTTTGCGCCCAATGCTTTCATGAAGATGTCAGCTACCTGATCCTCTATGCTGACATAAACTAGATCAATGAGACCTAGTAAAACCTTCTCCCGCACATAGTGATAATGCACCTCAATGTGCTTTGTTCTGGCATGAAAGACTGGGTTCTTTGCCAAATGTATACTACTCATGTTGTCACAATAAATGACAACTGGCCCATCTGTAGACTGATGCATATCATAGAGTAGCTTATGCAATCAAGCTACCTCACATGCAGCCATTGCTGCACCCCTGTACTCAGCCTCTGTGCTCGACAAGGCAACTGTAGGCTGTTTCTTGCTGCTCCAAGTGACTGCAGCACTCCCAAAAGAGAACACATATCCACTGGTAGATCGTCTATCAAAAATGCTACCAGCCCAATCAGCATCAGTGTATCCATGCAACTGTATCTGAACCCCAGCCTCATAAAATAGTCCATACTGCAATGTGGACTTCACATACCTGAGTATGCGTCTAGCCGCATCCAAATGCGGTTTCCTTGGAGCCTGCATAAAGTGACTTACCAACCCAACAGCATAGCTCAAATCTGGCTTGGTAATAGTCATGTAAATCAAACTTCCTACTATGCGTCTGTACATAGTAGGGTCTTCCAGAAGCTCACCTGCATCTGTGCTCAACTTCACATTCTGCTCCAAAGGAACTGAAATAGGCTTACAGCTTGTCATCCCATATTTGGACAGCATGTCCAATCCATACTGCCTCTGCAAGAGCTGTATCCCACTTGGTGATCTAATCACCTCAATGCCCAAGAAATAACGCAGCTCTCCCAAGTCCTTCATCTCAAACTTCTGCCTCAATAGCATTTTCACATGAAGGATATCTTCATCACTATCACCTGTGATGATCAAATCATCAACATAAATGACCAGTAGCATAATCCCTTTCTCTGTTTTTCTCACATAGAGTGAGAAATCTGCCTTGGAAATCTGAAAGCCAATAGTGACAAGATACTGTCCTATCTTGTCAGACCATGCTCTAGGTGCTTGCTTCAAGCCATACAAGGCTTTCTTCAACCTGCAAACAAACTCAGGATGAGTAGCATGAACATAACCTGTTGGTTGCTCCATAAAGACCTCTTCTTGCAAATCACCATGCAAGAAGGCATTCTTTACATCCATCTGATGTAAAGACCATCCCTTTGATGCAGCCATAGCAATGGCTGCTCTTATGGTTGCCATCCTTGCAACCGGGCTGAAAGTTTCTTCATAATCAATGCCATATGTCTGTGCATACCCCTTGACAACTAATCTTGCCTTGTATCTATTCACAGAACCATCTGCATTGTGCTTGATCTTATAAACCCACTTACAACCAATTGCATTCTTGCCTTTAGGCAAAGGCACCAATTCCCATGTAGCATTAGCATCCAAGGCATCCATTTCTTCATCCATGGCTTTCTCCCATTTTTCATTTCCCATGGCTTGCTCAAAAGAAGTGGGTTCTGGTTCTTGTATCACTTTGACCATATAGGCATAGTGAATGGCTGTAAATCCATCATATTTCAGCCTATCCACAGGATACCTAACCCTGGTAGACCTGCGCAAAATAGGCTCACTTCCAGGTGCTCTCAAAACATCCCTGGTCTTCCTTACTCCAGGTGTAACAACAGAAGGAATACCCAACTCATCATCAATGCTCTGTTCTGAGCCACTGGATTCACCATCCACACAAGAGTGACCTGCATTCACATCATACATGGGCTGATCTACCTTCTCTTTTCCTTTTCATGATACTTGCGTACCACTCTTTGCATTGCTTTGAGGGGATTCTCCTGATCTCAATCTGCCTGTCTATGGCGAAGTATGTGAACCACTGGTAGAGGACACTCCAGGTCCACTGATGTTTTGTGATTGTTGCTGTGCATTCTGTGCAGCATTACCATTTTGTGCATCTACATCAATCATCACATTTACTAGTTTATACCAGCTGCTCATCTCATCAAAAACAACATCTCTGCTCACTGTGAACTTACGTGTAGAAGGGTTATAGCATCTATACCCTTTCTGCTGCAGAGAATAACCGATAAAGACGCACTTCTCAGCTTTTGGATCCAACTTGGACCTCAGCTCATCTGGCACATGGACATAGGCAATGCAACCAAAAATCTTCAAATGAGAAATATCTGGTTTCCTACCAGTATACATCTCCTCTGGCGTCATGCCATGTATTGCTGCAGTGGGAGTCCTGTTCATTATATAGACTGCTGTAGCAACTGCTTCAGCCCAATAATAATCTGGTAGATCTTTTTCATTTAGCATAGCCCGAGAGACCTCTCCAATATGCCTGTTTTTTCTTTCTGCAATTCCATTTTGCTGTGGGGTATGACTGCATGAATATTGCTGCTTTATACCATGCTCCTGCAAGAACCTTGCAAACTCATTTGAGAGGTACTCTCCCCCTCCATCTGACCTTAGGCATTTTATTTGCAAGCCTGTTTCTTTTTCAACCATAGCTTTGAAAGCTTTGAAGTGCCCAAACACTTCACTTTTCTTTTTCATAAAATACACCCACAGTTTTCTGCTGAAGTCATCAATAAATGTGACAAAATAGTGACAGCCTCCAATAGATGCAGCTTTTGTAGTCCACACATCAGAGTGGATTAATTCCAATGGTTTTTTACTCTCTTGAACATGCCTAGGAAAAGGTTTCCTTGCCTATTTCCCAAATTGACAGGCTTCACAAATCTTGTGCATTTCTGCAACCTTGAATTTTGGCAATCCTGCAACAATATTTTGGGCTTGCATTGATTTAAGTCGCTGTATATTAACATGACCAATGCGTTTGTGCCAGATATCAATATCTGCAACTACACCGATCCCATGTGCAAACATTGCTGCACTCAATTCAGGCATGTCTGCATCCAACGTAAACATCCTGCCCTTCTTCTTTCCTTTTGCTATCAAGCGACCATTATTTTTCATATCCTCAACAAAGCATCCATGAGGAGTAAATCTGACCTGCAAGCCCTGCTCAACCATCTGACCAACAGAAACCAGGTTCTTGGTGATGTTCGGGACATGAAATACATCAGACAAGTATTTCTTTTTCCCATCCTGCATAGACAAAGGAATTTTGCCAATCTGCACAATAGGATGTGCAGTATCATCACCAGTCTCCACAAATCCTGGTTTTTCCATTTTTCTTGCATCCTGCATCCATTCAGCGTGACCTGTCATGTGGTTTGATGCACCCGAGTCAACATACCACACATCATTGCTTTCTTCTGCACTTGTTACAGAATTTGTCATATGCTGCACCATAAACAAATGCTCATTTCTGTCATCACCCTGTCTACTAGAGGATGCATAATTGCCTTGCTGCAATTTTCCATTCATAATATCATTCTGCTTTTTATAGCAGTCCTTAGCCATATGACACATTTTGCCACAATAGTAGCATTCAATATTGCTGTTTGCATTTTGGCCTCTCTGCCATCCACCACGGCCTCTTTGGCTCCCCCTGCCTCTAGAGTTCCCACGTCCTCCTGCATAGGACTGGTTTTCTTGCGTTTGCTGCATCTTCTGATTTCTACCTTGGCCTGCAGATCGGCCTCCTCTACCTCTGCCTCTACCTCTGCCAGCATTTGAGTAGAAGACAGTTTCTTTTGAGGTTCCTGCTGAAGAAGATGCACCCCCATTTCTTTGCTCTTCAGAAATTAGAAGAGCAATCAACTCCTCAAAATCAGGAAAGTTTCACGGATGGCAATGGATGTCCGGAACTGTGCATAATCCTTTCCTAGACCATTCAAGGTCACAGAAACCAAATCGTCATCATCCACTGGCGACCCAATGGAAGCAAGTGCATCTGCAATTTTCTTCACTTTCATGTGGTAGTCATTTATGCTCAAATTTTCTCTCTGCACATTGTGCAACTCCTGTTTGAGTTGCATTTTCCTGGCTTGCGTATTTGTGCTATACATTTTTGCCAAAGTATCCCATGCCTCCTTTGGCGTATTTGCATCCTGAATATGCACAATCATGGAGTCCGAAATACTGATAGTACATAACTTTCCTGGCTCTCTCATGCCATCCTTTGAATGCCTGCATTTCCTATTGACTAGGAACATTACGAAGAACAAGTTCTTCTTCATTTCCTGTAATGAATTCCCAATAGCCTTTTCCCATCAAGAAATTTGTCATTCTAAACTTCCATGCCTGGAAGTTGTTCTTGTCAAGCTTTTCAGTGACAATCTGTGAAAGAGAATCAGATGCCATTACAGAACACTGCAAAATATTCTGTCACTGCAAAAAACACAGCTTTTTGCCTCACACGGGCAGATCTGCAAAACTCACAAAAGTGGTATTTCACCACACAGTCACTTCCTAGTGACGATTTTGCATCAACAGGCAACAGGCATGAATCTGTAACTCCCAATATCTCTGCACACAGGCATACGATGCAATTTCTACGGCACCTTTCCACCGACTAGCCGCGCAGTGGTCGCACAGCCAAAAACAGGGCCTTTTTTTGAGTGCCTGCGAAGAACTTCCGCCTTCAAAACGGGCACCGAAACGGCCTCAAATCAGAAAAATAAAGTCACTAAGGGCTTTGCCCTTTCCGCAACATATACTGCACTCTCACCACACCGCGAAGGGCGTCTCAATCTGAAACAGTGCACTCCTGCACTTCTGGCTGTGCTACCTGCAGAGATTTGCTCCCAAACTCGAAATAGGAAAGCAGCACTGGTCCTCTTACCAGGACACCACGAACTTGGCTTGCTTTCTTGAGCTCCTTACCACGAACAAGGCTCTGATACCATGTGAAGATTGTGGGAGAGAGGGAAGGAGTCTCACTTGAGGCTTTCTCACAATCACAATGGGGGAATACACACAAAGGTGGAGGCTGAAAACAGTTTTCCTCTTCTTAGTTGTGTAAGCCAAAAGAACTCTAGTACAAAGAAAGAGAAGAACCCTATATGTGGGTCTCAAAACCAAACTCAACTAACTAAGGTGGCATACTAACTGAGCCACAAACTAGAGTAGATAAGGATAGCTGTCATCCAGCTATTATTCGTGGGCGGTGTACCAACTGCATCTCCAGCTAACAGGTCGGTGACATAAATGCACAACAGTCACCCTGGCATATCGCGAGTGGAGCTCGATATCTCAACACTCACCCCTCTACAAGTTGAAGAGAGATGCGCTTTGCTATAGCAGCGGGATCAAGCTCGAAAGGAGGGGAATTAGTGGGAGGTGGTATGAAAGGGAGGACTTCTGACAAGCCCCCATAGGAAACCAACCCCCTCCCCTACATACGGAAGCGAGGCCTATCAGACTCAGATATCCGAATCCGAGGCAGTCAATAGAGCGAGCGAGAAAAAGCAAGCAAGTCCAAAAAAGCAAGGGACAATTAGTTGAGTGGTTGGAAAATCAAGCAAGCAAAGAAAGAATCTAAGTGTTTTATAAAATAATTGCTTGAAGTACAAAGTATTCAAAAGGGTGGTTATGTGTCACATTTCTTGAAATTGAGTAGTCTAAAGTTAAGGACTATTGTAACATGACCCCATTTGGGTTTGGCAATTAGCCCGAGGTCACTCATAAACATGTAACATAGCTCTTTAGAGCATTAAGGAGTATTTTTTAGTGGGGGGACTAACATGCTATTATGTGCATGAGGGGATTTATAAAATAGCAACTTAATGTAATTCATATATGTAGATTTATGCCACCTATCATCGTGTAGTCTTTTGCCGCATCTTTATCCATAGCCCATGCAAATCATAGGTTGGCTTGGAGAGACCATTGCGCTAGTCTGAGCATCGCCTCAGTGCAGTCTCTAGATTGATGACCTGTCATTGCCCAAAATTCAAGGTTGTCTTAGAGAGACCACCACGCTGGTTCTTGGAGTTCTTGCTCCGTTACCTATTTTTACGTATTATAGGTGAAGGTCTATTACGACCAATGCACTAGCAAATAGAAGGAGATCTACGATAGCCACCACGCTAGTTCTTGGAGTTATATATTATTGTACCAAGAAAATGTATTCTGTTGTGCAACCAGGCAAAATGCAATTGACGATATGGCCCATGATGGGTCCCCTTTAGGAGCAAGGGCCATATCAACATGCATTATACAATATTTAGGATACCATTGGGCAGAAATGGCATGTTGATATGGCCCTTGCCCCTAAAGGGGATCCCTCAAGGGCCATATCGTCAATTGAAAGTTTACTTGTATTTTTCTAGATGTATCTCCATGAAACCACAATGGTGGGTCGTTGGAGTTATTTTAGCACTATTTTGGTCATAACCCAAGGAAATTGTCTTTCTTGGTATTTTAGTCCTTGTCGCATTAAATATAAATGAGGGCAAAAGCATAATTTATCACGTGAAAACTGAGCAAAAGAGATTACAATGTACATCTATGTCCAATAACATTATATAAAAATTAACAACTTATACCGAGGAAAAACTGAACAGAGGATCTTACATTTATAAAAACCCTGCAATTGCTGAGAGCCTTCTATGAGCTTCCTGAAACTTCTTCTTTCTGCCCTTCTTCTTTTTGTCACCACTAATAGAGGACTCACCTTTGGTGGAGGAACCACCTTTGCCTTTCACAGTGGTAGAGAACGCAACATCCCCATTGCCGCCTCCATCTTGAGCTTTAAGCCTCAATTCCTCCTCCATAAGTAAAGCACAAAACTCCTCAAATGACAATGGTTGGGGTCTCACCTGAGTGTTAAGTGCTGTTACCAGTCCATCAAACCTTGGTGGACATATTCGGAGACACCGTCGAGCTTGCTCTTTGCATGTCTTTTGTATCCCAGCACCCGCCATTTGGTCACACAGATTTTTGATTCGGGTTATGAATGCCTCTGCTCTCTCTCCTTCATTAAACTTCTCAACTGCGAGTTGATTCTCCAGGTTCTAGATTATCCTTGTGTGATTCCGCATCTCATACTGACTCTTCAATATGTTCCAGGCCACAGTTGCCTTAGATATATGCTGAATCAAGGTCAAAACACTATCAGTAGTACTTGTAACCAAGGCACACAGAGCATCTACATTCCTACATTTCCAAGCTCATAGAAGGTCAGCATTAGGAGGCTCTGATACCATGTTAAATTACACAGTGCAGTGGAATAGAAACTGAACAAAGAATAGAGAGTAGAGGGCAAACTGGAGATGAATAATATTTTCCTTCAATACCGATGTAGTACAGATGATGGCTCCGTCCACCCGTGCACTCCCATAGTGGAGCTTAGATGGTGATCTAGACAGATACTAGGTGAAGAGCTACTAGCTTGAAGATCTGATCTGGTACAATGGACTGGGGAGGTTGCCTCTTTATAGCTATGAGGGCGGCGGTAGTCAGATCAACGTAGTCAGTGGAACCAACCACTCAACCTAGTCAGTGAATCTGACCAATCAACCTAGTCGATGGAATTGACTAGTTGTCCATGGAATATTGAGGGAATATTCTAGCTAACCAAATCGTGTTTTTGTGCAAATCCCCCATTCCAGGTATTTTTGCCCTTTTTTGGGCCTCTTTTTCCGATCCCACAGGTCCACTATTCTGCTGCAAACCGCTGCTCTGGAGTAGATGGAGTCTAGGATCTGGCATGAGCATGTAGGTGAGGAGTGAGAGGCTGAGTCTAGGATTAGGATGACTGGGGCATGCTCAGAGAGTGTCGTCCCTAGAACCACTCCTGACTCTCCACCTCTGCCAAGCACCCAATCGCTGACATAGAAGCGGTCCAACCACTCCAGAAGTTTGCCTCCCTCCCTCCTGTAACTGCAAGAGAAGTCCACACTCCCTGTCCATCTGCAAAAGGAAGGCTCCCTCCAGCTCTCCCGACCTCCCACTACGAACAGGAAGGAGTCCCAATCTGCCTGCTCCGCCTGAGCTATACCGAGGAACTCTAGGCCCCATCGCTGCTGATCCTCTAAGCTCTCAAGGTTATTGAAGTCCACTCCTACAATCCAAGAATCCATCTCTGGCAATAATTCTGTCAAAGAGCTCCAAAAAGTGGCTCTCCGTTTGAGGTCGGTCGGGGCATAGATATTGAGGATGCCGATACGGGATCCCTCAATATTCAAGCCCACCCAAAGCGCTCGTCCTGGGATTAGGGTGCCAAAACCACACACATGTTGAATTAGAGAAGCATCGATGGAGGTACAAACACCCCCGCTCCTCCCCTGCTCGCCAATCGAAGGTTCCCAGTAGGTGTGGGAGCGTCCTATGAGGACCTTCCTACAATTACTAGTCTGAGAAGCCGAAAGCTTGTGTTCTTGCAATAGGAGCACATCTACCCTTCCCACCAAGGCTGGATGGAGCTCCTCTCTAAGCACCATCTTCCTGGGGCCGTGGGTTCCTGATGAGTGGAACCCGTTGACATTCCAAGAGATAATGCATATACTCATGAAGAGGGGAGATGGGCCACAAATAGCTGTCTGCCACAAATAGATGCGTATCCTCCTTTGGCTCCCTATAAATTTTTAATGCAACAAGCTAGATTGGCAGAAAACTGAGTTGTATAAATTCCCTCTTGCTCAGATGAGGCTCTTAGATATGGCTAGATGTAATATTTTAGCCTCAAAGGCTCTCAACGATCTTTTGGCTCACTGGATGTAATGTTTTGGTCTCTAAGGCTCTCAACAATTGCTAAGTTTTTATTACATTTATGTAATCTCTTTCCCGGGGGATTCACTCTTCATGAAAGGGGGACGTCACCTGCGTGCATGAACTTCAAGAAAACCCCCTATTTAAGATCCATGTAGGATGATAAAACACCCCTATTTAAGCTTATAAGATACCACCAAAATTCTATTATGTCCCCCTTTCCTTAAATCTACATTCTTTCTCAAAGCATTTAGATCACACAATAAGCAAATTTAGATTACTTTCCCTATGACGATTTAAAACCATACACAAAACCAAACTTGTTTAGACTAGTCACCCAAGATAGCCTATACTATGTCCCCCCCTCTTAAATATGGCATGGCCCCCCTAACTTAAATTCAATATTGGGAAAAAATAAAAGGCCCCCCACCCCTAATGTATAAGCTTATGCCTGATTTAAAAAAACCCCCCTATTGTACACTCACGTGATATCATAAGTTTCCTCTTGTGAATCCCCCGGGATCTCTTTTTGTTCAATTTGAGGCTCTTAGTATGTATTGTTGTTAACTTTTATATTTGAATGGTTATGGCCGATAGCTGTAATACTTTGGCCTTAAAGGCTCTTAACAATTGTCAAGTTTTTATAAATGTAATGTCCTCTGTTCAATTTTCGCTCGGTATAAGTTGTTAATTTTTATATAACATTATTGGACATAGATTTTTTATATAACGTTATTAGACATATATGTACATTGTAATCTCTTTTGCTCAATTTCACTTGATAAATTATACTTTTGCCCTCATTTATATTTAATGCAACAAGGACTAAAATACTAGGAAAGAAGGATTACAATTTTCTTACTTATGACCAAAATAGCGCTAAAATAAATCCAACGACCCACCGTTGTGGTTTCATGGAGATACATCTGGAAAAATACAATTAAACTTTCAAAAAATGCAATTGGCGATATGGCCCTTGAGGGATCCCTTTTAGGGGCAAGGGCCATATCAACATGCATTATACAATATCCAGGATGCCACTGGGTAGAACTGGCATGTCGATATTGCCCTTGCTCCTAAAGGGGACCCCTCATGGGCCATATCATCAATTGCATTTTGCTTGGATGCACAATGGAATACATTTTCTTGGTACACAAATATATAACTCCAAGAACCAGCGTGGTGGCTACCATAGATCTCCTTCTATTTGCGAGTGCGCTGCTCATGATAGACCTCCACCTGTAATATGTAAAAATAGGAAACAAAGCTAGAACTCCAAGAACCAGCGCGGTGGTCTCTCTAAGACAACCTTGAATTCTTAGCGATGACAGGTCGTCAGTCTAGAGACTGTGCTGAGGCAATGCTCAGACCAGCGTAGTGGTCTCTCCAAGCCAACGTATGATTTGCATGGGCTGCAGGTAAAGATGCGGCAAAAGCCTGCACGATGATAGGTGGTCAGCAGAGACTACGCTATGATGGTGTTAAGAATGATAGATTGCGTCTAATTATTATGCCAAGAACCATCGCGGTGGTCTCTCTAAGCCATGACAAGTGGAAAAGCTACGGCAAAAGGCAGCGTAATGATAAGTGGTCAGGCGGCTTAGGCCAGAGATTGCACTGTGCAAAGCAGTGCAAAGATGCCATGTGTCAAGCTATGTGGTGTTCAGAACAAAAAGACTGTGTCTCATTATTACGTCAGTTTGCTTTCATGACATCATGAAAACTTCCAGTCATGAGAGCACTGGTCCATAAAAAATTCAAATATTCACCCAGAAGCGCATCGCGTCGCGGCCCCAAAATGGGCCCAAAAATAGTTTCATGATTGGCTACACCCAAGCAAACATTGACCTAATACTAAAACAAGTCCTATTTTTTTCCATGAGTTTTAAAACATAAAAATAAAATGGCATTGGTATTTAGTGATGACATACATACCGATGTGCATACCAATGTGTATACTGATGACTATACCAACAACGAGAATATTGACAAGCATATCGATGGACATACAGAGCAACATAGCGACATGCTCATTCCAATTGATATACTGACTTAGTTATTGATGTTTTCATGTTTAGAAAAAATTTATTCTAATGTGTTTGTGTCTGTATGTGTGTCAAAAAGAGTCCAGCTCCTTATATGACCTCGCGAGCAATGGAGGTCCAAAACCAAAGCATGCGTGGAAAGCATGTGTGCTACGTACTTGTTTTGTAACTTTTAGTTTAGTTTGAGTACATTCCATCTAATGTTCACTACAAGGCATAGGCCATTTTCCGACGAAAATACTGACGCATTTTACATTAAATTTTTTTTTTTCATGGGCACAAACATCACTATAAGAGTCGCTAAAAGCATCGAAAAAGAACCGTCGCTATATAGCAATGATGACAAACGTCGCTATATAGCGACACTATTAATCGTCACTGGTAGACGTCGCTATATACTGACGATTAATAGAACTAAAAAAAAAGGGTTAGTGGGGCTAAACAGGGCTTGCTATGGCCCTGCTTAGCCCCACTAATCCCTTTTTTTTTTGGGTAATTACAAAACAAAGTTTTTTATGACAAAATCTCCCTTGCGAAAAGGGTGATACAAAATCGCTCAAATGAAATGATCGAGCAACAAAAGCATATACATGTCGGACATATACAACATTGTTTGTAACAAAATTACCCTTTCGAAAGGGCGATACAAAATTGCTCAAACGAGCGGATATACAAAATGACATACAGGGCGAAGAAAATGCTACTACCACTACTACTACTACTACTCATCCAAATCTGAATCGTCCTCGTCTTGTTGGCCTATTCCTTGGTCCTCGTCAGCTGCGTCTTCTCCCTCATCCTCGTCACGTGCGTCTGATTCCTGGCCCTGTTGATCGCTCGCCTCCGATGATGGGACGCTTGAGCTTTGACCCTAAGAGTGAACCATCTAAATCAAAAATTAGATTGGAACTTAAAGAATAAAACAATTTAAAAAGTGAGATTACAAGTAGGAGTAAACTTATACCGTGCGAGCAGCCACCTCAGCCCAATCGACCGTCACTCCCATTGTCTCTTGCTCAATAAACCACGGCTTTGTTCCTATCCGAAATGCGCATCGCGTCTCTGCATCTGTAGGAAGATGGCCCATCGCAGCTTGCTGTGGATCCAATTTACGAATGTAAGAGTTAGCTAAAGTGCATGTAATATGTAGTAAAACAAATAGAACAATACATGAAATGAGAAGAAGTAGACTTACCACGGTTGCCTTGAACGCCAACCGTCCGCCTGCACCAAAGTGCGAAGTACCTATGACGTCCAACCGTCTCTTCGCAGCCCTGCTCTGACCCTCGAACAATTCGGGATGGTCCCTATTTTGCTTCTTGAAGAACTCCCAATCAGCTTTGTCTGCCCAGCTGGGTTTAGCCAACCCCTTTGTGATGGAAGTATGCAACGTTGATCTATGATGCCTCAAGACCAAACCCATGCGCTCTCACATATAATCCTCATTAAACTCCCAATTTGGCGGGTTAGGGTATTTTTGTTTTAACTCATCGATGATCGCCTGCTTCTTTTGGCCATCTTGATACTGCCAATCGGTAGCAATGCCCTCTTGAAGTGATGGTCATCAACCTCCTCATGGTGGCCATCACTGATTTGCCCTTTCTATCTTCTATTATCTCTCCTGCAGCTGTGATTTGATAGGAGAGATCACCTGATGAGTAAGGAGGACTGATGGTAGCAGAGTTAGAAGGAGTGGAAGCTACGCGAGCGCTTCCAGAGCAAGGAGTAGCAGTGGGAGTAGGAGAGCGATAGGGACCTGACTGATACTGTGTCTCCGAACCAAGTGGAGACTTGTAGGAACGAGATTTTAGACAATTTAGTATTTGCACTTGCATTTATTCTTTTTGCTTTTGACTCTCTTTCGCACGCATGTCTTGTACTAACACATTCATGCACGCGTGCAGGACTTGTTACAAGTGGATACCATGCTTGTCCTGTTTGTGGACCGGCTCTGAAATCACTTGCACGCTACTCCAAACATATGAGGAAAAATGTTTATGAAGGTCATGCTCGATACCTTTCGCTCGACCATCTCGCACGTGGAGGTCAGTTTGATCCACCACCATCATATTTGAAGGCAAGTGACTGGATTCAAGCTTGGAGGGCAAATGGAGAGGAACCTCCTCCTAGTATGAAGAGGCTATCGATCTTTCACGAGCTTCCTTATTGGGGTCAGTTACAAATCAATCATCTCTTGGATCCCATGCATATCTTCAAGAATGTGGGGGCTACTATTTGGGCACACTTGGTTAGTTCCAAGGACTCGAGAGGAGTGCGAGAAGACTTGCGTGCTATGAATAGGATGTCTCGTTTGTGGCCCCAAGTGCATGCTTCGGGAAAAGTTGTCCTCTCGAAAGCAACGTGGATCCTCTCTACGAGGGAAGAGGCAGTGGTCAAGGTAGACATTACCTCTTTTCAAACACCGACAGGGTACATGCATTGCTTGAAAGGGGCATTTTCAAAGGACAATAAGCTTAGTGGGCTGAAGTCCCATGATTGGCACAAGGTCTTACAGGTATTCTAAGTAGAATTAGTGTACCGATAATCGTGATGCATTAGCATAATTATTATTATGTTATATTGTTGACATGACCTCATTGTTGCTTTGATAGTTCATCCTCCCAATTACAATAAAAGGGTGCTTACAAGAAGATGTTAGAAATGCTATATTCAAGATCTGTGGTATTGTGAGCTATGCTTACTATCAAATCACATTGAATGTATTTTCTTCAATTTAAGCTAATTAATTTGTAGACTGATTATGAAAATATCTTACATGGACATGTGAAATAGGTGGATATCTCAAAAAGAGATCTCCATATCGAGCATCGAGAAGGCTAGGGTGGAATCCATCGAAGCCGTATGCTTGCTTGAGAAGCACTTTCCCTCGAGCATTATGACAACTCAAGTCCACTTGCTTGTGCACATAGTTGATGAGGTGGCTATAGCAGGTACCATTCATAGTCGATGGATGTTTTTTCTCGAGCCGTTTATGAAAACTTTAAAGGGATTTGTAAGACAAAGAGCAAGACCGGAAGCAAGCATGGCAGAGGGATCGGTTGTGCAAGAGTCATTAGTATATATCATAGAGTTTCTTGCATCCACGGATCCCGATATGCCGCAAGCTTAGCATAACAAGGATGATGATTGCATTGTTGGCGAGGTTCCCCAAGGAAAAGGGATTGATTGAGAGATATGAAGTGGCCAAAGCAGAAAGAATAAATGCAAGCGACATCTATGAATTTGATTTCAGACGATTTAGTATTTTCATTCTTGATGTAAAATGTTTTAGAACTATTTACAACGGTCCCCATGCAACAATGAGAAAAGATAGTAGCAGTCTCTTTGCAATAGACTCCACCAAACATTGGACCGATGAAAGTGATACTTTTGTTCTTCCCGAGCACTGTGAGCAGGTGCATACTAATGATTTAATTAATCGAAGATTTCGTTTTTAAAGTCCATTGATACATGTACTTGAGCATAATTTCATATATATAATTGATGACATTTGGCACCCATCTTCAATATAGGTGGTTTTTCATCTGGATCGTTCTGATCCAAGATGGTGGTACATGATCCAAGTTGCACCACGAAGTAAGCAAATTTTTGAAGATCGAGATGTGGATATGGAGATGCGATTACCAATGCCGGATCCAATTGATGAATCTAGCGAAGAAGATGTAGATCACCATATGAGCCAAGAGGAAGATGCGCATAATGACATTGCACGGGAGGAAGATGGAGATCACGATATTGAGGAAGAAGACAACGATCATCAAGAATCACCATACTTTATTGAAGAAGATGATCAAATACTTTTAGGTGAATGTACGATGCTAGAGTACGATGATGATATAGGAGATCAACTCGGTATAGAGTTGGAAATAGACTTGTTTGGTGCCTTAGACTTGTGAAACAGTTGATGTAAATGCTCTTAATTGATTTTTCTCATCTCAAATTTGGACATGAATATATAAGCTCCAAAGGCTTGATGTACATGCTCTCTTTTTTTTATTCTCTATGAGATCAAACATGTATGAAAATTTAAAAAAATTTGTCATTGGAAAAAACTAACTTTTAAGGCCTATATTAAAAAAAAAACTCTCTGGAAAACGTCGCTATAAAATAGTATATCAGTGTCGCTATATAGCGACACTTTAAAGTCGCTATATAGTGACCTTTATAATAGTTGCTATATAGTAACTTTTAGCAAGAGTAGCTATATAGCGACGCTTTACGAAACCTGCTTTTCATACCGATGATTAATGCTAAGCGGGCACTAAACGTTGCTACGTAAACATCACAATAGGATCCGTGTGTAGTAGTGGTTTTTTATTTGGTTCAAAAGAAATCGACGATTGGCCAGTTTTTTAAACAAAATTATTATAACTATGCATACAAGTAACATGGCATGTAAACTCCTTTCAAGAAGCTGGATCATGAGGGAACTACAATCGATTGGATGGTAGCTTCATGACCATGTGTAAGTCTTTGATTGTGGTGATCTGTATAGGATTCCAAGAAGCTCCTTGGTTCTGACCATAAGGTGCCATTACAGTTTCAAATGGTGCAAGACAAGGTCTCAAAGAGGATTTCAAAAAAGCGAGCGAGCCAAAAAAAGCAAGCGATAAAAAATAATAAAAGAATTAGAAATCCCCCATTTCAGGCCCAAAAGAAGACATTTTCA